>NC_141773.1:9855000-11340000 GCF_051362555.1 Lingula anatina
TACTATCATTTTTAAATGATCAACTAAGAAAATCAATGAGATGGGAAAAATGTCAACAGAATAATTTTAAATATCAAATTTGCTCTATTCTGAGATTCTGCAGATGTCTCCCTCCTTTTACTCTGTACCAAATCCAGTCCCCATGTTCCCCCCCTCCCCCTTACCCTACACCAAACCTGACCCCAGCATGTTTCACTCCCCTTACTCTGCACCTATATTCAATCTTTTATGTGTATTCAATCTTTTATGCTGATCCCAGAATGCCACACATTCTGTCCATATAGGACCTCTCAAAAACTATAACCAATAGAGATAAGGTTGGGTAGCAGTGGGAAAAATAAAATGGCATATCTACCTGAGGGGACATCCCAGACAACATAAACACCTTAGCCTTATCCTCTCTTTCAGAAAATGTGTCATCAGCCTCATTATCTGCCTGTGTGCTGTTCTTCACTGGCTGTGTCTGCTCCCCAGGCTTGGGGGTCACTTAAAAGGTGACATAAAAGATTGGTCAGAGAAGATGAGAAACAAAATATGAAGTAAAAATATCTTGTACTATGAATAATTCTTCTTGAGAGAGAGAGAGAGAGAGAGAGAGAGAGAGAGAGAGAGAATTACCTATAGTTGGAGCTTCTAGTGCTATTGTTCTTGTTTCTTTCTTAAGGTCTGTGGGTGCCTGTAGGAGAAAGATGGAACATGTATTAGGCTGAGACAGTAGTTAAAACACTGCTTACATGGAGGAAAGATATGCATTTTATAAAAAGTTGGGTATCAAAACAAATGGCATAAATAAAATTTCTATAGAAAATTTGTCAAATTTTTTGTAAAGATTTTTGATTTAAGACAGGAAAAATTGTATACAACAGGTGTCTTATAAGCCCAAAGGGCTGGGTGTTCCATACACATGACACATAAATAATTAAATGATGTATGTAAAACATTCACTTTTAATTTTTGTCCAGTGTATAAGTGCATTTAGGATTTTAAATCAGGAGAAGAAGGGGTCTGCAATAATCTTATACCTTCCATTTATTCTGAAAAAATATTTAATAAATCAATATACAAAGATAAATATGACCCTAATGCTGATAAACAGTGTTATTTTGAATCTTTAGGCCACAGACTTTTAGAATACAGATACAGACCATTTCATGACTTACTAATTTAGAATCCTCTTAAAAATTGAAGAGATAACTAGCACAAGTGCCTTATCTTTGTAATTGCCCCCTAGTTAGCTATTGGTTCACATTTAGAGTGCCAGATGGCTGTCTGAAAGCAAATGTCTGAACAGTCTGTGTAGTGAAATGGTCCAACATTAGCTTAAAGGACTAAAGTTCCACAATGACCTGCTTTGACATTTAGTAACAATGCACCAGAACTGTTTAAGAATCACTCAAGAATTTGTACATTTTCTTTAATCTGTTTTAACAAAATCTGGCCATAAACCTGAACCAAATATTTTCTTTTGTCAAATATTTAGTAATGAAAAATGAAACTGACACTGAGAGCTCAAGTGAAGTCAGTTTTGTTGGAATGAATAGAACCCAGGGAACAATGGGTGAATATCTCTATTATGGTATTATGGCATCATTTAAATCTCGTTTTCTGGAAAAGGACCCTTCACTAGAATGAGTCTAGCGTTTCAAGAGGTTGCAAATGGAAATGAAGTAAAAAGTTCATATAAATGCTGTAAGGACAGAGTGCAGAGAATATTATTTAAGTGAGCTGCTCAGTTATTTTGACTGAAAAAGTTTAGCACCCACTCAACATTTTCATCACGGCACTTTTACAGGAAACTTGGCTTTACAGTGTCTTTGGTTTGGTTATTTTTTTTGTTATTATCACTTGAATGTTTTTTTTTTTTCAGATTTTCGATAAAATTAAATCTTAGAAATTACACCTAAGAAACAGTGCTGTATAAATACACCTTGGCTCCATCAATTTCTTTACCTGTTATCTCCCTATCCATTTTCCTTTGAGTCAAGGTGTGCAAGACACCTCTTTGATTAAGGGGTATCCACTTTCCTTCTGTAGTTAGGCTAAATTGACCATCTGAGTAAATTACTTTGAATGTTAGGTGGCAAGTTTGGAGGTTTCAGTTGTTTATTTTAAGAAAGTTACTCAGCCCTGGTGATGACAAAAGAAAAAGAATACTGTTAAGGTTTACTTATAATTTGAAGTTAATATTTCATCCTGCAATGCAGAAACAGAAATTCTTTTATATTAGATAATGAATCAGGCATGAAATACTAAACTTTACTCATTTTGTTCGTATCATAAGTGCTAAAACCACATGGTAAACAAGGTGTTTACAACACATGTAATCTCCTATCTTTTCATTGAGGGGAAAAACCAAGACTTATACCAGCTGAATAGCTATAATTGATCTTTTGGTCAGCAGGCAAAATAACCCATATAATCCATCTGGCAGATGAGGAGATCAACGATGTAGGTGAAACCTTGAATCAGGACCCCCACCCCCTCCTTAGCTAGCTCTGCCCACTGTAACAGACCTTGGACAACAGAGAGAGTGCTGTGTAATTTCCATTTCTAATAGCTCCTTGCTTTAACTATATCTGAATTAATGTTATAGTAGAATATCTGTGGTGATTTTTTGACTTGAATTTTATTTCAGCCCTGAGCTTTATTTCGCTACACAGTACTGTTAAGAAGAATTATTGTAAAATCTGATTAATGGTGTATGGTCTTAATAGGGTATAAATGCTAATTCTATAAAATTAATTTTTAAATTTTTATCTTATTCTTTTTTTACTTATTTTATTACTTTTTTTGGGGGGTGGGGGGGGGGAGAGAGAGAGGAAGGGGGTCATCATAGACTTGTTTGGTATTCTTAAATTAGAGTAAGTCACAAGAAAGTTTACTCACACTTAAAGGTACATTTGTACTAAGCGTTTGTGGACTGTGGATTCCCAGTAACGTAAATAACCAATGCTACTTGTTTCTCAAACGGCCCAAATAAAGTAGACATACAACAGAATAAATGGAATTAATCACTCAATTGGTCGTAAATTTGACCTATTTATTTGACCTACTAATCTGCCTGTTTATATACAGCACAGAAAGCAAGCAGAAAAATCTTTTCAAATATAATTTTTCAGGTAATATGAGACTATATTTCTAGGTTATATTATTTGAAGCTATATGGTGGCATATGATCGTCCTTTGTGGCAAAAAACTGAGTTCAAATGCATCTATTTTTTTTTTTTCGATTCTTATTTATAAAAAAATATCCTTTTCACTGAATTGCTCCCCAGGAAAAAAATCATAGACACAAAATCACTTACAAATGGCACTCAAGGTCACATGACATGTTTACAGCAGTCTGAGTGGATAATTCAATGAATCACAGGTTCAAATAGAATTAATAAGTTTTTATTCTGTTTTTCAATTTTCCATTAGACATACAGATGCTACCCAAAAACTGCACGACATGATTGTCAAATCATTAAACTTTCAACCTGTGCAGCTGAATCATATTTGTTAGAATGATCAATAGAAATAAAATGACAGCCAATGATGGCCATGGTACTAATACCTAAAGGCCCTGTGACCCATTTTTGGAATCAGCAGTAATCAAGAAGAATGAGCCGGAATGAAGAATTTTCAAAATTCGCACCATATTCGGGGAGAAATTTCAAACTGACCTAAATTCTTGTAAGAATACTGTTGGAATACTCAGAATGCGCTTGAATCCGCCTGGAATGATTCGTGCACATTTTGGGTATTTGCTCTCAAATGCAGCTCAATTGTAGTTGGAAAACTAGGAATATCAATAATGCTGTCAGAATGCAGTCGGAATATTTAGAATACATTTCAAATGCCGTACGAGTGTAGTTTGATTGCTGGCTGCAATAGGATTTCGGCAGCCACTGAGATGCATTCGAGTCGCATTATGGCTCATTTGAGGTGTATGTTGAACATTCTAGCAGGATTTGAAGTGTCTTGTCATTTCAGTTCTCCCTCAAACACGATAAGAATGTTTTGAATGCTGTTGGAATGCCGCAAGAATATTAAGAATGCACTCCTAGTACAGTTAGAATACACTTATAATGCCATTCGATATTTCTCCACTTAGAATGCATTATGAAAGTTTTGAGCATGAGCAAAACATTCCGACCAGAAACAAGAATGGGCCCTTATATTTGGAATGCACTCAGAATTTTTAGAAGGCAATTCGAATATCCAGGAATATAAAAAGAATTCTCATTCTGACTATATTCTAGCTCATTCAGCCTCTAGTGTGACTAGGGTATAATGTTGTTTACATGAAACCAGTAATGCAATCAAAAGTGTACCTTGAATACTATTTCTTCATCTGTTTTCTCTCCTTGGTCCTCCTCAGATGAGTATCTATGCTCTTTTTGTCTGAGCACAGGGCTCAGTGATTCACTGAGCTGGGTAGGACTAGTAGCTCTCTGCAACTCACGAGCCAACTTCTCTTGCTCCAACCTAGCATAGAATTTCATAATCTAACTACTGTCACCATCTTAAAAAACACTTGTACTAATATTTTCTGATCTGTTTACAGCTAGCAGGAGAATTATTGGTCAAAGCATAATGGAAATTGAAACATCAAGACAGCAAGTCAAATAAGGAAGCCCTGTTATCAAGGCTATGCCCACCAGACATTTTATCTTAATAGGCACATTAAGTGTCTGTACATATCAATAACTGAAAATAGCATTTTTTGACCCTTCTGTCAACATTTTCTGTAAATGACAGTCTTTCCCATTAGCTAACTCATCAATGTGTTTTGTTCTGGGAGGGGTTGATGTATGAGAGTGTGGCATACCGGCTGACTGGATCATCCCAGCCCACTTGGTCCTGTAAACTCTGGGAGGGCTCTGGGTGGCTTGTAGGACCCTTTACTGAAGTAAAAAAAGTTTGCATTTCACTTTTAGTTCAAAAGTTCTCTCTCTCTCTCTCTCTCTCTCTCACACACACACACACACACACACACACACACACACACACAAACACACTGCTACTAAACATGCTTTATGTATAATTACAAATATACAAAAAGTCTGAGTGACAAAAAATTACTTCTGAATAATTGTAAACTACTAAGTAGTACTTTCAGAATAATACCAAATTATTGGCGAAGGCTATAATTTCATTTATAGTGCAATATACTTCGGGAGTCTCCCAAGCTAGAGCAATAGCACACATGTGGCCGCCAGACATGCTGTCACCAATCAGTTCGCTGCCGGCAATCTTTACAACACTCTGGGTATCACTGACCAATCGCATGTCAACTCATTAATCCTTAATTACAACGCGTCCACAGTAAGCACATTCTACGCTCTGTCAATTAAACACTGTTGCAGCTCAAAACAGACGACGGGTTTACCCTGTCATGAAATTTTCAGGAGTATTTAGCAAGCGTCAGATTTCACACTGTCTGGCAACTCTCCCCCTACTGACACAGATGCCACAAGATACTCAGTTTGATTTATTAGAATCCATACAGTTAATTTACAGACTTGGTGATTGTTAATAAAGTCTACAATCATAACAAACAAAAGGAAATACAACACTTAATTAGAAGACTTACCAGTGCCATTGATCTCCCCATAAAACAAATTTATTATTGCTAAAACAATATCAAAGGGAATGATTTCTATTTTTGCCAAAAGTCTGGAGTACGAAAAACATGAAGGTTAGCATGGCATCGAAGCAGAGTTTGTTGACTTCCGTTTTTAATATCTTATGGAGATTCACTTTCAAGAGACGAAATGAAAGATACCCCCAAACAACTAATGAGACTGCTAAAACACTTACCAGAAGAACTTGTTTTTTTGTCTAAGGCAGTGTTGGCATCCTCATCTGTCAACAAATATAACAATAAAACTTAAAAGGATAACAAGTCTTTATACAAGATCTATATTTCACAATAAATACATTGTAAACATCTCAAAGAAATATAATTTATTCTATTTTACCACAAAAATGGCAGTTATAGCAATTATTCTGAAATCTGTGCTTGTCGTCAGACCACTGGACCTCCTGAAGATGGCTATACTCCGTTATAATCTCTTAAGGTTATTATAAAAATACTTTTTAGAAGTAAACTGGGAACTTTGAATGCAGAAATGCATCATTAACCATTGAGAAGTATGGAAACTCATTTTTTGGCGAAAATGACAAATTGAGCCGTTGTTGTCCTTTTAAATAAGCAAGCAAAAACTATTGAAAAAAAATTCAAAGAATATAATTAAGAGCAAACGACCCTTTTAAATCAATTAATTGTGGTAAGCAAGATAAAGTGTGTGTGTGTGTGTGTGTGTGTGTGTGTGCGCTCACAAATATGTTTAAAGCAAAAGTGGCAAACCTAAGCAGTCCTATAGCTAGGGGGGTTCCGAGGGTTTCAATGAAGCACCCCTTTTGTTGGGAAAAGGTCCATTCTGAATAAAAATCTGATCTGGATACAAGAAAGTTCCATGGAAAAAGGTACACTTTTTTTAGCCCCCCCCCCCCCCCCCCCCCTTGAAATTGCTAGCTACAGGCCTGCTTGAGGCTATAAAATGAGAGACTTCTGTCCATGGATGCAATAGGCAGCTAGGACTTTTTTTTTTTTACATATTTTCCTCATTTGAAGTTATATTTCATTTATCTGTCTACACATATGAGGCACTTAAACTTTCTTATACAAATATACCAAAATATGCTGAAAAAAGTGAAACAAGACAGCACTGTTCTGAAATGGGTTTATTTCCATTTTTAACAATTTTTAACATAAAACAAAATTAACAGTTTACAGCCAATTTTATATGATCAACTAAGAAAATTGATGAGATGGGAAAAATATCAATAGAATAGTGTTAAATGTCCAATTTCTTCCATTCTGAGATTCTGAACATAGTGAATGATTCAATCTGACAAACTGCAATGATATGAGTTTATTTCCATTTTTGAAACTTTATTACACAATACACAATAAAAAGTTTAACATCATTTTTACAAAATCAACTAACAATGTTGTAAAGATGCAGGAAATGTCAAAAAAACACTTTTACATATCTTATTAATTAAATAATGAAACTGTTAACATGCCTAAGAATTGAATCTAAGGAAATGTAAAAAAACAGCATAACTTCTAAAATAATGGCCCGATTATGGTGATTTTTAACTTAACCTGCGTTTTAGCAGGATTGACCACTCCTGTGAGTTTAATGACAATTGGCCCATCTGTTTTTCTTATATTGTGTTTACAGTGTTGCATATATGCTGAAAAGTGAAAAAAACAGCATAACTTCTACAATAATGGCCTGATCATGCTGATTTTCGAACTTGACCTGCATTTTATGAATATTCATCAGCTCTGCAAATATAAAGCCAAAAAGTAAAACTGCCTTCCACTTATCGTGTTTACAAGGAAAGTGCACGGCGACGACGGCGACGACAGACGCAGGTGATGGCAATATGTACAGACACATCTATATATATATTTACTGTACTGTTTGAGAACAGTAAGTGACATGGTTTTTCTTAAATGGTCATCATGGGAGTAGTGCCCAAAATAGGTTTTTTTCAAATTTTGATGCAATATTACATAATGTTTAACAGCATGATGACCATCAATTTTTAATAATAAAATATTAGTATCATGGTTATTCAAAAAATGTGACTAGCAAAGGTCTTCAGGCCCATGGAACTTCAAAGTCACAACTTGAAAATGCCAAAATGTAAACAAGACAGCACTGTTCTGAAATGTTTTTTTTTTCCATTTTTAACAATTTTTAACATAAAACAAAATTAACAGTTTACTGCCATTTTTATATGATCAACTAAGACAATTGATGAGATGGGAAAAATATCAACAGAGCAGTGTTAAATGTCCAATTTCTTCCATTCTGAGATTCTGAACATAGTGAATGATTGAATCTGACAAACTGCAATGATATGAGTTTATTTCCATTTTTGAAACTTTATTACACAATACACGATAACAAGTTTACCATCATTTTTACAAAATCAACTAACAATGTTGTAAAGATGCAGGAAATGTCAAACAAACACTTTTACGTATCTTATTAGTTTAATAATGAGACTGTTAACATGCCTAAGAATTGAATCTGAGGAAATGTGAAAAATATGCTGAAAAGTGAAAAAACAGCATAACTTCTACAATAATGGCCCGATCATGCTGATTTTCGAACTTGACCTGCGTTTTATGAATATTCATCAGCTCTGTAAATATAAAGCCAAAAAGTAAAACTGCCCTCCACTTATCGTGTTTACAAGGAAAGTGCACGGCGCCGGCATCGCCATCGCCATCGCCATCGCCATCGGCGACGACAGACGCAGGTGATGGCAATATGTACAGACACATCTGTGTCTGTACATAAAAACAGCATAACTTCCCTAAAAATGACCCGATCATGCTGATTTTCGAACTTAACCTGCGTATTATGAAAATCTGTAAGTTTCAAACCAAAAGAAAAAAACGTTTTTCACTTATCGTATTATCGGTAAAAGTGCGCAGCGACGACAACCTTGATGACAGACGCATGTGATGGCTATATGTACAGACACATCTGTGTCTGTACACAAAAATGTTAATGGAATTAAAAAGCTTACAGAGAAGCAAACAGGTGGTTGCAGAAATACTTATAAAATACTGTAACAACTGCAAACTAATCATCTACATTTTGAAATCAAAATGCATTTATAAAATTCCAAGCAACCTTGATGAAAAATGATGAAAATGCTGTTGTACAATTTAAAAATTCATTATTCTTCATTATTATTACTTAAATTCTATAATATGCTTTTGAGATAAAAGGTTAGAAGATTTGAATAAAATGATTCATTCAGAATATGTTATATTCATGATTGTTTTACAAACAAATGGACGATATGGATTTAGTTTGATCAATTTTTACTGCTGGTGTCACTATGTCCACAAAAGCTACATAATTAAATAAATAAATATAATAATAAAATGATATCCCTGCTTTCAATTACAATTCAAGAACCATAGCACAAAGTACACCGTATAACATCACCATAAGTCAAAGAAATTGTACCATGGCCCATAGGAGCCTACGCGTGCGTCTTTTAGACGCCCCTTTACATGCGAAAACGACAAGGCCTATGCCGAGTTCGTCTTTTACTACAGAGCTTTGAGAGCCGAAAATGGCATGGCTTTGTCTCTTTCACCACTTACTGAACTCCAGAGATGCGAGATTGACACGACCCATGTCGCGTTCGTCTCTCAAATGACACTGTTATAAAACATGAAATAGGCATAACGTGTGATTTTCGCAGCTGAATAACTAGACCCTTATAAACGAAGTTGACGTAATTTGAGAGTCATGTCGCTTTCAACTCTTACAAACCTCCAACAAAATCTATCTCCACACAGACGCGCGCGACATGTACTATTGGACATGGGTCAGTTGAAACCCTATTAACCTAAGGGCTCATGTTACTTTCAGCCAACTCTTATATGTCAAATCCAATTAATTTGAAACAGTGTTGTGCTGTCCCAAAACATTTTTTTTCATTTGAATCCCATCATAATTTAGTGCTATCTAGATAACAGTGTGGCTAATTGCTTGTAATAATTATATGGCCTCATATTTTTATTTTCAAGGATTCAAATATAAAGGGTTTTAAGACGGTCCTTCTGTTTCAAATTAATTGGCTGAAAGTAACATGAGCCCTTAAGGTTAATAGGGTTTCAACTGACCCATGTCCAATAGTACATGTCGCGCGCGTCTGTGTGGAGATAGATTTTGTTGGAGGTTTGTAAAAGTTGAAAGCGACATGACTCTAAGGTCACGTCAACTTCGTTTATAAGGGTCTACTTATTCAGCTGCGAAAATCACACGTAATGGCTATTTCATGTTTTATAACAGTGTCGTTTGACAGACAAACGCGACATGGGTCGTGTCAATCTCGCATCTCTGGAGTTCAGTAAGTGGTGAAAGAGACAAAGCCATGCCATTTTCGGCTCTCAAAGCTCTGTAGTAAAAGACGAACTCGGCATAGGCCTTGTCGTTTTCGCATGTAAAGGGGCGTCTAAAAGACGCACGCGTAGGCTCCTATGGGCCATGGTAAAATTGTTCTTTCTTTACCTGCTGATTTTACAAAAGACTTTGAGGATGGAGGTCTACTTCTGTTGCTGTCAGAGACAGCCTCTGCTGAACTGTTCAAGTTCTCTGCTGTGGCTGAAACCAAATTTGTAGCACAAAGCTTTTGATGAACAAAACAGATAGCAGTTTATGATTAAATAAAATGAAAGACAAAAAGCAATATAAAACTCAAAGAAATAATTTGGCCTGCTTCTGGCAAAAGAACAAGCCCCCAGCACACTAGCCACACACTTCTAGCACATTTGCCGCAAGCTCACATTTCAAATTACATTTTGCATTTTGGGATTTATATGAGCTTTCACTGGCAGCTGACATGAAAGGAGAATGTTTAGTAATTTTCATACATTTATATTTGAATAAAAACAGGCATGTTCAACCACCTAGATTTAATTGCTTCACAACAGTAAGAAAAATGTAAAGGTGTGTGTGTGTGTGTGTGTAAAGAACTAAAAAAATATCTCCCCGGGGCACTCTTTCAATCTTCAGTGTAAATCAATTTAAAATTTGCAGTTTAAAAATGTCAAATAATACATTTTACAAACAATTTTAATAGAATTCTTAATAGGTTCTGTAATTTTATATCAAGAAACATGAAAGGGAACAAAATTTATATATATTTCTTCTACCTACAGGGGCGGATCCAGAGATATTTTCTGACAGTCTTCCAAATTATCTTTGTTGATCCATCCTCCATTTTTGACTGTCTTTCGACAGAAAAAATAGATACCTGTCAACATAAACTTTTAAATGTGACTGTCTCTATCCGCCCCTGACCTACTTCACTGAAATATTTTTAAAAGACACTAAACACCCACACATGAAAATAGATGCCAATGCAAGCTACTTACAGTTTGCCCTCTTCATACTTCTTCTGGATTGCTTCTGCGCCCTGGTAGAAAAAAACATTCATTTATTTATAACAGGCTGAGAATGTATTCAGAACTGGGATGATTAATCTAATTACTTTTACCACTTACCAATTAATCCAGGACAGTATGTTGTTTTATGGGGAGAAACTTAGAATAGTAAGTGTGAAAATATGGCTGAACTATCTGCAAATATTCAAGGACACATTTTAATGTAGAAAACAGATGCAAAATATAGGGAGATAATCACATTATGCCAGACATTATTGCTGGCCATACATTGTAGATAAAATGATATTTGTAGGGCATTTTCTGGTTGCTTTTTGCTTTAAATAACCCTGGATCTTTTTCAGCAACTCATTTGAATAACTGCGTGCAGCAGTAATGTGCCATACATCAGTAGGTCAGTCTAACTGACTTTCAAGAACTGGATGGACAAATAAGCAGATCACTACCAAAAATTTGAAAGACTGGTTTTCAAACTCGAACACTATATTTTAAGAATATTATTTAGCTCTATAAGTATGAAAACAGTAGGCCAAGTTAAATTTTGAACTGGACATGTAAAATACTTATATACATCAGATTGAAAGGACAACAGGTGAAACAGTTTTTATTGTGTTATCTCTGGAACCGTGTGATGAGAACACTAAACTCAGGTGATGGCTATATTCACTAGTACATGTGGTATCAATAAAAACATGAACTTTGCTTCTCAATTATGGTTTTATTGCACAAAGACAATAACTGCTATTTTGATGTAGGACAGAGACGACAAAGCACTTGTAAAATAAATGTAAGCTTTTTGCAATGTGAGCTGTATATCAATCCTAAGAATCATTCTTATACAGAAAAAAATAATAAGTAACATGGTTTTCCTTTGATAGTGTTTGAGGTGACAGTGCCATTTTCTGATACAATGTTACAAAATGCTTATAATTAACAGCAAAATCACCACCATTTTAATAAAATGATAAGTGTTATAGATATTCAAAAAATCTGACTAGCAAGGGTCTTCCCGTCCATGGAAGTTGAAAGTCACAACTTCAAAATGCCAATATGTGGAGAATAGATATTAAAAAAATAATAAAAATAAATATAATAAATAAATAAATAAACTGCACAAGTTAAAAAAAAGGAATCCAATCAGGCTTGTTTTTCTAATGCAACTTGTACTTCAGGCCTACAAACCTTATAAGTAAGTTTTAAAATCATAAGTAACATTATTAGTAAGTAACAAAGTTCTTTGCAAGGATAGTGAGGTAGAAGACATTCTCTTTATACTAAGCACCTGTAAAATTCATAGCCTTCAGTAATTATTACCAGTATTGAATTCTACTTGCCAATGTTAAAGAATCTGATACTTATGTCACTTACTTGGTGGCAGCCATGATGTTCTCTAGCTGTTTGCTTAATGCTGCATTCATTTCCAATGATACACTGTCTTTTTTCTGAGAATAGGACAGATAAAATTAATTGTTAAATAATAATAATAATAATAATAATAAAAATTGCAGGCAAATAACTCATATGTGTAATCAACTTGGAACCTATCTTACAAAGCCAATTATTATATCAGCTTACATCTTCACATGACAGTTCTTTCTTTACAAAATGGACAACAGATACAGCAACAACTTGTTCCATAGCCAGTGACACTGGTCACTAGGTAATGTTTAACAAACAGATCTTGATAACACCACAGAACCACTGACATTTATGAGTATAAATGCATGTGTGACTCTTTCCTCTCTCTTCTATGGGACCGTTTACAGTGTATTTTTTTAATCTAGCTTATGTGCAGGAACTCCATGGTGACTCCTGCTGAATGCAATCATATTAACAGACAAGCACGCCTGTTGTTTCCTATGTACTCTAATAATTGCCAGTATTAGGTCTGTTAATCTCATTGCATTCACCAATAGTGCCTGAGGAGCGGTCCATCTCCACGGGGTTTCTCACTAAATTGCTTTCAGCTTAAGGGCTAAGATGTCTGGCACACCTGCTAAAGCTGCTAAACGATAGTTTATTACCCCCTATCAGCTTCAGTAGGAGTGACAGTCATCTAAGTCGCTTAAAGACACATTATCAAGTCAACTTTTTACCACAAAAGCCAACCAATTGCCAGCATATAGTTTCAAGTAGTATAACTAAGAGAATTACCAAAAGGCATTGTTTAATTTTACCTGAAAATGATGTTTGAATGGATTTTTCTGCTAGCATTCTATGCTGTATGTCAATGGGGGAGAAAAGTAGGTCACGAAAGTATGTTAAATTTTTGACCAAAAATTTAAAGAAAGGAGCAGTCTAAAGCTCTTTTATGGCTGATCGAGTGATCTATTCAGTTTATTCCTTTGCATGTCAAATTTATTCTAGTCGTATAAGAAACTAGTGGAAGTGGTTTATATGTGTTACTGGGAATCCACGCTCCGCTGATGCTCGGTTCATATGTACCTTTAAGTTAATTGCAATTAAGAGAGAATCCCCTCGGAGATAGTTCAATCCAAAGTTAGTAAGACAGTCTCTGGGAATGGTCTCTTAGAAAAGAAATGGTTAGAGAGGCACATGTATACAAGAAAAAAACATCTATGTCACCTTTTCATCCAAAAAACCTTCACAATCAATAGCCATCTCTTCATCACTCTGAGTTGTATCTATCTGAAACCCATCCTTGCCTGTTTCCTCTCCCTCTTGATCATCTTCTATGCTGGGGGCTGGCGGAGGGTTTGGGGCTGGAGGACTACTTGGGGCTGGAGGAGGGCTAGCAGCATTGCTGGACCTAACTGATGCTCTGGTGGACCTCCGAGTGGCTGGCACTGGGGTGATTTTCTTAGATACTACTGTCTGCTAAAATAAAATGAAAGCAGGCATATATGTAACACTGCATAATTGCAGCTTTTAAAAAATAACACTTTAGGTATCAAATGATATTTTTTATATATAACACATATAACACATAATCTGACTGCATACCATATACAGCCCTACAGATGGCCCTATGGTAAAATGCACAACTCCAACATAGGATGTGCAGGGCTTTGATTCCAAGCAAGGGAATGCTTAATACCAAAATAACTAAAAATATGGATAGCATATATACAAATAACAAATAAAACAAGGCAGTAAAGTTATCAAATGTTCAGACAAGGCAGCAGAGCTGTCAACTGTACAGAAAAAAGCAGAAAATGATTCAATCTGATGTAACACTACTTTATGTGCAAAGTCAACACCAAATTTTAATAATTGACAACAGGTAATATGAATGTAAGGAATATATAACCAGCATAATGCTGCAGGCCCATGAAAGTTCATGTTTACGCTTTGAAAATGCCAGAATGAGAAAAATGAAAACAAAAAATTGCATAAATTCAAGAAAAAATGATAATCCAATCAATATGGTTTTCTAATTTGAGCTATATGTCAATCCTAGGAATCAAAGTAAAAAAATAGTAAGTATGGTAAAAACTTGAAAATTTCGTCGCTTAAAAATAAATTAATATTTTTAATTGTGTAAATCCAATGACTTTTTAAATTACGTCTCCCTGACTCCTGAGTATGATGAAATATTCAAAACTCTGACCTTCAGGCTTTTATCCTTATCAGCTTTTATCCTTGTCCCTCATACATTGTGGGATATTTATCACTACTTCCTAAGTTATTTTCTGGTGGTAAATAATAATCTATTTACTAGTGCATCTCGATTAAGTTATATGAACTTACCCGAAAAGTAAGTTGAGAATTGTCTTTTCGGTAAGAAACACACCTCCTGATAGAGGAGAGGGATCAAGATAAGCCTAATTGCAACCTTGCATTATAAACTGGATGCCACATATTACACACTTAAGCCTCAGTCACAACTGGCCGTGCGGCTCTTACGGCGTTCAAATTTTGCGCAGAATCTCACGTGCCATGCAAGTCTTTTTTGCGAAATCTGGAGTTCGTAGATAGCTCGTAAGCACGTACCGAGGACATTGGACATGTCCAAAAGATTCTACGAATAATCTACGCATAGCGAAGCCACAAGCGAATCTTGTTCCTCTTGCATGGAGATCGCAAGTGAGATGTGCATGGCCCAAGACGTATGACGCAAGCAATGAAGGAGCATGTGTCCTATGCATGTTGAGTACCGTGTACATCCTCACAGCTAATGAACACAATGGAAAGCACGGTGGGAGTTCGTCGCACGTGGCCACCCCCATGCCTGAAGTATAAAAGGCGTGCTCACAATGCAAGTTCGTGTCTCAACAATTAACGTCGATTGTGCAACATTTACAACAACTTTTAAATATTTGAATTTTGCTTAATTCAGCTCCTACTATGCCTCCAAAAGACAAGGGAAAAAAGCTTAGAGAGCAAAAAAAGAAGGGAGGAGGAAGAAGAAAGAAGCGGAGAACAAGGAGGCAAAACTGATGTACGCCGTCAGTAGGCTACGTCATCACCAGTGTGATGCAAAAGGGAACTACTTTGGCCGAGCGTTGCATTCTCTCCATAAGTGGTAAGTGTGTGCCACGTACACAGGTAGCAAGACGAACCCAAAAAAGAAAATATATAAATATTTAAAAAATCCAAAGGGGGGGGGGGGGTTAAAATAATGATCTCCTGCTGACGATCATCCGCAAACAAAGTTCCTAAGTCCCTTGAACTAATATGAAAATTGCATTTTATTCCTGCTTACATCCCGAACAATCTCCCGATGAAGATATGAAAATAGACTTTTCGTCTCGCTTAGGACAGCCATCGATAACAATAACGGCGTTACAACTTTCAAAGAGCCGTGGCCTGTGACTTCTATTTAGTAATACCAGCTTGAAAACGCACCTTGAGCCAGGTAACAGTAATGAAACTAAAGACAAAAGGCCAACATTCCCGCAATTGAGAATGGGAATTCACATCTAAACCATCTATACTATTAGTAGCCACTCGCAGGGGTGCACTATTGTTCCTATCTTCCATTGAGAGTGTTATCCTGATCTTATTATTGTTTGAGCTGGACAACGCGACCATATTAGGTGATGAACTTTTCAAAAATTAAGGAGAGGCTCATTTTCAAGCTCGATGAAATTTTCAAAGTGAAAAAAATTACCTTGGTAGAAAATTGTCTTCCAATGAAATTTACAAGATCGATGAAATTTTCAAGTTTATACCGTAATACAGTTTTCTTTTCATAATGTTTGTGGTGCCAGTACACAAAGTAGTTTTTTTTCAGTCAATTTTGATGCAGTATGATTAGCAGCATAGTCACTATCAATTTAAAGAAATATTATATAAGTTTGACAATCACGGATATTCAGAAAATATTCAGAAATTCAAAAAAAAAAAAAAATTCCTCACGTGTTCCATACAACAAGCGCATGTTTGCATGTAGTACTTTTAAAATTTTTTGTGAATTCATGGACCGCATGCAGCGGCTGTTGAGCATGTCAAAAAATGTCTATGTGCTGTCTGCGACCTCCAAAAGTTGCACGATAGAAGTGATCCTCATGCACGAAATCCCACGTTTTCTCTAATTTTTTGGCCCGAGACCAGACGTTGAAGCCCAACTCTGGATTAAGACCCAGTCTTTAGTAATAAAATGATGAGGTGGTACTTTAGAATCATGCACTCATATTGGCAAAGAGTACAGTGACTGTAACACTAAACACTATGTCAGGAGCAGATGATAGCTATATGTCCACATAATCTCTGATAAAATGACTTGGATATGTTTATTCCAGGGTTGCTGTTTTTTCTGGTGATAAGCTTTATTTTTTCACGTATGACCAAATACATTGACATTTATGACACAAATTCGAAATGAACAAAGTGGGCTTGACAGGTTAGTACTGGCAGATGACTGAATATAGTTAAATGACATCACCAGCACAACCAACTGAACACCTCATTGTAATAGTGAGTTGGGGTTACCCTGTGAAAAATACAGTCACAATGCCTTATCCAGTGTATGTTGGAGCCAAGGCAATGGCAGCAGCTACAGGAACAACACCAACAGATAATGGTAATCAGAATATATTTAGATACTTAGAGTGTCTGCATATAAAAATATCTTTTCTGCCATTCTGTTCTAACAAATTATCTAATGTATGGATCATATCAATTTTTACAATTGTAATTAAAAATCTCCACCCCAAAACATGCTTTTACCATATTATCATGGGCATACTGGCCATGCTCATTTATAAACCACCCTCTTAGTACTGTAGCAAGCTGGACAGTCTAAAACTGGGTTCCCACAGATTTAGATCGATCCATCTGGATCGACCTTACTCCCTGGGGTTCATGCTAAATTGCTGTCAGCCAAGCGTGCACAAAAGTTAATTACCTCCGTACAGCCTTTAGTAGGCGGGACAGACATTTAAGCCGGCTAATCTGACAGCAATCTAGTGAGACTCCCCACGGGGATAGGTATATCTAAAATCTGTGGGAATGGAGTCTAAGAGAGATTTGTCAAATGTTCTATACAAGTAAAGGCTTACCAAAGACAAATTAGGGTTATAGTTTGGTGGAAACAGAGTCTCTTCCACTTTGGACTTTTGCTCATGACACTGTAAATCAACAAAAGGAAACATTTATTAGACATGGCACTGTGCAGACACAGGAAAATAGGAACTTATACTTACTAAAAATGCCGTGGTACACATTTCAAATGCTAATAATTATATACCAATTACTCAGGGGTAGATCCAGAGATATTTTCTGACAGTCTTCCAAATTATCTTCGTTACCATCCTCCATTTTTGACCGTCTTCCAACAGAAAAAATAGATATATGTCAATGTTAACTTGAAAATCTGACCATCTTCCAGAAGACCCCGAAGACGGCTTAAATCCGCCCCTGAATTACTGACTGTAATAATTTTATGGGGTGAGGAAACTAATCGGAAGAATCTTCTTTACTGTTCTGTTTTCTTTACTGTTCTTATACAAACTGTACTATACAGTCAGGGTTCATACAAAAAAAACATGAAAAATTCAAGGAATTTCAAGGACTTTCAGGACTCAAATTTAAGCACTTTTCAAGGACTCTTTGGTCATCAGGAAAGGCAACTGCTATTTACAAATACAACAAATATTTTATTGTTTTACATCTTACTGCATGCAGCATGTAAAATCATACTAAGGCTACCACCAAATTAAGGACTTTTTAAGGATAAGGGGAAGAGTTCAAGTACTTTTCAAGGAAAAAATTAAATTCAAGTACTTTTCAAGGTGTGTGAACCCGTGTGAACCCTGATACTGCACTGTATTTATATAATTCACATATTATTGTGCAATCCAACTACTGTTAGTAGCAAATAAACTTTATTATTACCATCAACTTCCCATATAACAGCCAGTGCAGGGGTACCATCAACATCCCATACAGCAACCAGTGAGAAAGTACCATGAACTTACCACACAGCAGCTAAAGCCATGGTAACTTACCATTTGCAGCCAGTAAGGGGACACTATACACTTTCCTTGCTCTCTTGCTACTCGAAATTCTTTGCTTGTGTCATTATTTCGTCCCTAAGAAATAAAGAGTTAATACAATTTTCAAATACATACAGCAACATAAATCTTCAATATTTTTTTATTATGATACTGAAATAGTTGCTTAAGAATTCTCCATTTATTTAATAGAACGTGGCAATGAAATGCATGTTAATCTTCAGACATCTACAAGTATAGAATATGCAATTACTTATAAATATGAATACACATAAATTACATTTATTATCATTAATGTACATATATTATCATTAATGTTAGGTGGATACATATCAATATATACATGCATACACACACACACTCACACAATTAAAAATAAATAAAAAAACACAAGACATGTATGAACCCCAACTCTGTGTTATATATATTTAGTGAAACCTACCAACTGTCAGTGTGAAATATGTTAAAAATGGTGTCACTTATTATGTCATGTCATAACATCTACATATTTTTTGTCTTTTTGTAACATCATTTTTTGTGACAATAATGGATGACAATATGTAAGATGCCGTACTAAAAAAAAGTCTGTGCATAATAAGGACTATTTAGATGGTGCGCATGTTCATTTATTAACTTCAATGTGGCATACATATGCATTACAAGCATTTTGTTAGAACACAGTGGCTTACAAGGCTTTTGCCTACTATAGATATAATGCACACTGAGTTTCTTTTATCAGAATACTTCAACTGGGAACTACGATTTCTTCTTTTCACTCTGCTGACCTTGGTATTACAGTATCTAAATTTGGTCATGCCAATTCTATTTCTGATTATTTTAGTAGTATGGATAAAGCAATTACCATACATTCAAACACAACTGAATTTTGAAGCACATTGGACAACACTAAACTCAATTTTGATGTCACTTTCATTTACCCCTTTACCATGGGTTTGTGTAGTTAATGTTTGCAAGTTAAATATTCAGGGTCAGTATACTGAGGTAATCCCAATTTTCTAGGTCAGCACTATTTGGTCCCTAAGGGTTAAAGTAATTTCAGTGAAATGAGCAATATCAGCAATCCAAAGTTATTTTATGCAAATAAGTAATATCATCCATTTAAAGTAATTTATTCAAATGAGTACCATAGCGCACCTTGGTTTAAGTGGTTTATGTAGTGAAATTTGAACAGTAAAGATCTTTTCCTAATGCTCTGTGTTTTGCATTGGTACTCTCTCAAACAATAATAATGAACTTGGCATTTTCTAGATTAATATATGAATATACTTTGAGTGCAGATTGCGAAAGGAACCTTCAATAACCTGGTCAATTGGACTCTATCATGTTTAAATAGAAGCAACCCTCAAGAACAATTTTCCTTTAATAAGAGGAAACGGATATCAAGCTTATGGCCATGTTAGCCATACTGGATGCAAGGATAAACTTAGGATAAACTTAGGCCTTGGGATTGCACCAAACATGCCTGTCCTTCCTAAATGATGTGTTAAGGGTTTGGCATGATGTAATGCATATTGCAGTCTAATAAAACTAAGTTTAACAGTTCGGTAGCTTCTTCATCAGAGGCATTATGAAGCTAACTAAATTTTTACTTACTTGGAATATGAAATGGGTGCATGTCTCATCATAAGTCCATCTGTAATCTGCCCCCAACAAGGCAGCCATATTGTTGTAGTCACTCTGATTATTACTGAGTTTACGACTGACAGCTATAGTGACACCGCACAGTGGTCCACTGGCCTGCTCCTGGAACTACAAGGTAATGGGCACTAATGGTACTGTTTTCATATACCACACAGTGGCCCACCACCCTGAGTCTCAGAAATTATTTGAAACAAACTTCTTCACTAAAGCATACCATTGGCGTTTCAAGTTACTTTTGACCAGATTCATTTTGAACTAGATTACTAAGCCAATCGAATCCATGTTTTCAAGACTTTTCACCATAGTTTGGAAGAAAGTCTAAGATGTCCAATGAGACTGGAATAATGTGTGGGATTATTTACTGATGCAGCACAATACATCTCTGTAATATTTGATTGGTCCAGATTTGAACAAACCACGTTTTGATTCTTTCGCATTTATTTGCTAGATCGTTCAATGAGTCATCGGAGGGGGAGGGGTTAAATTTCAGTGTCAGGCAGCCAGGCCTAATGAATCAGTCAGAGGACACTTGAAAGAGCAAGGGTATGCTTTAGTGTACAGGCAGGCCCATAGCCAGGGGGGGTCGAAAGAACCACCCCTTTTGCTGGGAAAAGGTCCACTCTGAGTAAAATTTGCTCTAGGTACATGAAGTTTTTATGGAAAAAGGTCCACTTTTTCAGAAAAAGAACCCCCATTTTGAAATTGCTGGCTACGGGCCTGACAGATTTGTTTCACGTTATCTCTGAAGCTCTGAGTGTGGTAAAATATCCTGCTCCTAAAACTACAAGGTACTGGACATTAATGATACTGTGTGTATACCACATAAGGTGATGTTAAAGTGGTATTCAAACACCATCAATCATTAGATAATTCTTATATTTTATTTTGAAAATTACAGCTGTGTTTATTCTAACCTTCTTATCAATTCCTTTTGCTTCTTTTTGACCAATCACATCACTTGGATTTGTACAGACAGCTGTGTTCTTGATGGCTTGAGACATATGGTGGCTAAACACCTCTTCTATCGGCTGCAACATAAAAGAAGAAAAAGGTTTTAAAAAAGTAATTTTATCAATATTAAATCATACTTCATAGCATAATCACCACCAATTTTAATAATACACTATAGGTTACATGGACTATAGATATCTAGGGTTCAACTTCTTACTCATATGGAGTTCTAGTCACACATTTTAAAAAATGCCAATAGGTGAAAAAAAAAAAATTCTTCAAGAAAGCATCCAATCAAGTTTGTTTTCCAAATCAAGCTGCATCTTATAGCCCATGAATCAAAATGTGTAGGACATTTATTTAAACGATGGTGTACCCCATGTTGTTTGGGAAAGTGAGTTAATAAAAAAAATAACAAGGCAGCAAAGCTGTCAAATGTACAGACAAAAAGCAGAAATAACTAGAGGATCAGAGAGGCGATACCGCCTCCGAATATTGTACCACCAGCTGGAGCAAGCGCATTCGTGTAGACCCCCACATACACAAAATAAGGGACACAGCCACCAGTTTTGTGCTTGACAAGCTGTAAAAATGCAATCAACAAGAATTTTTAAACTATTGCAAAAAATATATATGGTACAATCAAATTTAAGTTCTTCGTAAGGTAGGTCAAGGGTCAATTTCAAGGTCACAGTAAATTGCCAGTATATGACTTCCTATTCAAGTTCAAGAGTAACTATGGACCTATCTCTGTCAAGTTTGAAGTTAAAAGAGAAAGAAATTAGCAGAGTTCAGTTCATGATAAAAAGTAGGTCAAAGGTCAATTTCAAGGTCACATTTAGATTGCCAGTATATGACTTTCTATTCAAGTTCAATAGTAACTATGGACCTATCTCTGCCAGTTTTAGAGATAAAAGGGAAGCAAAATTTGCAAAGTTCAGTTTATGGTGAAAAGTAGGACAAAGGTCAATTTTAATGTCACATTTATAATGCCAGTATATGACTTCCTATTCAAGTTCAATAGTAACTATGGACCTATCTCTGCCAGTTTTGGAGAAAAAAGGGAAGCAAAATTTGCAAAGTTCAGTTTATGGTGAAAAGTAGAACAAAGGTCAATTTGAATGTCACATTTATAATGCCAGTATATGACTTCCTATTCAAGTTCAATAGTAACTATGGACCTATCTCTGCCAGTTTTGGAGATAAAAGGAAAGCAAAATTTGCAAAATTCAGTTCATGGTGTAAAGTAGGTCAAAGGTCAATTTTAAGGTCACATTTAGATTGCCAGTATATGACTTCCTATTCAAGTTCAATAGTAACTATGGACCTATCTCTGCCAGTTTTGGAGATAAAAGGAAAGCAAAATTTGCAAAGTTCAGTTCATGGTGAAAAGTAGGTCAAAGGTCAATTTCAAGGTCACATTTAGATTGCCAGTATATGACTTCCTATTCAAGTTCAATAGTAACTATGGACCTATCTCTGCCAGTTTTGGAGATAAAAGGGAAGCAAAATTTGCCAAATTCAGTTCATGGTGTAAAGTAGGTCAAAGGTCAATTTTAAGGTCACATTTAGATTGCCAGTATATGACTTCCTATTCAAGTTCAATAGTAACTATGGACCTATCTCTGCCAGTTTTGGAGATAAAAGGGAAGCAAATTTTGCAAAGTTCAGTTTATGGTGAAAAGTAGGTCAAAGGTCAATTTTACGGTCACATTTAGATTGCCAGTATATGACTTCCTATTCAACTTCAATAGTAACTATGGACCTATCTCTGCCAGTTTTGGAGATAAAAGGGAAGAAAAATTTGCAAAGTTCAGTTCATGGTGAAAAGTAGGTCAAAGGTCACTTTCAAGGTCATAGTAAGATTGCCAGTATATGACTTCCTATTCAACTTCAATAGTAACTATGGACCTATCTCTGCCAGTTTTGGAGATATAAGGGACTAAATGTTATAATTTTGGAGTTACCATAATGTGCCTTAAATTTCGTACAGAAAAAATTAATTAAAATAAAGAAAATGTCACTTTGGTCAAAATTCTTGAAATAGGAGGTGCTCTGAAGTTTCAGAAGTTCAAATTTGATGAAATAATGTCATTTTTGAACACAAGTTGTCTGCTTTGCCAAGCCTTATGTTTTATTTTTCCAGAGTTCAAAATTTATTATCCATTACCGTACTGTACATTTTGCTTTTACCACCAATATGTACTTTTTGATACAGAGTAACTCGAAAACCGTATGGAATACAAAAAAACCGAGACCACCCCCAGTGTTGGGCTTTACATGCTCTACAAAATGCAAAAAAGAATGGGTCTCTAGCATTAACGGTTCCCGAATTAGAGACAGTTTTCAGTTTCGGTATCTTATGGCCGCTACTCCCGTGAAAATGCACCGATTGACCCCAAATTCATGGAGATGAAAGATGACCTGAAGGGTAACACTTTCCAATAATATTATTGGTTAAGTCTGTGTGGTGTCTGAATAACAGGGCAAAAAAATTTTTTTTCGTAAAAAATTTCATTTTTTTGAAAATTTTGGCCCATTTGACCTTGAAGTAAAGGTCAAAGGTCAAATCCAAGGGTATATTTGAAATCTACACATATGACTTTTGGAAAGCTGTCTATAGAAATTTTTCCCATAACTCCTTCCGTAGGGTAGATAATTAGCATTTAATTTTGCCATTTTTAGACAAGGGTGCATTGCAATGAGTGCCACACGCAGACCCCAATACCGACAAAGCCCAAATTTTACGTGGAACGAGTTGAGATTATAGGTGACCTAAATCCATGAGATGGGTACGGGGGCCCTTACCGTCTAGGAGGAGAAGCGGTAACGGTAGCCGTCCGGCGGAGCCAACGGAGCCGGCAGAGCCGGCGGAGCCGGCGGAGCCGGCGGAACGATCCGGACGGGACCGAAACCATGTGTACCGCCAGCGCTAACGCTGGTGGTACAATAATGCACAAAATAAGTTACTTTGTCAATTTTGATACATTATGCTTAACAGGAAAATCAGCACCAAATTGTAAGCATACACAAAAGGCAAGGGTACTTGTCCTAAATAAGTAATTAGCATGATACTGCAGGCTCATTAGAGTTCAAATTCACACACTGAAAATGCCAGATTGAAAAGAATGAAAATTTCACAAAAAAAATATCATACATTCTTTATGTAGATCCTAAGAATCATTCTAACTTAATCACCACCTATTTTAATTATCTAATATACATCACATGAACTTTAAGAAAATGTAACTATCATATGACTTCATGCCCACAGGAGTTAATATTTCCATACTGAAAATGGCAATATGTGAAAAATGAATATTTCACAAAAACTGCATTTACTTCCAGAAAAAGAATCCAATCATCAGGCTGGTTTTCCAACTTAAGCTGTATTCCAGTCTTATGAATATTTTCTGCAAGTTTGAGAGTTCTAAGTAACATGGTTTTCCTTTGGTGGTCATTATGGCATCAGTACCCAAAATTGATACAATAATGTATAATTCTTAAATGCATAATCACCACCAATACAAGCATCATGGATATTTAGAAAGTGTGACTAGAAAAGGCCTTCAGCCCCTTGAAAGTCAGAACCGAAGTCAAACCTTGAAATTGCCACTATGTGAAAAATAAACATTTCACAAAAAATGCATAACTTAAAAAAAAAAACAAGTTTGAAAATAATAAGTATGGTCTTCATATTATTGTGCTTTTGTTATCATGTCTATTTGGATACAATATTACGTACCTAATACTGCATCTAGGAAATTCTGAGAAAGTCTGACAATATATATACATGCTACGGCTAAGTTATTTATGACCAATGCAGTTTACTTAACCCCCTTTCTCCATGGTTTCTTTTATCATTTGCATGTCATACTTCCATCTTGCAAAAACCTTTTGCAGATCTTTAAGTTGTTTGTTCTTCTTTCCGGGTTCGAGTAAATTCTGTTGTATCTTCAAGTCTGACTATATACAATAGATTTTTTGATGTGTGAAGGATAGAAGCTAATGTAGGTAAGCCGAGCCATCTGTGGGTTTTCTACGTGTAGCCAGTCTATTGTTTTTTGTTTTTTTTTTTGATAGAGAAGATGGTATCCAAAGTTTTGTTTTTAGATAGAGTAACTGAGACTAGGCAGATCGAGAGGTTTTCCTAGATAAAAAGTTCTCCAAATTCTTTAAGGTCTTCATCTCTGTGTGCCCATAGTAGGAAGGTGTATTCAATCTATGGAATGTAGAATGTGGGCTTTTTATAGTTGGCCATAAATAGGTTGGCATACTGAGGAGCCTTTTTTGTGCCCCTGGCCTTCCTTTTATCTGCAATAAGAACTCATTTTTTTGTTGAATTCAAAATAATTGAGCATAAGAATGAATTCAGTGAGTTAAGTGAAGAAATCTAGCTGCAGTTGTGTCTTATACTTATTATTTTTCAGGGAATTTTCTAGTGCGTAATGCGTTGATCCCACCTTGATGTGGACTTGATGTTGGACAGGTGAAGACAGTTCAAATTATGAAAATTTTGTTTGATTTTGACTTGATTAATTAAGCACAATTAATGACTATAATGTGATGTTTGTTCCTGATAACAGAGTTAAAAAAATTGTGCTCAATGAGAGACCCACTTCTGAAAAAATTATAGTTACCATTCTCATATGGCAAAACTTCTTACTCAGGAAAACTTAATATGATGTTTTCAACTGATTTTACCTTAATTTGTCTTGCACAGTTTAAATGTGTTTGCATTGGACTTCAAGTGCACCTCAATATTTGTATATAAACAATTACTTTAAATATTATTATAAAGAATTCAAATTAAAGGGGTAACATCTATTCATTTAGGCAAAAAAATGGATTTTCCTGGGGTAAAGGACAATTTTCCCATGTTTATCAATGGTTAATGAATCCATTCCCACATTCAAAGTTTGTCCCTATTTTTTTCTAAAAAGTTTGGTTTTCTGTAATATTCTCTTAAGAGACTATTACAGAGTGGAGCCATCTAATGGAGCAATCTAATGGACATTTTGCTCAATGTGTCAAATGGTTTTCAATTTATTGTATTATCTGTTTTGCATAGGACATGCTGACAGGAAAGGATAACTTTTTCCAACAAATGACAAGATCAAGCCGATTCTCAGATTATACCAAAGTTGCTATTATAGTAATTATCATCAGTCCTCTAAGTTTGAAGACAATGGGTCAAACAGTTTTCCATCTAATTGAAAACAATCATGCTGAAAAGACAGGAAAAAACAGCAAATTTTCCAAAAAAGATCAATTAAAGTTGGTCTTTTAACTTAACCTGTATTTAATAGATATTCATCAGTCCCATAAGTTTTAAGACAATAGGTCAATCTGTTTTCCATTTGTGTTATCTGCATTGCTTATAATTTTATATTAGCTAAAAAAGCACAATTGAGCATTACTTTTCCAACTATGGTCAAATCAAGCTGATTTTACAACTTTTCCTGTATTTTACTTATATTCATCAGTCTTGTATGTTTAAAAACAAAAGGTCAAACTGTTCATCAGTGATGATGACGATGACAATGAAAATGATGCAAAATAAAACTGATGGTTATGTGTACAGACACTCTGCATCAGTACATAAAAATGATAAAACCCAAAAAAAGCTCATCTGAAGCATACCTGTTGGCAATATTTCATTATCAACATAAGAACATTTAAAAGGTTCTCAACTTTGTTGTTATACCTTATTTTGCACAGTGTTTTTTGGAAAGAAGTATAAGACAGTGTGATTGCATTGTGATACAACACACACATTTCAATAAATAAACTAGAAAATATGAACAATTCTTTCTTATTTGGATTTCGGAAAAAAAGTCCCATAGTGTGTAGTTTTCTCAGTCATTGTCTGATGCACAATACATGCTTATAAGCTATAAGTACTAAGTTCAAAAACTAACCAGACTGGCCTTTCTGTGCCTGCTCTGTCTTCTGCTCCTGGGGCTTTGATACTGACTGGCAGGGCTGTGGAGGGCTTGCTCAAACTCCTAAAATACACATTGGATCTCACACTTCTGAGGGTGTAAAGCAATTATCCAAAAACAAATCACATTACTGGCAGGTTCAATTGTTCAAGAAGAATACAAAATTAATTGTGAAGTAATATTTAAATAAACCTGAACATTTACTCCAGAACCTGAATGACATGCAATGAAACACTTGAGTACAAGAAATAATAAATAACTACAATAAAACAAATACTGTCATATTTTACCAATTGTTGAGAATAGAAACTAAAGGATTAAGAGGCAAAACAAATACAATTACTAATGACACAGTTTTTGAACATGGAATATGGGTAAAAAATATGCAAGTATGACAATAAACAATCCAGACAAAGTGAATGCCAAAAGTTCCATGTTAGTTTAATGTAACCTGAAGGTCAAAAGATGGATGGAACTCTTTTCCCTGGGCCAGAAATTTTCCTGGTGTATCAATGCCTGTGTTTAACCGCAGAGACTGCCTCTTTGGGGTTGCTTCACTGCCAGCTCTAGGTTGCTTCAGAGCCTGGAGAGGACACCAAGTGCCATTATAAATTTCTTTATGTACTTGTACATTGCAATTTAACAAAAATTCAAAATCAAAATTAAAAGATAATTAATTATAAGACAAAAAAACAAAATAAAATTGCTCAATAGAGAAAAACCAATAAAAAATAAAACAAAACTGCATCTATGGGACTAATATTGTAAATGTCTGACAGCTGCAACTTGCAGTAAAAAGCGATAGCTTTTTGCTAGTGATAGCTGAACTCGACATACCAGTTCAACTGGAAATGCCTGTCAGCTATTTAACAGATGTTTTGCATCAAATAATTCAAGTTGGCCTGCCTGTCATTAAATGGTGACATGATGATTCACTACCTAATTCATATATGACCCAATTTGATTACTCCCAATTCCAGGCAGGGGTTTCTTCCGGAGTTGGGATACAGGGAGTACCAAATGTGTATCTTTAATTTGGTCATCTGTTTACAAGGAGTCCAACCCAAGTAAACCCAACCAACCAACCCAGAGCAATGGCTATCTAAATGAAGGTTGGGTGGCTTTCTGGGGAAAGCCTTGGTTCCAGATCATTCGCTGTCTGAGCTTCAAGTGGACATAGTTTGTAAATCAACGAAAATGTAATTTAGTATCAGTCAAATGCCTATCCACCCGCCAATACTCATTTTATTCAGTGTGTTAATTGGCCAATTTATTTCAGTATTTACTTATTTTGGCATTTATTAGCAATCTACAGAAAATTTTGAAAATAAAATCTCTAAAATGTTGGCCTCTATTGTGACAACAACCAACATACAAACAAACAAGCAAGGTAATATACTTGTGAAGTTTTTTTCACAAGTAATGAAACAATACAAAAAGCAAAGCTGTGGAATGGACCGAAATAAACTTAAAGAGGCTCTGACATTAAGTCTGTGTACAAATAATGAACAATGTCAACAATAAAAGTGCATAGAATTTTTCTGTCAATGTTGATCCAATATATAATTACACATAATTGCAACCAAATTCCTCATAACTGTTAGCATAGCCATTCAGAAAAATATCTAAATTCAAAGTCAAAACTGTGAAATTTGTGAAAAAAAGATATATTCACAAAAAAACAAAAACAAACAAAATAAATAAATAAATAAATAAATAAATAAATAAATAAAAAATCAATAATAATCCAACCAGGTATTATTTCCACATATTTCATACATTATATTTCCATACATCACTCCCTCAAACCTGAAGATAAAAACATGGTTTTATTTTTCACCAGTAAAAAATGCAAGTGCAAGGAGAGAGCAATGCTGACAGTGACCACAGATGAAGTGATGACCACCTATTCAGACACATTGTGTCTGCCTATAAAAATGAAAGTTTCTGAAATCCTGTTTTTAAAAGCAGGCCTAGGAGTCTACTCACCATGAGTCTGCTGTTAGTTGGTCTGGGTGTTTTAGGTTTTCCAGCTGTCTCTACACTTGAAGTACGTTCTCCTAGCTCAACCAAAGGCCCACTGTACTCTATTTTTTCATTTTTGTCATTTGGTTTATCTTTTAAACCATTTACAAATGTATCACTCTTTTTGTTAAGATCATATTTGTCAGAGTCTGTCAATTTTTTTGGATCAGTTACAGGGAATTCTTGCTTTTCCATGGTCTCACTTGTTTTCTTCTTAAAAGATTCAACCTTCGCTGCACTTTTCTCCCTATGGATGATGACTTGCTTTTCAATTTCTTTTTGAGAAGGTTTAGATAACTCCAAATTAATCTTGTCTGAAATACAGAAAAAAACTCAAAATAAAATGATCTATTTTAATTTTTAAAAAACGAGCCCTTACAGCTACAGTCACTGATAAAGCTACCAAAAATTTAACAGAGTGAAAAATTTGCATGTGATAAAATACAGGAAACAAAATATGATATTGTTGGTGCCACTTGTATGTTTACACTGGTAAAAATCTTGTGCAATTTAGTAAACAGCTTGTTCTGAATTCAATTTTACAAATTGCATTTAAAAGCTTAGTCAAAAATCTACATCAACTTCTTAATTCAAATCAATTTTAGACATAACTTCAACCACACACAATTTGCTTTATCTAAAGCAATGAATAAAAATTGCCCCAACTTTACCACCAAGAATTAACTCTTAGGACTGTCTAACCTTTGTCTACCAAGAAATCTTCTTCTGGCACTCTTTGTCCATTTCTAGCACAGGCAAATATCCATCTGAAATATCACAGGTTTAATTTGTTTACTGTACCTTTTGTTTATAAGAAACATAATAGCTTGTCAAAAAAATTTGGCCCATCACTTGCATGGGCATTGATGCCCATGAACAATATTTTGAGCACATTTTGTGATGCATACATCACTGTGCACCATACCCTGAATCTTCCTCAATCACAGATATATTGTCAGATATTTTGCCAGGTAAATAAAACAAGGGCATTTAAAACACACCTTATCCTTACAGTCATATGGACATTCTGACTGTTGAAATAATTTGCTGGTAATTCTTGGTATAAGATACTTACTCGCTAGTAACAGCAGGGAGGTTCCACTTGGTGGCAGCCTGATACTTGGAGCCATCTGCCTCTCGCACCAGGAGATGAGTGCTGGCAAGAAGCTTCTTACTGGTTTTTCGCACAAAAAATTCCTGGGTCCTTCAAAGATAAAATACCAAAATAACAACCTGTCACAAGAGGTTCAGAAGCCATAGACTACCTTCTAGTTTACATATATGTACTTCCAACTGGATTTGTGAGTGCTAATATACATAACACTGTACACAATGCATATTCATTATCTAGGTGAGTATGAAACAAGTCACAACCACTACAGTGCTGGCTATGGCAGTCGCTTTTAAGATCAAAATTGCTGACAATGCAAATTGTGAAGTAAATAAATAGGCATATTATCGAAACTATAAGTAACTGAGAAACTTGTAAGAGCTGCCATTTCCAATAAACAAATGTATGGTTATCCACTAGAAAATAGTTTTCAAATCATCAGACATCAAGGTCATGCATATCTGTCAAGGTGAAACTAAATAACGATAAAAAAAATTGCTTAAAATGAAACACCAACTGTCCTTTTTTCACAGAAATGCAATTTTTATGACTTTTCTAGCTTTCTATTGAAATACAATAAACAACATAATATTATCCACCCATAGACAGAGGGACACAAGGATAGGCAGAATAAATTGATCTCCCACTTTTGTCACTAAAGCTGGGATAGTTAACAACATCCAGCTAACATACAGCATAAATGGCCAAGCATCAAAGCAGTAAAATAACAGACAGGCAGACATCCTGATATAAGCGCGACAATGTTTGTGAAAGGGAGTATGTTGATATCTAAAAAATTTAATGTCTTTTCATACTTTTTATCTGAAAGGGGTAATACCAAACCACATTTTTGGCACCACTGAAGATTAAGTCTGTATAGGGGTGCTCAAAGAGTTGGTGAAAGCGAGAGAGAACTTACTTGGCTCCCAATAATTCAGCCAGATGCATCAGGCAGTCACGCTCCACACCACTATAACCGCTGGAAATGATACAGAGCAGCTAAGGCTGGCGGACAAAACAAAACTCCAACAAAATGAAAGCAGTGGTATGTGTTATGTCCATTGTAATAGTTAGGAACTAGACATTAAAGACAGTTGACAGCAAAATGATATTCCCATTGCATCATTTTAACATAAAAAGGCGCATTCCAGTAAACAATAAATTTTGTGAAAATAATCAGAACATGTTGATTTTTGACACGAAACTGCTTTTTGTCAAACTATTTAGACACTGAATAAAATTAAAGTAACTTAAAACAAAAGTATGATATGGTAATTATGATGCAAACAACAAATATGCTGGACAGCATCACCAAGGACAGTCACAGTGATCAGAATAATATCTCTTTATATAAAATCATGTACCTTTTACAGTTCTTCAACTTTTGTATAAAAATGGGCAAGAAGGTGCATCCAAAAGGTTTTCAGTTTTCAACAGTTTTATATTTCACAGCAATGCTTACCATTCACCATATATGGCAAATTTATGGGCTTCCTTATCAATAAATTAGTTATTCAATTATACGATAAATAAAAAGTAAGCATCATTTCACTTGTGAATAACAGTTCCCTTTCCCTGCACTGACCTGACAGATAACACACAGCCTTCCAGTGGCCGGCAGTCAGGCTTCACTTCTATGGGACTGAACAGAGGGTTGCTGCCTGGGTCAAGATATAGGCTGTTTTCTACACACATTTGCTGAAAGAAAATGATATAATACATATTAAAGATTAGATGATGCCATTACATTATGTTTATACTTGGACCTACAAATTATCGTCCTTAAGGTTATTGGCCCCATTCAGAATGCGAAGAGGCGAGTGCTAGCTAGGCTACAACCTAAATACGGCGGACCTACATGAAAGGAAGACCACTTAATCTTGTAATGGTCTCTCCACCACTCATACGGCTCCCCATGCGTCGTCCCTTGACTGGTTGATTTGAGCCGAGATTTAATTACTGTGCCCCTGCACCAGACTATTTTAAAGCAGTTTGGGATAACAAGTGGGCTGTCAGTTTGATTAGGGACTATTTCTACTAATAGACAGCATGTTCAAATACTTCATTTATAATTAAAATTGAAATTTGGAAGCCTTTTTTTAAATAACAGTGCTTCATGCTTTTGTGTCGAATGAAGGCCTACTTGTTTTGTAATTTCACTTATATTGTCTTTTACATGCAATTATTTCTCCATTATACATCAAAAAATAGTGAGTCTAAAGAGGATAGAGAGTATAATATACAATCCACTTACCAGCCAAGCATTGGTGACAATCTCTGTAACTGTCACCTCTATTGGAACGCCTAATATTGGCACTAACCCAAAGTCTGGGACAACCCGGCTGGTGTTGGCCAGAACACTGCCTGGGAGGGAGAATTAAAATACAACAATTGGATTATCATACCAGATAAAGTAAAGGCAATCAAAGAGGTGATTTTAAGAAGAGTTAACTGTCAGGTATGGAGCCCGTTTACCAATCTCTCATTTATGGGAATGAATAAACTGCTGAAAACAATGGGAGACATTGTCTGTTACACTTTCGTTTGGATGTCGTGTTCCAAAAAACAAGTACTGATTATCTTGTTGTGATGTTGCAGACAGAAATGTTTTCAGAATTTTACAAAATTCTTAAAAGAGAAGATTACAGACAGCATGATGTTGAATGATGTTCTTGGATACAAGTTAGTCAGAGCTTTTAAGTTCATTTTTACATATAATATGAAGATAAATTTGAACCAATATGTCAGGTCTCACTGTGTAAACATCCAGTTTCATGTTGATTTATCAAAACAGTGTTTGGAGAATAAGAATTTCAGGAAAAATATACCTCATTACAATTGCTCATACTTGTATTTTAGTATAAGAGGAGGAAGATTAGGTTAGGGATAGAATAAAACTTAGGTGCACTTTCAGTATCCTAATAGCAAGCAGATGCATAGGTGTCCATCTTCTTTGTTTGTTTCGAATATTTTTTTTCTATTTCTTGGAACTTTTGATACACTACAGTGGTAATGTGTAACTTATTGATATGACAGCAATTTAATTTCGTAAGCAGTGTTGTTATTGTTTTGTCGACCTTATTTGGCATGCAGCATATATACATCAATAGCTATATGAAGGACTTCTTATCTAAAACTGTTACCCTTGTTATGGCCAAACACCTATTCAAGTTCAACCCTTTAAAAATGTGAATATCAGAGTTTTAGGTGTTTACAGATAGTTCGACATCTTATGCATTGCTTAAAAAATAGTATATGGACACTGCTCTTTTACATTAAAAAAACATTAAACTGTTTTTAATAAAGGTACTAAGTTGAGACTTTGTTTAGAAACTTGTCACTTTTCCCTGTTTTTTGTATGTTAATATTGTTAATATTTGTCTTTACTACATAAAATATACTTATTAAATTGCAAAGTCAAAGAAGTCAAATTGAAAGATAGAGCTCAATAAAATGACAAAACTCTTGGTCAAGGCTTGGGGTGAAAAGAATTTTTGTAAGGCTCTTGACATTGCATGCTTATGGTTTAGGCCCTATCATCAAGGTGAAAAGCCACCACTGTTAAAATGAACAAATTCATCATATGTACCTGTTTTTACCTCGTTTTCACTTTCAATCATGTCATATTCTGTCAATATATCGTCCAAATGTTCTCCTGATAAAAATAAGCATCAGCATGTTTGAAAAAACTGATGCAAAATAATGTATATAAAATCAATCTCCAAGAAGAATAGAGTGACACAGAAAAAAACCTTGATAAAGCCCCCCCCCCCACCCCCAAGCTATCTCAGCCCACTCTAACAGACCTCAGACAATAAAGAGTGTGATTAGCGATGTTGTTAACTCTCCTTCAGATGTTCCTCCTTGAGACAATCAAGTGTAGGCAGTAAGTTAATGAAAGTGAACATGAAAATAAAATAAGAAGAGAGAGGCAGAGAGATTGACCTTTATTCTCCTCTATCATCTCCCTTAGAGCTTCCACCTGGTCTAAGTCAAAACCAAGGATCACAAATGTTTTCTTGTTGAAGATTCCCTGTTCACCTGCAATATAAAATATCATATTAAAAAAATATAATAATCAAATATAATATACAATGAAAGTTTTGATTAATATTATCCGTTTAACATGATTTTATACCAATGGAACAGTCATTACAATCATTAGTAACTGTGTTCATAAAGAAACATATTATGCAATTTAACAATTGAATACAAGCACAAAAATATATTCTTTTAAGGTGGCTATTTGTTCATGACAACAAGCCACAACCAGTGCTCTTAGATGAAAATGAAAGTTGTCAGTGTAACTCAGTGTAACAAAGCTTCAGCTATATTCACTCTTGTAACATTTCAAAAAAAAAAAAAAAAAAACGCCCATTGGACCTTCCATTTAATTATGAAAGTGATATTCATTTAAAGACATGTTTCATAGAGGACAATAAAATTTATTTGAGCACATGATTAATATAAATCTTTACCAATACCACATTTTATGGTAGTTTTTATTAGTTTCCCTTACTCTTTTAGTTACATTAATATTACATTGAATTATAGAGATTAAAATGATTATTTTCATTTGATCCTACCAGAAGTTAAATTTTTTTACACACCTACACAAAATGCAGGGGCAGACCCATGATTATTTGAAAGGGGGGTCCTTTTTTTTAAGGAATGACAGGCCTCAGATGAAGCCAACCCTTACCCTCTTGGTGTGGGGTTCAGGACCCACTCAAGGGACCAGAAAAATTTTTGGTTTTTTAGAGGACAAACAGCGCCATTTGGTACATTTCAGAACTATGATTCAGCTAGTCAAAATTCTGATTTCAAAGTCACTGGGATTTTTTTCTTTTCTCTTTTTTTTTTCTTTTTTCTTTTTTTTTTTTTTGGTGTTAGTTTTTTCAGAAACTGAAGGAAGTGGTCAGGACCCCCTTCTCCTATCCCTAAACCTGATACTGAAGTATCTTTTGTATCAGGGGGAGGGAAGGGGCACTAATAGAAGCATAGGAGTGCTGCAAGCACAGGAACAAAAAGCAGTGCCTCGATATGAGAACAAGGTCAACCAGGACGATTTTGCCATGCTTTCGCCTGTAATTCCCACCAAATATCAATTAAGCTAATTAATAGGCCCAGAACCAGTTTTCTTATGATATGACAGTACATTTATTTTACCTGAAAATTTCAATTATTACCAAGAAACATTATGATTGAGCCCATTCTACAAATATAACAACAAAATTCTAATTTTCATGTGGCTATAAAATGACTCCTATAGATGAGTGCCATTGCCTTGCTTTTGAGAAATTAGAAATGTCTGTCAAAAAGCGGAAGTGAAAGTTAAAATATTATGTCTGCTAATTTTGCCCTAAAACATGGGTTTTCTCATATGCATTACCTAAAATTAACCTATATATGTTAATGGTTTTGAATGCATTTTGCAATAACATTTACACTAGCACTCATGGAGTGTTTTCCTTTTTAGGAATGGGGGAGGGGTGGTAAATTCCCATGGGACCACAAATAACACTATAAATACAAAGGGAATCTCCTTAAAATAACGACAAAATAAATGTTATTCTAAGCAAAGTCCAATGGATTTACATTATAAAACATACAACCAGCAGAACATTTCCTATGAATATTCTTTATCAAAATGACACCAGGAAGCAAATTAATCAAATCAACCAAACAGTAAACATTGACAGGCTTTGTTAATTCAGACATGCTGAAAACTTTTTAGAATGGCCAGACATTTGGAGCGGCAGTAATGAAAAATTTGCCGGACCGATCGATGAATTTTTGTTGGACCAAAAATCACTCTATACGTTTGAGACAGATACTACCAGTACGATTAGGAAGCTTACTTTGTTTTTGAATGTGATAGTTTTGAAATGGAAGGGAAAAAACGCTTTGGGTTTTATGTAATTTTATAAGTGAAGTATGTCGAAAGATGACTGTAAATTCAAATGTGGTTCTTAAAACTCTTGTCGGTCCTTTGGACCGACCAAGTCCAATTTTTTACCTGTCCAGACAAATTTCCTGGTCATGACCGATCGGACCGACAGTTTCAGCACGTCTGTAATTTTGCTAATTTGTTTACGTATTTCAAACAGCAAACTTTTGTCACATGCAAAGACGTTTGAATCCTGTGCTGGTGCAGCAGTTTTCACAAGTGAAAATCTTCTCACTTTCAGGCTGGCAGACTCCACTCTTGACAGGTATGCAATTATGTTGCCAGTTATTTACTTCTTGTAGTTAGATCTTAATATAGTTCATGCATTAAAAGTTCTCAAACCAAACCTTCAATTTCAGTCATATCTGCATCATCTAATTCTCCTTGACCTTGATCTTGCTGCATTTCAGCCTCCTCTTGTTCAATCACTTTTAGCAGTGCACTCTCATCTGTCATATCTTAAAATTGGAAGAAATCAAACAAATGAACCAGCCATCCACGTTTAAGGAAAATGGCTGCACTCAGAACAGTGGACTAACTAGTCCGAGGGTCAAATATAGCCGACACACTTGCATACTTCCCCCACAGGGAAATCTATTCAGTGTCTATAAGCAGATTAGCAAGCTATTTAGTGGGTCACCATATTTGACCTGTGGACTAGTTAGTCCACTGTTCTGAATGCGGCCAATGACAAAATTACAATAAAATTATGGTTTTAATTGCCATGCACTAAGATATTCCACGCAGACTGGACAAGTGCCACGCAGGGACTCCTAGCAATGCCTCTTGTTCTGAATTAGACAAACGGATTATGCTTTATTACCACCAGGCTGTAAAGGATAACATTTAAATATATACTATAGTCAAAAATAGAAGCTCACCACTGTGTTGAGGGAGATACTGGCTAATTATGTTGTCCATATCTTCATCTTCCTGCAGCACAGCAGTAGCAGCAGTTTTTTCCAGCTCTGCTGGAGTTCTGGAGCCTGACCTGATATGGTGGAGTAAAAAGTGATACACTAAAGAAGTTGACAGCACTGGGGTTCTGATGGCCATACATGCAATGACTAAATAACCAATATTTTTAACTTCAAATGCTGATCACTTCACTAGTGAAAACTAAGCTGTGATATTTGGCACATATGGCCAATCTTCATCTTTTGCATAAGTCTACATTAAGCTGTAAAATTTCAATCCAGAAAAAGCTTTACATACTTTATATGGGACGTGTGCCCTTCAAGTTCATAATGTACATGAATCGCTTAACTGTATATTGAAAAAAATCAAATGTTGATGAACATATTCATTCTGCATTATGAGGCTGAATTCCTCCAGTTTGTTGGCTAAGGCTCTGGTATTTTGTACAGAGTATCGTTGGCAATTGCCATCTGTTGATCTTATGCTAGGTGAGATCTTTGAAAATGCAACTAGGTTGAACACCTTCAAACTTTGGTTGCCTTCTACTGTGGCACCCCTTTTTGGATCATGATCATGGGTGTCAATCACAACACTTCCACTGGTGTCAATAACAACACTTTCTTTTGATTAAACACTAACTTTAGGCCTCTTTGGGTACAACTATATTCAAACTTACAACTTACAAATGTGTAAGTAAGTTGTTTTACTTAAATAAACCCAACTTATAAGCAAATGACGTAACAAAAATGTGTGCCAACATGCTGATAATAACTGATATTGTTGTCCATACAGAAATGCCTTTCCTTCAGACAGCAGCTATTTCTGCCATAACTTTGGGCACCTCATACCATACCTCAAAAGGTCAAACACTATGACCCCATTCCCAGAGATTAGATCGATCCAACTAGATCGACCTAACTCCCTGGGGGTTCACACTAAATAGCTGTCAGCCAAGCGGGCACGAAAGTTGATTACCCCCTTATAGCTTGTAGTAGGCAAGACGGACATTTAAGCCGGATTATCTGACAGTAATCTAGTGAGACTTCCCACGGGGATAGATCAATCTAAAAACTATGGGAATGCGCCCTATGTGTACCTTAACACTGTTTGGCTTGTTTGGTCAAGATGAGGCAGGTATGAAAACCTGAATTTGTTTTCATCCACACGGATCCCCTGCTGAAAACACTGCACCAGCCAGTCACAGGACACCACATGAGGTCTGAAATAACAACTGGACAAGTAGGATATCACACAATTGAATCAACAAAACAATTATATAATGTTTGGTGAGGTTGAGTGATGATTGATAAATCAACTACCAGGGAAATGTCCCTTAGGGTCCCATTAAACTTTGTGTAAATAAAGTTGGGTTGTTTGTGAGGTGGTTGATTCTGCAACTAAAGTTGGTGATCATATAATCCCACCCATCCATGCGTCCATCTGTGGGTTTGTTAAAAATTTTGCTCTCGACTCCTAGAGTATAAGACTGAGAAAGCTGAAATATGGTGTTTCATATACCTTTCATCAGGAAAATGCATGGGCATTACTTAATTTTGGTGAACCTGGGGGTTGGGATGTCCCTGGAGGGTGAAAGATTCTAATTTTCTTTTCACATTTGAAATTCTTCATTTAAACTAGACCTATCCTCAGGGAGTGCATGGGCATTTCAGAATTCTTGAGAACCTGGGAGTTGGGTTGTCCCTGGCGGGAAGGGGGGGGGGGAGAATTCATTGATGATTTTTCACATTGTTATTTCTGCTATCTCCTCCTAGAATATTAAACTTTAAGTATGTAGGATCCATGCTTTGTCATAGATATCTAGGGAATGATGTCTCTAAGGGAAGTGCAGGAATATACAATGGATACCCATCTCCTTCAAAACCATTAGTGTGCTGAATGTATCCTTTTACACTTTCCTTTAAAGGTGTTTCACACTCATTTTTTTAAAATTCACTCACTGTTATAGTTTAATGAAAGATTATAAAAGTGCAAATAACAATGTGTAAAATTGACTCTTGCACCCTCAGGGACAGCCATTAGCATGTTTTATCTAAATGACAGGTTTATCAACCTTTAAAATTTCAAGCTCCTAATAATGCAACCCCACCAGATACGGCTTATGGTTTCAGTGTAAAAGGTAAGACCATCCCCATCCCAGCTCTATTTCTCTATGTAGTTTTTAAAACTGTTTTAGTGACTTAAAGAGAAGCCAGTTGAACTGTGATTGCCAAAAGCATATTCATGCTTTTCTTTGGTTGCAAAGCGCATCTTAGGTGAAAAATTCATCGCAGTAGCAAAATATGACACTCCCAGTAGTGCCAGTTATTGCAACCCACTGCATCTTGTCACCCCACTGTTTTTTGATACAACAGCATTATCTCATAACATTACCGTAACAATATTTCTGCATTAGCATATACTGAAAAACTACAAACAGTATCTTTAAGACAGTTATTGTACCTGCTTTTCATCTCCATGATTTGCTTTATATGTTCTTCAACAGCCTCCCCAACAATAACATGGGACACATTATCATTCAGCTGGTTAAATCTGAAAAATATCAAATGCATATGATTGATTGAGATAGCTTGAGACATTGACAAAGTACTGAATAAATAAATAAATAAATAAATAAATAAATAAATAAATAAATAAATAAATAAATAACACTCAAACTTCAATGTAAAATTTCTAGGACAATGTTAACATTTTAATAAATCATCACCAACACCCAAATTTGGCCTGACAAGTCACTAGATTACTTGAAGACAAAGGCAGCTTTTTTAAATGCACAAGTCCTATCTGATACATCAGAATTTAGTTGACTTAAATAAACTATGCTTAAAATGTGTACATGGCATCAGTCATTGAAATTAAACATGGCATCAGAGATCAATCATACAATGGCTGAGAATGGCAAGTATTTAAATGAATTTCACAAACTGATCAAGGAGTAAGGGCTAAGTTTTGGAAACAGCTGGTCATAAAATGGAATAATTTTTTAAAAAATTCTTGAAAATGTTCATATTTTCTTGAAACTGAATTTAAACAAGTGAAATATGCAACTTAAAATCATTTTCACTGGCCTATCCTCTGACATACCTTGTTCCACCTCCTGTATTGATGATTCTGCGTAGCTTCTCTGTCTGAGAACTCTTGAAACCACTCAGAAACAACTGAAATTATAACCTTGATCTTAAACAGGTCAACCAGGAGTCCTTTGGTACTTCAAGGAAACTCTGCATTGTTGCATTTTGGGTAAGATGGCAAAAGTAAATAAAATAACACATAACTCAGACTAGCTCTGTATTTTGCAGAATCCAGGAAAAACCAAACAGATCATATACATGTTCACTCACAGCTATTAATTTGAAATAGGCAGAGATAGGTTAACGACCATAGTAAATGAACAATGTAGGCTCACAGAGGAAAATTCTCTACAATCCTTCACATCATTTTGTTTGTAAGTAAACACATAGGTTACCATTAACCCATGGTGTTCTGAAAAATATCTTGAGCTAAATGTTGAAAACAGACCTACTAGACCCTCTTTCGATAAAAGATTGAAAAAGTGTAAGATTTTTTTTTTGCTATCTCTGATGCCCTTATAAATGGCACATCAACATAGACGTCATTGTTAGTAAGGCTCAACAAAGACTATGTCAACCAAGAACTGCACATAAAATTTTACTGCTGAATGATGTGTAATGACATTTTTTTTTCACCATATGGTATTTGTACTGCTACAACGGAAGACAAGAATAGCTTTGAATCCATAATGAAAACTGACAGAACCGTTTTATTGATATTAAATAGATTTATATATCATATTTTGTATAAATATGACAATAAATACTCTTAAAATTTAACAGTGGTTTAGCTAAAATATTTACCCTAACACTAAGATATCTTTATTCATAACTACCACGAGTTCATTGTGTTTTTTTTTTTTTTTTTTTTTACCTTACAGCCATCTAAGAATGCATCTCCCATTCTGGAAGAGAGATCTAGGTCATCTAAAGGATCCTTGCTTTCTGGTTCCTTGATTAGGGATTTATTGGAATGAGACATTCTGGTCTGATTAGTGGTAATCACAGCAGTTTCGTCAATGTTGGATGTGACTGACACATTAGTGATGTTACTCATATCTGTGATACAAGGCAGCTGACCTGCAATAAAGGAAAGACAAATCTGCCAGATCTACACACAACATGCATCAGCGGAAACATGAGCACTGACAAAATAATACAGCAACATACAATCCTGATCCTCTGACAGTCCAGACCCAGACTTTACTGCAAAAAAAACCCCCAAAATACAGAGCCTAAATAAAAAACAAACACCACTGAAAAAATATAAGGAATGATAATTGTATTAAGTCTGTTTTCAATCTTTACCTGCACCTGAGACAATTGTATGTGAATTAATGTCTGAAGTAAAATGGCAACATTTCTTCAAAAGCACTGACCTATTGTCAAGCCCTGCCCACCCAGTGACAACACCAAGAGTTATTGTTGGGTCCACCCATTCAGTGACATCACAAAGAGCTGTTGGTATGCCCCCTCCACCCAGTGAAGTCATGTAGAGCTATTGGCAGGCCTACTCACACAGTGGCATCACCTAGAGCTATTTGCCAAGCCCCACCCACACAGTAACATCACATAGTGCTACTGGTAGGACCCTCACACCCACTCAGGGAAGTTATGTACTCCAAATGAAATACTTACCTGAAGTTTTCTTTGTGCCTGGTGTTTTTGCATTGTGCATATTTCCAACCCTGAACTTATTCTCATCCATGCAATACCCATTCTGCACAGACTCAAACAGCCAGGCCAGGCATACTATATGGATCTTCCATTTTACTGCAAACTCATACTTTTGACCTGGAGAACAAAATGAATGATCCTTAAAATCAATGCATTTTATTTATAAAAATGTATTGATATAACCTATTAGGTCAAAAGCCAAGTCTAGGAATGTAACACGAAAGATGTTATACTGAAGTTTAATAAAACCATTATTTGATTTCAGGCCTAGGTTGGTGAGCAATAAATACTGAAGGCAAAAGTTTGCAGTGTGATGACTGAACTACAAGCTGGAATCTCTATGGAGTGACATGGGTATCTCAGTTTTTTTATCTAGGTTTTGTTCTAGTGTACCATGCATAAACTCTTAGTCCATAAACAGCAATGTATACTGTAACAGATCAAAACCCCAATCTTCTTCCCTCCCCTCCCCCCTTCACTTAGCAACAACTCTTACCTTTAGGCTCATTTACAATGAGATGTGTGCAATCATTAATCTTCATTTCACCAGTATATCTGCCTCCTGAGGGGAAAATGCACAATTGCTTTAAAAATGCCCTTCTGATTACATTAAGCTAGTATTTGAGAAATTCTACTTATAAACACATCATAAGTTTGATGAGAATTACATGGGTATATGGGCTGTAAAACTAAATGTTACTGATGAGACTTTGATTGGCCTTATAAGTGTTGATCTGTTACTATCAGTGACCAATGCTGGCATTCTTACCCTGGGCCTCTACTACTTGCTTCACCTCTGCACGCTCATCATTGGAGATCCCTGACACAGTGATAACCAGGTCTTTAAACAGGGGGCACTTGTATGCCTGGAACTCTGGGTCGGAGCCATGACAATACCTAAAACAAACATCATCATTCATAACATAAGTATGGTTACACTGATACATTGGTCTGTACCATGACAATATCTACAACAAACATCATCATTCATAACATAAGTCTGGTTACACTGATACATGGGTCTATACCATGACAATATCTACAACAACCTCCAGACATGTCAGCATGGTCACCATTACCAAGGATAAACGGATGTCTGTAGATTATAAGATGTAGAAGTAACCAGTGGTTGTCTCAAACTCCCCAGCCTCTATCTGCACTTTGGTGGCACAGACATGGTACTCACTCTTGTTTACTCTTCTCCCATACTTTGTCCACCCACTGTGGCAACATGATGGCAACACTTAAACCACCGGCAACCTGGAACAAAGACGTGCAAACTCAACAGAATTAGCATAAGTTATTGCCAGTGGCTGCAAAACTAAAACACATCAATTATATGGAATTGCACAACAAATCATTTTAGGTAAACAGACATAAGTTAAAACAACCATAATCCATTTGAAAAAGCCTTCAAAATATATGAACTTTATTTTACAATGGTCCTTTTGGGGGCTTCTCCATCTGCATCATTACTAAGAAGATAATTCAGCAAACAACATTTGCTGTTCCTTAAACTTACCAAATATTTTTTTGAACCTACTTCTCCAGCCACCAGATGTGTGACACTTTGGGTGAAATTTCTGCTCACTTCCCCTCCCATTAGCTCTACTAGGTTATGGAGTCTTTCCTAGTAAAATAATGCCAAGGTCAAATAAGAGTGACAAATTGCATTAGTTTATCCTGCAAATGTTACTTTCATGGCAGAGTTTCATATATAACATTTTTCCATTATCAGTTTTAAATGATAAAAAGATTATCAATATATATCTTAACCTGTATGTATCTAAGTATTCCCTATAATAGTAATTACTGATAGATTTCCATAACATGCTGCAAAATGTTGACGATTAAGTCAACCAGTCTGCATTGTTTACAATGACCCTATGCCAAAAGCGAACTTAGTTTAGTAAACATAAAATGCAGACCATCACAATTCAGCCACCTTAAGGAGTTACTGATTACTATTTTTACTTTTGGTCATTTAAACATGAAGCCAGAAGTCCTAAAGGACCAGTAGACTGCTGTCTCAACCAGCATCTGGTTGGCTAATGTGGATTTCTCCCTCTGCAGTTCTATTGCATACCCTTTCATTTTTCTCCACTCCAGTACAACTGATCACCAGGTTCTTCATGCCTAGTGTGTATATTGGATGCTTAGCTCTTGGGGCAGCCTGGAATATAGCATAATGAAATACACTGTAAGCTAACTGGGTTCATACAGCAGCATTAATGACAAATTCAATGACTTTCAAGGACTTTTGAGGCCCTAATTCAAGTACTTTTCAGGGATTTTTTAGTGAAAATGAGAATGATTTCTTAAGATTTAGAACTGTACATCATTTCTTTACACTTTTTATTTTAACACATTGATGATGAAATATGTAAGGAATAAAACTGAATTATGTTTTAAAAGGGATTAAAGGGTATTCTACCCATCCATGAATAACCTGTCCATATTCAGGTACAAAACTAAAAGGTTTAAAATATTTGATTAAGTGATCAATTCTAATAATTATAACAATGTTTATCTGCGACTAAAATAGTTGGATTGCACAAAAACAAAAATTGTTAAATCTTGTCATTTGTTGTTTTTCAAGACCCTGGTGGCAAGTACTGTTTAAAGCCTCAAACAGAATTCAAGGTGCTGGGCTAAATTAAAGCATTTTTCAAGGCTGTATGGACCCTGGATTAATACTCAGTTATTTATTTTTTTCACCAAGAAATAAAAAAAATTGGGTGTCTGCACCATTTTACATACAGGTTTTGTGAGATTTGAGTTTCTGGTTACTAATATCTCTTACCTCAGCATTTTTCAAGCATGCCAGCAGACACTGGGGACCATATAACCTATAATAAATGAAAAGAGATAATATCATACTACTAAATTCTCTCAAGTTTCAAGAACAAAATTCAAGCAGCATTTTCATTTTGTATCATCTATCAAAATGAAATATAATTCATAGACATTCTGTAAGAATCAAGCATGGGTGAATAGGACTCAAAATTAATTGCCTTTCTTTTCTGTCCAGTTATAGATCTTGGTCCAAAACTACAGTAGCAATATCAGCATTTTGCCATCTAAAATGTCCTTCCTGCTGTGGATACAGGCAAAAGTTTTAGAAGGCTTGTTAAGGGGGTAAATGCTGGTAAGTACAAGTTTCTACTTGGCAGGAATATTCCTTGGGGCAAAGAGACGCTGTATGCATGCTAATATTAACATAAGTACAAATCATGCAAATTAGTACCAAAATATGATGAACTAGTATCATACTTTTAAAAATATTTTGCCTAAAACTAGTGCAAGTGACCAGAATGTCTTAATTACAGGAAAAAAACACATTTTGGACATCATGGAAACAATAAGTACCCATTTGGTCATCAACCCCAAGCTTAAGACAGCTGCCTGTCAACATTTTGAAATGGGCATAATTTTTTGAAGCATGACTGGACTTACAGACATGCGCGCAGCGCAATATATCAATTCTTGCTTTTTTGGAAGGTGCAAAAGTCATTGCTGGCATTGTTATGGTCATAGAAGGTAATTAAAAAGTAGACTAGTAAAGAATTTCTAAAGTGAATTCCAAAACAAAAGTCATTGGGTTGTACCGTACACTACAAAATTACCAATTATGTAAATAATCTTTAAAATTTGAAACTGATATTGAAGCAGACTTTGTAGTCTTCTTTGCAAGACAAACCTTATGTGTGTAACATTAAATTTGAGAATGTGGTTATCATTATTTAGTTATTTACCTGTTGTTCACATTCTTCAGATGTTCAAAAACCCTGCCTTCAAATGGATCAATGATGTACATAGAATCCCTCTCTCTCTGGTTCACAGCCATGCAGTCCATCTCACTCACCCATGTTGGGTCTAGCTCGGCCTCCTTTAGTGACTGGAAAAAGAAAAAGATTTTTTTGCAAAATTGAAATATGAACATAAATTAAAGTCAAAATTTCACAAAAGCAGTGCACTCTTCTCTGGCGTATGTCAGGTGCACTGATTGCCTAATCTGTCCTTGTTTGTCACCCATTTCTACCATACTCTACTACTCATACAAAAATAACAGTTTCCATAATATCAAGACCAAGCCTGGGGTAGCGCTAACACTCGCCAATTTAGCCAAATGCTAAAACTGACTTAAATTGGCTAAAGAAAAAGGGCTTGATTTGACATGTTTTAGCCAAATTATAACTATTTTGATAACAAATTGACAAGAATGTGGTGATCTGGCTAAGTGAAAAAAATTGCTAGCGCTACCCCAGCAAGCTATTAAGTAATTTTTGATCCTGCAGCTCTTATTCAAATCAGCATTTTGTCTCATGATTCGCTCGTCTAAATAAACAACCAAAAGTTATACTAACAGAGGTAAATAAAGTTTCGGAGATCTATTGCACAACTTTATGAAACGTCAGGTGAATGAAAGATTGATAATAAGATTTTTGTAATGATTTGCTGTTTTATCTCTGACAACGTGGGGGCATTATACTGGTAGCTATGAAGATCAGTCCATGTAGCTGTATGTACTTTAATTTATGTATGTTCTGTACGTCAGCATGAGTAAATGACGAAAATAATTCATGTTTTTATTTGTATCATGTAGCCTGATGTCTGACAAATTGGGGGATGCATGTTGACAGTCTCCAAAAAACAAAAAAAAAAAGGAGTGTTGTGCAAGTTTTTGTGTGGCAACAAGAAACAAAATCCTATTTTAGCCATAGTTTGCTCTTATATAATTCATAAGTTTCTATCCTGGTTTTTCTTACCTCAAAAACTACCTTTAGAGCATCAGTCGGTGCCCCATTGTCCGTCTTCACACATTTCACTTTTAGGTCAGCCATGGTTGCTTCATCACGACCACTAAAACATATCAACATTTCACTTTAGGTCAGCCACGGTTACTTCATCACAAGCACACCACGAACTCATTAACACTTGGATTACAATTCAGATTGACTGTTTCATGTTCTATAAATTTAAATCAATTTTAATCTTATGTTACGAGAACTGTCTTTGAAATATCATCTACCAAGTGTATAGAAAATCCTACAGCAAAGTATACTAACTAGTACATATTACATCAAACTATTCAAACTATTTGATCAATGCCACTGAAAAGGTAATTTGCTGCTCCCACTGTCTTTGAAAGCCATAAACCTTGTCAATTCCAATGGCAATACCTTTATAAAAGGCACGCTGCATGGGATTTATCTAAAAAAAAATTTTCTGGGAAAAAACTACTGGTGAAACATTGCTCTGCCCTAATGGATTCGATGTTTCATATCATTTTAAATTCAATAATTTAGTTCTAAATGACTGGCCTGGACAACATCTGCATTCCTGACCTTCACCAGGCATTGCACTGATTTTACTTTATAACACAAGAAAACATCATGTGTTTTTTATCATGGCCTTGTGTCATGTATTTCTAATACAAAAGATAACAACTACACTAGGCATGTTTCAGATAAACTTTAACTTGAAGGAGTTTATTGTCTTCAAGGTCTGAATTGAGAAACAAAATTTTTTGCAGGATATAAATATGACTGTGGGGCATTTTCAAATAAGTGCAGTGTACCTTTAACTGTCATTAGTTAACATTAATGGAGCACTCAGCATTGCAAATGTCTTTATTATTGAACACATAATATTGCAAAACTATGTATGACCAGCCATTGCATATGCCCTGCACTTCACCACTTTGTCAAGAGTTTATGATAATCACCTTCAAAAGTCACACCCCATGGATACCTCTTCCATTGACTGGGTGTTGACTTAATATTGATAATTAATTAACATCATGATAACAAAAGAAAATATTCACATTCATACCTGGCTTTTTAAAGGGATCCATGAAAAACTTCTTCAAATTGTTCAATAACTTCATTTGAAAAACCCCTAAGGACAGCCCCACCCTTAGTGTTACTAAACTTCTGAAGGACACATTCTTCCAGTCGGCATGACGTCACAAGATGGCCGCCACGGCCGGGCTAGGGTAAAACAATCGCCGATTCGGTAAGCCCCATTACTCCCAATGTTAAAATGATCAACTTTGATTGTCTGTATCTTTCACACCGGTAGATAATTAACCTTGACAACTGTTTAATTTTATCAACATAGGTATTTAGCGTCAAGAAATGGCCATCAAGGACCTTTTCTAGCAGTGATGCCGATTTTATCAGCGATTGAAATGCACCTCTCTTACACTGTAATTATATGAGCTGCAGTTACAGTTCTGATTGTTTTTCAGGTAAGGAGTTGCAATGGCTTTGTTATCGGATGAATCTGTCCACTGACAGCGATTGAACAGAACAGCTTACCTGGATCTTCAAACAATCATAGAGCCCTTTGAGGTGGTTTAATTGGAAGAAAGTGATCTTATCAGTTGGTGTCATTGTAGCAAATAGAACTAAAACAGATATGATCTTCACAGGTGCTGTTATTGTATTTGTCTTTGAAAAAAGGGGGCTGAAAGAAAGCTCTAATGACAATTTACTCGTCTGATTTTTACTGAAAGTACATGCCATTTTGAGAATTTTAACAAGTTTTTTCTAGTAATTTTAAATACCCATATAGCTGCAGACTGAATTGAGATTATGGACAGGAATTAAATTTTTACATACTCAATAAATCATTTAATTATTGTACTATGAAGTGTGAAAATGGCAATAATGTGCTATTGGAACATATTACTAATACTTTTTCTTCTTGATGTTGCACACTTTCAACAAGAGGATAGAACACAAGAAAGGCTATCAATGCACATGTGAACTGGAAGAAACAATCAGGTGGAGCTGTTTGCTGAGTTACATCTATTAACCCATGCTTAAGTTTACAGCAATTATAAAAAAACACTCAGCAATCAAATCTTCGTTATGGATTTAGTGTTTTTATCCTTTGGACATTACTGTTATGTTTGCTTACAGGTTTTATATCATAAAAGTTCCAATTCATTTTTACTATACAAATGTTAATTTTGAATGCAGCTTTACAGAGTATGTCAGGGAATTTTATAACTCCTTTCTTACCTTGTAAATAGAAATAAAATGTAAATTAAAAGTCAACAAGTTTTATTGTATCTTTCATTTTGCATTTTGTTTAAGAATTCAAAGTGATTTTTGACAGTTAAATATGCATTCAATTCGGATTTTTATAGATCATACTTTATATTAATATTGTGATATTGAGTCTGATTTTCTTAAAATGAAAATGAAATCACTACCTTATAAATTTATATTATTTTCTGAAAAAGACACTGAACTTTATTTAGCATCACAGTCAAAAATGATTTGTAGATTTTGACAACTTATAAAGATTTAAGTGAGGCTTTCATTCTAAAATAAAGAAAAATAGAATATTTAAAGAGCATTATTGTTGTTTTTCAAATTATTTCCAATTATGAAAACTAAGGATAAAAACTTGTAAGCTACCGGTGATTATTATCCCCCCCCTCCCCCCCTTCCCTTTCCGGTAGCATTATAGCTGAGTGAACTTGGTTAAAACTTTTTGTCTACTTGGATAATTATGAATGAATCAATTTATTCATGAAAAATCATTTTGGCAGGCCTCTAATTAATTTTTTTTTACGTTTTTGCAGATATTATAAAAGCTGAAAAAGTATTTCATAGTCTCTTCAAACATAACCCAGACAACAGTAGAAAAAGAAATTTAAATGAAAACCACAGCAGTGACAAATTAAAATTCTTTTTAAAAGCACATTAATTGCATTACTTGAGACACCTGCTTTGAACACGACAGGTGAGCAATGCTACCCAACCCCCTTTTCTAGCTTATCAAATCTTTCAAATTGAGACCTCTAAAAGCAATATGAATATAATGGTTTTCTTTGTTTAGATAATGATTTTATCATACAATAATTCTGACTGTATATTAATGAACTGGTACGTATTGGTCATAGTATCCCAGTAGAAAAAAATAGTACACCACTATTGTTGATAAAGTCGCCACTGACGCTAGAAAATCCCTTTGATGGCCATTTCCCTGAGCTAAATACATAAGTGAATATCAACAAACAGTTGTCACGCGTATTTAATCACGAATATACTCAATACAGATGATAAAATATGCCTATTACAACATGTATCTGATGTAAACTGAAATTGCAGCCCGTCAGAGGAGTGTTAAGGTATTATCGCTAATAAAATCACCATCAGCTCTAGAAAATCCTCCTGGGACCCATTGACTGAGGCTTAAAACCCAAGTGAATATGACCAAGTGATTGTCACAAGAAATTGTCCTCTGGTCTGTTTGATATGAACGATCAAACTTCGCCAATTTAACATTGAGAGTAATGGGCGCAAGCCAATGTTTTACCTAGTCCTAAAATCGAGCCTCTATCTGGCTTAGGTCATCCGGAAACGGACTGTAAGAATGCACGTCCCTGATGATAAGTTTATCAATCCTCAAGCATTCAAGTGCGTCAGTTTAATGAGATTGGAATGACAATGTTGTCAATGGGTAGCCATTATATACATGTGACCCTTTGCCAAAACGTGCACAAACCTACACGTGTCTCATTTATCTAAATATTCTCCTTACTTTTTTTTCATAGAAAATATTATTATATTGCTTTAAAAATATATGCTGAAGCGATAAAGCCACACAACTGACTTATATGCACCAATAAAGAGAAAAGTGTAAATGTTGAAAGATTTCTTTGGTATGATTGTAGGTCACACTCTTAGCTAGGCCTTTAAAACAATTAAGTTATTTTTAGTGATTACTCTAAACGTACCAACTACGTTTTAATGAAATAATTCTGATTCTCTCTTTATAGATCCTACATCAAACTAAATAAGAAAATCACAGGATTTATAAATCAGATATTGGTTTGAATTATAAGCAAAAGACGGAACGGCAAAAGACCTTATTCATTGTGTCGAATGTTCCTGTCGAAACACAAGTGCAGCATCTAAAGTAAACAATCACCTATCCCGCATTATTTTTTCAATCTTCAGTAAACTCGATTCTTTTTTCAACCTGAATGATAGTACTTCTCACAATGTACTCAACTTACCACTTCGTCCGATCAAATTTAGTTTGTTAGCTTCAAGTGGTTAGCTTCGATGTGTATTTACCGCCATTTTTAGGCCAAGGTCATGTATTTATTTCAATTGTCAAATGTGTTTGACAGTGACTATTATAAGTTTTTTTTCTGTTTTCTGTGTCTTAGAGACGATTTTTACTGCAACTTCAAAATAATGGCCCTGTATAAATATTTCTCGATTTCTCTCGTGTACGAGATTAAACTCCATCTTTGTTTCTTCAGGACCGCCTCGCCGCCTTTGTTTGTTTGACACTAAAAATGATGGGATTTCGATAAGAAGCAGACTGTCAATCTTAAATCGGTAAGCTGCTCAGAAAATTTTACGTCGAATAATACAAGTCAAGAAATTCTGGTATTCCGAAGGTTGGGTACATGTTTTTTTTTCTAAACTCTCCCGAGTCCGGAACCCAAAACAAGAAATAACGTTTATGTCTTGCTTGGTAGTGGATTGCAGACCGTACCAAAAACCTGTTACACTACTAGCTTTCGGGCAAGCAAGGTCTAAAAATTAACTATCCTTTCTGCAATCTTGCCTGATCTTTTGCAGATGAGACTAAGCAGCAGAATTCAAAGTAGGTGTCTGTTTGGCTCTCAGTTTGTTGAAAATACACCCATCAAAGACTTAAAACTTGAACGGAAAAGAAGCTCCAGTGCATCTTTTGAATGTTGAGGACGTGTTCGGGGTACCAACAGGGTATGGGAAAAGCTTGACACATGACAAGCACATGTATTGTGTTGATATCTTCAGGAGCAAATTTTTATCATTTTTTTTTTTTTTTAAGTAGTTAAGTACAGATACATTTGAAATATCTCTTTTCTTATGTAAATATAATTTATTTTTCAATTAAAGGTACACTTTATTGGTTTGAAAGTCCCTAAAATGCTTATTTTTCCCATCCACAGCTTCTTGTAAAGCCTAACATAAAAATGATTGAGGGATGAAGTGATACCTCATACTGATTGCTATCTCACCTCATAACAGAAAGCCATTAAACTGATGTTAAATGCTCAGAGATGCTTAAGCTTAACAATGAAGAATATAAATGCCAATATTTTATATTTTCACGTGGATTTTATTAATCTATTATATTTAATGTAAATATGAAATATTATGCGCAGCGCTTCAAATTGGACCTGCATTTTGTCTAGCTTATCACTCGCTTTGCAGAAATGGTTTAATTTTCCATGGCAGGAGGTTTCCCGAAACAAAAGGCATAAATATAGTGAATTGACCTATTTGTTTTTATTAGACTGTAAACTATTCTTAATATAGCAAGATGCAAGTGTATACCATTTTACTGTAGGTGACAAACAATAATTATGTTGTTTATCTGGAAAGATGGTCTCTGCAAGTAAATCCCTGCCATGTTGGTTGGAACATCAGTAATGTAATGTTCACACACGTTAATTGAAAATAGATAACCTGTTTCTCTCTTTTCAGGAGTGTTGTGAATGACCAAAGAACAAGTAATGGCTCTGCCTGTTAATTATCGTACAGCACAACAGTCTACCCCACAAGTCGCTCCTTCTTTAGCACGTAAGTACTACATACTAAATATATATTCATGAATACATCTATAGATTGGATAAATTACAGAAATATCAGTAGATGTGTGTGTTTGTGCAAGAACTGGTTATCAGTATATTCAGTTTCAGTCTCTCATTTTTAGTATGATTGTTTTATTCACCGCAGCTATCATTATTGGGACCATTCACATTGGCAAGTTAACCCCAGTCGAGTTAACTCTGATTGAATTGCAGTCAAATAAACCTAGGTTCATTCTACCCTGTACCAGGGCGACTGATAGATTTTTTACAGATATTCACAGTTAAGTCTCTAGATAGATAGATGGTCATTTTGTTTCTAAGTCACCCTGTTGAGAAATCCCATGTGGGAGCAATTATCTCTGCCTGCGCACAGAAAGCTTTGTACTAGCTCTGCAGGAGCTTCACTTCGCGATGATGTGCTAACTGCCCATTACGCAACCTGTCCAAGGCTCTGCTGAGTGCAGAAACCAATTAGGTGGTTGGAAGGGGTTTCCCAAAATAAGCCGTATCCCACAATTCCGTACTGTAGCTTAAAAAAAATGGCGACTATCACGTCAGGTGTTTTCTCCGGAAAAAAAAAAAAAAGAGAAAAAAAAGAGATGAGATGTTCTGACAATAAATACCTGGAGGTATTGTCTTTCTTATGCAATAATATAGACTCTGTTTAGTCTTTTATATGACTTACTTATTACTGACTCTTTGAAAAACGTCTCCCGCAGTTAGGATATGCTGTAGATTGGTGTTCGCTGGTAGTAGTACTATAACTACAAAGTGCAGCCTTCTACGTACGTTCGCGGTACAACATAAGTTTGATTTCATAATATCATTATCAGTGGTTTACTGACTCTCCCTTTCTTTTAGTACTTTTTATGTACAGACACAGATGTGTCTGTACATATAGCCATCATCTGCGTCTGTCGTCGCCGTCGTTGTCGTCGTGCACTTTTACCGATAACACGATAAGTGGAAAACCATTTTGCCTTTTGATTTGAAACTTGCAGAACTGATGAATATTCATAATACGCAGGTCAAGTTCGAAAATCAGCATGATCGGGTCACTCTTGGGGAATTTATGCTGTTTTTTCACTTTTTTCAACATATATGCAGCACCGATAACACGATAAGTGGAAAACCATTGTACCTTTTGACTTGAAACTTACAGAACTGATGAATATTCATAATATGCAGGTCAAGTTCGAAAATCGGCATGATTGGGCCATTTTTAGGGAATTTATGCTGTTTTTTCACTTTTTCAGCATATATGCAGCACCGATAACACAGTAAGTGGAAAACCATTTTACCTTTTGGCTTGAAACTTACAGAACTGATGAAAATTCTTAATACGCAGGTCAAGTTCGAAAATCAGCATGATTGGGCCATTTTTAGGGAATTTATGCTGTTTTTTCACTTTTCAATATAAATGCAACACTGATAACACAATATAAGAAAAACGGATTGGCCAATTGGCATTATATTCACAGGAGTGGTCAATCTTACTAAAATGCAGGTTGAGTTCGAAAATCAGCATAATCGGGCCATTATTTTAGAAGTTATACTGTTTTTTCACATTTCCTCAGATTCAATTATTAGGCATGTTAACAGTCTCATTATTGAACTAATTAGATGCGTAAAAGTGTTTGTTTGATATTTCCTGCATCTTTACAACATTGTTAGTTGATTATGTAAAAAAACATGGTAAACTTGTTATCATGTATTGTGTAATAAAGTGTCAAAAATGGAAATAAACTCATATCATTGCAGTTTGTCAGATTCAATCATCCACTATGTTCAGAATCTCAGAATGGAGGAAATTGGACATTTAACACTGTTCTATTGATACTTTTCCCATCTCATCAATTTTCTTAGTTGGTCATATAAAAATGGCAGTAAAATGTTTATTTTGTTTTATGTTAAAAAAGTGTTAAAAATGGAAATAAACCCATTTCAGGACAGTGCTGTCTTGTTTACATTTTGGCATTTTCAAGATGTGACTTTGAAGTTCCATGGGCCTGAAGACCTTTGCTTGTCATGTTTTCTGAATGTCCATGTTACTAATATTTTATTAATAACATTTGATGGTTATTATGCTGTTAAACATTATGTAACGTTGCATCAAAATTTGAAGAAACCCCTATTTAGGGCACTGCTCCTATGATGACCATTTAAGGGAAAACATGTCACTTGCTGTTCTCAAACTTACAAGAAAGAAACATGGGTCTAACATACAGCCTCAGTAGGCAATGCAGTCTGTTTGGTAAATTTTTCTGGCAATTTAACAGTTTTTTGTGAAAATTTAATTTTTCACTTATTGACATTTTCAAGGTGCGACTTAGAACCTCCACGGGCTTGAAGACCCTTGCTAGTCACATTTTCTGAAAATCCATGACACGTATATTTTATCATTTAAAATTGATGGTCATTATGCTGTTAAGCATTATGTAATGTTGCATCAAAATAGAAGAAAACACAATATTTGGTGCTGCTGCCATGATGACCATTATGGGAAAACGGTGTTACTTATTACTGTCAAACTTTCAAAAAAGAAACACAGGACTAAAATGCAGCCCGAGTTGGAAAAGCAGTCTAATTGGCTTCTTTTTCTGGAAGTTATACACTTAGTGAAATATTCATTATCTTTTTGGCATATTCATTGTGGGACTCAGAGCTCCTATGGACATGAAGCCTAATGGTAATCAAATTTTCTACATGTCCATGCTATTTATAGTCAATAATCAAAAATTGGTGATAATTATTCTATAATTTATTATGTAATGTTACATCAAAATTGACAATAATCTTTTTGCACTGCTACTGCAAACATTATGAAAAGAAAACTGTTACTTATTATTATATTTAACTTATAAGTACGATTTTTAGGATTGGCATGCAGTTCAAATTAGAAAGCCAGGTCAATTGGGTCATCATTTTTATTAAATTTATGCATTTTTTGTGAAATTTTCATTTTTCTCATTCTGGCACTTTCTAATTGAAAACTTGAACTCTGATGGGCCTGGAGCCTTATGCTTTTACTTTCATCAGTGTTACCTGTTGTGCATAATTAAAATTTTATGTTGACTGTGCAGTTAAACATAATGTATTATTGCATCAGAATTGGGCAGTCTCCTGTTTTTGTGCATTATTGTTTTCTGCTTTTTATGTACAGACACAGATGTGTCTGTACATATAGCCATCATCTGCGTCTGTCGTCGCTGTCGCCGTCGTCGCCGTCGCCGTGCACTTTTACCGATAACACGATAAGTGGAAAACTATTTTTTCTTTTGGCTTGAAACTTACAGAACTGATGAATATTCATAATACGCAGGTCAAGTTCGAAAATCAGCATGATTGGGTCACTTATAGGGAATTTATGCTGTTTTTTCACTTTTTTCAGCATATATGCAGCACCGATAACACGATAAGTGGAAAACCATTTTACCTTTTGGCTTGAAACTTACAGAACTGATGAATATTCATAATACGCAGGTCAAGTTCGAAAATCAGCATGATCGGGTCAATTATAGGGAATTTATGCTGTTTTTTCACTTTTTTCAGCATATATGCAGCACCGATAACACGATAAGTGGCAAACCATTTTACCTTTTGGCTTGAAACTTACAGATCTGATGAATATTTATAATACGCAGGTCAAGTTCGAAAATCAGCGTGATTGGGTCATTTTTAGTGAATTTAGGCTATTTTTTCTCTTTTTTCAGCATTTATGCAGCACCGATAACACCATAAATGGAAAACCATTTTACCTTTTGGCTTGAAACTTACAAAACTGATGAATAATCATAATACGCAGGTAAAGTTCGAAAATCAGCATGATCAGGCCATTTTTAGGGAAGTTATGCTGTTTTTTCACTTCTTTCAACATATATGCAACACCGATAACACAGTATAAGAAAAACAGACAGGCCAATTGTCATTATACTCACAGGAGTAGTCAAACTAACTAAAACGCAGGTTGAGTTCCAAAATCAGCATGATCGGGCCATTCTTTTAGAAGTTATGCTGTTTTTTCTTATTTCATCAGATTTAATTGTTAGGCATGTTAACAGTCTCATTATTGAACTAATAAGATATGTAAAAGTGTTTGTTTGACATTTCCTGCATCTTAATAACATTGTTAGTTGATTATGTAAAAATGATGGTAAACTTGTTATTGTGTATTATGATATAAAGTGTCAAAAATGGAAATAAACAAATATCATTGCAGTTTGTCAGATTCAATCATCTACTATATTCATTATCTCAGAATGGAGGAAATTGGACATTTAACACTGTTCTATTGATATTTTTCCCATCTCATCAATTTTCTTACTTGATCATATACAAATGGTAGAAAACTGTTTATTTTGTTTTATGTTAAAAAAGTGTTTTAAAAATGGAAGTAAACCCATTGCAGAACAGTGCTGTCTTGTTTCAGCATATATGCAGCACCGATAACACGATAAGTGGAAAACCATTTTACCTTTTCCCTTGAAACTTACAAAACTGATGAATATTCATAATACGCAGGTCAAGTTCGAAAATCAGCATGATCGGGTCATTTTTAGGGAAGTTATGCTGTTTTTCACTTTTTTCACCATATATGCAACACTGATAACATGATAAGTGAAAAATCATTTTACCTTTTGGCTTGAAACTTGCAGAACTAATGAATATTCATATTACGCAGGTCAAGTTCGAAAATCAGCATGATCGGGTCATTTTTAGGGTAGTTATGATGTTTTTTCACTTTTTTCAGCATATATGCAGCACCGATAACACGATAAGTGGAAAACCATTTTACCTTTTGGTTTCAAACTTACAGAACTGATGAATCTTCATAATACCCAGGTCAAGTTTGAAAATCAGTATGATTGGGTCATTTTTAGGGAAGTTATGCTGTTTTTCACTTTTTTCAGCATATATGCAACACTGATAACATGATAAGTGGAAAACCATTGAACCTTTTGGTTTGAAACTTGCAGAACTAATGAATATTCATAATACGCAGGTCAAGTTTGAAAATCAACATGATCGGGTCATTTTTAGGGAAGTAATGCTGTTTTTTCACTTTTTTCAGCATGTATGCAACACCTTTGTGCTATATGACGGTACTGTATGGATAGCAGTCTTTAAAATTGTCCCTTGGGTGATCACTAATTAAATTAAGGTCTATAAAGTCACTTGCCTACTCATTAATTTTCAGTTGGCCATTAAATGAGATTACATAAAACACTCCTTGAGATTTCCCTGTAAAGTCCCATAGGTTTAGCTCTCTTAACTGTGTCACAAAATTAGGATTTGGTGATAATTGTGCAGATAAATGGTGTTTAACATTGCAAATAATTTACAACAAAAAGAATGTGTTATGCCAACATGCTATAGATGAATAACAGTGCTTTATTTTTCTCAAACTTGGTGGGGTTATTAATATCAAGTTAATACAGCTAGATTAAAAGTTTGAATAGCAGCTTTATTGGAATTTTTTACGTTTTATTAAAAATTTTTTTAAAATTATTTTTCAAACACTAGCATCTTCAAGATGTGATTTTATACTCCCATCCACCAGAAGCGCTGTGCATTTTCTGTATTTTTGTATATAATTGTTATTTCTTCAGATTTAATTCTTAGGCATGTTAACAGTCTCATTATGGAACTAATAAGATATGTAAAAGTGTTGTTTTGACATTTTCTGCTTCTTAACAATATTGTTTGTTGATTATATAAAAATGACGGTAAACCTGTTATAATATTGTGCATTGTGTAATAAAGTATCATAAATGGAAAGGAAGTCATCATTGCAGTTTGTCAGATTTAATCATTCACTATGTTCAGCATCTGCAAATGGAGCAAATTGGACATTGAAAATTGTTCTATTGATATTTTTCCTATGTCAACAATTTTCCTAGTTGAACATTTAAAAATGACAGTTTATTGATCATTTTGTTTTAAAAAAGGTGTTGAAAATGGAAAGAAAATCATTTCAGTACAGTTATCCCTTGATTACATTTTGGCATTTTGAAAGTGTGACTCTGAACTTCCATGGCCTTGAAGACCTTCCCAAATCACATTTTCTGAATATTCATGATACTTTTATTTTTTTATAAAAAATTTGATGGTCATTATGCTGTTAAGTATTATGTTTTATTGCATGAAAGTTGAAGAAAACCCTATTTTGGACACTGCTGCCAGGATAGCGATTAAGGGAAAACCATGTTACTTACGATACTGAAACTTAGTGAAAAGTTTCATAAGACAGAAGTGCGCAGCTTGTGTTTGAAAACCAGTGTGATTGTTTTCTGTTTTGGGGCAATGCAGGTTTATAGAGTGCTATACTGGCATTTTCAAGTTGTGACTTGTCACTCCCATCTGCCAGGAGCCCTGTACTCTTACTTTGTAACATTTTCTGTATTTTGTTAAGTTACAAGAATGATTCTTAGGATTGACATACAGCCAAAAAAAAAAAAAAAAAAAAAAATATATATATATATATATATATATATATATATATATATATATATATATATATATATATATATATATATATATATATATATTTTTTTTTTTTTTTTTTTTTTTTTATGAGTTTAAGCAATTTTTTTTTGTGTGTAATTTTCACTGTACCTCATTCTAGCATTTCCAAAGTTAAACTCTTATCAGCCTGACACCTTAGGGACTATTTCCAGACCCTATCACGCTAACTGTGGATCGATCTATTCTCGCTAAATTGCAATCAATGTAAGTGGCTTAGTTGTCTGTCACGCCTACTGAAACTGGCATGCAAGAATCCTAAGACTCTCAAACTGAAAGCAATTTAGTGAGAAACCCCTTGGAGTTGGATTGATCCTGTTAGATTGATCTAGGTATGGGAACTTAGTCTAATGTTTGATACACATTTTACTTTCATCCTAATCCAATGTTATGCAGAATAAGAATTTGATGTTGGCTATGCAGTTACAGTAAGCATAATACATTAGTTCATCAGAATTGACAGTATCCTATTTCCTGCATTTTTATTTTCTGGTTTTTGTCTGTACATTTGACAGCTTTGCTGCCTTGTCTTAAGGTGTGACTTATGGGCCTGAAGACCTTTGATAGACAAATTTGTGTGGTCAGTCTGTTAATTCCCCTTGGGTATTCACAAGGCTAATTTCAGTGCTTTAAACTCATTTACCTAATTAAGTAGCCATTAATTGAAATTTCATAAAGCACACTTGTTGATATTTCCCTGTTAAGCTCTCTGCTAGATAACATAGTGTCCATAATAAGGAAGCAGTGAATAACAGCTTCATTAGAATTATATTTTTGTTGTTTCTATTTAATTTTTTCTCCAACACTGGCATTTTTAAGATGTGATTTTTAACTCCCATCCACCTGAGGCTGTGCACATTTTCAGTATTTCCACATAAGCAGCTGTATTGGTATTTATGTCTTTAAACACGATGTAATATTATTTTATGCACTGTCATCATTTTTCATATATAGGGACTTTCATCATGTGAATTTTAACTCTCATGGTCCTGACATTGTAATCTTATTGAAGGGGTGGATTAAGACCATATTCTGGGTCTCCTGGAAGACAGTCAGATTTTACAGTTTATATTAACGGGTTTCTGTTGGAAGACTATCAAAATGGAGGATGGATCAACAAAGATACTTTGGAATACTGTCAGAAAATATCTCTGAATCTGCTCCTGTTATTGACCATGTTACCTGTTGTGCATGATTAAAAATCAGTGTTGACTGACTGTGCTATTATAAGCATTTATTATTGCATCAAAATTGACATAATGACCTATTTTGCATCTTTTTTTTTCTGTTTTTTGTCTGTACATTTGACAGCTTTGCTGCCTTGTTATAAAATTATTTACTACGGCCAGGGAGAAAACTGTGACGTTAGTACATGCACCTGTTAAACATGCATAGTGTAGTTCTCATAAGCTAGACTGCTGTTAAAATTTTAATCCAGGTCCAAATTTGGGTTTATTAGGACTGCGGTCAGGGGTACGTAGTTCGTTCACATTAGAAAAGTGAACCCCCATAGGACATGAGTCAGCCCAAAACCAAGGTTGAAAAGTGCCAGTGTGAGTGGAGTCAGTGTAAAATTGAGTGTTTTTTAAGACACCATTCCCAGTGCAAGCACATTGATTCACCCTTATCAAAAAAAATGTTTAGCCCACGTCAGATTCTGTTGATTGTATATAGCAGCTTTGCTGCCTTGTTTCTTTAAAGATCTTCCTGCTATATGATTGTAACCTCATGTCTGGTATGTGTCCTTATTTCTCTGTTCGGAGTTTGACCTAACTTGAGTTTAAATAATGCTTTTTACATTTTATGCATTTGTTCTATTTCCAGAAAGACTTCGCCAACCATTTGGTAGTACAAACAACAGTTCACAGGTATGGTTACCTCCCTTAACATCCACATGTCTGAAGTTCATTTCTCTCCAACCTGAAAGGCCCAGAAACACACAGGGTATCCCCTGCATTCATATCAGTGAGACTTGATGCATCTGTGAAGTTTTGGGGCCCCTCAAGAAAATCTTACTAGACAGAGCCTCACTTACTTTTTTGTGGAATATTTGTCTTTTTATGTTTTTTTTTACTAAAAAAAAAAAAAATTAATGTGGTTGAGTGCTTACTAATATATTGCTGACACTAATGTTATATTGCATTTATTGAACATTGTCATGCTGCATTCAACATTTCATGTTCTGTTTAAGGATGTTGCAAAACCAGCACTTTTAGTTTTCAGGTTTTTTGCCTATACTCCATTTATTGAAACTCTTTCAGTCACAGACAAATGGTCCTTTTATCACTAACCCCCATGGAAACCCCACTTTTAATCCAGTTAAATTGGGACAGAGAGCCAGTGTGAGTGCCAATTGTTATCACATTTTCTTTACTTAATACAAATAATGAATAAACATTAATAAACCATAAAAGTCAATGTGAAAGTATCAAATCTCTGTATTATCTGTGTAACACCAGAACTCTTTTCATTTTTCTTTTGACTGTTTGATATGAACAAGTATTAAAATATATTGCATATAACCTATTTGTGTAATAGATATTATTGATAAAGATGTTATAAAATCTTTGCATCATTGACATGTTTGTTGTAGAATGATGTCCGTGTGCCAAAGGCTCCTAAGCCCCCAGAGAAACCTTTGATGCCATATATGAGATACAGCAGAAAGGTCAGTAGGCAGACATTAAGAAACTCAGTTCTTTAACAACAAAAAAAAATCATTTTATTCCATAGCCTTTTTTTTTTTTTTTTTTTTTTTTTTTTGCATTTTAATCAAACAACCAAAAATATGTATCACTAATGTTTGAGATACACTGCTCAATATTGTGGCGATTAGCAAAGACTAGATGGTTGTTAGGAAATCTCAAGTTAATACAATATTTTCATACGGCTGAAGGATTGTATAATACCATACGCCAGATTGAACTTTGGCCTATCTTCCACAATAAGAACAATAATATTTATTCTTGCAAGTTGAGTATAATTGTGAACTAAAAGAGAAGGATAAAAGTGATTCAGTGCCTTTTTAAAATAAACCATTTGTTGTGTAATTTAAACTGGCAAAGATACACCCAAAGTTATTGTTAAATAAAAAGAAATTCTGTATTGGAAATCCAAAAATGCCCTTGATTTTTACCTATGACCTGAATTTCGCAGTCAGATACACTTTCAATTTTCTAGCCCTTATGTCTCTAAAATGAGAAGAGATTATCCCATAGTGTATATTATCAAACTCCAGTAGGAAATTGTATGTTGCCTGATTTGACCTTTGTACTACTTTTTATTGTGAAATGTACTTTTCCTGTTTTTTAGGCCATATGTCTTCTAAACAAAAACATCTTGCTAATTAAAATTAGAAATCAGTTTATATGCTATGTAAAATTATGAACAGAATTCGACAGGGCCTCTGTAAGCTGTGGCATATAACAATAAGATGCTGTTTACTTTGCTGCAGGTATGGGACCAAGTGAAAGCAGACAACCAGGAGCTGAAGCTGTGGGAGATAGGGAAGATTATAGGAGGCATGTGGAGAGACCTGCCTGATATTGAAAAGCAGGAATTCTTGGATGAATATGAAGCTGAAAAGGTAGGCATTTTATTACTCATAAAGATTAATTTATATATGAAAGCGCATACTTGACTTAGTTATTCGCAGTTTTTGATGGTAACTGTTCTTTGATCCTCGCAATTGGTTCCAGTCCATTTTGACCCAAAATCCACACCTTTCATCATTCAAGTTGAAAATACCTGTGAGTTAATAAAGTGTCAACTGTTTGGTAATATTTACTTGGGTATTTGGTGCATGCCTATCATGTACATTTTCAAGAAGGTATGTACTGTCAAAATTTTTGTTGATTATTAGACTCTCATTTACCAAATTTTAGTTATAAAGATAATTACTGTTCATTTCGGTCAAAAAATGAATTTTCCTGGGGTTAACAACAATTTTCCCATACTTACCAATGGTTATTGAATCCATTTCTACATTCAAAGTCAGTCCTTGGTATTTTTTTTCTTAAAAATTTGTTTTTTTTGTAATAATCTCTTAAGAGATTATTGCAGAGTATAGCCATCTATGGAGGTCACGTGGTCTGATGGCAAAACAATTTCAGAATAATGGCTACAATTGCCGTTAATGTGGTAAAATAGAATACTTTATATTTGTATGGGTTGTTTACAATGTATTTATCATGAAACATAGATCTCATACAAAGAGTTGTTATCTCTTTAAGCTTGTTGACTTAAGATAGCCCCCTAGTCAACAAAGCCTAACAGCTAAGAAAAAAATGAGGTAAGTGGGGCCTTTAGGTTTTTTGTGAAACACGACTTACTGACGCACAGACATTATTTTGTTGGTAAGCAAATTTTTAGTCAGGGTACCTGACTTGAGTTTTTTTTTTTTTTTTTTTTTTTTTTTTTTTTTCCTGTGAAATGGGGGCAAGTATAGCCTATAACAAAAGTGAAGAAGAGACTTTTCAGCAATTTTGTAACAGACTAGAAGCGACCCTTGTGGTCAGAGAGTAGCCCAGCCATAGGAGCCTGCGTGTGCATTATTCAGTAGACCACAAACATGCAAAACAGCACCATGTCAATTTCACAATAAACTAGACCCCATAGATGCAGTATTTTTGTACTGTAGTCTGCAAGTCTTTGCTCTATTGAGCAGTTTTATAATATATCTTTGATGTAAATGAGATATTTTTTCTCTGGCACTCCTCTTTCTTACTTGTCAAAGGTCGATTACTTTTAAATGTATTTAATTCCCTTACTTTTATTACTACATTGTTACAGATTCAATACAATGAAAACATGAAGATGTACCACAACTCTCCGGTTTATCAGGCTTATGTACAAGCCAAGGGCAAAGGTAATGTGGCCACCACTGTTTGATTTATTGGATCTGTTTGTAGCATTTATTCAGTACAAATATTACAGTATGTGCAGCTGTGATTTTGTATTGATTTTGCAATCATCAGATGTTTTAATGTATGAATTTTTGTAAGCGCTCATTATATGCTCCTAAGCTTGATACTTTAAATAGCGAAGGAGCCTTGAATTGGGCTAACATAAAGCAATTTTTATGCACAGATAACAAGTAAAATTCAAATTTTTTTTTTAATCAGGTTGTTATTTTATTTCAGCTGAGGCAGCATTAGAAGAAGAACAGAAGGAACGAGAACGAGAAAGAACTCGTGGTCGGACTGAACCAAGAATTAGCATTCAGCCAGCCGAGGACGAGGATGGTGAGCTGAATGGTTATAAATGTTTACTCAGGAGATGCTTAGGATCAGATTATATTCAGAACTTTTATGCATAAATGTGCTTGTAAGCACTGGAAGCCTTTAGTTTTTGCCTGGAGGTTGATTTATCAGAAGTGTGCGTGAGTCAGAGATTGTGTTGTGCATAATTGAAATTTGGGATTGACTTTGCTGTAATGGATAATGTATAATTGAATAAAAATGGGCAAATAACCTTTTTTTTTTTTTTTTTTTTTGGGGGGGGGGGGGGGGTTATACATTTGACAACCCGTTTTTAAAAAACTTCCGACGGGGGACAGAAATATTTATTGATATCTGTTTTGTTTCCAGATTTTGATGATGGTTTCTCTGTGAAGCATGTTGCTGCAGCACGTTACCACAGAAACCACCGTCTGATCAATGAGATCTTCAGTGAGGCAGTGGTGCCAGATGTGAGGACTGTGGTCACCACAGGACGGATGGCTGTACTCAAGAGACAGGTGCAGTCTCTGCAGACACACCAGGTAACTTGTCCATACAATTTCGTATGGCATGCTTCCAAGAGGCATTTTAGGACACTGTTGAAGTGGGCTTGTAGAGTTTTGGGGCTGTTCATTTGATATACATCCGTTACAATGGCTGAAAGGCCTTTCGAAATCTTGTAGGTCACCACATGATCTGCAGACTATGTCCTGCATATAAGTGGAATGTAAGGAGGGTGCACATGCTATTAAAATCATTTTGCAAGTACCCACATCCTTGACACAAGGTTGGCAGATTGCCTGGGTATATTATTAATATGAGCACCCTAGATGTAGCAAATATATCATTTCCAAAAGGATAGATTTCTTGTTTGCACTTAGGATTTAATATATTGATATTTTTTTTTAATATCAGACATGCTTAAACTGTCGGTCTGATCGGTCATGACCGGGAAAATTTGTCTGGACCGGTAAAAAATTGGACTTGTTCGGTCCAAAGGACCAACAAGAGTTTTAAGAGCCGCAATTTTGAATTTACAGTCATCATTCGACATCTGTCACTAATAAAATTGCTGTTAAAGATAAGTGTTAAGTGAGTAGATGCATCAAATCATTGTCACTAAACCTGACCAGATGCCACCAAATAGTATAAATTAAATTACAACAATACGATTGTATTTGTACTACCAGTGTGAGCATGGTTTAAGTCCCGACCCGTCTTGTTTGGCTTCACTGGCTCCGGTTCATGTCAACAGATACAAATCACTGTGACCACCTCACCTCCTAGACTACAACAGCCTGTGTCCCCATCTCTTGGAATTAGGTCACATAAAATCTCAACTTGAACTCTGTACATTTTGGGCTCTGTTCGTGCATTTGCCTAGGTGTGACACTCTTCATTATGTACCTTTGAAAATTAAATGCTAAATATCTCCCAAATCAAGTGAAGTATGGGAAAAGATACTAAAGGTGTCAGACTGAAAGTCATATAGGACAATTTCAAACTTGACTCTGGGTTTGACCTTTATTTTAAGGTCAAATGGACCAAAATTATGGAAAATTGTTATTTTCTGCCAAAAATATTACATTTGTTTATACCAAGGTAGGTAGAGACCAGGTCAGACATGACAGTTTCATTATTTGCATCGCTAGTTTTGTTAAGAAAAAAACCATGACCTGGTGAATCCATTTACTGGTAAATCTACCAAATATTACTGTTAGAGCCCTATTGTTGTCATGAAAAGTGAAATGCTATTTATGAACAGACACAAATGTGGCTGTACATATAGCCATCACCTGTATCTGATGTCATCATTGATGTTGTCGCACACTTTCAGCGATAACACATTTGAATTTGAAATTTTGGAACTGATGAATATTCGTAAAATACAGGTGGAGTTCGAAAATCAGCATGATCAGACTATTTTTAAAGCAGCATGAGCTGATGTTAAAACTTTGAATAAAATCTGTGCATTTACAGTTAAACAGTTAAGTTCTTTTAAAATCAATGTCATGTGATTCCCAGTAGAAGTCCTGAGTAAGTAGATGAGTTGAGATATTTTGGATGCGTTGTAGTTTCTTTGTTCAGAGAACACATTTCATGTAAAACTGTTTGACCTATTATCTTAAAACTTAAAGTACTGATAAATAGACTCAGATACAGCTTGTTCTAAAACCAGCCTGATTAAATTATTATTATCATTTATTTATTTATTTCATTTGTTTATTCTTTTAAAGATATGCATTTTTTTATTTTATTTTATTTATTTTTTTGTGTGTGAGTGTGTGAAATGTTCATTTTTCAAGGTGTGACTTTGAACTTCAATGGGCCTGAAGGCCTTTGCTAGTCATTTCTAGATATCCATATACTTATTATGTCATGTTATAAAAATCTGTGGTGATAATGCTGTTTAGCATAATGTATTTTATCAAAATTTCCAAAAAAAATCTATTTTGTGCATCATTTCTGCTTTTTATCTGTACATTTGACACCTCTGCTGCCTTGTTTAAGGATACTGGTTCAATCAGTTCAATCATTATCAGTCTGTCTGTTTGACATCTGGACTACCTTAGTTTTTAAATTTTGATGTGAAAAAGGAAAATTATGATAATTTCAGATAAGACAATAAAATCTTCCATACAGATTGATTTTCAATATTTGGTCATCCACCAGTTAGGCAGACTTTCATAAACAGTTTTCATTAAACAAAATATGTCAAAAGAACACTTGTCTTCCTTTAGAAAAAGTTGGAAAGTGAGCTCAAGCAGATTGAAGAAAAGCATGAAGAAAAGAAAAGAAAATTCATCGAATCCAGTGAAGAATTTCATCGTGATCTGAAAAAGGTATCTTACTTTCAGGTTTATACTATATTGAAGTTTGTTGTTTTGTGAATACCTTTACTGTCTTACCTAAGAAAAAATATTCAGTAGCTTTACTAGCAGAGGACATGTCAGGGGAATCTGTTGGTGATTGGAGGACTGTGCCCACCGTGCAGGGGGCTTAAAACGATCTAGAAGTAGTATGTACACTTTCTTGTGTGAAAAATTTACTAAAAATAATTTGAATCCTTATTTCCTCAGCTGTGTGAAAACAAACCAGTGATTACTGAGGAGCAATTCACTGAGATGATAGAGAAAGCCAAGGTAGACCTCATAGAGAGGCAGAAGCAGATGGCCATTATGCAGCAACAGGAGCGAGAACGCCGTGAGAAAGAAGAGCAGGAACGAAAAGAGCGTGAAGAAGAAGAGAGACTGGAGATGGAGAAGCAGCAGGAGGCAGAGAGGAAGCAGCAAATTACTGAGGATGAACAGCATGCAGGCAAGACTGACAGTGAGACTCCAGGGGAAGAGACTGGGGACACTGACATGCAAAAAGCACAGGTGGGTAGATACCAGGTCCGACAAAACAAATTCATTACTTGCATCAATTTGTTAAGGAAAGAATCATGGTCTGGTGAATCCATTTATTGCTAAATCTACCAATATTACTGTTGCTAGAGCCCTACACTTTTATTGTTACCATGAAAAGTGAAATACTTTTTATGTACAGATACAGATGTGAATGTACATTTAGTTGTCGCCGTGCACTTTTAGTGATAATACGATAAGTGAAAATCAGTTTTACCTTTTGTCTTGGAACTTACACCCTGAGCTTCACAGATAACTTGACACTAACCTCTTCACTAAAGGGAATTTAGGCTTGTACAGTTGTATCTCAGCAGTTTCAGACATTTACAACTGAATAACCTAGCTAGAGTCACCTAAACAGAGCCTCCACCTCAACCTGATAAGTTAACCAAATGAATTATGATTAGTTGGGTGTGTATGTGGAAGGTCAAAACTCCATTTGGGAATGAAAACGGCATAAGCAAAATTAATGTTTTTCATTGAAGTGATCTTGAAAATGGTTTTTAATAGATAATAATGCAGTTACTCCTTTCAGATAAAAGGGGATACACATCCAACACAAAATGGTGCTATGGAGAAAACTTATGGTATGGAATTACTGCATTTTTTACTCTGTTCGGTAAACAATGTATGTGTGTTGTATAAAAAGAAGCATATGTTAAATGAAGATCCCTTAAATGTTAACAAAAGAAAGGGATATTAACTTGATGTTAATTAAACATGTGAATGTATAACATTTTGATGACAAAGACTGCCTGTTGAAATGAAAGCCAGTTGGAAAACTGTCTCCCACCAAGTTTCTACAGTTAGTTTTTTATTCCAGGCCTAGAGAAGATGGAGACAGATGATGGGCCTCCAACTCTTAAGAAGATGGGTGATACTCCACTGGGCAGTCCAAACAACCAGGCTGAGAGCATGGCACAGCTGGAGCGGGTCAAATCTCCTGCAAATGGGGGCTATAAAGAAAGCACAAAATCTCCTGTGAAAGAAGGCTGGAAAGATGAGTACCCAAACCAGAAATCCCCAGGGCGAGACAGGCGGGAGGAGGAACGTTTTCCAGAGGAGAATAGACGTGATTTTGAAGATCTGAAGTCCCCAGCATCCATGGCCAGTACAGTGTCCTACACAGAGGACGATGACTATGAGGATGAAGAAGACGAGGAAGAAGACAGTGGCTGCTTGGGTAAATCAAAGACAGCAGACAAGGAGAAAAAGAAAGAGAAAAAATCCAAGAGTAAAAATAGGAAGAATGGTGAGGATAGTTAATTAAATTTTGATTTATTTTAGCCTTGCCAATTTTAATGATTGAAATAGTTGTCTTTGCACCACTAATTAAGTGCTTAATAGTGGTAGTCAAGTGTTCAATTAAGATGATTAAATAAACACTTAAAGCTTAATATGAAGTGAGATGGATAAATTCAGTTAATGTTGCATCAGAGATTTGAAGGAGGGAAATGCTATTAATTATTCAGCTAGAAATAAAGATGGCAGATTCGTGGCATTGATTCAATGAAATGTGCTTTTATATGTACAGACACAGTGTGTCTGTACATATAGCTGTCAACTGCCTCTGTTGTGGACACCGTGCACATTTTCATGTTATCACACAATAAGTGGAAGACCTGTTGTCTTCAAACTTACAGGGCTGCTGAAGATTGCGAAAATACAGGTCATGTTGTAAAACCAGCCTGATTAGAGCCTTTTTCCAAAAGTCATTTTTGTTTGTATGCAATACAGATAGCATATAAGTGGAAAACCAGTTGACCTTTTGTCCTTCACTTTTAGGAGTGATCAATATTAATAAAGTACAGGTCGAGTCTGAAAGCCAGCTTGATAGGATTACATTTCTTGAAGTTATGCTTTTATGCTTTTTAAAAGTTGTTAAGCATCAAAGTTGACACAAAACCCTATTTTGGTCACTGCCACAATAATGACCATTAAAGGAAAACCATGTTACATATGATTCTCAAACTTACAGAAAAGTTTCACAGGACTACTTTCCTAACTAACAAGAATAATTCTAACATACAGCTCAAATTGGACAACCTATTTGATAGGTTTTTTTGTGTGTGTTTGTGAAATTTTCAGATTTGTCGTTTTGGCATTTTCAGTGTGTTAATATGAACTCCTATGGGCCTTAAACCTTATGCTATTTACTTATTCCTAATATTTGTGTTACTGGTTGTGCATAATTAAAATTTGGTGTTAATTTTGCTGTTAAGCATAATTTATTGTTGCATCTATCATTTATGTTAAATCTGGTCAACACAATTATGCAAAGACACAAGCACTAACAAAAACAACAATAAAAAAACTTTGGGTATATAGAAGGATGATAAGGATAGCATAGGCTGAACACAAAAGTAATGAGGAAGTACTAAATAATCTTAAAATAAAAAGATAATTGTTGAACACCATCAAGAAAACAAAAATTACTTTTTTGGTAGTTTCATAATAAAAGATAATTTGCAGCAGTTGTTATTAAAAGGAAAGTTAAATTGAAAACAACGAAAGGACGACCATGAACAACATGGATAGACAACATTTAAAAATCGACCATTCAAAAATATAGTGAAAACATGCAAGTGGCACGAGATCCAGTGGCATGGCGATCCATGGCAGCCAGCCTGCTGAGAATGGATGTCACCCAATGATGATTATTGCATCAAAATTGATAAAATAACCTATTTTGTACATCTTTTTTTTTTCTATTTGTCTGTACATTTGACAGCTTTGCTGCCTTGTGGTTTTAATGAGGTTGATTTTGATTAATAATTAGTACTGAAAAGTAAGAGAAAATGAATATGAGAGATAGAGATGATAAATAGAAGAGGGACCATTATTTCTCTCTATCATGTTGTGCCGCAGCATATCTCTCTACGTCTCTGCTTCCTTAAAAGGTTACCAGGCCTTTACGTGTAGTAACAAATTCACTTGATTTTTCACCCAGCTTTTTGTATGTTGCCAGCAATATCTCAGAATTTCAACCATTCTGTTTATATTTGAAATATCTTCCATTTTTAAAACTGTCCAGAACAATATATACATATATAGTTCAAGAATTTCTGGTTGCCCTTGCTCAGCCATCTATCAGATAATCTTTTTTCAAGGTAATTGCAACTAGTCATTACTTCAGTATTTGTGAACATGTAATGTACTGTAGCTATGTGAATGGGCCTGTTCAGAACCAGTTGATCTGCGGACAATGGATCAAAAATGGTGTGGCCCACTTGAAAGAATGCAGAGATTTAATTGCTCTGCCCCTACAAAGACAGGAGCGCCATTATTGATCTCTGGACTAGTTTGTCCAAGGATCAACTGGTTCTGAACAAGCCTTATGGTCACTTACTCTGAGAAACCCATAACCTCAGTTTACATAATTGCACTGTGTCAGCTCTAGAGGCTAACTTGGCTGTACTGTTCACATTCAGTTTTTTGTTCATTTACAGATTCATTTTTAACAACCTATAGAATGCTTGATACATTCTACTGGTGTGGTCTATATATGAGATGGTGCATTTATTTTTCTTTACTCATTTGAAATGAATTTATAAATTTGCTGTGAAGATGTATTTTTTTATTACATTGGACATCCCTTTAGCTCTTTATCATTTGGGTGTTGTTGTATACCTAAGCACAGACAGTGTGCAAGTGGCTGAGAGCCTAGTAACTGTTAACATTCCTTACTTAATGTAAAACAATCTGGGTGTCTGTTAGCTAGACAGCCCAATAGAATTGTTGATGTTTATACCCTGTTCACACTATGACCATTTATCTAAATAACAAATCATTTCGCGATTCAGATAATTGTGTGACTGCATGGGGATCTCTGTTAACCAGTTTCTTAAAATCCTGCTAGCCGGCTAGATTTCTGATAGTGATTCAAGTAACTTACTGGAACGCAAACCTGGTTAGGACTTACTGCTCATCTGTGCAAAAATGCACTGGTATCTATGGGCACTTGTTTATTTCCTTAATAAATGCACTAAAAGCATTTGGAGGTCACCACTCACTACAACAAGGTGGAAATGTAAATTTATGTTGCTATTTGAGTTCCCAGAATATCTGGAATGTCTTTTGAGTTGCACTTGCTATAACAAATAAAAACAACAGCAAAAAGCAGAGTTCCAATGGTAGAGCTGTTAATGGTGCCACATTTTTGTATGATTGAAGTTTTCCTGTGTGGTGCATGCATGATTGTTCTTAACAAAGAAATCCACTTGGATTTTTTTTTTCAACGTTGGATTCAATTAATTTTGCCATGTGTACACAGGGAAGCAAATTAGCTTTTTTACCAGAAATAAGAATTTGAAAAATCTGGATTTTTCCAGATGGCAGTGTGAACAGGGTATATAGAGGGGACAGCACTTAGGAGGAAAATACATTTTTTAAACAGAGATTCCTTTTAGATTCCCTTCTCTGTCAGATAGCTGAGCTATCCTAATGGTGCACATTCAGTGCAATGTCTTATTATTTTTTTTCACACATTGGTATTTTCATGATATGATTTTAACTCTCATGAGCCTGAAGCACAGAATTAAAAATTGGTGGTGTTGATCCTTTTAAGTACTGTGCTTTGAAAAAACATTTTGTTCACTCCCCATATTAATACCATAAAAGGAAAACTGCATTACTTAATATTTTCAAGCTTACAAGACAGAATCTTAGGATCAAAACACAGCTTGAGTATGGACCCATTCAGAACAGATGATCTGCAGACTAACTGGTCTGCTGATTAAATATGACCGACCCCACTTGAAAGCAATGCCCCTTGTTCCCTAATGCTGCCTTCCACACACCCCAGGCCTGTAGGGGCACAGCAATTAAATGCATTAAATCTCAGCTCTGAGTTTTAATTACTAGGCCCCTGCAGGGCCAGCCATGTGGTAGGTAGGGAGACCATTTACTCTCAAGTGGTGTTGGCCATATTTGATCCGTGGACCAGTTAGTCTGCAGATCATCTGTTAAATGATGCCTGGTTGGGAATTTCAACCTGTATCCATCAAACAATATATGCATTTTGTATTGGTGGTTTGTCAGAATGCAATAAGAAACTGTAGACATTAAGAAACATATTTAGTTCTCTTGGGGGGTCCATGCTTGTTGTCAAATTGAAAATTTGCTGAATTTCTATGTAAGAATATTTTGAAACTATACCCATCCCACTTGTCTAGGTGTCTTTGAACCTGTTCCCTTTTTTATTTCTGTGTATATGCCATCCTCAGTACCTGGTGTCTTATTATTATTATTATTATTATTATTATTATTATTATTATTATTATTTCTTTGTACATTTAATTTCATTTTTGCAGGGGTATGATATCCCCTGGTGTGGATTGGGTTTTATGCAAGATACAAAATGTTCTTTTTTAATACTGAGACCTTTAAAGAAATAACTTGTATCGCACAGTGCTTTCAAACAAAAGACAACCACATTTCTACAACGTCACCCTAATTGTTATACATGTTACAGCTTCAGGCACTTCACACTATTGGTGTGGACGTCTGTTCTATGTTGCAGAATTAGAAATGGAACAGGAATTTCTGAAAAAATTTAAAATATTGGAACAAATACTATATGAAACTGAATTTGATCAAAATATTGATGCTTTGCCTTCAGTGTTCTGAATCAGTTACCCCTCATCCACTCATTGAAAACATTCCAAAATTGTTGAATAGATTTTGTCCTGTCAGTTATTCCTTGTCACTAGATGTCATTAAAAATTAGTATCATTTTCTTTAACTTTTGAAAGTTATACAAGTCAGACGTAACCCATGCTTATAAGTTAAAAAATATTTTAGAAATTTCATCTCCTGCGTAATTTCTCTTTTTATTATTTTTTTATATATATATATTTTATTCCTCATAATTTGTTACTGTCTTTTATATTATGATACTTATTATTTGACAGCAATTTGCATTGTTTATGAACTTTTCTCTTGGTCCAGGCATTGCAGGTCTTAGATTGTGGACTGCTAATTAAGTAAGAACTCTAGCTGTCTGTTGTATCAGTGTTGTGGATTAGTAGAACTAGATTGATGTGGTATATGGGTGTCCTGTGTTTAGGGGTAGAGAGAAATTAGTTTTTGATTTAACAGGATGTCTCCTCTTATTTAACGTTGTATGAAATTGGGGCTATGTATGTATACTGTAATTTGTAGCATTATTTAAGTGTAGTTGATTCCATATGCTCAAAGAAAGAGAAGTAGTTTAAATAGGAGAATGCATGAAAAGAACTTGTGAAATGAAATGATTAAATATTAGTTTTCTCTGCCACAAATAACTGGTAGGAGCTAACCATTTGAACATTTTGAACCTATAACAAATAACTTCTCTTCAGAATAAAACACTGTTGTCATGGTAACCATGCATGTGCAAAGACAACCTGATGCTGCAGTAATCAAGATACATGTTACTGTAATACCATCATATTAGTATTATAATTGTACAGAGTATTCTATTCTTCTTTATGTTGTAGAGCAGTTACCATTCCAGGGTAAATAAAGTCTGTATTTATGTATTTCTTATGAATTGTTAGTTAATATATGTTGTCCATGTGAAGGTAGAAAAAAAGCTTATGGTAGTTGTCCTAAAATTTCAAACAGCAAATAAATGTTCAAATTTTCTTACCACCCAGCCATTCACCATGTATCAGTTTTTGGTGTTTGAAATTTTAGAGCAATTTCCCCAATGAGTGAAAATTTTGAGAACAAAAATTGAGACTGTTTGAAATTTTAGACCACTAACCAAGCTGTCTTTCTGCACTTCCAGATGGCGACGTTCCGCGACCCCATATTTGTGAGGTTTGCACCAAGGCATTCAAGCATCGCCACCATCTCATTGAGCATACTCGCTTGCACACAGGCGAAAAACCATACCGCTGTAACCGCTGCGGTAAGAGATTCAGTCATAGTGGATCCTATTCACAACATATGAAACATCGCTTTAAATACTGCAAAACCAAAGGGGGTGCTGGTAAAGAGGAAGAAGATGATAGTGAATAGTAAGCAAAGAGACAAGTCCAACAGCCATGACATAATATGCAGGACTTCCATCTGTTTACAGTACTTACCCGTCTTGCTCATCATTTCAATTTCTTGGTGGCTGATTATGTCCCAGAAGCAACATGACCTTCACATGATCACACACAATGTTCCAGTGTCACAGGGTTCACAGTTGGCAAGAGATGTCTCCAACCAGGCAAATGGAGACTAAGGATTGCAATGTGATTAAGTACAAAATAGAAAAAAACTACAAATCTGCAACATTGGGGAATTTCTTTTACTTACAGACTGTCAATTATCAATTCCAAACTCAAGAATACCTTAATAATACTTTTAAAGACATGTTTGTTTGCATAAGCCGAGTGAATATTTCCCCTGTATTATCAAAAATGAAAAAAAAAAATGCAATTTGAATTTGAGAACTTGGCTGGCCCTTCAAATGCTTAATGCATGGTGGAAGTTGTTTATAAGCTGTAAATTTTGGCCAATTTGGGATGATTTCATGCTTGAGTATATATTTAAAGATGTTACTTATATTCAAGAGTTTTAAGTATTTTTCGAGCTAAAATTCGCCAAGTAGAGTAATTTACAAGCCCCCCTCACCCCCATGCTGTAATATATTAGAAATCTCGCACTGGCAGAAGAATCTCAGTGTTGTCATCTCCACATCTCTAGCCCTGGCATTAACACTGGGAAGGCTTTCATGTAATCTCATTACTATATATGGAAAAATGCCTCGCACTAGTATTAGGCCTCTCGTTTTTAGTAAAAAAAAAAAACTGAACCAAGACAGCTGCAGCTACGTGTCTTAACAAGAGTAAGTCTTCATCTGTGAACAGGTGGATTGAAGAATAGGGCTGGCTGATCTGGCTCAGCACAGTAGGAAAAGTGAACTTCCACATTCATTTGCTTGAGTATATTTCATTTAAAATTTATTGTTCTTAACTGGTAGATAGAGAATTCTTGTTGTTTAGGCATGTGGAGCTTTTTCTCCTCCCTCACTCATCAGATCTCATGTGTCAGGGAATGGCATAATTTAGACAATACTTGTTCTTTTTATATACAGACATGGTCTGGATATACTCTAATCTCCAGTCTTTAATGATGTCGTCTGAAGCAAATATATATATATATATATATATATATATATATATAAGGTATTCACCATCCTGTATTCCTCCCAACTCCACAAACCATCTGGTAGTGTTCTATTAATAACTGTCAAGGTCTTTCCCCACCCCCAGTATTTCCCTCTTCTCTTCAAACTATTTGGTAGTGTTTTATTCATAATTAATTGTCAAGATCTCCCCCCTCCTCTTTAAACCTTCTAAGAGTGTTCTGTTCTCTAGCACATGCATTGCATCAGGTCATGTTTTGAAAGGCAGCTCATGACGTGCAAATGTTTAGCGGTTTAAGATTTTTTTTATATCTGTATACTGACCAGCTTTGCTGCATTGTTATTCCTCTTTTACTATTTATTATTTTTTGCCTAAACTTTTTTAAAGTCAGTCTCATTGTTTATGCATCATTTTATCAGAACAAAGGCATTTAATGTTTCATAAACATAACTTTGTATCAGGCACATGTACTTTTTGTAAGGCAACTGTCTTACATTAGGGCATAATATTTGATATTGCACTGCAAACATGCTGTCACCAGCAACACTAGACCCATAAAGGGTTCCCAGAGTCAGTGGTGGATGTCAGGTGTGATAGGTGAAGGGCACTATAGTCACAAACTAGACAGACAAGTTGTGCTGGAAGTAGAAGTGTTTATCATAATGCATTCATATTATGTTAATTAAGTTTGCACAACCCTGTCACATGCAGTCACTTAACCTATACCAAACAGTGTGTCTCTCACCATGAATTGAGCAGAAATTTAGTACCTTTAAAGGTTGAAGCATTCCAAGCCAGGATTTAATGGATTTGGCCAGGGTAAACAGCATTTTTTTCCTGACTTACCCACCTTTTTCACATTTGCCATAACTCTGTAAGTTTAGGAAAAAGCAAAAGATCAAAACCAGAATGAAAGCATAGGTTTTCTAGATACACTATTCATTCCATAACTCGACTTCCAGATATTGCTAGCCTTTTATGCTGGATATGACACAAGAACCCATGTTATTTTCAATCTGTGTCAAGATGGCTGACCACCAAGGTTGGACAGGGGGGGGATTTTTTTTTTTTTTTTTTTTTTTTTTTTTTTTTTTTTGCCATATTGATTAAGACCATCTATATGTTTTAAAAGTTATAATTGTCGACATATAAGTTCAACAAGAAGCAATGCATGCACTCTTAATTTTTTCAAAATACTGACTTGGATTGCTTTAAACTGTATAGATATGCTCTTTTTTTATGTACAGACAGATGTGGCTGTACAAAGCTGTCACATGCATCTGTTGTTGCTGTCGTCATCGTCCTTGCTGTGCACTTTCACTGTTATAGCGATAAGTGGTATACCATTTGACTTTTTGTCTTCAAACTTCCAGAACTAATGAATATTCACAAAATACAGGTCAAGTTTGAAAATCAGCTTGAGTGGACAATTTTTCCAAAGTTGTACTGTTTTATTCCAACATATTTATCCACTGTTATACAATAAAATGAAAACCATGTTCTATTTTTCTCTAAAACTTGCAGGACAGTAGACTTATTCAGAGGACTAATATACAGGTCAAGTTCCAAAACTATCTTGATTGGTTTAGTTTTGAGAAGTTATGCTGTTTTTTTTTTTTTTTTTTTTTTTTTTTTTTTTTTTTTTTTTTAATATGGATTTTCCTCAGAGACGGTTCTTAGGTATGTTAACAGTTTCATTATTGATATAATTAAAAATTGATTATGTAAAAAAGTTGGTAATTCTGTTATTGTGTAGTGTATAATAATGTGTCAACAATGGAAAAATGCCATTTAGCATAATATAATGTTGCTTTTAAATTGACAAAAAATATTCAATTTTCCTGCTTTCTGTCTGTACATTTGACAGCTTTGCTGCTTTGTTTCCCAAAGTGGTTGCAATTACTGTTTACACGTAGTTTAATTTGAGTTAACTGTAAATCTTGCTGATAAAGGTGGTATATCCCTGCATGTGGTATCAGAGACACTAAGAAATGATTGCACAGCATTATTTTTTACTTAAAGGCTAAATAGCATAAGTCAAATAGGATGTTTTGGTCATTGAATCTTCACCTTTCACTTGACCAAGGTTCATAGGTTGTAGACCAAAATGTCATGCTTGACTCGTGTTATTTAGTCTCTAAGTAAAGTATAATTCTCATTTATCATCCTATTTAGAGACCATGAAAAGCCTTTTGTAGTACACTAAGAACTGCTTTGCTTATTGTACATTTCCTTTTGTATTGAAAAGCAATATTGACTCTGTTAATTGCTTGCCATTATTCAATACCGCATGTTACTGTTAAGTACATTTTTTCTGCAGAGTCTGTAGGGAACGGCACCATTGTTAAAAAAATGAACCAATTTATAGCCCTTTTAGGGCATGTATCTGCAATATAAGCAATAGGCAATTTCTTTCTTGTTGAATGATATATACTTTTTTATGTAGGCAAATTTAGCCATGATATGGAAGTTGAAAGAAGTCCATGGCACTCAGAGGCCAAATAGAGCAACACTTTTCCCAAGATGGAAACATTAAATCCGAGCCTGTTTAGAGGAAACCTTTGATTATATCCTCCACCAACAGGTGAAGGGAATATGGCCAATGAAGTCTGTCAATCTAGTTTTATAAGTTATCAGCTGTTCTCACATAAAAATGTTTCTAGATATCATGGAGTGTAAAATGATACTAAATTTTTGGATGCATTGTTGTTCCCAATCACACCAAGTGGTGGCAGCATCGAGTCCTGTTGATGTCAAAGGAAAAACATGAAAACATGGAGAGACCCAATGAATTGCACTTATATGACAAAAATTAGCTGGCAATTACTGGATGTCTTTGTGCACCCTCTGTTGAATGTTTGATATTAAGTTTAGCAGGTAAATGTGATGGGAAAAGCAAGTTAAAACAAGTGTTTTGTGGCAGGCTTTGTTTTCTCCTCCATCCAATTTTTTTTATCTTTTGTTAAGCAGGGAGAGAAAGAGTAAAGATGTGAAGTGCAAGATAAAAACATTGTTGTGGCCCTTGGCTGCAAAGGGCAGTTACTGACCTAAACAAATGGGTGGTTTGTAAGCATCAAATGATGTGTGCACCTTAAAAAAAAAAAGACTTTTTGTGCTTATATTACTCGTTTGTTCAGAGCAAGACATTAATTTAAGATTTATTTTCAACTTTTTCTCACCATTGTTGAAGGAGCAAGATTAAATTTGGGTATCATTGAGTTAGTTATGACAAATAAGATTGTCTTTCGTTAAAAGGTTGGTTTGATAAATGTTTAGAGGGGATCCTTGCTGAGACTGGTATGCTCTTTTTGAAATAAATATACATGCTTTTTTGTGGAGGTACGTGTTTGCACTTTATGAGTGCCTTCAGGTAAATACAGAATACAGGCATAGATAAAAACTATTTGATATATGCACCAAAGAGAATCAGAAAAGTTGCCATACATTTATATTTTTCTCATAAAATAATAACTATTTTTACTACTTAGGTCTTATTTTGTCTAAGATGTTTCTTATGGTAGTTGCTTAAGTAGTTATATTTATTATGCATAATATTAAATCCCATTGATGACAAAAAAATGAAGGTGCTGCACAGAAATATATTTGTCATATTTATAATAAGATTTAGCAGACATTTATCTGAAAAATAACAGGTCACCTTTTGAATAGAGCCATGCACCACTGATGTGAATACGATTTCATGATGGTGATGATATTGACTTTTATAAAAGCAGCTGTATTTGCTTTAAAGATTATTAAGTATCTGGATGTAATTTGCAATTTGTAAGTTACTGCCATGTAATATTCCAAAACACAAAACACAAAACATTATTTTTGTCTGTCTCTGCTTGTTTTTGCCTCAGCATATTGTATGGTCAATCCGGGAGAACTTTGGATTGGCGAATAATCTGCTTTACCAACATCAACTTTAAATACATCCTTACTACATAGTCACCTAGACTGTAAGCTATTTTAGTTCCAATTTTGATGAATTTTTACCAGTCACCAGTGATAATTTTTTTTTTTTTTTTTAATTATGTTGTTTCTGTTGAATTCAAAATTCTACTGTATATAATTGTTCTCCTGTCTTCAGGAGTTGTCTGCAACATTTACGATACTCTGTATCTTTGAATGCATGATATTTTGATACTTAAATCATGGCAAGTGTATTTTATTAATGCAAAGCTCTGTTTTTAAAATAGAGCAGTGTGATACTTTGTTCATTAAGCAAAACCATTTGTTAAATGACAGTCTTTACACTGGACAAACCCCTACCCTGTGTTTTCTCACAGTGTATATATGAGTATCTGTGCAAGGTGATGGGGATTTTTGCAATTGAAATATGCAATTTGAACTTTCATAAATGTTTTAATAATGTTAGGTCCCCTGCAGTGTGCATATATGATGTCAACTTTGATTCAATCCCATTTTCTTGTGTGTGCATTTATCCCCCTCTCCTGAGGTCGTCACGTGCTGCACTCCCCAGGGAAATGTGAAATTTGCATCAATGTCCATTTTGCTGATTTGTGTCAGTTTAATGGTGCAAAAAGTGGGAACAACCCCCTTTAGCTGGTGCTAATGGTGTTCTTGACAAAAGCAGTTGTAAAGAAACTGCACATGCACACAAAGAAAAATTTGGTTTTGATACAACTTTATATGACTGATTAAGGGTTGTTGAATACATATCATGTTTAAATAAGAAACAGTTGTTACACTTGGCTTTTTAAGACTGAAATGTGCAATATGTTTAGGAGTGTAGAAGAATGTCCTGTGGAAGAGCAGGACTGGCCATCAGTTCCATCTATTTTACTGTGAAGTATTTGGCTTATTTTATCATCAGACAAGCCCCACTTACCAGACCAGTTGTGTACCACATTTTCACAACAACGTGGTAGTCATGTGGTCCGGGCCTTGTGGCCCAGGCCATGTGGTTCAGGCAACAGGGTGTTGACTGGGACTTGTGACAGCCAGCTCTCTATGTCCAGCAACATCTCTTAGTGAAGGAACACATTATACATTCAGCCTTTTGTTTCAACTCAATGGATTGTTACTGTGTGTTTGAGTATATTATGAGTATATTATTGCATTTCTTTATATACAATTGAACATTTTTGGAAATATATAATTATTGTTCAATTTGGACCGTTTTGTTTTGTTTTTGTATTTGTGTCTGGGACTGGCTAGGTTGCTTAAGCCCCCTTTTCACTGGACGGCGTCCTTTCTGCGTCCCTGCTGCGTTCAAAAAAAATGGATCGTTTCATGAATTTTAGGGGAAAAACAATCGGAGGCTGATATGAAACCACTGTCGCCCTTAGCATTCCTGTCTAGTGAAAAATACCTCAGCACGGCCCCGTTTGAGAGTGAAAAAAAATATTGTTCTACGTGCCGAACGCTGGACGATCCTTCAGTTTTCATTCTGCAACCAAAGCGATGCTTGTGCCTCCTTTCTACGATCGCGGCGATGCTTGTGCGTCCTCTCTGCGACCACGGCGATGCTTGTGCATCCTTTCTGCGTCCATTGAGCGACCATCCTCCATCGCGTTCTCTCTGCGATTGTTTTGAACGTGCTCAAAACTTCGCGGCGTCCATGGCGTCCTCGGCGATGCTTAAACGTTCTTTGTGCGACCTTGGCAATCACTGTGCGTTCTTTGAGCGTCCGACGGCATCCTGGCCAGTTTCATGGTCGCACAAAGGACGCAGAAAGGACGCCGTCCCGTGTAAAGGGGGTTTTAGTAGTACTCACTCGCGCACTTCTGTCTTTCTTATGGTAGTAAAGGTCACAGAGAGTAGGCGTCATTTTGACTGCTCCTATTGGCTGGCCAACTCACCATATTGAGAAGAAAAAAGTTCTAGCCTAAATGTTCAAATCATGACATTCGCAAGGAATATGAAATTAACAGACCCAAAAGTAATTAGTTTGTGACATTTGGAATTCATAACACTCCCAATATTCAACACTTGCAGAAATGAAATAGAATGTTCACTTCTAAACGTATTTTCCAATCAGACTTTACGGACATAAAATAAAGACGACATGCCAAGTAATATACCAAATTAATCCCTCGATCGACAAAAAGTAATTTTAAAACTGAACCTTTAAAACTTCAAATTTCTGTTCGGAAATTGACCTATTTATCTGCCCCTCAAGTTTGTAAAAGTATGCTTAATGACGTATTACTGCGCGTGCATTGCATAACTATCACTCTCACTTCCATATAAGTACAGGTATGTAGTTGCGCGCAAAACTGCATACTTCATCAAACGATAGTTACTGTTGAGGGATATATTCGTTGTAGCACAGAAAGAGCACAAATTATCCGTCCAAATAACATTTTTCGGGAAATGAGAAACGATGTCCTTTGGTATTTCTCAAAGTTATACGACTGTTTCACAATCAGGGGTACAAAATAGGGGTCACATTGAGAGAAAAATGAACTCTGATGCATTTGTTTAATTTTGTGACAGATAAAGAGAATAACATCTTAACTATGACATCCAACATTTTTAGAACACAAGATTAATTATTTTTTGTGTTACGTTCAAATTAACAGAACGCCTCTTAGGCTATGATTTGGGGGTACGGACACTACACATTCAAGTAACTGATGCTTTTGTAACTGAAATATCATATTGTTTACCAGTTATTTTTGCCAACATTCTAAAAATATCAAAATAAAGATATAACAACAGTACTTTAACCAAAAGGATACAAGTACATGTATTAATCAAAATGTTTTTTGGATAAACACCACAGCATGTTTTTCAGTGAATGCTGGCGCTTGGTTGTGTGTCATTCAGTTTTACTTTCATTCGCCAGACTTTAATTTAAACTTTTTCTTTCTGTTGCTTGGTCTTTTTTAATTAATTTATTTATTGATTGATTTATTTATTGATTTATTTATTTTTGTTTCAGTCTTGATTCTTGTTTTTCGAGTCTTTTCTTCTTTTTCAGCTCTCGTTAATTTGCACCTCTTGCTCTGCTGTTTTCAGGATTGTTGGGTTTCTGCTTCTCCTTGACTCTCTGTCAGTATGCCCTAATTTCTTTTCTCTTATTTAGTCTTTCTTGCTGGGCCAGCCTTGGATGATTCTTCAGTTTTATGCTTCTCTGCTTTGTGCATTCAACATCTGCCTTACGTGCTTCAGCATGACTATTAGCTCTTTGACGTTTTTTTTTAATTATTTTTGCTGACAGTAAAAATTTCATGTTTCCCTTTTCTTTTCCTATTTGTCATCCATGTTTGATACTTCATCCACTGAGAGTATTATAAATATACCTCTGTTAATTATGCATGTATTGTAGTGTCCGTACAATTTATTATTTTGCAATTAGCTATATTTGGCAATATATTGGAAGCAATATTGTTCATTTTGAATGCAAAGAGTAGCATCTTCACTGATAATATTTTTTTTGCAAAATGTCTTGCCTGACTCTTATTAACTAGTTTCACTTTATCGAATATACATTTATATATAATGTTTTTTCTAAACATCATAGGACATGAATGCATTTTATACAATCTAGAACAATATTTTGTACCATATTTTGATGTTTTATCATCATTAATAAGTAGCCAGTTATCCAATGGTTAATGTATACCTTGGGGGTACGGACACCACAGTAGGGGTACGGACACTACATTTGGCACCAAATTCTTGCATATCTTTTCATAATAAGGGGTAATGTGCTTTTTTCTTCCTGAAAAATAAATGTCAGTGTGGACATACATAAAATAATAAAATCAGACAGAATATGCTGTGATTCCTAAATAAAACAGATAGGAGGGGAGGGGGGGTACGGACACTACAAAAATTAGGAGACACCAAGGGGCTCATGATTATAAATACCATAGCATTATTAATAATGGTTACATATGCACATCTCCTTTATTATGTTTAAGTCATAACATGGTAAATTCATCTTATTATCACGTAGGTGATTTCAAAGTAATATTTGGCCTTATCAAATATGTTTTTCATTGCATTAACAAAAATAAGTAAAATGTGTACAAAAGCCTGTTTCAGCAAAATGGTTAAAATAATTTTTTTTCTCAGAACATTTCTTTGGAAGAACCTGCTAGAAGAGAAAACATATGTTGTGGGAATTATATACCAATATCATATTCACCATAAATCATTGACATAAAGAGCTAGTGCATCATATTTATGACCTCAATTGCAAATGACCCATCGTAACAGCTAAAAATAGGTACTTTTTGAACACATAATTGGCTATTTTTGAAAATTGTAGTCTGATTATTATAATTCTTTTTTTATTTTGCTCCTATGAACAATGTCTTTAATATCAGTCTTTCAGCAATCTCTAATCATAAATTGCTAATTTATCAGACACTTGTAACATTAACCACATTTAATTGTTCACCCTGATTGTGAAACAGCCGTATACTATTTGACACTAAATTGTACTGACGTACTGATTAAATCTCGGCTCCGAGGTTTAATTGCTACTCCCCGACGTCGCGTGTGAAGGCGGGTAGGCTAGCAGGGAATATTAACGGTATCGCTTTTAAAGTGGGGTCGGCCATACTTAATTGGTGAATCAGTTAGCCTGCATCTGTTCTGAATGCGCGCTCTGATCTGCAGACCTGTTAGTTCACGGGTCATCTGTTCTAAATGCATAGATGTTGGAGTGAGAGTGATTATTATTTGCGCACTTTTATCTAATTATCTAATTATACTCTTGAAATTATATGGGGGCATTTGGTAGGTTTTTGTGGCAATATTTTAAATGTATCTTTAAACATAGTGCTGAGCGTAAATATGCCCCAACTTTCTTGTGCATCTGACAGCTCTCCATATTAATGAGTTCAGCATTTTATTGGTACATGGTGTGTGAACATGGTGCGTTCGGATTTTGTTCCTTATCCGCTTATATACGTTAAGAACCATTGTCATGTTAAGTGATAATGCTGTTGCGTGAAAATACATCGAACCAAATTTCTAACTATAAAGCTCACTGACCTGCCTGACGTTCTGTGCTGGTAACATTCTCACAATGATCATGTAAGCTACAGTACATAGTTAAAGATAAGTGGTAATTATGCTGTTCAGCATTGTATAATTAGATTAAATTTAAATTTTTAAAAAACATTTTGTGTTCACTTTTATTATTAAATTGTTATTCTGTTTAAATGTTGCAGCTTCTGTGAGTTTCGTCTTGTATATATGTTCATTTGGTGGCTTTTTTTCCTGTATTCATGTGTGTTATTATATCTGTTATTTACCTAATCCAGCCTGCGCTACATAAACAGGTGGCTGTATCGCTTCTTTCAACCGGTAGCTTACATTTACTGCCGTTATTATACCTTTAATAGATGGGCTATTGCGATATCTGACAGATTAAGCTGGAAAAAGTATTGTCAATAAACCAAAAGATTATTTTATATACTACAATTCCAATTTTCTCACGACGGTCGAGCATGACGAGACTCTGGGACCGTGACATCGGGTTGTCATTTCATTTCCAAAGTTGAGGCCATTGTGGTGAACGTCAGCAATAATTATCTCGCTCGCTTGACGTTGAGAGTGCTTTTGCAGTTAGGAGAGACCCGTTATTCAATACATTACCAGCCAGGCCCAGGTACGAGATTGCACTTTTACGATATCCATTATCAAGATAATCTACAAGTCCGCGTTATCGCTTGTCAGCTATTCGTGGGCTCGACACTTTATGATATGTCACGTTTTACACCTTTCATTTTCTAAAAGGATTGGTGTCGTGATTGGTCAGTGTTTTTTATAGTAATTTAATACATTTACATGTTGTGCGTACAGTCTACAAAACATACACATGCATTATTCATACTTTCTACACTAGACTAAGCTTGTGAAAATGTACAGAGACAAAGTAATAGCAACAACACAAAAAATTACAATAATAGTAATAATAATAAAGGAACTTTATAGCAATAAAATTACATGTATAGACAAGCATCGCTATAACACATTACATATTACATATCCAGTATTCTATAATCATAAACTAGGTACGGTCTTAATGCCGAGTCAACTGCTCACAGCATTGATCGTACGCTAGCATCATACTCTTAAGTATCGTATACATGCCTAAGATATAGAAATTAATTATGTTTTCTACGATGTGAGATGTACCTTTATATTTACAGTAATTATTTGTAGCCATAGACGTCACTAATTGGAAGATGAAGCACAGTTTCTTTTCGCAAAAGCGAGGTTAAGGAATTTGGCCAAAGATATCATCACTATTATTCACAGAACATATGTCAAGTAATATAAATTGTTAGCATTACTGCCTTATTAAAGAGACGAGGAAATTACTTTGTCGTGTGGTTTTATCTTGATAGAAGTCATACGCGACCTATAAACACTGGACGGGCTGGTGTTGTAGCACCCTAATTATGAATATTAAGGGCTTTTCCCAGACCCTATCTTACTAACTGTGGATCGATCTATCTCCGAGGGGATTCTCGCTAAATTGCAATCAACTTGCTAGAGGGTAATAATCGTTTAGCAGCTTCAGTAGGCGTGCCAGACATCTAGCCGGTTAAGCTGAAAGCAATTTAGCAAGAAACCCCTTGGAGATGAATCGATCCTGTTAGATTGATCTAGGTATGAGAACCCAGTCTAAGTAGATGGACGAAGGCTAAACTATCGTTACGGTAGCCGGAACACAATTTGAGTTCATGGAAAAACATGCTTTTAAATGACGGCGTGACACATGGACCAACATGCCCGATTATGATAAGTTGGTCTACATCTGTTGACTCGAATAAGCCACTTATTTTCTATAACTAGAAAAAGGCTTACAAAGAACGTTAAACAGCGCCAGCATTGCAGCTTATCATTTTCGGAAAACTAACATCCCGTACAATAGCGTGAAGATATTTTTTCCAGTAAACTACGCTACATAGTGTTTGACACAACTTCGACAGGAACAGTTTAAAATTAAATCAAAGCAGACTGACTGGATTCATGGAAACCTTGACTTGAGAAGTGTTGATCTTTCTGGTAGCAGGTTTTGAAATATAAAAATGCAATCCCGGGAGTACACAGCACTTCATGTTAATAGGCATTATAATGACAAGAAAATAATTAAGGAAGTCTTTCGTCTTTTGGTACTTGGAAAACGATCTTTTCAGTGAGTTCCTTGCCATCAAAGCGTGTTGACCACTTAACCTCAGTGTCTTTTAATAAATGAAGAAGAAATAAACGGAGCAAAGTGAGCATGTTATTCTGTTAGTTTATTTTCATATTACGCACGCATTAAATTCACGCTATTGTCCATTATTGTGACGGCCTGATGAAACTGATAATAAAACAGTTCGTAGAATCAACCGAGCTGCTGAGAGGGATTTACACTTGCATAACGTGAAGTACAAGACCATGACAAGACAGCAAACCTTCCAAATGTACAGACAACAAGAAAGAAAAAATATCCAATTTGCTCCATTCTGAGATTCTGAACATAGTGAGGGATTAAAATTTGACAAATTGCACTGATATGAGTTAATTTCCATTTTTGACACTTTATTAGACAATACACAATAACAGATTTGCCATTATTTTATTATATATAATTAACGAACATAATTGCTAAGTTGCAGATAATGTCAAAAGAACATTTTTACAAATCTTATTAGTTCAATACTGATACTATTTTAAAATGTGCCTAAGAACTGAATCGAAGGAAAACTCACATAAAAAACAGCATAACTTCAACAAAAATAAACCGATCAAGCTTATTTTCGAACTTGATCTGTATATTGGACCTATAAATCAGTCCGGCAAGAATCAAAGCAAAATTTGACATGGTGTTCATTTTCTTTGTATTACAGTGGATAAAATATGTTTAAAAACAGCATAACTTTTGGAAATACGGTCCAATCAAGTTAATTTTCAAACTCGACCTGTATTTTACAAATATTCATCAGTTCTGTAAGTTTAAAGACAAAAGGTAAAACAATTTTCATTTTATTTGTATAACGGTGGATTATGTAAGCTAAAAACGAAAAAAAATAGCATAACTTTTACAAAAATAATCCAATCAGGCTGATTTTCAAACTCGACCTGCGTTTTATGAATATTCATTAGTTCTGAAAGTTTGAAGACAAAAGGAAAATAGGATTCAGTGTCACGTAATCTAGACGACGTTTACTTTAAGCACGCTTTAATTGTGACATAGCGTTTCTTTAACACATCAACGACGTCACGTATCCTAGGAGTTTTTTTACCGGTTTTTTTATTCATATTTCTGAAGAAGGCCTAAGAGTCGAAAGCTAGGATAGGATATTACATCTTTATAGTAGATCTTCATAGCTGCATCATTATAATAACTTTATTACCCAATGACATAGCTGGCCTTAGCATGTGCACCCAATACCAAAACAGCATGTGTAACTTATTGGCAGAAAATTTCTACAGTTGAATAATTTTATAAAATGATTAATTCTTTGATTAAAAAAAATAAATAGATAATTAATAAATTAAGGCCTTATAGTGGACATGGTTACATAAATTGGACTCTTAGTATAATGACTATTTTTATATTAAGTCCTGTTTTTTATTTAAGCATAAGTGATGGGCTTTTGTACATTTGGGGCACATACAACTGTTAAATTTGCAAGGTACCACAAGAAAGCACTAGTTCGTATTCAGTGTCGAACACTAGGGAATCTGTCACGCTCCTATCTGAGCGGTTCACTGGCCCAAGACGTGATTCGCGTGGAAACAATGCGTATCGCAAAGATAACATGAAAGAAGTTATTTACAGACATCCATGCTTCAGATACCACTAGTGGCCACAAGGATATAATTTGCTCGTGATAAGCTCGTCCAAATATTGTATAGAGGTATGTTCACACAATACAGCAACCAATGAGGATATAATACAGTTAATGGAAATATATTTTGAACATTAATTGTATGAAAACCTGTGAAACCGTACGGGAATTGTCTCTCTGAAGAAAAGTGTAAAAAATTCTCACATCAGAACAACTTCTTATAAAACCAGCGCTGTGTATGAACTAAGAATACGTGCGTCTGCGGCCAGACACAGGGAAATCGCTTTGGTATCCGTGGATGTCGATAAAATAGAAAGTTAACCAAGGCAGAATACCAGAATGACCAGAAAATCTACATTAACAATACTTGCACTGGCACAAGTAAGTATTCCTAAATTCTGAATGTTTGGAAAAACAAGAATTTTCTCAAAAATTCACCTTTTTATATGTCGTTTGCATTAATATTCACTAAAGATATATAACTCTAGATAGGTATCATTTGAAGGCTTGTTAATGTTGTACGAATGATGCAACTCTCGAATTTTATTGTATAAAATTTTCTGGTACAATGGCTACTTTATAAAGACTATGTTTGATATTGTCCAACAATTTGCGAGTCTGATTGATATTTTTAAAGCTATATTTACAATAATTTGTTGCATAATTTTTGTCGACATACAAGTGTTTACTGACGTTTTCAGTGATATAATCACTTAAGTCGCTGTCACACCTCGTGTAAAGAGGTTCGTAAAACTTTAGTTTGTGCCATCGATTATACGCACAACTTTAGGGGTATGAAAATGCCCTGTTGAAATGAAGTGACAAGTGGCGTATGAATGTGTGTGTGTGTGTGTGTGTGTGTGTCCTTAATATTTTATCTCCCTCCGGGAAATGCCATCGTTTTCTGCGTACGCGAAACGTGTACGGCGCATGTTTAACGAGGCCCTTGCGTATGGGCAATTTTTTCATATGCGCTAGGTGTGATAGGACAGTACCTTTGCTTTGAAACAAAATTTATGCAACAGGTACGCTTCGCTATTGTCACAAGAGCATCATTCGGCCTGAAGCATGGCCTTATGATAAGAACGAAATGTAGCTATTTCATATTTTTCCCCAAAGTTAGTGATCAGTATATCTAAAACGTTAGTAAATAGAATCCTGGGGAAACAAGAACAATCTTCTAGATAATGTGCATGAATGTGTAAGTATGTTTATGGTTAGCCTTTATTCTACGCTACAGGTGCTGTCTCTAAGCAGTACCCAGTGGACGTATAATACCTTCGGCCTTCGCCCCTACAACTCTGCTTACAGGCCGTACACTGGAGCATACGCAAGGAACACATGCCTGGTATATAAAATACCTTCATCTTTAAGAAGTATAAGAAAGACAGCTCTGACATAATTCGTACAGTGTTTTCTTAAATTAATCCTGACCACTATAAGAGATGTTTTAAAATTCATTTAAAATAAATAAAGAACCAATGTAATGAAGTTGGAAAAAAAAGTCATCTTCATTAACTTTTATGCACTGGTTTAGTTAATACAATACTAAAAGTATAATCCGTGCAAATTGATGCCCATCTATAACCATATCAATGCAGCTCATCGAAACAAATTAAGGATGAAGACGGCATATTGATAAGAAGCTTATTTCAACAGCTATTCATTGCATTTCATTATTTTATTACAAAGTGGTTACGTAAGGAGATATAACGCTTAATAGATTTTCTAAAACTGATTTTTATTCTCTTAAAACTGAAAGTCCACTATACAGACACAGGTTTAGATAGCTTAGTTTATTTGCCTCCTCTGGCATCAACAGAAATGTGTTTCAAGTTCTTGATATGAGCTGAATTACCAAATATGTCACAATTTACGAAAATACCACTTTAACGATACTTCTACCATAACAGAAACACTCATAGTTTGAAAATGAAGCTGGTATTATTAAATCCTTGAGCATATTCCATCACACACAGCTTAGATCTAACGAATAAATGTAATCTTTCATGGACTGGAAATTCTTAGTTTTGGCATCTTTTTCTGAGTAAACATACTAACCTTACGTAACTATTACGCAGTGAAATAATGACATAAAATGAATAGCTGTTGAAATTAGCTTTTCACTTATATGCAGCATGTTGCTATATCTTTGTTGGTTAAGATGATAGCTACGTTCCTGCCCCCCCCCCCTCCCCCCACCCCGTCTTCATCCTTGAACGCATTTAAGACTAACGTTTTACTAAACAGGACAAACGTTATAATTTACATATTTCAGACGCTGCGATGTAGGCTTGGAACAACATGTGTGGATGATGCTTTTTATGGAGCAAGATGTAGGTTACATTGATTATAACCCATATATCTATCTATCTGTTGAATTATTTTAAATTCTATCACTTTTTATGTACAGACACATCGTGTCTTAACAAAGAGCCATCACTTGCGCCTGTCGTCGCTCTTGCATTTTCAGTGATAACACGATAAGTAGGAATCCGTTCGGCCTTTTCCCTTTAAATTTACAGAGGTGATGATAATTAATAACGTACAGTTTGCATTTGAAAATCAGCTTGATCGTTTTTCCAAAAGTAATGCTATTTTGAAATTAAATGCTAATTATCTCCCAAACCGAAGGTATTATGGGATGTGGACATTTTGAATATGATCTCAAATTTGACACTTTGACCTATTTCAATGTCAAATGGGCCAATCCACATCTACCATTTAATTTAATCGAGCTTAAACTCGTTAAAATTTGGTGTTGATTTTGTTTTTAAGCATCATGTAAAATTGCATCGAAATTGTCAAAATTACCTTTTTGTGCATCATCATTTGCTTTTATGTCTGTATATTTTACGGCTTTGACTTTTTACATTGAAAGCGTAGGAAAAGACGTAATGATTCGTTTATCCACATTTCAATGTGTTTGGTCAATGCAAAGTGATATGTTATTTTGGTGTCAAGTGCAATCTTTTAGGCTTTGAGCTTCCAGACGTGATTGCAGACAAAAGATTTTCGACGAATTCGTGTTCTACAACAAATTTGGTCTTAGAAATACCTAGATTTGTACCACTTTTCCAAAAAGTGTATATTTGCCTTACGCCGTTTGACATTAATTTAACAAGATTTAAACTCCTTCTATGAATTCATGAATGTGGAGATACTTAATGAACCAACAAAATTTAGCTACGAGGTACATGAATACTAAATCATGGCAGCAGTGGGATGCAGAGTTTGTATTCAGCAGCTTTTGTTTACCATGTGGTAGGTGTTAGGAGTGCGACGCCCACCAAAGGACAGTGTGAGGAAGCCACCAGCTTGGGGTCATGGTGCCCGCAACAGTTTGGACAGAGGTAAGGGTGATGCAAGGAAGAGTTGAGTTCTCAAGGAGAGCTGAAACACATTTTCTTTTGTCGCCGCTGTATGATTATATGATGTTATTCATAAGGACATTTTTGTCTTCGCATACTTGCACTATATACATCGGGCATTTAATGCTAATTGGAATGAGTGACATACCCTGATTAATATATTCTGCCACATTACGGCGTACATTGTTGCCAAGCTGTTATTTTTCACAACTTTGCTCTCTTCCTTGGCTTAGCACGATTAAAGCCTAGATTACATTTGCTGTTGGTGCCTTCCGATGAAATCGTATACGTAACGGCACGAACCTTTTCAGTCTCGATGGAGTTGCCTTATGTGCGGCCTCCTTGAAGATCGATGCGTTATCGGTACATCAGGCAAACAACCAGTCACTTCTACAATCCCTCTGAGTGACTACTCTACACTAAAATCCAGCTAAGTGATGACATTTATTCCACACAAAAAATGTCTAATCTCTGGTCACAAAAGAAAGATGCACTGAATACGTTAGAGGCACATCTTTGAATATTTAGTAAAAATAAAAAAAGTTATCTGTGATCCGGTATTTCATAGATAATGTTGCGAAAAATGCCGGTGTGATTAGGCATACGGGCTTACAATTGAAAAATTTTGTTAAAAGTTTAAGCATGACAAAATCGCAGAGGCTACGGAGGCTGTGAATCCTCACGATTTCGTACTATTTCACCGCCTGCCTCCGCACATACGACGCACGAAAAAGGGCTTCATGGGCAGTGTACCAGCACCGCACGGACATCGTACTCTCTGACCACAGGGTGTGCTAGTAGTCTGTTACAAAAATGTTGAATGGCACAGTGGAGTTTTGTATACTATTTTAGAAGCCCCTGATATCATCGCATGACAAATGTAATCTAGGCTTTAATAACGGAAGTTGCGATCAATTGGGGTCATGCCGATACTCCCCCGCACCGTTACTCCCCCGCACCGATACTCCCCCTTAGTAAATTTTTGCATTATGCACATCGATACGACCCCACACCGATAGATCCCCGCATCGATAAACCCCCTGTAAAATTGCCGTTATACGCACACCGTTACTCCCCCGCACCGATACTCCCCCGCGTTGTTGTTTCCCCGCACCGTTACTCCCCCGCACCGATACTCCCCCGCATCATTACTCCCCCTATGCAATTTTGACGAAACTGAGGATCGAGTAACAGAGTCAACCCTCCATTTAATTATACAGGTTAGGGTCAGTCTAGGTAAGTGGATCAAAATCTTCGACCCGTTTAAGTCCAAATTTTGCGGAGAATCTCATGTACCACGCAAGTCCTTTATGCGAAATTTCGAGTTCGCACGTATGTAAGCACGTACAGAGGATATTGAACATTTCCAATAGATTCTACGAATAATCTGCGAACAGCGAGGCCGTAAGCGTAATTTGCTCCCTTTCTAAGGAGTTTGCGATTGGTTTGCAAGTGAGACTTCCCTGGTTCAAGATGCACGCCGCAAGAAATGAAGGAGAAAGAGCCCTTTGCGTGTTGAGTACGGCGCACGCCCTCACATCTTTATAACGAACAAAATCGAAAACACGACAGGACTGCGAGTATAAAAGGCGTGCTCACGACGCATGCTCGTGTCTCTACAATTTCGTTGTGCAACAATTTTCAAAATTTTTGAATTTTGCTCAGTTCAGATTCTAATCTAATTCAGATTCAAAAGACTAGGGAAAGAAGCTTAAAGAGCAGAAAAGAAGGTTGGAGGAAAAAGACAGAAAACGAAGCGCTTTAGCACTTCTTTTTTTATTACTTAATAATTTTACGAATTCATCGTTGCCTGAAAAAAAAAGACATAGCTGCGTTATCTTAGATTAAAAATAACTTTGCCTTAAGTTAATAAAAAAATCAAAAAATAAATAAATAAATAAATAAAAGGCCGTACAATATATATACAGTAACTACTGAGTAAAGTAGGAGAACGAAATTAATTTTGCAAAAACATTTCTCAAAAATCACAAGGAAGAGCTGTAGACCTACGCACTGTCAAGCTGCACACTAAGTCTGAGATTGACTTCGTGTAACGTTCTTTATTTTTCCCAATATATTTCGAATAAAATTAGTCAACTCTAGGTCCCAAGAGGGTGGTGCATCTTGAAAAAAAAAGCATTATAGAAAGTGTTGTAAATTATGAATGGGGTTTACAAAGCCAAGGGAATCTATGCCTTGGGGGAGTAGTGTTTTTGCGGAGTATCGGTACGCGGGAGTATCAGTGCGGGGGAGTATCGGTGCGGGGATGTAAAGAAGCGGGGGAGTATCGGTGCGAGGGAGTATCGGTGCGGGGGAGTATCGGTGCGGGGATGTAAAGAAGTGGGGGAGTATCGGTGCGGGGGAGTATCGGTGCGGGGGAGTATAGGTACGTAACCGATCAATTGATGACTCTCTGAAGTAATATCCGGCATCGCTGCAGCAACAAATGTCTATAAATTACTGTTTGTGTGACAATTTTCTGTCCCATGCATAGCAGTTAATGTATCAAAATTTCACGTGTTTCTTTTATTCATAACAGTATCCATAGGCATACCCTTGCATTTTGACATTGCTTCACTTCAGGTATTACTACAACGCGGCGGCGCAGAAATGCATGGCCTTCTACTACTTGGGTTGCGGCGGTACCCGAAACAACTTTAAAACTAAAAGCGAGTGTGAATCAACCTGTTTGTCGAAATCAACCACCGACAGTGGTTTAGGTAATCAGTTTTCTTGGTTTTGTTGTAGAAATAACAAGACATTAATCCAATATCCTACCTTATATCCCACTTGTACTATAAAATCCCCTGTTTCATATACATGTACACCTTACGATTAAAATTACACACTGGACTTTACAACATAACTTTAACCATTCGGATAAGGCGTTTTCTACCTCGAGTCCCAGAAGGGACATCAGATTTGAGTCTTTTTACAACATTTCGTTCTGATTATGGTTCTTAATGGAGTATTAAAGGCGCCTTGTAAAAGCTATTGAATCTGATCTAAAGATAGGCAAAATAACGTAATTAATGTTTAAGTTCTATTTGTTCAGTGAATAGATGTTATGTAATTTATGACCACTTTCTAAAGATGGTCGTTTGCTTTTAAGATGTTTGTAGGCCTACATGTTAACCCACAGGATGCACATTGATATTTTGATATTCATATTTCAGAGTGTTCGCTGCCTGCTGATAGTGGTACTTGCTATGGTTATAGGACAAGGTACTATTACAACCCGGGCAGTAAACAATGCCAGTCGTTTGTTTATGGAGGCTGTGGGGGAAACGCAAACAATTTCGCCAGTCTGGCAACTTGTCAAGCTAAGTGCGTCACCAAAAGTGGTAAGGAATGCACTAATAACAATTAACATTTCATCGTATAATATCTATAATCTGACGATATTCATGAGGGTAAGAGGATGTAAAGAAGGGTGTACCCACGAAGTTGGGAAGGAGGCCTAGGGGGCAAACGATGGTGAGGTAGATCAGTATTTGAAGTCAATCTTATCAACATTTATCTTTTGAATAAAGTGGAGGTGTTTTGCCATTAATTGCGAGATGACGACATGGATGAGAGGTGGTGGTAGTCTGTGGGTACGAGAAGTATGCTGAGTATTGGAAGGGGTGGGGCAAGGGAGGTTACTGTGACTATCATCACTTCTATAGAAGTATTTGTAGTGTGTTGCTATGGGGAATAATTAGATGATTCGATGGGGGGGGGGGTCGTTGATCGAGAGCAGGATAGAGGCTTAAATAGGACAGTAGATGACTGAGCACAATGGGGTTACTACTTTGCTGTGGGAGCAACAGTGAACAGTGAACACTGGCGAAATAAATAATAATCTGTTAGTCATTAATAATCATGTAAGACCCTCATTTTGTCGCGCTTTTCTGCATTCTTACTGATAGAGGTTTTCATAAGAGCCTTGGCTCTATCCTTGTGAGACATCGAGGAAGAATATTTAAGTTATACTTTTGTAGGAATTTTAAATACACGCTGTGGCTGGTAATCGTGTTTCAGAGTGTTCGCTGCCTGCTGATCGCGGCCCTTGCTATGGATATATGACCAGGTACCGCTACAACACGGCCTCTAAGCAATGCCAGTCGTTCCTCTATGGTGGCTGTGGGGGGAACGCAAACAATTTCGTCAGCATGGCAGCTTGTCAAGCAAAGTGCGGAGTTGCACAGACCAGTGAGTTTTTGGTGCTTATGCTGTCAATTTGGAAAAAATGAGTAAAGCGTGTGAAAGGGTATGCCATTGTCTGTGGGTCATTTAACTGCCTGCCTCTCTTCGTCCATGATATGACCTGTGCTGTCGTACAAGAAGGATAGGTGACGATATATACATGTAGCACAGCACAGTTCTACTAAAATCTAGTCTTCTACTGACCTAAATATCCAGCTTCAGTTCTGATGTAAGATGTGAAATATAGATTGTACATTTTTGTACAAGTATTGGATACAAGTATTGCGACTAGTATTGCAACATAGTGAGCAGATTGAAAGCTACGGCAAATGTAGGCGAACTTCGTTTCCTACCCTAGCTCTAGAGTAGTCAATGCCTTTTTTTAAAAATAGGCAATATATTATATCGTATCATTCTATTCTACATTAAACATGAGTATAAGTAAACTTTGATATTTGCTTACAATCAGGATATTGAAGAAGATGCAGTTTAAAAGCTTATTTATGTTGGCTGAGTGATTAATTTGGTTTATCCTTTGGATTTTGAGTCATATAAAACTGCTTATTGTGATTTATATGCGTTACAGGGAATCAATGCTCGCTTGTTATGTAACTATAAATCTAAAATGAGGTTTATCTTTATGTACGCATTAAACATTTTACCAGCAATAAATGCCCCTCCCCCCCTTTTCCAGATGATCCCACCAAACAATGTATAAATGTTACAATTCAGATGCACATGATATGTGCATTTTTGTCCATAAAGTATGCACCTTGATTGTGCGACCATTTGCTATGTCTAAATTGAAAATACAAGCGTTGCCATTTTATAAAATGGCTGTCAATTGAAACAAGACCGCAGATGGACGGATGATTGATAGTGGGCTAAACGACGTTATGAGTGAACATATATGTATATGCAATCCCCGCGTTGTCTCTGAAACGCCGATTTTTGATCACTACTCAAACACAGTATAACAACGGGTGGAATACACGGGGTAAACTAGGCCAAAACGAATTGGCTAATTCATAAATGCAAAGTAGCGCTGGCAATTTTTTCTCTTAGGCAAATCACTACTTTTTCATCACTTTTTTCTGAAATGGTGTAAATTTTACTTAAACAAGTTAAATCAACCCTACTGGTATTTTGTTTAGGCAATTTAAGTCAGTTAAAGTATTTGGCTAAATTAGAGAATGTAAGGTGTGGATTTGATATTCTCATCAACATACTTAATGATAGGTACTGATGTGAGCTACTTTGGCGGGAGAGGACAGTTTACCCCACTTCAGGGCAACGCTGCAGTATTTGGAATACCCCGCTGGCAGCCGACGGGGGCAGTTTCTATTGGAGGACCAATCAAATTGCAACCGGCACGGACTTGCGCAGTAAGGCTGTAATCATGCAATACAATGCAATGGTCAGATACGCTAAACCGTATAATTGATTAGCTAAGAAATGTATCGGTGCTATTGTTGACACACACACACACACACACACACACACACACACGTACGTTTCAGATCTCAAAAGTCCCGTAGTTGCAATCAACTCAAACTGCATATGTTATCTTCTGAAAGGCTGACTGTATTATCGTTGCAGACGATGGACTGCCCCTTTGGTCATACGTGTGTGGAAAAAGACGTCCAGTGCATCCGGGCACCGTGTCCCAAAGTGTCAGAATGCATTCTTTCTTCACCTGAAGCTGAGACCAGCTCAGAGACAGGTACATTATGCACTGCTCATTGTTCATTGACACATTGCAGTATAGTAAAGAATTCAATTACGGCATTCACTATGGCTAACCGATAGTGTCTTCACAATGCGATTTCTTGTTTTATTCGTAAGTGAAAGAAAATAAAGGCTATTTTTTTCTAATCTTTTAGGCACGGAAGAGCCACCTTCAGGTAATATAAATTCACTTATGCGTCAATTAATTGCAAATGAATATAGGAATTTATTTTTCGAGCAATTTTTCTTGGGTATGAGAAACTGGTTTTCCTTCAGGTAAAATTCAATTTGGCGCAAACATTTCTGGGTGCTTTTAAGAGAAAACGACCAGAAAAAGTATCCGTTGATTAATTATGTTAGTTTTTATTCATAGTCCCACTGCACTCGAAAGTTTGCCATTGTTTCTGACTCCACTCTCCTCTAAATCTCACTTGATTTTTGGGCACATCGCGAGACTTTGGGCTATCTCGGATGCACCCTATTGCCCCTAAGCATTCGTTTAATTCTCTGCATATCACTCAGTCTAGGATTACTTGTAAGTGCACTTGACAGAGTAATCGACCATCTGTCTTTTCTTTTCTCTTTTTTTTTCTTTTATACAACCAGAATGCACTGGTGGACAGGTTTTGCAGAGGTGTGTCTCCCCATGTAAGCAGCCTACTTGTAGGGACCAGCCGCAGATCCACCTGTGGTCGTGCCTCAAGAAATGTGGGGAGCTAAAGTGCGCATGTCCTCCGGAGAAACCTCACTTTGATTCAGGAGTGTGCAAGAGCTCTGAGGAGTGTGGAAGGGAAAGAGAAGAAAACCAAGCGCCGACAGGTTGATTTATATATTTTTCTTGCCCTGAGAACTCCAACTGCCCAAGCTAAACAATCCCCGTTCTTTTTGCAGTTCGTGCCCAGACCGCTGCTTTTGACTTTCATAAACTCTACTATTCAGCTACCCGTACGTTTAGAAACAATTTGTTTACAGGTGATGAAAAGTTATTTCTATCCGTATAAAAAAGACAGGGGCTTTCTATATATAATCAATTAACATATCTCCAGTAGATTCAAATAACATACTTTTCGCCTGCTCCAGAAAACCTGAAACCAGCAGTGAAGTCTAGCTTAACGCCCAAACAGACAGGCATACCACACCCTCTTGTACTTCCACGGACTTCCACGGACTTTATTTAGGCCTCTTTTTTTTTCAGAATGCCCCCCGGGTCAAGTGTACAAGGAGTGTCCTTTCATCTGCAAACCTACATGTGAGGACCCTAATCCAGAGTGTACAGACACCACGTGCCCACCCCCAGGGTGCGAGTGCTCTCAGTTCACGCCTATCTTCTACAACAATAAGTGCATCTCGGCTGCAGAATGTCCATCTCCAGCAGAAAGAACGGATGTCTCCACCGAGACTGCTGACCCAATCCCTGTCAAGAAGCCGATAGCATCTTCAAATGGTAAAATACTCTCTTGATTGCCAGAGAAATAAAATGTACATTAGAAGGAAGAAAGTCACTGTAGCAAAACGGCACACTGAGCATATAAAGGTGAAATGCCTGTGTGTTGGTTAAAATCAGTTGTCTGCAGTAATATTTGGAAGCACGCCTCTAAATTTGATTTTTTTCCTTTATTTACCATTGACAGACCTTGGTTTTTGACCAACTTTATAGAATAGCACAAGCCGGAAATCTTGAAATTTCGGCAGATTTTGTAGTTTTAGATGTTCATTAATTAAAAAGTTTTCGGGTTAATGAAAGTTAAACAAACAGTTCATTTTCTAATCAAACACTTCCCATGACAAGGAAGTGAAATACGACATGCCCTTGGCGATAAGGGGTCATTATTATTATTATTATTATTATTATTATTATTATTATATATTTCGGTTCTTACATATTTATTATGATTATAACCTGACGATACGTTCTTTTATTATTCTGCTTAAATAACAATAACAAATTTCCAAACAGATTATAAACTGTATGCCACACCGCAAAATAGGCCGTGGCCACGCACGCCAACATTCTCAAAATCACGTACATAAGGTTTCTTCTAATTGTTCTGTTCTGCAGCCTGTCCTATCCAGAACCAGGTGTACACACAATGCTCCTCAAACTGTGATGTGTCTCCGAGCTGCCAAAACCCTGAACCACGGTGTAACACGCGAATATGTGGACCACCGCGATGCGAGTGCCCCAAGTCTGCGCCCATCCTTTACGATGGCAAGTGTATTACCATAGCTGACTGCAAACAGCTACAAGCGGTTGTTATCATGCCCATGCCACACAAACCTCCCCAGGGACACGGCACTAACGGAAATAACAACCAAGGTGATGGATCAATGACCGTTTTACCCATGCCGGATAAAAATGTTCTGCCAGCAAGCGATGACACAGTAAGACCAGGTAAGGATTTTTTTGCACCATGAAGAAATGTACATTTCTCAAAACATTTTCGTGATTACATGTCAAATAATAATAAAGGTTTATTGTGTTCTTTGCAATATATAAGACATATATTGAATGTTTATGGATAAAAGTATAAAGATATAGTATTAAAATAGAGCTTTAAGATAAATTCTAAATTATAAAAACAATAATGAGGTTAAAAATGGTGATTCGTTGTTTTTTTTAAAGCTAAAAGTTCACGGATAGACCTTGATCATTGACATGTATATAAACAGTATGGAATAAAAGTGTTTCTATATCTTTTTGTCCGACATTTTGGTAAAACATATCTATAAACATTCCTGGGGTCCTTTTCTATGACACGAGTGTTAGGTAAAAGATGATTTAATCTTTGGGTACACAGTTTTATCTCATTAAATAATTTTTTGCACAAGTCAGTACGCCGAGATTTCAAGTTAGGTAATTCAGTGATGTCCATTGCTTCGTTTTAAGTGAGTTCAGGGTATATAATATGAAGAGCTCTTTTCTGGATGTTCTCTAAGGCTTTAGATTGCTGTGCGGTAATTCCAGCATGCCATAGCTGACAAGCATACTCAAGTGTTGGTCTGAGATAGCTTTTATAAATTTGTAAGAGGTCATATCTCGGCACCCCAGCGTGTTTGACCATGCATAAGAAATACAGTCTGGATGCAGCTTTTGAGAGAATTTTTTCTATATGTAAGTCCCATTTCAAATTAAAACTGATATGAACTCCCAGCAGTTTGGCATGTGAAACTTGTTCGATTTTTATACCATCAATTATTAGGTTATCAGGCACAGTTGGGTTTTTACTGAAATAGATAAACAGTTCAACATTTTTTTAGGATTAATTAGCATGTTATTTTGTTTTGTCCATTCATATAGGTTTGAGGCTGCTATGGGAATTTTAGATTGTGTAGGTTTGGCACCTTGTTCTATTTCCCTTGGAGATGGTTGGTGAACTGTCTCATAAACTGTAGTGTCATCCACATACTTTACTGCTGGTAAAAAACATTCCATGTCATGTCAAAGTTAATTTATCACCCATACACCTATAAATAGCATGATCACCTAGTCAGACTTGCTCTGTCAAAATTTAGAACATATTAAAAGTTGAAATTATAAAATAGCAAGCACACTGCAAAGTTAACATATGTTTTACAGGTATTTAATCTTTTGTAATGGAATAACTGTAATATAAAGAACGAATTCTCTAACGTGTTTTGAATTGATGGACGCCAATAATCATATAATGCATAGTTTTGTTTTTTTTTTTAATTTAGTTTTTTTGGGGGATGAAATTGCTTATTTATTTCTGTGTAATTACTTTTCTTAGGGATATTTCAAAACGGTATGATGCCATAAAATATCAGAGAGTTAAATAATTAAAACACATTAAGTGATATGTAATTTGTGAGAATACATGTACATTGGGTCCTACCATGTATCCATTTAATGTAGAGGCACCTTTCAGGGGACTCTTGAGAAATACTTTTTATTAGATGAAGAACTTTTTTTCAAGATTTCATGAGTCCTTTAACTTATTTGTTAAAGAAGATTGTTTTAAAGTTAGAGTAAACCGTGCTTGCGCTCCTATTTCATTACTAGCCTGTCCGATTCCTGGCCAAGTGTGGAAACGCTGCACATTGAGTTGTGATGCAGTGCGCAGTTGCGACAACCCCTACCCAGCGTGCGCCAATTCGTGCGGCCCTGAAGGCTGTGAGTGCTCACAGTTCTCCCCGTATCTCCACAATGGAACTTGTGTGTCGGCCTGCCCAGATGAAAGTCAAATGACTTCTCAAAATAACGGTGAGGTTTCCTCGTCGCTGCACAGCTGGAAGTTCGTGTTTCGACCTTAGTAAAATCATAATATTGCTTTTTTCAAGTAATTATAACATGTTTCACAAATTGCAAAGCTTAAAGTGACTTTTTTTTTTAAACTATTTAAATTTTTTTGATATTACTTTCCCTCTCTGTGTAAGTTGCTGTTTTCACTTTATTTTGAGCTGTTTCAGCATTTAGATAATGCCTTTGAAATAAAGGAGTTGGTTTTCATCATGACGTGGTTAATATTACATGGTGTAACAAGATAATAAATTGCAATGTCATATTTCTCTCCAGAATGCCCCATTCCCGGCCAGCAGTACCAGACATGTGCTTCAATGTGCCCTGCTACGTGTGAGATGCCAAATCCTATTTGCATAAAGATGTGTGCGCCGGCCCAGTGCCAGTGTGTCCATCCAACACCTATTCTAAAGGATGGCAGATGCATTTCGGAGGCAGAATGTCCAACGCCAAGCCCTTTGGTGGCGGCAGGTGGGTTCACTGGTGTTACCTAAACCACACGCGTGCGCCTGCACACTGCCATATATGTAACGATAACGCACATTACAAGGCGGACGCTTTTAGTTCATGACATAAGTTAGGATTAACAGTTAGGATCATAAATAATTGTAAAGACAGAGTGAAATAAGACAAGAGTCGAGTGTTACTTATGGGTTTAATGGATGTGTCAAAATTACCATCATGCTGTACAGCCAATATGGAGTCGATAACAGCGAAACTGGTGTCGAATTTAGAATCACGCAATCCTGTACTATGTGGCTACAGCTAACAAACGTGTTTCACCCGCATGCATCGTTACTTCCCCACATCGTTACCAACCCGAATCGTTACTCCGTAATAGTATAAGTGCGTCATATAAAATAGACCTCTTAAAATTCTAAATCCAAACTGTCAATAATGGGACTGAAATTGACAAATTCCAAACGCCATTTAAAACGCGATGACTGGGAGGGACTGTGACGGTTCGGGGCAGTATCGGTGTGGGTATAATATCATAAGTTTGCAAGGGGCAGTAGCCTTTATCTTTGGACGAGAGATCAGCTATGCCCAGAAGCTCTAGAGTAACTAGAAACTGTATTAAACTTGATTTCTTGTGTAATTCAATTGTAATTTTTGATGCCTTGTTTATTTCAAAATGACAGGCACCATACTGTTTCACATAATAAGATAGCTTTTGAGTTTGATTTTGATTTTGATTTTAGGATCCTGTAGCGGCGGTATGGAGTGGGTAGAGTGTTCCTCGCCCTGCACGAAAACCTGTGACAACCTGGGCGAGGCATGCATGGACACATGCGGCCCTGCTAAGTGCCAGTGTCCCACTGGGACTGTCCTGCACTTGGATCAGTGCATTCCCGCTGATAAATGCCCCAGCAGCTAAAACACACACAGATTAGTGCGTGGACACCTTGAGTGATATCTTGGTTTGATGCGTGAAAGCTCAGTGTATCTCTGCAGATATCATTTATTTATTACGATGCAAGGAAAACTCAAGAACACAGTATTTCGGTTAAAATGATATTTATGTACGAAATACGTGGCACAGACAATTCATATCATTCACCTCGAAGGCTTGGCATATACAGGCTTGGATATTGGATGATTTTACTGTTAGGTGCCTTTTTTAAACCATCTGGCTCTTATGACATCAGGGCGACTAAGGGAGCATTCACATCGAGAAGAGCCGAGGTCTAGCAAGGCCAAGACCTAAATATGGCGGACCTACATGAAAGTAAGACCGCGTAATGACATTCATTGAGAGACCATTAAAGGATTACGCGTTCCTCAATGAATATCTTTGAGAGACCATTAAAGGATTACGCGGTCTTCCTTTCATGTAGGTCCGCCATATTTAGGTCTCGGCCTTGCTAGACCTCGGCTCTTCTCGATGTGAATGCTCTCTAAAATTTCTAGCTGTTACTGGTCAAGAAAAGTGCACAAGGACATACTGCTGAAAAATTTGATGCTACCGACTTAGACCCCATTCCGATCCAACTAGATCGACCTAACTCCCTGGGGGTTCACGCTAAATAGCCGTCAGCCGACTGGGCACAAAAGTTAATTACCCCCTTGCAGCTTGTAGTAGGCGGGACGGACATTTAAGCCGGATTATCTGACAGTAATCTAGTGAGACTCCCCACGGGGATAGATCGATCTAAATACTATGGGAATGCACTCTTAGAATGAAAAATAAAATTTGAAACTGATTTAAGAGTTTTTAAACTTATATTCCAAGATCATCATCTGGAAGGCTGCTATTCCTAATGAAATAACAAGTGCTTAATTTTATGTTGTTTTTTAAATGGGAAGCTCTTTCATGGCTTACCTTTTTAAGAGTTTTCATTCAAATTTGATTATAAAAAAGTTCTAAAAGTTTTTTAAAACGTGTTTCGTCTTGAATCATAAAGTAACATTACATGAACTAGATTTTATCACACCAAATTTCATCCTACAGTTAAAGGGGACTACTCCCCCGGCCGTGCCTCATTCTAGTCAAAGCACCCATACAGTGTAATTGAAATTTTGGCAATGGGTCTGTCGTTGATCAATCACCTGCTTCACATACAGAAAATCGGAAGAAAACTGTAGTGTATATTTAGATATATTCCATGAACCTTAACAGTGGCGGATTTAGGGGCGGTGTCAGGGGGGTCTCCCCCCCCCCCACCCCCCATTCGATTTTTGAAAAACAAATCACACCAATATTCCCCTCTTGAAATTAGAATTTTGACTAGCTAAATCAGTTCTAAACCGTTCCAAAGGGCACTGTTTGCTCTCCAAAACACCATTTTTGTCGGGGCCGTTGAGCACGCCCCAAACCCCACACCAAAGGGGCGATGGTCGGCTTCGCATCCGAAGCCTGTCGTTCCGGACCCCCCCCCCTTCTAATAATCCTGGATCCGCCCTGCCCTCGCCCCTTCACCTAACCCCAGCAGCTGAAGTCGCAAAAACAACTGCATTGTGATGGCGTTTTGAACTATTTTATCCACGCTTTACTGCGGTAAAATAAACTAACAAAATAGTTACAAGAGCGAAGTAGCGGTTTGTTTGTTAAATAGGATAGTAATATTTTTGTTTACAGTTATATTTTTGTTTCCCATTATCCACTTATTATCACAGGTCCTTGCTAACATTTAGCCTCGCAAAAATTAAACCACTTACTTCAACCACAACACGAATCTCACCTTTATGAGGATGGATTATTATCGTTTTATTTATTTATTTATTTAGTTTGCAGAAAGTAGATTTCGACAGTAAAAGAATCTACCAATATTCCACACATAATGCAAATACTTTTATTCTTCCTTCTTCGACGCACATACTGGGGCACATAGTTAAACTAATTTTGAAATGACCCAGAATAACGTCAAATTTCATATTTCTTTACTTGAATCTGTTTAAATTGGTTTCTTTTGCTAAATTCTTCTTTTTACAAAATAGTTCGTAATCTAGAGTGTCGCATTAGACACAATGAAGGGTTCAGGAAGAGAACTAGTTTTGGAAACATGTTGTATATATTCTCTTGAAATATTTTGCAAGTTAATTACTAACTCATATTTAGCGCTCTCTTTCGGCGTACTCACTGTTTCACAGCGAGAGAAATCACAGTGCGTGATGATTGACGTTTGTTTATATAACCTGCCAATCAAGCTGTTAGAACTTGACAGCAACTATCAAAACTAACTGAACTTGATTGGCACCTTGTCAATCAAAGGGTGTAGGAAGCTTGAACTAAACGTTTTCGACGACTATAGTGATCCACTGTAAATTGACGTTTGTTTATGTAACCTGCCAATCAAGCTGTTATTACTTGACAGCAACTATCAAAACTAATGGATTTGATTGGCATCTTGTCAATCAGCGGATATTGGAGTTTTACATGTTCGGAGAGAAGAGTGTAGTAATTGTGTTTGACGTTTGTTTAAAAAACTGTCATTCATAGTCGTGTGCGCTTGAAGCTTCCATCAAAGTTGAATTAGCCTGTTTGAATGCGATTCATACCTGTCTATAACAATACATGTCTTAACATTCTGGAGGCCTTTTTTTGCAGCGCGTTAAAAAACGTCGGGTTTTTTATTTCAACCGAGAGACTGAAATTTAACCACGTGAAAGAGCCCCGGGTTCTTTCACAGGCGTTTTTAATTGTACTAAAAATCAGTTGTTATTCTTTTTCTGGATATGCTGTAAAATGACTAAACATGAATTAACGTTGATGTTGATGTTTGTTGCTCCATAATCCTTTCTTTGGTGTTCGTACGAAATCGGAACTTCGTATACGAACTGAACATATTACTTTAATCATGCTCATGAATATTTTTGGATCATTTTTAAAAAACGAATGGTATAAAAAGTAAAACCTTGTCATTTTTTTCATGAGCTATGAAGAGAAAAATGCTGAGATAATAATGTTAGTGGCCAGGTAAATTAAAAAGTGCTGCTTTTATAAAGGGCCGGGGCACTTAGTAGCCCGTCGCTGTATATTGGCAGGAGAGTGCGTGAAAACTGTTATTTTTAAATAAACTACAAAATTAAAACTGCCAAATTAAAACGGAAAACAATTTTATGTAATGCGTTAACAATCTTTCGAGCTATAACCTGCGATATATTGTTAGTACTTCATAAGTATTAAAAAAAACTCCAGATTTCAATAACGTGTGAAAATTAATAAACTAATAGTGGAATAAGTCGGACTGGTTTAATCAAGGACTTGAAATTCTTGGTTTAATTTATTGAAGTTGTTCGTTCAATATTTTATACTGTATTTCATCAGATTGGTAAAAAATTACATTTTCATTACATATACAATGGATGCTACGCCGTATAAGAATTAATATTTGATCGAATATTTACTTGAAAACATACTTTTTTTACCTAAATTATTTTATTCTATTTATAAGTAAAAAGAAAATTAATTCAGCATTAACAACAGCATCTTTGCTTTGCCTCATCTAGCACATTCTATGAATTTTTTGTCCGAAGGCGCATATTATAATATAATAGATTTCCTGGCATGCTTTTTGCAGTTAATATTCTACGTGCAGTATATTAATGTTTCCTACCGCAAGTGACATTAAAATGAAGCTTTTTTATCTCGGTAATTTTTTTCAACTAATCTATCATAGAGAAACATCTTTAACTTGTTTCTATAACCCAGATTAGGTAAAATCTTCCGTAGCTTTGAGCTCAGGTCGAGAAAAGTCGGTTTGTCAGCAGATAAGTCAAATGGGGTTCAAACAGAGGAACCGGGGGCGAGTCTTGACATTCTTATCTTTTAGTACGTAAACAAAAGAGGTGCACTCAAAAAATTGTGTACGAGGCAATTTCATATCTTGGCTTCCTTTGTCCCAAATTTTTAGAAATACCCACAGATACTGAGCTTACTTAAGCCCCGATTTAAGGGTCATTCACAAGTAAACTCAGTACCGAAATGCCGTATAGTTCCATTCTTATTGTTCAGCCTCTCTCTCTCTCTGTCTCTCTCTCTTCATTTATTTTAATCTATTTTAAATTCTATATACGTAAGAATGATTCACAATTTACTCGATGGGGAAACAGAAATTGACACAGGGTTGAAATAAAAAGTCGTTCCATTTTCTGTTGAATTGGGTCTTTTAATGGTAGACAGTAAGGCGTCTTCTCACAAACGGGGCAATTTTAGTAGAGAGCAATACTCCATACTCTGTCTACTACAGAGACTAGTCCCGCCTAGGTTTGTTAATTTTATTCATGCAAGGCAGTCTATCTTCCATTTTTAAGACCAATATTTGGTTTATATGACAAAATCACAACATCATTGGCTTATTTCAAAATATATTGGGGGAAGGCATGTCATTCCTAAACCCCCCCCCCCCCCCCCCTTCAAATAATCCTGGATCCGCCCCTGCGTGTGGAGGCGGGGAGACCATCAGGAATCAGTGGGATGGGATCGCTTTTGAACTGTGGTAGGCCATATTTAGTCGGCGGATCAGTAAGTAGGCCTACTCATATCGTCCATTCTGAATGGGGCGAGTGCATTCAGAACAGCATTCACAACGATTTGAGCCAGGCTTTACAAATCCTGGGGACTAAATATGGCGGACGTACAGGAAAGGAAAACCGCCTAATCTTTTAATATAGTCTCTCCGCCTCTCACACGCCTCCCCACACGTCGTCCCTGCGGGGTACAGTCATTAAATCTCGGCTCCGTTCGCCATGTGGAAGCTACCTGAGAAAAAGAAATGCATTGGCTCGTAGAGCAGCTATGAATCGGGATCAAAATCGTGACCCACCCCCCTTCCAGTTCGATTAGGCGTAGGAGACAAGGGAAACATCAGCATCAGAACGAACTGCGCCCTCTGACGAGACCACGCTCGGCTGTCACCTTGATTGGATAGTAAACGATTGTCGTAAAATCGCTAAATGATATTAAAACCGGGTGCATAAACTTGAAAACCACCTACAACAACCTTGGACTACCACATTAATCCAATACAATGCAAAAATAAACTATACAAGTGGTTAAAGCCTTCAAACCGAATGTCGTAAAGTCCCCATATACCTCCATAGAGACAATAAAATAGAATGAGCTTGTGAAACAAGAAAAATCCAGTTCCAACATAATAATCGAAATAAAATACTGCCGGGCATCGGAGCCCCCTAAAACTTGGCACGCTTACCGCTAATACTGCAGGCTACATCATCCCGTCGCTCGTTTGTAAATTCCGTGCATGGTATACGCACAATCAAACCGTAAAAAACAAATTCTCGGGGTGTCGTTGGCCAGGTCCACTCTAACCTACCATTACGAAAAAGAAGCCATGCCATTGGACAATGCGACCTCTGCGGTTACGTCATTTCCTGAATTGGATTGTTGAGTGGACCTAGCCAACGACACCCCGAGAATTTGTTTTTTACGGTTTGATTGTGCGTATGCCATGCACGGAATTTACAAACGAGCGACGGAATGATGTAGCCTGCAGTATTAGCGGTAAGCGTGCCAAGTTTTAGGCCGCTCCGATGCCCGGCAGTATTTTATTTCGATTATTATGTTGGAACTGGATTTTTCTTGTTTCACAAGCTCATTCTATTTTATTGTCTCTATGGAGGTATATGGGGACTTTACGACATTCGGTTTGAAGGCTTTAACCACTTGTTATAGTTTATTTTTGCATTGTATTGGATTAATGTGGTAGTCCAAGGTTGTTGTAGGTGGTTTTCAAGTTTATGCACCCGGTTTTAATATCATTTAGCGATTTTACGACAATCGTTTACTATCCAATCAAGGTGACAGCCGAGCGTGGACGAGACTGCATACGCAAAAATTCTGCCCTCCTCCTCCTCCGTCTACTGGGGCTGGGTATCTCCGTGAATATCTCCGTGAATATCTCTGGTGACATTCTCTCCGTAGATAGCCGATTCATTGCTGCTCTACGGGCCAATTCAATTCTTTTTCGTCTCCTTTTTGAAAGATAATAGAACAGAAGAGCTTTTTTCCTTCGATCGCCTCTATCCGCCATGCTTTCTTCACCTCGAGATTAATTGATGAGCATGCGCCCTTAATATTTCTCATTTAAGACTAAATAAAGACCACAAGTAGATACATGTATTTTGACATAAAATATATATATAATTTTTAATGTAAAAATTTAAGGTTTATTAAATCCGGAAGTTTAAAACATGATTGCTTTAATTAATGTTGATTACAATGTCTTAGTGGAACCCGCAATGGATTGCTTGCCACATTAAATATGTGAATATGGCATTGCTTCAGGCCAGATTATCGCAAGCTTTGAATCAAATCCGAATGCAGGCTCATAGCCTATTTAATACCCCAATACAAGTTTCTTTCGCTTTTATCTTTAAATAGCCAATCACAGAAAATCTTGGGATTAACTCCTTTGAACTAGGTCAATTACCTCAACATCCAAGATGGCCGTGTTTCGGTTAGACCCGTGTGGGATTATTTGCATCTTGATCACCTACTCGGCTTTACTGTATGCTGACTATGTGGTGGTGGTTCACATGGTTATACCATCAATGTCTGACACGTAAGTAAGGCATATTGTAATTAGTTTGAAATTCATGCTTGGGAAGGGGTTTCAGGAAAATTATATGTTCGTCTGTCACTCTGAGTAGTTACCAGTATATAATCAACCGGTTTATGTTTTCTCTTCGGCATATACGTATTATACTGTCGATGTACAATGCAGATAACAATTTTCAAGTTAAACTGTTTGACCTGTTGTCTTCAAACTTACAGGACTCATGACCATGACTTACATACTGGTTGAGTTTGATTTTTAACAAGCCTGATTTTATTTATTTATGCATTATTTATTTGTTTATTTTTGTAAGTTATGCATTTTTTGAGAAATGGTTAGTCTTCATATCACATCTGTATTTCCACATAAGCAGTAGTAGTGGCGTTTATGCTGTTAAGCATTATGTAGTATTAGGCTCTATTCCCATAGATTTTAGATCGATCTATCCCCGCGGGGAGTCTCACTAGATTACTTTCAGATAATCCGACTTAAATGCCCGTCCCGTCTACTACAAGCTGTAAGGGGGTAATTAACTTTCGTGTCCCCCCAGCTGACAGCTATTTAGTGTGAACCCCCAGGGATTCTTTATTTTATTAATTTTTTTGTTTTGTTTTGTTTACAACTTAATAATCCTGCAGTGTCAAAGGTTCAAAGTTTGTATGTTGCTGTTGTCTTAGTCTATACATTCAAGTTAAAACTGATCAAGGTTTTCAGCTCATATATCAGCTTGAACAAGCTTGTTGTCATTTCAGGTTATGGGGAGCATTTCATGCAGTGATCTTCAACTTGTTCCTGTTTCTTCTGACGGTGTCACATGTGCGTGCAGTGTTCTCAGACCCGGGGATAGTGCCATTGCCTGAGGCACATCTGGATTTCTCTGACATGCACTCAGGAAATAATAAGAAAAAGTTACTGGAGAAGAAGGTAGTTGCAGAAAAATAGGTGTGAAAAGGTTTTAAAAAGGAAAAAACTCTTGTTTTACATGTCTCTTTACATACTGAAGTGTGCCAAATTACATTATAAGATTAATATGTCAGTTGCATTAATATTTGTTAATAACTTTGCTGGAGATAACAAGCAGTAAACCTCAATGTGCCCAATCATACAAGTCCACTGCTACTTTCCACAGCTGTGCTGACCTAACTGCCATCTTTCTGTCCACTTGGACAGCGTTATTTTTTGACGAACATGTTTGTTTTGGAGAAATAAAATCAATATGAAATATTTTCAAACTACCCCGCTGCTCATGATAAAATTGTTGATCACATGGTTGTCTGTCTGTCTGTCTTTGACTGTCTCATGGTTATGTTGTTATGATCGTGCTTGTTGTTCTTTATTGTAGTTGGTTTGGAAGTACAATGACCATGACGTCATAAAGTTCAACAGAGGAATTACATGCATATACTTAAATTCTGGCCAATTTACCACCCAAGAGTTAACTTTATTAGTGACATAAATTATATGAATTTATTTTGTGTGAAAAAATATCTGAACAATTTATTGGAGGTAATTATCAGTGAGATGCTAAAATTTGTCTTCAAAAAAGCTTGCCAACATACATTACATTTTGGTCAGCATTTTCTTGCTGATCCAAATTTTAGTTTTGTCAAAGGCTTCTTATATATTGATGTTTTGCCAAATTTCCAGGAAGGGCAGCCTGCGGGGTGGACTGTATGTCTGAAGTGTGAGACTTACCGACCACCACGAGCTCATCATTGCAGGATTTGTCAACGTTGTATTAAAAGAATGGATCACCATTGTCCATGGTAATTTTTTTTTTTTTTTTTCAAATTTTAATGGAAGCATGCTTGTTTCTTTGTGTTGATCAGGTGCCATGTATGTTTCCTAAATCTTATTTTTGAGTCCTGTCAGGTAGGAGAAAGCTCTCTGTTTGAGATATGGCAAGGGTAGCAAACCAGTATCTTGAATTCAAACTGTTCTGAAGCAGTAAACTTGTAATATGATACTTACCGTAATTCATACTTATACACCAGACTGAGCTGTAGAAAGTGTACAGAGATAAATAATAATAATAATAATAATAATAACAACAATAATAACTACACATTGTAGATCAGTAACACAGATCTACTCATTATCCAACTTTCTCATAGATCTTAGTAGTGTAAGTTATTATTTGTAAACATCACATGGTTGAGATGTGAAGAATCTATGCAGACATTAGCTACTAGTATAAAGTCTATGAGTTTGAATGCAAAATAACACATGCTATATATACTTTTACATTCTCAGGATTAATAATTGTGTTGGGGAGTATAACCAAAAGTTTTTTATCCAGTTTTTAGTATATGTAGGTGAGTGTTGTGATCTCTCTCTCTCTCTCTCTCTCTCTCTCTCTCTCTCTCTCTCTCTCTCTCTCTCTCTCTCTCTCTCTCTCTCTCTCTCTCTCTCTCATATGCATGAATAATAGACCTTTCACACAAACACATATATACAGTCAGTATTATGTACAGCCATCGTAACAGAATTTATATAATATGTAATCATTGCCTGTACATAAAAGTTTGCAACAGATCTGTATTATAAAACTATAAGGTATGGTAATTTTGAAATTAACTCAATTTTTGCAGGAATCTCTAGTTGTTATGCTTTATCATTGACCGTTGGCAGCTGGATAATAGATCCACAAGGAACCAGCCCTAGAACACGACATACAAGAGTGTAAGTGCTAAGAATTTTTAGTGCAATCTTTGTTAAGCCTCTTCACATTTCCCCACTCATTGGTGTTCTCCTAAATATTTGTACCATGTCAGTTCAGATAGATCAATTAAGAGAGTTAAGACAAGGCACGCATGTATATAGAGGATTACCTTGGTTCTTATCCTCCTTTGCCAAGATCTGGAGCCATGCACATTAAAGCCACACAAATAAGCATTTAAATGCAAAGTGCACAGATTGCTCTTTGTTGATCTATTGGAGGACAATTTAAACTTTTGATACATAAAATGACAGATAAATGACCTTAATTAATATTGAAAAAATAATTATATTCACCATTCCCTGTCAAACCTCTGTAGTTAGACATCTTGACACATTTTGAGAAGAGCTCAATTTACAATGCAAGAGTCTCACGATATCTGGAGTTCGAGACTTCCAAATATCATGAGATCTTTGGCTTTTTCCAAAATTGTTACAAAGTCGTGGCGAGTGTAAGGAAAGGAAGATTAAAGGTGGGTAAATCCAGGGAAAGTGCCTTTTACCCAGGGATAATTCGTTAAATATGAATTTTGCTGCCAAAACCCTCTTTTGTGTACCTTTAATTGTTACTGACATTTCTTTATTTTTTAGTGGGGAAATATGAGAAAAATGCTTTGGAGGGGGAATATGCAATGGCTTGTGTATTACTGTTCAGATTGATTGATTTTTAACAGAAAGGAAATATTGTCTGGTTTTACTGTGTTTAAGCTATGGCACATGTAAAATAATGTCCATTTTACAGACAATTGGAAGCAATGTTTGGAAGTTGAATAAAATAAACTGAGGTAAAAGCTGTTTCAATTCTAGTTAATAGTCTCTTGTGCTTTTCACTTTAGGCTCCACACTGTGCTATTGGTTGTAGAGTGTGTGCTGTTTGGCATCTTTGTAATGGCTATTGGCTGTGATCAGGTGGGTAACTTTGTAATGACTATTGGCTGTGATCAGGTGGGTAACTTTGTAATGACTATTGGCTGTGATCAGGTGGGTAACTTTGTAATGGCTATTGGCTGTGATCAGGTGGGTAACTTTGTAATGACTATTGGCTGTGATCAGGTGGGTAACTTTGTAATGGCTATTGGCTGTGATCAGGTGGGTAACTTTGTAATGACTATTGGCTGTGATCAGGTGGGTAACTTTGTAATGGCTATTGGCTGTGATCAGGTGGGTAACTTTGTAATGACTATTGGCTGTGATCAGGTGGGTAACTTTGTAATGACTATTGGCTGTGATCAGGTGGGTAACTTTGTAATGGCTATTGGCTGTGATCAGGTGGGTAACTTTGTAATGGCTATTTTTTTTATGATCTTTTTTATTGTATCGTAGATGAGGAGGATATGATTATTCCTTATTATATATTTGGGAATGTATTTTTTGCAGTCTTGGTGTTTTAGGTTTCTGTACAATTGCACCTTAGTTTTCTGATTTTGAATGAAGCTTTTGTTTTGTTTGGTAAAAATCATTTGTAGGATGACCCAAGTATTATCAACTATAAATGGCCACAGAAGATATTATTTTTCTTTTTTCCTTTCTTTTGTCAGATATCTGCTATTTTATCAGATGAAACATTGGTAGAGCAAGTAAAAAAAGAAGGACCAAGGCGTCATCGGCCCAAAATGGCTTTGTTGGCTGAAGTTTTTGGAAAGGGTATGTATTTCCATGAGATAACATCTATTTCTGTTACATCTAATTGACCAGAGAGATAAACTTATTTATTGTGAAGCTGCTCTGGTACTTGGTTCCCAAATCACAGCTGAACATTTAAGTCATGTTTTATGGGCCTCCTAAACTAATGCATTTAAATTTTTTTTAAAAACAATTTAGATTATTTTATGTGAAGGGTAACCTTACTAAAATCCATGTTAGGTATCTAGCCCACTGTATGCGCTTTTATTTTGTCTGGTCACTGCCTGTCAGTGTCAATGTTGCCGCTGTCCATTTTTTTTTAATGCAAAACTTGACCATTTAGAATATGACCTTCAACAAATTTTATTTCACAATAAAGCAATGTCATAAGATGAGGAAAATTATGCATTACGAGGCAAGCTCTCACTGATAGGCAAGTTCATAACTTTCTCCATATTAAGCCAACTTGCCAATAAGCAGTTTGTGTTACAGTGAAGTGAAGAGCTCAATAACCTTATTTCTATAATTTTCCAGGTCATCCATTACTGTGGCTGTGCCCCTTCCAGCCATTGTCTGGGGTCTCCAGCACAGATGCAAACAAACAGTTCATAGTATAGCAACAAACTGCTGCTGACTGTTACCCTGTGATAGTTGGTCCTCGTCTCAATGGGTTGTCTCTGCCAGCTTGAGAAGAAACATTTGGCATTGTGCCAGATGTGCTTTATCACAGTGACACCTCAACCAGCAGAGGAAGGAAATCTTTATATTGGGAAAGTTTGACTTGAACTAAGAGAAGTCATTTCAACAGGCTGAATAAGAACTTATCAATTGCTGTCTCACGAAGTATACCCTCTACCAGGGTGGTAGATATTATAGGGAAATCTTGAAAAATCCACCCTGTGACTTTTGGCCAGATGAAAGCAATTAAATCTGCACACGCTTAGAAGACATTGTACCTGCCCTGTAGGGAGTTACTACAGGAGATTCCTCAGGTAACTTCAATCTGAAGTAACAAGCTATTCATAAGGGGCTATTTTTATCTGTCACAAAATAGAAAGTGGAATAAAATCAGAGCAATTAACTGTCTTGATTGCTGTTAAGGGGACTTGGCTTGGATCTGTTAAGTGGCAGTGCCGGAGCAGTTATGCAAACAATTACCAGCCATATAATCATCCTTGAGATTTCATCTCAGGGTGGCAGAGAGTGAAATGATTGTCTATTTATCTAAAGACATATCTGTGAATATCTTGTGAAAAATCAATCTGTTCCCCCATTAGAGGGTAGAGGGTACCATGGTTTTGAAATAATAAGAAACAGTGCATCTTTTCAACCTACAGAACAAACAAAACTGTATTAATTATGCCAATAGTGCAATGTGGTCTTATCAGGCTGCCTGGAAAAACATTGGACTTTAAAAATTACACTTTGTCTTATTTGGCCAGCAAATGAAAATGTTTTTAAAACAGATTATCTGTAAACACAGAAAAAGAGTATGAGAAAGCAATCGGTGGCAGTATTTGAGATCATGTGCTGTGCTCTATCAGGAAGAATAAATATTGCGAGGTACTGTTTTTTAAGTTGAAGCAGCATATAGAGAAATTTTGCAAGTAAAACAAGCAATTGATATCAGTTCGTGATAAAACAATTGTTGATGGAATTCATGCCATGATATTGTATAGACAGCAAATATGAGAATATAAACATTGTTAAAGTTTAGGATATGTTTGTCCTTTGAATGGCAGAAAACATTTGAATTAAGTTTGTTGGAAATTATGCTATAATTTTGAGCTAAATTTATTAAAATGCAGTGGTTATTACATCTAAATTGCACTATTTTATGTTTTCTAGCTGGCTACTGTGAAGACTTGCAAATTGTATAAATGTTAATTTATTATTTTAATATTTTTCTACACATAGATTTGAAATATATAAATTTCTGTTGTGTACAACTATTTTATAGAACTGGTTTTGATTATGCATTGCTGTAATTGGGTCATTTTTAGATTTATACAATAATATATTTGCCACATTTTGTACTTATATTAATTTTCTGCTGAAGTCTTTTGAAATGCCCTTTTTGTACAAATAGTTGTGCTTATTTATACCCCTACACAAGAAAAGGGCACTTGAGTTTGCTCCTGTTGAGTTTGCTCCTGGTGCTTTAATTATTTTAGTATGATTGTGTTGTTAACATGCCGGTTTCAATAAGATTTTTTAAACGTGTCTGAACAAATTTTATCCTGCGAGTACAATTTACATAACATTTGAGATGGGAAAGCGAATTCTACTTAGTGTCAGAGGGTTTGCCTTTCTTAATTGAGAAGAATATTGCATATGAGTAAATATTTAAAATTTATTTATTGATCTTTTAATAGAGTAAAAGAGTTTGGTGACATGGTTGCAGGGTATAAAGGTTATTTATCAATCAAAGGTGAATATATAGCAGTCAAAAGATCTGGCTGATATTATGCTCAATAATAAAAGATATATATATATAATGTGTGCAATATTAAATCAAAGTGAGTTTCAAAATGACTGGCTCTTCTGTTATCTGCTGTATGTTCTGTTTGTATTTATATATGTAAGAGAGTACTTCCAAATAAACCAACATATTTTGTGATTGTCGCCTTATGTTTGTCTCTCTTCACTTGGTTTATAAATGTCTGTCAAGTATGTATTGAACAATTGCAACAAGTAAGAGATAAGACATTCACATCCAGGAGAAATGTAGAGCTACTGGCAGTGTGTGAATGCAGTCCTGTGTGGACTTGGATGACCAAGAATTTCATGGTAAATTGTATAAGGTAATAAATTGTGATGTTTATTGTTCAAATCACATATTTCTATATGCATGCAAGAATTTAATATTGAAATTTGAACCCATGTCTTCATTTTGCATGCATTTTCATAGTTAACCAATCGTAAGAATTTAAAAATTGGAATTTTCAAAATCCGCCACTATTTTTGATTTATAATAGTCCCCTAAGGGGGATACAGCTTTTGAAACAATAAATACATGTATATACATTTGTACATATATAAATATATTAGTTGTATTATTTAGTATAAAAAAAGGCACACACAGAAAAAACAAGTCGAATATAGAACAAAATTAGCTAGGGTTGCTTCTGAAATTTGGTAATGTAATATCCTTCGCAGGATAATACTGCCAGTATTTCAGAAAATGCCCACAACTTTTAAGCATACAGCAGATAAGAAATATTAACTGTGAACTAGATATATATATAGAATTCAACTATAAATGAGATTATGTGTCAACATGATTGAGAGCCCCATCGCATATTTTTGTTACCCTTGAAAGACACTTACATCCCGAGATGTGTGGTCCATGTTATTTAACCTCCTTGAAGAACCCTGCTGTTTCCGTGACTCGTGAATGCAACTTATTTTATTCTTCGTCATTCGTGAAACGAGGTCATTATCCTCTGAAATTCGTAATTTTCTACTCGCATTTCCTGCATTTTCAATAAGATATGAATAAAATAAAATTAAACGTTTCATTCGTCCACGATTTGTCACAACTTACAGTGACTACAGTGTAGTGTTTTAAACATGTATATCTCTAACTAGCTACATGTAGGTCAAAGTCGCTCTTATTAAGCACATCTGAAGTAGATTTTATTTCAAATTTAGGGGTACAGTTTTTGAAAGAATCTCTGGTTAAGACCAGACAAAAATGATAAGTTAGTTGTGCAGCGAAAACTCTTTACATATGGAGTAGACAAGCATTATTTATTTTTTTGATTTTCGAATATTTAATGTTTAACAAGTTAGTTAAGCGAGTCTGACGAGTGAATAAATTAGTTGATCTCTGGAATAAAGACGTTGGTAAAAGTTTTTCGAGGAAGTGTGTTCTGATGATTTTTTTTTTCTATTCAGTACAATATACAGTTGCTTCTCTTCTGCATCAGTAAGCATTTCTGCTTTGTTCTTGGCTGTGGGAGTAACCCTTGGGCCAGAGAAACGAGATCTGTCAAAATAAGTAATTTACTAACATTGTCTTCTACAAATTGGTCAATTTATCAACGGAAGCTTGTTAAGGATTCTGGCTTGTAGTTTTTTTTCTTATTTATTTGCACGAAAAAAACACCCAAGCAAGTGGCCTAACCATTTTTATTTAAATCTGATAGTGTTTTAATCATATCCGGTCTATTTGGCTTTAGCCAGCTTTAAGAAGTTTGGACATCGCTGTTAGTTTTTCTGTGTTTTTTCTGTTTTAATTTAGCATAGTCACCCTTTCCTTACCCCTTTTTCCTGGTCAAGTCCATAATTGCTGTTATTTTCTCACACTTTAAAATCAAAAAGATAAAAATTCGGCTCCATGTCGCCATTTGGAGCAATGTAAGAACGCCGATGACAAGCGAGGTATTATTGAATTTTGTTTAATTAGAGGTTATTGAACAAGATATTTATATTTCCCGTATAATTATTAACATTTATTTATTTATACTTTATGAACGCAGCCAGTTATATAAACGGTTTAGCCGTAGAGCGCATAGGTTATACAACAAGTGTTCCTATGCCAGTGTCAACACCCGAGACTGTTATTCAAAGGGGGGAAAGATTCAAGATTGAATGTGGAAAATGAAATTCTTGAGATAGAGTCTATACAGTGGGTGTGTACGCGTACGTGTGAGTGTTTCATTAATATTGGAATTTAGGTGATATATATATATATATAATTAAACGATAATAAGAATAAAAGAATTAAATCTAAACAATCGGATAACAGTCCGACTGCAACATAGGATATATTTTCCTGCAGATGATGTAATTTTGAAGTTTTATATATCTTAACTAAGATCTAATAAACAGATCTTAGATCTTAATAATCTTAAGTATTTGTCTGTTTTTGTGTAAAGTCTACTTTCAAGTTAAAACAGTTTAAAATGGATTTTAAACATAAAAAGTATATTACTAGATATATGATAGTACGCTCTGCTGATCAAATACGTCAAAAACTGCTCACTGGACCATATGTTTAGACAACCAGTGACCTACAATGGTAGGAGAGCCAGTGACCTACATTATGGCGCAACGTTTTGGGGAGTGTTAGGGTCTGGGAATTTCCTTTTTTGTGGTATATTTCAAAATATTTTAAGTACTAATGCGTCGTGTGTATTTTTTAATCGATGAATAGTAAATGAAGTTTCACCTGTCAGCTGTTGATGAGTATTGCATAGAACCCTCCCCCCCCCCCCCCCCCCCCCATTCATTCTGCCTCCCCCCTGTGAATGTAATGGACCGTGCACCCCAGAAAGAGATTTCATGCACTTTTTCAGGTCTGAGTTACCAGGGAGTGGATACGAAGCAGTCAAGAAACTAAGTATACAAATATTTAATTTTCAATCAATTCAGAGCAACGTTTTAAGAATTTTAATTTTGGCCTTTTATTATAGCTTATTTGTGACGCATCTTTGAAAAGTTTTTTAAAACTTGTGTGCTTTAACGTAGTTTTGGCCATTCCCCAATATTTTCCCCATCAGACTTCCTTCATAACTTCATCCGTGCATGTCCCAACAAAATGAAAAATGCAACTGCTCTTTTTGTGAACTATATCAAATTTCGTTTGTAGAAATAATTGAAGTCAAAATTTGTGCTCGAGAAATAGCCAAGAAGGGGCAAATGATGTGGAGTGACCAGTGAAAAACCCGAGTGTTTGTGGCCTGTTTGCCACTGTTTTTAATGTAAACATAGAGACAAAAGTTAAGTTATCAACATTTTATATTTATATATGTGGTTGGGCTCTTTTATTTCAACTGCGAGATTTACAGCTCGCGTTAAACGGTATCACACGGCGCAATTACATGTTGTCAAATAAAAAAAAGTGGGCCATAAAGATGATGCCATATATGTAAAATAAGAAAAGTAGTATGTGATCAAGGCCCAATTTACGCATTTTTCTACTGTTAAAAGTTTGAATGCCAAAGAGAGAAAGAGAGAGAATGCAAATTAACACATGCTATATATATACTTATACATTCTCGGGATTAATAATTGTGTAGGCGAGTTTTATGGTCTCTCTCTCTCTCTTTCCAACCATTGAACCAGCGTTTTACTATCTTGTGAATGTAGTCCAGTCATGGAGTACTTAGGTTGTTTACTTGTTACATAATGCATATATATACAAAATAAATATCTTCAAATCTTTGTTAAACCTCTACCTAGATGTTATGATCTCAAAGACAAAATTTAAATTTAGACCTAAATTATTGTAGTAGTGAATTCTGCATGCCAGATATTAAGATCAACTCTTCAAAGCATACGGGAAGAACTATTTGGAACTGATTTTTTTTTATCCTACTTGCTATATTTTCCCATTGATGACCACTGATACTATTACGCTTCTCATTCGAAAGGCTCTGTCCAAAGATGTGCTGTTTAATCAATATAACACCAAGAATTTTGAAGATTTTTGCAGACACAATACTTAATATTTGAAACAATGTATATTTATAAATGCTTGGTAATCAGTTACAAAACTTGCTTCATTTCGATAATCCCCCGTATGCCTTGAAACAGATTCTACGCTAATCATAATTTCACATTTGCCGCAGCGAGATTTGTAAAAGTGAACTATGTGCAGCAAAACAGCTTGTGGTGACTTGACATTTCGTTATAAATGGATAATAAAAGTATTTTGACGACTTAAAGCTCAAAGTAAGACTTTTTTCTGAATTTTCCAGCAATGCAGTCTTTCAGTCCGCTTGCTGAATTATACTTATGACAACAATGACTGAAAATCGCCAGTTTCTAACTCCTTGAGGAGAGTGACTTTAAGACTAGAAACTTAAAACTTTCAACAAATATATGATTTGCGTTTCTGTAAGTGATTTTGTTTTGGATATTGTATACCGTGGTGATATATGGAAACACGTTGGATTGTCTACGAGTATTAATTGTTTGTTATGTAAAGTTCTAATGTTTATAATGTTTATGCTCAGATAAGGAAAAGGGTGAATAATTGTAAATTTTACAAACGGCAATTAATTATCTTGCTTTCTAGTGAAGTGTATAGTGTCCACAAACTTAAGTTTCCATTTGCGAAAATGTCCTTCTTGAGAAGCTGATCTGCCGAATATGAGTGTGTGTATGTTACTGTGCATACAAGTATGATGTAAAGACCCGGTCCCACTGGTGTTTAGGATGAATTTTGCATGAATTGCGCATAAAATTGGTTGATATTCACACTTGATATCCGTAATATTCATGATGCATGCTTGTAACATTCGACCAGCATCCGCACACGTCAGCAATTATCCGCAGAGGCACTTTTTTCCGTTCCTGAGATTTTTGAGCAGCCCAAAATTTTGGTTGCGGATGACATGCGCAATACATCCGCAATACATAAGCAAAACTAATGCGATACATGCACTGTTATCCGCTCTTATCCGCAACTCACGGCTTGCTCGCGGACTAGGAGAGCATGTATTAAGTATGTAAACCGTATGTAGAGCGACCCCATCGCGTCCATATGGCGAACTAAACTATATATTGTGAATATAACGGTTTTGTCAGGATTAAGCATTTCTGTTGCATCTGACTTGCGTCTGATTTGCGAACATCTGCAATGGCACCCGTTTTTATTTGTGATACACATACAACACATTATAAATATATATGCGTAATTCATACTGTTCTTATCAGCTCACTATTGCGGACAATTTGTCTTTTTTGGTCAATTCTGTTGCGAATGACAACGAAGGACCGAATCCCAAGAAAATTTGTGTCCTTAATTCATCCTCTCATCAGTGTGACCGGGCCTTAAAGTTGACTTCTTACTGCAGAATTGTTATCTGATTATAAAAAATTATATAACACCAAATCAGATTAATGCTTATTTTTATATTCAGACGCTGCATTTGTCTGAACATATCACTGAGTCAGTCCATGTCGACGTCGTCCAAAACGGCAATCCTTATAACTGCCAAGTTGTTGTTTTTTTGTCTTACTTAAGACTCACTAAATTGCTTTGTTTGGTTTAAAAATTAGCACAATCAGATTATTTTTAAAAAAAGTAATTAATTTTCACGTGTATTTTTGGTTTTGATTCTAAATTGCTGGGTGGCCCTATATGATAATAAGGCAGAAAGGCGGATTCTTTCCAAAAGTCAGCATGATCGGATTTTCTTTTGTAAATATTACTTCATTTTTTGTTTGTTTGTTTGGTATTTGTATATTCACCAGCTAAACCGTTTTGTTTGAGGTATAGGTTCGTAGAGTGCACCACATGAACCGTTTATTACTATAATAAAACTTAAATTTGTAGCATTTATTTGTTGAAGAAATTTCGGTTTTGTAGAAAGATAGACGGGCCATTCATTTGATTGAACTCTGTCCAATTTCATGAATTTAGCTGCTCCTTTCTCTCTCTCTCTCTCTCTCTCTCTCTCTCATTGTTTCAGAGAAATTAAATTAAGAAATGCATTATTTTGTATCAATAAGATGAAACATAACACAAGTCGTCTAGTTGATAGTTTATAGACCGAAATTTATCTTTCAATCTTTTGAGTAATGCAGATATCAACACCTTTGATTTTACATAGTCATGTAATGGAAATATTCTTGAATACAAAGTATTTTTACAGGGAGATGCTTTATAAATAAATGAATACAAAATGTAAATTTGTTTTGCTCTCAATAAAAACTTTTCAAATATATGCAAAATGTGTTAGTATTTTCATTGACAACATCGCGGCTCGATGGTAAAGTCTGGGCTTGAAGTTCTATTCCAGGATCGGTACTTGGAAATGAAGAAGAGGGCCTTTTAAAAAAATCTTTTGGTTACTATAAGAAGAAAGTCTACCCGGGGAGGGTGGGTGGGAACACTTAGAGGAGTAGGTAACGCGCTTGCCTCAGAGTCGACAAGTCCCGAGTTCGAATCCTGGTGCTCCTGGGTCCAAGCAAATTACCTTTTGCTAAATAAAATCAAAATAAGCAATTGCAATAACTACGAGAGGACCACAGGACCATTGTGTTTCAAGTTGGGGGCGATGGCTCAGTAGGTTGGATGGCAGCGGAAAGGGAGTTAGGGAGGCCCAGGGATCGAATCGAGCTGAAGACAGAACTGAAACTTTTTTTTTTAAGTTTAACATGTACGTTACTATTTTCCAAATGAATACAAGCAATACTGACGCAATAAAGAATAAAAAAAACTGAAAAAAAACATTTACAAGAGCAACTACCAAAACATTGTGTTCCAAAATATTCATCGAATTTAAATACAAAAAATATCCAACTAAAACCCCAAAAATAGATAAATTACAAAGCTGTATAATATTGCACTAATGTTCAAAAATGACACTGTTTTATTTGTCTTTTTATTGATGGCAAATTTCATGAAGGAACATTTATCCAAATTCAGGGGTATTAACGATATCGAAAATTCAAAATGCATAGGATCTCATGTAATCGTGTCTTTGGAAGCGCGCACGCACTCATGAACGTATTCCTTATTCTACAATGTATGTCCTCATGCTGATCATCGCACACAAAACTAAAAAATAACTCAAAAGTATTTATTTCTGAAACTTTATGGTTGCATAATTTTGTTTTTTTCACATCGAATCCTAAAAGATGTAGTTGCAATGCATGGCACAATTTTGAGTGAAAACTTAATTTCGCGGTAGGTGCGAATCAAAAACAGCATAAAGACATGATCAGTTTACAGCCTTATCCCAGTCAAAGTCATCTTTATGGATAATATACAAACAAAAACAAAAAGTTTACACAAAATCAGTTATCTCAAAATAACTTTTCAAAAAACATTCAGGAAATGTAAATAAACATGACCCCTTGGCCATGTCCAAAAATGCTGGGAAATTTTGGAAGTCCCATTATAAACAATTTTTCTATCTGTATATTTTCCTACTGTAATAACAAATGCAAATTAATTTCTAAAAAAATTATCCTACCCCTGGTTTGATTTTCCGTAAAACAAACACACTGACCCCCTCCCAGTACTGAAACTATGGGTCCGTCACTGATCAGACACAAAGTATCAAAACACCAAGATCCAAAGTTATAGTTTATATATTCTAAGCATGCGTCACGCCGCATAATCACAATTTTAGAAAGACCCTTCCAAACGTGACGGCAATTCTATAACAACGCTACCATATTTTGCAGTTTTAAAATTTGTCATTTCTGAAGTGGTTTAATTTAGAACAGTGTTTTCAATTAATTGTAGAGTTACATCTAGAAGTCTTCCTTAATTAAACAACCAATATCTGATTCTCGAAAAAGTTTTTTGTATGCAATTAACGTAAAGGAGTCGCGGCAAATTTTCCTCCCAAAAGTTAACTTTATAAAATTAATATTATCTTTCTAATTAAGATGAACAACCAATCATTTTCGAGAGCAGTTCATCTTGCTATATATTTATCCACACATATTATTTTACAACCAAACTGAAAGCTGATAGAGCTATCACAGTACTCCGCTTGGGTATGACTTAGAATAATTTTATAACAATCACTCAATCATTTCTTTTCCATACCGGTACATCCCTTAACCAAGTCCTTAATCAATTCTATTAAAGTGGTACTTCAAAAGTGTCGTTTCAGGTACGAAGACTGATGAAACAAAGAAATCTTTAAACAAATTACAAAGAAAAAACATCGTGTGTGGATAGAGTACTACTAGTATACTACGACTACGAAACATATATTGAATTAAACCAGCAACATACAGGGTTGACGCTTGGATTTAGTCCATTTTTTTTTTCAGATCAAAGGATAAAACACTCCTTACGTGCTTTTCTTCAGCTGATATACGTATTGATACAAGATATTACAATCCAAAGCAAATATCACATTTCATAACAAACGTCAACCTTGCAAATTAACAAGAAGACAAACTTCGACAAGCGAGACAGTCTTGCCATGGGAGCGGGCGTTGAAGAACAGAAACCTGATGTCTTTGGTGAAGGGTGCATCCAGTCACCTTCTAAGCGTTAGGTAGGAGTCACTGAAAATAAACGCAGAAATCCACATTAACGGGACTATGTCAAAGGCTTTGATAAAGTACCTGTAGTATACAAATTATCGTTACAGATATCCATTTAAACTCTTAACTTGTGATGGATCCACATGACAAGCTGAGCAGTAAATCGAATTCTGTCTCTTCTTTATTACATACAGCATGGAGTGATTATGTAAAACAGTTGTATTCTGTGAATGTGGTTAAAATATGTATGGGAATAGAAAAATGTAAAGATGTCAACTTGTTGAAAAAAGTTGTGTTTAGTATTTTAAAAGTCCAATAAATCCAATCTTGGAGAGGTGAGACATGTAATTCACTGAAACTATTAAATTATAGAATGTATAAGACCATTTCCAGAATGGAATATTGCTCTTCAGCTTTCAAGGAATTGTATCTGGAAATTTAGAACCTATAACCCTTAATTACCTATATCAGCTGGTAGATAGCAAAATATACCCAGAGAACACAGATTATGTCACTTATGTAGAGAACATGCTTTTGACAATACTATAAAGAAGTAAAGCATATATATATATATATATATATATATATATATATATATATATATATATATATATATATATATATATACAGAGAGAGAGAGAGAGAGAGAGAGAGAAGATATTTTCATCAGCACCCGAATGATATCAAATATGAACAACTCTTAACATCCAAAAGGAAAACGTCACTATTAAATTTAGAAAAATTTATCAAGGCAATCTTAGCTAAATAGACTCTCTCTCCAACATAAACATGTTAGACTTCTAAATTACTTTTAATTACTTTTGTCACGTTTCTCTGCACCTACATGTACATTGTATAACATATGTGGTTTTGAGAATAAAATAATATGTAAAATATGTTTATACACGACAACACACTAGACTTAAGGTTAATTTATTAGACTAAGGTGCATCCCTCCACGAATAACATCGTGATGATTGCAACTGAGCCTGGGCATCGTGCAAAAGCTGTGACCTGTAAACGTAAGGAGAATTGTTTTTAGTTACCAGTGCACGGATAACGTTAATGTTTAAGGTGAAATTGGATACATGAAAACATTAGACGGAAGAAAAATTCGATATATAAACACATTTGACAGAAGGGTCTAGTTCATATCAATTTTACGGGACCTTAAAAAACAAATAAACAAACAAAAAGAAACAATATGACAATTTACGGATTTTGAGGTCTGGTAAAATTTAACCTCAAATATTTGTGTGTAGGGCGCAGGAGCCTACACTTTGGGTTTGCCTCGTTTTGTTCGTAAAACAGATATTTTGCAAGGGGGGGGTGAAGGGGGAGAGGTTTACTTCCGAAAATAAGGAAGGGTACTGGCCCGCTGTGCCTACTACCAGAAACATGAAAACAGGGGGTCATTATCATGAATGTAGCATGAAAAATGTATCTACATGATTTATGTAATCCGAGTAATCCGCAAGCTTAGCAATGGTTGATAGAGTGTCATAATTTGTTATTTTAAGTTGTCCTTTCACATTTTTGGTTAAGTATATGGAAGAGAGACATTTTACTGTTGGCTTGAAGTTTACTATTGCATTTTTGGGCATAGTGGTTGATTTGTCTTTGTTTGAAAATTGTGGTGAAATTTTTTGGAGATGACTGGCTAAGCCACACACCCCCAAGGCCAAATGTGAAAAGGAGTTTTCGGATCCCCTCAGACCATGACATACAAGCCAGTACCAGTATATGGACGGAATGTAAATGAAATCATACATGAAGGAAGAACGTAGTAGGCCTACCAATCAAATATACTGGGTATGTCACGGCTAGTTCTATAGAGAAATATCTGTTTGTTTTCAGTAAACTGCAATAAACTAAATGTATTTTACATTTAAAAAACAAACAAAATAAATAAATAAATAGCTTGTCAAAAATGTTGTCAAGAATGACAAGGGTGCCATTAAAGAGCTATGAATGTAGTTACCTGCCCAGTCTTTGTGTTTTAGATGGATTTACATGTTCAGATTTTTGGACAGCTGGAATAAACCCCTCCATTCTTTATTGGCCAATGTATTCCCTCTAAAAATAATAATAACAGAAAATAATTCGTTAAAACTTCAAGCTCATTTTGGAATTCAAAGCATTCACGCCAATGCCTAAAGTGGGAAATGTACGATTTTGAAAAATATTGTCGACGCAAAATACGTAGTTATATCATCAATACAGTACTTACTATCGACTGCTGCAGTTTTCGACGCCAAAATTTCGTTCTTCGTAAGAAAATTGTCGCAGTGTGGCACAGGCTCATTTTTTCTCCATTTTTGCCCACTGACCTTGGTCCTCCCTGAACACCTCTCACCAAAAGGCTCATCTGGATTACATAATAGTACACAGTTGACCACCTTCCGCACCAAGCCTCGATTTAAGATTTAGACTTTGATAAGGAACAATCATGGATTCGTATTAGCCCTTTCACATAATCCCTGCAGCTGGCTCGTAAATACAACAACTCTGTGTGAGTTGTACTATTTCATCCACGCTTTACTGCAATAAAACGATCTAATGGGATATTTACAAGAGCGAGTTAGTAATGTTTATTATGATAGGGATGAATGCCTTATATGAAAAACTCCTAAGATTAGTTTACAATAATATTTTAAGTATTTTCTAACCACTGCTAAACACAGGGGCATGTCTTTCTTTCAGTAAAGCAGAAGGTTAACAAAAATTAAGATATAAATCCTTTCTCAACTACAACAGAAGTGACAGTTTTGATAAAATGAATAAGTTGCTTTGATTACAGAACCTTGAAAAATGTGCAAATTTTAACAAATAATGGAATTGCCCAAATTCCACAAATAACGCAAAAAAAAAAAATCATTCCTTTCGCTCAATATCTTATATTTTTCACGCTGTTCAAAGCCATAGAGATCAAATATGTGATGATTGACGTTTGTTTATATAACCATTCAATCAATCCGACTGAATTTGACAGCCTTCATCAAAATTAATTGAATTTGCTTAGCAACTGCCAATCAAAGGATATAAAATCTGGAGCTTTGCATGTACGACGACTATAGTGATCAACTGTGTAATGATTGTGACTGACGTTTGTTTTTAAAACTGTCAATCAAAGTCGTGTGCACTTGACAGCTTCCATCAAAATTGAAGTTAATTGCCTGAATTTATTTGATACCTGTCAATCACAAGACGTATTATAACCCGAGGGCAAAAATGAAGTATTTTTTACGGCATTCTAGGAAAACTTCTCGATAAATGTTCACTGCCTTAGATATGGGCCTCGATAGAACGCTTCCCACTAACTCGTAACTTTATTAAACCCTCATACCCATAAATCCACGGCTGACAGATCCATGTAAGAATCCCATTAACCGAATCAAATTTTTTCACTTCACAATAAAAACAGTTGCCCTGTTTGGTAATGACGCTTTGATAATGAGACACTGATCCCGGTGAATCCTGTGATTTGACAACATAATATTTTTGTAAAATTCATTTAATTACCGGAGCTATCTCTAAAAAGCAGTTGTCAAATATCATCATACATGTATAATAAACCATTTTTGAGAAAGGGTATAAAATGGTATAAAACGTTTGTTGGGCTATAATTCTTTCTTTGAAGCTCGAGCGAAACCGAAATTCCAAATATTAATTCAAAATTTGACTTTTATCATACCCTTGTTCTTTGAGAACCAAAGGATTTTACAGGATAATTGTATAAAAACTGAATTCTTTTCTTCTCTTTCACGAGGGCCTGGTAAAACCCTTTGCTAAGCTGCCGTTAAGATTAACTAGTTATATAGAAAGTACCCGTCTTGTTCGGGCCATAGCTATTTGTACTGTGTAGATTCGGTGTGTTGGTATGAAATATCTTGGGTGTGGGCCCTAAAAATGTATACTTAGCGTCACAGAATTAATTTAGTCTATTATACTTAAAACAGTTCCTCCTAAAAGTTATTTCTATATCTTATGAAGAATGTGAGAGCAAACATATAATGATTAATATTTCTTTCGGACGACTAGACAGAATGCTGGGTAAATAAATGATCCATTTAGTCTAAAGGGGAAGGGGTCGATTTCCGACCTTAGATCTTATAGAAGAGAATTGTAGGCTGCCTAAATATGTGGCTCTCGCAAATACGTCGGAAAATAAACAGCAACCTTTGTTTTCAGTATCAGTCGGATGTTTTCAAACCACGTATGGGCAAGCACGGACTAGATCAACACTAAAAGGAAAACAGTAGCAATGGAAGTAATTCGAAATTCAGCACTACCAACATCGACATCTCTCTTTGCCCATTATCACATTTCTATGATTTTAATGGAAAGCGTTGCAATCAGGGAAGACCGCTTCTTGTGTGAAGGCGCCTCCTAGTAAGCCACTTGTCTTGGTAAAGGTCCTGTCACACAATAGCGTATAGAATCAACGTATGGTAAAATTTGCACATTGTAGTTACTGAAAAAAACTTTTAAAATAGGCACCATTTTGGAAGGACAAATTGATAGGATTAAACCATTATTTGTTAATTTAAAAAATCTTCATAAAATGCTGGAAATAACCTATAAATAATGTCTTTAGCCTTAATGATAAAATATTATCAATATTTTGAAAACCATATAAAAAATAAACAAGTCCTTCCCAAACACTATTTTACAATTTTCCAGATAAAAGTGGTAATTTAATCATAATCAATGATCAAAACTTTAAATTTCTTTTGGATTCTGGTGTCTAATGGTGCCTGGGTTCAGAAATTAAAAGTTTTGTTAATTTTCCTTTTTCTTTTTTTCTTTTCTTTTCTTTTTTTATTGAGATATGACGGATTAGAGAAATAAATAATGAAAAAAGCATTGTTTGAATAAGTTGAAAAATATAAAATTGAAGAAATATCTTGTCATGATTTCATTTTTTAAACTCACTCAATGTCAATACATGTGATATAAGATTATATTAAAGAAAATTATTATATTAATGATAATACTTTATTATTTTATCATAAAATTTGAAATTTCCTTAGTAGGTATTTCGAACATATTGAAAATATTTAAGCTGAAAGAAGAGATGAAATATGCATTTTATTCAACGGACCTGTCGATTTTAAATTGAGTAATAAAAACTTAGGTCATGTAAGGCCATGTACAAAAACTAGCATGACTGTCATCATGTTTTCTCATTTTTTTCTTTTTCAGATATTTGTTACATCATTCAGTCCGTAAATTTCAAGCTTTATTATTGTTTGGGATGAAATTAGCTAGGAGGTTTAATTTGGTAAAATGAAAAATTGGCATTATCTTCTTTAATATTTTGATTTCATATTTTGAATCATACCATGATTGTGAAACCATAAAAATGTGATACCAACCTTGTTGGACTTAATGCATGACCAAAACCTGTACCAAGTTTTAAAAATTAGCATTCCAATAAAACAAAACATTTGCTGTGGAGTCCATTTTTCATCTGTCTCTCCCCTTCCTCATACGCACCGCACACACAAACACAGCCTATATTATAATGATGCAATTAAACATTCACATAGAAATAATATTTATTGTAAAACGTCAGCAATCACGAGGCTACCAGTCTATATCGGTTACTCTTACAGCCCGTGAAGTCTCCAATGGTCTATTTTGCTTTATGACAGGAAAATCCAGTCGTCCACCCTGACTGGTCATGTAAACATTAGGGTTGACACGAAGCAACTTCGGAGAAGTCTTACTGCACGCTTTAGGTTCCTTGTCGAACACTCTCTTCTTTTTATAAGTCTCTATTGCTTTGGTAAAATTATAGGCATGTGGTTGGCATTTTCTTGACAATTCAATGCTTACTAAACTGCTTTGTTTATTGAGGACTTTTGGATTCCCTTTGTTCCCAAACACTGAATACAACTGAGGACAATTGTTTTGGGAAAATGTCACGAAAACCGCAGCCTCGGTCTGTGTCTCTGCTGTCCTGGTGACAAGGACGTCACCTCTGCTTACAATGTCACCTGACGTTTGCGCATGTGCAGTGCGATGATCTGTAGGAGGCTTCTTTGATCCACGAAATCGTCTGCATATCAAGATGATCAAAATGCAGCCCAACGCTATCAGCAGAAGTGGTGTTACCGCTGCCAAAAGAAGGTCATACGGTATAGGTAATGGCTCTCCAAGTGTGGAGGAGTTCTAGAAGGGGGAAAATGAAATAAGGTTTAGTGTATACACATGCATGCAAAAACCAGGCTGAAAAGCAGGACAAATAGAATCGTTGAATCGTATCGTATCAATATATATTAAATTTACCAGAAAATTTTTGTACAGAACGCACATTATTTCCAATAAATGCTACAGAAAACGCCACCAACACAGAGGATTAGAAAATAGCCTATACTCAAATCAATATGCAAGTGTCGACTCGCAAGACTGTTGTATTTAAACATAGGGCCCTTAATGAATGCACTCAGAAAATTCACTTAAGAACTACACAAAAGGGACCCAAAAGCAAATATGAAGTAGAATACCATATAACATTAGAATAACTGTCCATATTTTTCCCCTTTTCTGAGACGCAAATGACTGAAACTGAACATGCCAAAAATAAAACATCAATTCTATAAAATAATTTAATGTAATTAGGTCTAGCAACCTTTGACGTCTATTTGTGGATTGTATGTCATGTAAATTATCCTTTAATACCATGATTAATATTTTCGAATAGAAAAAACAAATTTTATATGTACATGTACTTACGTGAGACAAGATATCATCTGAATTATTCTGGTTAACTACATGTATTTTCCGTGTAACATGTTCCACGTCACCTCCCGCCTCTGTAACACTGGTTGGATTTCCACTCTCTGTTGTTGTGTCGGTTAGCATATTATGTGCAAACGTGCTGCTTTCCGTTTTGGCTCTTTCAACTTCCACTGCGGTCGTGCATCTTTCAGTTGTCGTAAAGGAGGTTGAAGTTACAGTGTGGTCTGAGGCACGGGTTTTAGCAACGCCACCGAATTCACCCAACTGCCCCTGAGGCGTAATTTTCTTCTCGAAAGGCACTGCCCTCTCGGGTTGAAGGGGGCGATTGCGCCTGGCACTTCCATAATCCTCGTCTGTGAGGCCATCTCCGTCGTCATCTTCTATATTGAAAAGTTCCTCGTCGATTCTACCGTCACAATCGTTGTCAATTCCGTCGTTATATCTCGGCGTTGTTCTCCTACAGCGTCGGTTTAAGAGCCCAAGGCCAGCAGGGAAGGCGTAAGACTCACCAAACGCTTTGCCGTAGACATATGCACCGAACTTTACTCCAGGGGTCTCGTGACTCAGCACGTGCCTTCCAGGAGATACCTGTAATTGTGTAACGGAATATCCGTGTGTCATTCTAGTCCAGTTTGTTACAATTGGCTTATAATCATGTCTTAGGCCATTGGTTTCATTTCTGCGAGATATAATGTTAATATAATGCTTATATCCTCCCAGGTTCGGTGTCGGGAATGAGTATCTCTCCAGGAACTGCTGTGTGGGCTGCAAATAGACGGCAAACGGATCCCCTCGGCGCCGACCCAAGGGCACTGATCGGGAAAACTGATACACGGAGACTGGTAAAACAGATTCAACATAGCAGGGGGAATGTGACTCTGTGACCAGTTTAACATACCTGGTGTTGACGCTGTGCGTTTCCGTTGTCTCTCCACACTGAAGAGTCACGTTGATGGTGTGCTGGGATCCTGCAATGATATGAGCACGTATTTAGAGTACAAGTATATAAGCAGAGGAGTAAATATCAAACCATGTAAGTTGAAAACGTTTACTCAGTGCAACATGATATCAAGTATCTGGAAAAAGGCTACCAAAGTCTAAAAATAAAGATCACCCACGCCACCCCGACACGCAAAATTTGAACATTGCGTTTGCGGACTATGTTTTGGTAACCAGCCTCAGGAATTTCAAAAAGACTTTCCCGTGTAACCGTTTGATTAATTTCAGAGGCAATGCCATGAAATATTTAATGACATTTAATGGAGAAATTAAACTTTAAACTGAAGGGCGTTTTAACTATTTTAACTATACGGTACATAAAACCATCACTGTGTTAAATATATTTTAAAGATTAAATATTTAAAAATCAAAATAACATATATAAAAGAAACAAGAAAGCTAACTTACCAATGACTGTATATATATTCTCTCCCGGTCGACTGGTTGGTACCAGCACGAACGCTGTCCCCCAGGTGTTCACAGGAGGCAAGGTTTCGACAAGGTGGTCTCCAGTGTTTTCATTAGGAGCCCCGCCCACAGAGGTTTTCATGTTCCCTGATAACGCAAATATTGGTCTGCTTGCCAAGATCTTAGTTCCCGTGAAGTCCACATTGGACTGTACTTGAAAAGTCTGAAACCGATTCAGAACTACGTGAATCATGTCGCCGCTACGATAGGTGAAGCCGTTGTAAACCACGGTTAGATTTGGGGTCAGGGGATTTAACTCAATGTTCACATCTGTCGCATCAGAGGTCGCCACCAAGGCAATCTGGGAGTAAGCGGGACTGTCTCCCAGCACAGGCGCCGAACTTACTGCATAGTAGTCAACTGACAGCGATGACGTTGGTATAGCTATAAAGCCGTCGTTACTATATCGCTGTCTATTAACTCCAAACACGCAAATGTTCTCAGTGGCAGTGATAAGTATCCCTTTATTTTCCAGTGCAGTCCCTTTCATTGCTAGATCTAATGGAATGTCCACGGTTAGAGTATCATTGTACCGAACTGATCTAGTAGTAGAGGGGAATGTATGATTTGGAAATAATGGAGACGAGATAGTCACAGCCACTGGCACTACTGCATCCGTCACGATTAGAAGGCGTGGTCTATATGGACCCCATGGAACATTTTCTGTGAACCCTATGATAAACTCTGTTCCCGCATTGGTCGGCACGCCTGGAACAAATGACAAAAGTTGGGATTTGCAATAGCATTTAAGATATTTTTGTATGGTGTACTCTAAAAGTAGTTAATATTACCATCTGAAATGGAAATTAAATTGTAGGTTCCTTTGACATGAAAAAAAAGAATTAAAAAAGTATTACACGTGTATCTGAATACAATTGGTTGATCTTGATAGTTGACTTACATGAGACGAATTCCACATCTCGTTTTATAACTTAATACAAAATAAGCTGATCAGCTGTTATTGCTGGTGGGATTCAGGAAAAGCGCATATGCTATAGTTATAAGGGGCATTTCAGTGCACAGGGGTGGCAAAACTTGATATGGTGACTGACATTAGGAAAATGATTAAGTAAACGTATTCGAACAGTAGAGAAAAAATAAGTTAAATCGAAAATACTTGTTAAATAACTGTTACTCAGTCATTGGCGAAGCACGTAGATGAAATGGATCAGGCTAGCTTCAATGGATTTTATTTTGTAGCAATTTAAAACCAGAAGTTAAACAGTTCTCATGTGAAATGTGATAATTCTTTACACCCAAATTTCAATTAAAGGATGACTTAGACATTTTTTTATTATAAAGTTATTCAAAGCAAAAATATCGGTGGGCATGGGGATTCTAGGGATTTCTGTCTCAGGATTATTCATCCCTTGTGACGAATACGGATACGTATTACAGATAGACTAGTTACAAAACAAGCAGGTAACAAGCACAAGTTACACAGAAATATTGGAAGCATTTAAACAAAAACATCTGTGGATATTAATAGAAGATGTGTCATAGCGTGATATTTAAAAGACAATACGTAATAAATGTAAACAAGTCAAAACCTGAGTGTAAGCTAATATAATCTGACGGTGCCACTGTCTACTGACACACAGCCTGGTGTGACTACAGTCGGCTACAAACGATCCAACGTGACAAGGCATTTCCCCTGGATCATCTTGTACAATCTGAACCTCTTTACGCTGTGACTTATGATAGCGTCAAAACATGAACATATTTGTGTTTGGTGATGCCTAGGATGACTTATGGCTCTCTGCTACTTAAAATGAAAGATGTCTGTAACCACGGGCCCATAAGGTACACGTGTCAAATTATTTATTACGGCCAATGTACGAAATGGCAGATAGTTTTGGTGAACGAATGCCGCACTGCCTGTCCTAGTGGGAACGCATGCGGTACGTGATGACATGTGTTTCTAGTGTGGCAAAATTTATATCGCGTCTGCCTGGCGATTTAACACTTTCAAATATAACAAGAAACTCAAATGTAAGCAAATGTTTATTTTAGTCTGTTGAAACTTGATTTAAACTTCCTAGAAAATACCCTCGCTGATGATTGCATTCAGCGTGCAACAACACTTTTTTATTTACTTTTATTTTTTATTTATTTTTATTTTTTTTTTTTTTTCGTCAAGCGATTCGACTTATTTGACTTGCATGTCTGTCGGCCATGAAAATAATTTTCTGGGAATTCTATTATGGCTTCATGTCATCAGTACCGTTCTATGTATCAAAATCAATCATAAACATCTGCATTTATTTATTTTCTAATTGTCCAGACCTCCCACGTGTGCGTGCTGTTGTTCGTGTGATATATAGCCCAGGCCCACTCCCCGGCATGGCGTGTGTGGCAGATGTTTTGGAAGAGCAGAGGAATTGTTTACATACCACGGTCGGGCACACAGATGGGACCCCAAATTAAAAAATACTACTATATTCCCTTGGAAAAAAGATGAAAAGTAAGAGGAAACCCAGTAAAAGTTATACCCAGTATTTATACCCAGTATTTATGCACGTAGAGGATGCTACTACAGGTACATGGATGCATGTAACACCATTCCCTGAGGAAGTATTTCCGAAGAGTGGAGATTGGATTGAATAGGCCACTTCTTTTTTTTTTCTTCTTACAAAATAAAATCATATTTGATCCACACAATAATACAAACTAACAGTTTATTTTGTCAAAAGCTCATCGTAAATTTACAGTGCACACCGCAATCAGAATAATCGCAATGACCCTTCAAGACCTGCCTGTCTGCCCGCCACAACAATTTGGACAAACATTTGAAGTTCTTGAAACCTAACCCTTAAAAATAGACTTCTGAAATAACATTTTTAAGTTTACAATATCATGTTGATCTTTGGCACCTAATTGTTTTATGAAACAATAAAAGTGCCACTATGGCAAAGTGCGTATCTGCGACCCGTGTAAAACAATTGTCAGCTGCAACAAATTGAACACAAGAGCCCTCCAGTCCTGTTCTTTGATCGATATGTCCGAATATGCAGTTTTCGTCTATTTCAATTTTAAATGAAAATGAAAAAAAAATATGGAAGAAGGTGCGTCAAAACGATGAAATAGTACAAAATTATTAACAAGAAAATAAGAAACTATGAAATCATAAGACACTTACCACTACATAAAGAAAAATGTGTATTTTTTCTGTTGTTCTATACAAGTATATGAAAGCGATCACTTGGAGCTTTCAGTGTTCGTGTCTTTGAAATGCCCCACAGCACGCAAGCAACACTACAAAGGCAAAACTATATTGCCTTCTGCTTTCTAAAACTTCTCTTTCATTGAAAATATTCCAAATCATTGCCACACGAATTTGATGCCTCAAAGTCTAACAATGGTCGTTCTCATTTTTTTCTTGTGTACAAGACAGATTATATGCATGTGCAAGATGACTATAAGAGGTTTTTATACTACAGAATACTCAATATTTTAAAAGAAATAATGTGGCTGTACATTTTTGTCATTACAAGATTTTTATCACCGTGCATGACAGCCGTGCCTTTATCTAGTAGCAAATAATGTAAAATATATACTGTGAAATGTAAAGAGTCACTTCATCTTGTACCGTTTAAAAGACACTTGATTGCAGAATGCCAAGTCAACTTTTAAGACGGCTCTACGGTATTTCGCATTTAATTGTATTATATCGTTATAAGTAGACGTCGGTAGTTTTACGATGTGTGCGATCGGTGCGAAATATCATAACATGCACTTTGTACTTAAATACTGATAAATGTGTTAACATCGATCCTAAACTGGTAAAAATTTGTTAAATTTTTTTATTTCAATTGTTGTACTCTTTGACCTCACGCGTTCACGGTTCTGGTCACATCTGTTGTCACCTCATTTTTAAAGTAAAACAATGAAACATTAGCTTTCACTATAAACACGCTTAGATCTTTCCAACAACGTGTATTTGGACACGAAAAGCTCTTAAATCAATGCATTGGACAGAATGGAGGCATTTTCTTTAAAAAGGGGGAAAAGCGCAGCAGTGTGTATCTGTTGATATTTTGGAATAATCTTTACTTCGGGATATCTATCCTTACACAGTACATGTACGCGTTACACAGGGTATGGCAGGCAAATGGCTCAGTCGATAAAAACTTAGTTTGGTCGTTCAAGGGAGTGACAAGTGCATGTGTTTGTTTGTGTATGTGTGCGTATCAATTTATTTGTGCATGTGTATGTCCATTGCGTTGATCAATCCCAGTGAAGAGTGTTTTCTTGCCCAGTGGCTTTTAAGCATTACATGTGACGCCAATATGTGCGGTGTAAAAACCTTATTCGTTTGTATGTTCTTTGTACTGCTTTTAACGGTGTTATGAAATTATACGTTTTCTTAAAAAGTTAAGACTAGTAGTTTCGTTAAAAGAATCCATTTCAGTTTTCTCTTGCACGTGTGGTCTCTGGTTTTTGCTAAGATCACTAGACACACAAATTAAACAATATTGTACTGTGTTGAAGCCAACAGCAGGGCCAAAACAACCCATGCCTCTGGCATGAATACATGAGCATGCACACACAGCCACAGAAATACACACACACATATACATAACACGCAAATCTAATATGTACATGTAAACGGACATGTGCCATGTGCGTGCACGGACGATTGTTAATACACACACACACACACAAGTTGCAGTCACACGCACATATTGAGCTGTAGTACTAGTGCTGCATGTGTCGCGTGTTGTACCAAAACAAAGTTCATCTGGACTCGTTGGTATGAAAACAAACAGTCCAGGTCAGGATTTTTTTAGGTGGTGCTCGTGCACATTAGTTCTGTATAATATTCAGAGTAAATACCACAGGCAGAAACAGGGAGGAAGGTAATCCATTTTTCGAAAAAAAATGAGAATTGGGGAATAAAATAGAGACGAACGGTTTGTGAAATATCTCAAATTACACCATATCTTCAAAGCGTCCTCGAAGCAAATAAGCACCCGCAACCATTTCGTATCTAGACCCGTTAGTGAAAATCTTTATTGTAAACTTCTTACAACCCCTTTCTCTCTCTCTCTCATTTTAATGAAATGTTAAAACAGGGTAAACTACAATTGTAGTTTGTTTTATATTGCGATAGGTATAAAGGGCAACTCTATGGGATTTACCCGCCAAAATGGATTTGCCTGGGGAAGTAAGTAATTTTCTCGTACTCACGAATCGTTTATCTATTCCTATCTGCACTTGGATTCGACCTTTAATTGAATTAATAAAGATCGATTTAGTTTACAATGACGGCCAGTCATTATAGCCAGCAACCATCTTCCTAAGTTCCAGTGGCAATATCAGGGAGGCTCCAGAAAAATATTTAAGGGTTAAATCGCTGTGTGGTTTTCGTGTAAGGTTTTGTAATAATCTGTGGATGGTAAAAATAAGCATTTGTGGCGTTTTGAAGCCCATGGAGTGTACCTTTAACAGGTTCATAAAAACAAACGTTTTTGAACTTGTAACTGTCTTCGTAGTAATTTATATATATACTTCTCTGTTCACCACAAGATCAGGTAGATGAGAAATGACGGTGCATGGTAGACGAAACTGCCACACTAGAAACTGCAACTACTCATTTTTACCACTTTTTTTCGACATTTCAAGATCTGTCATCGCTCCTGTGGCCATCTCAGAAAATTGAATTTCCAGAAATTACATGACGATTTTGTCATGTCAATTAACTTGCTCTTGGTTAAATAAGAAATGCAGTTGCTTTCCTACCAGTAAAGGGTTTATGTTTCGTTTGTCTCTCGTCGCGTCTGATCAACACTTTATTACGATGGTACATGCATGTTTCAACTCAAGGGGGTCGAAGTAAATATTCCCTCACTAGAGATATATGAGTATTGTATGGGGTTAAAGAAAAAATTAGAACAAGCTACTCGTATTGATCATGATTGGACAGTTATCCCTGGACAATTGTCCCCAAGGGGAATACTACCATCACATTAAATACAATATTCGTAGATCATAGGCCTTGTTAAAGGTATCAGGACAATCGGAAAATCCCCCCCCCCGGACAATTCCTCCCCGAACAATCCCCCCCAGGACAATCCCCCCCCCCCCCCTCCGGACGACCCCCCCCCCCCCCCCGAAGAATATATATTTATATACAAATATAGAGTAAAAAAGTATGAAGCTCAAATCTTTTCATCTATTGTATGAATATTTCTAAGTGTGATGATGCAACTCGAAGACAGAGAATATTAATTCCATTAAACAAATTATTTTCATGGAGCACAAGTATAGAAAAATTCAGAAATAGAAGTACAGCAATTTTTAATAAAAATCTAATCAAAGTATATCTCCAGGTAAAGTGTGGTTAGCAAATGATCTCACACATCCAGGTAACCCTTTGATGAATTAAGTGTTACTTTTAATTGCTTAATTCCCCCCCCCCTTTGATTAAGTAAGCCTTGAATCAAGGTGCATCTCTAGGGAGAGGTGGGGTAAACAGATTCTCTCACTTATACAGGTATACCTTTGATTATCTGTCACTTTTAATTGTTTGACTACTATCCACCTACCCACTTCCCACCTCACTAAAAATATAATTTTAAAAATATGTTTACCTGTTCATCTGTTTATCCCACCTTTACCTGGAGAATAGGTGGTTATACTTTGATCAGATATTTAATAATACTTTCTCTACTTGTACTCAATGAAAAAGGAATTTGTTATAAAATAATTTGTTTAATGATGAAGTTGTATTATCACACTAAAAATTATATATGAAATGAATGAAATGTTTTGAACTTTACACTCCCTGAATGTGAGTGAAGGTAACCACAATTATCGTGCATTGCAGCGCAATGGGATTTGTTTCTAATGCTCATGTTGTTACAAATATGAAGCTGCACATACAGTACAGACAGTATATTTGGTCAACCACAGTTACCCCTTAATATTGTCCAGATCCTACAGTAGCGTTGCCATAACAATAACCTGGAGGACTGTTCAGGCCATCTCAGGACAAGTTAATTATTCCACCACTTTAAGCATCCAATCCTGAATTTTCCCGCCAATTCGATTTTGCCTCGAAATAGAGAGCATTTTTTATTTAAGAGCCATTGCTCAATCCGTCCCTGCACTTAATGGCGATGTTTTATACTCTTTCCAATTAAATGATTTAGCTCTGAATTACTTATTAGGCACTTACAGTGTCATGTCTTCTAGTACAGTTCAGAGGGAAATATCGACATCAAACACTTTTATTTCTTGAGTTGCATCATTTTAAGGTCTCAATTGAGAGAGGTAATAGGTAGATTCACAGGATAGGTGGAAATAGAACATACGTACGAGTATGGGTCATTTTCAAACGCGGACAGTATACCTTCAAACGATATCTGAACTGTTGGATTTTTCTTTTATACTTTGATAAATGATTTCTATGGTAAACTAGGCCAGACCTGACTTCTGTAGAACTTCCGCATATACTGTACCGTAATGTAAGCCCTCAGTGTCAGATCCTAAACTGCCAGTGGGTTCAAATCTTACAAAAACCTATTTCTAAGAAGAGCATTTACAAACGTTAGGATTTGAAATGGATGGTACGTGGAATTTGTCGTTATTGAGAAAATGAAACATGTAAATGGGAGTTCTTATTAATTACTGATATTGTTTAATTAATTCAATTAATTACCAACACATGAAATACGACCACCGCTGTTTGTTAATCTTTTTTCGAAAAGATTAGAAATACCTGTCCATTGCCAGTGCGTACATTTATAATAATAATAATAATTATTATTATTATTATTATTATGCATCACACCAGAGTCGAATGCATTTTTGCCGCCGTTTTTTACTGGAGGAGATTCAGATATAGTCTGGCTAGACATGATGACCGTCTCTTGACCTGCGTGGCCTGGATGGGGTGGGGGCTTCACTCTTTAAGGGAGATCGATACGTTACGATGTATTTCCGTATCCGCGGAAATAAACATCGTCATGTAATAAGCTAATGCTGCCCAACATATCGGGGAGAATTTGCGTACTCATACTGATGACGCAACAGAAGCGTTTTTTTTGGGGTGAAAACTGATATCAATTTCAGGCTGATCTAATTTATCGCAACAATAACTACTACAATCTGTTGCCAGAAACTTTCTTGAAAGGTTTGCTTCTGTTTTTATTAGTAGAGAGGCGAAGTAATGACCTTTGTTAAGTACCAGTCTCTGTAAGAATCGGAAAAATAACACAATGACATTAGAACACGATCCTCTCAGATTTTGCCTTCTTAAAACTAATATACCGGTATTTCAAGGCCAAAAATGAATATTTTAATCAGTTAATTTTTAGAGCATTTTATAGTCGAGATTGGAATTTGACCTCCCATATGCTTCCTTATAAAAAGTGTACAGGCAACCCTTTATTCACTCACTTATTACTCATATGGCCGACGTAATTATGAAAGCTGGGTATGTTAGAAATATTCAAAGTATATTTTGGTCCCAATGATGAAATGTTGAAAATTCAACATTTTCATTTTCTTTCTAATTTTTAAAGATCAGAAAAAATAAGCGCTTCATTATTTGTTTTAAGTTCAAGTAAGACATGATATTAAATGACATACATGTACAGTTTCATCATTTTTCTTAGTCCCTGACGAATGCACATAAACCGAAATCTCGAGCGTTTTATACCTTGTTTTATCTGATCTTTATAGGTGCGTTTTTAATTTCTTAACAATATATAAAACTGTTAATATATAAGTAGAACGTTAGCCTAGATTTTTTTGGACATTTGAACCAGCTGTTATTAATGTAAAGTTAACAGATCTATGCATTCATTGTGATCAAATAGGGGGCGTCTCGATAGTCCGAAGGTTCATTGGTCCGAAGGTTCATTGGTCCGAAAAATGGTAACTCTTTCATCGGTTTTTTTAATCAAGGGTTCATTGGTCCGAAGGTTCTATAGCGCACATTCGGACCAATGAACCTTCGGACTATTGAACCTTCGGACTATTGCTACGGCCACCATTTCCCCCTAAAACCATGTCTTGGTATTAATTTCATTTATTGTTTAAGGCAAAAAAATAGTGTTACTGCATGAGGAATGTTATAAGCGTTGTTATAAATGTTGTTATCAATGTATTCTTAATACCACACACATCAGTTGCTGATTTTCCAGGGGCGTGTGAAAAAAATTAATTTTTTATCTTGGCTAAGATTGCTGACAGTCGGCTGCCATACAACAGGGACGCTGACCTCACCAAGTTGACCCCACAGCGGTCTATGAAAGATTGGCAACAATTCGGGGAGCTGGCTCCCACCGTGCGTTAACTTAAAAACTGAGAAAGCGGACCTTGATATTACCTTTAATTGACGGCTTATATATATATATATATATATTTATATATATATATATATATATATATATATATATATATATATTTTTTTTTTTTTTTTTTTTTTTTTAGGTTTTCTGGCGAACTCATTTAAAACTGTTGGCCTTGAAAATGCCGATTGTCTCCGCAACTAATATGATTATAGCTTCACTTTCAAAAATAATATTACATGCGATGCATTTTAAAACAATATGTATACAACGCGTCTCCGTGAAACACAGTGCCAAAACACTCTGTTTTATAAAAGGTTTAATTCAAAACAGAATTTTCTGAGGTTCAATGGTCAAGCAGTCGGCATGAAAGTGCGTAAAAGCTGAATAATTCAATTGTACATGTTCAAATTGGTTCTTATTGTGTCTGCGATGAAAGAATCCTTGCAGAGCACATAGGTTCAGACCCCGTGGCCGAGCAGTGGCCGTACAGTACTGTCTGACCACAGGGTAAGCTAGTAGTCTGTTACAAAATAATTGTATCGCTGATACTTTAATTTTGTATGCATTTTTAGAAGCCCGTGATATCAGACGGTTGCCGCACTGTGGCCGTACTGTGGCCGGCCGGTGGTCGTCTCTGGAGCACGATAACGTGAATATTGCGTGGATATAACCGCTGTCCTGTGACCCACTGTAATAGCATTAAATCACAGAAATCGTATAATTCTTAGAACAAAATCACCCCTAGGTGTTTTAGGTTTTAATATCTACAAGCTGTCATAGTTTTATCATTCGTTATTGTGTAACTGATCATAGATGCTTGTCTTCTTGAGATGGCAGCTTTTTAGAATCTTATTTTCACTCCTATTTTCGATACTGCATTCTAAAAAAAAACCGCTGGAAGAGCTTAAGCCTAATGATAGAGACAGGGATGGTGGTGAAAAGACATGGGGCTCATTAAATAAAGGCCAAACTATCAAAATGCACTCTACATGTAGGTTGTATTTCCAGGCAAGTCGCGACAACTTAGCTTAGTGCGTTCTCTCATCAGACCACCTGATAACAAAGTCGAATCTAAAGAAGCGTACGAAGATAATAATAAGATCTTAGATTGACTACCTTGTGATTAACTTTTCAAACTGTAAAGAAATGAGATTATTGCCCTGATGGCTTATCTAACTGCACCCCGTATTAATTCAATCTATCATGTATTTCCTCTTGTTCGTCTGATAGTCATTACTCATTTCAACAAATAAGAGAAAATGGGAGAGAACTAAAGTGTTCCTAAAGTTACATGCACGCCTGCCATCCTATCGCTTTGCACAAAAATGCCCGTAGAAAGGTCGAGTGCAATTCTTTTCTGCACAATTTGTTCTTGTGTGCTACCACTGTTCAGTTTGTGAGAAGAGTTATTTGAATTCGAATTCCAACTTTTTCCCTAATAATTACTGACGTGTACATAATTCTCACCTCACTTTCAAGTTTACTTATCGTAAGCCCCCCAAAGGCATTTTTATGTGAAAACAAATTTCGAATTGGGGCCGCTGTACTTATTCCATATCAAATTGGAGTATTCAATTCAGTTTAAACAAAGCACACCCAAGTTGCATAACTGATAAAATGCATTTGACGCGCAACTTTACATAAACCATGACAAAGCGAAAAACGCATCGTTGAATTGGCTCTTCTTTGATATAAATTGATTTCACATTTTTCTCGTCGCCTACAAATTCACACACACTTCCACTGAGTAATGAGGTTGCTGATAGAAATTACTTATATGCCAATTTAAGTATTTTTTCTGGATGCAAACGAATGAACTATAAGCATGTATAGAGATTTTTCAATGTCACAAAAAAAGGAAAGAGAAATGTTCTTCTATCAAACATACTGTAGCAAACGTTTCAATTTTCTAAACAGTATCGTTTACTTTAATGTGACTGAAGGATATTGGAAAATTTGGACGAGGTAGTCTGGTCATACATTGGAATCGATTGCCAAATTCGATTTGGTCAAATAAATTAATTCGCCCTTTTTCTATAAAAGCACCAAACCATCACCATTCTATCATTTGTCTACGTAAATCCATCACCAGATCATATGTGTCAGTTGACAAATTTCGACACTTAAATGAACATGACAGAAATAAGTATCGGTACTTTTAGAGTGAAAGACTTTAACGTGCCACCTCTGTCAGATCTGACACTCAAATACATACAGTATGTCTAGTGTATTACATTCAGTGAATATGGACAATGGAACGAAATACCCTCACCACCTGCGCCGCAAGAATAATAAAGGCAATCAAGAGTATTTCTACTCAAACATTACAGTCCGGGAACGTACCTGATGTCTTTGCCACCTGAACCGCAAGAATAATAGATGCAGTCAACAGCATCTTCAGAATGTGTGCGCCGGTCATTGAGATCCAGTTTTCCAGATAATGTGTCTTGTTTTGGTCACCTGGTCTGTGCGGAGTTCCTAAGAAGCTTAAACAGTTCTACACTAACATCAGCAACAAGGCCACTGGTTGTAGTTCAGTTCGGAAGAAGTTCCACTTTCACCCTCCTCTGCAGAAGGGTTCACCAGGTGTGGACTACGTCGAGATAGCTAACTAAAGCACGCTCAAGGTGCCAAAGAGAATGTAATGAATTTTTCCTCCGCTGTGAGCTCTCTGTATCCGTTTTCTTACCAAAAGAGTTGGGAAATGCTTGCAATGCTAAGCACGATTACTTTTACACCGATGCCCAGGCTTTTTTCTTTACTTTCTGCAACTAGTTCGATAACGCTAGAACTGCCAATGTAACTCTTGACTTGCCTTTCTGTCGTGTTGTGTGCACGTCGATAAACTACACAGACAATTCAGTGATTGCGCTGATAATAGTTTATGTCAAGATTAAAACAACACAGAACGCAGTCTTTGATAATATACATGCGCCGCTCCCTTTTTCTTTCCTTTCGGTGAGTGAGCGCCACTGCTTAAAGCTTTCCCCAGTGTTATCGACAAAAGTTACACTTGATTGTGTTGACGACAGCTCACGTTGGCAAGATATACAGGCAGCAGTGCGCAGGTTTCTTAATGATTCTTAATAGCCACCTCTCTGACAAGTGACAGACGCGCGTGAGGGTCCCGATGCAGCCTAGGAAATTCCACGAACTCGGTGTGTCTGATAAATGAAGGAAAACGCGCTGCGTCACTGTCACCACGCGGCGACGTCCTGGTCGCAATGAGTGCCCCGTTTATTATTAGAAATTATTTTGCACTTTTCTTCGACATCTAACTTAAACACATTTATGACTGACTGACCCGATTGTTTTGTCTGCCTTCCTGGCGAGATCATGAAGTAATAATAATAAAAAAACAAACACTCAAAGTTCATTTGACCGTGCGAGTTAAAATATCTTTTTTGCGCAATTTTGTGATACTTTAATAGCTCTTTTTCAAAATTGCCCGATGCTATGAAATGTAAAGTCTGTTTCACCAAAACGTGCAAAATAACATGCTCTCTTTTTAGAAACGTGTCAATGAATCTTTAAAATATCTGCAAAGTGTTCCACAGCTTATCCAAAGGGCATAGGGACGAAGACACAGAGCAATGACATTCAACATAAGAAAAAGAAAAACAAACACACAAAATTCAAACATATACACAGGACCGGAAGACACTGGCTCCGTTCACCTCACTCACACCTCGTATTGATTTTAAACTGCAACGTTGGTTTTGAGCGGATACAATAAACTTGTTTGTTCTGTGCAGGCTGTGTACACTCAGCCGGAACCTTGGTCCTGCTTCATTAAAGACACATCTTTTGCAAAGTAAACATATCATAATGTCTCTAGCTCGATCTACAAATATCAAAATCTGCGCAAAATAGACTAAATGCGTCCTTGGAAAAAGAGGTAAATGGAGAAAAAATGCGTTTTGCAACACTACACACACGTCAGTTTCGATTGTAATTTAACACTTAATTCGTGATTAGCAGCATTGCTTCAGAGAGAAAAATCAAGTTTGATTAAACACAACACAGTAGTTGTACCCACTGTAGAGCAGGCCACGCCAGTGTGTCCCGCTGAGAGCCTGTCAATCTCCTTGCAGACGAGAGAAAAAAGCGCGGAGTTGTAGTAAATTTTTTCTTTTTTCACCCAATACAGAATGATAACTAGCAAACCTACCCTAAACCTGCCTTCAGAAATGCAAAACATGTCTTAAGAAATAAGTTTCAAAATTATGAATAAAGTATAATTTTGATATGAGAAAAATGACAAAAGAAAAATTAAGCTGTGTTTGGAATGTTTGCAAACTGGTTGAATAGCGAGAACCACTATCATTATACTAACTACAATATTATCTGCCCCTCTCCCATCCAACACACACAGTTTATACAACATCACATGAACATGAAAGAAAACAAGGCTAGGTTGACTTGAATACAACTCCATTTAAATAAACCCACTTCTGACAGATATAACCTCAAAAACATATTGATTTCATTTCAAAGCAACTCCATGCCTTTTAACTCTGATAGAGTTTGGGATCTGTCTGCTTTACATCAATTGGTCTTTGCAAGAGACTATATAACTTTCTCGCCCCTTTTCAAATGTCATTACTGCGTTTATGTTTGAAAACCACCTCTCGCTACTGACAGTGGGCAAAACCTCGTATTAAAAATCAACATGTGAGTGTAGAACACTTGTTCCTTCGTCTTCGCAAACTAACATTGTCAATCCAATCATGGCAAACGGCCTCAAAATAGATACATTTTTGTAGTGTGATCGGTGCGTGAGAAACGTGTTAGCATCCTACCCTCTACCAGGGTGGCAGATTATATAGGGAAAAACGGAAAAATCCAGAGCCAAATGACTGTCTATTTATCCAGAGACATATCTGTGAATATCTGAGAAAAATCAATCTGGTAGAGGGTATTAGCATCCCTAGATTTAAAAAAAAACTAGAAAAGCACACTAAATAGGACTCAAAATTGGAGTCTTAAGGCTCATCCCTTTCATCAAATATTTTACAGGTAGGATTTTCCAGAGTTTATTTTGGAAGTAAGGTATATACGTGACGATATAGAATTTTTGTCTTATGGTAAAGACGAACTTTACCAAAACTCCCAACACAATGCCAAGCCTACATATAAATTTGCTGCCTGTTGAGATCTCATAATTCCTATTTATTTGTCTATTCTTAAATAATAATCGAGAGGTATGCATTTACATACAGTGTATATGTTAGTCGCCAGTCTTTTATTAACGAAGTTATTTCTTCAAGGAGTTTTTTCCTCGGTTGGTTTGTCAGTATAAAACCGAACTGAGGAAGTTATAAGCGGAATTTGAAAAAAAAATTAGAAAAAGACCCCTCTTCACACACACACACACACACAGTATTACATTGCATTTATTGGGCGTGCGTTAAACGAAGCCTAGTGCACCAACTGGTTACATGTCTGGAGCTTCTTTAGTCGCAGACGAAGAGCCCAGTTTATGCACTGTACCCGGTAGCAGAATAGTTGAGAAAACTGGGAAATTTCACCCGCTTAAATGTGATGATAATTTTATTTTAGCAGATATGTTGGGCTATGTATTCATAATAGCTATTGACATAAAATAGTCTGTCTGTGGTAATTGAATTCACTTTCGTTGTCTCTCTAGCTCTCTCTCTCTCTCTCTTGGTTGTCTGTCGCTAGGCAGCATCCATCTCGATCTTCCTTTCATCTTTCCCTAAGTTTATGTTCCGCCGTTTTCTTTCTTTTTGCGCCAGTAGTTGGCTATGGAATGGAATATTAGTGGGATTTAAACTCACCATTCCCTATAGTGTTGCATGTTATATGTCCGCACCTAGGCGGATATAGTCCCTCGCCCTCTCGCGCGTGATTTGGAGGTTGCTATTTGGGAACTTTTCAGGAATAAAAAATCTGTATCAATATGAACGACACTTGATGTAGAGAGCTTAAAGTGCAGTTTATGATCGTTATGTGGGTTCGAATTACAGCGATAAAAATGCTTCAGTTGCAAGTTCGTTTGAATCATTATTCTTAATTTGAAAAACGTCAATGCTAGTTAATAAGAGGAAGCATAACTTGTCGTGTGTGGTTATATTAAAGTGGGCATGAATTGTATTCCTAAGACACCAGCATGTGTGATGAATTAAATTTTTATTCTAAGCCGAACAAATTAATAATTTGGCAAAATAGAAAAGATCTTTTTTTTTTGTTGTTTGTTTCTCTCATTACAGTAACACGTATTGTGTTAGATAATGGGAGGTGAATGGCCCTGCATCACCAGCTGTCGTCACCAATGATGACAGAGGCCTGTTTCACAACGACTTTAGGCTGAAAGTTCAGTCTACCCCAGATAATCGGTAAAAGTATAATTTAAGTTGCTGATATGTATATATCGTGGTGGCCAGGACTGGGTAAATTGCATTTGGGAAATGGCAAATTAATGCAAGTAAATGTCTTGTTTTAATTAAAAGTTTTACCTGCAAGACGAAAAGTAAATTATAATTAAGATTCGCTTGATCAAATTGATAAAGAAGTATAAATTCTGTGTTCTAGAATCAGACAACGGGGCGCAGTTTTTAAGAGAATAGCCCCCCCCCCCCCCCCCCCCAACCCGCAGACGAGATTTGAAACCATCCTTCACTCCTACCGATTCTAGGCAATGAAGTGTTAGATCGCATCATGGTAGATTTGCGTTTGGAAACCATGAAAATAGCGCCGCTGGGTGTACATCAATATATCTAAATCTGTAAAACTTACCTCGATCCTTTCCCTTCGTTATTTGAACCGAGGGAAGTCTTTCCCAAGCTATTCTGTTAACGCGACTGACCCATTGACTTTTAAAACCCGTCTTCAATGTTTCCCTGACACTTTACTGTTATGTTGGAATGCTAACACATATGTCCGACACGTCCTTTGCTTTCATGGGAATCATCAGAGATAGCCCAAGGTCTTTCCACGTAAAATAAAGTGAAAATAATAAAGTGATAGTGTGGTCAGAAATAATGGAAGACTAGGGAGCGAGAATAAGAGCTGAAAGCATTTATCCATGGATATTTTTAGTTATTTTCGCTAACGTTCTGCAGAATTACAGGTTATTGTACAAAAATAGCAATTCACCATGTTTTGCTGTTACTTTTGTATTGCTTTTTAAAACGATATTCCAAGCACATAGAACACCATTATCGCTGAAATTTAACCCAAGCTCATGCAAAATCTTGACTGCAATCTCGGCAATCGTTCGTTCCATTGACCCCTAATCCCATTAACCAATAACACGGGGGTTGTAATCAAAGGGTTGCTTTCCGAAAGAGGGCGTAAAGTCGCGCTATTCTCAGAACAGATGACAAGAAGACCGAGGTGGAGGTAGGATTCGCTTAGTAATACAAATATGTAGCTGATTTGTTTTCTAAGAAGAAGGAACTTCATGCAAATAAAAAACACACAAATAACTTCCTCGGCCTACGCTTCATAATTTTTTTATTCAGTTACCCATGTTCAGTTTTAAATAACACATGACTGTGAACAAGCACAAAAGGGTATGTTTTTCTTTGAAATATTTGCATTTGATATATTCAGTTTTTGCTCTTCGTTGTTAGATAAAAAATTATTTTCAAACAAGATGGTCCCACGCCCCCTCCCCTCACCAGTTTTATATGATTACAAATTGATTACAGACTGTTACAAATCTTCAAACGATGTCTCAAATCTCTTGGCAGAAATCAAAGCAATTCGCAGAGGATTTATTATGAAAGGCTTCAAGCAATCCAATACTCAACTGTCCTATAGAAGTTTTAATTCTTCTAACAAACATACCGTGTTCGCTTAAAAACTTTTTAGCTGAAACTTTTGTCATCCTTAGGAAATAATATCTGCAGTGCTAGGTTAATGATTGCCACTTTGTATGCATAGATAGCCGTGACTTTTCATGTCCATGAACAAAAGTATATTGGTATTACAGTTTAAAAAGGTTCGTTATGTTTTATATTACTGTAAGCCAGCCCATCACATTCGTAATATTCACAGAGTAGGTGAGGGATAAAGTTTTAATACTGTCTTCAACTCCCTCGGAAATGTCACGATTTTCAGCAAATTTCTTGAAGAATTTCGGTATGTTTAGTTCATCAAATTTTGCCTGATTAGATTGTTACATAGCCTCCTTGGGTTTCCCCAGAGAGATCCATGTAACCTGCATCTATTGGTTGTCACCTCACATTATCGGCCTCTTTGAATACAGTGTGAAAAAACAATTTATTACGAAATTTACTTTCTATGAAACAAATATTTAACAAAATACAGTAGAAAATGTAGGCCCTATGCAGCAATGTCTTCAAAATACGAAGCAGCGCCATCCAGTTAAAGGAAAACATCACTCACACAAAGAAATTTTGATTGCAAGGAATGGCCTTCTAAGCCCTCCTTACAACCTTATTTGTGTTGACTGATTACAGAATTATTATATTTTGAAAGATTAGTTTAACAATATATTTGATATCAATTTTGATTTCTAATGTGATTCACTTAATACTGGCAATGTGATTATTTACAATATTGAATTAATTTTTGAAGAAAATTTTTTCTTGGGGTTAAATAATAAAATCGGCCATGATTGGCCAAATCTCGGACAACCAATTCCCTGCATTGTTTACTTACTAGGTATGGATGATGGTGTGAAGGTTTGTGGTAATTTGGGATGGGGGACACATAACGAAAATGAGTGAAAGAAGATAATTGTTCAAATATTTTCTGCTATTTTCTCTTTCACGAAAGCAAATCTAACCTTCACTTTCAAAATCTCTGATCAAATAAATAGTAATAATAATGATATGTCATATTACAGTATATGGCTACATACATGTAAATGCAATAAATGATAAAAAGGTGTAGTAAACATTTTTTGACCCCAGATATCCCCATTTAGTTTTTTACTTGGTCACCCCACTAGCCTTAACTTCAACTTGAAACCGTACACCTTTTGTCATAGCCATTTAAAAAGTGTTTTAATTTTCATTTTCAGCGGCAATCCCACACTGCTTTCCTCTACATTGCACTTGTAGACTAGTAGATCTTTCCTGCCGCGAATGAGTCAATGTTTTTTCCATCTGGACGACAAGACCTTAACCATGTGCAGGAGGATTAATTCGTATGTTCGACATTCTGCTCTTCTGGTTTCAAAAATCCCCCCTGTGGCGGGGCCACTGATCTCTGATGCAGAGTAAAACGGCACATTTTTTTATTTCATTTTTTTAGCAGTTCGTGAAAGGCAGCAGTAATTTGTAAGTGTAATTTTGCTCTCTACAAACCTTAGGATTATCAAAGATACACCACAGCCGAATAACTGATGTTTAATCTTGTGTGATGGGGTTACATTGATAAAGAATAGAAGTCAACTGGTCACAAATGAACAATGTAACCCATTCCACTTCAACATAAAATCCAATACTTATTCCCGGTTATATTGGTATTATAGTGCTGTGAAAATTGGGTGAACCGCAGACCACACCCCAGCACAATGCTGTGTCTTATGTGAAGCACAGACACAACGAACAAACGTATGCAATTTATTTTAGTAGTCTCGACGTTTTCCCTGCCCGCAGATAATTTTTTCTGACGACCCTGTCTCTAGCCAAGCCTCCAAGCCTGCTTGAAGATACAAACTAGTAGCCTTTCTTGATTCTTAAACCAAAAAAATTACATTTTCATGTAAATAGTTTGAATATCTTTTTATCTCTGTGCGACTTTTGCTGCGAAATTTCTATTTCTTTACTTTTGTGTAAAAAATATAGTTCCAATATACAATAAAATTATAGCATATGATTATATATACTTTGTGTGATTTATCTCCAACAACGTAGATATTTTTTCTTCTTTACAAGCGCTTCAAAATCAAAATATAGTTAATATTTTTTAATACTTGTAGTTTACATATTTAATAAAATTTAGATACTAGTCGTCATCTTATCCTAAGTTAGATGATATTTTATTTGATAAAGATATTAAGGACCCGGCGAATGTTGTCCTTAAGTAATTACAAAGGGATGGCGCTGAATCCTACATCAAATGGAGTTTCGTCTTGTTTTCGAAACTAATCCGTTAAGCATATTCTGTATCCAATACAGTTTTTAAAGTTTTTACTATCTTTCATCATTGTAATATACATCTGTATTGCACTATCCTGAACGTTATTTTATTTTATTTACAAGCGTGTGAGTTTAAGACCCCATTTCCAGGGATTAGATCGATCTACTTTAGATCGACCTAACTCCCTGGGGGTTCAAGCTAAATAGCTGTCAGCCGGGCGGACACGAAAGTTAATTACCCCCTTACAGCTTGTAGTAGGCGGGACGGACATTTAAGCCGGATTATCTGACAGTAATCTAGTGAGACTCCCCGCGGGGATAGATCGATCTAAAAGCTCTGGGAATACAGCCTAAGTGTCAGTAGAGGTGTACCGGGTGCATGTATCTAAGTCATAAGGTTTTCATTCACAGAACATCCGTTATTTTGAAGCAAAATTCGCCACCAATATCTGAAAGAGATGAAAAAGAAGGAAGGTCGAAGAGAGAAAACAACAGATGCCACAAACCTGGGAGTTATGGTTAAAGATGGTGAATATTTAACCGGAATTGGCATTTTCTGTACTAAGTAAATATAACCTGAGAAGCTGAAGCGTGACTGAAAACGGGGTAAAGACGCACATCATTCACTCAAATCTGCCGAGGTGTTGAGAGACACGGTTGCATGAACCATGCTTATGGCTTGTTCTTAGAATGAACACCATCAAAACATAATCATAATACCTCTCTGGCAAGGGGAAGGGGGCTCCGATAGGCCGCTTTCACCTTTCCCCTATCACTTGTTATCGAGAAGAGATGAACGGATCTAGAATGGTTCATTTGCTGTCGTGCACCCCACGGTCCCTTCCGCAAGATGCCATTTCTACTTTAAATCTCAGCGTGAACAGTTGTTTACCTTTTTAACCTTCAGCAGACCGAAGTGCGCCATGTATATGACCCTAGGAGAGGTGAGAGAGGGGGAAAGAAAATACAAGCTCTTGATGTGAAATATAAATAATTGTACAGTAGCGTACGTCCTCGGAAAGTTGATTTTATTTATTGATGTTCACGTGAAAAGGAGATTCAATTTTGAGAAAAACAGGGCGATGATAAAAAAATTAGTGTGACAGAAAAAAGTGGCCTGACCCAAATATTGAAAAAAAACGGGTTCTTTCTTTTATTTCATCTTATTAAAAATGCACATTTTCAAAGACGGTTGTTAAGTCACTAAATTAGATTCTTTCGTGAAGCAAGAGATGCACTTTCTAATTCCAAATATAGGGACAACAATTCCGCCATGAGTTCTTCATACTGATTATGTCGATGTACAATGTAAAATAAATAATTATTACGTATAGTAATATATCTTAGCAGGCCTTAACCAGCAATTTCAAAATGGGGTTTTTTTTTCTGAAAAAGTGGACCTTTTACCATGAAACCTTGGTGTACATAGATAAAATTTTACCCAGAGGAGACCTTTTTCCGGCAAAAAGGGCGGTTCTTTCGAACCCCCCCTCTCCCCGGGGTCCAGGCCTGCTAAGTGTACTGTCTGAGTGTCAGCCTAGCTTTTGCTACACTGTAGTGCACGTTCCCAGAGTGAAATATCAGTGTACAACTTTTTTCATTCATCAACAACAGAAACAAAAACCAATGCGTCTGCGTTTCAAAAAATCCAGTTCCCTAAATTTCAGAGTAATTTTACCCATCCAGGATTGTTTGAAGGGGTTTGGGACCCACTGAAGGGCCCCCAAAAATTTGATATTTAGAGGGAGAGCGGCGTCATTTGATAAGGTACAGAACTATTATTCAGCAAGTCAAAATGCTAATTTCAAGAGGGAACCATTGGTGTGATATTTTTCAGAAATCCGCCACTGCCATCAATCATCAATAATCTGTGTAAAAAAAACATTTTTAAAAATGCATCCAATACTTTTCAATCAATATAGGGAAGCACCCCCCCCCCCCCCCCCTTCCAAAAAAAAAAAATGACACTGATAAAAGTCAGCTTCAGTTGTAAAAGCCGTGCGATATATGTGCTGGTAGCGTCTCCCCTAACGCACGGCCGTGGAAAGCGGGATTTCATAGAAAGTGTTCACCATTTCCAGGTCACTACTCTTTTCTTGCTGGTAACAATGTCTCACAAAAGACTATTTTGGAATACGTTATATAGACTTTTTGAAAAAATCCAAGATGGCTGTCATTTGCCATAGAAACAGCCATAGGAATACTAGTGCACAACTATTTCCAGCTAGAACGATACGTTGTCCACTATCAAATTAAGTCTGTTTCTCAGATCTTTGTTACCCACATAATATGTTTGTGGTGAGTAACTACGAAGTGTTCTTGGGCATTTTGGAAAATGCAAGATGGCTGCCATGTGCCACAGGAATTCTAGTATACGGGGGATTCAACTAATGGCAACTGGAAAGATTAATTTTTCACTATCAAATTAAGCTGGTTTCTGAGTGTTTTCCACATCCTCTCTACCCACACAATATGTATGTGGTGAGTAACTAACAGTATTCTTGGCCATTTTGAGAAAATCCAAGATGGCCGTCATACGTAATAGGAATACTTCTGGTATTACAAAGGGTTGGAACTAATGCCAGCTAATTCACCATCAAATTCAGTTTATTTTTTAGTGTTTTACACATTATTATTACACAGTGATACATATCTAGCAGGTAATAAATGTGTATATTTGATCATTTTGAGAAAACCCAAGATGGCCGTCACTGGCCATAGGAATACTACTGGAATTACAACTGCACATCCATGGCTTTTCATCTACTACCAGGGTGAATTTGTGTTTGCTTATCAAGTTTTGCCCATCGCATCCTTATTAGTCCTATGATATATATCTGGTGGGTAAATAGTGTGCATCCTTGGATATTCTGAGAAAAAGATACCTACAATTTAACATAGGAATACTAATAGGTAGGTTTCAATTGCTGCTAGAGAGGCATATGGTTCATTATACAATTATATTTCCATGGGTTTGTTTTAAAAATAATTTATGTTTTTCATTCCATTTATTATTACCCCTATGATGTATACCTGGTCTGTAGCATGTGTGTATCTTTGGGTATTCTGAAAAAATTCAAGATGTCTGCCTTTTGTCATTAGAATATTCGAACACATAATCAAATAATGCTAGAGATACACTGAGTACGATTTAAATGTAGTTAACTTTGGGTCGTTTTTAAAATGTTTTTCATATCCTATTTATCCTTATGAAAGACTCTGTGTGTTTTGAAAGTGTATGTATCCTTGAGTATTATTCGGAGAAAACCCAAGATAGCTGCCAGTTGTCATAGGAATATATCATTCAAATGCACATACAGGTAGGTGTCAATTAATAGAACAGTTCAGACATTGATTCCAACATGAAATAAAGCCATTTGATGTTTAAACACGTTGACATCCTTATTAACCTTACTCTTTATAAATCTGGTGTGTAGCAAGTGTGCATCTTGCGTATTTGAGAAAATTCAAGATTGCTGCAATTCACAATAGGAATAGTACAGTCATGCAACTACTGCCAGAGAAACACTGGGTTCAATATAAAATGAATTTTGTTTCTCGGTATTTCCCACATTCTTTTTGGACTTTTAGATATCTATCTGGTAGGTAACAAGTGTATACCCTTAAGTATTTTGAAAAAAATCATGATTACCCTCATTTGCCTTAGAAGTGCCTATAAAATCTAATGCACCAGTTTTCCTATGGGGAAAAGACGGCCATCTTGGATTTCCCCAAAATGATAAAATATGGACATTAATTACCACACAGATATGTATCATGGGATAATAATACAAAAAAAAAAAACAGAATAACAACTGAATTAAGCTTCATTTAATTGTAAGCCTATCTCTCGCAGGTATTAACTGAACTCTACCTTCTATGGCTAATGGCAGCCATTCTGTTTTGTTTTGTTTTCAAAAAGGATACACATAACATTCTCATCACATATGTATTATGTGAATTAAAAAGATGTGGAAAATACTCAGAAACAAACCTAATTTATCAATTAATATTATATCTCCATGGCAGAAGAAGCCCTATGTGTACAGTATACTAGTATTCCTTTGATATGGGGGCCATCTTGGATTTTTCTCGAATTGCCTGTGAATAAAGGTTAGTTACTCACCACAAATTTATTATTTGTGTAATAAGAAACCAAATTAATTAGATAGTGGGCAAAGCATCTTCCTAGTTGGCATTAGTTAGTTGAAAACCCTTGTACATGTTCTAGTATTCCTATGCCATACGGCGGCCATCTTGGATTTTTCAATAAGTCCAAGGACACTAGTTTGTTATCTGACAAATATGCATAATATGGGTAATAAGGATGTGGAAAACATTGAGAAAATACTTAATTTGATAAAAATCAACATAGATATGTATATATTTCTACAAAATTTCACAAATTGGCGGCCATTTTGGATTTTTTTGGCCAAACGGTAAATTTTTTCCGTGGGCTACGGCTCTAATTTGATTTAGTATGTCAAAAGGTACCCACATGCAAAATTTGGTGCTTTTATCCGCTGTGTCACGATTTAGCCATTTTTTTGCCCTAAGCAACCGGACTAATAATGTTGATGTTACTTATGATTTCCATGACTTTCAAAGCTACTTACGAAATGTGAACAAAATCACTCAAATGTTTAAGGCGATTGTTTATTGCACCACAGGATTTTCTTTTAAAGCATTCACTATAAACATTCCAAACCTGGAAGAACTACATGTAGTGTATCTAACCAACATGTATACATGAATAAGCGTTTAAAGGGAAACTCCATGGGATGTAACCACCAAAAGGATTTTCCCACAAAAATAAGCAATTTTCATGTACTCAGGAATTTCTCACCTATCTCTCTCTGCACTTGGATTCGAACTTTAATTGAATTAATAAAGGTTGATTTAGTTTAAAATGACTGGTCAGTCATTATAACCAACAAGAATCTTCCTTACCTTTGATGGAAATGTCAACATTAGGTATAAAAAAAGAAGAAAAAACTATTTTAGGGATTAAATCATTTTAAGGTGTATGGAAGGTTTATAGGAAGCTGTGGTTAGCAAAAATAAGCATTTAGAACATTTTCAAACCCATGGAGTGTACCTTTAAACATTAACCTTCTTAAATGCAAATCAGAAGAAATAAAATAAAATATCTAAACACCATTATCTTTGTCTGATAAGCCCAACTTATACTGCAAAGTAATTTTAATCCAGTAAGCGCCTCATTATTACATAAAATAATGTATTTCAATTTAAAAAAAACTTACTTATGAATAAGCCAATGGCTGAAACTAAAATTGAACAATCACAGGACAAGGAAATTATATTTAAAATTGTAAACCACATATTAAATCTTAAAGTCAAATTTAAAATACAAAGTGATCTTTGGTATATCAGAAATATGTTTTATATACACTGACAGTCAATGAAAACGCATCAGAAAACTTTCTTGTACTTTTTTACCCAGAATCGATTCAAACCATACAAAGGAGTACAAATGCACTTGTTTGGAGAGTGGACTGACCACTATTTCATATTTCACATATTTCACACGAAAACTGTTATTTTCTTAATGTGCTAAAGGAACTTAAAATATTATTTGATAAATAAATGATGCGTTTTCATTGACTGTCAGTATATATATCGATTGATAGCAGATGAGATGCAAAACACTTAAGATGCAAATAGAGATAACATTCACTTGAAAGAATTTAGATGGTATAGAGCAACCACAGGCTGCGTTCCCATAAACCCATCATACTAGCTAGATTGATCTAACTCTGCAGGGTTACTCACTAAAGTCAGGCCTACCAGACTCGGCACCGAATGATCCAGAATTCACCGGTAAATCGGACCACACTACCCGTTTTCAAGGTGTGTATCAGATCGCATTACACAGTATCAGACGCGACACCGCTTTTGCCTAGTACGTGATGTGATAGGGACGATTCTCAGCGGGGTTGAAAAGCATTGCATCACCACTCAAAATTTGTTCAGGGTATGATACTGTGTAATGCGATCTGACACACACCTTGAAAACGGGTAGTGTGGTCTGATCTACCGGTGAATTCTGGATCATTCGGTGCCGAGTCTGGTAGTTGGGTAGGCCTGAAAGTGCTTTCAGTGTAATCAGCTTAATTGTCTGGTACACCCCATTGAGTTACAATGAGGTAATTGACTACTGTTAATTATATCTAGCAGCTTGAGTAGTAGTATAAAACAATGGAAGAACCTTTAAACACACAATGCACCAAAAACTAGTAATTTGAACAATGATGAAACACAGACCGATATTAGTACACATCTATGGTAACATATTTAAAACTACTTGTTAGTCTTGAAAATTAAAGAGACAATTTAAATTCACAGCTTATTTTTCTCCAGCTCTGTCATTCTAAAGGCTCCAATGTCACTGCTCTGGTCTGAGAAAATCTGCAGGAATTATTCTTCCTCACAAACTTATATAAGATGATAGATGGTGTGAAATTTTACTCAGACACATCTCCATCTGGACTACTTAGAAGAGAGACTTCCTCAAATTTCCCCATGCTAAGTTTTGACATTGTCTTTTTCCATTTTTGGATTCCAGTTTCTTTGCCACTTCTCTCAATATTAGCAGCCTGACTGAATGCTCCTACACTCTTTGTGTTTTGTCCTGTGGATCCCAAACCTAAATCTCCATCCACTTCACTGTCATACAATACAGAAGAGTCTGCATTTGAATTGTGTTGATATTGACTAAAATTATGGTGTGAGTTTTGGCCACTATCTGCCTCTCTTGTGCTGTCATAGGAACTGTTGTCATGGAAACTACTTTGACGGTCTGCTGAGGTCCTGTCAGGTATATTTCTTGGCATTTCTACCATGGGGATATTTTCCTCAATATTGCTGAGGAGTCTTGCATATTCTGAACCCCTGTTGCCAGGGTTATTAACATGGGAATTGTTGACATGACTACCACTGGTTGCCATGGATCCTGCACTCCCTGGCTGCACCAAGGCAGCTTTCTTTTCATCATTGTAACAAAACATGTATTCAAATGTGTCATATAGTGCCACCAGAAAGCAGAACACACCTATCAGCAAAATAATCTAAAACAGAATTTGAAAAAATATTACACATTTCTATCAAAATCAAAAAAGTCCATTCCAACTAACAAATGAATTTTCATCATCAGCCAAAGTAAAGAATGAGCTGACATTTTATGAAGTAACTCAAGTAAAAATCTCAAGGTTAAAAAACACTTCAAATAATACTATAAAATGTTGTTGACTGCAATACCACATTACAATGTAAACTGGAGACAAGGCATTTACCTTAAGAGTTTTGGGTGGAATGCTGGCTTCAGGACCTTGGTTGGCAGGAGGGGGTGGACAAGGCTTTGTGAAGTTGTCATAAAGATACCTCCCAGACACAGCATCTGATATTAGTCTTAGAAAACAATAAAATATATGATCAAAACTTATTTGGCGGGTTTTTCAGGACACATGGTGAGGAAAGGAGGGTGGGAGTGTTTAGCGATCACAGGGAAAATCAGAGGAAAGAGAAGCAGAGGAAGACTGCGTGTTGGCTTTGTCAAGAGTTTAGGTTTATGGATGGGTGTGTCCAGTAAAACAAATCTGAGGTTCATCTGAACAAAAGGAGTTGTGGAGGTCAATATAATAGTCAATGTCCAGCAAGGACAAGATACTGAGAGAGAGAGAGAAAGAGAGAGAGAGAGAGATAATAAGTGTAGCGTAATACTATCTCTCCTCCTTTTATTACACAAAAAAATGGAAAAAATGAAATATCAGCTTTCACATGGTATTTTAATTGTTCAAACACTTTATTTTACAATAACTCAGCTAATTAATGTTTAAAACTTCCATGATAACTGTGAAATCCACTATTATTCATGTCATAGAGACTGTATACATTACCTCTTTCTTGCCTCAAAATTTCCACGGTTCATCTGAGATCCAAACAATACCAACTGCCATTTCTCAAAGATGCCAAATGGAAAGATGTGGTTTCCTGGTCAAAAAGTAAAGTTTCAGATATGGAAGAAATGTAAGATCAATTAGAATTTTCTTAAGACTCTTTACCCATACATAATTATTTAATTTAATATCAATGTTTGTAAGTCAAAATCAGCATTTCAATAAAGAGAAACACTAATATACTTCTTAATAATCTTAACCCACAAATATTACAGACAATATTCAACTAAATATCGATGTATGTAATTCTTTATTAAGTTGAAATCAGTATTTCAATATGGATTTAGACTTATAACTTCATCTTAAATTAGATTATATATTTGAAGTAAAACTTTCCAAAAGATAAACCAACAACTTTATAATAACACAATACCATGCTTATCACAGCAATTGGAGAGTTGAGGAGGTTAAGGCCAATAAAACTAATAGATCAGATGAACTGCCTCTTGACCATGTACCGCCCACAGGGTGTGGTCCAAGGGTATCACAACCAACAGAGATAGTTGTTAAGTTATTAAGTGTTCAGAGTCGGCTGATGCAACAATAAAAATGCACCGATGCCCACTAATGAATATTTTTCACGGTACAGCACATAGTGAAAAATGAAAAATGAGGTGTGACTATTAGGTGTACTTTATAGTAGCACTTCAGTTCTAGCCCAACAACTTATAGCAGTCAGGACACACTAAAATTTTCAAGATGTCTCAAGATGGTGAGTTGGTTCCTAACAGAGGAGAAAGTCCCTAAACGACATCATAACCCAGAAAGTTAAAACCCAGGTCGTCGCCTCCCAAACAGTAGATATATACAACCTACAGAGCATGATAGCCGCCAATCTTAAACAATTTTCCGAGTCCATGGACTTAACACAAAAGCATATCCCTAACATAGAGGACAAAGTATCCTCTTCTTACATGTATAGAAGAAAGGGCAACAAACAATAGTACAAGGTGAACGATCAAGTCTTAAGGAAGCTAAATGGCGCTGACGAAATCCTAAGATGCAAAAAGGCTGCAAACAACATGTTGGAGAAGGCCTGGGAGAAAATCTGGGAAGGTATACGGTCTTATTAGCCAGACAGAAGCTTATAAAGATAGCAGATTCCAGCTCTCAAGGTTAGCTTGTTGTTGAAGAGAACAGTTCAAAGCCCGTTGCAGATGGCTCAGAGGACAAAAAGCGCATCCTTAAAAAGCACATTGATGCCAGACAGAGCAAGAATGAAACGATAAGTAGACACTGTTATACTCACAAATGCATGTTTATCTTGTGACAATAAATGTTCAAACAAAAGTGAAAGTAAATGATTAGAATGTGACTTTGAGCAGTTATCCCAAACAGAATGTTTTGCATAACAAAATTGATTTTTGTTACCCGTAGGTAGATTTAAGTCATACATTTCAAAATGGGTTGAAACAGTGGCTTGTTCCCACTTATTGGAAGTTATTGAATCAGGTTACAAAATTCCTTTTAAAGATACGCCTGAGGTCTTTCTCAGAAAAAACAAATCAGCCTTGGAAAACGCTACTTTTATATCCAGCGAAATTACAGCTTTGTTGAACAAATGTTGCATTTCAGAGGTACATTTTCTGCCCCACGTTACCAACCCTTTATCCGTTGCTTACAGTAGGTCCGGTAAACCTCGATTGGTATTAGATTGCAGGTACATCGATCCCCACTTATTCAAATTCAAATTTAAGTACAAAGATTTCAGCGTAGCCAGAGATATATTTAAGAAAGGGGAATACGTGTTTTCATACAATTTGAAATCTGCTTATTTCCACATTTTTGTTTTTCCCGATCAACGCACCTTTTTAGGATTTACTTGGATCATAGATGGGAAAGAAAGATCATTTGTTTATAATTCACTTCCATTCAGTCTAGCTACTTCTAGATTCATATTTTCTAAACTTATAAGGCATCTTGTCAAATACATCAGGTCGAAGGGACACAAAATCATCACGTACTTGGAGGATGGGATGGCCCGGAGACCGCAATTTTTCTAGCGCTTGTCAGTTCAGCAATTTAATCAGAGAAATTTGCAGTTCTGGGCATTTGGCCCATGGGGTAAGTGAGAATATTAAACTGCATACATGTGGCCATGGTCCATATGGGGTTAACCTTGCAGTAAATGATGCAGGCTGACATACAAAACGTGGTCCTGGCAACAGAAAGCAAGGTTAACAGGCCAGGATGTTTGATACCTTACTTTGTACTGTACATGTATATGGTGCTGACCTCTATCTGTGACCTTCAGTTTCCAAATTCCTACTGGGTTCTCACTCCAACATCTCACTGTGCTGAATGTCCAACCTTGGAAACCATCTGATGAACTGAATAAAAAGAAAAATGAATCAATTATACTACATATACATGCATTTAAATGAGGTTTAAAATGCTATTTTCTAGTACCAAAAATCCAAGCTTAAAATACGAAAATCCAAATTACCACTGTGACACAATAATTGTTTTTAACAATGGAGACAGAGATAGATGAGGGAGGGGGGGAGAACAGGGAGCCAATAATGAGAGTTCATTTAGGTTTCAAGTGGCACGTACAAATATAGAACAAGTAAGGTGTTATCAATACGATTATTCATGGTTCCAAGGAATTGTACTTAGCTGATATTTTAGTGATAATAATCACTTACTTTGAGACAAAATATTTGAAACTATAACTTAAATATCTATAAGTAATTACAATGTTCTTAAAAACAAAGTTTGATTTTTTCCCATCCAGAATTGTTAGAAGGTTATCTAAGAATATATAGCTATCTGTGGTGAGTACACTTTGTACCTGTCTTTAGGTCTTGGTGTAGCTATAACAGAATCAGTCCCACTAGGACATGTCACATGAATGTCAAGACTGCCTCTGTGGGGGTGACTCAAGGTCACTGTCACCTGCACATGCTCAAGTAGAAATAGGTTATATCCTGCTAGGACTTCTTCTGAAACTAGAAAAAAATCAAAATAAATAAAATGTAATAAATCAATTTTTCAACATTACAATGAAAAGCTGCTTAACATAAGACAAAATAATTCTGTTAAGCCCCCTTTACACTGGACAATGTCCTTTCTGCGTCCTGAAGTACAGCCCTGTTTGAGAGAAAAAAAATACTTTAAATGCCGACAACTGGATGATCATTCAGTATTCATTTTGCAATCAAAGCGATGCTTGTGCCTCCTGTCTATGACCAGACCAATGCCAGTTTCATGGTGGCACAAAGGATGCAGAAATTACGTCAGGCTAGCAATCTGTCACAGTGGACCGGTCCAGTTTAGTAAACTGCTCATTGCAAAAAAAGGTCTTAAATACTTTCATGGACTATACCAGGTCTTGTAAATTTTTCCTACACGAAAACTATATAATATAAAATAAAACTACAGTAATTACTATTTACATTAGATCATCCCTATTGAGTGGTAGCAACAAAATTTTTAAAAAGGCTAATCTATATATAGTTCCATTCTACACAGTAAAAGCACCACAAATGCTATACAAAAATATAATTTTTGTGATTATAAAATTATGCATCTGAAAATTTGATAATTTTTTCCCAATGAAAAGATCCCATCATTACCGTAAGTCAGTAAATTTCCTTCAAAACAATTTTATGTTAAATCTTTTAATTTAAAGGGTATATGTTTTTCTCTTAATTTTTTAATAATTAAACATTCATTTACTAAAATTATCATCAACACTGCACTCTGAATTGTATACAAAAAATGTAACATACCTGTCATATTCAGTTCTAAAACTTGGGGATGTCTTGGTATTTTAGTATGTACAGTGACCTCTTGTGATGAATATGTTGACATCCATGGCACTGGATCCCACACCTTAATTTGTTCATATATGTACTTTAAAGAATACATACTTCTAATTTTTATTCAACACACAATAATACGTATTCAATTTTTGGTGGTTTAACATTATCAATTAAAACTCATTGTTATAGCAATTTTAAAAGTTGAGATGCATACAAGTAGCAGTATATTGAACTCTGTAATGCCTGGCTTGCTCTTATAAACTAATAGTTGCATGTTGTTCATTGCTTGTCATAAATTCTGCGATAAATATTTATAGTAATTTGGATATGTCCCACTGATTCTGAACCAGATAAATACATGTAGCTTTGGATTTACACAGTGTATGGATGGAAATATAATTATTTTCAGTCAACTCTATAGTGATGTTTAAGTTCAAAAACGACTAGTCCATGCCTTTGCTGCGTTGACAAGTCTCCAAGCGTCCAGGAGTCCAAAGCCATGTTTGTGGCTGTGGTGGAGGCCTGCCTGGTTGGTGGTGAAGTGGCCGGCCTGTTCATCTACCTGGAGTGATAAGGGTATGGGCCCATAACTAAGGATCTAATGGTTCAAAGCAGAAACACTGTCTAGTAACTAAACAAACAAAAATATATGCATGGGCAAAAGTTGTTAAGTTGCAGCCTCTAGCTACTGGTACATTTCCAAATCAAGTGAACATTAATAGCTGAATTTCTTCATACATTTAAGTTCAATATGCTTAAATCAATATGCACAAAATATGGGTTACAACACTGCTTTCCATTTGCACCCTTCATTCAAAGAACTGCTGGCTTTTGTATTCTTGGCCAGGATATGATTCTTTAGCTTCACCAGCAAAACTATTCTTTGGGTTCCAATAAAATGTATGGCCTCTTTAGGAAAATTTTTGAAAATAACTTAATGGTATATTTTTTTCTTTTTTTTCTATGTCTTTTTTCTAATATACTCTCCTCACATCTTGGATATTATCCAAAATAGTAAATCACTCAAAAAATTGCTAAGTGAAAAACTGATCAGAATAAAATAAAAAAAATTAAATAACATAAAGATAAAGATATAAATTTATGAGCAGGGTAGAAGTAACCCAGTATATAGCCTGATGCAGGCCTACGTCCAGGTTGGCTGTAAGCTAACAGTATGAAAGTTTTCTGGCTAGTGTTAGATAATTTTCATTTAAGAATATCAGTTATTATCTTTTTTAAAAACACTTTTGTAAGTAGATAATTGATTCTAAATATTTAAGCCAAGGAATTTATTCAATTGAGGCCCAATCTCTCTGTTGACTACTCAGAGTACTGAATTACACTAGTGAACTCTACACAATTTTAATATGACTTTGAATTTTATTTATAATTAAAATTACATTTTACCAAAGATGGCATACAACAACTCAACTGACATGATCACAATCAATGAAAAGTTATTCAGACCTTAGTTTGCAGTATCCCTCTGAAGAAATTGCTGCAAAGAATATATGTCAAGAATTGTATTGTGTTGGAGGTGACAACGCAATTGTGAGCAAAATTATGAGTGAGTACGGACCGTAGTAGTTATTGGATTGTGTGGAACGTGGCAGTCTTCATGTGTTCACGTGGGTGAGACCATGATGTTAGTTTTTGTTGGATAATATTCGCCTTAAAGGCGGCTAAGACCCTTTTGCAACAATATACATTTTTTTAAAAATTGAATGTTAATGAGGAGTGTCATGTTCAGAACTATGTATATGATTATTACCAGAATTTCATTTTCAAACTCAAAACTACGCATACCTTTACAGCAGTCATTACAATAATGTGCTGCACATCTCTCCATGTCAAGCAGCTGCGTGCCTGAAGCATCAGCGCAATCATCCCAGCAGCCAGTGGGGCAGCAGCTGAGGTCCCGGAATGTTCATCAGTGCAACCAGTGCCTCCACGCACCATCCAATCTGTTGTCACCTACAATATTTTGCATCAAAGTTAGTTCAAATTTTATTACTTTTTTTACAATATCTTAATATCCTGTAACTTAACCTAGTCATTTGTCCTCAAGGTATATTATCTGCATTTAAAAAAGTCTCAACATCATATCCTCTATGTCTACATACCCTGCAAAACAAATCAGACCTTAAAAGCAATAAACCCCCTCAAATGAAGGTAGATGACATCAATATTTCCTCCTGACATGTACAGGAAGACATGCTGGTCTGATTGACTGTGCAGCACTGTGTGCACTAAATATAAAATATCCAAATTCAAGGGCAGGGGCAGGTTAAGCAACATATGAGGGGAAGGAAAAATTTCTTTTCATATAAAATATCCAACTTGGCAGGAATACCCTTGTTAGAATACCTTCAAGCTTACTTATTGAGCTTAGTTTGATCAAAGGTCTGTAATTTATATGTGGCTTTAAATCCAGTTAAATATCAATTACAATAGATGGAACATATTACTTGTCATAATATTTAGTTTTATCTTCACCCGAAGATGTTTCTGACTCATATTGTGTATCTCACCACATTTCTCAAGCCAGGCCCTCCACTGCTGAAAGTGACTGCTAACATAGAAGCACATTCTTCTGCATAATAAGGCATGTTCCCCAATTCATCAACAGCCCCTAGATTACAACAAGGAGATGTTAAACTTCCAATTTTCTATAAATTTGTTTCTTCAAGGTTAAAAGCAGATCATACTAAGATTCTCATATTACATAAAGTATGGAATAATAATATTGTTTTCATTAAAACTCCTTAATGTCACATACCCAGTTTGCAAAAAAAAACAACAAAAAAAAAAAACAGGCTAAAACATGCCTTTATATAATACTGGTTTTCATCTATATTCAACTGCAGGGACAGGTCGACTTAACATTTCAAGAGAAGAAGAAAAACATTTTAAGGAAAATTTGATTTGGCAAGAAAACCCGCCTAAGGATACCTTTAAACATACTTAATACCCTTAGCATACACTAATAATAAGTCACCAAATAACTTCACCCAAATAAGAAATCTAAGACTTGCATTTTGTGCATCATTCTACAAACTAAGTACCTTATATTTATGGGTATATGTCCTTAAGTCTGCAAGTAAATGGATTTGAAATGCAATATTTCTGCCTCAAATAAGAAATCATGTATTTCTGAACATAAGTAATGGGCAACAAGGCTGTTTAGAAATACCTGTACTTTTTTCTGCCTAATAGTTCCCAACCTACCAATAGTAACAGTATAAACTGAATTTGCATAGCCATCAAAGTTGCAGTTGTCTCCATGGAAACCACCATTGCCACTGGCAACCACATAGATACTCCCATAGCCTTGACGACCAAAGTTGACACCTTTTTCCATAGCAGTTTGTGCCAAGATGTGGGGGCCATCTACTGTTTTGCCATCATCATCTGGACCCCAGCTATAAGGAATAAACACAAAAAGGCATAAGAACTAAATTTGACAGATATAAACAAAGGGTATGTCTTAAGGGGGTGTAGTTGGGCATACAATGTAGTTTGAACAGTGGCTTATTTTTCAAAACTTATCAAACTATCACTTTACATACCAAAAGTAAGATAAAGTGGGTGTTAGCAATGTAAAAAGTGCACCCTTTTCAAGACCATTCCCAGACCCTATCGTACTAACTGTGGATCAATCTATCTCCGAGGATTCTTAATAAATTGCAATCAACTTAAGCGGCTTGGATGTCTGTCACGCCTACTGAAGCTGCTAGGGGGTAATTAATGATCATTTAGCAGCTTCAGTAGGCGTGAGATTGATTGATCCTGTTAGATCCTGTTAGATCGATCTAGTTATGGGAACCCAGTCTTAGCTAGGTTAGTTGGTGGTAGTATACGGTCACATGGGCTGTGAAATGCTAGTAGTTGATGCTGTCTCAGAGGTCAGGGAGCTGTCAGATCCAGCTGTCATTATTCTCATGTAAGAACATTTCCAAATTTTGAAAATGGACCCTGGTCATTCATGTTTTTACCCCAGGTGTTAAAGACAGACGTTGCCTATGTATTTTATTTAAAAATAGCATTAATTTTACAAGGTGGGCAATTGATATTTAAGCATCAACAGCATATTGAGACCAAAGATTTTTCATTATAAAATTTTAAGATCCCACAGGCACTATAATATCCTTTTAACTCTAGGTCAAGTGTGTGTGTGTGCATGTGTGTGTGTGTGTGTGTGTGTGTGTGTGTGTGTGTGTAAAGCCTCTCTTCTGGTCCTCAAATCAAGTTCGGTCCCTTGGTTTAAACTGTTTACCAGAGGCTCTGTTATGGTCCTACACCTGTTAATGTCCATCATGACGTGTTCTAACGTGTTCCCCAAACGTGTCCTTGGCTGACTCTATTATGGTCTCCAATATTTGAGGTTTAAAACTTTGAGAGGCTACCAAAAAACGTACGTAAACTGAATGTTGGAAAGAAATGCATTTCAATTATTTAAATTGTATTATATTTGCTATAATATTTTCTCAGATTTTTTAAAGAACACAAAAGTTTTGCTGCGTGACTACCTTTAGGATGCTTAATACTACTACAACATTTATGGCGTTCTCTGCTTCTTGTTTGCTTCTTGTTAGGCCTACATTCGTGGGTATTTGTGTGCATGTGGGGGGGGGGGGCTACTCACTCACTGTCATGATCGTGCAAACTTTATTCCGTTTCAAGTTATTATAAGCTCTTATTTTCATATGGACGCGTTTATTCCCGTGAATTTCCTAAATGTCCACTGGACTGTCAAGAACTAAAGTGAGTCAGAGCTTAAATCAGAACTTAGTCCCTTATATAGGCACAGTATAATGGATTTTTACTGCATACGTTTTATAAATCTATTAATACTGCAATTTATGTAAAGAGCTCCTTATGAAGGATAGTCTAGCTACTTTATTCATTTACGCATTTTGTTTCAGATTTTTTTTCGATTTTCAGGATTTAGGGTTTAGGTATGGTCACTATAAAAATACCAAAATGTAGGCGTTTTGTGCAAGTAGTAGAAATGGATTATATTATTTTCGAATCAGCGGATCTAAAATAAACAATGTTTATTAATAAGCGTGCAATATATTCGTAATTATAGCCTGTTTGACTGCATTTAAACTAAGACGCAAGTGAACATAATGAGTGTTTGATTGACGGGGCTGGTTTAGAGATGAGCTGCATACCTTGTTGGTATTTATACCTAGGCTTTCACAAGCTATATGTCCCATATCATTCGCATAATGTTTAAGTGATGTTTTGCTACTGGATGACAACTTACATGTAGCATCCCAATTGTATTGCTTTAGGAGCGTACAGTGAAGGGAATATCATGAAATCCCAGTGATCTGACCAAATACATTGTGGAGATTTGAGGGACTAATGGTAGAGGACAGATCCAGTATAACTAGGTAGTATAAGTATGCATACCAATGCAATTTACTGTTACACAACGCCGTACTCCCTTGGGCAAAATTAAAGGCTAACATCCCCGTTTCAATTTACCACTTCAAGGGAAAGATTTAGAGCAGCGCCAATACTAATTAGAGCTTTTAAGCAGATTGTTGGAAGATTGTGTTAATTCGTTACATCTAAGCTTTGTCAGGGATTAATTTTTGGTTGGGGTTATGGTTTATGTTTAGTTTAGTTTAGTTTATTTCACTGTAACATATGCATCCACTTGTGTGGATGAAAATGACAATATGAATACAATTTATGTGTCGATTATAATTGGAATGCCTTTGATAATTTTATAACCAAGACTTATGGAATAAATAATTTGCTAAGTTTTATAATTATGTGTGAGGACGTGGGCGAAAACGGGAGTCACCCTATTGAACGTAGGTTGGGAACTGATGAATGAAATTAAGTAAAATTAGTTAGATTTAATACAGATTAAGAATTTTAGACGCATTTTTGTTGCTGCCAAAGATAGCTTACGAATTATGGATTCTAAACTTGTGTGTTTGTGGGAAACTTTTAGTTTTATTTTGTTCTAAGGTTAAAGAGACGAGGCCTAAGAAGCCTATACGCGTTAATTCTCTAATGTAACTAAAATTTTCAAATAACGATTTTAAAATGAAAAAGCTGTTAAAATAAGCTTTTTTTTTAGAATATCACGTTCGGTTAAGAAGATACCGGTAACATACGCCTCCACAGATCTGCTACCCCCCCTCCCCTTCTTAACCTGAAAAAGTGCTGTCCTTGAAAACAAGTCTGATTTTACGGACAAATTCTGAATACCTGATCTTGGGTTCACAGAGCGTCAGCTGGTTATTTTGAAAAGGGTACAAAAATATAAATGAATGTGTGATGCAACAATAAATAATTGTGTAAATAATGTCGTCTAGTGAGCCTACAAATGTATTCATATCATTCAGTGCTCAATAAACTTATTGTTTTTATTATAAAAATCTATGGTGCAAATTGGCTTGACGTAAAAGTAGAACTAAACCGAATCTCGTTATACCAGTTTGGATTTAACAAAATGGACATACAAATAAATGCAGTAGCTCTGTCAACTGTAATTATTTACACGACTTGCAAATGGACTGGACATATGTGGCAAACACTGACCACACCATATATATGATCTGATAGCGATTTGATTTATAACCAACGCAGCAAAAATTCTTCTGACGTGAGCCAGTCTTCAGAAAGAATAACAGTGCAGGAAACGATAGACGGAGAAAGAAAAAGCTGGTACTACGAATTACAAACGCCAAGATGAATGCAGTTCTAGGACTGTTGACATTTCTTTGTATCCTATGCATAGCTGTTGAGTCAGCAGACGAGGTAAGTTTCTTTTCGTGACTTACCTACACTGTAAGTTTTGACAAATGAAAAAAAATTGATTCAAATGTAAAAGGTACACTCCATGACATTTAACCGACAAAGGGGATTTCCAGGAAAATAAACGATTTGCTCGTACTCCCGAATTATTAATCTTTCCTTCTCTGCACTTGGATTCGATTTGATCAAATTTATAAGGATTGGTTTTCACCTTTAAAGGAATGGCCAGTCATTAAAGCAGCGCCCACTTCCCCATTTCCAAGAGAAATGTCAACATCAGGTACGGGTCAAGAGAAAAACAAAAGAGATTAAATCACTGTGTGTAAGATTTGTTAGAAACTATGGATGGCAAAATTAAGCGTTTTTGGGGAATTTTCAAAGACATGGAGTGTACCTACGCTGTGTTATACTTGTTAAGGAATGAATGCAGTTATTAACGAGAGAGAATAATTTCCTTAACAATTTAGTTAGTTGGATATGAGTTTGCTGTTATTGATACATGTATTTGGAGCAAATTGGTGTAATTGTATTCATATTTAAAGGACCATTACAGACACGAGAAATATCCTTAACACGCCCAATTCTAAAATAACTGTGGTTCCAAAAGTACCACAGCATTAAAAATTGGGAATATCCTCTAGCATAAAATTCAATCACTCGTAATCAGTGCAAATGGAAATTATTTAACCCCGCCCTGGTTTTTGATAATTTACAGCAATTCAGCGCAACACAGCACAATACATTTTGAAAAAACGAGTCCAGTCACAAGTAAACAGGGTCATACCCAACAAAATAGGCTGATTCTAGAGGGAAATTTATAAGTGATGTACTCTGATGTACTTGTATCATGTAAACATTATATGAGACGCCTGCAATGTGATGTGAAAACACGGGCATCACGTTTTAGTAAGTGGATGTCTTAAAAAGTCGGTTTGACTTTTATGAATAATTCAGACAAAGTTTATGGTTAAAAGCTTTCAGCTTAGAATAAGAACGGCTTAAGAATTACCAATTATTAAAACAAAGACCATCCTGACAGATGTTAATATTTTTGAAGAACTTGTCAAAAAGCCGCAACATTTTAGTTAGACTACGGCCACACACACACAAAAAAAAAAAAAAAATACAGACCGAAAACCAATACTAGCCTATTTAATTTATTGCCAGATTAATATCGATAAATTGCTGCAACGATGCGTACATCTTATCATCACACGTTTGTTGCTCAATGAAGATGAAGACTCTCTTATACACTAATTCCAGGAAAAAAAACGCTCGCTTGAATTGCGAAAAATATCACGTTCCAACACGCGCTTGCAAGCTAATGAAAAACATTCGACATGTGCATCAGCTTCGTGTTCAAACGGCTGTGACTGAGGATTATTGAGGCGACGGAGAGACCTGTATAATTTGCTAATTAAAACATAGAAAATAAGATTAAGATCTCGGGATGCAATCGGCCTCTGAAGTTCTCTTACACAATTAACAACGGTTGTGTCATGAAAAATATATTGTAAAAACTGTATGACATCTGCTGAGTGATTGAAAACACATACATAACTAGAGGATCAGAGAGGCGATACCGCCTCCGAATATTGTACCACCAGCTGGAGCAAGCGCATTCGTATAGACCCCCACATACGCAAAATAAGGGACACAGCCACCAGTCTTATGCTTGACAAGCTGTAAAAATGCAATCAACAAGAATTTTCAAAATACGCAAAAAATATATAAAACTTAAAATGGTACAATCAAAGTTAAGTTCATTGTAAGGTAGGTCAAAGGTCAATTTCAAGGTCACAGTAAATTTCCAGTATATGACTTCCTATTCAACTTCAATAGTAACTATGGACCTATCTCTGCCAGGTTTGGAGTTAAAAGAGAAAGAAATTAGCAGAGTTCAGTTCATGATTATAAGTAGGTCAAAGGCCAATTTCAAGGTCACATTTAGATTGCCAGTATATGACTTCCTATTCAAGTTCAATAGTAACTATGGACCTATCTCGCTAGTTTTGGAAATAAAAGGGAACCAAAATTTGCAAAGTTCAATTCATGATAAAGAGTAGGTCAAAGGTCAATTTCAAGGTCACATTTAGATTGCCAGTATATGACTTCCTATTCAAGTTCAATAGTAACTATGGACCTATCTCTGCCAGGTTTGGAGATAAAAGGAAAGCAAAATTTGCAAAGTTCAATTCATGGTGTAAAGTAGGTCAAAGGTCAATTTCAAGGTCACAGTAAGATTGCCAGTATATGACTTCCTATTCAACTTCAATAGTAACTATGGACCTATCTCTGCCAGGTTTGGAGTTAAAAGAGAAAGAAATTAGCAGAGTTCAGTTCATGGTGAAAAGTAGGTCAAAGGTCAATTTAAAGGTCACATTTAGATTGCCAGTATATGACTTCCTATTCAAGTTCAATAGTAACTATAGACCTATCTCTGCCAGGTTTGGAGATAAAAGGGAACCAAAATTTGCAAAGTTCAATTTATGGTGAAAAGTAGGTCAAAGGTCAATTTCAAGGTCACAGTAAGATTGCCAGTATATGACTTCCTATTCAACTTCAATAGTAACTATGGACCTATCTCTGCCAGTTTTGGAGATATAAGGGACTAAATGTTATAATTTCGGAGTTACCTTAATGTGCCATAAATTTCCTACAGAAAAAATTAATTAAAATAAAGAAAAGGTCATTTTGGTCAAAATTCTTGAAATGGGAGGTGCTCTGAAGTTCCAGAAGTTCAAATTTGATGAAATAATGTCATTTTTGACCACAAGTTGTCTGCTTTGCCAAGTCTTATGTTTTATTTTTCCGGAGTTCAAAATTTATTATCCATTACCGTACTGCACATTTTGCTTTCACCACCAATATGTACTTTTTGATACAGCGTAACTCGAAAACCGTATGGAATACAAAAAAACCGAGACCACCTCCAGTGTTGGGCTTTACATGCTCTACAAAATGCAAAAAAGAATGGGTCTCTAGCATTAACGGTTCCCGAATTAGAGACAGTTTTCAGTTTCGGTATCTTATGGCCGCTTCACCCGTGAAAATGCACCGATTGACCCCAAATTCACAAAGGTGAAAGATGACCTGAAGGGTAACATTTTCCAATAATATTATTGGTTAAGTCTGTGTGGTGTCTGAATAACAGCGCAAATAAATTTTTTTTCGAAAAAAAATTCATTTTTTTGAAAATTTTTGCCCGTTTGACCTTGAAATAAAGGTCAAAGGTCAAATCCAAGGGCATATTTGAAATCTACACATATGACTTTTGGAAAGCCGTCTGTAGAAATTTTTCCCATAATTCCTTCCGTAGGGTAGATAATTAGCATTTAATTTTGCCATTTTTGGACAAGGGTGCATTGCAATGAGTGCCACACCTAGACCCCAATACCGACAAAGCCCAAATTTTACGTGGAACGAGTTGAGATTATAGGTGACCTAAATCCAAGAGATGGGTATGGGGGCCCTTACCGTCTAGGAGGAGAAGCGGTAACGGTAACATGGCGGCGGAGCCGGCGGAGCCGGCGGAGCCGCAGGAGCCGGCGGAACGGACCGGACTGGACTAAAACCATGTGTACCGCCAGCGCTAACGCTGGTGGTACAATAAGTGGGGTGTCTGTAATAATGTGGGATCAAAAACTTGGTATTTTGGGAGGTTTTATTTGGGAAGTTCAAAAAGATATGTATGATAGATATTACAAACCGAAAATATAACCGAAGATATAACTTTATACAATATACATTATAAAGAATATACAAGTTCGATGGATGAGCGACTTTGTGTATGTCTAATTAATCATTTGCGTTTTTTCATAACCTTACTTATAAATTTCCCTACTGCAGTTGCACCCTGCGCAGAGGGTGGGTTTAGGCTGTTCTGACGTTGTGTGTTAGACCCTGCAAGTTAACCTAGTGATTTTTTTCGATTTCGTGATGATTGCATTCTAAGAAGAAATTAATTTTATCCTCTGCCTTGTCACAGTAGGGGCAATTTCGGTCGGATAGTTGTGTTTTGTTGTTTTTATGTCGCCCTCTTTCAAATTCTAGATCTTGATCACTTATTCGCATTTGTGTGAAAAGCTTTTTTCGGGTACGTGTGTTTCAACATACTTCATGGTATATTACCACTTCATGGGATAAATGCTCTGATTTTACTGTCAAATCGACTTTATAGGATAAAATGCGACTTCATCTTCACATAAGATATCACCTGCGTGCGCGTGCGCCTACATGGGATAATGGTGAAAAAGTACATGTTGTTGGTCCACGTTATGAGAGAGAACGTTTTTGAAAAATAAGGTATTTTTACATGTACTGTAAATATTATCCAAAATAGGTAAAATGTACGTTTTAATTTACTTGCATGACTGAATATGGTTTCTTTAGTGGTATTGGATGCATGTTTTGAGCAATTTTAAAATACACAGGCATATGTAGGTGAGGATCCAGTATTTATAAAAATCAGTACATTATGGGAGATTATGGTCAGCTTTGAAGAAAAGGAGGTTCAGACCCCTTGGCCCTGGGCCCTCACTTCCCAGATCCGCTTGATACATAAAACTAATGGATCAGGTAAACCAGGCTATGAAAACATAATTTACGCGTAGCTTACTGGATTATAAGATTGATTAATAAACAAATTGGAATCAATTATTAAAGATATATAAATAGATAATAGTGTTGAAAAAGAAGCAGAGAAGGTACATAAATATAATTGTGCACTACAATCGTCTTGTTCAAATCGCGTCCCACTCTGAAAAGACTTCTTTTTTCCATGAGGAAAGACACGCAGGTGTAATGCTTTAGTTATGTCCCTTTGGTTTCCGAGAGGATCTGTTCTGGTCCTACACCTGTGAATGTCCATCATGACGTGATCAAACGTGTTCCCCAAATGTGCCCTTGGCTGGCACTCATTTGACCCGAAAGTATTATTTGCGGCACAGTCTGCATTTGGAAACCTGTTAATAAGGGGTTCGGAGGGGGGGGGGGTAGGCCTACTTGTTGTTTAGCAGCCTAATTAAAGCAGTTGTTCTGTGAGATCAACAGCCTTGTAGATTGATATTTATTCATAATAAATTGATGAACTGAATTGAAAAGTTAAGCTGCTAAGTAACCTTGTGTCTCAAGTATATTGCTTAGGATTGCTTATTTCTTTTGTGCTTACACCTCACCCGAGCACTTGTAATTGATACCCTGTTACTTGGTTTTAATGTGAAAGATAAGAGCGTAAATTAACTACAGTACACTACAGCCTGGGGGTCATTCCTTAACATAGTTGTAAAGCCGCATTTTGCAACCAAGGAAGTACGTGAAAACGCAATCTGCAACTGTAACGCATTTAGCAACCAATTTCTTTAAAGTAACTGGAACTATTTGAAATAATTTAGAGATAGAATCGGGATGTGAACGGGGTTACCTTGACACCATGGGCTGAATATGGTGCCTGCCCCCGGGGTGGATGATTTATATTTTATTCATATCACAATTTCTGTCATCTTCCCCAAGCACACAACAATCAGTTTTTTATTGGATCCCTTAACCTACATTCAGGCACTCAGCTGTCCAGTGCTGTGTGGTGTCCTTTTCTTTTTCAAATTACTTAAGAGTCCATTCACAATCATAATGACAGTTGTAGAGCCGCATCTTTTAAATGCAACGCATTTTGCACCCAAGGAAAGTCGTAAAAATGAGTTTTGGAACTGCAATGCATTTTGCAACCAGGATATTTTGTAGGCACCTTAAACAGTTTGAAGTACGGGGCGTGGTTGTCCCATAGGGTGGTTGGTTGAAATTTTTACATCGTAATTTCTGCTATGTACCCGTAGAGCTGTAGTACCGTGACGACCTTTGGGGGGTATTTTTTTTTAAATATTTATTACTGTTATCCTCTATCCATTATAGTGAGGAACATGAGGCGCCGGGGATATTTAAACTTGCCATTAGGGATATGCACGTGTCCTTCGGATTTTTGGTGACTATGGGTGTTGCCTTCCCTAGGGGTGGTTGATTATTATCTTTATTATTTTCTGCTATATACCCATATAGATATTTGGGTTGAGGAAACTAAAATGTCTGGGTGTGCATCGGCAATTTTTTTTATTGTGACCTGGGGTGTGGCTATCCCTGGGGATGGTTGACTAATATATTACCGTAATTTATTTCATCTCCTCCTAGACCATTCGAATTAGGAACATGAGTCTTTGGTGCATGAGTGGGCTACATGGGAATTTTAGTGTGACTGTCCCTAGGGGGTGGGGTGATTAATGGTTAGTAAAACAATGAAGCTGTTTCCATGGATTGCACTTAAGTCAGATTCCTTTCAGAGTTGGACCGAGCCAGCCAGTACGATGTGTGAATCTGAAGGCGTTAGTTAGGAAGGAAGGGGAAATGCAGAGAAAGCAGCAGATAGTACTTAATAATTTTACAGACCTTAATATAAGTCGTATTCTTCAATATAGGCCAAGTTAATTAAAACCCATTCAAGACACCATACTCGCAGGAATCCTAGAGTCCAAGTCCCGTTATTCTTTAACATAAAACACACATGTTAATTACTGCTCTTAGGTAATAAACATGTGTGTTTTGTGTTAAGACACAACAGCAGTTCAACGCTAGGATTTCTGATCTAGTGTGTGGGGCCTTGAATTAATTTTTAATTGGATTCCCTGACCTATATTTACGCATATGGCTGGAAGTCCAATTAGTTCTGTATGTGCATCTGCTGTTCTCTACATTTCTTAAGGACCCATGCACATTCATTAAAAATGACTGGTTCATCAATATCCGTTTCATGTTCCTTAATTTTTAAGGGTATAGATGGCAGAAATAACGATGTGAATCATTCACCCCCCGGGATAGCCACACCTGACATATCATAAACATTCCCGGAAACCTATGCATATGCTCAACGGTAGGCTTATGAGCCCGGGAGGTTTCATGTTCCTAACTGTAATGGCTTAAGGGTAGAAGCACGAATAACGATGTAAAATTTAAAATCAACCTCCCCAGGGACGGCCATACCCAATGTCACAAAAATCCAGAAGGACCCATACACATCCCCAAAGACTGTTTTTTCAATCCCCATAGCATTACGTTCCAAACTTCATTGATCTAAGGATGGATAGCAGGAATTACAATGTCAATTAGACTCAACCGCCCCCCCCCCCCCCTCCAAAAAAAATTCGAAGTGCCCTTCCACATCCAAAATGGTATGTAGCCACGTTTCATGTTCCTAGCATAAGTTCCTAACTATGATGGTTTAGGAAGTAACAATGTGAAATAGATTATGCATGTATTTTAATTGTTAATTATTGACCAAGAAAAAATTCTGGTTGCAAAATGCGTTCATCTGCAAAAATCCGGCCCTATTTGTAAGCCTGTACAACCGGCTCTTCACCAGTTTTATGAATCCCCAGTATTTCATTCTCCCCGACATCTATCTGAACAGTTGACCGTTTCAAATCATTCAGATTTCAGACTTTCCTTAAACCTTAAACCTTTAACTTAAACTTTAAACCTTAAACTTTTTCAATATATAGGACAGCGGGTCTACATTTTTAAACGACCGAGATATTCTCGAAATATTATGTTGCATATCAAGCAATAGCTTATTTCGACAGCTGTTATTGCAAGTCATGACATTTATGTCATAGTTACATAATAAATACTTCTATATCACGAATAATGGAATAGACTGTTTGTTAAAGTAATGTACACCTAATGTGCAGCGAAATTAAAACCTCTCTGCCTAGTAGAGTTCTCGTGGAAAGACATACTACTGTGTACTAGCCACATCTATAAACCTGCGCCGTCAATCAAATCACAAATGGTCAGCTTTATGTCCTAGTTTAAAGGCAGGCGATGTGTTTATTTATAGACTTCGTTTGTCTTATACATGTAGTGCCTTAGACCCGCCATGATTCAACGCCCAAATATTGTCAGTTTTTAATCGTCCTGAAATCTGAAAAATCTCAAAACAAAATGGGTAGCAAAAAAAAAAAAATAATAATAATAATAAAAAATAAATAAATAAAAAATAAAAGCTGTTTGCTTTCCGTCACGGAGCTCTTGAGATATTTATAGAAGTTAATCTCACGGGTATCTTCGAGAACATCTGCAAATAACAGCTTCATTAAACTCCAACGAGATAAAATACACACTATCATGTGAGTGAGTAATGTTACTCCACCCCCACCCCCCCACTCCATTGCAAATACACGCGTCACTCTCGAAATCATGGTCTAGAATGAAACATCATATCGAGCTTTACGCCTAATTTCCACATCCAACCAGAACTGAAACATGTTTGGATACAAGCACATCTGTAACGATAGGTTTATGAATCCTGGATGTTTTCCAGGGTATGAAGCAGAAATTACGATGTAAAATATCGAATCAACCATCCCCAGGACGGCCATACCAAAAGTTTAATTTTTTTTTTTTAAATAGTAAAATGATGGACCCGTGCACATCCCTAATTATGAGTTTATATATCAATGACAAAGACCATTTTTAGTCCATAGAAATATATCTGAAATATCTGAAAGGACTATACCGACCGGACAGGAGGGTCTAAGTAATTATAATTATAATTATAAAATTTGGTTGAAAAAAATGAAAAGAAAATTAATTTCAACATTTAATTTTTTGTAGGAAAATGACTGGAGAAAGAGACCAAGAAAGGTTGGACAAAGACCAATTGATGACACAGTGTATGAAATCATGTTGAAAGTATTGCAAGGAAAATTGTCCTTTGCGAATATACCCAAAGCTACTCGTTCAAGTAATGACAGGAAGGCATACAGACAACTAGCCAGCAAAAAGTTCAAGCTTGGAAGTGTGCCCGATCCCATCACATCTCGTGAGGAGCAGCGGATACTACTGGAAAAAAATGGCACCATTGTCCTCAGGGCATCAGAGGTGAAAGCAGTTGTGCAGAAAGCATCTGCGCTCTCCAAAGGCGAAGGGGCTAGAAAGCTGAAGTTTAGGATTGGCTCCGTGGTGACAGGGGTGGGAAAGAGAAAAATCCAAGAAGTCCTTAATGCTGACAACCGGCAGCAGCAAAGGAATCCTAAATTTATGAATAAGGCACCTCTTCGACCAATCAAATCAAATATGGTTATGGATCGCCACCAGGTGGATTTGGTAGACTTGTCGTCCATTGAAGTAAAAGATGGCGAGGAAACATACAAGTGGATTCTTTCCTTAATGGACATTTTTAGTAGATATATTTGGCTTCGGCCCTTAAGGTCCAAATCATCTGATGAAGTTGCTGACACCTTAAGGGATATATATAATATATTTGGGCCCCCGAGAATATTACAGTCTGACCAAGGTGGGGAGTTCAAAGGAGCTGTAACAAAACTTTGCAAATCACTAGATGTCAAAATTATCCACTCTTCGGCGTATTATCCACAGTCGCAAGGACAGATTGAAAGATCACACCGCACATGGAAAGAAAAACTTCGATATGATCTGATATATGGTGAGACGGGGGTAAACTGGGCCAGAGAATATCAAGAGTACGAACGCCTTTATAATGAAGGTCCCCATTTGGCTCTCGGTGGCAGATCCCCATTTGAGGTTTTTTACGGCAGAACCAGTAATCGGGTTTCTAACAAAGACGCTGAAGAATACTGTAAATGTGAGGAGAAGGAGGATTTCCATTCTAGTGTGGACGACCTTGTAACTCATGAGGATGCTGTCCAAAAGATAAGAAGCCAAGCCCAAAAAAGTACCGAAAAAGCAGCAGAACAGATGATAAAAAGAAACCTAAGAAAAAACCCGCCTTCTAAATACCACATAGGGGATAATGTTCTTGTTTCTGTTGATCGGAAAGACAAAAGGGTGCAGAGAGGAGGGCATGGCATCTGTAAACCGAGGGTGGCACAAGGTACTGTAATTATCACCGACTATGAAACACACCGTTACAAAATTAAAGTAGAAAACGAAAAACCAATTTGGTACCGAGTGGACCGGATAACATCATTAAGTAGGGATGTCGAGCAACAGCGACAGAAAAAAGCCAAGCTAGGATCTCTCGTGTGTCTATACAGAAACTGCCGTGCTCAAAAAAACCGAAATTGTAAAAATAAAATGTGCGATAGATGCTGTCCAAAACATGGACTTGATAAATGTCACTACCACACCAAAGACATTTGGGGTCAACTGAGGGCTTTAGAACAACACGAAGACGCCGTATCGCAAAGTATATATGACTGTCTAATACGGAATGCTCTGAGTATGGGGTTAGTTGAAGTAACTGAAACTCCTAAAGATGGTAATTGTCTTTTCCATTGTTTAGCCCACCAACTCAATTTAATGAAAAAGACAAAATACACCCACAGGGATGTGAGGGAACAAATTGTTAATTTTTTAGTCAAATATCCCACTAATGCACACGGGGTGCATTACAGTAATTTCGTTCCCGGTAATGATTGGGATGGTTACCTCCAGGGTATGGCAGGTACATCCTGGGGTGACCATATTGTGCTGCAGGCAGCTTCGACATTGTACGGTGTAGATATAATGGTGGTGTCTAGCTTAGGCGAAGAAGCAACTCAGTTTTTGCATTCCACGACTGAAAATGGTGATGTCAGTCAACCGAACATAATTATTCTCGGACATCTCGCAGAACACCACTATATTTCACTTCAGGCATTAAATTTTAGCACACCCAGCGGCAATGACAGTAGCTCCAGTATCACAGCAGATGTTACATCTATTAATGAACCTGGTAGTTATAATTTCACTTCGTCAAAAACTGAATTTGATGTTAGTTATAACGATGTCAAGGAATATTTGTGTTTAGAATTAGAATCAAAAAACGAAATAGATATGCCTTTCAATAATGCTAACAGTCACAGCCCGGATGAAAATGTTGGAGAGAATGGGGTACCCCTTCATAGAAATAATGCTCGTGTTGTCAAATTCGTGAAGTACATGGAGAAAAGGGGTAAAACATTCAAGCGACAGATGATTTTGGGTGCGTCAGGTGGTGGAAGTGAGTTTTTGCTCGTACCGGACGAAGATATGCTTATTTTTGACGATACATCTCTATATATGGACTCCTCTATTAGCACAAGGTTAAATGATGTATGCTTTCAGTACTGGTTGTATTATGTATACAAAGGTGACAGACAAGGAATTAGAATAGACGATGATGGTACAGTCAGTATGACTCAAATGCAAGCTTCTGAATATGACGAATGGTTAACTTCAGTGAAGGGAGAAGTTTGCTATGAATATGGTTTTAAATCCATTTAATTGCTTATAATTTAAGTCATTTAAGTGTATTTTTACACATAACCCATGCAATTTTTGATAATATCGTTGTATGAAGTGTCTGTATGTGGATGTCTATGTGGATGTCAGAGAATGTCTTTAAATGCTTTCTTGTTATACAACATGCAATGTTCGCGAAAACTGCAGCAACAACGTTCCACTGAGAGATCAGTTTTTGGATGTATAGTTTTACGTAGAATGTAATTTTTTACGATAAAGAAACTTAGGCTATGTAATTATATAACTAGAAGTATATAATTAGAATATTGTTCTTAATTTTAAGTGTTTGTTAAAGTTAGAAATCATTAATTTTCATAGCAATGTCACCAGTACGCCTTTAGTTCACTTTTACTTTGAACAGTATTAATGTCGATTACATCATATTTAGAAAGTTGACATTTGCGTCAGATGAATGCATAACATTTTATTTTACACATGGTTATTGTACATTTGGGATCATATCCTTACTGATTTTACGACATGCGCTACATCGTGATTAGTAGAAGTAGAAACGGTAACGACATTTTCTCAAGAGTACTTGTGTAATCTTTTATTATACTTTCAATTTAATCTTTGTGAGTTGAGGGTGTTAGTCTTTAATGACATGAATTAGTGTTATTAGAAGTAGGATTGTGGTGTTTTCATAAACGTGTATAAGGCATGTTATTTATATTACATAGTTCACTTGTCTATTGCTACATGTATATTGTATTGTTCAATGACATCACTTTGCCTCAAGGACCCTCAAGTGCACCTATCCGTTATCATAACGAATTGCATTGTAATTCAGACCTGGGACCAGACCAGTTTTATGTCAAGAATATATAAGGTGAACATGAATACGCAAGAATATAAGAATTGCTACTAAAACCCCCAGAGTTATTAATTCGCGTCATACACCTGTGCTGTACATGATACATGTATGTAGTACTGTAGGAATATAGAATAAACGATATGCCGCTATGTCTGTTTTCGTCTTATAAGATTTGATGATGTTTTCGTTTCTTCCAAATGTTGTCTTCAACTGAACATGATAATGAATAAATCCCTTCTCTTTCCACTTTAGTAATATATTTTTCTACTAGCACTGCTCATCTGAATTAATTTAAAGCACTTTTAATGTTATACAGTAGTAAAAAAAAAAAACTTTTTACATCGCCCCAACCCAATATATCGTTTTCCGCACTGTGGGTTCAACTACAGTAAGTTTTTGCACGTTTTTTTCCCGTTGCTATCTTTGTGTCAAACTTAATACTAGTTGTCAACGCTGCGGAGTCAGTAAAATGAAAATATGCGAGTATGAAACAAAACGATTAGCCAAGAGAAATTGACTAACTTGCTAAATGATATGAGTCCCTGGCCTGAATTTTGATCAAACTTACAAACTGACCCCTGGAAACCACAAAATTTTCTTTCATGCCCAAAATCTGTGAATTTAAAGGGATAATAACTCTTCGTATGAGACCTATATTTCACAATAAAAACCTTGTGAATAACTCATAGAAATATAATATATTCTGTTTTACCACAAAAACAGCAGTTATAGCTTTTATTCTGATATTTGAACTTGTCTTTAGACCACGTGACCTCCATTGATGTCTATACTCTGTTAAAATCTCTTAAGAGATTTTAACAAAAAAACAAACTTTTTAGAAAAAAACCAGGGACTAACTTTGAATGTAAAAATGGATTCATTAACCATTGGTAAGTATGGGAAAATTGTTGTTTACTCCAGAAAAATTCATTTTTTGGCCGAAACGAAGAGTTATTATTGCTTTAAATACTCGATCCCCACCATTAAAAGTGCCACCGACCCTCACATTGACTGCCTCTCTTGTTATAGAGCACAATTCAAATAAATTTAAAAGAGACAAACCTGGCTGTTACTACAGAATCGGGATTCTTTAACATAGATTTTTTGTCTCGACTACAGGGACGCCTCAATTTCCTTTTCGCCCTATAAATCTTATTCAGTTGAATGGTCTTTATCGCAGCATCTATATTTAAGTTCATTAAAAACCACAAATCAAACGAATTGTGTGTACGCGCCGTAATGAGCATGATCTTTGGATGGTTATTTTAAATAATCCGATGTTGATAATTTCGAATCCTATACATTATAGTAAATCTGCGTACATGGAAAGCATCAAAACAGACTAAAAGGCATTTTCGAGTCGATCATTATACGGTTTTATTTGCATCTCATCTGTAGCGACATTAGTTGCCAGATTATGTATGAGAACCACGAAAACAGAGCACTCGCACCAGACACGGGCATTTAATTTTGGTTGGCCCTTACGGGCTTGCATTCGACCGGAGGCAGAGTTGTGAATCAATCTACAGTATATTATTTTCAGTTTATACAAAAGTTACCTAAGTCCCGCATAACGCTATCTAAAAAATTTGGTCACTTTATGACCCTTTAAAACACCGCTACAGATGTAGACACCCCAACCCAATTAAGTTCGATGTGAGAAAACTTTCAACAAAAAGGGATAATGTGAGCCACATATATTAAGATAAATATCGGAATAAAAATATGACACGTTCCATTAATTTTCACTGGTTTATGTCACTGTACCCTCTAATAGGGAAAGCCGTCAGCAGTTATTTAAAGTAATGTGACACATTCATAAAAACTTTATGCAAAACGTGAGCAGTTGGGATAAGTTAATTTACGCTCTCATTTTTCATATGAAAAAAAAAATGAATATTTATTACAAGAGTTCAGGGTGGGAGGGGGGCATAAGGGCATAGCAACTAAATTATGTTATGAAATAACGATTTGAAATTTAAAAAAGGTCAAGTTGAACCTTTCTACTCATATACTTTATCATGGTTCGGTTAAGAAGATATATACCCCCCCCCCCCCTGCCCACACTTATTTCAACCTGTAAGACTGGAATGTCGGTAGTCTGGCTCGGGCAATAAAATCTTACTATCTCCACATCTGGTTTCTATCTAGCGCGTTCAGAGCTTCAGAGCTTAGGACAAACATATTGCTCCTCGGAGAGGGGGAATAGAGGAACATGTCTTCTCAATATGGAAATCTATATATTTTTGGTAATTTCCTTTGTAACATTTACGAACACTGTAAAATACCCTTTCTCAAATTAATATGATGTTCACACATTTCTGTAAATATCCTGAATTGAAATACTAATTTTAAATGTCAGATTTATGACGAGGGAGAGAGAGGTCAAGACATTCAGTAAATGTCCCCAACTAGGGGAGAGTGTTATAAACTAAACACATCTTGGCAATAACCCGTAGCCAGTAAGACTGCTGATTGGTTTACTTATTATGATAAACATTATTGTTTATATTTTTATTAATATCAAACAATTTTACTGTTTGCAGGTATACCTGTTTGGAACCTGTACTCTGGGCCATATAATAGCAATGGTGCAAAATAGTGATATTCTTCAAATATTAAATTTTATTAAATGGTTGAATACAACATTAGTTATAGAACAGTAATAGAATTCAGTATAATGACATGTAGGAAGGTGACCATATTGTGCTGCAGGCAGCTTCGACATTGTACGGTGTAGATATAATGGTGGTGTCTAGCTTAGGCGAAGAAGCAACTCAGTTTTTGCATTCCACGACTGAAAATGGTGATGTCAGTCAACCGAACATGATTATTCTAGGACATCTCGCAGAACACCACTATATTTCACTTCAGGCATTAAATTTTAGCACACCCAGCGGCAATGACAGTAGCTCCAGTATCACAGCAGATGTTACATCTATTAATGAACCTGGTAGTTATAATTTCATTTCGTCAATATATGCCCGGAATTTTGTCGGAGAGGGAAATTTCTCGAGTTTGTTCACTGCCCTGTGAAGCCATATTTTGTGGCCTGAGATGCTGTATCCGTTACTTCGTGACCTGACCTGTCAAAAGCACGTCTGGGCGCTCTTTTCATCTTTCAATTCTTCCACATTAATCAAGATACGGAGTATCAATTACAAGTGCCCGGGGAGGGGGGGGGGGAAGAGGGAGCATGAAGGGAATAAATAATTATAAGTAGTATCCTTGCGACACAAGGTTACTCTGCAATTTATATCTTTCCATTTATGCTGTGAAATAATAGCCAGGTAGTCCGTTGATCTCGCGAATCAACCAAATGACCGTTAGTTGAGTTGCTTAAGTGCAAGTAATCAATCCCCTCCCCTCCCCCGAACGTCATACTGGCAGGTTTCCAAATGAAGACTATACCGCAGAAAAAGTTTGGGGCCCAAAAGAGAGTCAGCCAAGGACACGTTTGGGGAACACGTTAGAACACGTCATGATGGACATCAACAGGTGTAGGACCATAACAGAGCCTCTGGTAAACAGTTTAGAACCAAGGGACCGAACTTGATTTGAGGACCAGAAGAGAGGCTTTACATGTGTGTGTGTGATTCAAGAAAAATTAATGTAATTTTCAGGAGGATTCCATCAATCAAAGCACAATCACACAAATCTTGCAACACTAAAGCCAATATAAAAAATAGGAAATTTTATGGCAATAAAACTCCATGAACTACATAATAAAAAAGGTCTGCTCACCTGCAACTGTAGATGTCATTGACTTCCATGTTCTTGTTGAATGCTGTTGCTTCTAAGCTGTCTGTCATGGGACCATCCAATACTCTGATACCTGAAACAATTACTGTGTTGTGACATGTAGAAGATAATACTATGCACTTTAAATACAGACTGTTATTTAATATAATATTTACATATTTTTCTTGTAATATCAATGCCATAATCAGTCTTTTATATATCTAAAACACTTTATCTATAGGATCAGAGGCACCACCATCTTTTTCTTCATAAAATAATTTGAAGACATGACAGAGAAAAAGATGAAAATTTAAATTGAACTTGTATATCTATATTTGAATCACTTATAAATATTAATCACATTTTGCTAAATTTAAGGCTAAAATATCAACTAGGCAGCAGACATAAATAACACATGTGATGGAAGCACTGAGATGAAAACTTCTAAAAATGATGAAACAGTCTAACAAAAGTGCACGGAATGTTTTGTGTCAATGCAGATGCAATAGATGTAAACTAATGCTTTATAGCAGCATGACCAACATTTTTAATCATCATGATCAGTTTTTAATAATCTACTCACATTAATTACTGTAGACATTTAGAAAATGTAGTAAGCACTGGACTTTAAACCACAGCTATTTGCCAATTTGTGAAAAACTTGAGCACTATTTAAGTTCGTGGACCACACCTACCAATCAGAGAATAAAATTGCTCAATAGCCCAAAAACTTGTGGGCTACATAACAATATTTTTAACATATATAAAAACATATTGCAAAAAATAGATATAATAATAATTAATATAATAACAATGATTAGTTTATTTAAAATCATAGCAACCAAAAGGTTGAAGTTGTTAACAAATATGAGTTCAAATAAAAATTGAAAACAGAAGATTAATATTAAGATCATATTAAGTTCAAAATAAACACAGACCTCTAAAAGCTAGTTAAAGAAAATGGGATAAAAGTGTTTTAGAATCTTTCAGTCTTAATTTATGGCACTCAGTAAAAATTTGGATTGGTTGCTATATCATAACTTTCTGTAAAATCTGGTAGTAAAAAGAGAACTTAACTTATACCTTTTCATTCTTAATGTTCTGAAAGAAAGAATTCCATAGTTCTAAGTGCTGCTTTTCAAAAATTAACTATAAATTCAAATATTAATTTTTTTATTAATCAAATCATAGAAATAGAATCAAGAAAAGGTTTTGCTCTTAATAATCATCAAAAATGACAAAAAACTCTCGTGCTAGTAGAACTCAAAACACCTGCACACAAAGATGCTATATGCTACCTGTTGAGCTGTGGCACCCAGGTACTAATCCAGTACTTCAAAACATGTACCATTAGCATTAAAAAAGGTCAAGAGCTGAGGTCATGGTGCATGCTGCACAGGGCTTGCCATTTACTGCATTTTACTGGTATAAATAGGTACAAGTGGTAATCTGTGCCATCACCAAAATTTGGTGGTCAGGTCCGCATAAAGTACAGTATCTCACAAAAAGAATCAGAACAATACCTCCCGAACTGTGAGCCAGAAAGTGCTAATAGACAGTCATATAAAATCATGCAAATAAACAAACAGGAACACACTTTGAAATTCCCAAAAAGGGATTTTGAGTTACAGAGTTTCCTTAACTAGTGCACATTAACAGTGCCAGTGCACAAAGTATAGTTCTTCAAAATAACATCATGATAAATAGCAAATTGTCATAATGTACTACAGACTACTATAATTGTGGACATTTGATGGGACTGATGCTCAAACTACAGGGCACATAATTTCAATTGTATAAGCTCTCTTACTAAAGGTTAAAGTGATTTTCTACAGAATCTACCTGCCAAAATGAATTTTCCCGAGGTAAAGTGCAATTTCTGTACGCAAGCTTCCATAGATCCTGGGAAGATGCATGTAACTACAACATCAGGTATGCTTCATATAAACATTTATTCAGGGTGTAGCATGTATTATCTTTACTGTCTGAACAGAGAAATTCAAGAAGTTTTGCAGGATATAAATATGACTGCAGAGGATTTTCAAATGTGTGTAACTTTAACTATATGGAACTATTCCCACAGATATTTAGATCGATCTATCTCCCTGGGGAGTCTCACTAACTTAACCGGCTTAAATTTCTGTCATGCCGTTAAGGGGTAATTATCTTCACCCCCTAGCTGATTCGGTAGGCGTGACAGACATTTAAGCTGGTTAAGTTGATAGCAATTTAGTGAGACTCTCCAGGAAGTTAGACCGATCCAGATGGATCGATCTAGGCATGGGAACCTAGTCTATGAAACTTCAGGTTTAATTGTTTCACTCACCAGCAACCTTGGCTTGAAATGCCACTCCCACTGCACATACGGAGTTAGCAACTGCCCCTATCTCCCCTGCACAGCGTGTGCCATGATGATTTTTATCTGGAGGAAAATCAACTTATACACAAAATAACTTCTTTTAATGATACTATTCCAATAGCAGTTAAAATGCAAGGCAGTAAAGTAAAAGGCCCTTTCTGACATTTAAGTGTAGTGTTCTAATTTAACTTGACTATTTTTTTATTTATTTTGGGACAAATAACATCTTGGGTCATAGTATTTAATCCTTTAGTGAAATATTGGTTAGCAGGAAGTTACCTTTATTAATTGCAGGCATAGGATCACTGTCATGAGAATTCAGATCCCAACTTCCTTGAGGACTGTAATTGTCTTGAATGTCTGGGTTTGTCCACTCTAGACCTACAACAACAATTGTACAAGTAACAAACATAACAGTAGCAGTGCTTTCACATTTATTTTCCAAGTCACATACTCCTTTGGCCTTAACCCAAATTTTTTTAATTAATCATTTTATAGATATCATGTATATTTTATGATATATTCAAAACAATATAGCATCTGTCACCTGTTTTATAATACGTATATATATCTTCAAGCTCTGTTCAAATCAGTTCTCAGAGAGAGAGTCAATTTCTGAATTAATCTAGGAACATTTTAAAGGGTTCTCATTAAATGAGAACCTACATTTACAGCAATGATTGTATCTAACCTGATATGCTCACAGTTCATTGTCTGAGCAATTACTTGATTGTATGTAATACCCTGGGATTCTAGAACAACCCCCCCCCCCCAACAATTCCCTTCCCCTAGACAACCCAACCCCCTCCCTAAACAATTCCCTCCAAAGAATATATACATAAACATACAAATATGAAGTAAAGATTGCAAAATTCAAATCTTTTCATCCATTTTATAAATATTTTTAATTGTGGATATGGAACATTAACATCAGTAACCAAATTATTTTATCCCAATGTCATCTTTGTGAAGTACAAGTATATAAAATCTTATTAAAATCTGATAAAGGTATATTCAACTATCCTCTGAGTAAAGGTGGGTAAACAGATAAACATATATTTCAAACAGATATTTTATCATATGAATGTTTTTTAGGGTAGAGAGTAGACAGGTATGGTCCAGCAATTAAACAAAGCATACATAAATATTTTAATGGCTCTCTATAAAGGATTTACCAGCTAAAATAGCTTTCTTTTTGGGAGGGGGGAGCAATTTTCTACTACTCACAATTTAAATCAATCCCTGCTTTGCAGAATAAATATGCCTGTGGGAAAATTTTCAAATGGGAGCAGAGTGCCTTTAAATAAGTATTAGTACATATCTGGTTTAAAGCTCTTGGTAACCACAAGATGACCTTGACCTTACCATCATCAACCACCACGACTGTCACTCCTCGTCCAGAGATGTTCCTGGACCACACCTCCTGGACATTGATATCCATCTGGGGGTTAACCTCATTGTGCTAGGAATAGAGAAGGCAAACATGTTCAGACAATTATATGTACGCAAATGGCACTGCAGAACAGTTAAAAGATTGATAAATGTATGCATTATCTATTATTTAACACACTTAGAGAGCTCAAATGACTCAAGCAACAGTAAGCACACACAATATAGTTGTAAAAGGCAAGGCCTGCATTTCCTAAGAAAATCTGGACCCAAGACAAAGGTTCTTCAAAAACCTGTACCAAAACAAAACTGAGCAAGTTGCACTTGTTTTGGGCATTATAAACACATAAAATATTATCCAGTACGATTACAGTAAGTAAAACATTTGTGTTTACATGTTGGTTCTTAACGTATCACACTATATATGTGCACACATGGTAATTTTGGACGACAACAGCCAAGAACTCTGTTCACTGTATTTGTCTGTGTGTGTGGGCATGTAATTGCACACATGTAGAAAGCTTTTACTTAATGTGCATTCAGAACAGATGATCCATGGACTAACTGATCTGCTGACTGAATGTGGCCAACCCCACTTCAAAAGCGATGCAGCTAATATTCCTAGTAGTCTCCCCGCACGCACCATCGCTGCAGGCCTAGGGCCAAGCAATTAAATCTCGAAACCGACATTTAATCCGTTTAATGGCACTGTGGAGGCAGGGAGACCATCAGGGATTTGCAGCATCAGTTTTGAAGTGATGTTAGCCATATTTAGATGGCGGTTCAGTTAGTCCGCAGATCACCTGTTCTCAATGCACTCTTAGGCTGCATTCTCAATGAATTAAGCCAGGCTTTACAAATCCTGAGACTAAATATGGCGGACGTACATGAAAGGAAAACCGCCTAATCTTTTAATAGTCTCTCCGCCTCTCACACGCCTCCCCACATGTCGTCCCTGCGGGGTACAGTCATTAAATCTCGGCTCCGTTCGCCATGCGGAAGCTACCTGAGAAATATTAATTGCACAAAAACTCAAGGTGAAGAAAGCATGGCGGCTGGAGGCGATCGAAGGAAAAAAAGCTTTTCTGTTCTATTATCTCTCAAAACAGAGACGAAAAAGAAATGAATTGGCCCGTAGAGCAGCAATGAATCGGCTATCTACGGATATAATGTCACCAGAGATATTCACGGAGATACCCAGCCCCAGTAGACGGAGGATGAGGAGGGCAGAATTTTTGCATATGCAGTCTCTCGTCAGAGGGCGCAGTTCGTTCTGATGCAAATGTTTGGCTTGTTCCCTATGCCTGATCGAACTGGAAGGGGGGGGGTTCACTATTTTGATCCCGATTCATAGCTGCTCTACGGGCCAATTCATTTCTTTTTCTCAGGTAGCTTCCACATGGCGAACGGAGCCGAGATTTAATGACTGTACCCCGCAGGTACGACGTGTGGGGAGGCGTGTGAGAGGCGGAGAGACTATTAAAAGATTAGGCGGTTTTCTTTTCATGTACGTCCGCCATATTTAGTCTCAGGATTTGTAAAGCCTGGCTCAAATCGTTGTGAATGCGGTCTTAGTAGATATATAGTTCACATACCAAATGCCACTGTCTGGGATAGGCAGGGTCCTTGAAGTTCCAACTGCGTTTCACTCTAGGTCGAATAACCTGCTGACTATACCACAATACTTCTGGAGAGACATCCATTATATGGTGAACAGTTTGTATAACTTCTCTCATATATGTTGAAGAATTCAAGTACAAACCATCTCTGCATCCAGGTTTATTCAAAATGTCTTCGTTTTCAGTTCTTATATTATCACCAGTTAACTGGGTTTTGTGAGACTTAGAATCCATATCCATAGTTTGTTTCTTGAATGTCTTGGAATGAAAGAACAGAAAAGTGTTTTCAATATAAGATTTTTGGCTACTTTCTGGAAACACACCTTGACTATCATGTTTGGTCAATTTTATCACAGATTTGGGGTACAAAAAAGTCTCTGTTTGAAGTGGGTTTTGACTTGAATCGAATTGACTGACTTTGGCATTTTGAGACCTGGATATTTTTCCTAATCTTGGCTTGGTTTCTGCATCAGAAGCACCTCTTGTTTCCTTCACATTAGAGACTGGAATGTTGTTTAACCTGAGTTCCAACATATAAATATCAAAATGTTGTAAATATTCCATTGGATAAAACATAACGGAAGCCCTAATCTTAGAATTAGATAACAACCCACCATTTAACCTATCAGCAATAGCTCTGGATACTGAACTGGCAATGTTTTTGATGTGTTCACACCGACTAGAATAGTAGTAAAAGTGCTCAGTGTCTTGTAATTTGACTGCCCAACTATGTATCTTGGCACTGTGATACTTGGTATCAATGTGGTGTTTAACATGCTTTTCCATAGCATCTGCATTCATGGTATGCTGAAGCAATGTGAAAATACATAGCCACGCATACAAAGCACCCTTTGACCTGACTTGCATATTATTTGACTTTATAATAAGCATTTTCATAATTGCCTTTATCCCTTGAAGTTCACAATCCATGAACTAAGGTCAGCAACCACTTCAAAAAAGATTCAGTTCTTTGGTTTTTACAACTGACAATTTGTATTGGCATATAAAGATAGCAAATAAATAAAGACACTTTAATAAATACTGTCAACAGTAGAATAAGCTGCAGATATAATATACCATATACATGTAAAAATATAATAAAGATCTTATCTTTTGTTTTCACAGTTAACATATATTGTGGATCCTGTCAAGTTTCATAAAGTTGCAGATGTGGTAACATGTTTATAAATAACAGCAAAAAATCCAATGCATAAATATTTCAGTGTCCCTGATTGAGAGTTCATGAATGACTAGATTACTAAACCCAATATTACAGAGTCCTTTTCACATGCTTCAATGTTTCTGACCTATGATCCAAAATATTTACTTTTAATCTTTAAAATCAATCCATGAATATTATCATAACTTATCTCCTGAAATCACAGTTGCTGCTATTTTATTGCACAATTCTTGCCAAGAGATCTTCAAGACCCGTTGAATAGTCCTTCATGTCTGTTAATAGAGGGAATTGTAGAAAAGTTAAAACATTATTGATGAAATATTATTGAATTCAACAAGTGTTCTTGCCAAACGTAGAGCCAGATTTGTAGGTCAGCGTCAGCATGCGAAGTATCACATCACAACAATATCTTATGAATCAGGTTAAAAGTGCCACATCTATCTAGGGTAATAAAGATGCCCAATGATTGTGCAGCAGAGTAAGTTACTTAATGACACAAAATCTGTCAAATACAATTATGACACTATTGGCAAAGCTTGGATAGGTCAACTTCAGTATTGCCTACCCAATGATGAAAGTACATCACTGTCCAATATTCCCATAGATATAGATGTCTGAAAGCTAGTGTTATACCACCTTTCTCTGCAATTGTTGCTATTTACAACAGCTTGATCCTGCAGGATTTGTATGCAACTATTAGTCCGCGTCATCAACACTGGGCCCACATCAATTGCCAGGAAAAATGAAGACAGGATTATAATCTGTTACATTACTCACTGTCCACAGGTTCTGCTTTGGGTCTCACACGGTTACAAGGTTTAAACTTTTTGGCACTGATTGAACTAACAAAAAAGAAATGCTGTAATGTTAAATAGACAGCACATAGCTGCATCTCCAACTCAACATGCTTCAGCTGCACCGAATCCTCAACCTTATGATTCCACCATTTAAATAAATAATTCATTGGTAGGCAACAGATGTAACTGCAAGTGACTTCATCAAATAGACAAAGCACCAATTTCCTCATATATAATTTACTGACGTTACAAGAATGAGCCTTCAGAAAATATGTCATATATCTCTTCTTCCTAAGTGAACAAGTATGGGACATGAACCAATCGTGTTTCATGGACAATAACAGAAGTCATTTTGTTCTCTCTGTCCTGGAGCATCCTTGGAGGTCATTTGGCTTGTATTCCTGAACTATATGTTCTGAAGGGCAAATCTGAAAGGATACAAAATAAATTTTGTCACACATCGAGTGGATGCTCAAATCCCAAGTACAAAACAGAATTTTACAACTGCTTAATAAGTGAAAATAACACACTGTCTATGATGCTAAACACCATGCACACATTTACTTGAAGACAGTCAAAATCATAATTTTTCAGAGGCACATTCTTTGATGTTTTTTTTAATATCATTTACAAGTAACTATAATTTGATTGATATATTTTACCATTGTGCTTGCACAAGGCAAATCACAATTTATACCAGTAGTGTTTAATGTATGATATTTTGATACTGAACTATACATAGAAGGTACTCTGTACCAGTACAGTACCATAAAAATCGATTAGGTACAGGTCCAAAATACTGGATCATGAAGTACCGGTACTGTACCGATATAAATTTACACCAAGTATGTGCTTGGTCAACAAACTCAAAAGCAGGTAAGAGGTCAGTCACTTTTCCATTTTTGCCACGTAAGGCCCTGGGCTGCGCAGAGTTAATTTGTTAAATTGTTCACGTCGTATTAAACTTACCTTTATCAAAAATTATTTGCCTCTCAAAATGCAGGAAATGCACGGTCAAAAATTTCAAAATTTCCCAGACCCCCCAGGAAGATCAGGCCTTCGGTCCTCCATGGGACACCCGAACACTGGTTCAGGTACAGGTCCGGACCTATATCTAAACCTCTGTACCGGTACCTGTACCTGATGTTACGTTTAGGTACACAGCCCTAATACAAAGATATCCAAGACAACACATAATACACGTACTAGTATGCAGGCATTAAACAAAGACAGTCATAGAATCAATGACATTCATTCAAAAGTATGTCAAAACAGTTTAATTTTGATTTCAAAGATCTCATAATTATGTGATCAAAATATTCATTATCCTAATATATAAGCCTCAAGTCCGCCTTTTAGGAAAGTTTAAAGATGACAGGGTCGTGGTTTGTCCAGCATTCAGCACGGCACACATCCCTCGTGCCTCGTACGTCCTGCCGTCCCTCTTCCTGAAGATGAGAAAATTTATGAGAAACCAATGCTCTGAGCAAAGTGCTTCTATGACTTCCTGTTGTTGGTGCCGAGTCAGAAGATGGTACTTGTGATCAGAAGGTTGTGTTCAGCACATCTGGAGAAGCAGTAGACCCATGCTGTTACTGTTACCTATCCCATGCTTCCCAATCACTTTTTCTCATACTGTGCCATCTCAGGCAACTCTCATATTTAAGTCACCAAGAATGATGAGCTTGTCTCTGTTGGGAACAATTGTGATGATAGCAATTAGGTCCTCACAGAACTTATCCTTGATCTCATTTGGGTTTGTCATGGTGGACATGCACGTAAGGGGAGTTTCAGGGTCATCAGGTGATCATTTTCTCCTTTGGTGTGCCAGCCTGCTTGCCAATGAGGGTTTTACACAGCAAATCCAACTCGAGCCTCCTGTCTTGCCTCAGGGCTGCAACTCCTCCAAAAGAACATATAACCTGCATCTTACTTACTAAGCTAGCCTTACCCTGCCTATCTGGTCTCACATAAGGCAGCAATGTCAATGTTGTATCTGGTGAATACACTCCCAATGAGTGTCTCAGTTCTGTCTGAGTCATCTATGTCCAGAAGCATACGGTATATGCACATTCCATTTGCTCATAGTCAATGGGGTGATCCTTGTTACTTGTTTTTTTATTTGCTAACTACGGTGGTGTGGAGCAGGCAGTGTTGAGGGTATCTTGTCTAGCTCCTTCATCCTGCCATGGGAGATGAGCAGTGATGTCCTGAAAAGGACTGCTTAGTCACTCAGGGGGATACCAGACTCCACCAGACTCCAGTGAATGAGAAATCAACCGTGTGCAGATCTGCTCCTACAACTTCCAGTGTACCCACACTTGTTGCTCACCTGTCACCACAGGACTTGCAGAAAGGTGATGATAGGATGTAAGATTACTGATGACTTGCGCAAAGACTTTGTAAATTGTAAAAAAAGAGTTGTGCAGCGTCAACCTCACATTCTTGTTCAAGACCATCTGTTTCCAGTAGCAAGATGAGGTCAAGAGGTCTAGAGACAAAAAACATGTGCAGTGGATGACCAGGATGTACTATATGCCTCATTCTGCTCTCAGCACTCCAGTGCTCTGTTGCAACCACCTTCTTCTCCATTGAATCACGACAGTTTCTTCCAGTCTGCCAGATTCAGTTTTCACATGATTGAGTCGGCAAACACTAAGAAGTTTACCAAGGACTTGACATCCATCTGCTTCCCTCACCTAGTTTAGCCACCCTCTAAAAACGATTGCCCGGGGTGGGCACTGCCACATACTGGCAGCTTCTAGGACCCATAGGTGAGAACTGGGTACCAGTGAAGACCAATACAGAGCAAGCCACCCTTGGAAGAGCCTCTCTGTAGATGTAATACATGTACGTACCCCTCCCGAGCAAACTACACGAACTCCCTAAAAGGGCTACATAGATATATTGTGTTATATAGAGTGGACAATTTTGTGTTTCTTTACATACATGAACAATCAGGTATAACAGTTAAGGCAAAATAATTGTGATCTTATGTGCTATTAAAAGGGTTTTGATACTGTGTATGATAACGGATCAGTTAGGTGTGGAAAATTCAGGTAAATTAGTTCTGGAAAAATGTTTGTGATCTTCAATCAACCAGGGCCAGAAATCCTTATTTCGGCAGTCATGGTTTAGTTAATACCCCATATTTGACAGTAAACAAAAAAGATTTAATAACAGCATTTTAGCATCAATGGAAAACTGGTGACAGGTAGGATTTGACAAACAAGTAATTACACAATTGACTGATCAGTTATCTTATTTATGGCTGAGATCACAACCACTTTCCTTTACCTGTTTTTTTTTTTTTTTCCTGAATTTTCCATACCTAACTGATATTTTCCCTAGCTGCAGTACCTGAGTTTTTCCACACCTTTAATGATCCTATTATCTTATTAATATACCCAAGATGTCAACCATTTCCTCTCAACTGCTTCCCTCGAAGTATCATGTAATAAGCATATAATTCTCAACAAGTGACTATCTGTGGTCCAAATTAAAAAACTCTAGAAATAAAAACGTGTGGCCCCCAGCTTAAACGATTTTGCATCAATTTATAATGGAGCACTACCACCGGCTCCCTTCGCCTTCCTCGTATGCACAGGCATACTCAAAGTCAGCACTATGTCTCAAATGAAAGACTTAGAGAAATTTATTGTTTACCTTCGTCTTTTTGTTTTCTCAATATTAACATATGGACAAAGACCAACATGTTTCATGAGTCGATTTAGTTGCTCTCCAAGTCCGATTTGACCCATTTGCTAACACCATCCTCCACTTCCGGTTTGATAAGGTCACGTGCATTTGTTTATTTCCTTCGCGAGGAGACTGTACGTTGATTAAGTCATTTTCCTTGAAAATATCTAGAAATTCACAGCACAAAAGATAAAAATAGACTAGTGCAAAAGTGCAGCAGAAAGATTGCATCTTGGACATTATATATATCTAGTTATTCAGTTGATAGAATAAAGGAGTTCCAACAAACTCTTTTTCGCTCAATGAACCAAGAACTTGATAAAAGCAGCACTAGTCTATGTGATGTACCACACTAAGAAAAAAGGCGAAGAAGAAGAAAAAAGCGACTCCAACTTCTTGGTTAAACATATTATTACTAACCAGTACTTATTAGGACATTTCTTTAAGAACATTTTACCCCCCCCCCCCCCCCCCCCCCCTCTCTTCGCAGCACGCCCTGTCTTCACTAACACAACAAGGTGATATCTGTGGAGGCCGTCACAATCATGGTTGAGACGCCATCAAAACCAAATCGCTGTGGCCTATGGCACCTATCCCAAAGCCTCTGTCACAACCGGCCGTACGGGCTCTTACGGGCTGTTCGCGTCCAAATTTGCCGCAGCATCTCACGTCCCACGCAAGTCCTTCTTTCACAATTTCGAGTTCGCAGACAGCCCGTAAGCACATATGAAGAATATTGGACATGTCCAAATGATTTTACGAATAATCTGCGAACAGCTAGGCCGCAAGCGTGACTTGCTCACCTCGCAAGGAGTATACAAGGAGTTCGCAAGTGAGACGCGCGTGGGCCAAGACTCACGTTGCAAACAAAGAAGGAGCAAGTGCCTTTCTTGTGTTGAGTACGGCGCACGCTCTCACAACTAACGAACAAAAAGTCGAAAGTACACCTGGGTTGCGTCGCACGTGCGTCACCCCCACGCCTGGGGTATAAAAGGTGTGCTCACGACGCACGCTCGTGACTGGACAATGAACGTCGACTGAGCAACGTGTACAATAAATTTCAGCAATTTGAAAGTTTTCTCAGTTCAGCTTTTAATATGCCTTCAAACGGCAAGAGAAAGAAACTTAGAGAGCGGAAAAGAAAGGATAATAAAGAAGAAAGAAGGGAAGAACAGGATGCAAAATAATTTGAAATTGACGTACGCCGCCACTATGTCATCACAAACGTGTGACGGTGTGAGGCAAGTGTGAAGCAAAACTGACGGAAAAGGGAACTACTTTCGCCGTGCGTTGCATTCTCTTCCTAAGTGGTGAGTGCGTGCCACATACGCGACCGCAAAACAAACTCAATGAGTGAGTACAATTTCCACGGCCATCGCGCCCTGCAAATAGCGTCCCTTTTAAAAATAATTCTTACGTGGCATCGCGACTAGCAAGACAGACTTGCGCCTTTCCACTGAAATTCGTAGCGGACGTGCGATCCTAAAATTCGTTCGTCCTGTTGCAGGGCCGTAGCCTGAGCAAAATGCCAGGGGGGGGGGCAGTAAGCGGACACGAGGGGGCGAAGCCCCCGAGGGGGGAGGGTCCCGAGGGGGGAGGGTGTGGGAGGGGGTGTCCCCCTCGCACGGTGTGGAAAATTTTTAAAAACTGTATGTATAATAGGGGAGACCGGGGCTAGTTGGACCCCGGGGTAAGTTGGCCCCCCGTCATTTTCTGAAAAAGTAACTACTAGGTAAATAATTGGCCACATACTGTTGTAAAGTGACCGTAGCCTACAATGCTAAGGAAGTGTCGGCCGTTAAAAAGTTTTAATTAAGCGGTGAGTCCAAATAAACGATTTTTGCACCTAAAAGTAATTTTGTTGAAGAGATTTAAAAATCTATTTTCATAGGCTTTTGATCAAATATTATATAAGTATAGGGGATCAAACTGAAGCTCATTGTTTCAAGTTTCACAGAAATGTATCATCTTTGATCATTCTAGCACCATAAATGGCTGCCATCCCTTAAAATAAATAATGTGCACCCGGGGCTAGTTGGCCCCCTTGACTCGGGGCAAGTTGGACCCTCATATTACCCACAATCCTTTGCGCGCAACGCTGTTTGAAATAAACAAGAAGTTGTAACTTCTTGAAATAAACAAGTTGGTGAAATTGACAAAGCTTGCCGGTGTTTACCGTCTGATTGATTTTTTTAAATTTGCTCTCTGGTGTCTTTTCGAAAATTTATAGTAGAAATGTTCTGTTGATTGTATGTATTAGAAAGCAAATCCATTGGACATTCCTTGGAAAAAACATTTATTTTACCTTAATTCATTGTAAGGTGATTTTATTGTATTTATAGTGTTATATGTGGCCCCAAGGGGATTTTCCACCCCTCCCTAGATAGAGACCATTGTTGAAACAAACTCGATGGTTTAAAACTGAATCTGTTACTTTCTTTTAAAACGTAAGTTCATAATTCGTTTTCATTCATTAAAAACCTGCTTTATAACATTATTAATTTATTCTTAATTAAAACAAAACAAATTTTATTGATAGATTTTTTTGGTTCTTGCAACACATACCCCCCCCCACACACACACACATACACACACAACGTGACGTACGGAAACCACAATAAATCTGCCTCATTTGAACTATTTATTCATCAAAGACTCTCAAAAATCAATTTAATAAATTAAAAATGTATAAAAATGTATTTCAAGGAGTTTACATGGGATATATATTTCATTTTCGTATAGGGGGGCCAACTTGCCCCGACCCTGGGGCCAACTTGCCCCCTGGCGGGGCAAGTTGGCCCCCTTGACGTCAACTGCGTTTTTTGTCAAATTGTGAGCCGTCTGGCATTATATTTGAAAAATAATGGCGTTGCATACGTAGCTTAGTCCACGGGGCTTACTTTGAAACCGGTTTTGTGACTCTAACCCATTCCTAGTTGGCTCTACAAGGCCAAAAGTGTCTTACTGGGCCAACTAGCCCCGGTCTCCCCTACTGCATTCTGGTGCATTTTAACTGTATTTTATTGGTCAATCAGAAGTCAGAAATTGTGGGTTCATTTTGCCATAAGTAGCCCTACAGTCATTTTTTCAACACAACACGCCAAGTGGCCTGGGGGATAGCTCCCCCAGGGAGGGTGAGCTTTTTGGCATGAACTGAGTTGGCTAAAAACAGTGCACCTTTGAAAACAGATTGTTGAATGATTGTCTAGTGGCCATGAGTGCCTTTTCTCACAGAATTGATACCAACTTTGCAATTATTTTTTTTACCTTGGCGATTTTTTTTTTTTTTGCACCCCAATTTCCAGGGGGGCAGCTGCCCCCCCTGCCCCCCCCCTCCCCCCCCGGAGGCTACGGCCCTGCGGTTGTGACCGAGGTTTTACTCACATAGAGCGCATTCAGGACAGCGGACTAACAGATCCGCGGATCAAATATGGCGACCTACTAAAAAGCTTGCCGCGCTTAATTCCCGATCAGGCACTGAATAAGTTCCTCGCGGGGATTACGCAGTGACATTTTAATGGGTCGGCCATATTTGATCCGCAGTTCTGGTAGTCCGCTGTTCTGAATGTGCTCATAGTTAGTACGTTTGTATGACACAGACAACCTATGTTGGGTCATTAAAAATAATAATAATAAAAGAAAAAAACTTGCGCACACGCGAGAGAAAGATAGGGAGAAAAAGAGTTAAAGAACAATAAGAGTGAAATAGATTTATCCGAAATTTTGATAAAAACATTTGGCGTTTATTCAATCATCATCGGGAACAGCCTCACAGACGATTGTATTACACACAGATATCATATCTATATAATTCTAGAACTAATTCGGAGATCGTTTATGGCAAATTTATTAGAATCACTGTTAGAAGTATTGATACATTTTGAAAAAAATCAAGCTTTCACTTGTAAAAATATATGAAAACGGCGGAAAATGAAATTATCAGGTGCAGAAATCTGTTTTTCTTAGGCCTAGGTAACATTATTTAATTTTTTAATATACTGGATATATACTGGCTATATTTGGATCAGGTCAGGAGAATCGGTCTGTTGATTACACAGTGGTCATACGGAGCCCCTTCAGACTCAGTGCAATTACCGTACACCCTTCGTGCAGCTTCTTTGCTGATTGACACGTTGTAGAAACTGAGCGTTCATTTTTATATCTTTATTATTTTAGTACCCATGTGATCATTAAGAAGAAACACACAACCTCATATATAAACAATTGGATAAGACTAAAGTCTAAACATTTTAACAATTAATGTGTCTCCTAAGAGAAAGGGGAAGATATAAAGGACAATAAAAAGATCAACAACAGGTTCGCCCAGAGTGGTCAATAGAGGAGTCCATTGAGATGGTAGCTGAGGATTATAGGTTGCCTTGACGATATTTGATTTTAAGTTAAACATATTATCATTTACCAGCACTTATAAGGTCATTTCTTTAAGAAAATATTTATCCCCCGCCCCCATCCCCCAGCTCCCGTCTGACCTTCTGTCTTCACTAACACAATACGGTGATATTTGTGGAGGCCGTCACAATCAAGGTTGAGACAGCATCAAAATCAAAACACCGCAGCCTATATGACACATTTCCCTTATTAACAGAGATTGTTCATTCGAAAGAGGCAGAGAACATATGTTGGGGCATAAAAATAACGTGCACAAGAGAGAAAAAGGTAGGAAGAAAAAGAGTTAAAGAACAATAAGAGTGAAATAGGTTTGGCCGAAACTTTGTAAAAAAAAAAACATTAATTTAATCAACATAGGGAACAGATTGACAGTCGATTGTATTACACACAAATTTAATCTTTATGTAATTCTAAGACTTACTTCGGAGATCATTTATTGCAGAAATTTTTATAATCATTGTTAGAAGCACAAATCAATTTTTTTAAATTCAAGATTCCATTTTTGAAAATAAATGAAATCGGCGGAAAATGAAAATATCAGGTGCAGCAATCTGTTTTACTAAAGCCTAGGCAACATTATTAAAATATTATTTAAATATTGGATCAGGTCAGGAGAATCGGTCTGTTGATTACACAGTGGTCATACGTAGCCCCTTCAGACTCGGTGCAATTACCGTACACCCTTCGTGCAGCTTCTTTGCTGATTGACACGTTGTAGAAACTGAGCGTTCATTATTATAGTTTTATTAATTTAGCACCAACGTGATCATTATGAAGAACCACACAACTTCATATGAAAACAATTAGATAAAACATAATTCATCTGTACAATTGATTTGTCCTAAGAGAAAGGGGGAAGAAGAAGAGTACAATAAAAAGATCACCAACAGGTTCGTCCAGAGTGGTCAATAGAGGAGTCCATTGAGACGGTTAAAGAAAGAGAAAATTAACAATATTATGAAGCATCCGTCGGTGAGAGCATTGCTCTGTGTATATTTTTGTATTGATATTTTGATTTGTCAGGGGCTTGAATTATCATGCTCATCCTAGCAGTATTATTTCGTGAAATATATCCTTTTCACTGATTGACTATTCATAGATGTTTTTATCTACAACTAATTTTAGAGATCGTTTATGACGGGAATTGTGATTTATAATTACATATACATATATGCATTCTTTCTTTCCAGGCCGTTATTATTATTTTAATAATTCAGTTATAATTGCTTGTCTAAAAGTATAGGTAGATTATCTCTTTCTCTCACTAAATAAGTTATTTACAAGCTTTATCAGTTTTATAAAAGTTTGTTCATGGTTTACTTATACAGAATCTTTTCAGCATTCAATGAACTGTTGTGTTCGTTTGATATTGTGTATTGATGGTTGAACAGAAAACCAAAAGACATAAGGGGCAGTGAAAACTTTTGCTACTTCTAAACTGGCCATACCTATTGTTGAGATGAAAATTTTTGATTTTGTTTTCAGAATTTTTAAAACTGTTTTGCCATCTCTCTTGCCTACTAAGAGCCGTGTCCCCATGACTAGCGACCTCCGCGTTAATACAACCAGGGAATTATATCGACGACTACGCTGTAATTCCCTGTTAAAATGCAACTTCAGGCCGTTGGTCACCAATGTAATTATGGATCCTAGGTCTTTACGGGGATCATTTAAGTCCAAAATTCATAAATTATATCTCTAAATATATAATATGTAAGTTTTATCTCTACCTTGCCATCGATTAACATCCCCTGGTATTTGCGTCATGGGTGCCACACACTTGTATCACTACAAATCGAACCGATATAATAAAGCATTTTCTAATAATTTTCTCAAAATATAAAAAGAAGCAGCACAAAGGGTTTGCATCATTGTTTATTTTCATCATATTAAATTTTGTACTGAAAAATCTCCAATAAAGAGGGCCAAACTTGTTGTATGATGTAATATAGGTATTGGTCCACTAGACCACTTATTCCCCCTGGAAAGCTAGCGGCCCTACGTCCGGCTTATGCTGTTTGGAAAGTGCCGCGTTAGGGCGAGCTCCTTTAAGAAGCTCGTACTTGTTTCCTGAAAAAATCAGAATCAATAAATTGGTTAAATTCTAAAATATTTCTCCAAACTTTCCCAATAGATTGAAGTTCAATTGATTATTAATTTGATAAGAATAATGAAACCCATAATTATTTATTCGTGGGAGTCGCAGAATTTTCAAACAGCCTAAGTTGGGGGGGGGGGTTCTCATTATACATGTCTTATACAGATCTTAAGATGAATTTAAATACTAAAGACGTATCCGCCTACCAACAATTTCTGCCATCATGCACGTGCCGTAGCCGCTGGGCAGTTTCCGAACGGAGTCTGTGTCGTCAAAACAGAGAGGGTGTGGGTGCCCCTCCGCTACGTCAGCGGCAGCTACAAACGACATTTAAGCATATATCTTATAATTACTGTATTCTGTGTACTCGAACACACACAAACATACACACACACACACACACACAGAGAGAGAGAGAGAGAGAGAGAGAGAGAGATGTAGGCATACGACACGGCTGTCACCATTGCTGCATGAACCTAAAAACCAAATAAAACGACATGAAATACATAAAAGGATTTACCAAACTAGTCTACCATTAAAAAAAACACCATTCAAATTGACTTTTAAGTTTTTAATGAATGTATTCCCCGTACAGTCGACAACACAAGGACATTATTTAGTTCGTGTGGACTCTATATCTACGGTATGGGGCGATTTCATAAAATTCGTTAAAAATACTAAATCGATTTTGATCGTTTTTCACATGTAAGCTTTATTGGTATTCTGAATTTGTTCTATGTGGTATTTATGTTCATTGACCAATCAAGGTGATGACTGAGCGTGGAATACACTTTCTGCACGACCCAGTTACGACATGAACAGTTCAGGGCTGTGTCACCAGAGAGAGAACAGCAGATAGTTATAGAGACATCAGTAAAGAAAACCCCGTCTTTTACATATCACTGTTATCCAATCAACGGTCTCCTAGAAAATGGTGTATGCATTGCCATCATCTAACATACGATCCTCTGCTTTATAATATCACGCTTCCCCCAAAGACAGGCATCATGTTGACGCAAGCAATGTCATTTTATACTTGTACATCGCAGAAAGGCAAGCCATTATCCACAGCTATTTTTGCTAATAACCATATCTGATTGTTTGGGGGTGCGTGAGACATGTGAGACATGCGTGAGATGCATGCCTCGAGTGCTCATACCTACTGAGTAGTGACTTGATTGTCTTATTTAGTTCATCGAAAAGAGTTCTCTAATGGAATCTCTCATGTGACTCGATTTTCCCTTCTTTATTTTTACGAATATACGACTGATGAACAAAACATTTATTGCTTAACTAAGCAGATATTATCAAATCAGATATTATCTAAAGAGATACCTCAATATTATCAACAGAGAGTGGATGAAAATATGAAAACATTTTCTTACCGTAAAAATAGCAGTCGTTATCTTTGTTACAAGGGATATTCTTGTAGCACATCTTACTCCAGCACACAGTGCGGCCACTGTGGTCTCTACAGTCCATTGAAGTTCTGCAACTCTGAAAAAAATACATTATGTATCTATCCATATCTTCATCTCACATTCTGTTTATGAACGGTTATTTTACCAATTGGCGTTAATTTACATGTACCTATGTTACAGGTATGGCAAGCTTTATTTCAAATTTCATTGAATGTCAACCAATCACTTTTGAGCTATTGAAATATAAACCTGGGGATTTAAGCGACCACATATGGATGTGTAGATCAATATATACCCATATTTCGACAAAATTTTGTTACTTTATGTGCATATGGAATACGCTTGTTACCTCGAGGTTAACGCCAATACAACACAACGTATATGCTGTCAAGATACACCCTTGGTAAAAACACGTTTGTCAGCAGCTGTGATGCCTACATATCTTTATTTTATCTATCTATTAAGGACGCAAACATCTACCAATCTCCCAAAGTGTTAACATCTCCCAGTCACCCAGGTGTTAATATCCCTCAGTCTTCTTAAGTTTTCTATCTCCAACTGTATCTAGGAGTTAATTTCCCCAAGCCTCCCTTCTTCTCCCAGTCTCCCTAGATGTTACAAACTGTAACATCTCCCAGTCTCCCTAGGTATTATCTTCCTCCAGTCTCCCTTCTTCTCCCAGTCTACCTAGATGTTACAAACTGTAACATCTAGGTAGACTGTAACATCTCCCAGTCTCCCTAGGTATTAACTTCCTCCAGTCTCCCTTCTTCTCTCAGTCTCCAAAGTTGTTAACATCGCCCAGTCTCCCTAGGTGTTCACTTCCCCTAGACTCTATTCCCATAGATTTTAGATCGATCTATCCCCGCGGGGAGTCTCACTAGATTACTTTCAGATAAGCCGACTTAAATGTCCGTCCCGCCTACTACAAGCTGTAAGAGGGTAATTAACTTTCGTGTCCGCCCGGCTGACAGCTATTTAGCGTGAACCCCCAGGGAGTTAGGTCGATCTAAAGTAGATCGATCTAATCTCTGGAAATGGGGTCCTAGTCTCTCTCTCCCCCCCCCCCCCCCCCCCCGGTCACGTACGCAGGTAGCAAGACAAACTCAAGAAATGAGTACAATTTCCACGGCCCCTGCACCTTGCAATTAACGTTCCTGCTTGAAAGGACATCTCATTTGGCCCTTGCAACTCGCAAGGCAGACTTTCGTCTACCTCTACGACCTCCACGGCTTCTACTGCACGCAAAATTCCCAGGGGACCTACGATCCTAAAATCTGTGCGGTTGTGACCGTGGCTGAAAACACATTAGACCTAACAAAACCATGATAGATTTCGAGGACTATAAAATTGTAAATTTAGAACTACCTAAAGGGCTGTGTCCCGAGTCCATTTTTTTTTTTTACAGTTACATGTTTTTAACATCTATTTTCACACAGGCGCTTTCCTGTGTGTATATTTGGGTAGAAGTGCCTTTGCATCCAACTATTTACACCACAACAAAATATGCCTCTGTATGGGGTTCCTCATTAAATACTAATGACCAGGCGTGGAAGTGCCATGAAATATTCAACAAATACCGCAAAGCCGCAAATACCGCAAAACGACTGCAATTAATCTACACCTTATTGTGCGAAAGGTGTGACACGAATACATGCCAATATTATGAACATCATAATAATTTGTGAAGGAAGGGGATTTAATTATTTGATTAATTTGCCGCCTGTCATTAAGCTCTTACCTGCGGAGTTTAAGTTTGCCGTTTAGGCGCCTTCAGAAACCTTAAACGACAAGAATCCCATACAAATAATTCCCATCGATACAAGCAATATGAGCGATATGCGAAGTCCAAACTATAATAAGTCACTAGAAAAGATTCTTCAGCTGTTCCTGCAATCCCAGCAGTCCTTTTCATTTTCAGATTGATGAAAAATTTTACATGGATTACTTTTACAGAATGATACCGTAATAATTACGCTCCGTGGATGTCAGAGCAATATCGTTAGTTCCGAATATAATGAAGTACATTTGCAGTCTTTCAACTATATCAACAAACATTTCGCGAAACAATGGCGTACAATGCCAAACATTTTGATGTGCCTAGTGTGATGGTTGAATGAAAAATATTAAATAGAATGGATACTAAAATGTTTTGTAGTTTATTCGAATACTTGGAAATCACTCAAAAAAGTCAAGTGCACAATTTCAGAAACTGATAGCCAAAAGTCGCGAGACTTGCCGTAAAGTGAAGCTAAATTTGGATTTGAAAGAGAGTGGGGTCAGTTTTTAAGATGGCATTCCCGGCGCATAGAGTTTCTCCCTTATCGACAAAGAACAAGACTCGACCTACCTCACGCGGATTCTCACACGTTTTCCAGTCTCTTATGACGTTAAGCATCGTAGACAGTTTAGGCTTTCCTATTTCTATTCTGATCTCTATCATGATTTCCAAAAATGAACACCTAATTTCGTTGGTCTAATAAGATTGGAATGCTTCATTATTTTGTCTTTTCTGTACAGTAAAAATTGATGACCTGAATGCATAAAAAGAAAATCATGTGTGGCATACCTCTCTTGCCTGTATAACAGCAACTGCACCAACCAGAACAAATACAGAAATGATCTTTCCGGCCATAACAACTTATATGATCAGCATAAGAGTGAACTGAAACTGATCTTTGCAAGAAAACTCCGTATATTATATATATAGACTTCGGCCAAATAATAGTCTTGTAATAATGAAATAAATGATGAATAAACTCCCTGGTCGCTTATGGAATAATAGCTATGATGAGTTAATTTCAATTATCTCAACACCATTGGTAATAGTTCAAATGGGGTTAATGTTTTTATAATTATCCTTAATATAACAAAAGCCTAATTATAAAATAAACGTGTTCTAATTTTTACCATGAATATAATGATAGATGACGCATAATTTTGTGCACATCTGAAATTTGGCTAATTATAACGATAAATAACAAAATCAAGTAATACTAGATTATATTCCTAGTGTCTGAATGTGGAAATATTCATAATAAAACCTACAGATCGGACTATACATTTACTGCTAGAATTACAAGGGAAGAACTGCTAGCAAAAGTTTTAGGCAATGCTTATATACGTGCACAGACGGACCTTTATACGAACCTATACAGAATAGAAGGCTCTCGTTTTTGTTAGTTTTTAACAATTTTGGCTCATGGTGTAACGCTTATCTATATGGCTTAGTGATAGGTAACTGCATCACAATCGCTACATACACACACTGGACAATAGAAGTGTTACCCCCTGAATCTGAGTAATCAAAGTTATAATGCCTGGTTTACTTATAAAGTGACTAATGAGTATAAAACCGCTTCACCATGGAATTGTATTGTTGGTTTTTTTGTGAAATTTGATGTTAATAAAATGATACCAGGAGCATATCATTCCACAGTCAATTATCTCCCCCAAAGTATTGGTTAAGTAGGGGTGACACTTCTATTGTCCAGTGTGTGTAGCACAAATAACAATAGTCCTAAAAACATGGAAATAACCACAATTTCCTTCATGCAATGAAGCATGCACAAATAATTTTGTAATATTCCCTACCGAGGCATAACTACAACCAATTTCCCGACAATTTTCCGACAATAACGAAAATTACCTTGTGCTTCAGTGGGTTTTAGCGGCGATGAAGTCCACCCGGAGTTTCACAGGTGAATGGAAGCATACTGACTCTGCTGGGTCCAGAAAGTTACTGGTTTCTGGTAACCTCTGAGACTCAAGCTGGTTTATAATTATAGATGCAGACAGAAAAATGGCCACCAAGGATGTAAATACTTGGAAATCTCTTATACGCTGTATATCCCGGTGGTAAAAAGTCCGCAAAGCCCTGTTGAAAGATGGAAACTCGGCCATGTACCAAAGTGTATACAGTTTTTCTTCTTTTCTTTTCTTTTTATTTTATTAATTTTTTTTTGGGGGGGGAGGGGGGGGTAAAAATGAGACCTACCCCGGTACCTGCAGTGGTGACAGGATCCCACTTATGTATTCTTATACGTTTGTTGTTGGCCAATAATTTTAATGTATAAAGGACAATGTTGCAGTGTCGACTTTGTGTAGTCATGCAACTATATGATTTAAGCAGTGTGCTTGTTTTATCATTTTAGCAATTCGGACTGGAAACCGTTATTTGACCTTAAAACATTTTCAAATATAGATTAGACCATCATACTATCTGTTTGGTGAAGAAATGATCCTCTTTACATTTTCATTTTCGATTGTAATCACAAATCCGCGGCTTCACGTCAGAAAGGGCAATTTTGTTTATTAGGCCTGCGTACACCGGTACATGTGGGTTATTTGTACCACTTTTGATATGTATTTAAACGCTGACAGAAAACTAAGAAACTTTTGATGGACGAGAAAACAGGCAATGGCTAGCTAAACTTTGTCATTGAAATGCAAATGAAGTGACAAAGTTTGAGCAAGAAGTTATAAAGAGAAGGCCTTCTCTTTATAACTTCTTGGTTTGAGCAAGTTCACACGATACTGATGCTGAGCAACCTCAAGACTAAATGTATTTTTTAAAACTGCAGCCTACATACTGTGTGCCAAAAATAAAGATTTTTAACTTTTTTGTCAAGACTTGCTGAACCTTCAAACTTCGTCACTCCATTTGCATGATTTGTGAAAATGAAATTTGACCCCACATTTAGAAATGTCGCTGTAATTCCCACAAAATTCATTCTTTTCCCGGTAAAATTTCAAAAAGTAACGAATGGTGCGTGCATTTCCCATCAATATTTGGTTAAAATATTTAAAATGTGGTTATTTTATAATTATTCAAGAAAAATGTTTCCGAACTTTTGGGCCGAGTATATATTAGACTGTATGCAATATATATAACACATTTCATGGAAAACTGTTTGGCCTGTTGTCTTCGAACTTACAAGATAGATGAATTTGATTTAGATACAGGTCGAGTTGGAAAACCAGCTTGATAGGATCATTTTCTTAAATGTTATTGTTTTTTTCTGGTGGCGAACTTCCCTGTTACAGATACCAGAGAATTCACCCTTTGAATTTCTAAAAGACTCACATCTAGTCTTCTGCATTTGATAAGCCTATAACCACCCTTTTCTACAGTGACAAACTACGGCGAAAAGCATCGAGACAATTTTTGAAAGTTTTGTCAAAATATTTAATTTCGGAAACGTCTTCTTCTGTCATATTGTGGGATAAATTATTTTCTAAATTGGTTTAATGAGAAGATTAATATTAAACCGGAAGGCAAGCAAATGACATCTAATTTGTCTATTGACTGATTAAGATAGCCTCCTAATAGAGCCGCAGTATACCCTCTACCAGGGCCGCAGGTTAATTATATGCATTTTTTTTCAGCAGAGAATAGCCAGAGGCATATCTGTGAATATCCAGTGGAAAATCAATCGGTGATCCTAGTATTGGTAGAGACGCAGCAATTAATGGGTAGGTCAAGGTGTTGGGACATATTAAGGCGGGATGACAATCGTGCAGTGTTAATCAATGGAAGTGTATAATTTATCTGCCAGGATATCTAAACTGTGTGATTAAGGGAGAAACCAAAATACACCTGATATTTAAGTGTCATTTATTGCCTTCACATCTTAACATTTGTCTTCTTTGTGTTACTGTCGTGATTATCGAATTTACGATAATTCTGCTATGTAAAGAGGAAGGTGCAATTTTTGCACAGTTACTGTAAACTACTGCTTTCATTGAAATGTGTTGACAAGGTACATTTATTTATCATCAGACATCTGAAAGCGGCTTAAAAAGACCAGTTTCGATACTCGGAGTAGTTAAAAAACAAGGCCATACAAAGAAATTTTAAAACAGCGCTTTAAATTTAGCCCGTATGACACAATAATATTGAGTACTTAACACCATCTATTGGAACCACCTGGTCGGGTTGCACCGGACAAATTGCGAGAGATGATAACACAACGTTGCATTCTTTGTACTGGTTTATTTTCTCTATACAAAAAGATGACCTTGCTTAACAACAAAGTGTTGGACGGAGTTAAAGTTGAAAGATAACCTAAAAATGTTTGGGTGTGCAGATGACAAGGCGTTGATATCAGACGACAACGATAAGCTTCAAATGCTGGAAAATGTACTAGTAGTCGCGGAAGAGAGTGAATTGTTAGGGCTTGATATCGATATAAAAATTACTCCTATGGCTTCCTAGAAAAAGATGCATATATCAGAACTATCTTGCAAATCTCGGTGAAAGGCAATGTTTTAAAGAAGATTGATTAATTTGTGTACCTTAGCGACATGGTACGGGCAACAGGTATATGTAACGCCGGGTCAGACATGAAGATCGATAAATATATGTAAATCGATGTAACCATACATATACAAGGACATGGAAACGGTTCTTACATCAACAAGTATGTTGGTGGATATTCATCTGCGATTACTGAAATACGATGTTTGTTTCTCACTGCTCTATTCATGTCAGAGCTGGATAATCAGCAAACAGATGGAGGTGGAGGATCGTTTGCAAGCGACAGACACATGGGTTTTAAGCAGAACCCTGAAGGTTTCAAAGACAAACAGGATCTCAAACATATTCCGTTAACTTAATGTCAGTACTGTATACTTTTCCACCGCAATCAAGTAAACTCTTCTTGGGAAAATATAACTGTAATGCCATCAGTGAATTCTGATATCATCGCTTTCCGGAGCTAGGGATCCCTTGGTCGCTTATGGAATAATAGCTATGATTTTCTCTGTTGTGATATATTAATAAGATATGACACGGCGAACATACCTAAGCTCAGATTTTGCTGTGAATGTCCACAGTTTTTAAATGTCTGGTATCGTTGCACACGTTGTTGAAGATAAACACAGGTGCTGGTTTTGTATCTTTACACATATTGATAATTGATTTTTTTTTTAAAGTTCTTTGGCAAAGATGGCTCATTTTACTCCTTTAACGAAACAGTCCTCCGAATGTTGACGATAATAAATGGTGACCCAAAAACACAGAACCCATAAAAAATTTAATAAATCCTACAAAGATCCATCAAATTTCAAGAAATTTGCTGGACTTAAAATCCGTACGTGCATAATCATTCCCCAAAGTTTCACTTTTCTTAGTCACTTAGCATAAAGGTTATGTTCTTTTTAAAAATATGCTCCAAATGGCCTCCGAGACATTGGATGCACACTTCGTGAAAATTGTCAATTTCTCAAACACATACCTCCTTAGAGATTTCCCTGATTTTTGCTGGGGAGGGTTGTTCTGGTACACTTTATCCTTGAGATACCTCCACAGAAAAAATCTGGGGGAGGGTCAAGTCCGGAGAATTTGTGTAATATTTGCATACCCTGTATTATGTCCCTTTTATTACTATTGATTTCTGGGGTGGGTCTAACAGTCTTCCAAATCTCAGCACAGTTACATATCCCTCATCATACCAGCATATTCTGCAGCATTTTCCTACTTGCGACCCCATGACATTAATTATGAAATATCAGTTTGTTTTTTTTTTTTTTTGGTAGTTACAAAACAGAAGCTTTTCGGTAAATCAATAAGCGTTAAAATACACATTGCTGGAGAGTAACAATACTCCTCTTATACTTTTCTAAGTATTTCAGGACGTAAATTAGTTAAAAGTGATCCAAGCCAGCATTTTGTACGCATTCTAAGAGCATGAATTACTTTTTGTTGAACTTAACTGATGACAATTAAAAACTTAAAAAAATAAAATGACAGATAAATGGTCTTTATCAATATCGCAAATGAAAAATAATAAATAAAAAATAAATAAATAAATAATAATAATAATAATAATAATAATAATAATAATAATCATATTCACATGGCCAAAAATCAAGTCAAGGGTATGAATGGGGTCTCTGGAACACCCGCGCTTATACCCCCGTCACACTTATTCGGAATCAGCAGGAATGAAGATGAATAAGCCCGAACGAAGAATTTTTAAAATTCGAACCACATTCGGGGGAAATTTTCAAATTGACCTTTATTATTGTAAGAGTCCCGTTGGAATACTCAGAATGCGCTTGAATTCGCCTGGAATGATGAGTGCATTTTCGACTGTATAGCTCTCAAAAGCAGTTCGAATGTAGTTGGAAAACTAGGAATATTTATAATGCTGTAAGAAGGCAGTAAGAATATTTAGAATATACTTTGAAGGGCGCTCTAGTGTAGTTCGATTGCTGCCAAAATTAATATTTCAGCTCATCCGAGGCACATTCGAAACATTCTGGCGGAGTATAAAATTCCCGTCACACTAGAGGCGGAATGATTAAGAATGGCGTCGGAAATACAATTCTTTGTGCATTCCAGGATATTCGAATAGCATTCTAAAAACATTCTAAAAATTCTGAGTGCATTCTAAATATTTTTACCCATTCTTGTGGCGGGCTCGAATGTTTTTTGGTCATGCAAAAACTTTCGAAGTGCATTCCAAGAAGAAATTTATCGAATGGCATTTGAACAGTATTCTAACTGCACTATGACTGCATTCTAAATTGTCGGAATGCCGTGAGAATATTTAGAATGCAGTCACAGTGCTTTTAGAATACTATTCAAGTGCCATTCGATAATTTTCCACTTGGAATGCACTTCGAAAGTTTTTAACTTTCAGGCCTACCACAAGAATGGGTAAAACTATTTGAAATGCACTCGGAATTTTTAGAATGCTCTTTGAATATCCAGGAATGCACAAAGAATTGTCTTTCCGACGGCATTCTTGTTCATTCTGCCTCTAGTGTGACGGGGGTATTAAGGATTTTGATCATTTGATCAAGTTACATATAAAGCGCACGTGGATTCCCAGTAACGACCGAAATAAAGTCCACATGCCAAATCATAAACTAAAGTAATTCCTAATTCTGTCCAAAAAAGCTTTAAAACAGCAGCTACTTTAAATGTGTGGTTGCAAATTGACCTCTTGAGCCCCCCCCCCCCCCCCCCCCCCCCCCCCCCCCCCCGTCCTATTCGTGAAAGTGCCATAAATGACGTATAACTGCGTGCACATTTCAATATCATAACTTTTACTCCAGTGTATGCAATACTTGTTCAAATGAGACTGCTGAGGGACTCAACTTCAATTACCCTTTTCAACTGACATTTACGATCGTAAATAAGTCACACTGATTCCCTAAGGGCAACATATAATACCTGCATGTCTTCAAATTAAGATCATACTGCATGCGTCATCTAGCAACCGACCATTGTTCCGCTACAACCACTGCCATACAAACTATAACTAGCTAGCCCCTGCCACGGAATATTGCAGGCTGATTCATTATTTTTCCAGACAGAGGACTTTTCGAAAACAATTGGGTATTTCCAGTGTAAGATTGACATTTATTTTGTAGTTTTTTTTTCTCACCCACTTACCCAAACACATGCACTCACAAAGAAGAATAACAATAAAAGACTTCCTTTATACTGGATTTTTAGTAATAGTCACGAGAACATAAAGTGTACCACATTTGTATTGTTATAAACAGGGTCATTGCTGAAGCAACGCTTTCACCTTTAATTAATACCCATATTGTTAGTGAAGTCGATATTTTTGCCTTAAAATTTGAGTATGCTGTGATAATTATCCTTAGGGAGCAGCCACACACAGTTGATCCGCGGTCTAACTAGTCCGCTGATCAAATGCGGCTCCCACTTGAAAGCAAGTCGCATAATCCCCTAAAACAATGTAATGGATTTCCACGCCTCCCACTCGCGCCGTCCCAGCAGGGTGAGAGCAATTAAATTTCGGGACATGCTTTCAAAAGGGTACCCTGAGTGTCAGAGCAACGTAAAACTTAGCTTGTAAATATTAAATATACCTTGGAGTCATTTTTACTAGCTCTGAGGAACAGCGGCCATGTTAGGCTTCCGTCAATCAAATAGAACTGCTCCGCAGTGATTCTGCAGTTGAATGTCATCAGACCATTGAAATGAAACGTAAAACAAATTTAATTCTGCTTTATTTAATTTTATTTGCTGTATTTAAGATGTTAAGTGAAAAAATAAATAATATTCTTCGAAAACAAAAAAAATATATCTAATGTTTTTGTATTTTTTGCTTATCAAAGAACATTTAGTCCTGAGAAATACACGTGCACAATACACGTGCTTGCCGTGTGCCAAATTTGACAGCTACACTGTATGCCCGATACCACTATAAGGGCTGCACAATGGCTACACGAAAATCAGTTTTTACAGCAGAATGTTGCTTGTATTGTGGCACTGACCTTCGACTGCAAGATATTTTCAATTCAAACTTCTAACTCCGCGTCAGGCACTTCAATTGCTTCTTGTCTCGTCTGCACGAGATAACTTCAGCGCAAGGCGGGAAAGGCAGCTCCAGGCGGCCAAACCTGTGACGTACGAGACACATGACTTCCAAATATGGAAGCGCCCCAGGCAGAATTTTGAAAAAGAACGCCCCCGAGTTGCCGCTGTTCGCTAGAGCCTGGTATTGCTGATATGGGTTATATATGAAATCAAGATCGAGCTGGCAATACCGGAATCTAGAACCTAGGGTATCAAAAGGGCCGCGCCATATTTGATCCTTGGACTAATAAGTCTACATATCAACTGGTTGTGAATGCTCCCTCATATTGAACACACTCCGTTGGCTGCAATTGTTAAACAACTATCAAGGATTCTCCTATTCTTTTATTCACCCACAGGCCAACGCAGACATGCTTAATATATAACTTTTAAAACACGCGCTGCCTAATTTATACAATAGAGTTACTGCAACTTAAGGCAGGCTGAAATTCAGAAACAAACAAGAGACAAACAAAGAAAAAAAAGAAAGATAAAAAGTTAACCAAATCCCGCCTCTCTCCCATCCACCCTCCTGTCCCCTACCTACCCCCCTTCCCACTTCCTCCGATCTACCCTCCCTCCCTACCCAATCCGCCCACCTCACCCCGGCCCACCCTATCCACCCTTCTCTCCCCATCCACCATCCTCTCCCTCTTCCACTCTGCTCTCCCCATCCTTCTCTCCCTTCCCCACCCACTTTCCCCAATTCACCATCGCTCCGTGGATAAAGGTAAGAGAGACATACTAAGATATACCATTCAATACTTTTCACCCCGCAGAGTGTGAAAATATTCTTTCATTAATAGTGCCGCAACATGTACCAGTAACCCAGGCATCCCTGTCTTAGAAATGTCTCCATTTTCTTCTCATACCCTTCTCATACAGTATGATTATTCCAAGTTGTTTACCAGTAATCGTATTCCAATAGCGAATGTATATACATATATTGTGCAAGCCCAATTAAAATCAGGCAGATTCTTGGGCATACTAATATATATCTCAATTATTTTGATGGGCCTTAACAAGAAACACCGCTATAGGGGATTTTGCCCCCATTCACAAGCTCACATCCAACTGTTTAGTCTGACCGTGTCGTAGGTACTTGGTCCAGGTAAAGGCATTATAATCGATGGCAATCTACACTGGCACCACTGACGTCAATAACCGGTTGGTACCCCTACCCCCCCCCCCTTTCGCTGGTCTCGTTATAGGCCTACCCTGAGTCATCAAATTGCGTTGTAAATTGCTTCGCATAACTAGAAATGCTCATTTTATTAATTTTTAGACCCCAGAAAATGACAGAAATAAACTTATGCTGTCAACAGTGTAATACACCAGCAATTGGAATACGGTCTAGGACAGTCTTAATATTGGGGATAAGGGCTCGGCATGTTTCCAGTAATTGTTTTTTTTTTTTTTACAAGCCGTTTGGTTTACTTTTACCTGTCTCTTTTACACGTTATTAGCACCTTATCAGCACATATAAATGCCGATTTCCCACCCAGGCGTGAGCTAAAGTTAAAACGATGCAAGGTCATAGTTTTGGTGGTCATTTTGAATTTTGTAACCTTGACTGGGTTGTGTGTACTTTCAAATAAGATCAACGTTGATCAAGCACAAAACTATTGAAACGTAATATGTTGATGAAATTTATCTCTCTTCATTTTTAAATTTTCTACTCACAGGAATAGGCCTGCAGATGTTTTAGTCAATTACTTTGTGTTTTATCAATTACATGTAACGTGTATCAGATTAGTGAGAGGTAGCCGGATAATAAATATCATTTTACATTGCACTGCATGTTTTGCAATACCCGGTGTGGTTTGGTTTTTTATATTTTTGTATTCTCGAAAAAGTCGCCTTTGTGCTAATATCTTTGATGCAAGCAAGAAGAAGGGTCTGTACCAGTTGAGTTTTCAGAGACGAGTGCAGGCTAGGAGGAGGAGGAGCGGTAAGTTTTTCAGAAAGGAATAAAGCCTACAGGTATGTTCCGTGTGGCTACTGAAAGAAGCAATGTAATGCCAAAATGAATAACAGAGTCAGCATCTGTATATGATACATCATAGTTTGCTTTGAGATATAAAGTTAATGTATGTATTGATTTCTTTGCAAAAGTCCCAGTTGTGACTTATGTAAATGCATATCCAAGTAGTGTATTGAAATTCTTTGTTATATTTTAGTGCGTGTAAGGCATGTGAAAGTTCTTCCTTCGGTAAAGCTGGGCGTGACAGCAATTAAGTAGGTCTTGAATGTCTATTAAAAGGGAAACCATAATACATCAGGCATGTCATCGGCTTAAACAGGATTTTATTGGGAGGCTTCCTGGCGGCTTTGGAATATGACTCGTCGTGGACCAGTATAGACATTTGTTGTATATACATGTACAGTATATTAAATGAACATGCACCAATCTAAGGTGCAACTGTTAATTTGCTATTTTATCAACGTGGAATACATTGGAACTTTTAAAAATTGTTTGAAATCATATAAGTTAAGATATACTCGTGTATTTTTATTTTGGGCCAATCCATTATAGATATATAGTGATAACAGTCGCTATTACTCACACACACACACACACACATATATATATACTTGTATGTATATGTGTGTATGTGTGTGTGTGAAAAATAACGACTGTCTGGAGCTTTCGAACGTTTATTCACCGGCTCTCTTTTACATACAAATTCACAAGTATTTATACTCTATTTCTCCGTACTGATCACGCATTTACTTGTTTTCTTTCCATTGTCTTTATGAGATTACAAGGAATTTTCCATTCTTATGTTGCAAACCGCCATGCAACATTTCCTCATTAGGCAATCTCCAAGAGGCTTGTTTTCAATTAAAATATTAAAAATATTATTTGAATTATTCATGCTTGGACCATATCCATCCTTAGTTTGCATGTGTTTTACAAGTGTCAGAAACTTGCAAATCTATTGAGAAATTAACCAATCGAAGCGAACTATGTGTGACTTTGCCACGTTCCACCTTTTCCTACCACGAAAACAATTTCTACACTTGTTGACTCTTAGAGAAATTTAACTTACAATCAATAACTTCCTACTGAACTCCCTATCCTTTTACTCGTTTGATTTCGTTTTAAAATTATCTGCAATTAGTGCAAGTGTAAGTCATTTACTTAACTATATGTGTGTGTGTGTGTGTGTGTGTGTGAGTGTGTGTGTGTGTGTTTAATTGATTTATTTACTTTCAGTTGTCCCCTGGTTAATGATTAGAGCCTTAAAACCCTATACATGTAAAACAACTTTAGATTATCACCTTAAACTAGTAGGCTACTTTGCCATAAACCCGATCAAAATCAGTTAATTTTTTAAAAAACGAATTCAATAAAATCGCGACGTGAACTTGAGGATGGCTGTGCTACCGTGTAGTAATGAAAGCTTTCAAAACTTGAACTCTGGCTACATAAGAAGTCCAGATACCAGATACTAGTAAAATAGAAAGAGCCATCATATCACGTTCTGACCAAGTTCATACAGTCGAGCTCATAACATCCTGACGCTACAGTTATCTCATATCAGCAACTTTGCCCAGGACCCTATCTGGTTATGAAGTGCATGATTACCAAGCAATGTTTTGAAATTATCATATGTCCCTTTTTTGGCAATATACAACTAAGACAGCTGACCTCCCCCCCCCCCCCCCCCCCCCCCCCCCATCAATGTCTGACATCCGGGGGCGCTGAATATACTGTGGGTTTTTAATTGCTCTGTTCATTTATTTATTTTATATAAAGAGTAAAGATATATAAATGCTTTAATCAAACAAATGAAACAACGATTTCTCACCAAATGTATTTTCATGTTCTAAAAGTCCCATTGATGCGTGGTAAGACCCACCATTTATTGACAAATTTGTTGAAAATTTGCACACTTGGACTAGACAATCATAAAACTATTTAGCATCCTTCTCAGCCTTTACTGCCTTCTGCCACTGTTACTGCCCATTTGATTGTGAGGACCATCTTGAAATGAGTCAATACCTTGTTTTATCACAGTATGATGCACTGCATCATTTCTATATATATCTCTTCTGCATGGAATCCCCTGAGTCAGGTGTCCGTAAGCTCCTGTGATGCTTCAGACAGCATTTTTGCTGGTTACACTCAGATATAGGCCTGTATGACTAAACTGTGATAGCCAGCCTGATTAAATTGTTGAGTCAGCCATTGAGAAATCTATTGATGATATCCCTGTGAGGATGCAATTCAACAAGATTGCTTTAAATGACAGAAAAACTGAAATTGTCGGGGTTTTTTTAAAGGCATTGATGACTGTGGTAAAAATTAAAAACCAATGTTCGCATTGATAATGTGTCTGTGAAAGCATCTGAAAGTGTGAGAGATTCAGGCCTAACCAACTACCAGACTCGGCACTCAATGAATTAACTCCTGAACTCACTCCTGAATTAACCGGTATATCGGACCACACTACCCGTTTTCAAGGTGTGTGTCAGATAGCATTTCGGAGTATCATACCCAAGAACAAATTTTGTAGGACGACTGCGGGCTCATCCACGCTCGGCTGAACAACCTTAAACTGCACTCTTACTTTAGATTACTTATTTCATTATCTCTATGGGGGTATATGGGGACTTTACGACATTCGGTTTGAATGCTTTAACCACTTTTGATAGGGCTTTTTTTTGCATTGTATTAGATTAATATGCCAGTCTAAGGTTCATCTAGGTGGCTTTCAAATTTATGCACCCGGTTTTTAAATCATATAGCGATTTAATACGACAATCGTTTACTATCCAATCAAGGTGACAGCCGAGCGTGGGCTCATCCTGTCGGTGTTCTGACTGATACTCCGAAATGCGATCTGACACACACCTTGAAAACGGGTAGTGTGGTCCGATATACCGGTTAAGTCAGGATCCTTAGGTGCCGAGTCTGGTAGTTGGTTAGGCCTGAGATTTAGGAGTGATTTTTAATTCAGCTGGAAAAGCAAATCAACTTTTGTAGGTCTGCATCTGTTTCAAAGGATTCGTTATGTACTTGACATACCAACAACCACAACCCACGCCTTCATTACAATAGTCAAAACTTGACCCATGTGCATTCATATGAATACCACGATGCCGGATCGTCGCCGTCTCTTACCATACACAGGTAGTCATCTTCAGCAAAATAGTTGTTAAAGAGAATTCGTCTGGTTTGCTGTGATTTGCATAACACAACTTGCACATATTAATTTGGCTCTGATTGCCCTTCATGCTTTTATTCGTATTATCGTTTCCATGTATCCATTTTTTGCACTCTTGAAATGGGATTTCCCGCTCCAGTTGAGAGCAAACGCAAACGACGTGCTAGGTGAGAATTGGAATCTAGCTAGCATTTGCCTTATAGGCAACAGGAATCCGTGGTGATGCTGTCACATGTGGAAAGATTCTAAGCACACGATGCGGGAGGCATTACACACATCACATGCATTATTATTTGTTCGGATTTAAAGTAATGGCATTTAGTGGTCGAGTAAGGATATAAACATTTTTAGATTCCATGTCAATAACAACAGCACAAGTATGACCTTGTGTAACGCATCTAGACACGTCTATGTTCCTGCTGTCATTTACACCTAGAATTCAAGCTTGGTTAATAAAGACGGGTTGCACTGCATGACGGCTGTGACACTTATTGTGACGTAGATTGCGGTCTTTTAACGGTTTCACCCCAGCCTCAACAATTTGTTATTCCGCAATGTATGTGCTGGGCAGGAAGAATCTTAAAAACAGAGATCTCGGCTGCATTTTGATGTGTATAGATGTTGTTCGGTAGAAGAGTCTAAGAAAAATACACTTTTTATCACCGATCCATTTAGCTGACCGGTAAGTGTACGTGTGCGTACCAGTAGTAACAGTTCTCGAGATAACTTCTTAGGAGCAACCATTTCCACTGGCGAGAGAAGCGAGGGGCAGATTTAGAAAGACTTGTTTTTCGTATCGTAGTCCACGGAAAACGGGTAATGGATTAGATGTATGTCTGAGACCACATCCGGCCTCCGTAAACAACACTATAATCATTAGTGAGCTAAATTCTTCACGTTTCCTGATGCAGTTTAAAAAATGAAATGATGTCTATTTTCAGGGTTTCTAGACATGGCTTTACAAGCCATTCTTTTCCATAAAATAAGCTGCAAAGGGCAGTCTAAGACTTCATGTATTGTGCATGTTCTATATCGCTTCAAGTTGCCTAACCTATGATAGTTATATATACTTGGTTACTTTCGTAAGACGGATTATTGAGGAGATTGATGGGGCAGATGTTATTAAGAAGACCATTAACTAGGAGATATATTTTCTTCGATTTCAACGGCAAATTTGTCAGGTGTTTTTCTTGTATCTCTCTTGGAACACCCTCTATTGTAATCAACTTCTAGCCTGATCTGGTCACGGTTCGTCATCAAATAGCCAAGGTAGGTCACTCGCATGTCATAGTGGGTCACCAGTAAGATACGGCGAGTCCCTAGCATGCCCCGGTGGGTGACCGACAGACTGTGGTTTTCGAGTAAGGGTATAAACATTTTTAGATTCCATGTCAATAACAGCAGCACAAGTATCACCTTGTGTAACGCATCTAGGCACACGTCTATGTTCCTGCTTTTAGGTCACAAATGTTTTATGGTGGGTCACCGACAGGGTGGGGTGGGTCACAAATGTTTTATGGTGGGTCACCGACAGACTGCACTAATGTTTTATGGCGGGTCACCGACAGACTGCGGTAGGTCACAAATGTTTAATGGTGGGTCACCGACAGGGTGGATCGGGTCACAAGTGTTTTATGGTGGGTCACCGACAGACTGCGGTTTGTCACTAGTGTTTTATGGTAGATCAGTGACATTTTTATCATGTGACCAGGTGTTCGACGACTCTGTCAACTACAGGCCGCAGACATGTATGCAGGTACCTATCCGGGTACTTGTGCGTCTCCAAGGACCCAAATGTGACGTAGAAATTCGCGTAGTTTATTATTTGAGTCCAAAATAAATCTCAACAGGCTTTTTTCCGATCTTCGACCACCAGTGTTGCACCGCTGGGCCCGACAGCCACTTGGGGTCAAAAACGATGCACAATCTCAGACCAAAAACGAAAAAAAGGGGTCTGGTGCAAAAGGTTTCAAGTGACGCGCGCGGTGATGAGGAACATAATATAACTTTTATCGCCTAATCATGATCATCCCTCTCACGCATATTTGATATTAATTGCTGATCTTCATCACGAGCTGAAAGATAGCTAAATATTAATATTATGACAAATATTTTTTTCAGATTGTATATACCCTGTTCAGCACCGATATCTGCCTTCATTACAATGGATGCATACGCAAAAGACCTCATACGAGTGCTATCCTTAGTCATTTCATTTTGTGCGATTTGCTTCGGGATTCCGGGGAATGTGTTTGTAATTCATATAATAAGGAAGCATCCCAGGTTCCGGACAGTCCACAACCTTTTCCATGCCAGCCTCGCCATGGCTGACTTGACGACGTGTCTGATTGGGACTCCATCGTTTCTATTAGCTTGGTGTTTCAGTGCTGGAGACACGGCTTTCAGGGGTTTCATGTGCACTTTAAGTGTCTCTTTGGCGACTACCTGCAATTTGATCAACATAATAACTTTAATGAAGATTAGTATCGTTCGGGTCTATGTCGTGTATAAACAGAAGTACAGTATGTCTAAGAAAACTGGTGTATTTTCAGTAGCGGTCACGTGGGGTGCGGGAATGTTAAGTTTCCTGGTATACATCATCAAAGGCCCAGGACCCATAGAGCACGCATGCGCGGGAAGTACGGAAATTGTTGATGCTATTGGGGATTTGCCAGTTATGATATTATTCTTTTTCATCCCTGCGTTGGCTTTTTTGGCATTGATGTGTATAGGATCCTATGTATATCTGCTAAGACAGGCCAAACGCATGCGTAATCTAATCCATCCAATCACAACAATTAGCCATATCATTCACAGTGGCCATACACCCCCCTGGTGGGGAAATGACCCAAATGGGAGAGGAAGATCAGGCCAAGGCGATGACACTGACGTAAACACGGAGCCTCTCTCTGCAAATTTCATAGCCAACATGGCCGCCACGAGTTCCATTCTAACAATGGTTTATGTTCTGTCAACTCTCCCGACGATTGTCTTATCGGTAATGCAGATATGGCAGACAATTCCAGCACCTATAGTAGAGATGTGTTTCGTCCCTTTGTATTTTTCCATGTTTCTCAACCCTTATATCTATGCCAGCAGAAACAGATTTTTCAAGCATGAATTCCATAAGTTGATTTTAAAATGCCTTCAGTGAATTTTGTGGTCAATTCTAACTTTGTGTCTTATCAAAACCGGATGTTTTCATCATAGGATTCTTCCTGCAACAATATTCCCATTTGCACTTTTCCAAAGTTAATAATTTTCGTAAACAACTTTCACACGTAATGTGAATTAAGCAGGCAACAGTAAATCCTCAGTGAGGAGTGTGCGAATTATTTTATCAATATATGTGTACATCAGTACATGTTTGTAAGGCAGATAAAGCGTTCCAGTCACACTGAATCTTGGGCTGGCGTGCGGTCTATTTGATATGCCTATCAACTATAAAGACGGATGATGATTTTCAGTCCTCTTGTGCTGCCTGCTGTTATACAGCCTGTCCAGCAATTAGGGCGTCATCGTGGGTTGCATGCGACAGAAGATTCAATAGAGGCCGAAATTTAAGACCACGGGTGATCGAACTATAGACATATGTTTTCTTATGCGAACAATGCCTGAACCTTAAAGGTGAAGTAAAGTAGGGGGAGTTCATGAAGCAGATCAGTGTATCACCAGATCGGAGCCAGCATGATATCCTAGATCAGCTAAACGACACATCCACACGTGGAAAGTAATTGGTGTATCATAAGAAAACACACCTGCGGCCGCTATAAATAACATGCTTTTATCTAGGAAGCATTAGCATGTCGCACTCGTCACCGCAAGGCAATAAAGAATGAAACCCCCTACTTCACGCCAGTGTTCTTGGAAACCTTTCATGAAAGATGCTACATCTCTCAAAGAAGTGATGTTGCTATAAGTGCATTACACAGTGGAATTACATGTACCGACACCACGACATTTTCCACGGGTTTCAGGCAGTCTCTTAATGCAAGAAAGTGAAGACATTTCAGACCAAGGGCAGACCTCACAAAATAATTTTGAGTGAAAATTAATTTCAATTAAAAATTTTGTGATATGGCAGAAATCAACTAAAATAACATTGGATCAAAAATTAAAAAAAAAAAAAAAACAGAAGGTGGAATTCGTTTTACACCTATACGTTCTTTATATTAACCCGCTTTGACGGAGTCAACCTGGGTAAAAGTGGTTTGTGAAACCTGCTTTAGACTTCGTTATCATCTCGCCCGTTAATTGCACTGGTGTGACACTTTCACTGAGGACCTTACTGTTAGTCTGTTTTTGATTGCGTCCTCAGGTGTCACTCACAAAGACCAGACCAAAGAAATCCTGTCATTAGATGTGATCGAGCAAAATTTAGTAACCATGGCAACATAAAGCCATTTACGTCCCCAATAGATTAATAACAATATCTGCATGTAAAACTGCAGGATATTGAACTAATTAATCCTAACTACCAGGGGCCTTGCACGGAATATTGGATCCTCTGATTGACTTGTGCACTTTTAACAAAGAAAAAAGTCATAGTAGTACATATCATTGTAGAATGTAAGAAAGAACATTTTATTTTTATTTTTTACTTTTTCTGTGCAGGTTGAAATCTGTTGATATATAACAAAACCGAAATCAATATTTTGTTTTGGCGTGATTTTACTTTATCATTACCTGGGATATTTCACTCTGCTGCTATACCACTCTCTTTACACCAATTTAGACTTAGATTAGCCAGTATTTTTTCATTGGCAATCGCGACAGGCTGTTGATGTACTATGACATTGACATATTTTATACAGAATAGAAAGAATAATGAATGACCTTTGTATTGTTGTTCCTCTGAAAACATGACTTATTAACCTCATTTTAGCAAAATACAAGGTCAGTTTTGTTAGCTGTAACATGTTCGTGTATAACATCTGTCAGTAAACTGTGATATGAGTTTTAGATCTTCACAAAAATGCACAATGAATGTAAACTATGGTGTCCCTTAATATATACATGTATATATTAGTATGTTGACCGAATACAAATATTTACAGAAGTGCAGAGGTGTGTCCTTTTCTTCTCAATTAACCATGATATCAATGTAATATCTGTTTTAAAAACAACCATCTGCTGAATGCAGCGATGACAGGGACCAATTATTTCAAATTCTATAAACATCATTATCACAATATCAACGTAAAAAAAGATATTATCACTAGGTATGTACAATATGTTCATGGTTTAGCGTGTCGATGTACCTGTAGATTAGGCAAAACTGTCCCCGAAATAAACGGCAGCCACTTCAGGTTTGAAAGACGTGGAGTAAGAAATTTACTGTGTAACAATGAGTATTTTATAATAATGACAATAATAATAATAACAACGTTGTTTTAGGAAGTTGTGTACCACTTTAATTCGGCGTTCATGTGGACCCCTGTACGTTTACACTCTCTATCCCTTTTGTACCTCAGTACCTTTAATGGATATTGGCATTATTGGTATTGATATTATGGTTCCTTTAAAGCCCACCACTCAATCTTCAATTTTTCTAGCATTAATTAAATACCGAATAGTTTACGTTACATCACTCCACTACCGTTGTGATTGTCTCTATTTCAGTACTCTTATTATTTTCGCTTATAAGACCAATTAGTGTGGCATCATCCGTATATTTCATCGTAAATGTATCCTGAACATCTGTTACACAATCATGGGTAAAAAGAGGGAGAACGCATGGAGATAGCTCACTTCCCTTTAAGGATCCGGTGTATTAATGTCCACACTTGACGTTTTTGAGCCTACTGTTGCAATCAGTCTTTTTTCTCACTAAGAATATCTCAAACCCAGTTGCAAATAACCAATGGGAGACTAAGATTGTTTGAAAGCTTAAATATAATTTGAAAGGAATGATAGTATATTAAAGGCAGAAAAATTGAAAAATAAAATGTGTGCATGGCAGTTTTGTAAACTAAGCACCATGTCAGTATTTTAGTTAACTTGGAAACAAAAATTATTTCTTGAGCAAAAAAAAAAAAATAAATAAATAAAAAATAAAAAAGGGATTTTGCAAATATTAACTGGGTCTGGAAGACTCGCGTGTCTATCTAACAGATGACAAAAGGTTTACAAGTAATTATGACACGAAGATACATTGAAAGTTGTGCGATCAATACCATTTGGCGACTGACAAGCAGTTTTTTGCGATTATATGACACGATCCCTATCATATATTTTGCGCCTTTAAGAAATCTACCGCCAAGGAGGTTAGGGTTTTGGCTCCGTTTATCTGTCAGTTTGTCTGTCTGTTAGCAAGATTATGGAAAAAGATTTTGACCGATTTTGGTGAAATTTTCAGACACTATATGTCTGGAGTAGACCAAGTTAAAAACGGTAAGAGTTTGGTTGTGATCCATTGATTAATTAATTAAAATGGTTTATTAGTTAATTATTTGATAGGTCAATAATGTCTTACATTTTGGTGGCGATAAATGAATTTATTAGCCAATTTTTCACTTAATTAATTAGCTGAACAGCTTCATAATTAAAATTTAGGTAATTTATAAGGTAATGAATAAATAAATATTAATCTTTAATTAATATTAGTTATTAATCTAACTAATAATCCTTGGCGGAAGCCTGCGCTCTCTGAGTGCTATTCTAGTTCCATTATTGGACTACCTCACGACTCTGAAAAAGTGCGATAGAACTAGTTCTTTACAGCCAAAATGTCTCATTTTTTACCAATGTTTCTTGTTGTATATTGTTAACTGCAGTAAATACGTTAGACCATTAGATGGGTTGACCAAAAAAGACAGCTCCTCAATATAGTCAAAGATAGACAACTGATGTTCTTGGGCCATTCCATCAGAAAAGAGGAATTGGAGAATCATGGCCTTAGTGGTGACAATTTAGACACTTTTGGTCAATGGCGAGAAACGGAAACCTTTGGCAAAATATCAACTTTCGTCAAACGCGATGGCACACAAAGAAGAAGGCATTTAGAAACGCTGCAATATTATTATCAACTGACGTATATTTAGAAGTTGTGGGCGCTTTTAAAGAAAAATGATTCTTGTATTATGATATCAAGTAAACCAATTAGATAATTTTGTTCTCTATTTGACTTGCTTTTTCTGTCTTTTTCTGAGTCTTTTTCACTATTAACAATTATCCTTTCAACTTGTATCAACCGCATGTATCAGTCCCTCTTTGTAAATTACCATATTTCAAATGTATGGATAGTAATAGATTTACAGGTAGAAAAGATAGAAAAACGTCATCACTGCCATGACTTATCAGGTCATTTCTTCGAGAACATACCCGCCCCCCCCCCCTTTCAAGCTCTGTCTTCACTAACACAATTGGGTTATATTTATGGCGGCCGTCACAATCATGGTTGAGACAGCATCAAACTCATAACAGCTTGACCGGCGGTGGGCTTACACACACACACACACACGCACACACACACACACACACACACACACACATATATACAGTGGCGGATTTAGAGGGGGGTCAAGGGGGTCCTGACCCCCTTGAGTTTCTGAAAATATATTATACCAATATTCCCCTCTTGGAATTTTGACTAGCTAAATCATATTTCTAAACCGTACCAAAGGGCACTGTTTTCCATTCAAACAGCATTTTTTGTCGGGGCCGTTGAGCAGGCCCCAAACCCCACACCAAGGGGGGATGGTCGGCTCCGCATCCCCCTTTTAATAATGCTGGATCCGCTCCTGTACTCGCCCCTTCACCTAACCCCAGCAGCTGAAGTCGCAAAAATAACAACACTGTGATGGTGTTTTGAACTATTTTTTATCCACGCTTTACTGCAGTAAAATAAACGAAAGAACATTGTTACAAGAGCGAAGTAGCAGTTTGTTTGTAAAATAGGATAGTAATATTTTTGTTTACAGTTATATTTTTGTTTCCCATCCTCTTATTATCACCGGTCCTTGCTAACATTTAGCCCCGCAAGAATTAAACCACTTACCTCAACCACAACACGAATGTCAACTTTAATAAAGATGAATTAGTATCGTTTTATTCATTTCTTTCTTTCTTTCTTTATTTATTTTGCATAAAGCAGACTTTAACAGTAAAAGAATCTGTGAATATTCTACACATAATGCAAATACATTTATTCTTCCTTCTTCCACGCACATACTGGGGTACCTAGTTGTACTAATTTTGAAATGACCCATGCGCTACCTCCAGAATAACGTCAAATGTCATATTTCTTAAACTTGAATCTCTTTTTAAATTGGTTTCTTTTGATAAATTCTTGTTTTTACAAAATAGTTTGCAATCTAGAGTGTCGTATTATACACGCTGCAGGGCTCAGAAAGAGTACTAATTTTGGAAACAGGTTGTATATATTGTCTTGAAATATTTTGCAAGTTACTTCAGATTTTAGCGCTCTCTTTCGGCGTACTCACTGTTTCACAGCGAGAGAAATCACAGTGCGCGATGATTGACGTTTGCTTATATAACCTGCCAATCAAGCTGTTATTACTTGACAGCAACTATCAAAACTAACTGAATTTGATTGGCACCTTGTCAATCAAAGGATGTAGGAAGCTTGAACTAAACGTGTTCGACGACTAAAGTGATCCAGTGTGTAATGAGTGTAATTGACGTTTGTTTATATAAACTGCCAATCAAGCTGTTATTACTTGACAGCAACTATAAAAACTAATGAATTTGATTGGCATCTTGTCACTCAAAGGATATTGGAGTTTTACATGTTCAGAGAGAAAAGTGTAGCAACTGTGTTTGACGTTTGTTAAAAAAACTGTCATTCATAGTCGTGTGCGCTGGACAGCTTTCATCAAAAGTGAATTAGCCTGTTTGAATTTGATTCATACCTGTCTATAACAATACATGTCGTAACATTCTGGAGGTAGGGGGTAGTTTATTTTCTTTTTTTTGCAGCGCGTTAAAAAACGTCGGGTTCTTTATTTCAACTGAGTGACTGAAATTTAACAACGTGAAAGATTCCCTGGTTTTTTTCACAGGCGTTTTTAATTGTAATAAAATCAGTTGTCATTCTTTTTCTGGATATGATGTAAAATGACTATACATGAATTAACGTTGTTGTCGATGTTTGTAGCTCCATAATCCTTTCTTTGATGCTCTTACGATATCGGAACTTCGTATACGAACTGAACATATTACTTTAATCGTGCTCATGTTCTTTTACACCCAATTGAATATTTTTGGATCATTTTTTAAAAAACAAATGGTATAAAAAGTGAAACCTTGTCATTTTTTCATGAGCTTCGGAGAGAAAAAATGCCGAGATAATGATGTTAGTGGCCAGGTAAAATTAAAAAGTACTGGTTTTGTTCGTTCTTATCAAGGACCGGGGCAATAAGTAGCCCGTCGCTGTATAATTGACAGGAGCGTGCGTGAAAACTGTTGTTTTAAAATAAACTACACAATTAAAACTGCCAAATTAAAATTAAAAACAATTTTTTGTAATGCGTTAACATTCTTTCGTGCTTTAATCTGCTACATATTGTTAGTACTTCATAAGTATAAAAAAACTCCAGATTTTAATAACGTGTGAAAATTAATAAACTAATAGTGGGATAAGTCGGGCTGGTTTAATCAAAGACTTGAAATTCTTGGTTTAATTTATTGAAGTAGTTCGTTCAATATTTTATACTATATTTCATCAGATTGGTAAAAATTATCTTTTCATTATATATACATGTATGTTCAAATTATTTGGACTTGTCTCATTCAGAACCTACATGTACGTACACAGTACTCTGTTGAATTACAACAACAACCTTGCCTATTTATATTTGGAATCCTGGACGACAGCCCTCTCTTAGGTATTAATCTACTACTTCTTTATATAAAGAAGTATTTAACTCTATGTAGACAGAATAAAATTACACCTCTCTGGAATGCCTGCAAAAAGTATTTGGAAAAGCAAAAGAAAATAGATTTTCAATCTTTATACCCGCTGGGTCCTCAAAAGGCAGATGATCTCAGAAAAAAATGGGAAAGTATAGAAAAAATATTGATATGAATAGAAAAGAACATTTGTCGTAGCCTAGGCCTTCTAAGATTCTTTTATTAAAAAAATTCTACGTGTATTTTAATCAACATTTGTAAGAACTTTGTTTGCAGTGTGTGAATGGTGTGTGGAAGGTGTATTTGTCTCTTATTGTGTTGTAAATGTCCTGTATTAATTTTCGTGAATAAAAAAAAATTGTTCAGGTGTAGATACGGTAAGCTGAAGACTTGTTTTTTTTTTTTTAATTTCTTTTTCAGACAGCTCTCAGAAGTTCATTATGTGAGTTTTTTTCCTTATGACCAAATCTTAAAGCAATAATAACTCTTCCTTTGAGGAATGGGGTTGTTGACCATTGGTAAGTACGGGAAAATTGCCGTTTTTTCCAGGAAAATCCAATTTTTGGCCAAAACGAAGAGTTATTATGACTTTAAGCTAAGTTACTTTCACCTCATCTGTGATAAAAATAGACCGAATGTGATGCAGTGTTTTACCAGCTAGTAATAATAATAGTATTTTTAACTACTCAAATTAAGAGTTTCCTTGCACTCTCCCGCTGAAATTTATACTTCCGGGGGCCGTGGCTCTCTTCGACGATTTTCTCTTCGACAGATTTACAGAGGCGGATCAAGGATTATTTGAAGGTGGGGTTCCACGGATGCGAAATCAACCCCCCCTCCCCCCCGTTAAACGCCTATTTCTATTATAAGGCCTGGAAGTCCTAAACAAAATTTTATTGAAACTGCTGCCATAAATGATGGACTTGACTGAAACTTCAGACAGCTTGCTTGTGTACATAAGGGTTATCTGGGTTACAGTACAGGGAGGGGCGGGATACGACACATAGTGAACCAATATCTATATGGTTCCTTGCTGCACATTATGTTGTGGGTGTGCGTCGTCTTTGCAAACGGAAAGAGAAAATGTCAACATTCACCTACATGTAGGTGCAGTGCAGTGTACAGTATTTCGGGGTTGGGAGTTCATCCGCCTTGGAGAAATAATAAAACTGGTCTAGCTGAGCTCCACATTACACATGCATATAATGTTCAGGTGAGGGAGAATCTGCTTGAAATCGATCTTACAGTTTTCTGCCCAAAAAAACGCTGCTGCTACGCCATCAGCTTGAGTAAGAAAAGCATCTGCGGCGGACCCCCCTTCAAATAATCCTGGTTCCTGGATCTATATCGGGCAACGGACATCAAACAATAGGCCTACCGGTAGGACTACCATCCCAGAAAATTAAAATGAAAAGGGAGTGTAAAAAATAACTTCTTTACCTTTTAAATAATGAACACTGGGATCCTTTTAAATAATGAACAATTCAAATCCTTTTCAACCAAAATATTTTCAATTTGAACTAAAAATCAAAAGATCTAGGGCGAAATAGCTTGAACGTAGCGCTGAACTGGGATGCGCTTGATGTGCCCCGATTCGCCTCCGATATAGTGTGTTAGATGTGACCGATATGTTGATTGCGTTTTCACTGCAGGTCTTTTTTCATCAACAGACTTGTTCATTCGGATCGGAATACTATTTTCAAGCATTTCGCACGTTATGGAATATATCTAGGAATATTAACGACGTAAGAAAATGTCATCTTCTCCCATTCAATCGCCACTGGCACCTCGCCTTATATATATATTCAGTGAAGATTTTCGGGATGGGAAAGAGCGGAAATCATGTAGGCCTACTACAGACTATAGTTTTGCAAGTTAACACAATCGAAAGAAAAGGAGTGCATTTTAGTTTATTGGGTAAGTATAAAGACTATTTGCTTCCCTTCCGATAAGTGCTCTAAGACTTCTGTTTTGTGATAACAAACAAATCTATCAACATTCGTGTCTTTCATTGTGTTTCTACAAAACCATAGTCTAGATCTAATCAACACAAAACGGTGTTCAGTCATCCAAGTTTTCCTGAATTCAAACTTGGTCGTAGGGGAGACATTCGTTTGCGCTTGTTGTATACATGTCGACTCTCCCGGATAATCTGGGAGTCTCTTGAATACAGAACGAATCTCCCCTACAGGTAACCAATCTCCCGAATAAAAGCGACTTTGACAAATTGCACCGCTGTCAGTTAACGCCCTGTCGATTTAACTTAGAGTTCGGTGATCTTTTAAAAACTTAATAATTATCTTCTAATTGTTTGAGAAAGTGGTCACCTGAGCACCTGATCACAATAGGTCAGGCCTTGACCGCGGATGAAAATGCTAGTGTGAATAGCCTATCTGTTATTGGACACCTGGCGGGATCAGGTATACCAGGATATACAATATATGTGAGTAGAAAAGCAGGAAATCACATGCTTAGAAAACTTTATATCTGATTTTATTAGAATGTGTTTCCATAGTAAAAACACTTCCATGGATACCCATCTGTTGGTGCATGATTGTCAAATATGGCCTTATGGGCTATTTTTAAAAATTTGATTGAAATTTTAGAAATTTTGTTAAAAATACTGCAATGTAAAACTTATAGATCGACTAAGGTTGTTCAAACTCCCAACAAGGTTGTTCATAACTGCAAAAAAATAAAATAAATAAATAAATAAATAGAATGAATTTTAATAAAAGCTTATTAAAAAAATGTAAAAGTAAAAAGCTGAAATATAGCTAAAATGTCATAACACTATTTAGATGAAATTGATTCAAACTTTTTTTAAGTCGCATTATTTAAAAACTGTCCATGGTATTTTTTCAACATATTGCTTGTAGTTAATACCCCCTTTACACTAGACGGTGTCCTTTCTGCGTCCTTTGTGCGAGCATGAAACTGGCATCCCTGTGGTCATCAAAAGGAGGCACAAACATCGCTTTGGTTGCTAAGTTAATCCTCAATGATTGGCCAGTTGTTGGCTTGTAAAGTATTCTTTTTTTATTCTCAAACGGGGTGGTACTACATGGATGCAGAAAGGATGCCATCCAGTGTAAAGGGGGCTTAAGGAAGTTCTCCACGGGATCTAACCCCCCACCCCCCATCCCAATGAATTTTCCTGGGGTAAGGAGCCATTTTCTCCTACCTACTAACTGCTACTTGACCCGTTCTACACTAAGGTTCGATGTTTATTCCATTTTTAGTTTAAAATGACTGGCCATTGAAATAGATCATCTACGGTCACACACATTGCCTAGTTTTCACACAAGAAAATAGGTTGTTCAGTATTGCAGACCTGTGCCATATATAATTATAGATATTGCAAGCTGGCACTGGCTACGTGAAGAGACTGAGAAAATAATAATGACACTAGGTATGCACCAGATAGGTGACTTTTTATATCCTATATGGTCTAATGTAAAAGCTACAGACTTTATTTATCTAAGGGAATTACAGAAAATAAAATCGTGCTTTTATTTCCTCTGTTTATGTAAAACATGTCACAATTCCAATAAAGAATGTACTTTCCATGTTAAATTGTATCTGCCTTCAGCCTAATTTTTTAATTATTTCTGTCCTTCATCCCCGTGAAAAATGTGAAATATCCTGGTTTAGTTAATCTCTGAGCTTAATTTCTTATCACCTCAAAGTCATGCTATTAAAATAATCCAATCCAATAACACAAAGATGAAAAAGATGTGACAAAGATAAATTTTAAAATGGGCCATATACTGAAGCAGTAGTGTACACCTACAGTGCGATAAGCAAAACATTGGTTGTGAAGAAAACTTGGAAAATGTATCAAAAAAAGAGATAAAAATCAAAAGTATCAAAATCCTGAAATATGTCCATTTAGTGACATAACTTTATAGTAGATCAGATGGGTCCACATACATATGTACCCATCTCTCTGTCCAAACTATTAACTGGAGACCTACATGTGTATAATGTGGGGAGTGGGAACAAGAAAACCACTTGGCCTGCAAAGAAAACCTAGAAAACATACAAGAAAATTAGAAGAAAGCTCTTTTCTTATATATAGCATGATGCCCCTTAAACCTACAGTTGACACTTCATTTCTCAATACAGTATATTTTAACTTTTTTTTTTACTAGGAACACCAACTACACAAGCTATAGTCACTTTCATCCCAGGGATTCAGCCGCCAGGAGGTCCTGTTACTTTTATTCCCAGTTTAGAGTCACCTGTGACACCAGCACCCACAGGTAAATATCAGTACCACTATATATACTGTGTGATGTCATCGATACAGTAGAAGATATTTATGTACAGACACCTTTGACACCAGCACCCACAGGTAAATGTCAGTGTCACTATACATACAGTGTATGATGTCAGTGATATAGTAGAAGATCTGTATTTATGTACAGATACCTGTGACACCAGCACCCACAGGTAAATATATCTAGATGACTATATATACAGTGCATGATGTCACTGATACAGTAGAACATGTCTGCTTTATCTCAGTGTATAAAACAAGCATCTCTCTTTGCACATGTACGTTTTTTAAAGTGTAGTTGCATTTTTTCTCATGTTATCAAGTTGTCACTTTGAACTCCCATTAGGGATCTGAAGCCTTATGCTAGTGACACATGAATTTTCACATTAAATTGAACATATTAGTATACCATGTGTGTCCACCATTGGCCCTACTCAGAGTGAAACACCAACAGCCCATGGACATGATCATGTCATTGTGACCTGGGGTATGTTGTTTTATTTCTCCTGGACTGACACAAGCAGTTAGTGAATGTTTTGTGGAACTGGAACTCCTTGTCAATTACTGTGATTCGTAACATTCCTAATGTTGGACACACATATGGAACTGACCTCTTTGATCTCAGAATTTGACATCCCTCTGTGTGCTCTTGATGCTATTACTCAGTGATAATTCATTTGAAATTGACTGTAATGCCCAAAAATTAATGCTTTGTTCTTTATTTATGTTGTCATTGCTAGTCATACGTAATGCAGATAAATACAAAAAACTAATCACCTTTTTCTTTGTTCAATTATATTTTGGTAAAGTAAATTACTAAAAAGTATTACTGATTATACTACAGTGCCGTATATGTATTTTTTGTTCACTGTCATTGTTTACAACTTCAGGTCTGTATATTTGGCAGCTTTGCATGCTGCCTTGTTTAACCAAATTGTCACATTTCAGTCCTCAATGCTGATAACTGTTATATATTAGGTCAGACAATTGTAGTTTTTTTTTCTTACACCTTGCTTGTGACAGTGTCCCTTCACAAATCAACCCTTCTGTCTCCTTTTCCAGGTGACCCTTTCCATACAGCATGGTGGCTTAATTGGTGAACTGAATCTACCTTTCCGCTCATGTCTAATTCCTATAGAAAAGCAGAAAGCATCTGGTATTGGTAGTAAGGAGAAGTCTTGAATGGGTATATATTATTTCCAAATGACAGTTATCATAGGTACATTTACACAAACAAACACAAACTATCACATTTGATATTTTATTTTAGACTGAAAAATCTATCACAATATTGAAATAATATTTGTTTTTGGTAATGCTCACTCTTCTCAAAAATTGCCAATAAACTACACTAAAATTAGAAATTAGTAAAGTGATAAGCTTATCTCTGATTTCTACAGCTGTTAAGCTTCATTTTTATGTACAGACGCTGTAAGTGTCTGTATATGTTCTGATTGATCTGTCTGTCCGGGTCGTTGCTGTCGTCCTGGCTGTTGCTGTCCGACACATGACGTTAACCCCATAACTGGCAAACAGTTTTTTTTTTGTTTTACTTTAAATTTACTGAGTGGCATTGTTTGGTAAAGAGGCTGGTACCTTTCAAAAAATCGGCATGATCAGTTTACATGAATGATAATATTATTCTGATTTTTTGCACAATTTTGGTGACGTTAACCCCATAACAGCCAAATTGTATTTTTGTTTTACTTAAAATTTAATGAGTGGCTTGTTGTTTTCCAAGATCAGCATAATCGATTCATATAAACTTTAATTATTAACTTCCAAACCATATTTTTGTTTCACTTTAAATTTATTAAGTGGCTTTGTTTTGTACTGAGGCAGATCAGTGCATATTTATGATAATTATAAGACCAGCTTGGTGCTGTTGGTACAAATGGTTTTAGTTCCGACCCATCTCATCCACCGGATCTGGATAGTTACAATCATTGCATCGTAGTTGAATAAAACCACTAGTGAGTAGGAATAAAGGAATATTAAAAGGTATATTAAAACAAAATAACTAAAATACAAAGAAATAAAATTGTATCAATTAATTTTGAAACTTGTATATCGCACTTGTTAAAAAGTCACTCATTGATCATTTGGTTTTAGTTTTAGGTCTTTTGAATGTCTCCTGTTCCCTTAATGAATATTTGACATTTTGTTTTGGTTGTAAAAGATAATGCAGACTATGATCTGGTTCATTTGATATACTAATAAACAATTTTTTGCATGCATTTGCGTCTTTTTGCGTCTTTCACTCAGTAGTTCAAGTTTACTATGTTCACAAGCAGCGTCATATTCAAGATCAGGATAAATTATCTTAAGAGCTCTTTTTTAAGACTTTTCTACTAGAGCAGTCAATTCATTTGTTAATCCAAATTGCCAAACAGGGGTGGTATATTCTAAAACTGGCCTTATGACCATCTGGTAATAAGGCTAGTAAACAAACCATTTTATCATTACCTCTCCTTCGCCTTTCCCCAGGTGAATTTACTTTCACAAGAATTATAAATAAAAAGGCAATTCAAGATATTTCATGTTCAGTGTTTTACACCTTCATATGCCTATATGCTAGCTTGTTGATTCCACAAAGAAACTCCCATTTCCTAGGAAAATACTAGAATTAAGGTGGTACATTTGTATTTTTTCATATCCGCAGCGGTGTCTGAGGTTTCAGTCAAATGGAGAAGTCAGCTGATCCACTGCATCAACAGATATGGTGGCTCCTTCAATCCAGAAAACCAAGATATCTTCCAGGCATTTTAAAGAAGACCATTCTATTAAATGTATGTGTACATTAAGGCTGTATAATTCGGGGATGATTATTATCTCATAAAAGTTTATTGAAGTTTATTGAATTAAATTAATATCCATTTCACTTCTGACTGTGTACTGTTAAATATCTCTGAGTTGACTAAGTTCTTCCTGCTTATCACTTCCTCTACATCTGGTACTGGTATAAGGAGAAGTCTTGAATGGGTATATATTGTTTTCCAGATGACAATTATGGGTAATTTGCCACCTCTCACACAAACAAACAAATCATTACATTTGATGTTTCATGTCTGACTGAATTATGTGTTATAAAGTTGAATTTTCTTGGTAATTCTAACACTTCTCATACAAATTGCCAATAAACAACATTTCTATTACACACAGTCAGTTGGTAAGCTTATCACAGATTTTTATTAATGTTAAACATCATTTGTCCAAATTTCACAAATATTGCACTAGATTCGTCAAAATTATTAACGTTTAACCATTTTATGCCATGGAATTTGCTCAACTTTTCAATGTAATTTTCATTTTTCTCAAATATATTGTCCAAAAAAATCTTTTTCATGGGACACAGTCAACTGATGAGCTAATCAGAGATTTTTATTGTTGTTAAACATCATTTGTCCAAATTTCACTAATATTGCACCTGATTTGTCAAAATTATTAACATTTAACTATTTTAATCCATGGAATTTGCCAGTCTTTTCAATGTAATTTTCAGTTTTCTCAAATATCTTGTCCCAAAAAATCCTTTTCATTAGACACCATCTAATTATCACTTCCGTCTGCCTATCACTTCCTCTACATCTGGTATTGGTAGTAAGGAGCAGTCTTGAATGGGCATATATTGTTTCCCAGATGACAGTTATGGGTAATTTTCCACCTCTCACACAAACAAACACAAATCATAACATTTGCTGTTTCATTTGAGACAAAATTATATGTTGTAAAATTGGAAATAAATTTTTTGGTATTTCTAATTCATCTTAAACAAATTGCCAATAAACAACATTTCTATTACACACAGTCAATTGGTAAGCCTATCACAGATTTTAATTGGTGTCAAGCATCATTTGTCCAAATTTCACAAATATTGCACTTGATTGGTCAAAATTATTGACATTTAACTATTTTAATCCATGGAATTTGCTGGTCTTTTCAATGTAATTTTCATTTTTCTCAAATATATTGTCCAAAAAATCTTTTTCATGGGACACAGTCAACTGATGAGCTTATCACAGATTTTTATTGATGTTAAGCATCATTTGTCCAAAGTTTACAAATATTGGAATAGATTTGTCAAAATTATTGACGTTTAACTATTTTAATCCATGGAATTGCTAGTCTTTTCAATGTAATTTTTAGTTTTCTCAAATACATTGTCCAAAAAATCTATTTAATGGGTCATAGTCAACTGATGAGCTTATCACAGATTTTTATTCATGTTAAACATCATTTGTCCTAAGTTCACAAATAGTAGACCAGATTTCTCAAAATTATTAACTTTTAACTATTTTAATCCATGGAATTTGCCAGTCTTTTCAATGTAATTTTCAGTTTTCTCAAATATATTGTCCCAAAAAATCCTTTTCATTAGACACAATCAACTATAAAGCTTAACTTTATCAAAATTATTAATGTTTAAGTATTTTAGCCTGTCAAATTAGTCACTTTTTATAATTTAATTTTCACTTTTTTCAAATTATATATTGTTCTTTTTCCAGGTGACTCTTTCCATACAGCGTGGTGGCTTCTTAGTTAACTAATACTTTCTGTCTGGTCATGGCTAATTCCTATAGAAAAAGCAGGCAGTGAAAGACAGTAGCAAGAAGAAAGCTATGTCTCATCCATGTGTACAATACATGGTATGTGGCAAGATTTAGGACATTGTCAAATGGTGTGCTTAACCCTGATTCCAGAAACCCATTGCAAGGAGGAATCTGCATCTGGTATTGGTAGTAAGGAGCAGGCTTGAATGGACATATATTGGTTTCCAGATGACAGTTATGGGTAATTTTCCACCTCTCACACAAACAAACAAATCATAACATTTGCTTTTTCATTTGAAACTAAATTATATGTTGTAAAATTGGAAATAATTTATTCGGTATTTCTAATTCTTCTTATACATATTGCCAATAAACAACATTTCTATTACACACAGTCTGTTGGTAAGCTTATCACAGATTTTTATTGGTGTTAAGCATCATTTGTCCAAATTTCACTAATATTGGACCTGATTTGTCAAAATTATTAACGTTTAACTATTTTAATCCATGGAATTTGCTAGTCTTTTCAATGTAATTTTCAGTTTTCTCAAATATATTGTCCAAAAAAATCTTTTTCATTGGTCACAGTCAACTGATGAGCTTATCACAGATTTTTATTGATGTTAAGCATCATTTGACCAAATTTTACAAATATTGGACCTGATTTGTCAAAATAATTAACTTTTAACTATTTTAATCCATGGAATTTGCTAGTCTTTTCAATGTAATTTTCAGTTTTCTCAAATATATTGTCCAAAAAAATCTTTTTCATGGGTCACAGTCAACTGATGAGCTTATCACAGATTTTTATTCATGTTAAACATCATTTGTCCTAAGTTCACAAATAGTAGACCAGATTTCTCAAAATTATTAACTTTTCACTATTTTAATCCATGGAATTTGCCATTCTTTTCAATGTAATTTTCAGTTTTCTCAAATATATTGTCCAAAAAAATCTTTTTCATTGGTCACAGTCAACTGATGAGCTTATCACAGATTTTTATTGATGTTAAGCATCATTTGACCAAATTTTACAAATATTGGACCTGATTTGTCAAAATAATTAACTTTTAACTATTTTAATCCATGGAATTTGCCAGTCTTTTCAATGTAATTTTCAGTTTTCTCAAATATATTGTCCAAAAAAATCTTTTTCATGGTTCACAGTCAACTGATGAGCTTATCACATATTTTTATTGTTGTTAAGCATCATTTGTCCAAATTTCACTAATATTGGACCTGATTTGTCAAAATTATTAACGTTTAACTATTTTAATCCATGGAATTTGCTAGTCTTTTCAATGTAATTTTCAGTTTTCTCAAATATATTGTCCAAAAAAATCTTTTTCATGGTTCACAGTCAACTGATGAGCTTATCACAGATTTTTATTGATGTTAAGCATCATTTGCCCAAATTTCACAAATATTAGACGAGATTTGTCAAAATTATTAACTTTTAACTATTTTAATCCATGGAATTTGCCAGTCTTTTGAATGTAATTTTCAGTTTTCTCAAATATATTGTCCCAAAAAATCCTTTTCATTAGACACAGTCAACTATTAAGCTTAACTTTATCAAAATTATTAATGTTTAAGTATTTTAGCTTGTTAAATTAGTCACTTTTTATAATTTAATTTTCACTTTTTTTCAAATTATATATTGTTCTTTTTCCAGGTGACTCTTTCCATACAGCGTGGTGGCTTCTTGGTTAACTAATACTTTCTGTCTGGTCATGGCTAATTCCTATAGAAAAAGCAGGCAGTGAAAGACAGTAGCAAGAGGAAAGCTATGTCTCATCCATGTGTACAATAGATGGTATGTGGCAAGATTTAGGACATTGTCAAATGGTGTGCTTAACCCTGATTCCAGAAACCCATTGCAAGGAGGAATCTGCATCTGGTATTGGAAGTAAGGAGCAGTCTTGAATGGGCATATATTGTTTTCCAGATGACAGTTATGGGTAATTTTCCACCTCTCACACAAACAAACACAAATCATAACATTTGCTTTTTCATTTGAGACTAAATTATATGTTGTAAAATTGGAAATAATTTATTCGGTATTTCTAATTCTTCTTATACATATTGCCAATAAACAACATTTCTATTACACACAGTCTGTTGGTAAGCTTATCACAGATTTTTATTGATGTTAAGCATCATTTGTCCAGATTTCACAAAAATTAGACCAGATTTGTCAAAATTATTAACTTTTAACTATTTTAATCCATGGAATTTGCCAGTCTTTTCAATGTAGTTTTCAGTTTTCTCAAATATATTGTCCAAAAAAATCTTTTTTATGGGTCACAGTCAACTGATAAGCTTATCACAGATTTTTATTGATGTTAAGCATCATTTGTCCAAATTTTACAAATATTGGACCTGATTTGTCAAAATTATTAACGTTTAACTATTTTAATCCATGGAATTTGCTAGTCTTTTCAATGTAATTTTCAGTTTTCTCAAATATATTGTCCAAAAAAATCTTTTTCATGGGTCACAGTCAACTGATAAGCTTATCACAGATTTTTATTGATGTTAAGCATCATTTATCCAAATTTCACAAATATTAGACCAGATTTGTCAAAATTATTAACTTTTAACTATTTTAATCCATGGAATTTGCCAGTCTTTTCAATGTAATATTCAGTTTTCTCAAATATATTGTCCATAAAAATCTTTTTCATGGGTCACAGTCAACTGATGAGCTTATCACAGATCTTTATTGATGTTAAGCATCATTTGTCCAGATTTCACAAAAATTAGACCAGATTTGTCAAAATTATTAACTTTTAACTATTTTAATCCATGGAATTTGCCAGTCTTTTCAATGTAGTTTTCAGTTTTCTCAAATATCTTGTCCAAAAAAATCTTTTTCATTGGTCACAGTCAACTGATGAGCTTATCTCAGATTTTTATTGATGTTAAGCATCATTTGTCCAAATTTTACAAATATTGGACCTGATTTGTCAAAATTATTAACGTTTAACTATTTTAATCCATGGAATTTGCTAGTCTTTTCAATGTAATTTTCAGTTTTCTCAAATGTATTGTCCAAAAAAATCTTTTTCATGGGTCACAGTCCACTGATAAGCTTATCACAGATTTTTATTGATGTTAAGCATCATTTGTCCAAATTTTACAAATATTGGACCTGATTTGTCAAAATTATTAACGTTTAACTATTTTAATCCATGGAATTTGCTAGTCTTTTCAATGTAATTTTCAGTTTTCTCAAATATATTGTCCAAAAAAATCTTTTTCATGGGTCACAGTCAACTGATAAGCTTATCACAGATTTTTATTGATGTTAAGCATCATTTATCCAAATTTCACAAATATTAGACCAGATTTGTCAAAATTATTAACTTTTAACTATTTTAATCCATGGAATTTGCCAGTCTTTTCAATGTAATATTCAGTTTTCTCAAATATATTGTCCATAAAAATCTTTTTCATGGGTCACAGTCAACTATAAAGCTTAACTTTATCAAAATTATTAATGTTTAAGTATTTTATCTTGTTAAATTAGTCACTTTTTATAATGTAATTTTCACTTTTTTTCAAATTATATATTGTTCTTTTTCCAGGTGACTCTTTCCATACAGCGTGGTGGCTTCTTGGTTAACTAATACTTTCTGTCTGGTCATGGCTAATTCCTATAGAAAAAGCAGGCAGTGAAAGACAGTAGCAAGAGGAAAGCTATGTCTCATCCATGTGTACAATAGATGGTATGTGGCAAGATTTAGGACATTGTCAAATGGTGTGCTTAACCCTGATTCCAGAAACCCATTGCAAGGAGGAATCTGCATCTGGTATTGGTAGTAAGGAGCAGTCTTGAATGGGCATATATTGTTTTCCAGATGACAGTTATGGGTAATTTTCCACCTCTCACACAAACAAACACAAATCATAACATTTGCTTTTTCATTTGAGACTAAATTATATGTTGTAAAATTGGAAATAATTTTTTCGGTATTTCTAATTCTTCTTATACAAATTGCCAATAAACAACATTTCTATTACACACAGTCTGTTGGTAAGCTGATCACAGATTTTTATTGGTGTCAAGCATCATTTGTCCAAATTTCACTAATATTGGACCTGATTTGTCAAAATTATTAACGTTTAACTATTTTAATCCATGGAATTTGCTAGTCTTTTCAATGTAATTTTCAGTTTTCTCAAATATATTGTCCAAAAAAATCTTTTTCATGGGACACAGTCAACTGATGAGCTTATCACAGATTTTTATTGGGGCTAAGCATCATTTGTCCAAATTTCACTAATATTGGACCTGATTTATCAAAATTATTAACATTTAACTATTTTAATGCATGGAATTTGCTAGTCTTTTCAATGTAATTTTCAGTTTTCTCAAATATATTGTCCAAAAAAATCTTTTTCATGGGTCATAGTCAACTGATGAGCTTATCACAGATATTTATTGATGTTAAGCATCATTTGTCCAAATTTTACAAATTTTGAACCTGATTTCTCAAAATTATTAACTTTTAACTATTTTAATCCATGGAATTTGTTAGTCTTTTCAATGTAATTTTCAGTTTTCTCAAATATATTGTCCAAAAAAATCTTTTTCATGGGTCACAGTCAACTGATGAGCTTAACACAGATTTTTATTGATGTTAAGCATCATTTGCCCAAATTTCACAAATATTAGACCAGATTTTTCAAAATAATTAATGTTTAACTATTGTAATCCATGGAATTTGCTAGTCTTTTCAATGTAATTTTCAGTTTTCTCAAATATATTGTCCAAAAAATCTTTTTCATGGGTCACAGTCAACTGATGAGCTTATCACAGATTTTTATTGATGTTAAGCATCATTTGCCCAAATTTCACAAATATTAGACGAGATTTGTCAAAATTATTAACATTTAAGTATTTTAATGCATGGAATTTGCTAGTCTTTTCAATGTAATTTTCAGTTTTGTCAAATACATTGTCCAAAAAAATCTTTTTCATGGGTCACAGTCAACTTATGAGCTAATCACAGATTTTTATTGATGTTAAGCATCATTTGTCCAGATTTCACAAAAATTAGACCAGATTTGTCAAAATTATTAACTTTTAACTATTTTAATCCATGGAATTTGCCAGTCTTTTCAATGTAGTTTTCAGTTTTCTCAAATATCTTGTCCAAAAAAATCTTTTTCATTGGTCACAGTCAACTGATGAGCTTATCTCAGATTTTTATTGATGTTAAGCATCATTTGTCCAAATTTCACTAATATTGGACCTGATTTGTCAAAATTATTAACGTTTAACTATTTTAATCCATGGAATTTGCTAGTCTTTTCAATGTAATTTTCAGTTTTCTCAAATATATTGTCCAAAAAAATCTTTTTCATGGGTCACAGTCAACTGATAAGCTTATCACAGATTTTTATTGATGTTAAGCATCATTTATCCAAATTTCACAAATATTAGACCAGATTTGTCAAAATTATTAACTTTTAACTATTTTAATCCATGGAATTTGCCAGTCTTTTGAATGTAATTTTCAGTTTTCTCAAATGTATTGTCCCAAAAAATCCTTTTCATTAGACACAGTCAACTATTAAGCTTAACTTTATCAAAATTATTAATGTTTAAGTATTTTAGCTTGTTAAATTAGTCACTTTTTATAATTTAATTTTCACTTTTTTTCAAATTATATATTGTTCTTTTTCCAGGTGACTCTTTCCATACAGCGTGGTGGCTTCTTGGTTAACTAATACTTTCTGTCTGGTCATGGCTAATTCCTATAGAAAAAGCAGGCAGTGAAAGACAGTAGCAAGAGGAAAGCTATGTCTCATCCATGTGTACAATAGATGGTATGTGGCAAGATTTAGGACATTGTCAAATGGTGTGCTTAACCCTGATTCCAGAAACCCATTGCAAGGAGGAATCTGCATCTGGTATTGGAAGTAAGGAGCAGTCTTGAATGGGCATATATTGTTTTCCAGATGACAGTTATGGGTAATTTTCCACCTCTCACACAAACAAACACAAATCATAACATTTGCTTTTTCATTTGAGACTAAATTATATGTTGTAAAATTGGAAATAATTTATTCGGTATTTCTAATTCTTCTTATACATATTGCCAATAAACAACATTTCTATTACACACAGTCTGTTGGTAAGCTTATCACAGATTTTTATTGATTTTAAGCATCATTTGTCCAGATTTCACAAAAATTAGACCAGATTTGTCAAAATTATTAACTTTTAACTATTTTAATCCATGGAATTTGCCAGTCTTTTCAATGTAGTTTTCAGTTTTCTCAAATATCTTGTCCAAAAAAATCTTTTTCATTGGTCACAGTCAACTGATGAGCTTATCTCAGATTTTTATTGATGTTAAGCATCATTTGTCCAAATTTTACAAATATTGGACCTGATTTGTCAAAATTATTAACGTTTAACTATTTTAATCCATGGAATTTGCTAGTCTTTTCAATGTAATTTTCAGTTTTCTCAAATATATTGTCCAAAAAAATCTTTTTTATGGGTCACAGTCAACTGATAAGCTTATCACAGATTTTTATTGATGTTAAGCATCATTTGTCCAAATTTTACAAATATTGGACCTGATTTGTCAAAATTATTAACGTTTAACTATTTTAATCCATGGAATTTGCTAGTCTTTTCAATGTAATTTTCAGTTTTCTCAAATATATTGTCCAAAAAAATCTTTTTCATGGGTCACAGTCAACTGATAAGCTTATCACAGATTTTTATTGATGTTAAGCATCATTTATCCAAATTTCACAAATATTAGACCAGATTTGTCAAAATTATTAACTTTTAACTATTTTAATCCATGGAATTTGCCAGTCTTTTCAATGTAATATTCAGTTTTCTCAAATATATTGTCCATAAAAATCTTTTTCATGGGTCACAGTCAACTGATGAGCTTATCACAGATCTTTATTGATGTTAAGCATCATTTGTCCAGATTTCACACAAAATTAGACCAGATTTGTCAAAATTATTAACTTTTAACTATTTTAATCCATGGAATTTGCCAGTCTTTTCAATGTAGTTTTCAGTTTTCTCAAATATCTTGTCCAAAAAAATCTTTTTCATTGGTCACAGTCAACTGATGAGCTTATCTCAGATTTTTATTGATGTTAAGCATCATTTGTCCAAATTTTACAAATATTGGACCTGATTTGTCAAAATTATTAACGTTTAACTATTTTAATCCATGGAATTTGCTAGTCTTTTCAATGTAATTTTCAGTTTTCTCAAATATATTGTCCAAAAAAATCTTTTTCATGGGTCACAGTCAACTGATGAGCTTATCTCAGATTTTTATTGATGTTAAGCATCATTTGTCCAAATTTTACAAATATTGGACCTGATTTGTCAAAATTATTAACGTTTAACTATTTTAATCCATGGAATTTGCTAGTCTTTTCAATGTAATTTTCAGTTTTCTCAAATATATTGTCCAAAAAAATCTTTTTCATGGGTCACAGTCAACTGATAAGCTTATCACAGATTTTTATTGATGTTAAGCATCATTTATCCAAATTTCACAAATATTAGACCAGATTTGTCAAAATTATTAACTTTTAACTATTTTAATCCATGGAATTTGCCAGTCTTTTCAATGTAATATTCAGTTTTCTCAAATATATTGTCCATAAAAATCTTTTTCATGGGTCACAGTCAACTATAAAGCTTAACTTTATCAAAATTATTAATGTTTAAGTATTTTATCTTGTTAAATTAGTCACTTTTTATAATGTAATTTTCACTTTTTTTCAAATTATATATTGTTCTTTTTCCAGGTGACTCTTTCCATACAGCGTGGTGGCTTCTTGGTTAACTAATACTTTCTGTCTGGTCATGGCTAATTCCTATAGAAAAAGCAGGCAGTGAAAGACAGTAGCAAGAGGAAAGCTATGTCTCATCCATGTGTACAATAGATGGTATGTGGCAAGATTTAGGACATTGTCAAATGGTGTGCTTAACCCTGATTCCAGAAACCCATTGCAAGGAGGAATCTGCATCTGGTATTGGTAGTAAGGAGCAGTCTTGAATGGGCATATATTGTTTTCCAGATGACAGTTATGGGTAATTTTCCACCTCTCACACAAACAAACACAAATCATAACATTTGCTTTTTCATTTGAGACTAAATTATATGTTGTAAAATTGGAAATAATTTTTTCGGTATTTCTAATTCTTCTTATACATATTGCCAATAAACAACATTTCTATTACACACAGTCTGTTGGTAAGCTTATCACAGATTTTTATTGATTTTAAGCATCATTTGTCCAGATTTCACAAAAATTAGACCAGATTTGTCAAAATTATTAACTTTTAACTATTTTAATCCATGGAATTTGCCAGTCTTTTCAATGTAGTTTTCAGTTTTCTCAAATATCTTGTCCAAAAAAATCTTTTTCATTGGTCACAGTCAACTGATGAGCTTATCTCAGATTTTTATTGATGTTAAGCATCATTTGTCCAAATTTTACAAATATTGGACCTGATTTGTCAAAATTATTAACGTTTAACTATTTTAATCCATGGAATTTGCTAGTCTTTTCAATGTAATTTTCAGTTTTCTCAAATATATTGTCCAAAAAAATCTTTTTTATGGGTCACAGTCAACTGATAAGCTTATCACAGATTTTTATTGATGTTAAGCATCATTTGTCCAAATTTTACAAATATTGGACCTGATTTGTCAAAATTATTAACGTTTAACTATTTTAATCCATGGAATTTGCTAGTCTTTTCAATGTAATTTTCAGTTTTCTCAAATATATTGTCCAAAAAAATCTTTTTCATGGGTCACAGTCAACTGATAAGCTTATCACAGATTTTTATTGATGTTAAGCATCATTTATCCAAATTTCACAAATATTAGACCAGATTTGTCAAAATTATTAACTTTTAACTATTTTAATCCATGGAATTTGCCAGTCTTTTCAATGTAATATTCAGTTTTCTCAAATATATTGTCCATAAAAATCTTTTTCATGGGTCACAGTCAACTGATGAGCTTATCACAGATCTTTATTGATGTTAAGCATCATTTGTCCAGATTTCACACAAAATTAGACCAGATTTGTCAAAATTATTAACTTTTAACTATTTTAATCCATGGAATTTGCCAGTCTTTTCAATGTAGTTTTCAGTTTTCTCAAATATCTTGTCCAAAAAAATCTTTTTCATTGGTCACAGTCAACTGATGAGCTTATCTCAGATTTTTATTGATGTTAAGCATCATTTGTCCAAATTTTACAAATATTGGACCTGATTTGTCAAAATTATTAACGTTTAACTATTTTAATCCATGGAATTTGCTAGTCTTTTCAATGTAATTTTCAGTTTTCTCAAATATATTGTCCAAAAAAATCTTTTTCATGGGTCACAGTCAACTGATGAGCTTATCTCAGATTTTTATTGATGTTAAGCATCATTTGTCCAAATTTTACAAATATTGGACCTGATTTGTCAAAATTATTAACGTTTAACTATTTTAATCCATGGAATTTGCTAGTCTTTTCAATGTAATTTTCAGTTTTCTCAAATATATTGTCCAAAAAAATCTTTTTCATGGGTCACAGTCAACTGATAAGCTTATCACAGATTTTTATTGATGTTAAGCATCATTTATCCAAATTTCACAAATATTAGACCAGATTTGTCAAAATTATTAACTTTTAACTATTTTAATCCATGGAATTTGCCAGTCTTTTCAATGTAATATTCAGTTTTCTCAAATATATTGTCCATAAAAATCTTTTTCATGGGTCACAGTCAACTATAAAGCTTAACTTTATCAAAATTATTAATGTTTAAGTATTTTATCTTGTTAAATTAGTCACTTTTTATAATGTAATTTTCACTTTTTTTCAAATTATATATTGTTCTTTTTCCAGGTGACTCTTTCCATACAGCGTGGTGGCTTCTTGGTTAACTAATACTTTCTGTCTGGTCATGGCTAATTCCTATAGAAAAAGCAGGCAGTGAAAGACAGTAGCAAGAGGAAAGCTATGTCTCATCCATGTGTACAATAGATGGTATGTGGCAAGATTTAGGACATTGTCAAATGGTGTGCTTAACCCTGATTCCAGAAACCCATTGCAAGGAGGAATCTGCATCTGGTATTGGTAGTAAGGAGCAGTCTTGAATGGGCATATATTGTTTTCCAGATGACAGTTATGGGTAATTTTCCACCTCTCACACAAACAAACACAAATCATAACATTTGCTTTTTCATTTGAGACTAAATTATATGTTGTAAAATTGGAAATAATTTTTTCGGTATTTCTAATTCTTCTTATACATATTGCCAATAAACAACATTTCTATTACACACAGTCTGTTGGTAAGCTTATCACAGATTTTTATTGATTTTAAGCATCATTTGTCCAGATTTCACAAAAATTAGACCAGATTTGTCAAAATTATTAACTTTTAACTATTTTAATCCATGGAATTTGCCAGTCTTTTCAATGTAGTTTTCAGTTTTCTCAAATATCTTGTCCAAAAAAATCTTTTTCATTGGTCACAGTCAACTGATGAGCTTATCTCAGATTTTTATTGATGTTAAGCATCATTTGTCCAAATTTTACAAATATTGGACCTGATTTGTCAAAATTATTAACGTTTAACTATTTTAATCCATGGAATTTGCTAGTCTTTTCAATGTAATTTTCAGTTTTCTCAAATATATTGTCCAAAAAAATCTTTTTTATGGGTCACAGTCAACTGATAAGCTTATCACAGATTTTTATTGATGTTAAGCATCATTTGTCCAAATTTTACAAATATTGGACCTGATTTGTCAAAATTATTAACGTTTAACTATTTTAATCCATGGAATTTGCTAGTCTTTTCAATGTAATTTTCAGTTTTCTCAAATATATTGTCCAAAAAAATCTTTTTCATGGGTCACAGTCAACTGATAAGCTTATCACAGATTTTTATTGATGTTAAGCATCATTTATCCAAATTTCACAAATATTAGACCAGATTTGTCAAAATTATTAACTTTTAACTATTTTAATCCATGGAATTTGCCAGTCTTTTCAATGTAATATTCAGTTTTCTCAAATATATTGTCCATAAAAATCTTTTTCATGGGTCACAGTCAACTGATGAGCTTATCACAGATCTTTATTGATGTTAAGCATCATTTGTCCAGATTTCACACAAAATTAGACCAGATTTGTCAAAATTATTAACTTTTAACTATTTTAATCCATGGAATTTGCCAGTCTTTTCAATGTAGTTTTCAGTTTTCTCAAATATCTTGTCCAAAAAAATCTTTTTCATTGGTCACAGTCAACTGATGAGCTTATCTCAGATTTTTATTGATGTTAAGCATCATTTGTCCAAATTTTACAAATATTGGACCTGATTTGTCAAAATTATTAACGTTTAACTATTTTAATCCATGGAATTTGCTAGTCTTTTCAATGTAATTTTCAGTTTTCTCAAATATATTGTCCAAAAAAATCTTTTTCATGGGTCACAGTCAACTGATGAGCTTATCTCAGATTTTTATTGATGTTAAGCATCATTTGTCCAAATTTTACAAATATTGGACCTGATTTGTCAAAATTATTAACGTTTAACTATTTTAATCCATGGAATTTGCTAGTCTTTTCAATGTAATTTTCAGTTTTCTCAAATATATTGTCCAAAAAAATCTTTTTCATGGGTCACAGTCAACTGATAAGCTTATCACAGATTTTTATTGATGTTAAGCATCATTTATCCAAATTTCACAAATATTAGACCAGATTTGTCAAAATTATTAACTTTTAACTATTTTAATCCATGGAATTTGCCAGTCTTTTCAATGTAATATTCAGTTTTCTCAAATATATTGTCCATAAAAATCTTTTTCATGGGTCACAGTCAACTATAAAGCTTAACTTTATCAAAATTATTAATGTTTAAGTATTTTATCTTGTTAAATTAGTCACTTTTTATAATGTAATTTTCACTTTTTTTCAAATTATATATTGTTCTTTTTCCAGGTGACTCTTTCCATACAGCGTGGTGGCTTCTTGGTTAACTAATACTTTCTGTCTGGTCATGGCTAATTCCTATAGAAAAAGCAGGCAGTGAAAGACAGTAGCAAGAGGAAAGCTATGTCTCATCCATGTGTACAATAGATGGTATGTGGCAAGATTTAGGACATTGTCAAATGGTGTGCTTAACCCTGATTCCAGAAACCCATTGCAAGGAGGAATCTGCATCTGGTATTGGTAGTAAGGAGCAGTCTTGAATGGGCATATATTGTTTTCCAGATGACAGTTATGGGTAATTTTCCACCTCTCACACAAACAAACACAAATCATAACATTTGCTTTTTCATTTGAGACTAAATTATATGTTGTAAAATTGGAAATAATTTTTTCGGTATTTCTAATTCTTCTTATACAAATTGCCAATAAACAACATTTCTATTACACACAGTCTGTTGGTAAGCTTATCAGATTTTTATTGGTGTCAAGCATCATTTGTCCAAATTTCACTAATATTGGACCTGATTTGTCAAAATTATTAACGTTTAACTATTTTAATCCATGGAATTTGCTAGTCTTTTCAATGTAATTTTCAGTTTTCTCAAATATATTGTCCAAAAAAATCTTTTTCATGGGACACAGTCAACTGATGAGCTTATCACAGATTTTTATTGGGGCTAAGCATCATTTGTCCAAATTTCACTAATATTGGACCTGATTTATCAAAATTATTAACATTTAACTATTTTAATGCATGGAATTTGCTAGTCTTTTCAATGTAATTTTCAGTTTTCTCAAATATATTGTCCAAAAAAATCTTTTTCATGGGTCATAGTCAACTGATGAGCTTATCACAGATATTTATTGATGTTAAGCATCATTTGTCCAAATTTTACAAATTTTGAACCTGATTTCTCAAAATTATTAACTTTTAACTATTTTAATCCATGGAATTTGTTAGTCTTTTCAATGTAATTTTCAGTTTTCTCAAATATATTGTCCAAAAAAATCTTTTTCATGGGTCACAGTCAACTGATGAGCTTAACACAGATTTTTATTGATGTTAAGCATCATTTGCCCAAATTTCACAAATATTAGACCAGATTTTTCAAAATAATTAATGTTTAACTATTGTAATCCATGGAATTTGCTAGTCTTTTCAATGTAATTTTCAGTTTTCTCAAATATATTGTCCAAAAAAATCTTTTTCATTGGTCACAGTCAACTGATGAGCTTATCTCAGATTTTTATTGATGTTAAGCATCATTTGTCCAAATTTTACAAATATTGGACCTGATTTGTCAAAATTATTAACGTTTAACTATTTTAATCCATGGAATTTGCTAGTCTTTTCAATGTAATTTTCAGTTTTCTCAAATATATTGTCCAAAAAAATCTTTTTCATGGGTCACAGTCAACTGATGAGCTTATCTCAGATTTTTATTGATGTTAAGCATCATTTGTCCAAATTTTACAAATATTGGACCTGATTTGTCAAAATTATTAACGTTTAACTATTTTAATCCATGGAATTTGCTAGTCTTTTCAATGTAATTTTCAGTTTTCTCAAATATATTGTCCAAAAAAATCTTTTTCATGGGTCACAGTCAACTGATAAGCTTATCACAGATTTTTATTGATGTTAAGCATCATTTATCCAAATTTCACAAATATTAGACCAGATTTGTCAAAATTATTAACTTTTAACTATTTTAATCCATGGAATTTGCCAGTCTTTTCAATGTAATATTCAGTTTTCTCAAATATATTGTCCATAAAAATCTTTTTCATGGGTCACAGTCAACTATAAAGCTTAACTTTATCAAAATTATTAATGTTTAAGTATTTTATCTTGTTAAATTAGTCACTTTTTATAATGTAATTTTCACTTTTTTTCAAATTATATATTGTTCTTTTTCCAGGTGACTCTTTCCATACAGCGTGGTGGCTTCTTGGTTAACTAATACTTTCTGTCTGGTCATGGCTAATTCCTATAGAAAAAGCAGGCAGTGAAAGACAGTAGCAAGAGGAAAGCTATGTCTCATCCATGTGTACAATAGATGGTATGTGGCAAGATTTAGGACATTGTCAAATGGTGTGCTTAACCCTGATTCCAGAAACCCATTGCAAGGAGGAATCTGCATCTGGTATTGGTAGTAAGGAGCAGTCTTGAATGGGCATATATTGTTTTCCAGATGACAGTTATGGGTAATTTTCCACCTCTCACACAAACAAACACAAATCATAACATTTGCTTTTTCATTTGAGACTAAATTATATGTTGTAAAATTGGAAATAATTTTTTCGGTATTTCTAATTCTTCTTATACAAATTGCCAATAAACAACATTTCTATTACACACAGTCTGTTGGTAAGCTTATCAGATTTTTATTGGTGTCAAGCATCATTTGTCCAAATTTCACTAATATTGGACCTGATTTGTCAAAATTATTAACGTTTAACTATTTTAATCCATGGAATTTGCTAGTCTTTTCAATGTAATTTTCAGTTTTCTCAAATATATTGTCCAAAAAAATCTTTTTCATGGGACACAGTCAACTGATGAGCTTATCACAGATTTTTATTGGGGCTAAGCATCATTTGTCCAAATTTCACTAATATTGGACCTGATTTATCAAAATTATTAACATTTAACTATTTTAATGCATGGAATTTGCTAGTCTTTTCAATGTAATTTTCAGTTTTCTCAAATATATTGTCCAAAAAAATCTTTTTCATGGGTCATAGTCAACTGATGAGCTTATCACAGATATTTATTGATGTTAAGCATCATTTGTCCAAATTTTACAAATTTTGAACCTGATTTCTCAAAATTATTAACTTTTAACTATTTTAATCCATGGAATTTGTAAGTCTTTTCAATGTAATTTTCAGTTTTCTCAAATATATTGTCCAAAAAAATCTTTTTCATTGGTCACAGTCAACTGATGAGCTTAACACAGATTTTTATTGATGTTAAGCATCATTTGCCCAAATTTCACAAATATTAGACCAGATTTTTCAAAATAATTAATGTTTAACTATTGTAATCCATGGAATTTGCTAGTCTTTTCAATGTAATTTTCAGTTTTCTCAAATATATTGTCCAAAAAATCTTTTTCATGGGTCACAGTCAACTGATGAGCTTATCACAGATTTTTATTGATGTTAAGCATCATTTGCCCAAATTTCACAAATATTAGACGAGATTTGTCAAAATTATTAACATTTAAGTATTTTAATGCATGGAATTTGCTAGTCTTTTCAATGTAATTTTCAGTTTTGTCAAATACATTGTCCAAGAAAATCTTTTTCATGGGTCACAGTCAACTTATGAGCTAATCACAGATTTTTATTGATGTTAAGCATCATTTGTCCAGATTTCACAAAAATTAGACCAGATTTGTCAAAATTATTAACTTTTAACTATTTTAATCCATGGAATTTGCCAGTCTTTTCAATGTAGTTTTCAGTTTTCTCAAATATCTTGTCCAAAAAAATCTTTTTCATTGGTCACAGTCAACTGATGAGCTTATCTCAGATTTTTATTGATGTTAAGCATCATTTGTCCAAATTTTACAAATATTGGACCTGATTTGTCAAAATTATTAACGTTTAACTATTTTAATCCATGGAATTTGCTAGTCTTTTCAATGTAATTTTCAGTTTTCTCAAATATATTGTCCAAAAAAATCTTTTTCATGGGTCACAGTCAACTGATAAGCTTATCACAGATTTTTATTGATGTTAAGCATCATTTGTCCAAATTTTACAAATATTGGACCTGATTTGTCAAAATTATTAACGTTTAACTATTTTAATCCATGGAATTTGCTAGTCTTTTCAATGTAATTTTCAGTTTTCTCAAATATATTGTCCAAAAAAATCTTTTTCATGGGTCACAGTCAACTGATAAGCTTATCACAGATTTTTATTGATGTTAAGCATCATTTATCCAAATTTCACAAATATTAGACCAGATTTGTCAAAATTATTAACTTTTAACTATTTTAATCCATGGAATTTGCCAGTCTTTTGAATGTAATTTTCAGTTTTCTCAAATGTATTGTCCCAAAAAATCCTTTTCATTAGACACAGTCAACTATTAAGCTTAACTTTATCAAAATTATTAATGTTTAAGTATTTTAGCTTGTTAAATTAGTCCCTTTTTATAATGTAATTTTCACTTTTTTTCAAATTATATATTGTTCTTTTTCCAGGTGACTCTTTCCATACAGCGTGGTGGCTTCTTGGTTAACTAATACTTTCTGTCTGGTCATGGCTAATTCCTATAGAAAAAGCAGGCAGTGAAAGACAGTAGCAAGAGGAAAGCTATGTCTCATCCATGTGTACAATAGATGGTATGTGGCAAGATTTAGGACATTGTCAAATGGTGTGCTTAACCCTGATTCCAGAAACCCATTGCAAGGAGGAATCTGCATCTGGTATTGGTAGTAAGGAGCAGTCTTGAATGGGCATATATTGTTTTCCAGATGACAGTTATGGGTAATTTTCCACCTCTCACACAAACAAACACAAATCATAACATTTGCTTTTTCATTTGAGACTAAATTATATGTTGTAAAATTGGAAATAATTTTTTCGGTATTTCTAATTCTTCTTATACAAATTGCCAATAAACAACATTTCTATTACACACAGTCTGTTGGTAAGCTGATCACAGATTTTTATTGGTGTCAAGCATCATTTGTCCAAATTTCACTAATATTGGACCTGATTTGTCAAAATTATTAACGTTTAACTATTTTAATCCATGGAATTTGCTAGTCTTTTCAATGTAATTTTCAGTTTTCTCAAATATATTGTCCAAAAAAATCTTTTTCATGGGACACAGTCAACTGATGAGCTTATCACAGATTTTTATTGGGGCTAAGCATCATTTGTCCAAATTTCACTAATATTGGACCTGATTTATCAAAATTATTAACATTTAACTATTTTAATGCATGGAATTTGCTAGTCTTTTCAATGTAATTTTCAGTTTTCTCAAATATATTGTCCAAAAAAATCTTTTTCATGGGTCATAGTCAACTGATGAGCTTATCACAGATATTTATTGATGTTAAGCATCATTTGTCCAAATTTTACAAATTTTGAACCTGATTTCTCAAAATTATTAACTTTTAACTATTTTAATCCATGGAATTTGTTAGTCTTTTCAATGTAATTTTCAGTTTTCTCAAATATATTGTCCAAAAAAATCTTTTTCATGGGTCACAGTCAACTGATGAGCTTAACACAGATTTTTATTGATGTTAAGCATCATTTGCCCAAATTTCACAAATATTAGACCAGATTTTTCAAAATAATTAATGTTTAACTATTGTAATCCATGGAATTTGCTAGTCTTTTCAATGTAATTTTCAGTTTTCTCAAATATATTGTCCAAAAAATCTTTTTCATGGGTCACAGTCAACTGATGAGCTTATCACAGATTTTTATTGATGTTAAGCATCATTTGCCCAAATTTCACAAATATTAGACGAGATTTGTCAAAATTATTAACATTTAACTATTTTAATCCATGGAATTTGCCAGTCTTTTCAATGTAGTTTTCAGTTTTCTCAAATATCTTGTCCAAAAAAATCTTTTTCATTGGTCACAGTCAACTGATGAGCTTATCTCAGATTTTTATTGATGTTAAGCATCATTTGTCCAAATTTTACAAATATTGGACCTGATTTGTCAAAATTATTAACGTTTAACTATTTTAATCCATGGAATTTGCTAGTCTTTTCAATGTAATTTTCAGTTTTCTCAAATATATTGTCCAAAAAAATCTTTTTCATGGGTCACAGTCAACTGATAAGCTTATCACAGATTTTTATTGATGTTAAGCATCATTTGTCCAAATTTTACAAATATTGGACCTGATTTGTCAAAATTATTAACGTTTAACTATTTTAATCCATGGAATTTGCTAGTCTTTTCAATGTAATTTTCAGTTTTCTCAAATATATTGTCCAAAAAAATCTTTTTCATGGGTCACAGTCAACTGATAAGCTTATCACAGATTTTTATTGATGTTAAGCATCATTTGTCCAAATTTTACAAATATTGGACCTGATTTGTCAAAATTATTAACGTTTAACTATTTTAATCCATGGAATTTGCTAGTCTTTTCAATGTAATTTTCAGTTTTCTCAAATATATTGTCCAAAAAATCTTTTTCATGGGTCACAGTCAACTGATAAGCTTATCACAGATTTTTATTGATGTTAAGCATCATTTATCCAAATTTCACAAATATTAGACCAGATTTGTCAAAATTATTAACTTTTAACTATTTTAATCCATGGAATTTGCCAGTCTTTTCAATGTAATATTCAGTTTTCTCAAATATATTGTCCATAAAAATCTTTTTCATGGGTCACAGTCAACTATAAAGCTTAACTTTATCAAAATTATTAATGTTTAAGTATTTTATCTTGTTAAATTAGTCACTTTTTATAATGTAATTTTCACTTTTTTTCAAATTATATATTGTTCTTTTTCCAGGTGACTCTTTCCATACAGCGTGGTGGCTTCTTGGTTAACTAATACTTTCTGTCTGGTCATGGCTAATTCCTATAGAAAAAGCAGGCAGTGAAAGACAGTAGCAAGAGGAAAGCTATGTCTCATCCATGTGTACAATAGATGGTATGTGGCAAGATTTAGGACATTGTCAAATGGTGTGCTTAACCCTGATTCCAGAAACCCATTGCAAGGAGGAATCTGCATCTGGTATTGGTAGTAAGGAGCAGTCTTGAATGGGCATATATTGTTTTCCAGATGACAGTTATGGGTAATTTTCCACCTCTCACACAAACAAACACAAATCATAACATTTGCTTTTTCATTTGAGACTAAATTATATGTTGTAAAATTGGAAATAATTTTTTCGGTATTTCTAATTCTTCTTATACAAATTGCCAATAAACAACATTTCTATTACACACAGTCTGTTGGTAAGCTTATCAGATTTTTATTGGTGTCAAGCATCATTTGTCCAAATTTCACTAATATTGGACCTGATTTGTCAAAATTATTAACGTTTAACTAATTTAATCCATGGAATTTGCTAGTCTTTTCAATGTAATTTTCAGTTTTCTCAAATATATTGTCCAAAAAAATCTTTTTCATGGGACACAGTCAACTGATGAGCTTATCACAGATTTTTATTGGGGCTAAGCATCATTTGTCCAAATTTCACTAATATTGGACCTGATTTATCAAAATTATTAACATTTAACTATTTTAATGCATGGAATTTGCTAGTCTTTTCAATGTAATTTTCAGTTTTCTCAAATATATTGTCCAAAAAAATCTTTTTCATGGGTCATAGTCAACTGATGAGCTTATCACAGATATTTATTGATGTTAAGCATCATTTGTCCAAATTTTACAAATTTTGAACCTGATTTCTCAAAATTATTAACTTTTAACTATTTTAATCCATGGAATTTGTTAGTCTTTTCAATGTAATTTTCAGTTTTCTCAAATATATTGTCCAAAAAAATCTTTTTCATGGGTCACAGTCAACTGATGAGCTTAACACAGATTTTTATTGATGTTAAGCATCATTTGCCCAAATTTCACAAATATTAGACCAGATTTTTCAAAATAATTAATGTTTAACTATTGTAATCCATGGAATTTGCTAGTCTTTTCAATGTAATTTTCAGTTATCTCAAATATATTGTCCAAAAAATCTTTTTCATGGGTCACAGTCAACTGATGAGCTTATCACAGATTTTTATTGATGTTAAGCATCATTTGCCCAAATTTGACAAATATTAGACGAGATTTGTCAAAATTATTAACATTTAAGTATTTTAATGCATGGAATTTGCTAGTCTTTTCAATGTAATTTTCAGTTTTCTCAAATATCTTGTCCAAAAAAATCTTTTTCATTGGTCACAGTCAACTGATGAGCTTATCTCAGATTTTTATTGATGTTAAGCATCATTTGTCCAAATTTTACAAATATTGGACCTGATTTGTCAAAATTATTAACGTTTAACTATTTTAATCCATGAAATTTGCAAGTCTTTTCAATGTAATTTTCAGTTTTCTCAAATATATTGTCCAAAAAAATCTTTTTCATGGGTCACAGTCAACTGATAAGCTTATCACAGATTTTTATTGATGTTAAGCATCATTTGTCCAAATTTTACAAATATTGGACCTGATTTGTCAAAATTATTAACGTTTAACTATTTTAATCCATGGAATTTGCCAGTCTTTTCAATGTAATTTTCAGTTTTCTCAAATATATTGTCCAAAAAAATCTTTTTCATGGGTCACAGTCAACTGATAAGCTTATCACAGATTTTTATTGATGGTAAGCATCATTTATCCAAATTTCACAAATATTAGACCAGATTTGTCAAAATTATTAACTTTTAACTATTTTAATCCATGGAATTTGCCAGTCTTTTCAATGTAATATTCAGTTTTCTCAAATATATTGTCCATAAAAATCTTTTTCATGGGTCACAGTCAACTATAAAGCTTAACTTTATCAAAATTATTAATGTTTAAGTATTTTATCTTGTTAAATTAGTCACTTTTTATAATGTAATTTTCACTTTTTTTCAAATTATATATTGTTCTTTTTCCAGGTGACTCTTTCCATACAGCGTGGTGGCTTCTTGGTTAACTAATACTTTCTGTCTGGTCATGGCTAATTCCTATAGAAAAAGCAGGCAGTGAAAGACAGTAGCAAGAGGAAAGCTATGTCTCATCCATGTGTACAATAGATGGTATGTGGCAAGATTTAGGACATTGTCAAATGGTGTGCTTAACCCTGATTCCAGAAACCCATTGCAAGGAGGAATCTGCATCTGGTATTGGTAGTAAGGAGCAGTCTTGAATGGGCATATATTGTTTTCCAGATGACAGTTATGGGTAATTTTCCACCTCTCACACAAACAAACACAAATCATAACATTTGCTTTTTCATTTGAGACTAAATTATATGTTGTAAAATTGGAAATAATTTTTTCGGTATTTCTAATTCTTCTTATACATATTGCCAATAAACAACATTTCTATTACACACAGTCTGTTGGTAAGCTTATCACAGATTTTTATTGATTTTAAGCATCATTTGTCCAGATTTCACAAAAATTAGACCAGATTTGTCAAAATTATTAACTTTTAACTATTTTAATCCATGGAATTTGCCAGTCTTTTCAATGTAGTTTTCAGTTTTCTCAAATATCTTGTCCAAAAAAATCTTTTTCATTGGTCACAGTCAACTGATGAGCTTATCTCAGATTTTTATTGATGTTAAGCATCATTTGTCCAAATTTTACAAATATTGGACCTGATTTGTCAAAATTATTAACGTTTAACTATTTTAATCCATGGAATTTGCTAGTCTTTTCAATGTAATTTTCAGTTTTCTCAAATATATTGTCCAAAAAAATCTTTTTTATGGGTCACAGTCAACTGATAAGCTTATCACAGATTTTTATTGATGTTAAGCATCATTTGTCCAAATTTTACAAATATTGGACCTGATTTGTCAAAATTATTAACGTTTAACTATTTTAATCCATGGAATTTGCTAGTCTTTTCAATGTAATTTTCAGTTTTCTCAAATATATTGTCCAAAAAAATCTTTTTCATGGGTCACAGTCAACTGATAAGCTTATCACAGATTTATATTGATGTTAAGCATCATTTATCCAAATTTCACAAATATTAGACCAGATTTGTCAAAATTATTAACTTTTAACTATTTTAATCCATGGAATTTGCCAGTCTTTTCAATGTAATATTCAGTTTTCTCAAATATATTGTCCATAAAAATCTTTTTCATGGGTCACAGTCAACTATAAAGCTTAACTTTATCAAAATTATTAATGTTTAAGTATTTTATCTTGTTAAATTAGTCACTTTTTATAATGTAATTTTCACTTTTTTTCAAATTATATATTGTTCTTTTTCCAGGTGACTCTTTCCATACAGCGTGGTGGCTTCTTGGTTAACTAATACTTTCTGTCTGGTCATGGCTAATTCCTATAGAAAAAGCAGGCAGTGAAAGACAGTAGCAAGAGGAAAGCTATGTCTCATCCATGTGTACAATAGATGGTATGTGGCAAGATTTAGGACATTGTCAAATGGTGTGCTTAACCCTGATTCCAGAAACCCATTGCAAGGAGGAATCTGCATCTGGTATTGGTAGTAAGGAGCAGTCTTGAATGGGCATATATTGTTTTCCAGATGACAGTTATGGGTAATTTTCCACCTCTCACACAAACAAACACAAATCATAACATTTGCTTTTTCATTTGAGACTAAATTATATGTTGTAAAATTGGAAATAATTTTTTCGGTATTTCTAATTCTTCTTATACAAATTGCCAATAAACAACATTTCTATTACACACAGTCTGTTGGTAAGCTTATCAGATTTTTATTGGTGTCAAGCATCATTTGTCCAAATTTCACTAATATTGGACCTGATTTGTCAAAATTATTAACGTTTAACTATTTTAATCCATGGAATTTGCTAGTCTTTTCAATGTAATTTTCAGTTTTCTCAAATATATTGTCCAAAAAAATCTTTTTCATGGGACACAGTCAACTGATGAGCTTATCACAGATTTTTATTGGGGCTAAGCATCATTTGTCCAAATTTCACTAATATTGGACCTGATTTATCAAAATTATTAACATTTAACTATTTTAATGCATGGAATTTGCTAGTCTTTTCAATGTAATTTTCAGTTTTCTCAAATATATTGTCCAAAAAAATCTTTTTCATGGGTCATAGTCAACTGATGAGCTTATCACAGATATTTATTGATGTTAAGCATCATTTGTCCAAATTTTACAAATTTTGAACCTGATTTCTCAAAATTATTAACTTTTAACTATTTTAATCCATGGAATTTGTTAGTCTTTTCAATGTAATTTTCAGTTTTCTCAAATATATTGTCCAAAAAAATCTTTTTCATGGGTCACAGTCAACTGATGAGCTTAACACAGATTTTTATTGATGTTAAGCATCATTTGCCCAAATTTCACAAATATTAGACCAGATTTTTCAAAATAATTAATGTTTAACTATTGTAATCCATGGAATTTGCTAGTCTTTTCAATGTAATTTTCAGTTTTCTCAAATATATTGTCCAAAAAAATCTTTTTCATTGGTCACAGTCAACTGATGAGCTTATCTCAGATTTTTATTGATGTTAAGCATCATTTGTCCAAATTTTACAAATATTGGACCTGATTTGTCAAAATTATTAACGTTTAACTATTTTAATCCATGGAATTTGCTAGTCTTTTCAATGTAATTTTCAGTTTTCTCAAATATATTGTCCAAAAAAATCTTTTTCATGGGTCACAGTCAACTGATGAGCTTATCTCAGATTTTTATTGATGTTAAGCATCATTTGTCCAAATTTTACAAATATTGGACCTGATTTGTCAAAATTATTAACGTTTAACTATTTTAATCCATGGAATTTGCTAGTCTTTTCAATGTAATTTTCAGTTTTCTCAAATATATTGTCCAAAAAAATCTTTTTCATGGGTCACAGTCAACTGATAAGCTTATCACAGATTTTTATTGATGTTAAGCATCATTTATCCAAATTTCACAAATATTAGACCAGATTTGTCAAAATTATTAACTTTTAACTATTTTAATCCATGGAATTTGCCAGTCTTTTCAATGTAATATTCAGTTTTCTCAAATATATTGTCCATAAAAATCTTTTTCATGGGTCACAGTCAACTATAAAGCTTAACTTTATCAAAATTATTAATGTTTAAGTATTTTATCTTGTTAAATTAGTCACTTTTTATAATGTAATTTTCACTTTTTTTCAAATTATATATTGTTCTTTTTCCAGGTGACTCTTTCCATACAGCGTGGTGGCTTCTTGGTTAACTAATACTTTCTGTCTGGTCATGGCTAATTCCTATAGAAAAAGCAGGCAGTGAAAGACAGTAGCAAGAGGAAAGCTATGTCTCATCCATGTGTACAATAGATGGTATGTGGCAAGATTTAGGACATTGTCAAATGGTGTGCTTAACCCTGATTCCAGAAACCCATTGCAAGGAGGAATCTGCATCTGGTATTGGTAGTAAGGAGCAGTCTTGAATGGGCATATATTGTTTTCCAGATGACAGTTATGGGTAATTTTCCACCTCTCACACAAACAAACACAAATCATAACATTTGCTTTTTCATTTGAGACTAAATTATATGTTGTAAAATTGGAAATAATTTTTTCGGTATTTCTAATTCTTCTTATACAAATTGCCAATAAACAACATTTCTATTACACACAGTCTGTTGGTAAGCTTATCAGATTTTTATTGGTGTCAAGCATCATTTGTCCAAATTTCACTAATATTGGACCTGATTTGTCAAAATTATTAACGTTTAACTATTTTAATCCATGGAATTTGCTAGTCTTTTCAATGTAATTTTCAGTTTTCTCAAATATATTGTCCAAAAAAATCTTTTTCATGGGACACAGTCAACTGATGAGCTTATCACAGATTTTTATTGGGGCTAAGCATCATTTGTCCAAATTTCACTAATATTGGACCTGATTTATCAAAATTATTAACATTTAACTATTTTAATGCATGGAATTTGCTAGTCTTTTCAATGTAATTTTCAGTTTTCTCAAATATATTGTCCAAAAAAATCTTTTTCATGGGTCATAGTCAACTGATGAGCTTATCACAGATATTTATTGATGTTAAGCATCATTTGTCCAAATTTTACAAATTTTGAACCTGATTTCTCAAAATTATTAACTTTTAACTATTTTAATCCATGGAATTTGTTAGTCTTTTCAATGTAATTTTCAGTTTTCTCAAATATATTGTCCAAAAAAATCTTTTTCATGGGTCACAGTCAACTGATGAGCTTAACACAGATTTTTATTGATGTTAAGCATCATTTGCCCAAATTTCACAAATATTAGACCAGATTTTTCAAAATAATTAATGTTTAACTATTGTAATCCATGGAATTTGCTAGTCTTTTCAATGTAATTTTCAGTTTTCTCAAATATATTGTCCAAAAAATCTTTTTCATGGGTCACAGTCAACTGATGAGCTTATCACAGATTTTTATTGATGTTAAGCATCATTTGCCCAAATTTCACAAATATTAGACGAGATTTGTCAAAATTATTAACATTTAAGTATTTTAATGCATGGAATTTGCTAGTCTTTTCAATGTAATTTTCAGTTTTGTCAAATACATTGTCCAAGAAAATCTTTTTCATGGGTCACAGTCAACTTATGAGCTAATCACAGATTTTTATTGATGTTAAGCATCATTTGTCCAGATTTCACAAAAATTAGACCAGATTTGTCAAAATTATTAACTTTTAACTATTTTAATCCATGGAATTTGCCAGTCTTTTCAATGTAGTTTTCAGTTTTCTCAAATATCTTGTCCAAAAAAATCTTTTTCATTGGTCACAGTCAACTGATGAGCTTATCTCAGATTTTTATTGATGTTAAGCATCATTTGTCCAAATTTTACAAATATTGGACCTGATTTGTCAAAATTATTAACGTTTAACTATTTTAATCCATGGAATTTGCTAGTCTTTTCAATGTAATTTTCAGTTTTCTCAAATATATTGTCCAAAAAAATCTTTTTCATGGGTCACAGTCAACTGATAAGCTTATCACAGATTTTTATTGATGTTAAGCATCATTTGTCCAAATTTTACAAATATTGGACCTGATTTGTCAAAATTATTAACGTTTAACTATTTTAATCCATGGAATTTGCTAGTCTTTTCAATGTAATTTTCAGTTTTCTCAAATATATTGTCCAAAAAAATCTTTTTCATGGGTCACAGTCAACTGATAAGCTTATCACAGATTTTTATTGATGTTAAGCATCATTTATCCAAATTTCACAAATATTAGACCAGATTTGTCAAAATTATTAACTTTTAACTATTTTAATCCATGGAATTTGCCAGTCTTTTGAATGTAATTTTCAGTTTTCTCAAATGTATTGTCCCAAAAAATCCTTTTCATTAGACACAGTCAACTATTAAGCTTAACTTTATCAAAATTATTAATGTTTAAGTATTTTAGCTTGTTAAATTAGTCCCTTTTTATAATGTAATTTTCACTTTTTTTCAAATTATATATTGTTCTTTTTCCAGGTGACTCTTTCCATACAGCGTGGTGGCTTCTTGGTTAACTAATACTTTCTGTCTGGTCATGGCTAATTCCTATAGAAAAAGCAGGCAGTGAAAGACAGTAGCAAGAGGAAAGCTATGTCTCATCCATGTGTACAATAGATGGTATGTGGCAAGATTTAGGACATTGTCAAATGGTGTGCTTAACCCTGATTCCAGAAACCCATTGCAAGGAGGAATCTGCATCTGGTATTGGTAGTAAGGAGCAGTCTTGAATGGGCATATATTGTTTTCCAGATGACAGTTATGGGTAATTTTCCACCTCTCACACAAACAAACACAAATCATAACATTTGCTTTTTCATTTGAGACTAAATTATATGTTGTAAAATTGGAAATAATTTTTTCGGTATTTCTAATTCTTCTTATACAAATTGCCAATAAACAACATTTCTATTACACACAGTCTGTTGGTAAGCTGATCACAGATTTTTATTGGTGTCAAGCATCATTTGTCCAAATTTCACTAATATTGGACCTGATTTGTCAAAATTATTAACGTTTAACTATTTTAATCCATGGAATTTGCTAGTCTTTTCAATGTAATTTTCAGTTTTCTCAAATATATTGTCCAAAAAAATCTTTTTCATGGGACACAGTCAACTGATGAGCTTATCACAGATTTTTATTGGGGCTAAGCATCATTTGTCCAAATTTCACTAATATTGGACCTGATTTATCAAAATTATTAACATTTAACTATTTTAATGCATGGAATTTGCTAGTCTTTTCAATGTAATTTTCAGTTTTCTCAAATATATTGTCCAAAAAAATCTTTTTCATGGGTCATAGTCAACTGATGAGCTTATCACAGATATTTATTGATGTTAAGCATCATTTGTCCAAATTTTACAAATTTTGAACCTGATTTCTCAAAATTATTAACTTTTAACTATTTTAATCCATGGAATTTGTTAGTCTTTTCAATGTAATTTTCAGTTTTCTCAAATATATTGTCCAAAAAAATCTTTTTCATGGGTCACAGTCAACTGATGAGCTTAACACAGATTTTTATTGATGTTAAGCATCATTTGCCCAAATTTCACAAATATTAGACCAGATTTTTCAAAATAATTAATGTTTAACTATTGTAATCCATGGAATTTGCTAGTCTTTTCAATGTAATTTTCAGTTTTCTCAAATATATTGTCCAAAAAATCTTTTTCATGGGTCACAGTCAACTGATGAGCTTATCACAGATTTTTATTGATGTTAAGCATCATTTGCCCAAATTTCACAAATATTAGACGAGATTTGTCAAAATTATTAACATTTAACTATTTTAATCCATGGAATTTGCCAGTCTTTTCAATGTAGTTTTCAGTTTTCTCAAATATCTTGTCCAAAAAAATCTTTTTCATTGGTCACAGTCAACTGATGAGCTTATCTCAGATTTTTATTGATGTTAAGCATCATTTGTCCAAATTTTACAAATATTGGACCTGATTTGTCAAAATTATTAACGTTTAACTATTTTAATCCATGGAATTTGCTAGTCTTTTCAATGTAATTTTCAGTTTTCTCAAATATATTGTCCAAAAAAATCTTTTTCATGGGTCACAGTCAACTGATAAGCTTATCACAGATTTTTATTGATGTTAAGCATCATTTGTCCAAATTTTACAAATATTGGACCTGATTTGTCAAAATTATTAACGTTTAACTATTTTAATCCATGGAATTTGCTAGTCTTTTCAATGTAATTTTCAGTTTTCTCAAATATATTGTCCAAAAAAATCTTTTTCATGGGTCACAGTCAACTGATAAGCTTATCACAGATTTTTATTGATGTTAAGCATCATTTGTCCAAATTTTACAAATATTGGACCTGATTTGTCAAAATTATTAACGTTTAACTATTTTAATCCATGGAATTTGCTAGTCTTTTCAATGTAATTTTCAGTTTTCTCAAATATATTGTCCAAAAAATCTTTTTCATGGGTCACAGTCAACTGATAAGCTTATCACAGATTTTTATTGATGTTAAGCATCATTTATCCAAATTTCACAAATATTAGACCAGATTTGTCAAAATTATTAACTTTTAACTATTTTAATCCATGGAATTTGCCAGTCTTTTCAATGTAATATTCAGTTTTCTCAAATATATTGTCCATAAAAATCTTTTTCATGGGTCACAGTCAACTATAAAGCTTAACTTTATCAAAATTATTAATGTTTAAGTATTTTATCTTGTTAAATTAGTCACTTTTTATAATGTAATTTTCACTTTTTTTCAAATTATATATTGTTCTTTTTCCAGGTGACTCTTTCCATACAGCGTGGTGGCTTCTTGGTTAACTAATACTTTCTGTCTGGTCATGGCTAATTCCTATAGAAAAAGCAGGCAGTGAAAGACAGTAGCAAGAGGAAAGCTATGTCTCATCCATGTGTACAATAGATGGTATGTGGCAAGATTTAGGACATTGTCAAATGGTGTGCTTAACCCTGATTCCAGAAACCCATTGCAAGGAGGAATCTGCATCTGGTATTGGTAGTAAGGAGCAGTCTTGAATGGGCATATATTGTTTTCCAGATGACAGTTATGGGTAATTTTCCACCTCTCACACAAACAAACACAAATCATAACATTTGCTTTTTCATTTGAGACTAAATTATATGTTGTAAAATTGGAAATAATTTTTTCGGTATTTCTAATTCTTCTTATACAAATTGCCAATAAACAACATTTCTATTACACACAGTCTGTTGGTAAGCTTATCAGATTTTTATTGGTGTCAAGCATCATTTGTCCAAATTTCACTAATATTGGACCTGATTTGTCAAAATTATTAACGTTTAACTAATTTAATCCATGGAATTTGCTAGTCTTTTCAATGTAATTTTCAGTTTTCTCAAATATATTGTCCAAAAAAATCTTTTTCATGGGACACAGTCAACTGATGAGCTTATCACAGATTTTTATTGGGGCTAAGCATCATTTGTCCAAATTTCACTAATATTGGACCTGATTTATCAAAATTATTAACATTTAACTATTTTAATGCATGGAATTTGCTAGTCTTTTCAATGTAATTTTCAGTTTTCTCAAATATATTGTCCAAAAAAATCTTTTTCATGGGTCATAGTCAACTGATGAGCTTATCACAGATATTTATTGATGTTAAGCATCATTTGTCCAAATTTTACAAATTTTGAACCTGATTTCTCAAAATTATTAACTTTTAACTATTTTAATCCATGGAATTTGTTAGTCTTTTCAATGTAATTTTCAGTTTTCTCAAATATATTGTCCAAAAAAATCTTTTTCATGGGTCACAGTCAACTGATGAGCTTAACACAGATTTTTATTGATGTTAAGCATCATTTGCCCAAATTTCACAAATATTAGACCAGATTTTTCAAAATAATTAATGTTTAACTATTGTAATCCATGGAATTTGCTAGTCTTTTCAATGTAATTTTCAGTTATCTCAAATATATTGTCCAAAAAATCTTTTTCATGGGTCACAGTCAACTGATGAGCTTATCACAGATTTTTATTGATGTTAAGCATCATTTGCCCAAATTTGACAAATATTAGACGAGATTTGTCAAAATTATTAACATTTAAGTATTTTAATGCATGGAATTTGCTAGTCTTTTCAATGTAATTTTCAGTTTTCTCAAATATCTTGTCCAAAAAAATCTTTTTCATTGGTCACAGTCAACTGATGAGCTTATCTCAGATTTTTATTGATGTTAAGCATCATTTGTCCAAATTTTACAAATATTGGACCTGATTTGTCAAAATTATTAACGTTTAACTATTTTAATCCATGAAATTTGCAAGTCTTTTCAATGTAATTTTCAGTTTTCTCAAATATATTGTCCAAAAAAATCTTTTTCATGGGTCACAGTCAACTGATAAGCTTATCACAGATTTTTATTGATGTTAAGCATCATTTGTCCAAATTTTACAAATATTGGACCTGATTTGTCAAAATTATTAACGTTTAACTATTTTAATCCATGGAATTTGCCAGTCTTTTCAATGTAATTTTCAGTTTTCTCAAATATATTGTCCAAAAAAATCTTTTTCATGGGTCACAGTCAACTGATAAGCTTATCACAGATTTTTATTGATGGTAAGCATCATTTATCCAAATTTCACAAATATTAGACCAGATTTGTCAAAATTATTAACTTTTAACTATTTTAATCCATGGAATTTGCCAGTCTTTTCAATGTAATATTCAGTTTTCTCAAATATATTGTCCATAAAAATCTTTTTCATGGGTCACAGTCAACTATAAAGCTTAACTTTATCAAAATTATTAATGTTTAAGTATTTTATCTTGTTAAATTAGTCACTTTTTATAATGTAATTTTCACTTTTTTTCAAATTATATATTGTTCTTTTTCCAGGTGACTCTTTCCATACAGCGTGGTGGCTTCTTGGTTAACTAATACTTTCTGTCTGGTCATGGCTAATTCCTATAGAAAAAGCAGGCAGTGAAAGACAGTAGCAAGAGGAAAGCTATGTCTCATCCATGTGTACAATAGATGGTATGTGGCAAGATTTAGGACATTGTCAAATGGTGTGCTTAACCCTGATTCCAGAAACCCATTGCAAGGAGGAATCTGCATCTGGTATTGGTAGTAAGGAGCAGTCTTGAATGGGCATATATTGTTTTCCAGATGACAGTTATGGGTAATTTTCCACCTCTCACACAAACAAACACAAATCATAACATTTGCTTTTTCATTTGAGACTAAATTATATGTTGTAAAATTGGAAATAATTTTTTCGGTATTTCTAATTCTTCTTATACAAATTGCCAATAAACAACATTTCTATTACACACAGTCTGTTGGTAAGCTTATCAGATTTTTATTGGTGTCAAGCATCATTTGTCCAAATTTCACTAATATTGGACCTGATTTGTCAAAATTATTAACGTTTAACTATTTTAATCCATGGAATTTGCTAGTCTTTTCAATGTAATTTTCAGTTTTCTCAAATATATTGTCCAAAAAAATCTTTTTCATGGGACACAGTCAACTGATGAGCTTATCACAGATTTTTATTGGGGCTAAGCATCATTTGTCCAAATTTCACTAATATTGGACCTGATTTATCAAAATTATTAACATTTAACTATTTTAATGCATGGAATTTGCTAGTCTTTTCAATGTAATTTTCAGTTTTCTCAAATATATTGTCCAAAAAAATCTTTTTCATGGGTCATAGTCAACTGATGAGCTTATCACAGATATTTATTGATGTTAAGCATCATTTGTCCAAATTTTACAAATTTTGAACCTGATTTCTCAAAATTATTAACTTTTAACTATTTTAATCCATGGAATTTGTTAGTCTTTTCAATGTAATTTTCAGTTTTCTCAAATATATTGTCCAAAAAAATCTTTTTCATGGGTCACAGTCAACTGATGAGCTTAACACAGATTTTTATTGATGTTAAGCATCATTTGCCCAAATTTCACAAATATTAGACCAGATTTTTCAAAATAATTAACTTTTAACTATTTTAATCCATGGAATTTGCCAGTCTTTTCAATGTAATATTCGGTTTTCTCAAATATATTGTCCATAAAAATCTTTTTCATGGGTCACAGTCAACTATAAAGCTTATAGTTCAAAATAATTAATGTTTAACTATTGTAATCCATGGAATTTGCTAGTCTTTTCAATGTAATTTTCAGTTTTCTCAAATATATTGTCCAAAAAATCTTTTTCATGGGTCACAGTCAACTGATGAGCTTATCTCAGATTTTTATTGATGTTAAGCATCATTTGCCCAAATTTCACAAATATTAGACGAGATTTGTCAAAATTATTAACATTTAAGTATTTTAATGCATGGAATTTGCTAGTCTTTTCAATGTAATTTTCAGTTTTGTCAAATACATTGTCCAAAAAAATCTTTTTCATGGGTCACAGTCAACTTATGAGCTTATCTCAGATTTTTATTGATGTTAAGCATCATTTGTCCAGATTTCACAAAAATTAGACCAGATTTGTCAAAATTATTAACTTTTAACTATTTTAATCCATGGAATTTGCCAGTCTTTTCAATGTAGTTTTCAGTTTTCTCAAATATCTTGTCCAAAAAAATCTTTTTCATGGGTCACAGTCAACTGATGAGCTTATCTCAGATTTTTATTGATGTTAAGCATCATTTGTCTAAATTTTACAAATATTGGACCTGATTTGTCAAAATTATTAACGTTTAACTATTTTAATCCATGGAATTTGCTAGTCTTTTCAATGTAATTTTCAGTTTTCTCAAATATATTGTCCAAAAAAATCTTTTTCATGGGTCACAGTCAACTGATAAGCTTATCACAGATTTTTATTGATGTTAAGCATCATTTATCCAAATTTCACAAATATTAGACCAGATTTGTCAAAATTATTAACTTTTAACTATTTTAATCCATGGAATTTGCCAGTCTTTTCAATGTAATATTCAGTTTTCTCAAATATATTGTCCATAAAAATCTTTTTCATGGGTCACAGTCAACTATAAAGCTTAACTTTATCAAAATTATTAATGTTTAAGTATTTTATCTTGTTAAATTAGTCACTTTTTATAATGTAATTTTCACTTTTTTTCAAATTATATATTGTTCTTTTTCCAGGTGACTCTTTCCATACAGCGTGGTGGCTTCTTGGTTAACTAATACTTTCTGTCTGGTCATGGCTAATTCCTATAGAAAAAGCAGGCAGTGAAAGACAGTAGCAAGAGGAAAGCTATGTCTCATCCATGTGTACAATAGATGGTATGTGGCAAGATTTAGGACATTGTCAAATGGTGTGCTTAACCCTGATTCCAGAAACCCATTGCAAGGAGGAATCTGCATCTGGTATTGGTAGTAAGGAGCAGTCTTGAATGGGCATATATTGTTTTCCAGATGACAGTTATGGGTAATTTTCCACCTCTCACACAAACAAACACAAATCATAACATTTGCTTTTTCATTTGAGACTAAATTATATGTTGTAAAATTGGAAATAATTTTTTCGGTATTTCTAATTCTTCTTATACAAATTGCCAATAAACAACATTTCTATTACACACAGTCTGTTGGTAAGCTTATCCGATTTTTATTGGTGTCAAGCATCATTTGTCCAAATTTCACTAATATTGGACCTGATTTGTCAAAATTATTAACGTTTAACTATTTTAATCCATGGAATTTGCTAGTCTTTTCAATGTAATTTTCAGTTTTCTCAAATATATTGTCCAAAAAAATCTTTTTCATGGGACACAGTCAACTGATGAGCTTATCACAGATTTTTATTGGGGCTAAGCATCATTTGTCCAAATTTCACTAATATTGGACCTGATTTATCAAAATTATTAACATTTAACTATTTTAATGCATGGAATTTGCTAGTCTTTTCAATGTAATTTTCAGTTTTCTCAAATATATTGTCCAAAAAAATCTTTTTCATGGGTCATAGTCAACTGATGAGCTTATCACAGATATTTATTGATGTTAAGCATCATTTGTCCAAATTTTACAAATTTTGAACCTGATTTCTCAAAATTATTAACTTTTAACTATTTTAATCCATGGAATTTGTTAGTCTTTTCAATGTAATTTTCAGTTTTCTCAAATATATTGTCCAAAAAAATCTTTTTCATGGGTCACAGTCAACTGATGAGCTTAACACAGATTTTTATTGATGTTAAGCATCATTTGCCCAAATTTCACAAATATTAGACCAGATTTTTCAAAATAATTAACTTTTAACTATTTTAATCCATGGAATTTGCCAGTCTTTTCAATGTAATATTCGGTTTTCTCAAATATATTGTCCATAAAAATCTTTTTCATGGGTCACAGTCAACTATAAAGCTTATAGTTCAAAATAATTAATGTTTAACTATTGTAATCCATGGAATTTGCTAGTCTTTTCAATGTAATTTTCAGTTTTCTCAAATATATTGTCCAAAAAATCTTTTTCATGGGTCACAGTCAACTGATGAGCTTATCTCAGATTTTTATTGATGTTAAGCATCATTTGCCCAAATTTCACAAATATTAGACGAGATTTGTCAAAATTATTAACATTTAAGTATTTTAATGCATGGAATTTGCTAGTCTTTTCAATGTAATTTTCAGTTTTGTCAAATACATTGTCCAAAAAAATCTTTTTCATGGGTCACAGTCAACTTATGAGCTTATCTCAGATTTTTATTGATGTTAAGCATCATTTGTCCAGATTTCACAAAAATTAGACCAGATTTGTCAAAATTATTAACTTTTAACTATTTTAATCCATGGAATTTGCCAGTCTTTTCAATGTAGTTTTCAGTTTTCTCAAATATCTTGTCCAAAAAAATCTTTTTCATGGGTCACAGTCAACTGATGAGCTTATCTCAGATTTTTATTGATGTTAAGCATCATTTGTCTAAATTTTACAAATATTGGACCTGATTTGTCAAAATTATTAACGTTTAACTATTTTAATCCATGGAATTTGCTAGTCTTTTCAATGTAATTTTCAGTTTTCTCAAATATATTGTCCAAAAAAATCTTTTTCATGGGTCACAGTCAACTGATAAGCTTATCACAGATTTTTATTGATGTTAAGCATCATTTATCCAAATTTCACAAATATTAGACCAGATTTGTCAAAATTATTAACTTTTAACTATTTTAATCCATGGAATTTGCCAGTCTTTTCAATGTAATATTCAGTTTTCTCAAATATATTGTCCATAAAAATCTTTTTCATGGGTCACAGTCAACTATAAAGCTTAACTTTATCAAAATTATTAATGTTTAAGTATTTTATCTTGTTAAATTAGTCACTTTTTATAATGTAATTTTCACTTTTTTTCAAATTATATATTGTTCTTTTTCCAGGTGACTCTTTCCATACAGCGTGGTGGCTTCTTGGTTAACTAATACTTTCTGTCTGGTCATGGCTAATTCCTATAGAAAAAGCAGGCAGTGAAAGACAGTAGCAAGAGGAAAGCTATGTCTCATCCATGTGTACAATAGATGGTATGTGGCAAGATTTAGGACATTGTCAAATGGTGTGCTTAACCCTGATTCCAGAAACCCATTGCAAGGAGGAATCTGCATCTGGTATTGGTAGTAAGGAGCAGTCTTGAATGGGCATATATTGTTTTCCAGATGACAGTTATGGGTAATTTTCCACCTCTCACACAAACAAACACAAATCATAACATTTGCTTTTTCATTTGAGACTAAATTATATGTTGTAAAATTGGAAATAATTTTTTCGGTATTTCTAATTCTTCTTATACAAATTGCCAATAAACAACATTTCTATTACACACAGTCTGTTGGTAAGCTTATCAGATTTTTATTGGTGTCAAGCATCATTTGTCCAAATTTCACTAATATTGGACCTGATTTGTCAAAATTATTAACGTTTAACTATTTTAATCCATGGAATTTGCTAGTCTTTTCAATGTAATTTTCAGTTTTCTCAAATATATTGTCCAAAAAAATCTTTTTCATGGGACACAGTCAACTGATGAGCTTATCACAGATTTTTATTGGGGCTAAGCATCATTTGTCCAAATTTCACTAATATTGGACCCGATTTATCAAAATTATTAACATTTAACTATTTTAATGCATGGAATTTGCTAGTCTTTTCAATGTAATTTTCAGTTTTCTCAAATATATTGTCCAAAAAAATCTTTTTCATGGGTCATAGTCAACTGATGAGCTTATCACAGATATTTATTGATGTTAAGCATCATTTGTCCAAATTTTACAAATTTTGAACCTGATTTCTCAAAATTATTAACTTTTAACTATTTTAATCCATGGAATTTGCTAGTCTTTTCAATGTAATTTTCAGTTTTCTCAAATATATTGTCCAAAAAAATCTTTTTCATGGGACACAGTCAACTGATGAGCTTATCACAGATTTTTATTGGGGCTAAGCATCATTTGTCCAAATTTCACTAATATTGGACCTGATTTATCAAAATTATTAACATTTAACTATTTTAATGCATGGAATTTGCTAGTCTTTTCAATGTAATTTTCAGTTTTCTCAAATATATTGTCCAAACAAATCTTTTTCATTGGTCACAGTCAACTGATGAGCTTATCTCAGATTTTTATTGATGTTAAGCATCATTTGTCCAAATTTTACAAATATTGGACCTGATTTGTCAAAATTATTAACGTTTAACTATTTTAATCCATGGAATTTGCTAGTCTTTTCAATGTAATTTTCAGTTTTGTCAAATACATTGTCCAAAAAAATCTTTTTCATGGGTCACAGTCAACTTATGAGCTAATCACAGATTTTTATTGATGTTAAGCATCATTTGTCCAGATTTCACAAAAATTAGACCAGATTTGTCAAATTATTAACTTTTAACTATTTTAATCCATGGAATTTGCCAGTCTTTTCAATGTAATTTTCAGTTTTGTCAAATACATTGTCCAAAAAAATCTTTTTCATTGGTCACAGTCAACTGATGAGCTTATCACAGATTTTTATTGATGTTAAGCATCATTTATCCAAATTTTACAAATATTGGACCTGATTTGTCAAAATTATTAACGTTTAACTATTTTAATCCATGGAATTTGCTAGTCTTTTCAATGTAATATTCAGTTTTCTCAAATATATTGTCCAAAAAAATCTTTTTCATGGGTCACAGTCAACTGATAAGCTTATCACAGATTTTTATTGATGTTAAGCATCATTTGTCCAGATTTCACAAAAATTAGACCAGATTTGTCAAAATTATTAACGTTTAACTATTTTAATCCATGGAATTTGCCAGTCTTTTCAATGTAGTTTTCAGTTTTCTCAAATATCTTGTCCATAAAAATCTTTTTCATTGGTCACAGTCAACTGATAAGCTTATCTCAGATTTTTATTGATGTTAAGCATCATTTGTCCAAATTTTACAAATATTGGACCTGATTTATCAAAATTATTAACGTTTAACTATTTTAATCCATGGAATTTGCTAGTCTTTGCAATGTAATTTTCAGTTTTTTCAAATATATTGTCCAAAAAAATCTTTTTCATGGGTCACAGTCAACTGATAAGCTTATCACAGATTTTTATTGATGGTAAGCATCATTTATCCAAATTTCACAAATATTAGACCAGATTTGTCAAAATTATTAACTTTTAACTATTTTAATCCATGGAATTTGCCAGTCTTTTCAATGTAATATTCAGTTTTCTCAAATATATTGTCCATAAAAATCTTTTTCATGGGTCACAGTCAACTATAAAGCTTAACTTTATCAAAATTATTAATGTTTAAGTATTTTATCTTGTTAAATTAGTCACTTTTTATAATGTAATTTTCACTTTTTTTCAAATTATATATTGTTCTTTTTCCAGGTGACTCTTTCCATACAGCGTGGTGGCTTCTTGGTTAACTAATACTTTCTGTCTGGTCATGGCTAATTCCTATAGAAAAAGCAGGCAGTGAAAGACAGTAACAAGAGGAAAGCTATGTCTCATCCATGTGTACAATAGATGGTATGTGGCAAGATTTAGGACATTGTCAAATGGTGTGCTTAACCCTGATTCCAGAAACCCATTGCAAGGAGGAATCTGCATCTGGTATTGGTAGTAAGGAGCAGTCTTGAATGGGCATATATTGTTTTCCAGATGACAGTTATGGGTAATTTTCCACCTCTCACACAAACAAACACAAATCATAACATTTGCTTTTTCATTTGAGACTAAATTATATGTTGTAAAATTGGAAATAATTTTTTCGGTATTTCTAATTCTTCTTATACAAATTGCCAATAAACAACATTTCTATTACACACAGTCTGTTGGTAAGCTTATCACAGATTTTTATTGGTGTCAAGCATCATTTGTCCAAATTTCACTAATATTGGACCTGATTTGTCAAAATTATTAACGTTTAACTATTTTAATCCATGGAATTTGCTAGTCTTTTCAATGTAATTTTCAGTTTTCTCAAATATATTGTCCAAAAAAATCTTTTTCATGGGACACAGTCAACTGATGAGCTTATCACAGATTTTTATTGGGGCTAAGCATCATTTGTCCAAATTTCACTAATATTGGACCTGATTTATCAAAATTATTAACATTTAACTATTTTAATGCATGGAATTTGCTAGTCTTTTCAATGTAATTTTCAGTTTTCTCAAATATATTGTCCAAAAAAATCTTTTTCATTGGTCACAGTCAACTGATGAGCTTATCTCAGATTTTTATTGATGTTAAGCATCATTTGTCCAAATTTTACAAATATTGGACCTGATTTGTCAAAATTATTAACGTTTAACTATTTTAATCCATGGAATTTGCTAGTCTTTTCAATGTAATTTTCAGTTTTGTCAAATACATTGTCCAAAAAAATCTTTATCATGGGTCACAGTCAACTTATGAGCTAATCACAGATTTTTATTGATGTTAAGCATCATTTGTTCAGATTTCACAAAAATTAGACCAGATTTGTCAAAATTATTAACTTTTAACTATTTTAATCCATGGAATTTGCCAGTCTTTTCAATGTAGTTTTCAGTTTTCTCAAATATCTTGTCCAAAAAAATCTTTTTCATTGGTCACAGTCAACTGATGAGCTTATCTCAGATTTTTATTGATGTTAAGCATCATTTGTCCAAATTTTACAAATATTGGACCTGATTTGTCAAAATTATTAACGTTTAACTATTTTAATCCATGGAATTTGCTAGTCTTTTCAATGTAATTTTCAGTTTTCTCAAATATATTGTCCAAAAAAATCTTTTTCATGGGTCACAGTCAACTGATAAGCTTATCACAGATTTTTATTGATGTTAAGCATCATTTGTCCAAATTTTACAAATATTGGACCTGATTTGTCAAAATTATTAACGTTTAACTATTTTAATCCATGGAATTTGCTAGTCTTTTCAATGTAATTTTCAGTTTTCTCAAATATATTGTCCAAAAAAATCTTTTTCATGGGTCACAGTCAACTGATAAGCTTATCACAGATTTTTATTGATGTTAAGCATCATTTATCCAAATTTCACAAATATTAGACCAGATTTGTCAAAATTATTAACTTTTAACTATTTTAATCCATGGAATTTGCCAGTCTTTTCAATGTAATATTCAGTTTTCTCAAATATATTGTCCATAAAAATCTTTTTCATGGGTCACAGTCAACTATAAAGCTTAACTTTATCAAAATTATTAATGTTTAAGTATTTTATCTTGTTAAATTAGTCACTTTTTATAATGTAATTTTCACTTTTTTTCAAATTATATATTGTTCTTTTTCCAGGTGACTCTTTCCATACAGCGTGGTGGCTTCTTGGTTAACTAATACTTTCTGTCTGGTCATGGCTAATTCCTATAGAAAAAGCAGGCAGTGAAAGACAGTAGCAAGAGGAAAGCTATGTCTCATCCATGTGTACAATAGATGGTATGTGGCAAGATTTAGGACATTGTCAAATGGTGTGCTTAACCCTGATTCCAGAAACCCATTGCAAGGTAGAATCTGCATCTGGTATTGGTAGTAAGGAGCAGTCTTGAATGGGCATATATTGTTTTCCAGATGACAGTTATGGGTAATTTTCCACCTCTCACACAAACAAACACAAATCATAACATTTGCTTTTTCATTTGAGACTAAATTATATGTTGTAAAATTGGAAATAATTTTTTCGGTATTTCTAATTCTTCTTATACAAATTGCCAATAAACAACATTTCTATTACACACAGTCTGTTGGTAAGCTTATCAGATTTTTATTGGTGTCAAGCATCATTTGTCCAAATTTCACTAATATTGGACCTGATTTGTCAAAATTATTAACGTTTAACTATTTTAATCCATGGAATTTGCTAGTCTTTTCAATGTAATTTTCAGTTTTCTCAAATATATTGTCCAAAAAAATCTTTTTCATGGGACACAGTCAACTGATGAGCTTATCACAGATTTTTATTGGGGCTAAGCATCATTTGTCCAAATTTCACTAATATTGGACCTGATTTATCAAAATTATTAACATTTAACTATTTTAATGCATGGAATTTGCTAGTCTTTTCAATGTAATTTTCAGTTTTCTCAAATATATTGTCCAAAAAAATCTTTTTCATTGGTCACAGTCAACTGATGAGCTTATCTCAGATTTTTATTGATGTTAAGCATCATTTGTCCAAATTTTACAAATATTGGACCTGATTTGTCAAAATTATTAACGTTTAACTATTTTAATCCATGGAATTTGCTAGTCTTTTCAATGTAATTTTCAGTTTTCTCAAATATATTGTCCAAAAAAATCTTTTTCATGGGTCACAGTCAACTGATAAGCTTATCACAGATTTTTATTGATGTTAAGCATCATTTGTCCAAATTTTACAAATATTGGACCTGATTTGTCAAAATTATTAACGTTTAACTATTTTAATCCATGGAATTTGCTAGTCTTTTCAATGTAATTTTCAGTTTTCTCAAATATATTGTCCAAAAAAATCTTTTTCATGGGTCACAGTCAACTGATAAGCTTATCACAGATTTTTATTGATGTTAAGCATCATTTGTCCAAATTTTACAAATATTGGACCTGATTTGTCAAAATTATTAACGTTTAACTATTTTAATCCATGGAATTTGCTAGTCTTTTCAATGTAATTTTCAGTTTTCTCAAATATATTGTCCAAAAAAATCTTTTTCATGGGTCACAGTCAACTGATAAGCTTATCACAGATTTTTATTGATGTTAAGCATCATTTGTCCAAATTTTACAAATATTGGACCTGATTTGTCAAAATTATTAACGTTTAACTATTTTAATCCATGGAATTTGCTAGTCTTTTCAATGTGATTTTCAGTTTTCTCAAATATATTGTCCAAAAAAATCTTTTTCATGGGTCACAGTCAACTATAAAGCTTAACTTTATCAAAATTATTAATGTTTAAGTATTTTATCTTGTTAAATTAGTCACTTTTTATAATGTAATTTTCACTTTTTTTCAAATTATATATTGTTCTTTTTCCAGGTGACTCTTTCCATACAGCGTGGTGGCTTCTTGGTTAACTAATACTTTCTGTCTGGTCATGGCTAATTCCTATAGAAAAAGCAGGCAGTGAAAGACAGTAGCAAGAGGAAAGCTATGTCTCATCCATGTGTACAATAGATGGTATGTGGCAAGATTTAGGACATTGTCAAATGGTGTGCTTAACCCTGATTCCAGAAACCCATTGCAAGGAGGAATCTGCATCTGGTATTGGTAGTAAGGAGCAGTCTTGAATGGGCATATATTGTTTTCCAGATGACAGTTATGGGTAATTTTCCACCTCTCACACAAACAAACACAAATCATAACATTTGCTTTTTCATTTGAGACTAAATTATATGTTGTAAAATTGGAAATAATTTTTTCGGTATTTCTAATTCTTCTTATACAAATTGCCAATAAACAACATTTCTATTACACACAGTCTGTTGGTAAGCTTATCAGATTTTCATTGGTGTCAAGCATCATTTGTCCAAATTTCACTAATATTGGACCTGATTTGTCAAAATTATTAACGTTTAACTATTTTAATCCATGGAATTTGCTAGTCTTTTCAATGTAATTTTCAGTTTTCTCAAATATATTGTCCAAAAAATCAATTTCATGGGTTACAGTCAACTGATGAGCTTATCACAGATTTTTATTGGGGCTAAGCATCATTTGTCCAAATTTCACTAATATTGGACCTGATTTATCAAAATTATTAACATTTAACTATTTTAATGCATGGAATTTGCTAGTCTTTTCAATGTAATTTTCAGTTTTCTCAAATATGTTGTCCAAAAAAATCTTTTTCATGGGTCATAGTCAACTGATGAGCTTATCACAGATATTTATTGATGTTAAGCATCATTTGTCCAAATTTTACAAATTTTGAACCTGATTTCTCAAAATTATTAACTTTTAACTATTTTAATCCATGGAATTTGTTAGTCTTTTCAATGTAATTTTCAGTTTTCTCAAATATATTGTCCAAAAAAATCTTTTTCATGGGTCACAGTCAACTGATGAGCTTAACACAGATTTTTATTGATGTTAAGCATCATTTGCCCAAATTTCACAAATATTAGACCAGATTTTTCAAAATAATTAATGTTTAACTATTGTAATCCATGGAATTTGCTAGTCTTTTCAATGTAATTTTCAGTTTTCTCAAATATATTGTCCAAAAAATCTTTTTCATGGGTCACAGTCAACTGATGAGCTTATCACAGATTTTTATTGATGTTAAGCATCATTTGCCCAAATTTCACAAATATTAGACGAGATTTGTCAAAATTATTAACATTTAAGTATTTTAATGCATGGAATTTGCTAGTCTTTTCAATGTAATTTTCAGTTTTGTCAAATACATTGTCCAAAAAAATCTTTTTCATGGGTCACAGTCAACTTATGAGCTAATCACAGATTTTTATTGATGTTAAGCATCATTTGTCCAGATTTCACAAAAATTAGACCAGATTTGTCAAAATTATTAACTTTTAACTATTTTAATCCATGGAATTTGCCAGTCTTTTCAATGTAGTTTTCAGTTTTCTCAAATATCTTGTCCAAAAAAATCTTTTTCATTGGTCACAGTCAACTGATGAGCTTATCTCAGATTTTTATTGATGTTAAGCATCATTTGTCCAAATTTTACAAATATTGGACCTGATATGTCAAAATTATTAATGTTTAACTATTTTAATCCATGGAATTTGCTAGTCTTTTCAATGTAATTTTCAGTTTTCTCAAATATATTGTCCAAAAAAATCTTTTTCATGGGTCACAGTCAACTGATAAGCTTATCACAGATTTTTATTGATGTTAAGCATCATTTATCCAAATTTCACTAATATTAGACCAGATTTGTCAAAATTATTAACTTATAACTATTTTAATCCATGAAATTGCCAGTCTTTTCAATGTAATTTTCAGTTTTCTCAAATATATTGTCCAAAAAAATCTTTTTCATGGTTCACAGTCAACTGAAGAGCTTATCACAGATTTTTATTGATGTTAAGCATCATTTGCCCAAATTTCACAAATATTAGACCAGGTTTTTCAAAATAATTAACGTTTAACTATTGTAATCCATGGAATTTGCTAGTCTTTTCAAAGTAATTTTCAGTTTTCTCAAATATATTGTCCAAAAAAATCTTTTTCACTAGACACAGTCAACTATTAAGCTTAACTTTATCAAAGTTATTAATGTTTAAGTATTTTAGCTTGTTAAATTAGTCACTTTTTATGATGTAATTTTCACTTTTTTTCAAATTATATATTGTTCTTTTTCCAGGTGACTCTTTCCATACAGCGTGGTGGCTTCTTGGTAAACTAATACTTTCTGTCTGGTCATGGCTAATTCCTATAGAAAAAGCAGGCAGTGAAAGACAGTAGCAAGAGGAAAGCTATGTCTCATCCATGTGTACAATAGATGGTATGTGGCAAGATTTAGGACATTGTCAAATGGTGTGCTTAACCCTGATTCCAGAAACCCATTGCAAAGAGGAATCTGCATCTGGTATTGGTAGTTAGGAGCAGTCTTGAATGGGCATATATTGTTTTCCAGATGACAGTTATGGGTAATTTTCCACCTCTCACGCAAACAAACACAAATCATAACATTTGCTTTTTCATTTGAGACTAAATTATATGTTGTAAAATTGGAAATAATTTTTTCGGTATTTCTAATTCTTCTTATACATATTGCCAATAAACAACATTTCTATTACACACAGTCTGTTGATAAGGTTATCACAGATTTTAATTGGTGTCAAGCATCATTTGTCCAAATTTCACTAATATTGGACCTGATTTGTCAAAATTATTAACATTTAACTATTTTAATGCATGGAATTTGCTAGTCTTTTCAATGTACTTTTCAGTTTTCTCAAATATATTGTCCAAAAAAATCTTTTTCATTGGTCACAGTCAACTGATGAGCTTATCTCAGATTTTTATTGATGTTAAGCATCATTTGTCCAAATTTTACAAATATTGGACCTGATATGTCAAAATTATTAATGTTTAACTATTTTAATCCATGGAATTTGCTAGTCTTTTCAATTTAATTTTCAGTTTTCTCAAATATATTGTCCAAAAAAATCTTTTTCATGGGTCACAGTCAACTGATAAGCTTATCACAGATTTTTATTGATGTTAAGCATCATTTATCCAAATTTCACTAATATTAGACCAGATTTGTCAAAATTATTAACTTATAACTATTTTAATCCATGAAATTGCCAGTCTTTTCAATGTAATTTTCAGTTTTCTCAAATATATTGTCCAAAAAAATCTTTTTCATGGTTCACAGTCAACTGAAGAGCTTATCACAGATTTTTATTGATGTTAAGCATCATTTGCCCAAATTTCACAAATATTAGACCAGGTTTTTCAAAATAATTAACGTTTAACTATTGTAATCCATGGAATTTGCTAGTCTTTTCAAAGTAATTTTCAGTTTTCTCAAATATATTGTCCAAAAAAATCTTTTTCACTAGACACAGTCAACTATTAAGCTTAACTTTATCAAAGTTATTAATGTTTAAGTATTTTAGCTTGTTAAATTAGTCACTTTTTATGATGTAATTTTCACTTTTTTTCAAATTATATATTGTTCTTTTTCCAGGTGACTCTTTCCATACAGCGTGGTGGCTTCTTGGTTAACTAATACTTTCTGTCTGGTCATGGCTAATTCCTATAGAAAAAGCAGGCAGTGAAAGACAGTAGCAAGAGGAAAGCTATGTCTCATCCATGTGTACAATAGATGGTATGTGGCAAGATTTAGGACATTGTCAAATGGTGTGCTTAACCCTGATTCCAGAAACCCATTGCAAAGAGGAATCTGCATCTGGTATTGGTAGTTAGGAGCAGTCTTGAATGGGCATATATTGTTTTCCAGATGACAGTTATGGGTAATTTTCCACCTCTCACGCAAACAAACACAAATCATAACATTTGCTTTTTCATTTGAGACTAAATTATATGTTGTAAAATTGGAAATAATTTTTTCGGTATTTCTAATTCTTCTTATACATATTGCCAATAAACAACATTTCTATTACACACAGTCTGTTGATAAGGTTATCACAGATTTTAATTGGTGTCAAGCATCATTTGTCCAAATTTCACTAATATTGGACCTGATTTGTCAAAATTATTAACATTTAACTATTTTAATGCATGGAATTTGCTAGTCTTTTCAATGTAATTTTCAGTTTTCTCAAATATATTGTCCAAAAAAATCTTTTTCATTGGTCACAGTCAACTGATAAGCTTATCACAGATTTTTATTGATGTTAAGCATCATTTATCCAAATTTCACAAATATTAGACCAGATTTTTTAAAATAATTAACGTTTAACTATTGTAATCCATGGAATTTGCTAGTCTTTTCAATGTAATTTTCAGTTTTCTCAAATATATTGTCCAAAAAAATCTTTTTCATGGGTCACAGTCAACTGATGAGCTTATCACAGATTTTTATTGATGTTAAGCATCATTTGCCCAAATTTCACAAATATTAGACGAGATTTGTTAAAATTATTAACTTTTAACTATTTTAATCCATGGAATTTGCCAGTCTTTTCAATGTAATTTTCAGTTTTCTCAAATATATTGTCCATAAAAATCTTTTTCATGGGTTACAGTCAACTATAAAGCTTAACTTTATTAAAATTATTAATGTTTAAGTATTTTAGCTTGTTAAATTGGTCACTTTTTATAATGTAATTTTCACTTTTTTTCAAATTATATATTGTTCTTTTTTCCAGGTGACTCTTTCCATACAGCGTGGTGGCTTCTTAGTTAACTAATATTTTCTGTCTGGTCATGGCTAATTCCTATAGAAAAAGCAGGCAGTGAAAGACAGTAGCAAGAGGAAAGCTATGTCTCATCCATGTGTACAATAGATGGTATGTGGCAAGATTTAGGACATTGTCAAATGGTGTGCTAAACCCTGATTCCAGAAACCCATTGCAAGGAGGAATCTGCATCTGGTATTGGTAGTAAGGAGCAGTCTTGAATGGGCATATGTTGTTTTCCAGATGACAGTTATGGGTAATTTTCCACCTCTCACACAAACAAACAAAAATCATAACATTTGCTTTTTCATTTGAAACTAAATTATATGTTGTAAAATTGGAAATAATTTTTTTGGTATTTCTAATTCTTCTTATACAAATTACCAATAAACAACATTTCTATTACACACAGTCAATTGATAAGCTTATCACAGATTTTTATTGATGTTAAGCATCATTTATCCAAATTTCACAAATATTAGACCAGATTTTTTAAAATAATTAACGTTTAACTATTGTAATCCATGGAATTTGCTAGTCTTTTCAATGTAATTTTCAGTTTTCTCAAATATATTGTCCAAAAAAATCTTTTTCATGGGTCACAGTCAACTGATGAGCTTATCACAGATTTTTATTGATGTTAAGCATCATTTGCCCAAATTTCACAAATATTAGACGAGATTTGTCAAAATTATTAACTTTTAACTATTTTAATCCATGGAATTTGCCAGTCTTTTCAATGTAATTTTCAGTTTTCTCAAATATATTGTCCATAAAAATCTTTTTCATGGGTTACAGTCAACTATAAAGCTTAACTTTATTAAAATTATTAATGTTTAAGTATTTTAGCTTGTTAAATTGGTCACTTTTTATAATGTAATTTTCACTTTTTTTCAAATTATATATTGTTCTTTTTTCCAGGTGACTCTTTCCATACAGCGTGGTGGCTTCTTAGTTAACTAATATTTTCTGTCTGGTCATGGCTAATTCCTATAGAAAAAGCAGGCAGTGAAAGACAGTAGCAAGAGGAAAGCTATGTCTCATCCATGTGTACAATAGATGGTATGTGGCAAGATTTAGGACATTGTCAAATGGTGTGCTAAACCCTGATTCCAGAAACCCATTGCAAGGAGGAATCTGCATCTGGTATTGGTAGTAAGGAGCAGTCTTGAATGGGCATATGTTGTTTTCCAGATGACAGTTATGGGTAATTTTCCACCTCTCACACAAACAAACAAAAATCATAACATTTGCTTTTTCATTTGAAACTAAATTATATGTTGTAAAATTGGAAATAATTTTTTTGGTATTTCTAATTCTTCTTATACAAATTACCAATAAACAACATTTCTATTACACACAGTCAATTGATAAGCTTATCACAGATTTTTATTGGTGTTAAGCATCATTTGTCCAAATTTCACTAATATTGGACTTGATTTGTCAAAATTATTAACATTTAACTATTTTAATGCATGGAATTTGCTAGTCTTTTCAATGTAATTTTCAGTTTTGTCAAATAGATTCTCCAAAAAAATCTTTTTCATTGGTCACAGTCAACTGATGAGCTTATCTCAGATTTTTATTGATGTTAAGCATCATTTGTCCAAATTTTACAAATATTGGACCTGATTTGTCAAAATTATTAATGTTTAACTATTTTAATCCATGGAATTTGTTAGTCTTTTGAATGTAATTTTCAGTTTTCTCAAATATATTGTCCAAAAAATCTTTTTCATGGGTCACAGTCAACTGATGAGCTTATCACAGATTTTTATTGATGTTAAGCATCATTTGCCCAAATTTCACAAATATTAGACGAGATTTGTCAAAATTATTAACTTTTAACTATTTTAATCCATGGAATTTGCCAGTCTTTTCAATGTAATTTTCAGTTTTCTCAAATATATTGTCCATAAAAATCTTTTTCATGGGTCACAGTCAACTATAAAGCTTAACTTTATCAAAATTATTAATGTTTAAGTATTTTAGCTTGTTAAATTAGTCACTTTTTATAATGTAATTTTCACTTTTTTTCAAATTATATATTGTTCTTTTTCCAGGTGACTCTTTCCATACAGCGTGGTGGCTTCTTGGTTAACTAATACTTTCTGTCTGGTCATGGCTAATTCCTATAGAAAAAGCAGGCAGTGAAAGACAGTAGCAAGAGGAAAGCTATGTCTCATCCATGTGTACAATAGATGGTATGTGGCAAGATTTAGGACATTGTCAAATGGTGTGCTTAACCCTGATTCCAGAAACCCATTGCAAGGAGGAATCTGCATCTGGTATTGGTAGTAAGGAGCAGTCTTGAATGGGCATATATTGTTTTCCAGATGACAGTTATGGGTAATTTTCCACCTCTCACACAAACAAACACAAATCATAACATTTGCTTTTTCATTTGAGACTAAATTATATGTTGTAAAATTGGAAATAATTTTTTCGGTATTTCTAATTCTTCTTATACAAATTGCCAATAAACAACATTTCTATTACACACAGTCTGTTGGTAAGCTTTTCACAGATTTTTATTGGTGTCAAGCATCATTTGTCCAAATTTCACTAATATTGGACCTGATTTGTCAAAATTATTAACGTTTAACTATTTTAATCCATGGAATTTGCTAGTCTTTTCAATGTAATTTTCAGTTTTCTCAAATATATTGTCCATAAAAATCTTTTTCATGGGTCACAGTCAACTATAAAGCTTAACTTTATCAAAATTATTAATGTTTAAGTATTTTAGCTTGTTAAATTAGTCACTTTTTATAATGTAATTTTCACTTTTTTTCAAATTATATATTGTTCTTTTTCCAGGTGACTCTTTCCATACAGCGTGGTGGCTTCTTGGTTAACTAATACTTTCTGTCTGGTCATGGCTAATTCCTATAGAAAAAGCAGGCAGTGAAAGACAGTAGCAAGAGGAAAGCTATGTCTCATCCATGTGTACAATAGATGGTATGTGGCAAGATTTAGGACATTGTCAAATGGTGTGCTTAACCCTGATTCCAGAAACCCATTGCAAGGAGGAATCTGCATCTGGTATTGGTAGTAAGGAGCAGTCTTGAATGGGCATATATTGTTTTCCAGATGACAGTTATGGGTAATTTTCCACCTCTCACACAAACAAACACAAATCATAACATTTGCTTTTTCATTTGAGACTAAATTATATGTTGTAAAATTGGAAATAATTTTTTCGGTATTTCTAATTCTTCTTATACAAATTGCCAATAAACAACATTTCTATTACACACAGTCTGTTGGTAAGCTTATCACAGATTTTTATTGGTGTCAAGCATCATTTGTCCAAATTTCACTAATATTGGACCTGATTTGTCAAAATTATTAACGTTTAACTATTTTAATCCATGGAATTTGCTAGTCTTTTCAATGTAATTTTCAGTTTTCTCAAATATATTGTCCATAAAAATCTTTTTCATGGGTCACAGTCAACTATAAAGCTTCACTTTATCAAAATTATTAATGTTTAAGTATTTTAGCTTGTTAAATTAGTCACTTTTTATAATGTAATTTTCACTTTTTTTCAAATTATATATTGTTCTTTTTCCAGGTGACTCTTTCCATACAGCGTGGTGGCTTCTTGGTTAACTAATACTTTCTGTCTGGTCATGGCTAATTCCTATAGAAAAAGCAGGCAGTGAAAGACAGTAGCAAGAGGAAAGCTATGTCTCATCCATGTGTACAATAGATGGTATGTGGCAAGATTTAGGACATTGTCAAATGGTGTGCTTAACCCTGATTCCAGAAACCCATTGCAAGGAGGAATCTGCATCTGGTATTGGTAGTAAGGAGCAGTCTTGAATGGGCATATATTGTTTTCCAGATGACAGTTATGGGTAATTTTCCACCTCTCACACAAACAAACACAAATCATAACATTTGCTTTTTCATTTGAGACTAAATTATATGTTGTAAAATTGGAAATAATTTTTTCGGTATTTCTAATTCTTCTTATACAAATTGCCAATAAACAACATTTCTATTACACACAGTCTGTTGGTAAGCTTATCACAGATTTTTATTGGTGTCAAGCATCATTTGTCCAAATTTCACTAATATTGGACCTGATTTGTCAAAATTATTAACGTTTAACTATTTTAATCCATGGAAATTGCTAGTCTTTTCAATGTAATTTTCAGTTTTCTCAAATATATTGTCCAAAAAAATCTTTTTCATGGGTCACAGTCAACTGATAAGCTTATCACAGATTTTTATTGATGTTAAGCATCATTTATCCAAATTTCACAAATATTGGACCAGATTTGTCAAAATTATTAACATTTAAGTATTTTAATGCATGGAATTTGCTAGTCTTTTCAATGTAATTTTCAGTTTTGTCAAATACATTGTCCAAAAAAATCTTTTTCATGGGTCACAGTCAACTTATGAGCTAATCACAGATTTTTATTGATGTTAAGCATCATTTGTCCAGATTTCACAAAAATTAGACCAGATTTGTCAAAATTATTAACTTTTAACTATTTTAATCCATGGAATTTGCCAGTCTTTTCAATGTAATTTTCAGTTTTCTCAAATATATTGTCCAAAAAAATCTTTTTCATGGGACACAGTCAACTGATGAGCTTATCACAGATTTTTATTGGGGCTAAGCATCATTTGTCCAAATTTCACTAATATTGGACCTGATTTATCAAAATTATTAATATTTAACTATTTTAATCCATGGAATTTGCTAGTCTTTTCAAAGTAATTTTCAGTTTTCTCAAATATATTGTCCCAAAAAATCCTTTTCATTAGACACAGTCAACTATTAAGCTTAACTTTATCAAAATTATTAATGTTTAAGTATTTCAGCTTGTTAAATTAGTCACTTTTTATAATTTAATTTTCACTTTTTTCAAATTATATATTGTTCTTTTTCCAGGTGACTCTTTCCATACAGCGTGGTTGCTTCTTGGTTAACTAATACTTTCTGTCTGGTCATGGCTAATTCCTATAGAAAAAGCAGGCAGTGAAAGACAGTAGCAAGAGGAAAGCTATGTCTCATCCATGTGTACAATAGATAGTATGTGGCAAGATTTAGGACATTGTGAAATGGTGTGCTAAACCCTGATTCCAGAAACCCATTGCAAGGAGGAATCTGCATCTGGTATTGGTAGTAAGGAGCAGTCTTGAATGGGCATATATTGTTTTCCGGATGACAGTTATAGGTAATATTCCACCTCTCACACAAACAAACACAAATCATAACATTTGCTGTTTCATTTGAGACTAAATTATATGTTGTAAAATTGGAAATAATTTTTTCGGTATTTCTAATTCTTCTTATACAAATTGCCAATAAACAACATTTCTATTACACAGTCAATTGGTAAACTTATTGCAGATTTTTATTGGTGTCAAGCATCATTTGTCCAAATTTCACAAATATTGCACTTGATTCGTCAAAATTATTGACGTTTAACTATTTAAATCCTTGGAATTTGCTAGTCCTTTCAATGTACTTTTCAGTTTTCTCAAATACATTGTCTAAAAAATCTTTTTCATGGGACACAGTCAACTGATAAGCTTATCACAGATTTTTATTGATGTTAAGCATCATTTGTCCAAATTTTACAAATATTGGACCTGATTTATCAAAATTATTAACGTTTAACTTTTTTAATCCAAGGAATTTGCTAGTCTTTTCAATGTAATTTTCAGTTTTCTCAAATATATTGTCCAAAAAAATCTTTTTCATGGGACACAGTCAACTGATGAGCTTATCACATATTTTTATTGTTGTTAAGCATCATTTGTCCAAATTTCACTAATATTAGACCTGATTTGTCAAAATTATTAACCTTTAACTATTTTAATCCATGGACTTTTCTAGTCTTTTCAATGTAATTTTCAGTTTTCTCAAATATATTGTCCAAAAAATCTTTTTTATGGTTCATAGTCAACTGATGAGCTTATTTACAGATTTTTATTGTTGTTAAGCATCATTTGTCCAAATTTCACTAATATTGGACCTGATTTTTCAAAATTATTAACTTTTAACTATTTTAATCCATGGAATTTGCCAGTCTTTTCAATGTAATTTTCATTTTTTTCAAATATATTGTCCCAAAAAATCCTTTTCATTAGACACAGTCAACTATTAAGCTTAACTTTATCAAAATTATTAATGTTTAAGTATTTCAGCTTGTTAAATTAGTCACTTTTTATAATTTAATTTTCACTATTTTCAAAGTATATGTTGTTCTTTTTCCAGGTGACTCTTTCCATACAGCGTGGTGGCTTCTTGGTTAACTAATACTTTTTGTCTGGACATGGCTAATTCCTATAGAAAAAGCAGGCAGTGAAAGACAGTAGCAAGAGGAAAGCTATGTCTCATCCATGTGTACAATAGATGGTATTTGGCAAGATTTAGGACATTGTGAAATGGTGTGCTAAACCCTGATTCCAGAAACCCATTGCAAGGAGGAATCTGCATCTGGTATTGGTAGTAAGGAGCAGTCTTGAATGGGCATATATTGTTTTCTGGATGACAGTTATGGGTAATTTTCCACCTCTCACACAAACAAACACAAATCATAACATTTGCTTTTTCATTTGAGACTAAATTATATGTTGTAAAATTGGAAATAATTTTTTCGGTATTTCTAATTCTTCTTATACAAATTGCCAATAAACAACATTTCTATTACTCACAGTCTATTGGTAAACTTATCGCAGATTTTTATTGGTGTCAAGCATCATTTGTCCAAATTTCACAAATATTGCACTTGATTGGTCAAAATTATTGACATTTAACTATTTTAATCCTTGGAGTTTGCTAGTCTTTTCAATGTACTTTTCATTTTTCTCAAATATATTGTCCAAAAAAATCTTTTTCATGGGACACAGTCAACTGATGAGCTTATCACAGATTTTTATTGATGTTAAGCATCATTTGTCCAAAGTTTACAAATATTGGAATAGATTTGTCAAAATTATTAACGTTTAACTATTTAAATCCATGGAATTTGCTAGTCTTTTCAATGTAATTTTCAGTTTTCTCTAATATATTGTCCAAAAAAATCTTTTTCATGGGTCACAGTCAACTGATGAGCTTATCACAGATTTTTATTGATTTTAAGCATCATTTGTCCAAATTTTACAAATATTGGACCTGATTTGTCAAAATTATTAACGTTTAACTTTTTTAATTCATGGAATTTGCCATTCTTTTCAATGTAATTTTCAGTTTTCTCAAATATATTGTCCAAAAAAATCTTTTTCATGGGTCACAGTCAACTGATGAGCTTATCACATATTTTTATTGGTGTCAAGCATCATTTGTCCAAATTTCACTAATATTGGACCTGATTTGTCAAAATTATTAACGTTTAACTATTTTAATCCATGGAATTTGCTAGTCTTTTCAATGTAATTTTCAGTTTTCTCAAATATATTGTCCAAAAAAATCTTTTTCATGGGTTACAGTCAACTGATGAGCTTATCACAGATTTTTATTAGGGCTAAGCATCATTTGTCCAAATTTCACTAATATTGGACCTGATTTATCAAAATTATTAACATTTAACTATTTTAATGCATGGAATTTGCTAGTCTTTTCAATGTAATTTTCAGTTTTCTCAAATATATTGTCCAAAAAAATCTTTTTCATGGGTCATAGTCAACCGATGAGCTTATCACAGATTTTTATTGATTTTAAGCATCATTTGTCCAAATTTTACAAATATTGGACCTGATTTGTCAAAATTATTAACTTTTAACTATTTTAATCCATGGAATTTGCCATTCTTTTCAATGTAATTTTCAGTTTTCTCAAATATATTGTCCAAAAAATCTTTTTCATGGGTCACAGTCAACTGATGAGCTTAACACAGATTTTTATTGATGTTAAGCATCATTTGCCCAAATTTCACAAATATTAGACCAGATTTTTCAAAATAATTAATGTTTAACTATTGTAATCCATGGAATTTGCTAGTCTTTTCAATGTAATTTTCAGTTTTCTCAAATATATTGTCCAAAAAATCTTTTTCATGGGTCACAGTCAACTGATGAGCTTATCACAGATTTTTATTGATGTTAAGCATCATTTGCCCAAATTTCACAAATATTAGACGAGATTTGTCAAAATTATTAACATTTAAGTATTTTAATGCATGGAATTTGCTAGTCTTTTCAATGTAATTTTCAGTTTTGTCAAATTCATTGTCCAAAAAAATCTTTTTCATGGGTCACAGTCAACTTATGAGCTAATCACAGATTTTTATTGATGTTAAGCATCATTTGTCCAGATTTCACAAAAATTAGACCAGATTTGTCAAAATTATTAACTTTTAACTATTTTAATCCATGGAATTTGCCAGTCTTTTCAATGTAGTTTTCAGTTTTCTCAAATATCTTGTCCAAAAAAATCTTTTTCATTGGTCACAGTCAACTGATGAGCTCATCTCAGATTTTTATTGATGTTAAGCATCATTTGTCCAAATTTTACAAATATTGGACCTGATTTGTCAAAATTATTAACGTTTAACTATTTTAATCCATGGAATTTGCTAGTCTTTTCAATGTAATTTTCAGTTTTCTCAAATATATTGTCCAAAAAAATCTTTTTCATGGGTCACAGTCAACTGATAAGCTTATCACAGATTTTTATTGATGTTAAGCATCATTTATCCAAATTTCACTAATATTAGACCAGATTTGTCAAAATTATTAACTTATAACTATTTTAATCCATGAAATTGCCAGTTTTTTCAATGTAATTTTCAGTTTTCTCAAATATATTGTCCAAAAAAATCTTTTTCATGGTTCACAGTCAACTGAAGAGCTTATCACAGATTTTTATTGATGTTAAGCATCATTTGCCCAAATTTCACAAATATTAGACCAGGTTTTTCAAAATAATTAACGTTTAACTATTGTAATCCATGGAATTTGCTAGTCTTTTCAAAGTAATTTTCAGTTTTCTCAAATATATTGTCCAAAAAAATCTTTTTCACTAGACACAGTCAACTATTAAGCTTAACTTTATCAAAATTATTAATGTTTAAGTATTTTAGCTTGTTAAATTAGTCACTTTTTATAATGTAATTTTCACTTTTTTTCAAATTATATATTGTTCTTTTTCCAGGTGACTCTTTCCATACAGCGTGGTGGCTTCTTGGTTAACTAATACTTTCTGTCTGGTCATGGCTAATTCCTATAGAAAAAGCAGGCAGTGAAAGACAGTAGCAAGAGGAAAGCTATGTCTCATCCATGTGTACAATAGATGGTATGTGGCAAGATTTAGGACATTGTCAAATGGTGTGCTTAACCCTGATTCCAGAAACCCATTGCAAAGAGGAATCTGCATCTGGTATTGGTAGTTAGGAGCAGTCTTGAATGGGCATATGTTGTTTTCCAGATGACAGTTATGGGTAATTTTCCACCTCTCACGCAAACAAACACAAATCATAACATTTGCTTTTTCATTTGAGACTAAATTATATGTTGTAAAATTGGAAATAATTTTTTCGGTATTTCTAATTCTTCTTATACATATTGCCAATAAACAACATTTCTATTACACACAGTCTGTTGATAAGGTTATCACAGATTTTAATTGGTGTCAAGCATCATTTGTCCAAATTTCACTAATATTGGACCTGATTTGTCAAAATTATTAACATTTAACTATTTTAATGCATGGAATTTGCTAGTCTTTTCAATGTAATTTTCAGTTTTCTCAAATATATTGTCCAAAAAAATCTTTTTCATTGGTCACAGTCAACTGATAAGCTTATCACAGATTTTTATTGATGTTAAGCATCATTTATCCAAATTTCACAAATATTAGACCAGATTTTTCAAAATAATTAACGTTTAACTATTGTAATCCATGGAATTTGCTAGTCTTTTCAATGTAATTTTCAGTTTTCTCAAATATATTGTCCAAAAAAATCTTTTTCATGGGTCACAGTCAACTGATGAGCTTATCACAGATTTTTATTGATGTTAAGCATCATTTGCCCAAATTTCACAAATATTAGACGAGATTTGTCAAAATTATTAACTTTTAACTATTTTAATCCATGGAATTTGCCAGTCTTTTCAATGTAATTTTCAGTTTTCTCAAATATATTGTCCATAAAAATCTTTTTCATGGGTTACAGTCAACTATAAAGCTTAACTTTATTAAAATTATTAATGTTTAAGTATTTTAGCTTGTTAAATTGGTCACTTTTTATAATGTAATTTTCACTTTTTTTCAAATTATATATTGTTCTTTTTCCAGGTGACTCTTTCCATACAGCGTGGTGGCTTCTTAGTTAACTAATATTTTCTGTCTGGTCATGGCTAATTCCTATAGAAAAAGCAGGCAGTGAAAGACAGTAGCAAGAGGAAAGCTATGTCTCATCCATGTGTACAATAGATGGTATGTGGCAAGATTTAGGACATTGTCAAATGGTGTGCTAAACCCTGATTCCAGAAACCCATTGCAAGGAGGAATCTGCATCTGGTATTGGTAGTAAGGAGCAGTCTTGAATGGGCATATGTTGTTTTCCAGATGACAGTTATGGGTAATTTTCCACCTCTCACACAAACAAACAAAAATCATAACATTTGCTTTTTCATTTGAAACTAAATTATATGTTGTAAAATTGGAAATAATTTTTTTGGTATTTCTAATTCTTCTTATACAAATTACCAATAAACAACATTTCTATTACACACAGTCAATTGATAAGCTTATCACAGATTTTTATTGGTGTTAAGCATCATTTGTCCAAATTTCACTAATATTGGACTTGATTTGTCAAAATTATTAACATTTAACTATTTTAATGCATGGAATTTGCTAGTCTTTTCAATGTAATTTTCAGTTTTGTCAAATAGATTCTCCAAAAAATCTTTTTCATTGGTCACAGTCAACTGATGAGCTTATCTCAGATTTTTATTGATGTTAAGCATCATTTGTCCAAATTTTACAAATATTGGACCTGATTTGTCAAAATTATTAATGTTTAACTATTTTAATCCATGGAATTTGTTAGTCTTTTGAATGTAATTTTCAGTTTTCTCAAATATATTGTCCAAAAAATCTTTTTCATGGGTCACAGTCAACTGATGAGCTTATCACAGATTTTTATTGATGTTAAGCATCATTTGCCCAAATTTCACAAATATTAGACGAGATTTGTCAAAATTATTAACTTTTAACTATTTTAATCCATGGAATTTGCCAGTCTTTTCAATGTAATTTTCAGTTTTCTCAAATATATTGTCCATAAAAATCTTTTTCATGGGTCACAGTCAACTATAAAGCTTAACTTTATCAAAATTATTAATGTTTAAGTATTTTAGCTTGTTAAATTAGTCACTTTTTATAATGTAATTTTCACTTTTTTTCAAATTATATATTGTTCTTTTTCCAGGTGACTCTTTCCATACAGCGTGGTGGCTTCTTGGTTAACTAATACTTTCTGTCTGGTCATGGCTAATTCCTATAGAAAAAGCAGGCAGTGAAAGACAGTAGCAAGAGGAAAGCTATGTCTCATCCATGTGTACAATAGATGGTATGTGGCAAGATTTAGGACATTGTCAAATGGTGTGCTTAACCCTGATTCCAGAAACCCATTGCAAGGAGGAATCTGCATCTGGTATTGGTAGTAAGGAGCAGTCTTGAATGGGCATATATTGTTTTCCAGACGACAGTTATGGGTAATTTTCCACCTCTCACACAAACAAACACAAATCATAACATTTGCTTTTTCATTTGAGACTAAATTATATGTTGTAAAATTGGAAATAATTTTTTCGGTATTTCTAATTCTTCTTATACAAATTGCCAATAAACAACATTTCTATTACACACAGTCTGTTGGTAAGCTTATCACAGATTTTTATTGGTGTCAAGCATCATTTGTCCAAATTTCACTAATATTGGACCTGATTTGTCAAAATTATTAACGTTTAACTATTTTAATCCATGGAATTTGCTAGTCTTTTCAATGTAATTTTCAGTTTTCTCAAATATATTGTCCAAAAAAATCTTTTTCATGGGTCACAGTCAACTGATAAGCTTATCACAGATTTTTTTTATTGATGTTAAGCATCATTTATCCAAATTTCACAAATATTGGACCAGATTTGTCAAAATTATTAACATTTAAGTATTTTAATGCATGGAATTTGCTAGTCTTTTCAATGTAATTTTCAGTTTTGTCAAATACATTGTCCAAAAAAATCTTTTTCATGGGTCACAGTCAACTTATGAGCTAATCACAGATTTTTATTGATGTTAAGCATCATTTCTCCAGATTTCACAAAAATTAGACCAGATTTGTCAAAATTATTAACTTTTAACTATTTTAATCCATGGAATTTGCCAGTCTTTTCAATGTAATTTTCAGTTTTCTCAAATATATTGTCCAAAAAAATCTTTTCCATGGGACACAGTCAACTGATGAGCTTATCACAGATTTTTATTGGGGCTAAGCATCATTTGTCCAAATTTCACTAATATTGGACCTGATTTATCAAAATTATTAACATTTAACTATTTTAATCCATGGAATTTGCTAGTCTTTTCAAAGTAATTTTCAATTTTCTCAAATATATTGTCCAAAAAAATCTTTTTCATGGGTCACAGTCAACTGATGAGCTTATTGCAGATTTTTATTGTTGTTAAGCATCATTTGTCCAAATTTTACAAATATTGGACCTGATTTGTCAAAATTATTAACGTTTAACTATTTTAATCCTTGGAATTTGCTAGTCTTTTCAATGTAATTTTCAGTTTTCTCAAATATATTGTCCCAAAAAATCCTTTTCATTAGACACAGTCAACTATTAAGCTTAACTTTATCAAAATTATTAATGTTTAAGTATTTCAGCTTGTTAAATTAGTCACTTTTTATAATTTAATTTTCACTTTTTTCAAATTATATGTTGTTTCTTTTTCCAGGTGACTCTTTCCATACAGCGTGGTGGCTTCTTGGTTAACTAATACTTTCTGTCTGGTCATGGCTAATTCCTATAGAAAAAGCAGGCAGTGAAAGACAGTAGCAAGAGGAAAGCTATGTCTCATCCATGTGTACAATAGATGGTATTTGGCAAGATTTAGGACATTGTGAAATGGTGTGCTAAACCCTGATTCCAGAAACCCATTGCAAGGAGGAATCTGCATCTGGTATTGGTAGTAAGGAGCAGTCTTGAATGGGCATATATTGTTTTCCGGATGACAGTTATGGGTAATATTCCACCTCTCACACAAACAAACACAAATCATAACATTTGCTGTTTCATTTGAGACTAAATTATATGTTGTAAAATTGGAAATAATTTTTTCGGTATTTCTAATTCTTCTTATACAAATTGCCAATAAACAACATTTCTATTACACAGTCAATTGGTAAACTTATTGCAGATTTTTATTGGTGTCAAGCATCATTTGTCCAAATTTCACAAATATAGCACTTGATTCGTCAAAATTATTGACGTTTAACTATTTAAATCCTTGGAATTTGCTAGTCCTTTCAATGTACTTTTCAGTTTTCTCAAATACATTGTCTAAAAAATCTTTTTCATGGGACACAGTCAACTGATAAGCTTATCACAGATTTTTATTGATGTTAAGCATCATTTGTCCAAATTTTACAAATATTGGACCTGATTTGTCAAAATTATTAACGTTTAACTTTTTTAATCCATGGAATTTGCTAGTCTTTTCAATGTAATTTTCAGTTTTCTCAAATATATTGTCCAAAAAAATCTTTTTCATGGGACACAGTCAACTGATGAGCTTATCACATATTTTTATTGTTGTTAAGCATCATTTGTCCAAATTTCACTAATATTAGACCTGATTTGTCAAAATTATTAACCTTTAACTATTTTAATCCATGGACTTTTCTAGTCTTTTCAATGTAATTTTCAGTTTTCTCAAATATATTGTCCAAAAAATCTTTTTCATGGTTCACAGTCAACTGATGAGCTTATTTACAGATTTTTATTGTTGTTAAGCATCATTTGTCCAAATTTCACTAATATTGGACCTGATTTTTCAAAATTATTAACTTTTAACTATTTTAATCCATGGAATTTGCCAGTCTTTTCAATGTAATTTTCATTTTTTTCAAATATATTGTCCCAAAAAATCCTTTTCATTAGACACAGTCAACTATTACGCTTAACTTTATCAAAATTATTAGTGTTTAAGTATTTCAGCTTGTTAAATTAGTCACTTTTTATAATTTAATTTTCACTATTTTCAAATTATATGTTGTTCTTTTTCCAGGTGACTCTTTCCATACAGCGTGGTGGCTTCTTGGTTAACTAATACTTTCTGTCTGGACATGGCTAATTCCTATAGAAAAAGCAGGCAGTGAAAGACAGTAGCAAGAGGAAAGCTATGTCTCATCCATGTGTACAATAGATGGTATTTGGCAAGATTTAGGACATTGTGAAATGGTGTGCTAAACCCTGATTCCAGAAACCCATTGCAAGGAGGAATCTGCATCTGGTATTGGTAGTAAGGAGCAGTCTTGAATGGGCATATATTGTTTTCTGGATGACAGTTATGGGTAATTTTCCACCTCTCACACAAACAAACACAAATCATAACATTTGCTGTTTCATTTGAGACTAAATTATATGTTGTAAAATTGGAAATAATTTTTTCGGTATTTCTAATTCTTCTTATACAAATTGCCAATAAACAACATTTCTATTACTCACAGTCTATTGGTAAACTTATCGCAGATTTTTATTGGTGTCAAGCATCATTTGTCCAAATTTCACAAATATTGCACTTGATTGGTCAAAATTATTGACATTTAACTATTTTAATCCTTGGAGTTTGCTAGTCTTTTCAATGTACTTTTCATTTTTCTCAAATATATTGTCCAAAAAAATCTTTTTCATGGGACACAGTCAACTGATGAGCTTATCACAGATTTTTATTGATGTTAAGCATCATTTGTCCAAAGTTTACAAATATTGGAATAGATTTGTCAAAATAATTAACGTTTAACTATTTAAATCCATGGAATTTGCTAGTCTTTTCAATGTAATTTTCAGTTTTCTCTAATATATTGTCCAAAAAAATCTTTTTCATGGGTCACAGTCAACTGATGAGCTTATCACAGATTTTTATTGATGTTAAGCATCATTTGTCCAAATTTTACAAATATTGGACCTGATTTGTCAAAATTATTAACGTTTAACTTTTTTAATTAATGGAATTTGCCATTCTTTTCAATGTAATTTTCAGTTTTCTCAAATATATTGTCCAAAAAAATCTTTTTCATGGGTCACAGTCAACTGATGAGCTTATCACAGATTTTTGTTTTTGTTAAGAATTATTTGTCCAAAGTTTACAAATATTGGAATAGATTTGTCAAAATTATTAACGTTTAACTATTTTAATCCTTGGAGTTTGCTAGTCTTTTCAATGTACTTTTAATTTTTCTCAAATATATTGTCAAAAAAAATCTTTTTCATGGGACACAGTCAACTGATGAGCTTATCACAGATTTTTATTAATGTTAAGCATTATTTGTCCAAAGTTTACAAATATTGGAATAGATTTGTCAAAATTATTAACGTTTAACTATTTTAATCCATGGAATTTGCTAGTCTTTTCAATGTAATTTTCAGTTTTCTCTAATATATTGTCCAAAAAAATATTTTTCATGGGTCACAGTCAACTGATGAGCTTATCACAGATTTTTATTGATGTTAAGCATCATTTGTCCAAATTTTACAAATATTGGACCTGATTTGTCAAAATTATTAACGTTTAACTTTTTTAATTCATGGAATTTGCCATTCTTTTCAATGTAATTTTCAGTTTTCTCAAATATATTGTCCAAAAAAATCTTTTTCATGGGTCACAGTCAACTGATGAGCTTATCACAGATTTTTATTGATGTTAAGCATCATTTGTCCAAATTTTACAAATATTGGACCTGATTTGTCAAAATTATTAACGTTTAACTTTTTTAATTCATGGAATTTGCCATTCTTTTCAATGTAATTTTCAGTTTTCTCAAATATATTGTCCAAAAAAATCTTTTTCATGGGTCACAGTCAACTGATGAGCTTATCACAGATTTTTGTTTTTGTTAAGCATCATTTGTCCAAATTTCACTAATATTATACCTGATTTGTCAAAATTATTAACTTTTAACTATTTTAACCCATGGAATTTGCTAGTCTTTTCAATGTAATTTTCAGTTTTGTCAAATACATTGTCCAAAAGATCTTTTTCATGGGACACAGTCAACTGATGAGCTTATCACAGATTTTTATTGATGTTAAGCATCATTTGTCCAAGTTTTACAAATATTGGACCTGATTTTTCAAAATTATTAACTTTTAACTATTTTAATCCATGGACATTGCTAGTCTTTTCAATGTAATTTTCATTTTTTTCAAATATATTGTCCCAAAAAATCCTTTTCATTAGACACAGTCAACTATTAAGCTTAACTTTATCAAAATTATTAATGTTTAAGTATTTTAACCTGTTAAATTAGTCACTTTTTATAATTTAATTTTCACTTTTTTCAAATTATATATTGTTGTTTTTGTAGGTGACTCTTTCCATACAGCGTGGTGGCTTCTTGGTTAACTATTACTTTCTGTCTGGTCATGGCTAATTCCTATAGAAAAAGCAGGCAGTGAAAGACAGTAGCAAGAGGAAAGCTATGTCTCATCCATGTGTACAATAGATGGTATTTGGCAAGATTTAGGACATTGTGAAATGGTGTGCTAAACCCTGATTCCAGAAACCCATTGCAAGGAGGAATCTGCATCTGGTATTGGTAGTAAGGAGCAGTCTTGAATGGGCATATATTGTTTTCTGGATGACAGTTATGGGTAATTTTCCACCTCTCACACAAACAAACACAAATCATAACATTTGCTGTTTCATTTGAGACTAAATAATATGTTGTAAAATTGTAAATAATTTTTTCGGTATTTCTAATTCTTCTTATACAAATTGCCAATAAACAACATTTCTATTACTCACAGTCAATTGGTAAACTTATTGCAGATTTTTATTGGTGTCAAGCATCATTTGTCCAAATTTCACAAATATTGCACTTGATTGGTCAAAATTATTGACATTTAACTATTTTAATCCTTGGAGTTTGCTAGTCTTTTCAATGTACTTTTCATTTTTCTCAAATATATTGTCCAAAAAAATCTTTTTCATGGGACACAGTCAACTGATGAGCTTATCACAGATTTTTATTGATGTTAAGCATCATTTGTCCAAAGTTTACAAATATTGGAATAGATTTGTCAAAATTATTAACGTTTAACTATTTAAATCCATGGAATTTGCTAGTCTTTTCAATGTAATTTTCAGTTTTCTCTAATATATTGTCCAAAAAAATCTTTTTCATGGGTCACAGTCAACTGATGAGCTTATCACAGATTTTTATTGATGTTAAGCATCATTTGTCCAAATTTTACAAATATTGGACCTGATTTGTCAAAATTATTAACGTTTAACTTTTTTAATTAATGGAATTTGCCATTCTTTTCAATGTAATTTTCAGTTTTCTCAAATATATTGTCCAAAAAAATCTTTTTCATGGGTCACAGTCAACTGATGAGCTTATCACAGATTTTTGTTTTTGTTAAGCATTATTTGTCCAAAGTTTACAAATATTGGAATAGATTTGTCAAAATTATTAACGTTTAACTATTTTAATCCTTGGAGTTTGCTAGTCTTTTCAATGTACTTTTAATTTTTCTCAAATATATTGTCAAAAAAAATCTTTTTCATGGGACACAGTCAACTGATGAGCTTATCACAGATTTTTATTAATGTTAAGCATTATTTGTCCAAAGTTTACAAATATTGGAATAGATTTGTCAAAATTATTAACGTTTAACTATTTTAATCCATGGAATTTGCTAGTCTTTTCAATGTAATTTTCAGTTTTCTCTAATATATTGTCCAAAAAAATCTTTTTCATGGGTCACAGTCAACTGATGAGCTTATCACAGATTTTTATTGATGTTAAGCATCATTTGTCCAAATTTTACAAATATTGGACCTGATTTGTCAAAATTATTAACGTTTAACTTTTTTAATTCATGGAATTTGCCATTCTTTTCAATGTAATTTTCAGTGTTCTCAAATATATTGTCCAAAAAAATCTTTTTCATGGGTCACAGTCAACTGATGAGCTTATCACAGATTTTTATTGATGTTAAGCATCATTTGTCCAATTTTTACAAATATTGGACCTGATTTGTCAAAATTATTAACGTTTAACTTTTTTAATTCATGGAATTTGCCATTCTTTTCAATGTAATTTTCAGTTTTCTCAAATATATTGTCCAAAAAAATCTTTTTCATGGGTCACAGTCAACTGATGAGCTTATCACAGATTTTTGTTTTTGTTAAGCATCATTTGTCCAAATTTCACTAATATTATACCTGATTTGTCAAAATTATTTACTTTTAACTATTTTAACCCATGGAATTTGCTAGTCTTTTCAATGTAATTTTCAGTTTTGTCAAATACATTGTCCAAAAGATCTTTTTCATGGGACACAGTCAACTGATGAGCTTATCACAGATTTTTATTGATGTTAAGCATCATTTGTCCAAGTTTTACAAATATTGGACCTGATTTTTCAAAATTATTAACTTTTAACTATTTTAATCCATGGACATTGCTAGTCTTTTCAATGTAATTTTCATTTTTTTCAAATATATTGTCCCAAAAAATCCTTTTCATTAGACACAGTCAACTATTAAGCTTAACTTTATCAAAATTATTAATGTTTAAGTATTTTAACCTGTTAAATTAGTCACTTTTTATAATTTAATTTTCACTTTTTTCAAATTATATGTTGTTCTTTTTCCAGGTGACTCTTTCCATACAGCGTGGTGGCTTCTTGGTTAACTAATAATTTCTGTCTGGACATGGCTAATTCCTATAGAAAAAGCAGGCAGTGAAAGACAGTAGCAAGAGGAAAGCTATGTCTCATCCATGTGTACAATAGATGGTATTTGGCAAGATTTAGGACATTGTGAAATGGTGTGCTAAACCCTGATTCCAGAAACCCATTGCAAGGAGGAATCTGCATCTGGTATTGGTAGTAAGGAGCAGTCTTGAATGGGCATATATTGTTTTCTGGATGACAGTTATGGGTAATTTTCCACCTCTCACACAAACAAACACAAATCATAACATTTGCTGTTTCATTTGAGACTAAATTATATGTTGTAAAATTGGAAATAATTTTTTCGGTATTTCTAATTCTTCTTATACAAATTGCCAATAAACAACATTTCTATTACTCACAGTCTATTGGTAAACTTATCGCAGATTTTTATTGGTGTCAAGCATCATTTGTCCAAATTTCACAAATATTGCACTTGATTGGTCAAAATTATTGACATTTAACTATTTTAATCCTTGGAGTTTGCTAGTCTTTTCAATGTACTTTTCATTTTTCTCAAATATATTGTCCAAAAAAATCTTTTTCATGGGACACAGTCAACTGATGAGCTTATCACAGATTTTTATTGATGTTAAGCATCATTTGTCCAAAGTTTACAAATATTGGAATAGATTTGTCAAAATTATTAACGTTTAACTATTTAAATCCATGGAATTTGCTAATCTTTTCAATGTAATTTTCAGTTTTCTCTAATATATTGTCCAAAAAAATCTTTTTCATGGGTCACAGTCAACTGATGAGCTTATCACAGATTTTTATTGATGTTAAGCATCATTTGTCCAAATTTTACAAATATTGGACCTGATTTGTCAAAATTATTAACGTTTAACTTTTTTAATTAATGGAATTTGCCATTCTTTTCAATGTAATTTTCAGTTTTCTCAAATATATTGTCCAAAAAAATCTTTTTCATGGGTCACAGTCAACTGATGAGCTTATCACAGATTTTTGTTTTTGTTAAGAATTATTTGTCCAAAGTTTACAAATATTGGAATAGATTTGTCAAAATTATTAACGTTTAACTATTTTAATCCTTGGAGTTTGCTAGTCTTTTCAATGTACTTTTAATTTTTCTCAAATATATTGTCAAAAAAAATCTTTTTCATGGGACACAGTCAACTGATGAGCTTATCACAGATTTTTATTAATGTTAAGCATTATTTGTCCAAAGTTTACAAATATTGGAATAGATTTGTCAAAATTATTAACGTTTAACTATTTTAATCCATGGAATTTGCTAGTCTTTTCAATGTAATTTTCAGTTTTCTCTAATATATTGTCCAAAAAAATCTTTTTCATGGGTCACAGTCAACTGATGAGCTTATCACAGATTTTTATTGATGTTAAGCATCATTTGTCCAAATTTTACAAATATTGGACCTGATTTGTCAAAATTATTAACGTTTAACTTTTTTAATTCATGGAATTTGCCATTCTTTTCAATGTAATTTTCAGTTTTCTCAAATATATTGTCCAAAAAAATCTTTTTCATGGGTCACAGTCAACTGATGAGCTTATCACAGATTTTTATTGATGTTAAGCATCATTTGTCCAAATTTTACAAATATTGGACCTGATTTGTCAAAATTATTAACGTTTAACTTTTTTAATTCATGGAATTTGCCATTCTTTTCAATGTAATTTTCAGTTTTCTCAAATATATTGTCCAAAAAAATCTTTTTCATGGGTCACAGTCAACTGATGAGCTTATCACAGATTTTTGTTTTTGTTAAGCATCATTTGTCCAAATTTCACTAATATTATACCTGATTTGTCAAAATTATTAACTTTTAATTATTTTAACCCATGGAATTTGCTAGTCTTTTCAATGTAATTTTCAGTTTTGTCAAATACATTGTCCAAAAGATCTTTTTCATGGGACACAGTCAACTGATGAGCTTATCACAGATTTTTATTGATGTTAAGCATCATTTGTCCAAGTTTTACAAATATTGGACCTGATTTTTCAAAATTATTAACTTTTAACTATTTTAATCCATGGACATTGCTAGTCTTTTCAATGTAATTTTCATTTTTTTCAAATATATTGTCCCAAAAAATCCTTTTCATTAGACACAGTCAACTATTAAGCTTAACTTTATCAAAATTATTAATGTTTAAGTATTTTAACCTGTTAAATTAGTCACTTTTTATAATTTAATTTTCACTTTTTTCAAATTATATATTGTTGTTTTTGTAGGTGACTCTTTCCATACAGCGTGGTGGCTTCTTGGTTAACTATTACTTTCTGTCTGGTCATGGCTAATTCCTATAGAAAAAGCAGGCAGTGAAAGACAGTAGCAAGAGGAAAGCTATGTCTCATCCATGTGTACAATAGATGGTATTTGGCAAGATTTAGGACATTGTGAAATGGTGTGCTAAACCCTGATTCCAGAAACCCATTGCAAGGAGGAATCTGCATCTGGTATTGGTAGTAAGGAGCAGTCTTGAATGGGCATATATTGTTTTCTGGATGACAGTTATGGGTAATTTTCCACCTCTCACACAAACAAACACAAATCATAACATTTGCTGTTTCATTTGAGACTAAATTATATGTTGTAAAATTGTAAATAATTTTTTCGGTATTTCTAATTCTTCTTATACAAATTGCCAATAAACAACATTTCTATTACTCACAGTCAATTGGTAAACTTATTGCAGATTTTTATTGGTGTCAAGCATCATTTGTCCAAATTTCACAAATATTGCACTTGATTGGTCAAAATTATTGACATTTAACTATTTTAATCCTTGGAGTTTGCTAGTCTTTTCAATGTACTTTTCATTTTTCTCAAATATATTGTCCAAAAAAATCTTTTTCATGGGACACAGTCAACTGATGAGCTTATCACAGATTTTTATTGATGTTAAGCATCATTTGTCCAAAGTTTACAAATATTGGAATAGATTTGTCAAAATTATTAACGTTTAACTATTTAAATCCATGGAATTTGCTAGTCTTTTCAATGTAATTTTCAGTTTTCTCTAATATATTGTCCAAAAAAATCTTTTTCATGGGTCACAGTCAACTGATGAGCTTATCACAGATTTTTATTGATGTTAAGCATCATTTGTCCAAATTTTACAAATATTGGACCTGATTTGTCAAAATTATTAACGTTTAACTTTTTTAATTAATGGAATTTGCCATTCTTTTCAATGTAATTTTCAGTTTTCTCAAATATATTGTCCAAAAAAATCTTTTTCATGGGTCACAGTCAACTGATGAGCTTATCACAGATTTTTGTTTTTGTTAAGAATTATTTGTCCAAAGTTTACAAATATTGGAATAGATTTGTCAAAATTATTAACGTTTAACTATTTTAATCCTTGGAGTTTGCTAGTCTTTTCAATGTACTTTTAATTTTTCTCAAATATATTGTCAAAAAAAATCTTTTTCATGGGACACAGTCAACTGATGAGCTTATCACAGATTTTTATTAATGTTAAGCATTATTTGTCCAAAGTTTACAAATATTGGAATAGATTTGTCAAAATTATTAACGTTTAACTATTTTAATCCATGGAATTTGCTAGTCTTTTCAATGTAATTTTCAGTTTTCTCTAATATATTGTCCAAAAAAATCTTTTTCATGGGTCACAGTCAACTGATGAGCTTATCACAGATTTTTATTGATGTTAAGCATCATTTGTCCAAATTTTACAAATATTGGACCTGATTTGTCAAAATTATTAACGTTTAACTTTTTTAATTCATGGAATTTGCCATTCTTTTCAATGTAATTTTCAGTTTTCTCAAATATATTGTCCAAAAAAATCTTTTTCATGGGTCACAGTCAACTGATGAGCTTATCACAGATTTTTATTGATGTTAAGCATCATTTGTCCAAATTTTACAAATATTGGACCTGATTTGTCAAAATTATTAACGTTTAACTTTTTTAATTCATGGAATTTGCCATTCTTTTCAATGTAATTTTCAGTTTTCTCAAATATATTGTCCAAAAAAATCTTTTTCATGGGTCACAGTCAACTGATGAGCTTATCACAGATTTTTGTTTTTGTTAAGCATCATTTGTCCAAATTTCACTAATATTATACCTGATTTGTCAAAATTATTTACTTTTAACTATTTTAACCCATGGAATTTGCTAGTCTTTTCAATGTAATTTTCAGTTTTGTCAAATACATTGTCCAAAAGATCTTTTTCATGGGACACAGTCAACTGATGAGCTTATCACAGATTTTTATTGATGTTAAGCATCATTTGTCCAAGTTTTACAAATATTGGACCTGATTTTTCAAAATTATTAACTTTTAACTATTTTAATCCATGGACATTGCTAGTCTTTTCAATGTAATTTTCATTTTTTTCAAATATATTGTCCCAAAAAATCCTTTTCATTAGACACAGTCAACTATTAAGCTTAACTTTATCAAAATTATTAATGTTTAAGTATTTTAACCTGTTAAATTAGTCACTTTTTATAATTTAATTTTCACTTTTTTCAAATTATATATTGTTGTTTTTGTAGGTGACTCTTTCCATACAGCGTGGTGGCTTCTTGGTTAACTATTACTTTCTGTCTGGTCATGGCTAATTCCTATAGAAAAAGCAGGCAGTGAAAGACAGTAGCAAGAGGAAAGCTATGTCTCATCCATGTGTACAATAGATGGTATTTGGCAAGATTTAGGACATTGTGAAATGGTGTGCTAAACCCTGATTCCAGAAACCCATTGCAAGGAGGAATCTGCATCTGGTATTGGTAGTAAGGAGCAGTCTTGAATGGGCATATATTGTTTTCTGGATGACAGTTATGGGTAATTTTCCACCTCTCACACAAACAAACACAAATCATAACATTTGCTGTTTCATTTGAGACTAAATTATATGTTTTAAAATTGTAAATAATTTTTTCGGTATTTCTAATTCTTCTTATACAAATTGCCAATAAACAACATTTCTATTACTCACAGTCAATTGGTAAACTTATTGCAGATTTTTATTGGTGTCAAGCATCATTTGTCCAAATTTCACAAATATTGCACTTGATTGGTCAAAATTATTGACATTTAACTATTTTAATCCTTGGAGTTTGCTAGTCTTTTCAATGTACTTTTCATTTTTCTCAAATATATTGTCCAAAAAAATCTTTTTCATGGGACACAGTCAACTGATGAGCTTATCACAGATTTTTATTGATGTTAAGCATCATTTGTCCAAAGTTTACAAATATTGGAATAGATTTGTCAAAATTATTAACGTTTAACTATTTAAATCCATGGAATTTGCTAGTCTTTTCAATGTAATTTTCAGTTTTCTCTAATATATTGTCCAAAAAAATCTTTTTCATGGGTCACAGTCAACTGATGAGCTTATCACAGATTTTTATTGATGTTAAGCATCATTTGTCCAAATTTTACAAATATTGGACCTGATTTGTCAATATTATTAACGTTTAACTTTTTTAATTAATGGAATTTGCCATTCTTTTCAATGTAATTTTCAGTTTTCTCAAATATATTGTCCAAAAAAATCTTTTTCATGGGTCACAGTCAACTGATGAGCTTATCACAGATTTTTGTTTTTGTTAAGAATTATTTGTCCAAAGTTTACAAATATTGGAATATATTTGTCAAAATTATTAACGTTTAACTATTTTAATCCTTGGAGTTTGCTAGTCTTTTCAATGTACTTTTAATTTTTCTCAAATATATTGTCAAAAAAAATCTTTTTCATGGGACACAGTCAACTGATGAGCTTATCACAGATTTTTATTAATGTTAAGCATTATTTGTCCAAAGTTTACAAATATTGGAATAGATTTGTCAAAATTATTAACGTTTAACTATTTTAATCCATGGAATTTGCTAGTCTTTTCAATGTAATTTTCAGTTTTCTCTAATATATTGTCCAAAAAAATCTTTTTCATGGGTCACAGTCAACTGATGAGCTTATCACAGATTTTTATTGATGTTAAGCATCATTTGTCCAAATTTTACAAATATTGGACCTGATTTGTCAAAATTATTAACGTTTAACTTTTTTAATTCATGGAATTTGCCATTCTTTTCAATGTAATTTTCAGTTTTCTCAAATATATTGTCCAAAAAAATCTTTTTCATGGGTCACAGTCAACTGATGAGCTTATCACAGATTTTTATTGATGTTAAGCATCATTTGTCCAAATTTTACAAATATTGGACCTGATTTGTCAAAATTATTAACGTTTAACTTTTTTAATTCATGGAATTTGCCATTCTTTTCAATGTAATTTTCAGTTTTCTCAAATATATTGTCCAAAAAAATCTTTTTCATGGGTCACAGTCAACTGATGAGCTTATCACAGATTTTTGTTTTTGTTAAGCATCATTTGTCCAAATTTCACTAATATTATACCTGATTTGTCAAAATTATTTACTTTTAACTATTTTAACCCATGGAATTTGCTAGTCTTTTCAATGTAATTTTCAGTTTTGTCAAATACATTGTCCAAAAGATCTTTTTCATGGGACACAGTCAACTGATGAGCTTATCACAGATTTTTATTGATGTTAAGCATCATTTGTCCAAGTTTTACAAATATTGGACCTGATTTTTCAAAATTATTAACTTTTAACTATTTTAATCCATGGACATTGCTAGTCTTTTCAATGTAATTTTCATTTTTTTCAAATATATTGTCCCAAAAAATCCTTTTCATTAGACACAGTCAACTATTAAGCTTAACTTTATCAAAATTATTAATGTTTAAGTATTTTAACCTGTTAAATTAGTCACTTTTTATAATTTAATTTTCACTTTTTTCAAATTATATATTGTTGTTTTTGTAGGTGACTCTTTCCATACAGCGTGGTGGCTTCTTGGTTAACTATTACTTTCTGTCTGGTCATGGCTAATTCCTATAGAAAAAGCAGGCAGTGAAAGACAGTAGCAAGAGGAAAGCTATGTCTCATCCATGTGTACAATAGATGGTATTTGGCAAGATTTAGGACATTGTGAAATGGTGTGCTAAACCCTGATTCCAGAAACCCATTGCAAGGAGGAATCTGCATCTGGTATTGGTAGTAAGGAGCAGTCTTGAATGGGCATATATTGTTTTCTGGATGACAGTTATGGGTAATTTTCCACCTCTCACACAAACAAACACAAATCATAACATTTGCTGTTTCATTTGAGACTAAATTATATGTTTTAAAATTGTAAATAATTTTTTCGGTATTTCTAATTCTTCTTATACAAATTGCCAATAAACAACATTTCTATTACTCACAGTCAATTGGTAAACTTATTGCAGATTTTTATTGGTGTCAAGCATCATTTGTCCAAATTTCACAAATATTGCACTTGATTGGTCAAAATTATTGACATTTAACTATTTTAATCCTTGGAGTTTGCTAGTCTTTTCAATGTACTTTTCATTTTTCTCAAATATATTGTCCAAAAAAATCTTTTTCATGGGACACAGTCAACTGATGAGCTTATCACAGATTTTTATTGATGTTAAGCATCATTTGTCCAAAGTTTACAAATATTGGAATAGATTTGTCAAAATTATTAACGTTTAACTATTTAAATCCATGGAATTTGCTAGTCTTTTCAATGTAATTTTCAGTTTTCTCTAATATATTGTCCAAAAAAATCTTTTTCATGGGTCACAGTCAACTGATGAGCTTATCACAGATTTTTATTGATGTTAAGCATCATTTGTCCAAATTTTACAAATATTGGACCTGATTTGTCAATATTATTAACGTTTAACTTTTTTAATTAATGGAATTTGCCATTCTTTTCAATGTAATTTTCAGTTTTCTCAAATATATTGTCCAAAAAAATCTTTTTCATGGGTCACAGTCAACTGATGAGCTTATCACAGATTTTTGTTTTTGTTAAGAATTATTTGTCCAAAGTTTACAAATATTGGAATATATTTGTCAAAATTATTAACGTTTAACTATTTTAATCCTTGGAGTTTGCTAGTCTTTTCAATGTACTTTTAATTTTTCTCAAATATATTGTCAAAAAAAATCTTTTTCATGGGACACAGTCAACTGATGAGCTTATCACAGATTTTTATTAATGTTAAGCATTATTTGTCCAAAGTTTACAAATATTGGAATAGATTTGTCAAAATTATTAACGTTTAACTATTTTAATCCATGGAATTTGCTAGTCTTTTCAATGTAATTTTCAGTTTTCTCTAATATATTGTCCAAAAAAATCTTTTTCATGGGTCACAGTCAACTGATGAGCTTATCACAGATTTTTATTGATGTTAAGCATCATTTGTCCAAATTTTACAAATATTGGACCTGATTTGTCAAAATTATTAACGTTTAACTTTTTTAATTCATGGAATTTGCCATTCTTTTCAATGTAATTTTCAGTTTTCTCAAATATATTGTCCAAAAAAATCTTTTTCATGGGTCACAGTCAACTGATGAGCTTATCACAGATTTTTATTGATGTTAAGCATCATTTGTCCAAATTTTACAAATATTGGACCTGATTTGTCAAAATTATTAACGTTTAACTTTTTTAATTCATGGAATTTGCCATTCTTTTCAATGTAATTTTCAGTTTTCTCAAATATATTGTCCAAAAAAATCTTTTTCATGGGTCACAGTCAACTGATGAGCTTATCACAGATTTTTGTTTTTGTTAAGCATCATTTGTCCAAATTTCACTAATATTATACCTGATTTGTCAAAATTATTTACTTTTAACTATTTTAACCCATGGAATTTGCTAGTCTTTTCAATGTAATTTTCAGTTTTGTCAAATACATTGTCCAAAAGATCTTTTTCATGGGACACAGTCAACTGATGAGCTTATCACAGATTTTTATTGATGTTAAGCATCATTTGTCCAAGTTTTACAAATATTGGACCTGATTTTTCAAAATTATTAACTTTTAACTATTTTAATCCATGGACATTGCTAGTCTTTTCAATGTAATTTTCATTTTTTTCAAATATATTGTCCCAAAAAATCCTTTTCATTAGACACAGTCAACTATTAAGCTTAACTTTATCAAAATTATTAATGTTTAAGTATTTTAACCTGTTAAATTAGTCACTTTTTATAATTTAATTTTCACTTTTTTCAAATTATATATTGTTGTTTTTGTAGGTGACTCTTTCCATACAGCGTGGTGGCTTCTTGGTTAACTAATACTTTCTGTCTGGTCATGGCTAATTCCTATAGAAAAAGCAGGCAGTGAAAGACAGTAGCAAGAGGAAAGCTATGTCTCATCCATGTGTACAATAGATGGTATTTGGCAAGATTTAGGACATTGTGAAATGGTGTGCTAAACCCTGATTCCAGAAACCCATTGCAAGGAGGAATCTGCATCTGGTATTGGTAGTAAGGAGCAGTCTTGATTGGGCATATATTGTTTTCCGGATGACAGTTATGGGTAATATTCCACCTCTCACACAAACAAACACAAATCATAACATTTGCTGTTTCATTTGAGACTAAATTATATGTTGTAAAATTGGAAATAATTTTTTCGGTATTTCTAATTCTTCTTATACAAATTGCCAATAAACAACATTTCTATTACTCACAGTCTATTGGTAAACTTATCGCAGATTTTTATTGGTGTCAAGCATCATTTGTCCAAATTTCACAAATATTGCACTTGATTGGTCAAAATTATTGACATTTAACTATTTTAATCCTTGGAGTTTGCTAGTCTTTTCAATGTACTTTTCATTTTTCTCAAATATATTGTCCAAAAAAATCTTTTTCATGGGACACAGTCAACTGATGAGCTTATCACAGATTTTTATTGATGTTAAGCATCATTTGTCCAAAGTTTACAAATATTGGAATAGATTTGTCAAAATTATTAACGTTTAACTATTTAAATCCATGGAATTTGCTAGTCTTTTCAATGTAATTTTCAGTTTTCTCTAATATATTGTCCAAAAAAATCTTTTTCATGGGTCACAGTCAACTGATGAGCTTATCACAGATTTTTATTGATGTTAAGCATCATTTGTCCAAATTTTACAAATATTGGACCTGATTTGTCAAAATTATTAACGTTTAACTTTTTTAATTAATGGAATTTGCCATTCTTTTCAATGTAATTTTCAGTTTTCTCAAATATATTGTCCAAAAAAATCTTTTTCATGGGTCACAGTCAACTGATGAGCTTATCACAGATTTTTGTTTTTGTTAAGAATTATTTGTCCAAAGTTTACAAATATTGGAATAGATTTGTCAAAATTATTAACGTTTAACTATTTTAATCCTTGGAGTTTGCTAGTCTTTTCAATGTACTTTTAATTTTTCTCAAATATATTGTCAAAAAAAATCTTTTTCATGGGACACAGTCAACTGATGAGCTTATCACAGATTTTTATTAATGTTAAGCATTATTTGTCCAAAGTTTACAAATATTGGAATAGATTTGTCAAAATTATTAACGTTTAACTATTTTAATCCATGGAATTTGCTAGTCTTTTCAATGTAATTTTCAGTTTTCTCTAATATATTGTCCAAAAAAATCTTTTTCATGGGTCACAGTCAACTGATGAGCTTATCACAGATTTTTATTGATGTTAAGCATCATTTGTCCAAATTTTACAAATATTGGACCTGATTTGTCAAAATTATTAACGTTTAACTTTTTTAATTCATGGAATTTGCCATTCTTTTCAATGTAATTTTCAGTTTTCTCAAATATATTGTCCAAAAAAATCTTTTTCATGGGTCACAGTCAACTGATGAGCTTATCACAGATTTTTATTGATGTTAAGCATCATTTGTCCAAATTTTACAAATATTGGACCTGATTTGTCAAAATTATTAACGTTTAACTTTTTTAATTCATGGAATTTGCCATTCTTTTCAATGTAATTTTCAGTTTTCTCAAATATATTGTCCAAAAAAATCTTTTTCATGGGTCACAGTCAACTGATGAGCTTATCACAGATTTTTGTTTTTGTTAAGCATCATTTGTCCAAATTTCACTAATATTATACCTGATTTGTCAAAATTATTAACTTTTAACTATTTTAACCCATGGAATTTGCTAGTCTTTTCAATGTAATTTTCAGTTTTGTCAAATACATTGTCCAAAAGATCTTTTTCATGGGACACAGTCAACTGATGAGCTTATCACAGATTTTTATTGATGTTAAGCATCATTTGTCCAAGTTTTACAAATATTGGACCTGATTTTTCAAAATTATTAACTTTTAACTATTTTAATCCATGGACATTGCTAGTCTTTTCAATGTAATTTTCATTTTTTTCAAATATATTGTCCCAAAAAATCCTTTTCATTAGACACAGTCAACTATTAAGCTTAACTTTATCAAAATTATTAATGTTTAAGTATTTTAACCTGTTAAATTAGTCACTTTTTATAATTTAATTTTCACTTTTTTCAAATTATATATTGTTGTTTTTGTAGGTGACTCTTTCCATACAGCGTGGTGGCTTCTTGGTTAACTATTACTTTCTGTCTGGTCATGGCTAATTCCTATAGAAAAAGCAGGCAGTGAAAGACAGTAGCAAGAGGAAAGCTATGTCTCATCCATGTGTACAATAGATGGTATTTGGCAAGATTTAGGACATTGTGAAATGGTGTGCTAAACCCTGATTCCAGAAACCCATTGCAAGGAGGAATCTGCATCTGGTATTGGTAGTAAGGAGCAGTCTTGAATGGGCATATATTGTTTTCTGGATGACAGTTATGGGTAATTTTCCACCTCTCACACAAACAAACACAAATCATAACATTTGCTGTTTCATTTGAGACTAAATTATATGTTGTAAAATTGTAAATAATTTTTTCGGTATTTCTAATTCTTCTTATACAAATTGCCAATAAACAACATTTCTATTACTCACAGTCAATTGGTAAACTTATTGCAGATTTTTATTGGTGTCAAGCATCATTTGTCCAAATTTCACAAATATTGCACTTGATTGGTCAAAATTATTGACATTTAACTATTTTAATCCTTGGAGTTTGCTAGTCTTTTCAATGTACTTTTCATTTTTCTCAAATATATTGTCCAAAAAAATCTTTTTCATGGGACACAGTCAACTGATGAGCTTATCACAGATTTTTATTGATGTTAAGCATCATTTGTCCAAAGTTTACAAATATTGGAATAGATTTGTCAAAATTATTAACGTTTAACTATTTAAATCCATGGAATTTGCTAGTCTTTTCAATGTAATTTTCAGTTTTCTCTAATATATTGTCCAAAAAAATATTTTTCATGGGTCACAGTCAACTGATGAGCTTATCACAGATTTTTATTGATGTTAAGCATCATTTGTCCAAATTTTACAAATATTGGACCTGATTTGTCAAAATTATTAACGTTTAACTTTTTTAATTAATGGAATTTGCCATTCTTTTCAATGTAATTTTCAGTTTTCTCAAATATATTGTCCAAAAAAATCTTTTTCATGGGTCACAGTCAACTGATGAGCTTATCACAGATTTTTGTTTTTGTTAAGAATTATTTGTCCAAAGTTTACAAATATTGGAATAGATTTGTCAAAATTATTAACGTTTAACTATTTTAATCCTTGGAGTTTGCTAGTCTTTTCAATGTACTTTTAATTTTTCTCAAATATATTGTCAAAAAAAATCTTTTTCATGGGACACAGTCAACTGATGAGCTTATCACAGATTTTTATTAATGTTAAGCATTATTTGTCCAAAGTTTACAAATATTGGAATAGATTTGTCAAAATTATTAACGTTTAACTATTTTAATCCATGGAATTTGCTAGTCTTTTCAATGTAATTTTCAGTTTTCTCTAATATATTGTCCAAAAAAATCTTTTTCATGGGTCACAGTCAACTGATGAGCTTATCACAGATTTTTATTGATGTTAAGCATCATTTGTCCAAATTTTACAAATATTGGACCTGATTTGTCAAAATTATTAACGTTTAACTTTTTTAATTCATGGAATTTGCCATTCTTTTCAATGTAATTTTCAGTTTTCTCAAATATATTGTCCAAAAAAATCTTTTTCATGGGTCACAGTCAACTGATGAGCTTATCACAGATTTTTATTGATGTTAAGCATCATTTGTCCAAATTTTACAAATATTGGACCTGATTTGTCAAAATTATTAACGTTTAACTTTTTTAATTCATGGAATTTGCCATTCTTTTCAATGTAATTTTCAGTTTTCTCAAATATATTGTCCAAAAAAATCTTTTTCATGGGTCACAGTCAACTGATGAGCTTATCACAGATTTTTGTTTTTGTTAAGCATCATTTGTCCAAATTTCACTAATATTATACCTGATTTGTCAAAATTATTTACTTTTAACTATTTTAACCCATGGAATTTGCTAGTCTTTTCAATGTAATTTTCAGTTTTGTCAAATACATTGTCCAAAAGATCTTTTTCATGGGACACAGTCAACTGATGAGCTTATCACAGATTTTTATTGATGTTAAGCATCATTTGTCCAAGTTTTACAAATATTGGACCTGATTTTTCAAAATTATTAACTTTTAACTATTTTAATCCATGGACATTGCTAGTCTTTTCAATGTAATTTTCATTTTTTTCAAATATATTGTCCCAAAAAATCCTTTTCATTAGACACAGTCAACTATTAAGCTTAACTTTATCAAAATTATTAATGTTTAAGTATTTTAACCTGTTAAATTAGTCACTTTTTATAATTTAATTTTCACTTTTTTCAAATTATATATTGTTGTTTTTGTAGGTGACTCTTTCCATACAGCGTGGTGGCTTCTTGGTTAACTATTACTTTCTGTCTGGTCATGGCTAATTCCTATAGAAAAAGCAGGCAGTGAAAGACAGTAGCAAGAGGAAAGCTATGTCTCATCCATGTGTACAATAGATGGTATTTGGCAAGATTTAGGACATTGTGAAATGGTGTGCTAAACCCTGATTCCAGAAACCCATTGCAAGGAGGAATCTGCATCTGGTATTGGTAGTAAGGAGCAGTCTTGAATGGGCATATATTGTTTTCTGGATGACAGTTATGGGTAATTTTCCACCTCTCACACAAACAAACACAAATCATAACATTTGCTGTTTCATTTGAGACTAAATTATATGTTGTAAAATTGTAAATAATTTTTTCGGTATTTCTAATTCTTCTTATACAAATTGCCAATAAACAACATTTCTATTACTCACAGTCAATTGGTAAACTTATTGCAGATTTTTATTGGTGTCAAGCATCATTTGTCCAAATTTCACAAATATTGCACTTGATTGGTCAAAATTATTGACATTTAACTATTTTAATCCTTGGAGTTTGCTAGTCTTTTCAATGTACTTTTCATTTTTCTCAAATATATTGTCCAAAAAAATCTTTTTCATGGGACACAGTCAACTGATGAGCTTATCACAGATTTTTATTGATGTTAAGCATCATTTGTCCAAAGTTTACAAATATTGGAATAGATTTGTCAAAATTATTAACGTTTAACTATTTAAATCCATGGAATTTGCTAGTCTTTTCAATGTAATTTTCAGTTTTCTCAAATATATTGTCCAAAAAAATCTTTTTCATGGGTCACAGTCAACTGATGAGCTTATCACAGATTTTTATTGATGTTAAGCATCATTTGTCCAAAGTTTACAAATATTGGACCTGATTTGTCAAAATTATTAACGTTTAACTTTTTTAATTAATGGAATTTGCCATTCTTTTCAATGTAATTTTCAGTTTTCTCAAATATATTGTCCAAAAAAATCTTTTTCATGGGTCACAGTCAACTGATGAGCTTATCACAGATTTTTGTTTTTGTTAAGCATTATTTGTCCAAAGTTTACAAATATTGGAATAGATTTGTCAAAATTATTAACGTTTAACTATTTTAATCCTTGGAGTTTGCTAGTCTTTTCAATGTACTTTTAATTTTTCTCAAATATATTGTCAAAAAAAATCTTTTTCATGGGACACAGTCAACTGATGAGCTTATCACAGATTTTTATTAATGTTAAGCATTATTTGTCCAAAGTTTACAAATATTGGAATAGATTTGTCAAAATTATTAACGTTTAACTATTTTAATCCATGTAATTTGCTAGTCTTTTCAATGTAATTTTCAGTTTTCTCTAATATATTGTCCAAAAAAATCTTTTTCATGGGTCACAGTCAACTGATGAGCTTATCACAGATTTTTATTGATGTTAAGCATCATTTGTCCAAATTTTACAAATATTGGACCTGATTTGTCAAAATTATTAACGTTTAACTTTTTTAATTCATGGAATTTGCCATTCTTTTCAATGTAATTTTCAGTTTTCTCAAATATATTGTCCAAAAAAATCTTTTTCATGGGTCACAGTCAACTGATGAGCTTATCACAGATTTTTATTGATGTTAAGCATCATTTGTCCAAATTTTACAAATATTGGACCTGATTTGTCAAAATTATTAACGTTTAACTTTTTTAATTCATGGAATTTGCCATTCTTTTCAATGTAATTTTCAGTTTTCTCAAATATATTGTCCAAAAAAATCTTTTTCATGGGTCACAGTCAACTGATGAGCTTATCACAGATTTTTGTTTTTGTTAAGCATCATTTGTCCAAATTTCACTAATATTATACCTGATTTGTCAAAATTATTTACTTTTAACTATTTTAACCCATGGAATTTGCTAGTCTTTTCAATGTAATTTTCAGTTTTGTCAAATACATTGTCCAAAAGATCTTTTTCATGGGACACAGTCAACTGATGAGCTTATCACAGATTTTTATTGATGTTAAGCATCATTTGTCCAAGTTTTACAAATATTGGACCTGATTTTTCAAAATTATTAACTTTTAACTATTTTAATCCATGGACATTGCTAGTCTTTTCAATGTAATTTTCATTTTTTTCAAATATATTGTCCCAAAAAATCCTTTTCATTAGACACAGTCAACTATTAAGCTTAACTTTATCAAAATTATTAATGTTTAAGTATTTTAACCTGTTAAATTAGTCACTTTTTATAATTTAATTTTCACTTTTTTCAAATTATATATTGTTGTTTTTGTAGGTGACTCTTTCCATACAGCGTGGTGGCTTCTTGGTTAACTAATACTTTCTGTCTGGTCATGGCTAATTCCTATAGAAAAAGCAGGCAGTGAAAGACAGTAGCAAGAGGAAAGCTATGTCTCATCCATGTGTACAATAGATGGTATTTGGCAAGATTTAGGACATTGTGAAATGGTGTGCTAAACCCTGATTCCAGAAACCCATTGCAAGGAGGAATCTGCATCTGGTATTGGTAGTAAGGAGCAGTCTTGATTGGGCATATATTGTTTTCCGGATGACAGTTATGGGTAATATTCCACCTCTCACACAAACAAACACAAATCATAACATTTGCTGTTTCATTTGAGACTAAATTATATGTTGTAAAATTGGAAATAATTTTTTCGGTATTTCTAATTCTTCTTATACAAATTGCCAATAAACAACATTTCTATTACTCACAGTCTATTGGTAAACTTATCGCAGATTTTTATTGGTGTCAAGCATCATTTGTCCAAATTTCACAAATATTGCACTTGATTGGTCAAAATTATTGACATTTAACTATTTTAATCCTTGGAGTTTGCTAGTCTTTTCAATGTACTTTTCATTTTTCTCAAATATATTGTCCAAAAAAATCTTTTTCATGGGACACAGTCAACTGATGAGCTTATCACAGATTTTTATTGATGTTAAGCATCATTTGTCCAAAGTTTACAAATATTGGAATAGATTTGTCAAAATTATTAACGTTTAACTATTTAAATCCATGGAATTTGCTAGTCTTTTCAATGTAATTTTCAGTTTTCTCTAATATATTGTCCAAAAAAATCTTTTTCATGGGTCACAGTCAACTGATGAGCTTATCACAGATTTTTATTGATGTTAAGCATCATTTGTCCAAATTTTACAAATATTGGACCTGATTTGTCAAAATTATTAACGTTTAACTTTTTTAATTAATGGAATTTGCCATTCTTTTCAATGTAATTTTCAGTTTTCTCAAATATATTGTCCAAAAAAATCTTTTTCATGGGTCACAGTCAACTGATGAGCTTATCACAGATTTTTGTTTTTGTTAAGCATTATTTGTCCAAAGTTTACAAATATTGGAATAGATTTGTCAAAATTATTAACGTTTAACTATTTTAATCCTTGGAGTTTGCTAGTCTTTTCAATGTACTTTTAATTTTTCTCAAATATATTGTCAAAAAAAATCTTTTTCATGGGACACAGTCAACTGATGAGCTTATCACAGATTTTTATTAATGTTAAGCATTATTTGTCCAAAGTTTACAAATATTGGAATAGATTTGTCAAAATTATTAACGTTTAACTATTTTAATCCATGGAATTTGCTAGTCTTTTCAATGTAATTTTCAGTTTTCTCTAATATATTGTCCAAAAAAATCTTTTTCATGGGTCACAGTCAACTGATGAGCTTATCACAGATTTTTATTGATGTTAAGCATCATTTGTCCAAATTTTACAAATATTGGACCTGATTTGTCAAAATTATTAACGTTTAACTTTTTTAATTCATGGAATTTGCCATTCTTTTCAATGTAATTTTCAGTTTTCTCAAATATATTGTCCAAAAAAATCTTTTTCATGGGTCACAGTCAACTGATGAGCTTATCACAGATTTTTATTGATGTTAAGCATCATTTGTCCAAATTTTACAAATATTGGACCTGATTTGTCAAAATTATTAACGTTTAACTTTTTTAATTCATGGAATTTGCCATTCTTTTCAATGTAATTTTCAGTTTTCTCAAATATATTGTCCAAAAAAATCTTTTTCATGGGTCACAGTCAACTGATGAGCTTATCACAGATTTTTGTTTTTGTTAAGCATCATTTGTCCAAATTTCACTAATATTATACCTGATTTGTCAAAATTATTAACTTTTAACTATTTTAACCCATGGAATTTGCTAGTCTTTTCAATGTAATTTTCAGTTTTGTCAAATACATTGTCCAAAAGATCTTTTTCATGGGACACAGTCAACTGATGAGCTTATCACAGATTTTTATTGATGTTAAGCATCATTTGTCCAAGTTTTACAAATATTGGACCTGATTTTTCAAAATTATTAACTTTTAACTATTTTAATCCATGGACATTGCTAGTCTTTTCAATGTAATTTTCATTTTTTTCAAATATATTGTCCCAAAAAATCCTTTTCATTAGACACAGTCAACTATTAAGCTTAACTTTATCAAAATTATTAATGTTTAAGTATTTTAACCTGTTAAATTAGTCACTTTTTATAATTTAATTTTCACTTTTTTCAAATTATATATTGTTGTTTTTGTAGGTGACTCTTTCCATACAGCGTGGTGGCTTCTTGGTTAACTATTACTTTCTGTCTGGTCATGGCTAATTCCTATAGAAAAAGCAGGCAGTGAAAGACAGTAGCAAGAGGAAAGCTATGTCTCATCCATGTGTACAATAGATGGTATTTGGCAAGATTTAGGACATTGTGAAATGGTGTGCTAAACCCTGATTCCAGAAACCCATTGCAAGGAGGAATCTGCATCTGGTATTGGTAGTAAGGAGCAGTCTTGAATGGGCATATATTGTTTTCTGGATGACAGTTATGGGTAATTTTCCACCTCTCACACAAACAAACACAAATCATAACATTTGCTGTTTCATTTGAGACTAAATTATATGTTGTAAAATTGTAAATAATTTTTTCGGTATTTCTAATTCTTCTTATACAAATTGCCAATAAACAACATTTCTATTACTCACAGTCAATTGGTAAACTTATTGCAGATTTTTATTGGTGTCAAGCATCATTTGTCCAAATTTCACAAATATTGCACTTGATTGGTCAAAATTATGGACATTTAACTATTTTAATCCTTGGAGTTTGCTAGTCTTTTCAATGTACTTTTCATTTTTCTCAAATATATTGTCCAAAAAAATCTTTTTCATGGGACACAGTCAACTGATGAGCTTATCACAGATTTTTATTGATGTTAAGCATCATTTGTCCAAAGTTTACAAATATTGGAATAGATTTGTCAAAATTATTAACGTTTAACTATTTAAATCCATGGAATTTGCTAGTCTTTTCAATGTAATTTTCAGTTTTCTCTAATATATTGTCCAAAAAAATCTTTTTCATGGGTCACAGTCAACTGATGAGCTTATCACAGATTTTTATTGATGTTAAGCATCATTTGTCCAAATTTTACAAATATTGGACCTGATTTGTCAAAATTATTAACGTTTAACTTTTTTAATTAATGGAATTTGCCATTCTTTTCAATGTAATTTTCAGTTTTCTCAAATATATTGTCCAAAAAAATCTTTTTCATGGGTCACAGTCAACTGATGAGCTTATCACAGATTTTTGTTTTTGTTAAGCATTATTTGTCCAAAGTTTACAAATATTGGAATAGATTTGTCAAAATTATTAACGTTTAACTATTTTAATCCTTGGAGTTTGCTAGTCTTTTCAATGTACTTTTAATTTTTCTCAAATATATTGTCAAAAAAAATCTTTTTCATGGGACACAGTCAACTGATGAGCTTATCACAGATTTTTATTAATGTTAAGCATTATTTGTCCAAAGTTTACAAATATTGGAATAGATTTGTCAAAATTATTAACGTTTAACTATTTTAATCCATGGAATTTGCTAGTCTTTTCAATGTAATTTTCAGTTTTCTCTAATATATTGTCCAAAAAAATCTTTTTCATGGGTCACAGTCAACTGATGAGCTTATCACAGATTTTTATTGATGTTAAGCATCATTTGTCCAAATTTTACAAATATTGGACCTGATTTGTCAAAATTATTAACGTTTAACTTTTTTAATTCATGGAATTTGCCATTCTTTTCAATGTAATTTTCAGTTTTCTCAAATATATTGTCCAAAAAAATCTTTTTCATGGGTCACAGTCAACTGATGAGCTTATCACAGATTTTTATTGATGTTAAGCATCATTTGTCCAAATTTTACAAATATTGGACCTGATTTGTCAAAATTATTAACGTTTAACTTTTTTAATTCATGGAATTTGCCATTCTTTTCAATGTAATTTTCAGTTTTCTCAAATATATTGTCCAAAAAAATCTTTTTCATGGGTCACAGTCAACTGATGAGCTTATCACAGATTTTTGTTTTTGTTAAGCATCATTTGTCCAAATTTCACTAATATTATACCTGATTTGTCAAAATTATTTACTTTTAACTATTTTAACCCATGGAATTTGCTAGTCTTTTCAATGTAATTTTCAGTTTTGTCAAATACATTGTCCAAAAGATCTTTTTCATGGGACACAGTCAACTGATGAGCTGATCACAGATTTTTATTGATGTTAAGCATCATTTGTCCAAGTTTTACAAATATTGGACCTGATTTTTCAAAATTATTAACTTTTAACTATTTTAATCCATGGACATTGCTAGTCTTTTCAATGTAATTTTCATTTTTTTCAAATATATTGTCCCAAAAAATCCTTTTCATTAGACACAGTCAACTATTAAGCTTAACTTTATCAAAATTATTAATGTTTAAGTATTTTAACCTGTTAAATTAGTCACTTTTTATAATTTAATTTTCACTTTTTTCAAATTATATATTGTTGTTTTTGTAGGTGACTCTTTCCATACAGCGTGGTGGCTTCTTGGTTAACTAATACTTTCTGTCTGGTCATGGCTAATTCCTATAGAAAAAGCAGGCAGTGAAAGACAGTAGCAAGAGGAAAGCTATGTCTCATCCATGTGTACAATAGATGGTATTTGGCAAGATTTAGGACATTGTGAAATGGTGTGCTAAACCCTGATTCCAGAAACCCATTGCAAGGAGGAATCTGCATCTGGTATTGGTAGTAAGGAGCAGTCTTGAATGGGCATATATTGTTTTCCGGATGACAGTTATGGGTAATATTCCACCTCTCACACAAACAAACACAAATCATAACATTTGCTGTTTCATTTGAGACTAAATTATATGTTGTAAAATTGGAAATAATTTTTTCGGTATTTCTAATTCTTCTTATACAAATTGCCAATAAACAACATTTCTATTACACAGTCAATTCGTAAGCTTATCGCAGATTTTTATTGGTGTCAAGCATCATTTGTCCAAATTTCACAAATATTGCACTTGATTGGTCAAAATTATTGACGTTTAACTATTTTAATCCTTGGAATTTGCTAGTCTTTTCAATGTACTTTTCAGTTTTCTCAAATACATTGTCCAAAAAATCTTTTTCATGGAACACAGTCAACTGATAAGCTTATCACAGATTTTTATTGATGTTAAGCATCATTTGTCCAAATTTCACAAATATCGGACCTGATTTGTCAAAATTATTAACGTTTAACTTTTTTAATCCATGGAATTTGCTAGTCTTTTCAATGTAATTTTCAGTTTTCTCAAATATATTGTCCAAAAAAATCTTTTTCATGGGTCACAGTCAACTGATGAGCTTATCACAGATTTTTATTGATGTTAAGCATCATTTGTCCAAATTTTACAAATATTGGACCTGATTTGTCAAAATTATTAACGTTTAACTATTTTAATCCATGGAATTTGCTAGTCTTTTCAAAGTAATTTTCAGTTTTCTCAAATATATTGTCCAAAAAAATCTTTTTCATGAGTCACAGTCAACTGATGAGCTTATTGCAGATTTTTATTGTTGATAAGCATCATTTGTCCAAAGTTTACAAATATTGGAATAGATTTGTCAAAATTATTATCGTTTAACTATTTTAATCCATGGAATTTGCTAGTCTTTTCAATGTAATTTTCAGTTTTCTCAAATACATTGTCCAAAAAAATCCTTTTCATTAGACACAGTCAACTATTAAGCTTAACTTTATCAAAATTATTAATGTTTAAGTATTTTAGCTTGTTAAATTAGTCACTTTTTATAATTTAATTTTCACTTTTTTCAAATTATATATTGTTCTTTTTCCAGGTGACCCTTTACATACAGCGTGGTGGCTTCTAGGAGAACTCACACTTCTTGTCTGGTCATGGATAATTCCTATATAATAGGAATATCAGGCAGTAGCAAAAGCAACACGTACTGTGTCTTGTCCATGTGTACAATAAATGGTATTTAGCAAGATTTAGGACATTAAATGGTGTGCTGATATCAGAAACCCATTGCAAGGAGGAATCTGCATCTTGTATTGGTAGTAAGGAGAAGTCTTGAATGGACATATATATATATATATATATATATATATATATATATATATATATATATATTCCAGATCACAATATTGGATAATTTGCCACCTCTACACAAAGAAAGAAAGCATCACATTTGATGTTTCATTGCGAGTGAATGAAATATTGCATTATTAAAATATTTGTTTTCATTAATTTTCACTCTTCTCATATCAGTTGCCAATAAACTATACTTAGTTACATTCAGTCAACTGATAAGCTTATCACAGATATTTGCAGTTGGTAAGCTTCATTTTTTTCAAAATTAAAAAGAAATAAAATATAATTGACAAAATTGTTAATATTTAATTATATTCATGATGGTAATTTGGTACATTCTAAGTCTTATTGTACATTGTGCTCTGCCACCTCTTCACTGTTACTGCTTCTCCTCTTAAACTGTAAGAGCCCATGTATCCATCTCTTGTATGTAGGTCAGATATAATCTCAACTTGATCCATGTGAATTTTGGGCTTTGTCGGTGTTTGGGTCAGGTGTGGTGTTCGTCACATTTCACCCTTGTCCAAAATTTGCAAAATGAAATGCTAAATATCTCCCAATCTGAAGGAATTGCGGGAAAAATTTCTATGGATGACTGAAAGTGGTATGTGGAGATTTAAAATATGCCCATTTAAGGTCAAATGGGCCAAAATTTTCTTAAAATGTTTTCTTAAAAAAAATTTGTGCTGATTTTCTGAAAGTAAACAGACCTATCCTATAATATTATGGGCAGGTATTACCCTTAGGGTCATCTTTCATCTTCGTGAGTTTGGGGTCAGTCGGTGCATTTTTATGGGAGAAGCGGCCATTAGATTTCTGAACTGAAAACTCTAATCGTGGAACCATAAATGCTAGAAACCTCTTGTTTAATGCATTTTATAGAGCTTGTCAAGCAGAACACTAGGGATGGTGTCTGTTTTTTTTGTTTTCCATATGGTATACGAGTTGCGCCATATCAGAATTTAAAGTACAATGTCGCAATATTCATTGGAGAAAATAAAATGTGAAATAATTCCAAAATTAGCAGAGATACCCCCCATAGTTACTATAGACCTTCAATAGGAAGTCATATACTGGCAATCTGTCAACTTGAGATTGACCTTTGACCTAATTTTCAATTTGAACTGAACTTTGCAACTTTTTGTCCCTTATATCTCCAAAACTGCCAGATATACGCCCAAAGTTACTATTGAACTTGAACAGGAAGTAATATACTGGCAATATGTGACCTTGAAATTGACTTTTGACCTTATTTTCACCATGAACTGAATTTTGAAAGTCTTCCACCCCCTATATCTCCAAAACTAGTAGAGAAATGCCCAAAGTTACTATTGAAGTCATATACTGGCAATGTATGACCTTGAAATTTACTTTTGCCCACTTTTCACAATGAACTGAACTTTGCAAGTTTTCCATCACTGTATCTCCAAAATTGGCAGAGATACACCCATAGTTCCTATTTAACTTGAATAAGAAGTTATACATTGGCAATCTAACTGTGACCTTGAACTTGACCCTTGACCTACTTTTCACCATGAACTGAACTTTGCAACTTTTCCATCCCTTATAACTCCAAAACTGGCAGAGATATTGATCTTCAATGGGAAGTTATATACTGGCAATCTGTGACCTTGAAATTGACCCTTGACCTACTTTTCACCATGAACTGAACTTTGCAAATTTTCTGTCCCTTATGTCTCCAAAATTGGCATGCCCATAGATACTACCGAACTTGAATAAGAACTCATATGTTGACAGTATTCCTGTGACCTTGAATTTGACCTTTTACCTACTTTTAGCCATGAAGCGCACTTTCCAAATTTCCAAGCTCTGATATATACAATTGAACTTGGATGGGAAGTCCTACATTCTCATTCTTACTGCAACCTTGAATTTGAACTTTTACTTCTCCCCACAATTTGTTATAAATTGTAACACATGTATTCTTAAAAAAATTGAGAACTCTTGTTTACTGCATTTTGTAAAGTATGTCAAGCACAACACTGTAGGTGGTTTCCCTTTTTTTGTTTCTATAAGAATGTGCTTACTCCAGCTGGTGGTACAAAACCTGGAGGCGGTATCCCCTCTCTGACCCTCTTGTTTTCACCTTTCTCAAATGAATTGTGAAAAAAAAACACTTCAATTACACATAGCAGATTAACTTGTTTCATGTTTTTTATTTAAACTTAAGTGGTATACATTTCACAAACTTTGGGCTAGATTTGTCAAAATCATTAACTTTTAACTATTTTCATCAATGGAATTTGCCAGTTTTTAAAAGTTGTTATCAGTTTTCTCAAATATGTTGTCCTAAATATTACTTTCATTACATACAGTTAACTGATCAGCTTATCTTATTTCATTTGCTAATGAAGCCACAGTTTTACAAGTTTCACAAACATGACAGTACATCTTGAAGAGTTATTTTAATGTTAAAACGTATAACTATTTTAATCTGTTGAATTTGGCAGTTTTTTAATGTAATTTGCACTCTTTTGAAATATATTTTTAAAAAGTTCACAACTACACAGTCATTAGTAATCACACAGTGTAACTGATGAGCTTATCACATTTCTGTTGTTGTTAAGCAGCATTGCAAGTACAAAAGTATCACAAATAATGGACTAGATTTGTCAAAATTATCAATGCTTTAACTATCGTAAGCCATGTAATTTGCCAGTTTTTTAAATGTAATTATCAGTTGTTTTTTTTAATATATTGTCCAAAAAAGTTTTTCATCATACACAATCAACTGATAAGCTTATCTCAGATTTACAGTTGTTAAGCTTCGGTTGTACAATGTCACAACCATTGGACTTGATATGTCATTATTATTAACATTTTACTGTTTTTATCTACGGAATTTGCCAGTCTTTTAAGTCTAGTTTTCACTTTTCTCAAAAATTCACTTCAATTACACACAGTCAACAGCTTACCTCAATCATAATCAAGTTGCTCTTTCTAGACTGAAACACCGATGTAGGTTCAACGTTTAAAAACCAACCTTATTAGATTTTTGCTCACGTACACCTGTACATACACTGTAGATTCATGTGTGGACATACAAAGACGTAGATGTCATATACAACTACATGTAGTATGTTGATATCATAATGTGGTAGGTACTTATTGCAACAGAGACGATTATATTTTCCTCCAGGTGGCGTTAAAGTACTGCCCAGTTTGTCAAACATGGCGAAAACTGTTCAGATAAAAGCAGTGGACCAATTTAGAATCGCCATTGACCTACATAATATTATTTCATTTTGGGTGTTTTCTTCTGGTTTGTTTTTGAAATATATCTAACACAAATGCACTATATATATACATTTTGATTTTAGTAAATTGTTAATTAAGTTTTGTTCGTCAGATAAGGGTGAGCGTTGGACAGAAAAGCTTTAGCCCCTCCCCCATAACGCAAATTGAACCTACTCACTGGGAAGAGTTGTTACACCTTACGTGATCAGGGAGTGGATGCGAGGCGATCTGGAAACTAAGTATACGAATATTTATGTTTCAACCTATTCAGTATAACGTTTCAATGTATCAGTGTTAGGGATTTAATGTTCACTTATTTGTAATTTTATAAGAAGTACAAATGTATTGTGACGCGTGCATGCATAAAAATGGTTTGGCCATTCCCCAGTGTTTCCCCCACAACATTGTGCTTCCTCCATTACATCACCTTATCACGTCCTACGGAAATGATAACTATTTCGAACTTCGTTAGTAGAAAAAGTATCGTCAGTTGAAGACGTACCAGGAGAATATTTACAAGAAGCAGACAAAAAGGGAAAATGCTGTGGAATCTCCCATTTAAATTCCTATTTACTGACATGTAAATATTTATAGTAAGCGGTTGGAGGTCGAAATAAAACGATCATAACAGACAGTAGGTGCACTGTATAAGTATTAAACTTCTAATTTCGGCACGATTTCACTAGTCCAGTTGTACTATTTCAGTCCGTTGAATATATAAGTTGAATTATAGCTACACTGTACAGATTTTTGTGTGACGGGAGCTTTAAAAATTGTGGCTTCACTGGCCAACAATGTAAACCATACAAGGCATAGGGCACAACTGATAGCGCAAAATACTGCTTCAAACAAATGTTAATCGTTCTGTTGATACCTCATGTCGATACCTTTAAAATAAAGCATTGGTACTATAAACATGTTATTTTTAAGACTGCGTGATCGTCAGATACAGGTTTGGTTCATTTAAGTAAAGATATCTGCCCCTTATGCCTTTCAACGTGCTCTATTCTCGCAGGCCCGTAGCCAGGGGGGGTTCGAAAGAACCGCCCCTCTTGCTGGGAAAAGGTCCACTCTGGGTAAAATTTGAACTAGGTACATGAAGTTTTTATGGAAAAGGGTCCACTTTTTCAGAAAAAGATCCCCCCTTTTGAAATTGCTGGCTACGTGCCTGTCTCGTAAGACCTTCAAGTTTGCCGCCGTGGCCTTTGTTAAATGATACTACAATAATGATTACCCTCTACCAGGGCCACAGATTGATTTTTCACTAGATACACGTTTTCACAGATTTGTTTCTAGTTAAACGATGGGACTTTTCTGACCTGCATGAGTCAGAGAAAAGTGCACATGAAATCAGCGGCCCTGAGAGATTGTTATGATACACGCGACCAAGAAAGTTCGGAAACGTGATATTGTTTTTTAATAATCGGAAAAAATATTTGATGTGTTGGGAAAATTTTCTGAGTTAATAAAGATTAACAAATGGTGGGTTTATTATCCACCAATATTTGGATAAAATATTTACCGTAACTAATAATGGTTATTTTATAACTATTCAAAATAACGATGTTTCCGAACCTTTTAGGGCGAAAGTACCAGCAAGGTAACGAGTGGTGACTTGGCGTTACGTTGTCGTGCGAATAAAATATGCACAAATATGGAAACTTTTGATCGTCGAGATCATCATTTTTTCAAAAGACAAAAGTGACTGTTTTGAAAGATTATTTGGAAGTTACAACAATTTACTGATATATTTTCCCAACAGCGATTTTCTATATTTTTTCCTTTTTCCACGTTTTTTGCTATGATAATAATAAATAAAATAAATCATGTAAATATAGAAATAGCCACAAGTTATTGATCTTATTAGTCAGTGACGCACATTTTGTGTAATAATTGATGAACTGCTTTATATCTCTTTAATTACTGTCAATTTCTCAAATTTGTTCTGAAATTTTTTGAAATGCTTGTAGATATTGATAACACCAAACTATAAACGAGTAGTTAAGTTGACCGTTTATTGGTGAAATGTAATACATTTGTTGTATATGTTACACCTTTGAGATATAACTTTGTCTTACATGCATGTCTTACGGATATTCAAAGTGATTAAGTAGTGATTTAACTGTTCTTAAACTTGCTAGTTTTACAATAAAATGCTTAAATATAATTAATACGTAGTTGTTTGGAATTGAATAAATACTTTCCAAGTATACAAAATGTCTTAGTCTTATTTCTTTGACGGTTGTATTGCTCAGCGGCAACCTGGGGTTGGGCTTCGACCTTGGTTTACGTTTCTAAAATTTCTTTAAAGTATTGGGATTTTTATTAGAAGTTTACTTTGGTTACTACAATAATTTCATTGACCCAGTGGTACCCCTCGGGCACTTGGAAATCATTGAATACTTTTCAAGGGGCTTTACAGAAATTTCCTTTTGGTTACTATAAGAGGAAAGTCTTCTCGAGGAGGGTGGGTGGGAACAGTTAGAGGAGTAGGTAACACGCTTGCCTCCGAGTCAGAAAGTCCCAAGTTCGAAACCTGGCGCTCCTGGGTCCCAGCAAATTACCTTTTGCAAAAAAAAAAAATTCAAATAAGCAAGGTAAACTAATACAAGAGGCTCTACAGGTAAGACAACAGACATGTGCACTGGAGAACGAGAGTTCGAATAGAGCTAAAGGGAACAGAAGGTGAAAAATGAAAAGGATTTCAACATACAAATATCTGTACATTATTTTCTTTATTTATTGTTTCAACAAATTCCAAGTAATTTCAACGAAGTTTTATACAGAACAAAATACGTGAAGTTACGTTTTTTCTACATTGATAGCAATCATTACAATAGCGTCAAATTTCTAACAAATTATGCTTTTACAAAAAATACAAGAAGTCTACCAGATAGTAGACTAACTAACACATATGAAGGATTTTATGCACTTTGGAAATTGCTGCTCAAACAACAAATTCTTTTTATTTATATAAAAGAGAATTTCGACTTAATTCTTACCAAAACAAAATTCATATTAAAAAATTGACCAGGACTGTTAGATAAATTGAAATCATATCGTACTTGTCAAACTTTGTTCAAAGTTGACGTTAATAATTGATCACTAATTCCATTGAGGAGCAAAGTGTCCAATCTCAGTGGTGTGAATGATATCGAAATTCCAAAATGCATATAATCTCACATCTAGGCGACTTCCCCTCACGTGCACTCGCACACACGCACACCTTGTTCTATGCCGTCGTGCCGATTCTCGCACAGAAAAAGGTAGACAAAAATAGTCATTTTTAAGAATCGAGTGTTTTACCTTATTTTGTTTTCATTTCATTACATCCTAATATTGGTATGACACGAGTTTGAGCGAAAACTTAAATTTGCACACATGCGAATCAAGAACGGCATAAAGACATGGTTCATTTCCAAGCTTATTCTAGTCATCACATTTTTTTTTAATTTCTTAAAAGAAAAATATACAAACAAAACTGAAAAGATTACGCAAAAAAAAAAAACGGTGACTTAAGATTCATTAATTCATAAATGCTAATACCCTTACTCTGGTCTCCGGTGTTCAGTGATAAAGAAACACTTAAATAAAGCAAAAATACCCCCAACAGGACGTGCTGGACTGGCATCTAATATGACCTTTCCCCTCAATCACCTCTCAACCAAAGAAATATCAATTAATAAAGCACTTCGAACAAAGTACATAAGTGAAAGTTACTTTAACCCCCCCCCCCAACTTTTTGCGACGACTGAAGCAATCAATTTTAATTGCACGATGAATTTTCGAAATTAAAAATGTAAAGGTTGTGATAAATGTCAGTCCTACATAGATATTTTTATGCATATGAACAATAAAGTTTTTCAGGATAGCACGTACATTTCTGCTTTGCGATATTGGCAAAAAGTCCAACAACACACAAATGAGCTCATGCAATGCTTAACATGCGTCACAAACGCCACGTTTTAAAAGAGGATCGTTTCTAATACATGGGCAATTCTGCAATCACGTGGACAAATTTTATCTTTTTCATAACGCTATAATTCCCAAAGCATTATAACTTGAAGTACAGTGTTTGTAAGTAAAATTAACAACTTTTCTTTTCTCAAACTTAACACTCAATATATGTAACCGTTTATCTCTCATAAGTTTCATGTAATAAAGATGAGATATTTTTCTTCTTGAAATTTCTCAGAATTCAATTCAATTCAAAATATTTAAAATATCCTCAAATGCACAGCTAAGTGGCTAACTGAAGATTTGCCCACAGAGAAATTTTACCTTCAACTAGAAGGAACAGAAACAGTACTCTGCCTAAAATCGCCTTATAATAATGATAACTATCATTTTTGTTTTCAACCATCACTCCAGCAAATACTTTTTGCATTAAAAATATTTTGTCAAAGGTGAACTCCAAGCCGTATTTTTGTTTGAGAACTGATGGGTTCCTCCTCCTGACACAATAATAAATATATACAATAAATAAAACACCTTGAAACGATATGAGCAGATAGAGTGCTGTACTACGATTTAGAAAGAATGTATAATATATAACTTAATAACCAGGGTCGACACCATCCATTTCTTTCTTTTTCTCTGATCAGAAGTTTCGTTAAAAAATTCTTGCTGCGTGCAAAAATTATTTTGATACAGAATATTGTTATCCAAGACAAAAATTACATTTCATATCAAATGTCAATCCTGCAAATAAACTACAAAACAAACTTCAACAAGCGAGACAATCTTGGCATGGCTGCGGGCAATGTCCAACATGAATCTGATGTCTTTAATCGGCTATGCATCCTATCATCCGGTAAACAGCAGTTGGGAGCCACTGAAATAAACGAAGAAAATAACATTCACGACACGGTAATATGTATATATCTTTAGCATGCTATTTTGGAAAACATGCGATTATGTTAACAAAACACTATTGTGCCATTCCTATTCTTTTCTACTCTGTGCACACTGTTTAATGACAACATCCTTCTTTACGTAAGATGTCATACGAAAGGACCAGGTGCCCGGATTACGGAGATATTCACGGAAATGAAAGTCAGTGAATGAAAACATTTGGCAGATGGGCCCAATATAGTATAAAATTGACAGGATCTTTAAAAAAGTCATTATCTAGGCACGTTTTCACTGACCAAGCCAGGGTTTTCAGGGGGAGGGGGCGAGGATACATTAGCTGGATTTCGTCTAGTTTCGTGCCATTTACAATTTTTTTGCACTTTTGATTTGTTCTTGTTTAAATTTGTTAATTTGGAAGGTAGAAGGGATACCTCTTAAATTAAGGGAAGGACACTGTACCAGCCCCCCCCCCCCCAACCCCCCACCTACCCCTCACCTCCCCAATCTGGTCCCGTCGTTCCCAGGAATGCAATGACACAATAGTTCAACATCTTGTTACTGAACTTGCATTTGTCTGTTTGAAGTTTACTTTCATATACAAGATATTTTTGATACTTTGAAAACAGGTCAATGACCTCGCCAATAAAACAATTAGGAGAATGGAGTTACCTGCCTATTCGTCTTACTTGTTGAGGACTTGTTCAGACCTTTGGACAGCTGCAATAAGCCCCTCACTTCCTCATTGGCAAGTGCGTTCCTTCCCTGAAATTACAGAAAATAAATCATTCAAACTTTGAGCTGATTTTGAAATTCTAATGGAGAGTGTATTGGACATAAGTGCAATGTTCCCACAGTCATAAGGACTAAAATGTCCCTGTGCGAAACGCATCATTTGGGCAAACGTCGTCTACACAAAATACACAACGTTATCTTATATCATCTATACAATACTACGGCAGCTTCCTGTCATTTTCTGTGCTAAATTTCTGGTCTACATGTGGAAATAGCATCAACGTACCAAGAACCTCTGTCTTCTCCATCTTCTACTGACCTTGGTCCTACCTGAACACTTCTCACCGAAATGCTCACCTGTATTACATAATAATGTACAGGGCACCCGCTTTTTGAACGCAAGTTTCGATTTAAACTTGTTTTTGTTATTTGATATGGCTCAAGGGGTCCTAATCCCGGGATGATGATTTAGGCTTTCTACCATCATAATGGCGAATATAATAACATCTTATCAACCATTAAGTTTGATATCAAATTATTTGGCTATGTTTCATCCCCCCCCCCCCCCAAAAAAAAAAAGTTACCTGCACCGATTGTGTTAGAGAAGACAAGATGCGTTTTTTGTTTACCCGATTTGTACAGAACGTTAAAATTAGTGACAGCGTTTATTAGGACCTAGAGTGAGTACAGCTTAGTTGACTAGAGCTGTCACAGCTAGGATTGACTTAACAGATGTGATTTATAAAGTACATTAGAGCAAAGACTAATACTGACTCAAACTAAGTGTACATTTTCTCACCTCCCTCGGGAGGATACAGCCCAGCTGCCGTATGAGAGGGTACCATTGAGGAGGGGGGGGGGTGTGATCACAATTCACGGGAAATAAAATCATTATTTCACACATCACAGTAAATAAAACTTTATTCATATTTCACTGAAGATGCGCGAATCACGAATCACCGTGCATAAATATAATGACTTTGTCACACGAATAACGGAAAATAAAAAGCCGTTTTATAAAGTTTCAAATCTTTTTAAACTTTGTAAGCACTGCTAAAATCGATTATTGAAAATTGTTCTTTATTACTTTCACCTACATGACTTAATTCTTTTTCCTGTCACAAGAGACTCTTTCAAGAATACATCTGTAACGGTCTAGTTTGTTTCTGTAATTTGAAAGCATTTCCCCTCAGGAAATATACTCTTTCTTCCTCTTTTTCAAATATCTTAATTTTTTTTTCAAAGAAGTTCCACCATGCAATCATTCAAGAATTTCTCCAATTAACGTTGTCTTGAAGATGACACCTAACGCCCCTAGGAAATATAATCGTTCGTCCCCTTTTTACAAAATCTGTAATTTTTTTCAATGAAATTGTTGAGAACAGAGAATTCTGAAAAGTTTTTATGTACTGCTGCCATGGTAACGCTCTAAGGGACGCGGTGGCGCCCCGAACTTAAGCAGTGGGATAAAGCTATTTAGAAATCCACGACTCTTGTTGCTTACTTCTTCTCGATCGGTAAATATTAAATCGAACCTTACACCTCTACAATTTTACATCTTCATTCTCTGTCTGTTTCTTATCTTCTATCTTTCTCTTATTAACCTAGTGGGGGGCGAGGGACAATAATCTAACCGAACCGAAATGGTGCATGCCGTAACCTGTTGCGTTGCGTCCAGTGTTAATACTTTTTTGGTATTTTAGAAGACGAACGGTGCCTTTCGGTACCCCCTGAAACCCCCCTTAAATCCACCACTGTTCTTAGACAGCATTTTTACTTGATATCTTATTATATTATATTTTCTTCCATGTCATCATTTCAGATATAATAATAATAATAATAAAATTTTATTCGAGGTTGAGCATTATAACGCAAGCGAATAACACATTCTGCCTGCACTAAGTGAACTATTTATTTGATTTTTCAATCAACAACCAATCACTTTCATTGTGTGACCTCGCTGAACAAGCAGCAGGTTATATGATACAAAAACAGTACCAGTGGGTTTACGCTTTTTGAAAATCTCAAAATTGGGGAAATTTTAATATTAATAAATTAAAATTATGTCAGTTGGTCCCGTATGTAACTGAAAATAACACATTGCAGCAAGCAGTCAATAATAAACTAGTAGGTTAATATAACACTATATAACGGCTCTGATGGCCAGCATAAAAATTCAAACTACTGCTTTACATAAATTTCAGGACATTATTCAGTATCGTAATAATTGCTTCATGAATTCTAGACATGAAAATAAGCTTGCGCGTCATACTGCTGCAGAGAGTGGTCATTTCGGCTCGTTTAAGAAAACCCACGTGTAGCACCAACCTAACAACGTCAGGATGACGGGTCCTTAAGTTGGCTTAATAAACACTTAGCGTGATTGAAAAATAACATTAAGAACATAGTGAAGTTATTGTAGCTGGTAAACGTATTTCGTCTTTCTGCAACCCAACAATGCTCTGTGAATGCAACTTTTTTTCTTTTAATTTCGCTTGCGCGATTACCAACTATTCTCAGATAGGACCCGTACAGGTTCATTGGGGTGGGTAGTGACAGTGACAGTGGGTCTGACGCCATATTCAGACTTTTGAGACGTTATGCTATGTGCCGCCGTTCCATTTCCTTTATAGATGGATTTTTCCTATACATGCATCTCCATACTTTTTCATCGTTCTTCTTGTAGTTCGGGGTAATTCAATTCATTAAACCATTAGATGGGTTGACCAAAAAAGACAGCTCCTCAATATAGTCAAAGATAGACAACTGATGTTCTTGGGCCATTCCATCAGAAAAGAGGGATTGGAGAATCATGGCCTTGACAATTTTGACACCTTTGGTCAATGGCGAGAAATGGAAACCTTTGGCAAAATATCAACTTTCGTCAAACGCGATGGCACACAAAGAAGATAGCCTTTAGAAACGCTACAATATTATTATCAACTGACGTATGTTTAGAGGTTGTGGGCAGTTTTAAAGAAAAAAAAAAGATTCTTGTATTATGATATCAAGTAAACCAATTAGATAATTTTGTTCTCTATTTGACTTGCTTTTTCTGAGTCTTTTTCATTACGTAAAACAATTTTAACCTTTCGACTTGTATCAACCGCATGTATCAGTCCCTCTTTGTGAATTGCCATATTTCAAATATATGGATAGTAATAGATTTATCGGTATAAAAGATAGAAAAACATGTCATCACTGCCCATAACTTATCAGGTCATTTCTTCGAGAACATCCCCGCCCCCCCTTTCAAGCTCTGTCTTCACTAACACAATTGGGTAATATTTATGGCGGTCGTCACAATCATGGTTGAGATAGCATCAAACTCATAACAGCTTGACAGGCGGTGGGCTTACACACACACACACACACGCACACACACACACACACACACACACATATATACAGTGGCGATTTTAGGGGGTCAAGGGGGTCCTGACCCCCTTGAGTTTCTGAAAATATATCATACCAATATTCCCTTCTTGGAATTTTGACTAGCTAAATCATAGTTCTAAACCGTACCAAAGGGCTCTGTTTTCTCTTCAAAACACCATTTTTTGTCGGGGCCGTTGAGCAGGCCCCAAACCCCACACCAAGGAGGCGATGGTCGGTTTCGCATCCCCCTTTTTATAATGCTGGATCCGCTCCTGTACTCGCACCTTCACCTAACCCCAGCAGCTGAAGTCGCAAAAATAACGGCACTGTGATGGTGTTTTGAACTATATTTTATTCACGCTGCACTGCAGTAAAATAAACGAACAAAATTGTTACAAGAGCAGTTTGTTTGTTAAATAGGATAGTAATATTTTTGTTTCCCATCCACTTATTATCACAGGTCCTTGCTAACATTTAGCCCCGCAAGAATTAACCCACTTACCTCAACCACAACACGAATGTCAACTTTAATGAAGATGAATTAGTATCGTTTAATATTCATTTCTTTCTTTCTTTCTTTATTTATTTTGCAGAAAGTAGACTTGGACAGTAAAAGAATCTGTGAATATTCTACACATAATGCAAATACTTTTATTCTTCCTTCTTCCACGCACATACTGGGGTACCTAGTTGTACTAATTTTGAAATGACCCATGCGCTACCTCCAGAATAACGTCAAATGTCATATTTCTTAAACTTGAATCTCTTTTTAAATTGGTTTCTTTTGATAAATTGTTGTCTTTAAAAATATTTTGCAATCTAGAGTGTCGTATTATACACGCTGAAGGGCTCAGAAAGAGTACTAATTTTGGAAACAGGTTGTATATATTGTCTTGAAATATTTTGCAAGTTACTTCAGATTTTAGCGCTCTCTTTCGGCGTACTCACTGTTTCACAGCGAGAGAAATCACAGTGCGCAATGATTGACGTTTGCTTAAATAACCTGCCAATCAAGCTGTTATTACTTGACAGCAACTATCAAAACTAACTGAATTTGATTGGCACCTTGTCAATCAAAGGATGTAGGAAGCTTGAACTAAACGTGTTCGACGACTAAATAATAATAATAATAAGTTTATTGAGCACTAAATGATGTGAATACATTTGCAGGCTCTCTAGACTACAATATTTACATAATATATATATGGGTATACAATTATATATGTTTACATATGTAGTATGTTAAATCATACATGTGTTAATGCAAATTATGCTATAATATTAATTAATTAAGCTATTCACAGCATTATTGACAATAAGTGGCTGTGATATACTAGATTTCAGGTGAACTATGTATTTTAACAGCAGTCTTTACAAATTCTGCTATTACTTTGAGACTTTTATGACAGGGTGGATTAAGGAGAATTGACAATATCTGATCACTGTCATCTAGACCCACTACACTGATTTTCAGTAGTTCATCATGCATTCGTTGCCTCTCAACAGTGTATCTTGTGCATTCTGTGAGGAAATGTTTTTCATCCTCTACACAGTTGCAAGCTTTACATTTTCTCTCATCAAGTGGAGTTTTAGGGTTTGTGTATCGGCCCCTTTCTATTGCTAGGTCGTGGTCACTTAGTCTAATTTTTGCTAGTGTTTTGATATCTAAGGGTGAGACACTCATTTTGATGTAATTTTCACATTCATAAGATTTTTTAATTGTTTTGTATGTCCTTAATTTGTTTGAGGTCGAACTATTTAATTCCTGCCAAAAGAGTTTTTCGATTTTTATGTTCAATTTTTCTACTAGGTTTTCTATTTGATGTAATTTCTTTGGTGGGTTGTTATCTTCTGAGAAACCCCAACAATTGTGAAAAGATTGGATGGATTCTGTCCATGTGTTTCCCTTTGTGTCTTGCTCAAGATTGTACACCTGTTTTACAATTCTATTATCTGGTAGTTGTTCCAGTCTAAGACTATATCTTTGGACAAGTTTAGCTATAGTTGGAAAAATAGGGTACCTGCCGAGTTCGGCTCTAGACATGGTATTGCTAGCCTGCTTTCTTAGACCTAAAATCCATTTGCAAAATTTCAAGTGTACCTGTTCGAATGGCATTTTATTAATCTTTTTCAGAGACATGTTTTTCTGTTTTAGTATCTCCTGTGACCAGACCTCACTACCATAAAGCAAAATTGGTTTGATGAGTTTGTCAAATAAGTTCATGCACAAAAGAGGTTTGGAGATGTTTTGAGAGGCAAGTGCTCCTTTAAGGGAAAACAGGGCTTTTAGGGCCTTTTTCTTTAAATTTTCAATTGCTTCCTTTAATGAGCCAGTATTGGAGAAAACTATTCCCAAATATGGGTATTGTTTTACTTCTTCTATGGGTTCATCATTTATGTAAAATTTTGTTTGATGGTCAAGTTTGCCCTTCTTCCTAAACACCATTATTTTTGTTTTCTTTGTATTAATGTGTAACTTCCACTTTTGACAGTACTGTTCTAATTTGTTCAGTAGATTTTGCAGTCCATCCTTTGTTCTTGACAGTAGGACCAGATCATCGGCATAGAGTATGTGATTGATGCCATCTACCTTGTCTGTGGCTTTGCATGTGTGGAAGGATTCTTTTATGTCGTCTATAAATATATTAAAGAGTGTTGGGCTTAGATTATCCCCTTGGCGGATTCCAATCTTAGCAAAAAAAGGTTTGGTATAGCTGTTGCCTGTGGAGATTCCTAATTTAGTATTTTTGTACATATGTTTAATCAGATTGTAAAATTTTCCTCCTATTCCAAGTTTCTGTAATTTGAGTAATAGACCTTTGTGCCATACCGAATCAAATGCCTTTTTAAAATCAATAAAACATGCATAGACCTTCCTATTTTGATTTGTATATCTGTTAATAATTGATTTAAGTGTGAAAATGTGATCAGTTGTTCTGTAACTTGGTCTGAACCCACCCTGTTCTTCGCTGAGTTTGCCTTCCTTTTCAATCAAGTCAGTTAGCCTATTTGCCAGAATAGAATTAAATAACTTACCCAAACAGCTTGTAATGCAAAGACCCCTGTAATTTGAGGGATCCAGACACTCACCAGACTTATAGAGTGGTATGACTATGCCTAAATTCCAAGCATCAGGGATCTCACCAGAGTTTAAGACCAGGTTAAAAATTTTAGTCATCGCACCAGTTAGGTATGGTCGCCCAGTCTTAAGCATTTCATTTCGTATGCTATCTGCCCCAGGTGCTTTGCCATTTTTTAGCTTTCTGAGTGCTTTTTGGACCTCCAGAATGGTTATAGGGTCATCTAGTTTGGGATTCCCAGGGCAATCTTCATATTTTTTCAATTCATCATCAATATCATTGTCACCTGGAGGCGGGATACCACACAGTTGTTGGAAGTGATTGTGCCATACATCAGGGGCAATAAGGTTGTTCTGATCCTCTTCTTTTTTAAGTTTTTTGATAATTTGCCAAAATTCTTTGGGGTTCTTTTCTTCAATGTTCAAAAGCTTTTCAAGGAGGTTGTCTTTATGTTCTTGTTTTTTCTTTTTCAGAAGTTGTTTGTACTTTTTGCAAGCTTGATGATAAGTGTGAGAGATAAAGTGATTATTCGGGTTTTTGTGGAGTAGTCTCCCAAGGTGTTTAACATTCCGTTTTACTTCGATGCATTGATTGTCAAACCAGGGCTGTTTTTTATTCCCTTTTCTTGGATTACTATTTTTCTTTGACATTCTTTTTGTACGCAGTGATGCACTAGCCGCGCCATCTAGGATTTTATTAAAAGACTGACATGCCTTATTTACTCCCTCTTTAGTAGTTGGGAAGGTGGTAGTTTGAAATTCACATATGGCTTCTATGTTTTTTTCACTTTCCAGTTCACTAAGAAATTTATCTGCAGAGTCATTGCCCCAGATGTACTGATCTTTGAATTTTTGAAGCGGAATAATTTTTGGTGACTCCTTGAAACCCTTACTTGCAATTGTGAGATCTAGAAGACAGTGATCTGAGATATAGTCAATTGGGTGAACAGTGAAATACTTTACACTATCAACTAACTTATCACTCAAAACTGCATAATCCACTGCACTACAGCCATTTTGATTGTAACATGTGTAGTACCCTAATGAATTTCCTAACACTCTTCCATTCAGTATTCTCAAATTGCTGCTAATGCATAATTCTACAAGGGTTCTTCCCTGAGAGTTTATGATACTGTCTAAGTTGTTCCGAGCAGGAGTGAGCATATCTGTGGGGTGGCTACCAGGCACTGGGATACCGTGTGTGTTATCATTTTTGATATAATCTGGGAGTGTACCAGTTCTAGCGTTAAAATCACCCATGAGGCATATCATGCCATCTGATTGATACTGAGCTATTTCCTCTTCAAGGATGTCAAAGGTAGCTTCATCAAATCTCCCATTCTTTGGCTTAATATATACTGCACACACGAATAAGTCTTTTTGGAGACCGAAACACTGTCCTGGTAGCCTTATCCATAAGGTATTCTCACTTTTGCTAGACATTACATGAAGAGCACCACTAAATTGTTTTCTGTAATATATGACTATACCGCCGGATGGGCGTCCTTTTGTTTTCTTTTTTGTTTTTATTTTGTAGAAGTGGCCATGTGTTCCACTAGGTAGGACCATTTTTGATCTCAGGGTGCTAAAAGTTTCTACACATATGAATATATCAAAATTTTCGACCATCTCAACAAAGTTTTCATCAGTAAGTTTCTTTGCTAATCCTCTAATATTTCTCATACCGATGCGTAACATGTTTCTCTGTAATTATTGATATCTCTTTAAAAAACATACAAAAAGACCTATCCACACTACTTCAATGAACTTACTCAGTGTTATACTAGTAATTAATCAGGGAGAAAATCTTCTTTTTCTTTTTGTTGATATTCACTTACTAGTAGTAGTTTTCAGTATTTACTTAAAGCATTTAGTTGGTCACTTAAAGCTTTCAATTTAAAAAAAAAAAAAAAAAAAAAAGTTCAGCTTCATCTTAATTAAAATCAATACATCCTCATCTGACTTATGGATTATATGTAGTGATTTTTACAGACACTTTCCTTATATTATTTTCAGTAGGAAAGTAATTAGTAAACATAACCATTGTGTGTATATTTAGAATATAAGTAGTAAGCTATAGTGAGAATGTTTGCAATAACTTATAACTCTTTCATTTTATAGGTTGTGACTATTAGTCTTTCTTTCAAAGTAATGAATACTAATAATGACTATTACTTACATATGGCATCCACTGGATATTTGTAGTTCTTTACTGTACTTGTGAGTGATCATATAACTAGCTTTGGAAAAGAATTACCTTAGCTTATGCTCTAGTTTGATTAAGCAGTCTCTCAGCATTTTAAGTTCGTTACCAATATTGCTATCCTTCTGTGGCACTGGCTGTGGCTGATGAATGTCATTGTTACGCCGATGTTGGTGTACATGATGGGCAGGAAAGGTACGGCGAGGTGTGTGTCTGGCAGCTTGTTTGATGTTGCGAGCAAGCGATATTGTCCCTTTAAAGTTCAGGTGAATTCCATCATGGCTAAATAGCCACCGCTTGTCAGTGATGTCAGTGTTCTGGATGTAGGTAACATTTTCCAATGATTGACAATATCTTTGGGTGAGAGTGTTTGTTTCCTGAGCTTTTTTGTTGAATGACCAGTTACCCCACCGAGGTAGTATGTTGCTGACTATAATTTCAGTGTCAGGATATTTCTGCTTAACACTTGTAATCAAGCTCTTCAATTCGTCACAAGTTTCACGTGGTTGTTGTTTTTGGATGTTGTTTGATCCAATTATAAGAGAAATGGTTTTTGGACTGCCCCAGTTGCTCTCCTCGATCACTGCCTTTGCATCTGATATTTGTCCACCACTCAAAGCAAAACAATGGCTATTGGTCCCAGGGAAAATTTTGTTAGCATTGAGTCCCTTTCCAATTGAGCTAGATACTATTGCATTATCAAGGGGTCCTGTGTTGATTTTAATATTCCATCTTGTATGTCCAGGGCCTTTTTCAGTGTTCAAAGGGTGTTGGATACTAGTGCCATCACTGTTTGTGGGGGTTGTGGTGATTTGAGGTTGTACATCCAAAGTCTCAGTTACTTTACCCTTGGGTGGGAAAGATTTGTTTTGTGCAGCTCCACTAGAGGGTATGGTGTTAGTAGAGGATGGTAGGGGATCCTCTTCTCCCACCTGTATCGTGGACACAGGTGAACATGTCATGTTGCTGGTCTCTACGTGATTTAGTTTGATGCTGGTTAGCACAGGTAGAGGGGTGGGCTTCATCAATAGGTTACCTGTAGTTTCTGATATCTGTGACTCCTTGTTACCTGGTCCATTGTTTGGGAGAGGCATCTCTGCAGGTGCTTGTGGCGAGGTGCAATTATCTGTCACATCTATGATGCATTGTACTCCACAGTTTGTTGTTGGTGATTGGGGAGGAGGTATATCACACTGAGTTCCAGTATCTGATGTTGCAGTGATGGTGGGAATAAAGGCACATTGGGTCCCTTCATTCACACTTGTTGTTTGTTTTGCAGTAAGCTGGCAGCCAAGCTTCCCCACTTGATCTGATAATGTTGTTAATTGGGCTGTTAAGCGGGTCAGGGTGTCTTTCAAGTCTTTGTATTGCTCTGCATTGACTGTAGTTAGCCCAGTAAGCTGCTCCTCTATGGCTTGTAACTTTTCATTGCTATTCTTTGTATCCTGTCTCTCTTTATCTGCAGTTTTAAGCATTAATACTGAGTACTGGTTTTCAATTGTTTGAAGAGTTTCTTGTATTTTGCAAATTTCTCTCTCTGATTTCATGTTTTTGGGACTAGAATAAAGTTTGCCTGTTTTGAATCCTTTGGGAGTTGAGGAATGGCGAGGCTTTGTTGGTTTTTTAAGCTCAGTTTGACTGTTATCTAGTATTGCTGTATCAAATTCTTCTGCTGATTTACTGGTAATTTCTGTGATTTCAGTTTGCACTACTGTCTGGCTGGCTGCCACTGCTGGCTGGATCTTTTTGGGTGTTGATATGAGCATTGCAATTTTTGGATAGTCATTTGCGAGCCAAAGCATATAAGCTGCTCCTTGGATATGTATTTTCTTGGATTTGGCTGTACTGTAGAAGGTTAGAGAAACATGTCCTAGTTTAGATCCCATAGAGCCGATATAGGGAAATTTGAGTTGTGAGCCTGATCCTGAATTGACAACATCTTCCGTGGCTTGTTTGTGGTATGATTTGCAAGCTTCAAACCACTTTTTCACTAAGGGCACAGTACTGATTCCAACTATGGCACATTGGGCATTGTGGGTTGTGGAGACAATATTAGGACCATAGTACTCGTCTTGATAGTCATAATCTGATTCAATCCTATTTTCCTGGTCATATACTAGTCTGGATTTTGGATTAATCAGTTTGTGGTAAGCTTCACTATATTCTTGTAGTAAGATTTGAGTATTTCCATTGAACTCATTCAGGTTACTTGCCTTTGAGGTGAATGCATCCCTTATCTCTTCAGCAGTAGCATTAGGCTTCACTCCTAGCTTAGTGTAGTGATTGTCCTCCATCTTTGTTGAGACTGTCTGTTTGCTCCTTGAAAGTCTTTTCCAGAATTTAGTCTTTTCACATAAGCTTTGCCTTAAATGTTTGATCCAGTGGTATGCCTTTGAATTTAAAAACAATCTTCACCTTGATTCAGTTGCATATTAGTAGCTGGTATAGGTATTTTGGTATAACTTTTAGAGAGCTCTTTGCATCCTCTCAGATCAGTCGGCCATCTTGAAATTTATCCAGTGTGATAAAGTGATCCAGTGTGTAATGAGTGTAATTGACGTTTGTTTATATAAACTGCCAATCAAGCTGTTATTACTTGACAGCAACTATAAAAACTAATGAATTTGATTGGCATCTTGTCAATCAAAGGATATTGGAGTTTTACATGTTCGGAGAGAAAAGTGTAGCAACTGTGTTTGACGTTTGTTTAAAAAACTGTCATTCATAGTCGTGCGCGCTGGACAGCTTCCATCAAAGGTGAATTAGCCTGTTTGAATTTGATTCATACCTGTCTATAACAATACATGTCGTAACATTCTGGAGGTAGGGGGTAGTTTATTTTCTTTTTTTGCAGCGCGTTAAAAAACGTCGGGTTCTTTATTTCAACTGAGTGACTGTAATTTAACAACGTGAAAGATTTTTTCACAGGCGTTTTTAATTGTAATAAAATCAGTTGTCATTCTTTTTCTGGATATGATGTTAAAATGACTATACATGAATTAACGTTGTTGTCGATGTTTGTAGCTCCATAATCCTTTCTTTGATGCTCTTACGATATCGGAACTTCGTATACGAACTGAACATATTACTTTAATCGTGCTCATGTTCTTTTACACCCAATGAATGTTTTTGGATCATTTTTTAAAAAACAAATGGTATAAAAAGTGAAACCTTGTCATTTTTTCATGAGCTTCGGAGAGAAAAAATGCCGAGATAATGATGTTAGTGGCCAGGTAAAATGAAAAAGTACTGGTTTTGTTCGTTCTTATCAAGGGCCGGGGCAATAAGTAGCCCGTCGCTGTATATTGACAGGAGCCTGCATGAAAACTGTTGTTTTAAAATAAACTACACAATTAAAACTGCCAAATTAAAATTAAAAACAATTTTATGCAATGCGTTAACAGTCTTTCGAGCTTTAATCTGCTACATATTGTTAGTACTTCATAAGTATAAAAAAACTCCAGATTTTAATAACGTGTGAAAATTAATAAACTAATAGTGGGATAAGTCGGGCTGGTTTAATCAAAGACTTGAAATTCTTGGTTTAATTTATTGAAGTAGTTCGTTCAATATTTTATACTATATTTCATCAGATTGGTAAAAATTATCTTTTCATTATATATAAAATGGATGCTACGCCGTATAAGAATTAATATTTGAGCGAATATTTACTTGAAAACATACTTTTTTTCTAATTTATTTTATTCTATTTTTAAGTAAAAATACTTTTTTATCTAAGTTATTTTATTCTATTTTAAGTGAAAAAAAATTAGTTCATTATTAACAACAGCATCTTTGCTTTGCCTCATCTAGCACATTCTATGGATTTTTTGTCCGATTTTTTGCCCGAAGGCGCATATTATAATATAATAGATTTCCTGGCATGCTTTTTGCAGTTAATATTCTACGTGCAGCATATAATGTTTCATACCGCAAATGACACGAAAAATGAAGCTTTTTTTCTCTCGTTAATTTTTTTTCAACTAATCTATCATAGATAAACATCTTTAACTTGTTTCTATAACCCAGATTATGTAAACATCTTCCGTAGTTTTGACCCCAGGTCGAGAAAAAGTCGGTTTGTCAGCAGATAAGTCAAAGGGGTTCAAAGAAAGGAACCGGGGGCGGTAGGCGAGTCTTGATATTCATCTCTTTCAGTACGTAAACAAAAGAAGTGCACTCAAAAAATGTGTGCGGCAACTTCATATCTTGGCCTCTTTTGTCTCAAATTTACCCTTAGAATACCCACAGATACTGAGCTTACCTAATTATTTTTTAAGCCCCGATTTAAGGGTCATTCACAAGTAAACTCAGTACCGAAATGCCGTGTAGTTCCATTCTTATGGTTCTAACTCTCTCTCTCTCTCTTCATTTATTTTAATCTACTTTAATCTCTATATACGTAAGAATGACTCAGAATTTACTCGATGGGGAATCAGATATTGATACAGGGTTGATATAAAGAGTCATTCCATTTTCTATTGAACTGGGTCTTTAAATGGTAGACAGGAACGCGTCTTCTCGAGAATGGGGCAATTTTAGTAGAGAGCATACTATATAGAGACTAGCCCCGCCTAGGTTTGTTTTAATTAAAATTTTATTCACACAAGGCAGTCTACATGTATCTTCCATTTTGAAGACCAATATTTGGTTTACATGACGAAAGGAGAGCATCAATGGCTTATTTCAAAATATATTGGGGGAAGGCCCCCTCCTCACACACTTAGGCTGCCCAAGGCAGTCGCAGCGCGGGATATAAAAGAATGATAATATTTTGTATGATTCCTTTGCTGTATGCCTAAAGAAAAAAAGAAAGAAGTTTTAAAAAGACCCCTGCCTACCTTTTCCATGTCAACAGAGGAAGGGGCGGGCTGGTTCTTTTTTTTTTTTGTGGGAGGGCAAACGGGTCGAAAGTTAACACTTTTTAAACCTTTTCTACCGTGCGTAAGAACAATCAGTACAACGTATGAATTTTGTGCTAGCCGTCACAAAGAGGCCGAGACCGCAGCACAGACAAAACACTGCAGCCTAAAGGCCCCTTTACACTGGACGGCGTCCTTTCTACCATCAAAAATGTGGTCAGGACGCTCAACGGTCGCCAAAGCAATTAAAGCGTGCCTCAGTGCAAAGGCGTCTGCGTCCTTTGAACGACCGAATCTTGATTTTACCTGTAAAACTGCGAGCGACCCGTGCATCCACTGATCGACCTGTCTGCCTCTCCTGTGCGTCCCCTGTGCAACCCACGGTGTCCATTGCGATGTTTGAGCGACCGTTGAGCGTCCTTGCTGCGTTCTCTGTACCTTCATCGGCGATCAGTGGCGTCCATTCTACGATCATTCTGCATACTGCTTGACCGATGGGCGTTGTTTGTGCGTCCTTCTATATATTCTAACTCCATTTTTTCATCGGTTCTGACCAGGTCATCCAATTAAGAACATTTCCAGAAAACAAAACAAATAAATGGGAATAAACGCTTTAAACTACAGTGATTCAAGGTCTGCATGGACTGATAATCAGCCAGATGCTCATTGTTATCCTTATAAGAAGGAAGGACAGGCACCGAAAACATGAAAGTATGACTGACACAACATAGAATGTTTGAATCCGTTTTCAGATGACACATTCACTGCATCTTGTAAAAAAGGCAAAATATTCGTTAAATATAATAACCTCCAAAAATGGATGGGTTCATGAATTTTAGGTGCTGAACACTGGACGATCTTTGAGTTCTGCAACCAAAGCGATGCTTGTGCCTCCTTTCTACGACCGCGGCGATGCTTGTGCGTCCTCTCTGCGTCCATTGAGCGACCTTGCAGCGTCCATCGTCCATCCTCCATCGCGTTCTCTCTGCGATTGTTTTGAACATGCTCAAAACTTCGCGGCGTCCATGGCGTCCTCGGCGATGCTTGAACGTTCTTTGTGCGATCTTAGCGATCACCGTGCGTTCTTTGAGCGTCCGACGGCGTCCTGGCCAGTTTCATGGTCGCACAAAGGACGCAGATAGGACGCCGTCCAGTGTAAAGGGGGTTTAAGCAGTGGCAGGTTTAAAGGAGTGTCAGGGGGGTCCTCCCCCCCCCCCCCCTTCGGTTTCTGAAAAATAAAACACAACAATACTCCTCTCTTGATATTAGAATTTTGACTAGCTTAATCATAGTTCTAGACCGTAGCAAATGGCACCGTTTGCCCTCTAAAATACCAAAAATTTTCGGTGCTCTTCAGCGGGCCTACATACCTACATGTCAAGGGGGCTGGAGTAGGGGGCGAGGGTCCGCTTCGCGGCCGAGGCCCGTCATTCCTAAAAAACAGAACCTACCCTTCAAATAACCCTGGATCCGCCCCTGTATACCTACATGTCATTCTAGAGCAAAGGTCGCATAACGTTAATGGCAAAAATTACAAAAAAAAATATTGTTAGAAGCATGGATCACTTATGAACTGCAAAATAATCAAGCCTGCATTACTAAAACTATGCAAATGGAAAAAAAAAGGATCAGGTGCGAAAATGTTCACACATTTTCCACAATGTAGTGAACCATTAATTGTACTGATAGTCTTCTATATTTGCATACATGAGATATTTAGTTAAGTTTTGATTATTCAAATGTAAATAGACATGGCGTATGCAAATTTAGAGGACTATCAGTACAATTAATGATTCACTACAACAAGCACAGTGCGTTGAAATAGTATATTCGACTTTCTGTACGATTTTTACATTCATTCATTTACAATTTTCATTTTTATTGCTCTGTTTTATTTTCAATCATTGCTAGCTTGGCTATAAAATAGATCGAGTTAGATTTTTTAAGGGCAAACAATTTAGGATGGCAAAGCCCCGAAATTCTTTCGTTTTGCTTACGTCACAGGAATATGTACGTATCAGCCCGGGAGCCACCAGTGGCTAGGTGGCTTTTAACCAAACCGGAAGTTCTAGATTTTTGAATTGGGTAATAATTTTTTTAGATTTATAGGGTGTCAGAAACGGCAGATTATCTCGGCTATTAAGGGTATGAGTTTCGTTATGTATACTGTCATTTTATGCAATAAATTTCAAATCATGTGAGATGCTCCTCGAGTTGATCTAAAACCTATTTTGCGTACAAAAGGGAGTTTGAAATCGAAAATTTACTAAATCTATTAACGGAAGTCCAACTTTAACTACAATGCAATTTCAAATTACCAGCAAGTTCTTGCAAATTTATTCAGCTTTCTGTCAATGTAAGCATGTAAGGAACTTTACCTTCATCCAGGAATGGCACAAATCAATTCACAACGCAGAAAAAAAATGTACTTGCAATATCCGCGTTCCAGCCTCTTTTTTTTATTAAGTACATTCTAGTTCTAATCTAATCTCGTTTTGGATTTTTCTTCGCACAATATTGTCTATATAGAAAAATAAAGCTTGCACAGGAAGAATGGGAAAAATGAAAATATAAATATCTCATTTTTTTGGTAAATAAGCATTTATCTACATGTGTATTACATGAGGCCAACTGATGAGAGTTTCTTTTTATGAAAAGGCAAATAAAAAACAAAACAAATGAGTATTTTTTATCAGTTGAGTTTATTTTAATTTTTCCTTTTGAGCAACTTTTGTAACATATGAAACATATTGTCAACAGAAAATAATATTGTGACACCCAACAGGGATTAAAGCTATGCAAATATACATGCATACTTGTGGCAAAAAGTGTTATTTTTTATTTTCGCAACACATCGATATGGTAATTTATATCATATTTTACACTTCTTGATAAGTACATATACAGTTAGCAACACACTTCTCACTTTCAGAAACAGGACCAATATTAACAAAAATATAATTTTATAAATTTACCTTAAATCAGCAGTTTTTTTCTCACTGACACCCAGTTATTCCTGTACCAGTACATATTTGCATATGAATTAACTTTTGTTTTTATAAGTATACAAATTTTTTGTCTACAAGCCACGTAATGTATGCAAAAGCTTGCACATTTTAATCCAGTAATGCACTTTTTAATCCAGAAAAAAAACTTAACATACCCTATTTTTTGCACATTTTAATCCAGAAAAAAATTAATTTACCCTACTTGTGGTGCACGCTTCAAACCTAACGGTCAAATAATATGACAAACTTGGTTATACTGATGATCAATAAATATTATAATTATTAGCATCAGCTACCCTGAGCTTCAGGGATAACTTGACACTAACCTCTTCACTATAGCCTATCTTCATCTTTTTAAACTTGACACGATGAAGATAGGCTATAGTTAGGAGGTTAGTGTCAAGTTATCTCTGAAGCTCAGGGCGGCATCAGCTAGCACAGCACAAAAATATTTTTCATCCCTTAAAAGAATGATGATCAGAGGCTGTGATGGTTCTCACTGCCACACAGTATTTGGAAATGATAGGCTGGGGCAGATGCAGAGCTATTTACTGACAGTCTTCCAAATTATCTCTGTTGATTCATCCTCCAATTTTGACCAAAAAAATTAGATAGGCCCCCTACCCGTCAATGTAAACGACCTAAATCCGCCCCTGATAGGTGCTTCTGTCATAATAATTGCAGACCAAGGAATGGAAAAATGATTAATCCTGGTCCCATTCATGTTCTTCAAGCCTAGAAAAATATTAGATTAATATACTAAAAAGTTTTAAAAAGTAACATAACACTTTTCTAACTGCAAATATCTTTCCACACACAACACTATAAATAATAAAGCACTGTGCAGTCTTGGTAATAGGGAAGCTAGTAACAATCAAATTATCCAAAATACAGTATAAATAAAGCTCATCATCAGGAGCTGAACTGTGGCAAACATGCACACCTTTAAATCAATTAAAATCCCATTGAAATCAAGCCCTAAAGATTTTAGGAAATACATAAAGTACTGGGGTACATGTCTACAAACCACAGTGTTCACAACTATCATACACCAATTATTGTACTGGTGCATTTTAAATGCACAATATTTATTAATTAAAACAAAGGAGGAGTTTTACAAATATAAGGTTTTTATTTCATGAAACAATTTTCTTTCACAAACTAATAAGCCATGTGTTTGCAGGTGTTTGCAGTGCAGGGGCCGATTGAGGCTGTCTTCTGGGTCTTCCGGAAGACGGTCAGATTTTCAAGTTTACATTGACGGGTCTCTAATTTTTTCGGTTGGAAGACGGTCAAAAGTGGAGGGTGGATCAATAAAGATAACTTGGAAGACTGTCAGAAAATATCTCTGGATCCGCCCCTGCAGTGTATTTGTGTGTGGCCATTTTGGAAGACGAATGTAACTTCAGTTCTCCTAGACAATAACCGACACTGCATAACATTAATAATAAAACAACACAAACAACATATAAAGTGCATATAGCCTCCCGAGCTCATCTTTCCCTTACATAGGGATTTAACAGAATATCACAAACCAAGCACTTCCGATCTCATTTCTCCCGTACATAGGAAATCACCAGAGACCACCTCCCAAACACCTCCTCCGAACTCATCTCTCCACTACACAAGTGCAAACTACCTCCCAAACAGCTCATATAAATCAATCATTAAATTAATGTATTAATAAACATAAATCGCACCCCCAAACACGCACCCATGTACACTGTACGCCTACACACTAATACAACATACACTGTACTCATTTTGAAAAAAACTTTGAAAAAAATAAAAATAACCACTGCAGCAATAACCAATGTAGTTATAAAACAAAAAAGATTCACATGTACTAATCAAATTAAAACAACAAAACCATAAACAAATTGAAAAATAAAAATTTACGTGTCAACTGGTCTGCACTAACTGGTCGAATGAACAACTATCGTAACTTACCCACTATCACAACTAACACAATATATACAGTGTCGCCCCCTAGGAGAAAATAATTCCATTCTTATTCACTTCGCTCAACCGAGTAGAATTATATTGAATACCCAGTGAAATCGATACATGAACATTCCTTTGGTGTATAAAATGTAACTTAAGCATATACTGTATTATCCTGTCGAATTTATTAGTATTTAAATTAACTGGTCATTGTATAAACATATGTACATCTTACCTGTCTCTATGCCTTCACCCCCATTTTTCTTAGCGCTCTCCGCTCCTTTTTTGAAAACGAGGCCAAATCTAATATTTTCCCAAATAACCATCATATTAGCTGGTGGCTCCCGGGCTGTACTAAAAACTGCATTTCATTTAATACAAAAGAAAAATACTGTTTCCCTTCAGTGTTTAGGGTTTGTTCAAGAGAAATAAACTAAAACTCAACACAATGTTTCTAAACACTCGAATTACAAAAATTGCTCAACAGAAGACTGCACCTATATGGTGGTAAAAAATCAATCAATGTGATAGAATGCCATCTACATCTTCACTACAGTACCAATGTATGTTAAATAGTGCACATTGCCTTTTCTTACTTTACCCAGGAAATGACAAAGAAAACAGCCACCAATATGTTCCTTTCAATGATAACTATTCCAAGTTTATTCATTACTGCAAGTAAAAAAAAACAGAAAAGGCTATGTGAAATACTAAATATGCAATAAAAACAAACTTTATTATCAAGAAATATATTGGTCTATATAGGTATCACATCATTAAGTGAACTGTTCATATAAATGTCACAGAGGCAAACTGCCCACATAAGATCACAAAAGAAATGAAGAGCTGTACACTGTGGCCATCAAAATCACGCAGCTTCATGTACACAGCTTCACACTTAAGTACAGATTCACATTTAAGAGTACACGAAGAAAATTTTTATTTCAACCAAAACCAGGCTGCATGAAAACTACCAAGAGCTAATAATTAAGTTGGATGTGTTTTTACAAATACATGTAGATAATCTGCATTTCACTGGAGGAATATAAACAGGAATTCAGGTATATCGCTTCTGGTACTGTCTGGTACCATGTATGATTCAGATGAAGTAATGCCTTTAATAATTTTGTTCTCAGTTGAAAATACATACTACATATTAAATGTTAATTCTAAACCATTTGTAATTTTTTCACTGCACTCTCTATTGACAGATTGCCTGCAGTTAAGTAAGGTCGAAAGGATAACACGTGGCTTTGTTTGCTGGCTAGACGGATGGTGCTGCTGTCAGGTAGACTGGGATCACAATGGCTAGATCTCAACATACAGAGTGAAAATGAGAACAGGGGCAAAGGTGGCTGCTTGGGGGGGGGGGGGGATTCATCAGTTTGCTGTCTTCAGAACCAAGGGCGGTGGTAGATGCACTGGGATACTCTGCCACAGGTGTACTGGTAAGACATCCAGACATGAATCACTGAATGACAGGTCTATACCAGTTCTCTTGCTGCCTTGTAACCACTCCCTGAAAAATGCACAACAGGTAAAACTGATTTTAGTAAAATGTGAAACAAGCAAAAGGTTCAGGCCCATGAGAGTTCAAGTACACACTTTGAAAATGCCAGAATTAGAAAAATGAAAATATTTCAAAAATACTATGAATTTAATTAGAAAAAGATAGTCCTATAGAGCTGGTTTTCTAATTTGAGCATGGCAGGATAACCAGGACTGCCAGCACCATGCGCCATAGTGCATAAGATGCCGATTTACACACTTCAGATACATTGTACATGCTTCCCCATAGTGCCATTTTCATCGAGGGTAACTCCTAGATCTTTAACAGAACTAGATGATTTTACAAGAACATCTCCTATCCAAATGTTGGCGTTTGCTGCATTTTTCCTATTTGTCTTGAACCTTGATGTAAACCACATCAACTCAGCCTTAGTATCATTTAAAGCAAACATGTTCACTTTTATCCAGGACCACCAAGACTACAAGAACATGGCAGGGCAACCGAGACTGCCAGAACATGGCAGGACAACCAAGACTGCCAAAATCATGGTAGACGACCGGGACTGCCTACGTCATGGCAGCACGACCAAGACTGCCAGTGTCATGGCAGGAGACTGCCAGAACATGGCTGGACAGCAGAGACTGTCATCAGAATTGCAGGACAGCCAGATCTGTCAGAACCTTGGCTGGACAACCAAGTCTGCCAGCTTCATGGCAGGACAACTGAGACTGTAAGCATCATGGCAGGACAATCGAGACTGCCAGCATCATGGCAGTCTGAATCTTAAGCCTAGATCTTTCATGGAGCATATATCCCATTTCCTGGAAATGCAGTGGTTAGGAGTCCCTGAAATTAAAAGAAAAAAATCACATCAAAAAACAATTTGATAAAGCATTATGTAGATTATTACAGCATCTTATTCTTGCATTTATATATAAAATGAAATATAAAAAATTATGAACATATTTAATGAACCACCACATTTTCTTCAGTAGCAGACTTTACAATAGCGTCATTCTCATTCTTTTAAACCCTAAACATATTGTTTTACGTCAACGTGCTTCTTAAGATTTATAAGTTAGATATGAAAAGAGCATGCGCTCGTATCACGGAAAGATTCACAGATGTATAAGTCTGTAAAAGAAAACATTTGGCAGATGGGCCAAATGTGCATAAGATTGACAGGAGCGAAAAATACATGTGCGTTATCTAGGCACGTTTTCAATGGCCAAGCCAGGGTTTTCTGTGGGAGGGGGGTTAAGGAAAATAAAAACAGAAGACGAGGAGATATTAAAAGCATGATGTTCGTATGAGATTCACATTTCAGAATAAAAATGTTATAAACAACTCCTAGAAATATATAACAGCCTCAATTTTACCACCAAAACAGTGGTTATCGTAATTATTCTGGAATCTGTGCTTGCCAACAAACCACGTGGCTGTTCATGCCTCCATAAGATTATTAGCAGATTATTACAAGAAAAAAAACTTTTTAGAAAAAAAAAACTTGAACTAACTTTGAATGTAGTTAAACATTGGTTAATATAGGTATGGGAAAATAGTTGTTTTCCCCAGGTAAATACTTTCTTTTCCAAAACAACCAGTTGTTATCCCTTTAACAGTTATTTGTAGGGCATATTGATGAAAAAGTAGCTAGATCCTGCCTTGTTTCATTCCACTCGTGCACCCAGCCTGAGTCCGTCGTTTCCAGGAATGCAGTGCCATATTACAACATTTTATTGCTGAATACGCATTTGTATGTTTAAAGTTTATTTAAATAAACAGGACATATTTCATACTTTGAAAAAAGTCGCTGTCCTCTCCAATAAAACAAAACCCATAAAATGAATGTAGATACCTGCCCAATAGTTTTACACTGTTAAAGACGGATGTCTAGTTCATACCTTTTGGCAGCCAAAATAAGCCCCTCACTTCTTCATTGGCAAGTGCGTTTCCTCTCTAAAATAACAGAAAATGTATTATTCAAACTTATAGTTGATTTCTAACTTCTAATGGAGAGTGTATTTGACGTTTTTACAATGATTCTACGGTCATAAGGACTAAAGCTAGGGGGGTCCTTTAATAACCTTTTCCCCCAAAACCATGTCAAAACCACCTAAAAAGATGCTTATACATCTTAAAAACAAACTACAAAAAACCAAATTAGTCTATCTCTATTATCAGAGCTGCTACTTGGGTTTTAGTATTTTGGAGAAAAATCGCTAAAAATACTTAAACTCTGTATTTTGTAAGATATGATGGTTTTTCATATCAATGTTTATGCTTACATTTTAACACAAATTTTATTGTGACTAACAATTCTGACATAAAGACGGACTAAATGCATATGAAAACTAAATTGAATGTTCTTACACCTAGTTAATGATTCAGAATAAGTTAAAAAAGACAGGAATTCAATAAGAATTCAATTCACTAAAAATTCAATGCTTTTTGGAAGCTTAAGTCAGTTAGCGTTATGGTTGATCTTTAGTTCTTTTTTTCCAGGAACTTTTTCAAGTTCATTCCAAACTGTTCTGGAGTTAACATCCTTCTCTTCCCCTCATCAGTATTGAATATCCTGAAGACAGGACTACATTTTGGCAGTGATGAGGATGTGTCTATAACGTAAGCTGTTTATTTGATATTTGGTGATCATTTCCATTTTCACCAATTTTTTTACCACCAAACTTTCAAATACTAACAAAATATACGTCACAATGCAAACTATGTGAAAAATAATGGTATGGTGACTTAATATAAAATGGGACTTTTTCTTCATGGGAGTCCAAATACCATAGAAAATGGAGATTTTTTCAAGATTTTTTTTCATTTTTTTTACCCAATATTTTACAATCAAACTTTCTAATATTTCCAATATATTCTTAACAAAGTATACTTAAGGAAAGATGTTGAAATGATCATCAAATATCAAATAAATAGCTTTTTTCATAGGGGAGTCTCTGGGTTGTAGAAGTCATATACTCAAATAAAATAAGATTTATAAAGGTTTGCAGGGGGGAGTCAAAATTTCAGGGGGGGGGGTCAGATTTTCATGTTACACCGGTATTCAGTAGAAACAGTTTTCCTTAATTTGCTAGTTTTTTTTAGCACAGTCCCTCAAGCTACAGCCTCTAGTTTTGGTTTCGTCCTCAATCTTTGAACGGTGTCACCACTCTGCCGTTCCATTTGAAGGTTGTGGACAGGGGTCTCATCTATGTTTTCACACTGATCAAACACAGGATATTTAACTGGATATTCACCAAATCCATAGTATTTTCCGCGTTGCACAGCCAGAACCTTTGTCATTTCTGGTAATATCTTCTTTTTGTTATGGCATGAAACTAATTGACTATTCTGATATATTCCAATGCCAGAGCATCTCTTACAAGACAAGCTACATGTAGATGCCATCATTGTCTAGCTAGTTATTCAGTAATACAATATAGATACCCTAAAAAGATAAGGAAATCATGAGAAATCTAAAAGGAAAAATGTCATCAAAACTATTAATGATGAATTACCATGTTGATGTAATTGATATAAGGTGTCAATGCCGCCATGATTTTGAATATTTAGCTACCTTTCAAATAAACTTTTTACACAAATTTCTTAAAAAATCAAATAAAAAACCCATTTATTTGGCTTTGGTGAGTTTGAAATAACTTGTCAGGCCTATATAACTTTCATTCATGTTGTAGAAAGACAGTCCTGAAACAGTAGAAAATCTTGAAAATCACCCTAAAATGCTAAAAATCGCGTTATCATAAAATGCAAGTAGCAGCTGAGTTATCAATGATCTTTCAAAAAGAACATTTGAAATATTGATTTTAGGTGTGTAAGGAACTTTTTAGCTGGTTTTGACATATTTTTGGAAAGCGCGTACTGCATGATCTGGGCCAACGCCATCAACACAAAATACGCAACGTTATAAAGGGGTCATGCAGGTACTCCCCCGCACCGTTACTCCCTCGCACCGATACTTCCCCTTAGTAAATTTTTGCATTATGCACACCGATACGACTCCTCGCCAATAGATCCCTGCATCGATAAATCCCCTCTAAAATTGCCGTTATACGCGCACCGTTACTCCCCTGCATTGTTGTTTCCCCGCACCATTACTCCCCCCGCACTGATACTCCCCCGCATCATTACCCCCACCCCCCACCCCCCACCAGGCAATTTCCACGAAACTGAGGGTCTGGATAACAGAGAGTCAACCCTCCATTTAATTATACAGGTTAGGGTCAGTCTACGTAAGTGGGTCAAAATCTAGGGCGGGGCTTAATTACCTATGCAAATTGATGGGAACTGGACTGTCTTTCATGGGGGAGTCTGTCACCTCACATCGATATTGTTTCACATATAGATTTGATAAATTGGTCAACGAGTCGGAAGCACGGCCTACACTGTATAAGAAATACTTTTTTCAAATGGAAAAACGCTTTGGATATTGGTGAGATATGTGGAAAAAATGGCCGCAGGGAAATCCTTGGTGATGATGTTTTTATGCTATTGCGCGGTACATACAAATCTTAATTGCTTAAAATTAGACATCAGTATTGTTCAAAAGAAGCCGCAAAGTTCCTAAAAAATCTTGGACGACAACACATTAGTCTCGGTCACAACCGGCCGCACGGGCTCTTACGACCCGTTTGAGTCCAATTTTTGCGGAGAATCTCATGTGCCACGCAAATCCTTTATGCGAAATTTCGAGTTCGCACGTATGTAAGCACGTACGGAGGATGTTGAACATTTCCAACAGATTCTACGTCGCAAGCAATGAAGGAGAAAGTGCCCTTTGCGTGTTGAGTACGGCGCACGCCCTCACTTCTATAACGAAGTAAGTCGAAAACACGGCGGGACTGCGAGTATAAAAGGCGTGCTCACGACGCATGCTCGTGTCTCTACAATTTCGTTGTGCAACAATTTTCAAAAAATTTGAATTTTGCTCAATTCAGATTCTAATATGCCTCCAAAAGACAAGGGAAAGAAGCTTTAAGAGCAGAAAAGAAGGTTGGAGGAAGAAGACAGAGAACGAAGCGCTTTAGCACTGCTTTTTTTGTTACTTAATAATTTAACGAATTCATCGTTGCCTGAAGAAATGACATTTTGCAAAAACATTTCTCAAAAATCACAAGGAAGAGCTGTAGGCCTACGTACTGTCAAGCTGCACACAAAGTCTGAGATTGACTTCGTGTAACGTTCTTTATTTTCCCCATTATATTTCGTATAAAATGTGTCAATTTTGGGTCCCAAGAGGGTGGTGCATCTTGAAAAAAAAGCATTTATAGAAAGGGTTTTGAATCACGAATTGTGTTTACAAAGCCAAGGGAGTAGTGTTTTTGCGGAGTATCGGAACGCGGGAGTATCAGTGCGGGGGAGTATCGATGCGGGGACGTAAAGAAGCGGGGGAGTATCGGTGCGGGGGAGTATTGGTGCGGGGATGTAAAGAAGCGGGGGAGTATCGGTGCAGGGGAGTATCGGTGCGGGGACGCATCATGTGGAAAGCATATATGCAACTTGATGTCATTTTTTGTGCTTAATTTTTGGCCGAGATGTGGCAGTTGTAGCAACGTACCCTAAATATCTGTCTTCTCCATCTTCTACTGACCTCTCTGAACACCCCTCACCTGAATTACATAATAATGCACAGAATACCCTGTGGGACTTAGAATCATAATTTAGACTGTGTGTTCATGCCTAGCTCCTTTACTAATTATGTGACAAATTTCTTTCCTTTGGCATTATTTAGTGGCTAAAAATCAAGTCGGGCAACTTAATTATGACTCATTTATAAAAATGGTGACTGAAAAAAAAAGGACAGACATGGGAGGGGCGGATCCATGATTATTTGAAGGGGGGGGGGGGGGGGACAACAGGCCTTGGATGCGAAGCCGACCATCGCCCTCTTGGTGTAGGGTTCGGGGCCTGGTCAAGGGCCCCCAATTTTTTGTGTGTGTTTTGGAGAGCAAACAGTGTCCTTTGGTACGGTTTAGAACTATATAATTTAGCTAGTCAAAATTCTAATTTCAAGATATATTTTTCAGAAACCGAAGGGACCCCCATGGACCCCCATGACCCCCCCCTTAACCCGCCAATGCATGCATTTGATATAAATGAGATAAATAGAAGATATTTAAAAAAAGTTTATTCATACCTAGGTGTATAGCTATCTGTGTGTAAATTTATAAGTCTCTAGCTTAATTAGAAAAAAATATTGTGTGCAACCCACACTAACGCCGCGGTTGATACGCTGAAAACACTTTGTCAATGCGGTAAAGTAAGCCTATATATAGTTTATAGGTGACACACGTACGTAGGGGTCTAAACATGTATAGAGCGAACTAATTATGACGTCATCATTTTTCCCGCGTGTCCTAGCGTCGCCATATTGGTAGTCGGAAGCAACATAGCGGTAGCACCGGTCGATTTTCACTATTTGCTTTAAAATGCCGACGATGTGTGCCGTATATGGCTGTTCAAACAAACATGGTGCTAACAAGGAAAACAACAGGTCATACTATAGGCTGCCAAAAGTCATTGCCAATCAAGGGGACAGGACAAAAGAACTCTCACTTGCGAGACGTGTAAAATGGCTTGCGAATATTGGGAGAGCAGATATCAAGGAATCAAGCTACAAACACATTCGTGTTTGTTCGGATCACTTTATGGGTAAGTTATATGTGAAGCAATGTAGTTATGTTTATATTTGATCGTTTCTTTTAAGTATTTTGTGTGATATGTACTTGCTGTTTCAAGTATAATTGACAAGTGCATAGTACGCCATTTTTGCTTTTTATTTCCGCATGCAGATCAATTTTGCATTGATTAATAGCCTTAATTGGAAATAATCATGGTGAAAATTGATTATTGCTTGTAATTACCAGTAAAAAAATCAGAAAACAAAAATCATTTCACGTTTTCAGTACACAAATATTCTTTCATGGGTTCAGTATATGACATGTGTATTATCTTTTTTCCCATAGATATTTTTGTCTTCTAGATAAACCAGCTGCATTGTATGACCATCTGAATCCTGACTGGGCTCCAACCGTTAACATGGGTAGAACTTCTGCAAGTGACAGCATGCTATCTGGGTCTGCCTCTGACAGATACACTCGGTCAGTCCAGAGATCTGTGAAGCGGAAGAGGCAAGATGCAGCCGAAACATTACTGTCATTGCAAAGTGCCCCTGAACTTGACACACCAGAAGACCCACAAGAAGACCCGCAAGAAGACCTTCATGAAGACCCCTTGCCAGCTGAGACGGGAACAGCTTGTCAAACAGATGATGACATGAAGTTATATGATGCCAAAGATGCTGAAATATATAGACTACGAAAAGAAAACGAAGAACTGAAACAAATTAATGAGAAACGTACATTCGACATGGCTTTTTTTGAAAATGATGATGTGTTGGTTAGATATTACACTGGGCTGCAAAATTACCATATTCTCAAGTGTTTATTTGATTACGTTGAACCAGATATTATTATTCAACGCAAAAGTATACTAAACAAATTTCAGCAGTTGATCTTGGTGCTCATGAAGTTGAGATTAAATCTGGGCAACAAAGACTTGGCTGTAAGATTTGGCATATCTGATTCAACAGGTTCTAGAATATTTCAGAATGTCTTGAGTGTTTTGTATGCTTGTTCACTGCCTCTCATTTATTGGCCAGAAAGAGAGCAACTTCAAAAAACAATGCCCATGAGTTTTCATGAACATTTTGACACTAAAGTTGCTGTTATTGTAGATTGCTTTGAAATTCCAATGGAATGTCCATCCAATCTTAAAGCCAGAAATGAGACCTGGTCTGCTTATAAACACAGCAATACAGCAAAGTTTTTGATAGGTATCACTCCGCAGGGTGTTGTCAGCTTTATATCAGATGGCTATGGAGGCAGGGCTAGTGATAAGCACATAACAGAAACTTGTGGTTTACTCAATAAACTTTTGCCTGGTGATGTAGTCTTAGCAGATCGGGGGTTTGATATACAGGATAGTGTGGGTAGCATGTGTGCAAAATTGTACATTCCCGCCTTTACCAAGGGCAAACCACAGTTAGGAGCACACGATGTTGAGCAAACAAGGAGAATAGCAAATAGTAGAATTCATGTTGAACGTGTCATAGGAGTTGTTCGTCAGAAGTATACTATATTACAATCAAGGTTACCTATTGATTATTTTTCAGCAACAAAGAATGATGCTGTTCTTACAATTGACAAAATAGTTGTAGTCTGCTGTGCACTAACAAATCTATGTGATTCTGTTGTACCATTTGATTAAAAGAAATTGTAAGGAACTTAAAATATTGTTAATTTTAAGAAAGCATATATAGTGTTATTCATTTTTGTAATCTCAAATTGATATACAATCGAAAGTCATTTTGCAGCACTTTAGAATTATGTGAAAATCATTGGATGTATTTGCATCCGCTACTCAAATGTTTAAACTTGGGTATGTGTCATGAGATCAAATAAAATTTGTGAACAACATATTTCTATTCATTCATTCATTTATTACCATCATCATTTTAATATTTCTTTTTGCAGACACCTGGGTATTGCAGAACATAAATACATAATGGGATTGTACATACTGCACTTATTACAGAAATGGCAAATTAAATTTTATTATTCCCTTGAGCATCAGTGGAGATGTTGGTATATACCCATTTCTCATTAAATTTTACATATAACTTCATAAAACTTAAAATTAAACAGTTCAGCTGTATATAAGACAAGTAACATGGCAAATCAATCATAAAATCTACAGGAAGGGCTCGAGTCTGACACTATGGCAAGCAGTAATAAAAAAAATGTAGCAGTCCCAGCACCAAAATTACAACTTAACGGACTAAAGCAAATACCTTTCTTACAAATGTAAAAGGACAGGAAAATGCAAAATTCCGATATAAAGTTTGTACAAAATCACAACATCATTCTAGGTACTACTATATGACTAATTAAAAATATACACATATAAAAATTCAGTTTAAATTCCTGAGCATTAACACATTTATGCACAATATCACATCCATGAACTGGAAATACAAAAAAAAAAAAAAAAAAAAAAAGTGTAAGTACTAAATGCAATTGCACATACAAGTTCACATTTTGACCAATTCCTCACATTTAAGCAAAATGACACTAAGCACAGAAAAAAAAATCACACTGGTAAGTATAATCACATTTCCATGGTACAGAATATGATTTCACATATAATGAAAGTTCCCATTCTTGAGTCAAGACACGTCTATGCATAAGTACCACCAAGTATAAAGCTATCTAATCTGTGCAAAACCACAATTATACAATCTGAGTAATACTTGGACTAGTAAAAAAAAGCAAACAAAATTCAGTTCAAATTCTTGAGCGTCTGTTGACCATGTGGTAGTTTCATATGGGTCTTTACCGTCTATAAGGCCCAACTTGTCCTCATACCTCTTCCTTTCTGGTGCAGGTAGACTTAACTTATAACTGTGAAAGTTGTTTTCCTGATTTGAAACGGCGTTTGTCTTCGTATCTTTCACCCTTACTCTCCTCATGTTAATCGTGCTCGACGCCATTTTCCGGTCTACCAATATGGCGCGAGCCCAAAACGAGGCCGCCTAGAGAGATCGCTCTATATGATCCTTAGCTAGATAATTAAATTGTTCTTTTTGTTCTTTTCAAAAGAGACTCTATACTCTTTAAATTAAAATTTATTGCGAAATTATAAAATCATCAACCAGATAAAGAAGCAAACGTACGGCTAGCAACAAGTGATCTGCAATCAATAGTGAACAGCAAAGTTTCATAAATAAACCACTAGGTGTCACTACACGTAAATCCTAGCCAATCAACAAGAGCGTGGTTTTATTTCGCGCCAAGGACGATTGTTTACAACCTAAAAATTACTTGGATCGGCCGATATGAAGAGTTTTTAGTGGACTTGAAGTAAGTTTTTATTTAACCAAAGTCTACCGAAAGAGTACTTTTTGGTTTTGGTGCTCACGTTGGAAAACTGAAGCAAGATCCATCCAAAGTTTTGCAGACACTTTTCCCGGCAAATTTCTAGGGACTTTAAAGATGGCCACAGCAAGTTCGAGACGACGATCCAGTCCACTTATATCCCAAGGTTAGTTGGTTAACTGAACTTTTTTTTGTTAAAAGTAACAAGTAAAGATTTTATGTAGCTCAAGTAACCCCAGCGTCGTATAAACCTAATGCAAACCTTCATGTTTAGAAACTTTTTGTAGTAGGGACCCGATAACTGCTAACATAAGTACATGTTGGGTTTGATAATGATAGGTTGTTGTCGTTGATGCAACTTTTATCGATGTTATGCGCAAACTTTCTAATGCATTCAAAGTTTACTGCCTCGCAATCTGTGTATCATACATATAGTTCGACATTAAGGTAGCAGCTGTTTGAAACCAAGAGGAAAGGTAGGATCTGCTTCAACATCTTAGGCAGGTGCGGGTGTGTGTGTGTGTGTGTGTGTGTGTGGGGGGGGGGGGGGGGGGGGGAGGGGGGGGGGGGCAACAACCTGAACAAAGGCTACCAAGATTATGGAGCCAAATGATGGAAATTGTGTGTGTGTGTGGTTGGTATGTGCGCATGTGAATGCACATGAGATATAAAAAAAGACAATTTTCAGTTCTCATTTAATTGGGAACGGAACCTATTCAGTACCAGAATAATAAGGGCTATTAACGTATTAAAGAGACTGATGTTTATATTCATCCTGAATGGTTTCTAGAAGTTTAACCAAGTTTTTTTTATAATTTCATCAAGTAGAATATTAGATAACATAACTGAAGGGTTGTGTACTGTCAATATATTCTGTATAAAAACATGTAGTGTGGAAAACTGGCTGATGTGACAATGCACCATTTAAACAGTCTGTCACAAAAAACTTTCAAGATTTATTGTACAAGCCCTTTTGGCAGTAAGGGTCTAACATTTTAACTAGTGCCTATTTATGTGGGCAATTTTCATGGGCAGACTGCATGTAAGACAATTAAAGCTCATTGAAAAAGTTTATCATTATTATTATTATTGTAATATGAGTTAACATACATCCTGCTTCCAAAGTAGACATGTTTTAGTGTCAGCAATAGGGCTTGTTTACTGTATCAACACTGATGTTAAGACTCACACCTCTGTCAGCTAGGTTTAACAGCTTGGCACCTTGGGAAGAAAAGATCTTAAAATATACTTAAACTGGGATCACATCATAGCACTTAAGAAGATGAAGATTAGATTGGACTATGTTGTTGCACTAATAAATGTGTAAAATTACAAAACCCTTCTTCAGACTGCTTGGGTGCTACCCTCTACCAGGGCAACAGATTGATAATTTATCATAAGATATTGACAGATATGTCTTTTGATAAATAGACGGTCATTTGATTCTCGGCATTTGGAAAATTTCCCTATAATATCTGCCACCCTGGTAGAGGGTACTTGGCTGCCAGGTTTTCTACATTTTGATTTTACTAGTAGGTGACTTACAAGAACAGTACCAGGGAAGCAATCTGCTTTAATTTAAAAATTAAATATTTGACTTTAGAAAGGTTTGGCAAAACTATAGGAAAGGCAGTTATGGGCCTGCAGTCATATTTAACCCCCCCCCCCCCCCCCATATCACTAAGTTTAAGTCTGAGTAATCACTACCAAAAATACCTACATTACCCTCCCCTCCACCCTCAGGTGATAATTAACACTGCCAGTAATCACTTACCTCAGCATTGTCTGACCATGTGGGAAGTAGCACTGTGAATACTTCATCCAACATTATATTGTGTGCCCATTATAAGGGATTTCACAAACCTGTCAGTTCAGGGCAAGCCCTTATAAAGACACCTAATTCTATGGTCCAGTAGGTAATTTTGTGGGATGTTTAATTAATTTTTATGCCCCAGGCTACTGAGAAAACCCCTGGCATATTCAGATGTCCTGCATTAGAGCATGGGGTGCCAAAAGCAAGTGGTTTCTGGGGTTGTTTAATTAGAAGTCATACTTGCCATCAAAGAAAAGTGACTTGTTAGTAGATCACTTGCCCAAATGTAAGATGGGTTTTTAAAAAGATTTATACTTTCTGTCCCTGTTGCATTTCAGTGTCAGTCAAGCTGCCAATATATATGTCCATTGACAACTTTGCTGCGTTGTTTTTCTTTCATAGCTCTTGGAGATGCCAGTCGTCGTAACAGGAGCAGAATGAATCTAAACCGTCTCCTGGGAGAAGATCCGTTTCTCACCCCACCACCCGATCCCAATGAAGAGATCATCAAGATGAGGAGCGTCAGAGCTGCAGCACAAGTAGCAAGAGAGAAGACACACTCTTTATCTGTGAAGGGTATGTGGAATTGTGAACTCCTGGTGGTCAACTTGAAGTCATTCTGTCTCATATTAACATATCTGACTGGGATGTTGGACTGCCATGAATCAATTAAGGTGCACTGTCAGGACTGGACAAACTCGCCCAATGCAAATGATTTTTGTCTGATGTCTAGAATGGAGTCATACTTTTTTGCAAATGCAAGTGACTTGCTAAAACATCACTTGCCCAACATTAATTAGCAGGTTTCTAAATCTTATTTTAAATAAACATGATCAGAAGATTCCATGAATTACACATATATTAAAAAAGCATACAGAAAAGTGCATGCCAATTAAGCAAGTGATTTATACAAGGCGCTCACTCTTCTGTAAGTTTTTATTTGCTATTGCGAATGAGTGGAGGTGTCATTCCCTGGCCTATACTTACTAGTAAAGTCAGGGCAATTCATTTCATAGAACCACTCGACTCCACAAAATTTACATTAAAAAAGTCTACAGAAAGTCCACAAATTCTAACAGAGAAAAAATTTCCTGGATTTTTTATTTGATGTTATTTCTTAATCTCTCAGAGAGGACTCCAGATGTGATGCTTCTAGACACTCCCCCGAAGACACCAAGAGATGCTGCACAAGTGACACGAAAGAGGCTTGTGTTGTCACCAAAGAAACAGGATAAGGTAAGATTGAGAGGAATGTTTTATACCTCCTGAAGTTTTTTTTTTATGCTTACACTTACAGTATTGATTAAACTTCAGCAAAATGAGGCAATTTCCCAAATTGACAGGACTTTTCCTACCTAAACCAGGGCCAGTGAGATTTTTTTTCACAAGATTTTCAAAGATATTTTTCTAGATAATGATCATTTCTGTACTGTACTCTGTTCTGTACTGTGACCCTGGAATGAAATGTAAATTCTAGTTTCAAGATCAGTTGCCCACTGTGTCTGATTTACAAAAATGTAATTATAGGAGTGCAGCTGAGGTGCATCAGATGATTAGAATACATCAAAATTCCTGGAATTCTTTAAGTCCCGAAAAATCATAATATGTATCTATTATATAAATTCATACTTTTCTTTGCTAGGACCCGTCTTCTCCAAAGAAACAGCGTGTCCAGAGAAGGAAGAAACAGACCCCCTTGACCACAGAGTTACAAGCTTTGACCAGTGAGCAGTTGGTCAGTGTAGTGGAGAACATTGTCCAGATGCACCCTGAGCTAGAACAGGTATGACGAGGAAAATGTGGCTTTTTACACTAGAGGTTTAAAAATTGTTTAAAAATGTTGATACCTGAAGAATTTAAGTTCTGAAATCAGTTAATGTCAAAAAGTAGGTTTCTTTGAGTAGCTAAAATTATAATTCTGAGAAAAACGTGAAAAGTTGGTTCAATTATGGCAGTGTTTAGTGATTACCACATGTTAGTTATTGTTGCAATCTGCTTGTTGTAACTATGAAATACACACGTAATGTTTTATTTCTATACGGTCTCGTGATGAACTGACAAATAGGTTAAATATAACTGAAAAAATTCACGTTTTTCACCATTCAATTTTGACCACTTGTAAAGAATTGAAAAAAATAAAATTATTGCTAAATTGCACAAAGTCTGGTCAGATATATTGTTGGCGTATGTTCTAACCATGACATTACATTGCAGGAAATCAAGGGCATCATCCCGTCACCAGACCTGACACGGATGGAGGACAAGCTTCACCAGGCGGAAAGGAACATCTATAAATCTTTTCCGAACACCAGATGGGGGTCCAGTAGGGATGCCTTCTGTTTCAGGAGGGTGAAGACACACCTCGAGGCATTCAAGGTGCATTATGTTTCTGACTATATGTAAAGGCCAGAACATTGTCGCTTATCAGTAAATTTGCCAGTGTTTATCAGTATAATTTTTGGCCTTATTTACGCTACAATTTATGATTTGTAAGGTCAGTTTTACTTTAGGTTAGTGCCATTAGCTGACATTAGTAGTGAAGTGTTTTTCAGTTTAACTACAAGTGTGCCTTTGCAATGGAGATTTAGCGAACAAAAACCCCAGAATGAGGTCTGGTTAGTTTTAAAAAGTTTGGTGAAGTATGCTTCAGAATAATCATGTTTCCTTATGATTGGATTAAATATGTGAATGTCAACTTATACTTCTTAGTTATTTTAATGAAGATGCTTTATCAATTCAAAAAGATTATAATTTCAGAAAGTTTGTCTTGATCAGGGCCGTGTCCTTTTGGCTGCCCAAGCCTATGAGGCAGTAATAAACTACTGTTTGATAGCCTGGGAGTATGTGGAAAGACTTCCCAACTGGGACGACTACGCCCATAATAAGAGCAAGGAGCAGTGTTTTCGGACATTGTCGTCACAGTGCATGCAGGCAATCAAGAAAGCCACCCTGGAGAAGGAAAAATATAGGGAATATAAAACAAGGTCAGTTTTAAAATTTGTGGGTCACATAGAAGTTCTTGTTTGACAATAAATTTGCATCAGGGGCAGACAAAGACTGGAATGTTAAAAGGGAAATTAGCCCGTTTTCCATTTCTTGTTAAGTGATGAAAATTTTTTCCTAAATATACACATATTGTATAGTTTTTTCTTAAATTTTCAGATTACAAGATGCTACAGAGGCAAGTGAAGAGATTCATCCAGTGGTACTTCATCTAGACAAAATTTTAGACAAGTTACCCTGAAGATGTTCAGCTAATTTCAAGGCAGCCATTTTGAGATAAGTTCAGTGCTTTTAAGGAATTGAGGCAGCAGTTTGCAAAAGAAAGAATATCTTTGAAAAATTTGTGATGATGATTATTTTTATTATAAAACAATGGTGCCATTTGCACTAGTAAGTAAACTGTGGTCCAGTAAACCTGGACAGAACTGTGGTTGAACAAACCCTCTTCTTTGCATTTACATCAGTTAGGACGATTGCCTTTGTCAGATGTACTTCTGTTAAGCATATGCACTTTTGTTATCATTAAAAAGTTGTGGGAGTAGGGAAGATATTTCTACCTCAACTTGCCCCAATTTCCCTTAACACCATTTCATCCTTACAGCTTCCCTCAAACTTTTTTGTGTATTTTTTCCTCTGGCTGATATTGTGGAGTTTATGTATTTATGATATATGAGACAAAAACTTGATTGTTATCACAGAGATGCATTTCCTATTTCTGTTATGAAATAAAATGTGTGGTTGTGGGTTCAGGTTGCGAAGGATACTCCCAAAAATGTGTCATTTTTGAGTGTTGTTACAGTTAGTAGTTCAATTTTTATTCAAAGCATTCAATTATATTTCATTTTACAAATATGTTAAAGAATATATGAAAGAACAAGAAATGTAAAAATTATATTGAATTGCCTTAAAATCCAGATGTAGATTTGTATTGAGCTGGGGCTATTCCTTCATGCTCAGAATTTATCAATATAAGTGAAAGGGATATATAAATGGATTTTCTTGATGATATTTGCTAAAAGGGAATTAATGTTATTTCAAGTTTACAGAGAGGTAGAGGATGTAATTCTTAATTTTTGATTGAATATTCATTTTGCACAATATGTGCAGTGGGCTTGTAAATATATTAACATAGATTCTACATGGATATTTTTGTAGATGGTTATAAAATGTCCCCCAATCAAATAAAGAAATGAATAATTATTGGCTGTCTTTTTTTATTTGAAAAATGTCTATTGTCAAGCAGTGTTTAAAACTTGCAATAAACATAAGAACTGTAATTACTTGAGCATAACATTTATTAACACTGTAACAACATTGCAGCAGTACTATGCAACAACATAAATGTGCAGGTTTTTACAGAAGATAATACCTGTGCTGTGTCTTTAAATGATAATAAAATTGATTCACTTGGCTCCTTTGAGAAATATAGTTTTAATATTTGATTAATACTTGTGATAAAATTCATTTTTTGATTCAACTTAAAACTATACAAGTACACAGCAGATAAAAAAATGGAAAAGGTGAGGGCTGACTGAATTTAACCTTTGGCATAGACGTGAAGGTTTAGCCAATACCAATAGTGCTGTAGGCAAGTAATGCACTGTGCTGTTTGCATGGTTTAATTTGTCTAATATAGTATGTAACTAAGTCATGAATTTTGAGAAAAAAATTGAGATCTGAAATGAAAGCATGCTAACTGTATGGAGAATAAAATAACAATTCACTGCATTTTAGCAACATTGTAAAGGAGAAATCTGAACTTGAAGCACCATTCACAGTTTCATCCAATAAACATTCTTTAATTCTTTAACATCATTTGATTAAGTTTTATGACATACATACTCAGAGATACCACAAATAGAATAAGGGCTTTGTGTGGTATCACAGAATAAGAAAAAATAAAACATTGCACATGCCCATATTAATCTAACAAGCCAAATGCAAGAAATTACTAAAGCAAAGATCCATATATGCTTAGCCTCAACTAAATTCAAACAAATGTGCGAATCCTTACCTTCGAATTCTAAACCCTCATTGTCTCTCCTGCACTGCTGAATTTTGAGGTAACTTCCAAACTCTTAAATTTACTGAGTGACTTTGTTTGACATACATGCAGGTTCAGTTAAAAATCAGCAAGATCATCTTTACGTGATGTAACTGATTTTCTTCTTTTTATTTATTTATTGTAACTTGGCAATATTTCCCCCCTTCTATACCAAACCGTGTATTGTCCAAACTTACTTACTGGGGAGCTTTATTTAGAATTTCTTTGTTTAAAGGTACATACGAACCGAGCATCAGTGGAGCGTGGATTCCCAGTAACACATGTAAACCACTTCTACTAGATTCTTATATGACTCAAATAAATTCGACATGCCAAGGGATGAACTGAATAGATCACTCGATCAGCCGTAAAAGACCTTTAGACTGCTCCTTTCTTTAAATTTTTGGTTGTAAATTTAACCTACTTTCGTGACCTACTTTCCTGCCCCATTGACATACAGCTTAGAATGCCAGCAGAAAAATCCGTTCAAACATCATTTTCGGGTAAAATTAAACAATGTCTTTTGGTAATTCTCTTAATTATACTACTTGAAACTATATGCTGGCATTTGGTTGGTTTTTGTGACAAAAAATTGACTTTGTATGCATCTTTAATGTCGGGATAATTACCATCCTTGACGTCTAGTTCTGTTAAAGAAAAATGCTTTACCCTTTAAACCAGCACAGAGCTGGCTATTTTACTCTTTGAGAGCTAAGCATACATGGATCACAGCTGTGTAATAAGAATAATAGTAATAGTAATTTTAATCTGTCTAGTGCACAAATGTAATACCTCACACTGTCTTAATGCTATATAAATTCATATAATATATCTCAACATCACATTTAACTAACATTCAACTAAGAAAAAAAAAAACTGGCACCACTAAAGGAGCTTACAGCCTCAGGAGGCAAAAATATCACCAAGTGTTTGCCAAGGTCAAACTATCATTCTAGAAGGAATGTATTATAAATCACAACACATACTTATTACCTAGCCAAAGTAACTGCACAATTATGGTAATGGACAAAACATTTCAGGTGATTATAATTTAATCATCACAAACTAAGATAGTACTGAGTACTATCATCTTAAATTCAGTGGTATAAACTTTGCACCAAAAACAATATTATGGTCAATAAATTTATGTATACAAATTTCAGAATTCATAAAAACATTTCTCAAATGTATCAAACTTATATATCCAACTTGACTTTGCAGGTTTTAATACAGCTCAATTAGAATAGTGTTGTTTCAATACAGACATTCCACAATGTAATAAGCAAAAATTTACAGAAACGTATAAAAGCAGATGCACTGTTCCTAAATGAATGCAAATCATTCTATAAACTGAAGATTGTAAGTTACTTTGACTAGTATATAAATTACAAGTCATAAGTCATCAGCTTGCAGAAAAAATTGTGACCAAGACACTTCAAAATACATTAAATAATAGTAAATAATTTCAAAAACATCCATTCTTTCACTTTTCAACTTGCATGCCATCTGGGCCTGAGAACCTTCTGGCCCAAGTCCAATTTTCAAAAAATATTAATTAAATTAACAGATTGAAATTAAACAGGCTTGCTATAACAGATAAGGACTAAAGAAAGGAATTTTCAAAGGGTTGTTTAAAAAAAGGCTTCTGCATTTAGTTTGAGAATTAATAAAACCAGTTGGAGAAAATGTTACAGCTGAAAAAAATCCACTGCCCCAGTCAGGCCAGTAACTGACAGTGTTTCAGAACTTTCACCATCCAGCTCCAATTTTTTCTGGCATTAACAGTCGGGTCAGTTGTTAATGATGCAGACGGATAACGTATGCTAACAGATTGTCTTCTTAAATATGTTTAATAATTATAGACATTTTTGGAAGAAAGTAGTGGCAAATGTGTGCACCTTAAAATCTACTGTATCTCTTAGACAAGGACATGAAGAATGTGAATCAATTATCTCAATAAAATATCATATCAATGCACATACCAAATCTTTGACACATGCACTGGCTGATTGCAATCCACTTCTACATGCTGTGAACCCCTATCCTACTCTAAATCAACACCGTGTAATATTGGCATAACTCACCAATTATGGTCAGATGCTTCTAAACTGGACCCCATTTCACAAAGTATCCTTATCTAAACTAATTGAAAGATTCACTTTAAAATTTTCTCTATGTCAACAAGGGCAATACCAATTTATCTCCACTGCAGAATTTTCTAAAATATGTTCTTGACTAAATGTCTAAAAAGCACCACAATTTTAAAAGCTGCCCTTCTTGTTTAAATTAAGTGTTTCTAGCACTAAACTTCTTAAATGACTACAAGGCAAGTTGCACAACATAAAAGAGTAAAACTTTGTATACAATTAGTACAAATATTTTTCTTCCATTTCTTTAATTTGTCATATTTGACATCTTTTTTTCCACAAAATACCAAATGTAAACTATTTATTACCTTTTTCAAGTAGGCTGTCCACGGGGGTAAGAAGACTTATGTGAAAATGTCTAAGTATGATGTAAGGAGTGATGACATCAATTTTTGGCAATGGCCTGTTGAATATCCTCTACATTCAAATTTAAAAAGTATCAAAATGACTTACTGGAAAACAAAATGACTAACAGTAACTATATCCTATATCAGTAAAGATTCAGTCCATCAAAGGACATAACATGCACCTATATGGAGGACTTAAAATAGTGGGGGTCAATGAGGTCACCAGAGGTCAATCTGAAGGTCATGTCATGTTGAGCAGCAGCCAGATATGTATGTTATATCTTTGTCTTTAAATAACTGGGAACTTGTCTCCTGGGGGTCTTTACTCCAAAGATATTTACAATATGGTCTCTTTGTAACTTTATTTTTAAAAGACTGGAATTTTGTCTCTTGGGGTCCTCACTAAGTCATCATCCAAGGTGAGAAGAATCTGAAACAAAATAATTACAAGCTAGACTGATAACTGCAATTTTAAGATATAACTGGACTTTGAGTTTTCCTAGTAACAAAAAAAAACAAAACAAAAAAAAAATGCACCAAATAAAACATTGCAATTTATAACAAGAAAGATATTGTGCAGATTTCAGGCCAATATTTAATATGTCTACTACAAAAAATGAGAGAAACAATAAAAAATGAAATATAAACTGATATGTGTGTCCTGATGAAAAATATATACTTCCAGTAAATTTTCAACTTTTTATTTCCTATACTAACTTTTCAAAGTGCACTTGTGACAGCTTGCATTGCAACACTTGACTATTTACATTTGAAAACTGAGACCATCACTGAACAAGGACCGAGGTAGGCATAACCTGTCTCATATATGGGACAGTACTTCAGTGAGCAGCTGTCACTCCCTTGTTTACTATACACTGTCTCCTGACATCTGTACATGTGTGCTTGATCAAGGAATTATATCCAATATAATTCCCTGGCTTGATGAAGTCCCAAGTTTTAGGACGAAAGCTTTCACAGGTATGCTTTCCAATAGTTGATGAAGGAAAGTTTACTCTACATGTGTGAGTGTGTGTGAGACAGAGAGAGAGACAGAGAGAGAGAGAGAGAGCGTCTCACCATAAATGACAGAAAGAGGGCAGTAGCTGACAGGAAGTGCCACACGTCATGTTGGTCGTAGAACTGCAGTAGCATGCATGGTTGGTTACCTTCTCGAGACTGAGCAGGGGTCAACTGGAAAAATATATTTACCTGTCTAAGTATCATTTCCTTTTGCATAAATTAAAGTAATTTGTGACATATTGATCTAGAGATTGGTCTCTTTTACAAATATGACAACTAGTGAGAACAACAGAATTACACAATCCCACTAACACACAAGTAATTTTATCATCTGACAAGACATAACAACAGAAAGCTGAAGTATGTATGCATTAAGACAGAAAATTTAAATCAGTCAAACAAAGACTGACAAAATACTACAGCCATCTAAAAACTTCTGTGTCAATGTATAAAATGATTCTAGGACAATTTGATTAATCCACCCAACCCAAGGCCCCCCACCCACCCTGACAATTTTCCTCACCCATCCCAAAGAAAATATGTTTTAAATCATTTTTTATAATGATCTATTTAAAGCATTTATACATTTCCTGTGTATTTTAATCCTGATTATGGATTCTTATCTATAGACAGAAATATTGGCCATTTTATAAATTGAGATTATCTGTTTACTTCACCTCTACCTGTTGGAAATGCACCATGATTAAAGGCAGAAAACTAGATAAAGAGGGGCAGGGGAGTAAAAACCACTAGTTTGTCAAAGGGACACCTGGATGATTTAGATTTTTGTCAAAAACCCACATGGCAAAAGTGTCTGTTCACCAGTCTGACACGAACAGGCAAAAGCCAGATAGGTTATTAAAATGGCAAGTTGGCAGAACAAAATATCACTATTATATCTTTATATCATATTAAATTATTCTTAATATCATCTTGTTTACTACTAATATCATAATAGTGAATAAATTCATATGCATCCCGAGTATGTACTTACCTCCCATGAAGTAAGTCTGGCCATGAAAAACCAAAGAGCAAAACCCCAAGTGATGCCAGCCAGCAAGATGAAACAGCAAGGAATCAGCATGATCTTTTCTTTGTGGCGAATCTGAAACCAGGAAAGCATTTGTATTCTTGAAATTTTGAAGGTGGACCTATATGCAAGTTGTTGTTTTATAAACATAATATCCATGCTCTGATTACAAATTATTACATGCCAATTATACACTTTGCTGCTCTCCCCCCCCTCTCTCTCTCATCAATACCTTCATTGCTATGTAAAAGGCAGTATACAGAAGCAGGTTGATGATAAATATGGCCAACAGGTAGGATGCAAAGTCCTTGGGGCGCTCAATAACACCATAAAACGCCCTGGAAATACAAAGCAACAGATCAAAATTGATAACATGGTGCATTATTGGGCATAGGTACTAGTACACACATTTCTGTATCTGTCAGTTTCTGTCTGACAAATATAATAAAAAACTAAATAAAAGTATATTCCAGGAAAGGATTCAATCAGGATTCAAGAAGAATGTTAAAGAATTTATGACTGTCTCTTAAAAAATACAGTATCTTTAAAAATCACAATTTCCCCTACTGAAAAGAACAAGTCTTTTACTGTACAGTAATAGTTTTTTCATACAACAGTTCCAATACATATATGCATCACTTATATTAAACATTAAAGTGAATTTTACTCGTTTGAAGAAACTATAAGTTAAACTGCAACTTTAAACAAAAACATATTTACCCTACCTAGATGGTATGATAATTATATTTATCAAGGTACTTACAAAGCCCAGTTACACAGATTGCCAATCACCAGCAGCACGGCTCTGTCCACATACATGGGGCGCACACACTTCAGCCGATCAATTATAACAACATTCCAGATACGTTTAAATACGCCCAAATCTGAAATATAGGAATAAAAAAGTAACAAGTGGAAATAAAATATTTGAAAAACTACAAGCACTGATAAAAAAGAATGTAAGTAAAATATATTTCCTACACAGTCTCCCCCAGTCAACAGTTTGACTATTCAGTAATAATGCAACAATGTTACCATGCTGACCAATTATGTTGCAGAATAAGTGTTGTCTTGCAATGATAACATGTTTGGGACAACTGAATTGCTCTAAATTTGCAGGTAATTACAGTAATCATAACAGGCAGTCCACACTGGCAGGACATTACCACAGACAGTTATATTTTACCTCCAACTACCAGTATGAAAGAGGCCACATTTTCATCAACATTGGTCAGTCTACTTTGTATTTAAGTGGACAAAATATTTTAGGAAATCCATCACACAATCTCATTCAATTTACAATTTCAACTGAATCTCGCAATTTTTCAAATTATAATGAACTTTTATATTAATTGCCTTTTTTTGTGGTGGAGGTCTGTGTTCTAGGAATAATCTATAGTTTTAAAGTAAAAGGGTGATTTGCGAATTACACAATTTTCAACTGTATTCATTTATCCTACATATATATTGTTCAGCACAACTGGTGGCCTTCATGTATAGTTTTTAAAACATGCGCTATTTCATTCTTCTAAACATTTACCAAACTAGACATACCATTATACAAGCATGGATTGATAAATGTAATATTATATTTCACTAAGTACAAACACAAGAAGTGCAAGATCTAAATGTACCAGTCCTGTTGTCTTTCTAGTGTTGATCTATATATGTTGTAATAATGTTAGGACTCGGTGAGCCATGGATTAAATCACAGCAATTTCAGAGTAATTCTATGGAACTGTATCCCATACGTCATATGCAAATAACAGGGATTGACAAAGACAACACCTAGAAACAGAATCATAGAAATGACTTAAAAGAATGACACATAAAATGATACATATAAAAGTAAAAGTGTCACAGATGTGACAAATACAGTACCCCTGCCAAGACACTCCCATATTGTGGCCATTTTTCCTCTGGGGGCACACAAAATTCACTGATGAATAGAGTAGTGTTGAGGATAGATAAGCTTTAATTGCTATAGGACTCAAGATAACAGACAATTTCAAAAAAATTATTCTGGAAAAAATGCAAGTGCCCACATGTAAGTACCATGTGTTAACATCTTGTTTTATCAGAATATTTATGTGTTCCTGAGATTAGAAAAACATACCTGATGACCTATATGAAAGAATTCATCAAATGACCCTTAATTTAAATTCAAATGAAATATTGCACTTGCATAGAAAACTGGGCCCAAGGTCAAATTTCAGAATTGACGCATATGACTTTCTATTTTCTACACTGGTCCCATACAGTGTCTCTACTGAGTATCATCATCCTACATAAAAAACTGGGAAAAAAAGGAATAGGATTTACCATTACTTTTTTTTTTTAAATTTTAAAATAGACGGAATAACCTCGAGTGAGGGCCTTGACCTTTAACCCGATGGCCTGAATAACCACAGTGCACATATCTACTCCAGTCATGACCAATATCCTAACCAACTATCAGGACCCTTGGAACAAACAAAGCAAAAGCAAATTTCAAATCGGGTACAGATGGACACCCAGAGGATAGGACAACTAGCCAGCAGTGTGGTTCTAGTGTACTCCCTAAACATCTGTATGTGGAGGTATAAAAAAGCAATTTTATAAACAAAATGGCTGAAAACTGTCTTATTGACTACTTGGAAATACGGCATGCATATGCTTCAATTAAGGCATAAAAAAGACAAGGGTACAAGCAGAGACTTACATGTACACCCTGCAAAGCACTTGTTCATTTTGTTTTCAAATCAATTGTTATGTTGTGCAAAATAAATTTAGCACACTTGTGTTAATATCATATCTAGCTACATCCCATAAAATATCCAGTTAAAATGAAAACATAATTAAAACAGCATGGCCAAAGGCATATATAGGTGCAAAATAATAAATTGAAATAAAAGAGGTTTTCAACATAAAAAACAATTCCATTCAAACACCAATCAACTTACTTGCTGCTGTAGCAGAATTCCAGAAAAGAAAATATAATCCAATGTTATTTTGCTTCTATTTCAAAAGATAACCCAAGCTTAGTAACTGTTTTTACTGACATTAATGAGTAAGACTGATCACTATATATAAACATAAAAACATGTATAGAGTATAGAATATACAGTTGAGCTCAGAGAATATGACTGTTTTGTGTGAGTGTGAATGCATCATAAACAGGATGACTTTTGAAAAGATGACTGAAAATGCTAATGATTATGACATGCTCACACCAAATCAATTGTTGGATATATGAGAGATCCAATAAATTTGGAAATTTGACATTATTGACACTTTTAAGCTCTGGAAGCATGTCCAATCTTTGGTGCTGCATTTTTTGGAACAGAAAGATTTGCAAATATCTGCTTGCAGTTCAGACACTTTGGAAGAGTTTTTAAGTTAGAGAAAACAGGCTGGTGATATAGTTCTTGAAGTGGACATCTGGGACAGAGTATAGAACCCATCACTGAACTGCAAAAGAGGACTGAGATTTAATCACTCCCACATCTAGGGGAGGGTTCTTCAGTTGACAGCCAGTTGTCTGACCAGTTACGTGACCAGCACATTGAGTCAGTGACATTTCCCTATTGAAGGTAGTTGGTACTCATTGCAATGTTGGATCTTTATCTTATTATACTTCAAGTCTAGCATTATAAAAACATTATATAAAACACTGCTTCATTTTGAAATAATATTGCTGGCATATATGCCAATTAGTTTCATAAATAGTTTTATACATATTTGACTAAACAATAACTAAATGAAACTATCACATATATCAGTAATAATTGGATGATAACCAGTTTCCTGACCTGCTTTTTAAGAGGAGTAATCCCCGTGAGTTTGAAGCTGTCAACATTACATCCCAGTACTGTTACAGCAGTAATAGAAGAAAGGTGCTCATCTCACTAACTGCTCTGGCACCATGGACAGACACAGCTGATAGCAATATCCACATACAGACACTTTACACACACACACACACACACACACACACAGAGAAATCAATGAAGCCTTCATGTCTTCATCTTCCATCTTTCCATAGTAGATCTACAGACACTGTGTCTATATATACAGAAAACAATGAAGCCTGTCACTCACCCATCTTCCATCTTCCCATGTAGTAGATCTCCACTGTAAACACCATACAAGCCAACATGTGCACCACAGTCAGCACTATCCAGAATAACAATGACCCATAGACCTGAAACAAACAAAAAAGATTGATTATACTAAATAAAATTCTTGTCAGGCCTTTATATTTATTAAAAAACTAATTTCCCTTCAGTTTTAGCAATTTTCTCTTCATCAAAAATGATACCTTATCCAAAACTGCTGTAAAAACCCATATTGCCTTGTCAATTCATTGTTCAATCCTAATTGGACTATGTGTCAAGTAATAAGCAAGAATCACATATAACAGTAACTGTAGAAGGAAATGGGAAAAATGCATACAACATTTTGTTCAACTTAATGCATGAAATTAGGTTCATAAATGACTGTCTGACAAATATCATCATTTATATTCTAAACATTATATCAAATGTCTCTTACCACCCCAATGACAGCTATAAAGATGACAAAAGCCAGGCAGAAGTAGCTGGAGTAAGCTGTAGCACTGATATCTGGATGACGACTTTGATAGATCTTCAACATGCACAGTACAGCTATCACGTACATAAAGGATGTGTCTAAAAAACCATAACAAAAGTATGAATTCAAATTAAATGTCAACCTTAAATAATTTGACATGTCATCAAAATGACTATAGACATTTTCTCAGAGATTAACTGCATGTCTGGATAACTAAGGTCACTGCAAGTCAGCCAGACTCGGTAATATAAGCCAGCTAGTTCATTTTAACCATAAGAAAATTATGTTCACAAATAATGTTCACAACTTATCTATATTATTATGTCAATATTCTATATCAGCAATCATGACCTTACCAAACTGAAAATTGGTGTAGCTGGGGCATACATGATAACATCCACTCATGAACCCCTCCATGGCAAGTGCCAGTCCCATAGCATAAAACAGCCCAAAGTGCTGAGGTATACCATACTCCTGAAACATAATTTTATACAAGCTACAACAATGGACATTCACCCAGAGAGAGCCCTAAGTCTCACAATTTAGCATAAAATCAAGTAAGATTTGACTGATTGCAGTAAGACCTTTCAGTCGCCAATTGTTCTTCATCACCTGGGAGTCTGGGAGTAAACAGTCAATACAGTTTGGCCAGAGAACTGAACATAGTTATCAAATAGTGATGGCATCTTGTAAATGTAAAGTGTTCGGTAAGCAGGTGCTGCACTTCAGTTTTAGGGATTTGTGACTGCCATGACACAGCTGAAGGATTTTACCATAAGTTTTGAATGTCAAAGTGAGTTTTATATATATTTCTTTTATAGATGAATTTCCTGATGCAGTGAAATCGATCCAACGAGTTTAACCCTACTTGCTAAGAGGTTAACCCTACTTCAAACAGATTCCATGAGATGAGGACACAGGTCTTTGTAGTTTATGCGGGTATGCAGTGACTTGTATCAGGAGCAAGCAGAGCTGGCAGACCTTGAGTAAAAACCACGAGTACCACCAGTGCTCACACAGGTGGCACAATAAAATTCAAAATATATAACAACTGTTATAGTATTCAAAGTTAATAATTATTCAAGTTACAAATGGTAAAAACAATTCAATCATCCTCTTTTACATGAATTAGAGAAATCTAGAAAAGTATAAATGCAATATCCAGGGAATTTTTGGGTACAGCTAACAAGAAGACAAAAAACTGAGTGAGAGGAAGCAAAACTGTTATTGCTATGATCATAATGAACAGGAGGTGCATCATAAGCTTCAAGAGAAGATCACTTAAAGAAGATAAATCGAATGCTATCAAATAACATAATTAATTTTATATGCATCAGCATTTCAATTGCCTATAATTTTGATTAACATTCATTTAGAAAGTGATTTTGTAGAATCAGAAGAAAAATATTAATCATCCTTATTCTAGATTGGCAGTACAGTCATTGAAATGACAGCAAAAGAAAGCACATGACAGAAAACATGCAGAATTTTATTCTGAGAAAACTTTCAAATTAAACTTAAAGAAAAATCAAGGATATCATGATACTATTATTCCCCATCACCCCTGCAACAAAGACATTGATTTGGAAAAAAATATGGTCTGATTTGGGGAAGATTGCAGAGTTTCCATGGGCCTGTGCAGATGTCTTTTCTTTTTTTTTTTTCAGCTAGAGATCCAGGAATGACACAAGTACAGTCATTATACCAAGAGACTCACAGAAACTGATTCAATGATCCACAGTATCTGGGCAAGATGGATAGCAAAAAAACTTTTTCAACTGGACAGCAAAGCTGAGAAATATACAACCAACAAACAGAATAGGTCAATTGCACCGAGTCTCTTAAACATAAACAAGCACATTCCAGTAAACAACTTTATGTTTACAGTAATGGACATTATGAAATGTTCATCTGACTTCTAAAACTAGACTGTTTCTTTTGCACTGAGCTGAGTATTTTTTACAAGTTTTCAAGATGTAGTAAATGCAAAATGACTGTACTTCTATGGTTTTGCAAACAATGTCAGGTGAAAGAGTATTTCCAGACAATAACAACCACCCAAGCCTATTGGTAAAAAAGTATGAAAGTGCAGTGTTGGTAAAACTGTGCAATTCACATGACTCTTGATGATGATTTTCAAACTCAATCTGCCAAACTGCAAACACAAAATAAACCTGTTTGATTCAAAATAAGATGAAACATATGATTTGGTATTATGATCAGAAGGTTGCAAATAAAATTAATACAATAATTATCAAAAAATATAATGAAATCAATCCAATAATGTTGATTTTCAAACTCAACCAGTCTTTTTGCAAAACAAAACCTCATAAATTTGAAGTAAGACAAAAATATAGATAAAAGTAATCATTTAAAGTCAGGGTGTTCACACACAGTCTAAGATAGGAGTTGCAACAACTTGAACCACATCCACCTTTATAACTGCTGGAAATTAGTTATAATCTATACATTATCAATAATAAATATCATCAACAAACCTGATTTGTCTGATGTAAATCACTGATATTATGCCAAAATATCATTCAATGTTTGATTTATAGGGAAAATCTGAGGTTAATTAGCAAAGAATATAAGCAAGCCTTGCACACCTTCTTTGCTCCTTACCTTCTTCCTGCGTTGCTGTCTATTAAGAGCCGCAGCAGCGTCAACATGCCAAACATTTGTCTAAAATAGCATGCACTTATAGTGGCACTTACACTTAGTACTCCAAAGTTTTGACATTTAAAAATGAACATAAACACACCTAGTCTATAAAATAACATATACGTACAGGAGAAAATACAACAGGGTGGGACCAAAATAAAGATACCAAAAACAAGAACCTCAAGGAAGTTCCTGAACATTCAAAACACTTAAATTGAGAAAAAAATTCTGTATGAGAACATCCTTTTTCTTCTTTACCATAGATTGCCTAACTTAAAAGTATAGTCATGAATTTGGTGTCAATTTTTAAGACAAGTTCACTGTAGAAGTAATCAGCCTGGTGCTTACACAACAGTGGCCCACCTGACTGCTGCCATCAACCAGACAACACCTAGGCACTGTCTCTACTTTGTGCTAATGACAGACTCCTTTTTCAACACTTGATACGTTATAAGTTTTCAGGGGTGATATTGATAAGAAAACTAGATGGGGTAACATTGGCATCTGGTATGACTGTCTCTTGGTCCATGACTATTACAAATTATTACTCTTAAAACTAAAAACTATTTACTTTTAGAGAATTTTTTCTACAAATGATAAAAAGAATAAATAAATAAATTACAAAGCTGGTGAAGTCAATAAAAATGTATAAGAACAAACAAATATAAAAATAATAATAATCAGTGCACAGTAGAAACAAAAAGTAATGAGGGTGATACAGTGTCAAACAAGTCTCCAACAACTTCTTACCCTTTCATAAATGTCATTCCTCTCGACAGCTTTCTTGTGCAAATAGTCCCTAAAATAGAGAAAAATCATTTTAGAAATAGGAGGCAATCTTAGGTGATATGAAACAATTTTAAACTATGGAGGGTAATCAGAGTCCTTTCCTACGCTGAACTATTCATCTGAAAATCGAATTATTTGGACTGAAAATAATGTCCGTAAATATACAGTGTCCATGCCATACCATGAAATCAATATAACTTAACATGATGTAACAAAATTTGCTCAAATACGACTGTCGTAAACCGCAACGCCTGGCCTCCATGCTTATGCCTGTTGCACCAAGACAAAATGACTGTCTTAACTACCCCCAAGCACAACAACATTAATAATACACAAGTCAGCATCACATATCAACTGCACGTTGAAGGAATGTCCACCCTTTCTGTTGACAAATTCCCATTCCTTTTCACTTAGAGCTATGATAGGGATTTGCATGCCATCTACGCACCCAATGACAAGTGGAAAGCCTGCTAACCTGTAGAACTTTCCCTTGCTTTCAGCAACAATTGCATCACCAAGGGACATGCCTACAGATTCATCAAACCTGCATACTATTGACATGCCACATGGTTTATGACTAGACTTGCTGTACTTCGATGCACTTTTACCATGTCTCCTGCCAAAGACTGGAAACATCCTGACACAAAGTAATGTAGTGCAATAAGGACTTGTAATACAGGCAATAGTGCATTGTTTCAGCGACTCTGAAAGTCCAAGTCATTTCCAATCATGTTTGTAAGGTCCAGAGTGGCCCAGCGATCCATTCTAAACCGTTCATACAGCTCTAAATCATCATATACATCCACAGGGTTAACTTTGTCCCTGATAACCCTTTCTCGCCTTAGAGCTCTTTGAAAATTGTCATCAAATTCTCTGTGAACAAGCCTTGCCATCTTGCTACAACTGACTTACACCACCTACCTGGTGGGCATAAATTTACAACAATGTTAAGACCAATGTAAAAACTTTGGTGTAATTGGCTTTTCTCAGGTGTAGTGTTTTGCAATGGATTTATGCCAGCGCAACTGCTACGCCTAACTTATGTCTCGTTGGCCCAGGATTATAATTTGAGCACATTTGAAAAGGTTGATTAAAATTTCACAATATTGCACTAGCTCCAATATTTACATTTACAAGATACCTCAATTTTAGTAACTCCCAGTACCGACACCCCAGTGACACTTATCCTCGTAATTCAATGTCGCAACTTAATACAACAATATCTCGATGTATTTCAGATTTGTAAGGAGCCAAGAAAAGTCTCTCTTACCGTCTCCAAGTGAGCCCCAGGAAGAGCAGGCCCAGCATGATATAGCCAATGTTGCTGAAGACATTGTTAAAGCTGCTGAGCACCCCCAGTGGATGTGAACACAGGAAGTTGTAATAGCAGAGGTCCTGGTTGCCTGTCACATGCAATACCTACAAATACATCATAGAATGTGTACAATAAGTTCTGGTATCAGATATCTTGGTTGCCCCTCACATGTAGTACCTCCAAATACACCATAAAAACTGTAATAATAATAAATGACTTATATGAAACAGTGGTAACGAATTATGAAAGATTAGTTCAATTACATGCTAAAGAGTTGTATTAGGAAATTACTGACTGGATGACATTAAGGCTTCGTTCACATGGAAAGTCTATTTTCTAAAAATCTATTTTCTATTCGCGGTATCTTATGATCAGGGTATGTGCCCTGAAATATCCTGCAGCGTAATTACTGGCAGCACGAGCCAGTTACTTATAGCAACTTATAGTAACTGGCTCGCCCTGCCAGTAATTACGCCGCGGGACATTCAGGGCACAGACCGTGATCACAAGATATACCGCGAAAAGAAAATAGATTTTTAGAAAATAAACTTTCCATGTGAACGAAGCCTTAGTGAATAAATAATTAGTCCATGCTTACCGTCTGATAGGTGATTACCAACTGGATGACAGGAAGTCCATAAAAGATTGCTATGGTTATAAGGTTCCTGGGGTAGAAAAAAAATCAAAATGAAAACTACGCAGCTAGGATTGCTGGAAATTGTACCATTTGACAAAGGACAAACATAAAAGAATTGTGCAGGTAAACTGGGATTTAAACTTATAAATGCAGATTTTAATTCATGAGTTTAAACCGTGAAAATATTATATCAGAAGTAATCTTGAGAGTCAATTTTTAACAAATTTCAATTACCAAATACCATATATTATAGCACACTCAGTTTATAAATTTAATAGTCACTGTGATTTTAATACAATTTATTTAATAGTGATTCTTATACAATTTATTATTACAATAATATATAATAAAATAATTCATCCCTGAAAATAAAATAACTAGTCCAAATAAATTCATGGCACTAAGGTCACATTATAGCCTATGACTATTCTCTTACCACTGGTAAAGTTTGAATTTTTGTCTTAAAACTTTCCTCCCTTTCCTAGATAAGTCAGCCACATAGAGGAAAGGCTAAAAAATAATTCAAAGAGTCAATATGTTAGATATTTAAAATGTGCAATGGATTGTTTACTTGTTATTTCCATAATTATTATATTATATTTTAAAATATGTTTTCCAACATTGTTTGCACTGGGCTTGTAACTGCCTGGAGAACGATTTGACCAACTCTTGATGACAATCACATGTCACACGTCAGTGACTGCCTTGGAGTTTGGAGTGTGAGGAACTGTTCAAACACTAACAAGTCTTTCCAGAGACCATAGAAAAGGGCTGTCATAAAATAGGCATAACAGGGTCTCAAGTCACTCTCCACTGGGTGTCAAAAGTAGTACATGGTAGCATTTGGTTGTGGGATTGTGAAACAGGCCTCCCAAAAATATTTTGATCATTGTATGAGTAGGGAATACTGAGAATCTAGCAATAAAATGGGTCATCTTTGCTCGAACAGGTGTTCAAATGAAGGTTGGACCCTTGGTTTAACCCTTGGTTTAAATCAAATTAAACACTACAAGAGTTATGAAATTAATAATGGTACATGTAACCTACATGAGTTGTGCTGTTTTGATAATGGTTACAGAGCTATGGTAACAAAATACCTTAGTTCTAAATACATCCTTCTCCAGCTCGGCATCAGCCAACATGTCGATGTCAGCCTCGTCCAATGAGCTATCAGAATCATAGTGTGCTGCGGCACTAGAGCCAGTGCCACTGGCGGGTGCTCTCTCTCGGCTAGCACTTCGAGGCGCTGTAAAGTTGGCAGCTGGCTGGGCTGACATCAAAATAGGAATCAACATTTGTAAATATTTCAAATTTAGATAAAAAATTATGAGCCATCAATTAACCACTTTAAACCATACTAAAGCTTCCCCAATTTAAATTGATCTTTTTTTCTGTTTGATAAAAAATGAGTCCAATCTTTGATGTCATTAACTGCCAATCTTTCTACTAATATGTAACATTTAAAAAAAGCGTCTGCATTTTCAGTGCAAGGTGTAACCAAAAATGTTAGACAATTTATCAACAGATTTTCATCTATGGACATATTAATTGTATTCCTAAAATTGAGGACAACTCAAAAATTATCCTTTAAGTTAAAGAAATGTGGTAAATATCAAATTATTATTGATTATAAACAAACCGTCCCAGTACATAATAAAGGACAAATGGAGACGAAACACACATAAAAAATAGACATGGCACTTACCATTGGCGTCCCCCTGAGTTCCATAGGTTTTGTCAGGTGCTCCCTCAGTTATAGGAATGTTAGGGTCATCATCTAGCAAAAAAATGTGAAGAAATTCTTAACAAATTGAAATAAACTTACAGCATTACGAGTTTTTAAATGTGATTTACAGCACTAACTTTTTTCATTGAAATTTGACCCCCAAACACTCTTTGTATAAGTATGCTAATGAACTTTGGCTTCTTTATTTAATTATCAACACCTTGAAATGCAGCATAGTTTAAAGTAGACAGGTGATTTTTAAACTGAATTTCTTATTTGCTTGCTGCTAAGATTTTGGATCTATGTACTTATGATTACCATTAAATGCAAATTTAATCATTTTTAAGTGCTTACAAGTTTTTGTTGCATTATGTATAAGCCAAATAGGCTATTTTGACCTTTGTTAAAAGAATACTGTGGTGAAACAATGGGTTAAAATATGTTAATCATTTATCTGCCCAAAAGTCATTATTGAGCTATTAATAATGATTGGGAATCAATGCCAATGTCTGTGAAAAAATGACTGACCATTTTCATTATTATGCCAAACCAAGGTGGAATTAGTATTAAACTTAACTGAACTGCGCCTGTGTAATAAAACGTTTAACAACTATCAAAATTCCAATTTCACTAAAATTATACTACATCTGGATCCAGTAAATGAACATAAACCAGCAAACCAATAACCAGGAGCATATCACCTCATGGTAATAAGCCACATTATCAAATACTATCCAGTGAGAAATGCTGGAGATCCAGTAATACAATAAAATAACTTGAAATATATCACTAGACAGCAAAGCTGAGAAATATGCAGACACCAAATGGGATAAATGATTTTCAAAATCCAATGGTGCCAAATTAAAAAAAGGAAATCCCTTTTTTACTTTTTTTTTTTTTACTAAACAACACCACTCAGCAAATATGGAGTTAAACAAAGTTGTGTACACTTTGTCACTTATGGGGGGAAATCCCAAAAATGAAAAAAAAAAAAAAAAACTTTTGTAAAAATAATCTGATAATGCTGATTTTTGAAAGGAACATGTCCATTTACAAAACAAATGCACCCAGTACATTAAAACTACATAATGCTTTGGTAGGTATTGGGTGAACAACAGATGTGTTAGACAGTGACAGCATCGGTGGACAGTGATAATACTGACAGTGTTCAATATTATACAGACATACCAATGTCTGTATATAAAAATGAATTGAGCTTAACTCTGTTACAGCATAGCAAATGGTTTTCTGCCACTGCAAAATGTAAATAAAAGCATGCAATTATGAAAGGTGTCCCAGAAAATAAAGCAAAATGTTATCTTTTACACAAAATCCCTGGAATGGGAAAAGGAAAGTACACTAAAACACAGTACTGTTATAAAGGTGAGGTAAATACTTGGTATTTAAGCCAAAAAAAAACCTCAGCAGACCAAGATACATACAAAGGACATTCAAAAGCATTAGTAAAATCCACACAACCCAAGGAAAAAATATTTCCACTGTCAAAATAATAACATACTTAGCAATGGTTCTAGTTCAGCAAATCATGCAAAAAAAAAAAAAAAAAGAATGTGTTACACCACAATCAGTATAAATTTACAGAAAAGAAACTACATTTCATTGGCTATATGCTTACCAGAAGATTTAGAATTAAGGGTAATCTCATCACAAAGTGAGAGGGCAAACAAACCTTAACCATCAAACTGACGGACAAACGGGCTTTTTTTTTCCAATTCTTATTATATATATTAAAATGTACAGGTAAAATGTCTCAAGTGTGTCTCGTGTGATAAGAAACATAACAGGACCTACTAAAATTAGCTTTTAATTACAAATTACAACCTTTATAACTATTGCCTTTTGTTAGTCAAAGAGAGTTGAGAACCCCTGACCCACAAAGCAAGCTCAAATTCCCCGAAAGATGCATGTGAAGTTAGTAATTTTTTTGCCATGAAAACCAAACAAAACCTCCATATAGTTTCAAATAGTATAACTTTGTGAAATACCAAAGGACATTGTTTCATATTTTCCGAAAAATGATATATGAATGGAAAATTTTCCTCTTTTTCCCTGTGCTATATATAACCACTGATTGCTCTTGGCATCTCACTTGAATAAGTATATGCATTGCACACACAGCTACATCCATACTTTGGAGTGCATGATGCCTATGCAATGCGTGCGCAATCTGGTGGCATTTTGTCGACTCTGACAAACTGGAGGACAGATAAATAGGTTAATTTCCAACCAGAATTTCGAGTGCAGTTTTAAAGCTATTTTTTGACTGAATAAGAGATTAATTTGGTTTATCACTTGACACATAGACACCATTTTAGTCTTAAAAGAAACTAGTACAAGTGGTTGATATGTGTTACTGGTAATCAACGTTCACTTTACTTTAATAAGCTACCCTTATTTCCAATCTTCAAAAGCAGCACATATTAATATATTTTTGACAATAATAACCTCTTAAAATTTGTACACTTGCACTTAAGTCTAATTTCCAATCCAGAGAAGTTATAAATGCTTCACTTAGAACAGATCACCTCAGCACAAATCAAATAATTTATGATTTCTTACCACAGGGAATCATTCTAATCAGTTATCTGTTCCTATGTTGGAATACGTGGAGGACAAAAAGGTATAAACTGCTGCAGTAGGTATCATTTTCAGCCCTTTTCAATAACTATGTACACAATTTTATAAGAATTGTATTGATAGATGTTTTAATTTGGGGAGGTATAAATACCTGCAGCTAAAAAATGTATCTCCAAAAAACATTAATTTCATAATCTCAAGAATTTTCATGAAAATGTTCTATGCAGTACACAATATCATTTTTGTCATTTGTGGCTGGTAACAATGGTTGTACAAAAATTTCAACTCTTAGGCTGTATACTGTACCCAGCTGTGGAGATGATAAGAAACCATTCTTATAGCCTACTATACTACTATTCTTATAGCCTACTAGTGAGCACAGTGGTAAGATAAGCCATCATAACTATACTGTAAATACAACTAGACATATGCTACATTCAAATAAGCAGATTTTTTCTTTCACCGAAATAACTCTCCCCTATTATGCAAGCTTGTTCTTAAATCAAAAGTTATCATTGGGTGACAAACAAGGATGTAAATTTTGGGAACATGGAAGGACAAATCAAACAGAGCATGTAATGGGCAGAAACTTACAAAGAGGAAGACATTCAGGATTTACTGAAACAATTTAAAAAGAAAAAAAGGAAAGACAAGAAAAAATCAGTGTGACATATCTAAACATTAAGGCGAGCATTGCATTTATACATTAGAACACTGAACACTCCCAGCTGTGCAATTTCCCACCTAACATAATACATTTATCTTAGCATATTTCTGCTCCAACCTAACATGCCTGACCAATGCTAAGCAATGATTTCTTCTCAAAAAACTGGAGAGTACACTGTCACATGCAACTGCACACTGTCACATAGACTACTTTTGCTGTAATAATACTAGTTGTTGTTACATATGAGTACTCTCTAAACTGTGACAGTTTTTTAATCACCACTGCATAAGCACCAGTTCACAAGCTGACTTAACATTCCAATTATCATTTGCTGAAATATATTTATACATACCTCTCTCAGCTGTAAGCCCTTCTTGCTCATCTTTTTTGTTTGGATATCTATAAAAAATTTAAATACTTGTTATTTAGAGTTTAGTAAATATGGAGAATTTTGCATCTTGGAATTGGCTCAATAGATTGATTCATAGCACATCAATCAAGCTAAAACTGGCATTTGGACAGATAATCTTAACTGTTAGGGCTATACACTTTGAAAGAACTTGAAACAAGGAAAATGGTTCATTCTGGTTGTTGTTTTTTTAAACATGAAATGTATTCTACGCTTAAGGTGCAGTATTACATAAAGTTTTATCACCACCAAATTTAATCAAAGTACTGTTATTGTGGATATTAAAAAAGTAACCAGGACTTCGGGCCAATCAGAATTCTAGGTCTGCATTATTAAAAAAACCTAGATGGTGTCAAGAGGTAGCCATGGCATACCCCTGCACTTCTCCACATTGTAAAGATGAAAAGACTTTCGACTTTCAACCAACACCCAGGAACAGCCCAACCCAGGGTGCATTAGTGTCATGCACATCCCTGAAGATAGGTCTATCCCTCCCCTCCTGACACTAATGGTCTAGCAACAATGACACTGTAAGAGTAATTTACAATCAAATTAGCACAAAAAAAAAAAAAAAAAAAAACCTATTAAGTGTTCTGCCACCAAAAACCCTATTGAAAGGATAACAATGTTACTTGTTATTTTATAACTTACAAGAAAAACTGAGGATTGACATAGTCATAAATCCAGCCTGATTGTTTTTTTTCCTTTGAGTTTATTCAATTATTTTGTGAAATTGTCATTTTTCTCATTTTCAATGTGTGAATTTGAGGTCTCATGTTAGTTACATTTTCCTAACATCCATATTAACTGTTGTGAATAATTAAAACTGGCATTGATTTTGGTATTAACCAAAGTGCATTACTGCATCAAAACTAACAAACTAACCTATTTTCTGCCTTTTGTTTGTACATTTGTCAGCTTTGCTGCCTTGTTGTGCTCCCTTAGCAAAACATTAGGCCTGCTGCAAACTGTCTGGCAAGTTTGCTGCCAACTTGCTGCAAATGGGCAAGGAGTTCTTGCAAATTTGCCGTGAATTTGCAGCAAATTTGAAAGAAAATGAATCCTTTCTTGCAAACTTAAGATGTTCTTGCAAATTTGCTGTTAAGTAGCAACAATACAAAATTTTCTTGCTAACTCCTACAAACTGGTTGTCGCAAACTTTTAATCTGCAGCAAATTTGCATCAATATTGCTGCAAACTTTTCATTTTGCTAAGGGCTGTTATTATGAAGATTATTTGTAATAATTATTACATATAGTAACCAGGCATTGTCACAGAAATCAAGGGAATGGGGTCCCTCAGGGTGAGATACTCTTTACAAGGTGGGGAAGTGCAGGGAGAGCGATGACTGTCCATTTAGTTTATGACTGTCCATGTACTATTGTTTATGTGGATATTCACAAAATTTAACTATAAGCACATGACTTCAGGCGTTTGGGGGTTCATTGTCACACCTTGAATATTCCAATATGTGAAAATTCACACAAACTGCATATCTTCTAGAAAAATGGTCCAATAAAGTTGCTATTAGAAGCTGTATTTTGGTGCTATGAATCAGTTTAAGCATTTTACTGTTATCTTTTTAATGTGTTAAAAGTGAAAAGAGCACAGCATGGTTGGTGGCAGACACTGTTTAAAATCTGATATACAATTAAATTATACTTACAAATAGTAGTGCACAAAAGAAATAATCACGGCAACAAGGTAAAAGAAGCCAAAGAATGCTACTGCTGTACCTATGGCCACATAGTAGTCTGTCACTAAAATAAAAATCCTCACATAAAGCAAGCACATGAATAATTATGAGGCAATTTCACACAAAATTTGAACAAACTTACTTGCAATGCTTAAAATAGTTCCTTTCAAAGGGTTTTAAAAAAGCAGGAATTGTTCAAAAAAGGAATTATCAATTGAATATCAGAATGAGATATAAATAAATAAATACAATTTTGTGAGTATGTAATAACAATAACAAGTACAATGCATGCAGCATACACGAAATTTGTATTAACCCCCAAATGTAATATGTTCAGGTAACATTTAAAATTTAACCAAAGTAAAGTGTACAATAAATAGCAATGATGAACAGACAAATCAAACAACTCTCATCACCTTTATCTTTAAGATAAATACTTTCCCTTATTACAGTTTTTAAACCATCCAAGGAGTGGAATGTGGGAGGTGTTGTGTGAGAGAGAGAGAGAAAGTGAGAGAGAGAAAGCGTGTGTGAGTGTATGTGTGTGTGTGTGTGTGTCACTCACCTGTCAAACTGTGTTCCACTGTGACAGTTACACTCTTCCACCTCCCCTCCTTGCCAGGTGGAGCCACCTTCTCTGTACCCAGACACTCATAGTCCCTTGGCTTCACTACCAGGACTATGTACACAGCTTTACCAAATACAGATTTCTATAAGAATGTAAGAAAAGTATGAAGATATTAACATACATCATTTCAAACATTAAAAATTATTTCATATCAATTTGCCTTTTAACTTAAAAGGTTAAATTCATTTAACATTTTAAAATATACATAATATACTGTTATTAATGTATGATTACTTTCTTATTTTACAAAACAGTGTTTCTGTGCATAATTACTTTTGTGGTAACCGTAAGGAGAACACTTTACATGTTAGGCATTTGTTTTCTTTACTTTAGGCGAAATGTCCCATTAAAAGAGATGAATAGGTCTCTGGTGGCAAAAAGGTCACAAATGTTACCAGGCCCGTAGCCAGCAATTTCAGAGGGGGGGGGTCATTTTCTGAAAAAGTGGACCTTTTACCATAAAATCCTCATGTACATAGATCAAATTTTACCCAGAGTGGACCTTTTCCCAGCAAAAAGGGTGGTTCTTTCGAACCCCCCGAACACCCCCTGGCTACGGGCCTGGTAAAAAAAATTCTCAAAGGTTTCAAAAAAGCTGGATCTGTCAAGATTCAATCAAAAATAATTGTTCATTTTTACCATGCTTATCATTTTTAAGCAGCATTTCTAACATGATTGTGACACCAATCAGTGTGACAACATTGTGACATATTTCTGACACCACTGTGACATAACTCTGACATCACTATGACATCATACCTGCACAGATATAGCTGCTTTTTTGGTCATAGTCTGGTATTCTCCTGTGAACTCCACATTTCTATCTAGGTCAAATACAGGACACTACAAATAAATAAAAACCAATTTAATTTGTATTAAGTTAATCAATGTAGTACATTAACCCATCTAAGAAGGTTGCTGATTACAATTAACTCATCAAAGAGAACACATCTAGTCCTGCCAATGGCAATGGAACGTGTTAATCATTACATGCCTTTCAACTGGCTGCTTTCCATAAAGACAAAAAAAAAAAACAGCTCAACACATTAGACTTCAAATTATTGCAAATGTCTCAAACAAATGTTTATTGGAAAAATTTGGCATTACCTGAAATTTATGTGAACGTTGTTTTTCTCGTCGATCGTCAAAATAGTTACACGATCAACGAAAAAAGTGACAGCATTGGTTTTAATACACCGTAGATGAAAAATGTTTGACAATTGAATTGATGAAAAAAGTGAATGTTGAGTTAATGACAGGGTCGTTTAAACTTGAAACTGAATCGATGGGAAGGCAGTGAATCGACGAAACATAACTGAATCGACGACATGAATTTTTGCCCTTTTGGCCGCCCATACAAGCTGATGTACGTCCTGTGAACAGAATAGTTTAAATGTAATCTACACCAGTGATCCCGTACTTACATGGAGTTCCTGTATAGAGAGCACCATACACAGGTCGTCCTCTGAGGAAGCACGTACCAGGACTTTGTCCACATTCTCTGGAAACACGTACTGGAAGTATATTGGTGTTGAGGGGGACACCTCTAGCTGGTACACCTTCCCAGTGCTGGAAGAAAGTTTCCAACAGAAGTGGTTTGGTGACTTTTACAGAGTAGGCAATATATCTATTATGCTTTATTAAAAAAATTACTAAATAAAGAGCTCTAGGTACATTTCTCAAATCATTTACAAGTTGTAGTAAAACATTCTGGGTAAAGAATAAATGTTATTGCAAATTGTACAAAATAATAATAATAATAATAATAATAATAATAATAATTATTATTATTATTATTATTATTTTATTTTTTTGTGTGGTTAATTAAAAAATATTTTCTCTACATAATTGTTTTATAAAAATAATCTACTGATTAAAAACCTTCTATATCCACCTTCTGAACTCTGTTACATGACAGCCATCAGATGCCAGACCACTTACATAAAAAAGAAGTCTGCCACTCTGGAAGCATTGAGTTTATAGTATATAGCTTGCTCAGAGAAAGAAGACACTGAGACTTCGATATCTTCCTTAGTCACAGTGGCATTGTCTGGGATGACCTTGCCCTGGTTCTCGTTACACAATGTTCGGCTGACAGTATAGTAATTATAGCTGGAAAGATAAATGGATTTATAAACAGCATCTTTGGCCATGCACACACAGGTGTGCACTGAAATCAGGTCATAAGTTTAAAATTCATCTGACACTGCTATATTTCATGGATTCATCTGGGATGAAGAAAGCCAAGGTACATGTATGTACTCATTCCTTGGTACACTTATTATTTTAAGTGCACTTTTGTGAAAAAAACAAAATAATGTCAATATACTAAATGTGCATGTGTTCAAAGTTGAGGGGGGGACTGCCAGGAGAGGATGCGGCTGTAGTTTTATGAATACTTACGTATGTTCCAAGATGAGGGGGAGCTGCCAGGAAAGTATACTGCTTTGCTGTTTCTCCACAAACAGTACTGGGGTCTTGCTGCTAGCAGTTGCATTCGCTTCTACGTGGATACGGACAGCATTGGTCTATAAATAATAATAGTAATAATAATGATAATACTAAAAATAATAAAAACTAGACGATGTTAACAGGAATTCAGCCATACATGTTCCCATAATTCCTTCCAATGTATTTAGAGTAGCTAATTACCCTGAGGGACCCCATAGGACATCGTTGAAATTCCTATGTAGAAAATTTGAAGCATCCAACCCCCATGGACAGCCCAACCCAGAGTCACTCTGAAGGGCAGAAATCACTAAATCAGCCTATCAGTCAATGTAGTTCAGTGAGAGAAAATTAGTGCTTTTTTCCATTTTTTTCCTGGCATTTCTTGTGTGTTGCTAGGGTTAATTTTGGTATCAACTAGCAGGCTAGGGTGTATACTACTGCCAGTTTTTTTTTCAGGACCAGGCTCAGGTGCGGTGCAGTCGTGAGACCTCTGGCGGAGGGGGCTACTGACTGTGAGTGGTGCAGTGGTTTGTTTACAAACAGAGGGGTGCACATGTTCAAGTGATGCTGGTAAGCAAGCATAACTGATGACAGTACATTTTTTTGCCATTGGGAGTTATGTCAGTGTGTCTGCTGTCCATGGGGATGGGAAATGTTTCACAGAGTAATTTTGTTCATGCAGTATTGCAGGCATTTCTTAGTATGGTCGTCAATGGGAAATTATTTGGTGGTTTCTGCCCTAAAAATACCTAGGTGCCCTTGCACAGCCCTGATGATAAGTCTATGTATTATCAAAGTTTCAACTTCCTCGCTCAAATAGTCTGAGAGGATAAAGCACAAATTTCTAATGTATGGACAAATGGGAAGATACACAGATACATGGACGAGTGGGTTAACATGATCCCCAATTTGTGTCACAAAAGCTGGTAGTATGAGGATAATAATAATAATGACAACCTGAAATTATACTGCAATAACCAAAATTGTAAAGAAACTGGTATTGCCTTACTACAAAAGAATATACTTCATATAAATAAGTGCACACCAGAGACATGCACACAGTTACACCAGCAGACAGTCTACACCATATGTAGTTTGAAAATGCAGTTATGGGACAGAAGCCTGATGGAATACACACTAGAGATTATCAAAATTAAATAAGAGAAAAAACTGTTACATGATGCCCCACAAAACCCAACAACAAAGTTAATTTATATACTCAGTCGTGGCAAAACTGTCTATTTATCTATTCAAATGGATATCAAATCAATCTTTCTTTGAAATTAAACTATCAAATTCTAGCACAGCATGTACATGCATGTAGAAAGTGGTTTTCTTTGTCTGTGAGAAGAAATGAAAAAAGAAGACCCTGAGTGATCTAGAAAAAGCAAGCCAAAAAAATAAATAATTATTTAATAAAATATGAGAGTTGGCCTGTCACGTGTTAAAGCATTCATGAGCAAGAGAATTAAGTAACGGCGCGCACCAACATTGGCTATAGCTATGTGTAACTTGTCACCAGCTGGGATCATATTACATGGCTATTCTCACACCCTATACATATTATTCACAGAAACCAGGGTTATGTAGCTGTCTCTATACAAATAACCATCACAGCAAACCTAAAGCTATTCATTCCACTGTAACATTCATCCAGATATCGATTGAACTTACAGGAAGGAGATTATACCAGAGAAGGTTGGCGATGACATCCCAATCATCTCAGTTATCTGAAACATTCATTTTTGAACAGCTCATAATGTACCCAACCTTCCCCTGGGTTTTAAGATATTCACACTGCTCCATATAGCAGGAATGTCTATAGTGTATTATGAATGAACTTATCAATTTCACAGTGTATTCAGTACACAATTTCCAGTGAAGTGATCATAATAGTTTTGTTTGTGTGAAGTTATCAGTATAGTGTGGTTTTAGCAAAGATATTTTAGAATGACTGGGTGCAATATAATCTTCATTTTTCACAACACACTGGTTTTGGCAAGAAAAGTGACTGACCACAATCAATATGACGAGAGGCTGTCACTTCACCCTTCATTGTTCCCCAGTGCTAGTGTGCTACAGCTACTGTACACAGAGACAAGGTGTCCTGAAACCGGTCAGAATTTTTCAAGAATTTCTTGAATGCTTCCACTACTAACAACTGCCATGTACATGTAGTCTTTGGTTAGGCACACTGCCTGACAGTCATTCATGAGGCTGTTCTTGAAAGTAGCTATAATACTACTGAGATACTACTGATCTTGTCAACCTGGATATGCTGGCGATCAGCTGGTAAATGCCTTTGGCAACAACGGCTAATTGACTTGTTGACAAGTGAACAAGAAAATACATGAATTAGATAGGAAAATCATGCAGGCGACAAAGTTTTGAATTTATTGGAGTTCATATGTTACGGACTTAAAGCAATGCATACCACAGGGTTCTTTGATATCCCCTAATGCAGTGATATCAGCGAATTCTATTAAAAATTAGGGGTTTTGGCTGGGAAACATGTCGTACATGTATGTCAAGACAGCTGATATCCAAGCAGAAAAATTATAGATAGTACTAATAATAATTAGATAACCCTCAAAAATGTGCCAATGATTATGCTAGTCAAGAGCTTATTAATTATCAGGTTAAATTTATATTTCTATGCCACTTAAAGCCTTCCCTGCTTGGAAAGTTATACACATTTGTCCTACTTGTATGTTGTCACACTAAATAATTTTTAAATTTCTGTCATCATCAAGCAACCAGAGATCATACTGCTCAAGGATTCATACTTTAAAGACATTTGTACAGCTATCAGAGAAAAAAAGTCCAGTAATCGCCTCTGATCTGCTGCACGTACCACTACATGTGGGTTGTTAACCATCATACCTTGCAATTACGTATAGTGCTGTTTGGCTAAAATCATCAATATAGTACAGCAGCAGTGTGACTTAATTCAGCTGCTATATGGTTGCTGAATTTATAAAAGCTATCAGAATTTCTTGCGGCACTCAATCCACATTAACTTAGTTCAAGATGTATCCTGAATCACCTAACACTATGAACCTGATTCAACATTATTCATATTATTAATATTATTATTATTTTAAAGAATAAGCCTCCTATTCCCTAAAAATCCAATAACTTTTACATGTTATTATCCACTGTAAAAACCTTAAAAGTTTTTTCTTTGATCAATTCTTATGCTGGCATATACATGAATATCTGCTCCAAAAAGATTTCCATACTGGTATAAGACTATAACTATTTCAGCACGTGTTATTCCATATCATACAAATGTACCACGCAATGAACCAATATTTAATCAATTTAATCAATATAAAGCACATGCAGAAAAATCTTCTCCACCTCTCACACACCTCCCCATGCGTTGTCCCTGCAGGGGCACAGTAATTAAATCTTGGCTCCATTCCAACGAACTCATGTCAGAGGCGGAGAGACCATTACAGGATTAAGCGGTCTTCCTTTCATGTAGGGTCCACCATATTTGAGCCTTGGGCCAGTTGATACTCAGATCTTCTATTCTGAATGGCCCCTACATGTATATTTTTTCACACAGCTAATACATAACTAGGCCGAGTTTGTTTTTTAAAACAGGACCCATGATTACAGAAGACACTTCTACTCTATACAATATCACATTATCACCAACCACATCTAATATTATATTGCCTATCAGACAGGTTGGACTATATTCTGTAGACAACTTCTGGGCTCTTGCACTATTAAATATTATCTCTCAATTCATTACTGCAGTCATCTATAGAGTGGATTCATTTACTTGATTCATCTACACTAAGCCAAGCATCAATTATTCAACCATGTACATTATTCTTTCCTTTGTCTTAAATGAACAAAGGGAGTTAATTACTGTATACCAGTAACAGAGTAGCCTGGTGTTCTGACTTGACAGTTTGTTTTAGTGGATTTTTAATTTTCTAAAAGCATTTTATTAATATCTAAATGCATATTACCTTTGTCTACAGAATTCTTATTGTAATAATATTTATTCATTTATTTTTTGTTGTACACAGCTCCAGTAACATGTCAAGCACAGTTTGTTAAGAAATTTATTATCATTATTGGATATAGTTTTGTCTCAGTTGATAAGCCAGGTAGAACTGTTAATAGTGACGAAGAAAAGCACAAATTATCTGATACAAATGAATAAATAGACCTGTGACTAATTATGTCACTGTGAATGTACATTAAGCCACATGCCAGTTTTGCCATGCTTTCAATAACTAACAACTTCTCATTATTGCTTTGATATCTGCCATATTGAATTACACTTTTTTACATAAATGAACAGTAGACTGTGTATTAGATACACACAACCAATATTCTTAACATGTAACATCAAGATCTGAATAAATTATTATTGTGGTTGTTGTTGTCATTATATATTATATATCATTATTATTATTATTATTATATTCATAATATTAAGTACTATTATTGGGTGTTTGCAAAAAGGGATAATAACCATTCGTAAGATATCCATATTTCACAATAAATACACTGTAAACAACTCACAGAAACATAATAAATTATATTTTACCACCAAAACGGTAGTTAACGCAATCATTCTAGAATTTGTGCTTGCCATCACATCATGTGACCTCCACATAGATGGCTGCACTCTGTAATAATCTCTTAAAGATGCATACAAAGTCAATTTTTTGCCACAAAACCAACCAAATGCCAGCATACCGTTTCAAGTAGTATAACTAAGAGAATTACCAAAAGGCATTGTTTAATATTACCCAAAAATGATGTTTGAATGGATTTTTCTGCTAGCATTCTATACTGTAAGTCAGTAGGGCAGAAAAATAGGTCACGAAAGTAGGTTAAATTTCCGACCAAAAATTTAAAGAAAATTAAAGGAGCAGTCTAAAGCTCTTTTATGGCTGATTGAGTGATCTATTCAGTTTATGCCTTGGCATGTCGAATTTATTTGAGTCGTATAAGAAATTAGTAGAAGTGGTTTACATGTGTTACTGGGAATCCACGCTCCACCGATGTTCGGTTCGTATGTACCTTTAAGATTATTACAAAAAAAAAAACTAACTTTTTAGAAAAAAAAACAGGGACCAACTTTGAATATGGGAATGGATTGATTAAACATTGGTAAGTATGGGAAAATTGTCCTTTACCCCAGGAAAATCTATTTTTTGGTCAAAATGAACAGTTGTTATCCCTTTAACATTATTCTGTTAGGTTATTAAGCAGTAGGTTTTGCCAACAATAGTATTAAAAATAATGTCTTGCTGAATTACATAAACTGTTCAAAATACATTGACCTATTATGCACAAAATGACTAGAAAGCTTATAATGTAAAAACATTCTTGGGTTCAATAATTATAATAATAACAACAACAATTATTATTATTATTATTATTATTATTATTATTATTATATAGCAGTAATACCAGCAGCAGATGGCAGGTCCAGTTTTATACTGATACTCCATAACTTCCAATTCCCAAGTCACCAATCCATCTTCAATAGACGTAAGTACTAGGACTGCAGTCCAATCTCCCTGGGGTATAAAATATAGCTGAGGGTTCCTAAACTGCAGTCTCAAGTTCTTTGATGTGGTATATGTAAAGTATCATTGTGATTATCTGCTCTGATCTTTTTTTCTGAAGTATTCCACTACTGGGAAAATCTGCACCGTTTAGATGCTTCTTTCAAGATATGAAATGTTCATATAAGCACTGCTTGACTGCTAATTTTTTAAAGATGCTTTGCCTTAAGTAATATACAGAAAGAGTACCAACCCTTAATCTGCTTACTTACCCATTTGGTACATTCCATGTGGCACAGATTGTTTACAGTGCATTTCTCCCATAGAAAATAGTCGAGAAAAAAAAAACCTGGATGAAAGTTGTCCACATTGTTTGTGCTTTTTTGTATGATTTTTGCAAACACTTTTATTTGTACTCTTGCATGTTGTAAATTCAGTGTTGTCAATCACAAATCAACGGCTATAGATCAAAAATGGCAATTGTTGTTTGTGAGGCCTGATATACAGTATAATATATTAGAAAATGCAAATGAAAACTTGAGAAAAAATCTACTGCTGTAACTGACTTTCCCAACTGCCCAAAAAAAATTTTTTTTGAATAAGCCTATAGTTAACACCTATCAAATGAGATCATGTGAGACCAACAATATATTTTTTTTTCAAAACTTGCATGTGCATCTGTCTATAATATACAAAATAATGCCCGACTAGTAAGTGCTGTGAAGCAACAAATAAAAGCTGATAGAAATTACCCACAGACATTTTTGTGGTTGATTTTTTCCTAAATTTTGAAAAACTAGTATTTTGCAGAACAGTGAATTTTCGTCCTATGTGCATTTTGTAAGTTAGTATTATACTGCTTTCCAAGACATCCAGGCACACAGAAAATTGGTAAAAAGTGAGCCCACTTCAGTTCACACTGATGCTTGCACATTTTCTTGTCTTGTATAAGGTCACGCAGTGCCTACAGGCTTGTTTTATGCTATTTCAGATGATTTCCCTTCACAATCAGCATTGTCATAATGACCTTTCGCATGATCCCATCTCAAAACCACCACATCTTACACAATGTCACAACCAACACATTTAGCACAATGTTACAACCATCCCATCTAACACAATATCACAACCATCACATTTAACATAATATCACAACCAGCCTATCGAACACAATATCACAACCACCACATCTAACACAATGTCACACGTCCTCCCATCAAATATAATGTCACAACCATATCAGCTAACACGTCACAACCTCTTCATGTAACACAATGTGCCCCTTACTTCATCCATCACAACACAATACAACAAACAGAGTCTCAGTTAAATAATATATACCTAACAGTCTCAGTTACCCACTATACACCTAACTATACTCAGTATGGAACTTTGACCAATTCACTGATCAACTGAACAGTGTAATATCAGTAAAGGCCATTTACACATTAGCCAGTGATCTGACATCATTAGCCAGTAAAAGTTTGTGGGGAGGAGTAGATCTTTCAGAATGTGTAAATTCAGTTGTTTGACTTGGACAGTAGATTTTTTCATAAAAAATAACCTTTTTCCTCAATTTTTCTAACATATGTTTGAGTGTGTCGCACTTGCCACCTACCAACAAATTCAACATCAGATTCTCCCAAACTACTAAAACATGTAAAAAATGACACCAATGTGTATTCTTCATTGCTACATGTTTGGTAAGTGCCTACCATATTTAGGTGAACTTAGGTCGGCTGAAAAGGCTCTTAGTTAAGTGACTGCTTAATTGAACAGGCATGAAAATAATCTTTCACCATACTGTAAACTGAAGATAAGGTTACTTTTATGTTTGGTTTAGTTATTCAATAGTTATTTACATTTTGATGGTGTCAAACAAAGTCACACAATGAAAATGCCCAATATGTGAAAATTAAAATTAAAAAAAAAATAATAATAATAAAATAAATAACTTCAAGAAATATAATCTAACAGATGCTATTTTTTTTTTTTTTTTTAATTTTTGACTTGTATTAAAATGCCATAAATAACTCAAGATATGTCTGAGGATTTTAAGTCACACTGTTTTCCATAAATTGTGTTGATGGCACACAGTACACTGTGATGACAAAAACAATGTCCACAATGACACCCCCACCACTGACAGACACAGGTGATGGTTATAATGTAAAGACAGACTGTGTCTGTATATAAAAAGCCAGCTAGAATAAAATAAAATAATCTCATGCCCAAAAACAGTCACCCCCTGTCCCTTACCTCATTCAGAAACACATTGAAGGCATAGGTGTGAGATTTTCCCTTGAACACTGTCCCCACATAATTGGTATCCAGCTGGGCGTTCTGGGTGTTCTGGGCGCTGACATACCACACCAGGAGGACAGCACACAGGACCCACACTGAGTATACGCAAGCCATTATATAGGGCTGATCTCCAAGTTTACATCATTCCTGAAATAACATTTTGTAAATACTCAAGTGACTGAATATCTACTCACTGAACTGTCAGACAACATCATTTTGATGTATGTCACACCTACTAGTACTGAAGCTGCTAGGGGGTAATTAACTATCTTTTAGCAGCTTCAGTAGGCGTGTCAGACATCTAAGCACCGTAAGCTGAAAGTAATTTAGGGAGAATCCCCTTGGCAATACATCGATATACGTAGGTATAGGAACCCAGTCAAAGAAAATATAATTATTCATTTCAGCATAACAGTCTTAACTAGGTATGTGTAATTCACTGGATGACTGATAACCTGAAAACATATCTACATATATCTACGTACAGTAGTTTTATTTTAGTAAGTTAGATCTAGATTACACATGACTACAGTTCTAGATTAATGTTATCAACCTAAACACTTCCATTGCCTAAAAACATCACTAAATGTCAACGGCAATATAGCAGTTTTATCAATAACTTAATCACATCAAGCCACCTTTATACTTTATGTAATGAAAACACACTTACTGACACTTTTAACATACAACTACAGTGTATCTACCTATATAAATAAATACATTATGTTCATTATTTAACATTTTTCATTAAATTTTGAACCTTTCAGTTCTGTAAGGTATAAACTGAACAAAATAAGTCCTCTCTCAGTCTAATTTTCAATGAGGTTTGTCAAGGGCCATAAAGCCTTCAGATTCAAACTAAAATAAAGCTTGAAACATGCAGTTGTATCTACCCCAGACTTTAATCCCCTGCATGAAGTATGGAGCAGAATATGGATTCATTATAAGGCAAAAGAAAATCACCTTTGAAATGTGGATAAAAAAAATTTATTTAGTAACTTCTCTGCTTTCTGCCCTGCAGTTGGTTTAGTGCATGTCCAAATGTTACCGTGCATCATCAGCACACAAAGATCCATACTTGATATACATGTGAAATGACAAACCTGCAGTTTACCAATATTACATAAAACCAATAAGCAAACAACAACAAACACAAGACTAGTACACGTACAGTAACTTGTACAAGTAGCGGCCGGCTAGGGTCAGGCTACCTGTATATAATGTAGTCTGAAATGTAAGATACCTGCTGACTTGCATGTCTAATATTCCTAGAGATATCAGTGAAAAATTTGCCTTCAGAATGACGGGCGGCACAGAGCTCACCGCTGACTGAATATCTCAGTGAAGCTTGCTTGGCTGACAGCCGGCATTTCTTTTTTGTTCCAGTGATCCATAATGTTGACCACACAAGTCACGAGACCACAAATCATCATTTTATTGTCAGATGCAGAATTTATCAAGTGATAATTTATATGGCGTTTTACGTACCTTTGTACGCCTCCTTTCTAATCCATACCACCCTCCAGCGTATGCCACGTCCACTCAGATAAATTAATCAGAGACGGGGGATTATTTTCTATAGGTGTACAGCTGTACTAGCAGTCGAACTTCCATAACCAGGAAGTATTCAAATACGCATGCGTGTCGAGTTAGGACAAGCAGCTACAGAAGGCCAAGGTGTCGCGAGTCAAGCGTCAGGTGTCGTCATGAGCCAGAGTGCTAAACACCTTGTCTACGTACGTGCACCTTCTAGATCTGTTCATCAATAATCTATATCAGTAGGCTTGGTTTTACAATACTTTGACCTACTCTCAATCTCAGTTGATTCAGCTGAAGCATTTCATCTAATATTGATAACGTTTAGGCCTATTATAGAAAACAATAACTAATACGTGCATGTAGGGCCTACTCAGTACAATGTATCCATGTCTGAAGAAAAATCCGGTAATCTTTTCACAAAGTAAAACAGAAATTCAATTAAAAGTCGAAGTGACACTTTGGAGTACAAATAGAGGGGTCCCTTCCCCACCCACCACCCCTTAATTCCCGTCCCCGTCTCCTTTATCCCCGGTTCTCACTCAAAATAAGAATAAAATTAGGGCTTACGTAATGTTATGTCTAAGCTCAAAATATCCAAAATACTGAAAATAAAGAACCCTGCCGATGACAATTCAAGCTTGTCACCTTTAGTTCGATGTCACTGGTATATATGCACATATGTATGTAGGCCCTACATGAAAAAAAAAAAAAAAAAAGAAAGAAAGAAACGACTGCAGACTATCTGAAAACCGTCGTCCTGTTCACATGTCGGGGCCGTAGGCCGGCCGGCAGTGCCGCCACCCCAGCGTCCAAATGTCAGCATCGCAGCCACCACATGTCAGCGACAGCAGACACAAGTAAGCAGAATCCATCTACATATTAAAGCACAAGGATAAAAAATGGGAGTTTCCCACAGTTCTCCGAGTCCATCAGATTGCCCCTACTTTGATATTGATATACGATTGTCCAGATGAATAGGGTTACTTACATCTAGGATGTCTCTCCACCATCCACCATACATATAGTCTTCTATCTGTTAGAAAATTGTACAAAATAACTATTAACAATTTTGTGATATCTAAATTATCAATCAGTGGTTAATAATAATAATAATAATAATAACAATAGCAATTCAATTCTTTAGAATGCGCTACACACGCGTCTCAAAAGACTAAAACTACAGAGATAAATTAAAAATTAACATATAAATAATTAAACTCAAAGATACTAGTTAACAAAAATGTTCTTTAAATAAAAAGGTTTTTAAACATTCTTTTTAAAACAATGATCATTAAAAGTGACATTTGATATAAATGAAATTGGACCAGGAAAGGAGGGTCCCATTGGGGGTGGGGACTTGATCCTAGTTCACGGGAAATAAAAATCATCATTCTACAAATAACAGGAAATATAAATATAAATATAGTCATATCTCATCAATGATGCGCGAAGAAAATCCTGATAATCACGAACTGTACCTAATACATTCGTCTCACGAAGGGTGGAGAATAAAAAGCGGCATTCATGAGTCAAGGGAATAAGGTGCTTCACGAATCACGCTAAAAAATGAACATTTCACGCATCACGGGAAATAAAATTTGCATTTTTTTTGTTACGGGTATCGAAAATAACCAATGAAACCGTTAAAATTGGTGCAGCAGTCTCAAAACTCCTGCTTCCATTTGCTTTAAGAGTCTTTTTTATCATTTTGCTTAAGTTGAAGTTGACCACTGGCTATTTTATTGATAAAGTTAAGTGGACAGTCGTCCTTTGAAAATTTAAAAGTCAAGAAAGATATCCTATAGACTGTTCTTTGAGACACCGGTGAAGACCGGGAAGAACTGGTGCGATGTGTTGCTTGGACATAAAAACATTAGGCTGTTATGTTGGTGGTAGGCCCTACTTCTGAGTTTTTCGGGGGAAGACCAGCTGCTGAATTCCGAAAAGACTTAACTTTTCCCATTTGAAAGTTAGGTATTCCAAACAGGAGGGGATGTAAAATGGACAGTTTCCCATTAAAAAATTTAAAAGTCAAGAGTCTATTTTATCAAGGAGTTATAACAGACTATATAACTCCTTGATTTTATAGACTATTCTTTGAGACACTGTATGCTAGCCAATGAAGATTGCGGAGAACTGGTGTAGGCTACATGTGATGACTGTTATGTGATGGGACTTCTGTAGTACAAAAAGTAGAAAAGCGTGTGGTATGATTTTTTTCAGTAGGCCTATTTTAGTGGGGCCCTGATTTCTGAGGGTACCCACGACCCACCTCGTGCATGTAACGATTTTACGACAATCGATTTCGAACCAATCAAGGTGACAGCCGAGCGTGGCCTGGGTAGGTTCTCGAATACAAAGCGACCTCTAGAGGCAAGACCTCACTTGTCACGATTCCAGCATCAAGGTGACACAGCCAAGTGACACAGAACCAACAGATACAGGTAATCAATGAATAGAAAACACCGATCTACAGTTGTAACGTAACAAATACTGATTACAGCTGTCAACGCAAGTTGTGGAATTTTGGAACGACCAGAGCACAAACGGTAGGCCTATATGATATGCATTCAGTACAAAATGTACAGTTTAAGTGCGTGTAGACGGAGCTCTATATATGTAGTACGCGTACTAGTAGCAGCAATGTTTATAATTAATAGTGCGTGTGAACCAACGTGTTACTGTTATTAGTGGAGTTCTAGTTTATACCTACGCATGTATAGTTAAAGTACTCTCTTACCACAGATTGTGATAGTAATCTGTTACAAAATCATATATTGTATCGCCAATGTTTTAATTATGTATCCTATTTTAGCAATCAGAGGCCCCTGATATCAGAGGGTATAGCAAAAGTATCAGCAACGTCACTTTGCTATAAAGCGTAAGCAGTGGCGGATTTAGAGGGGGGGGGGGGCAGGGTACGAAAGGGCACTGTTTGTTCCCCAAAGCACCAAATTTTTTTTCGAAAGCCACTCTCATAGGGCGATGGTCAGCTTCGCATCCAAGGCCTGTTGTTCTGGCCCCCCTTCCTGGATCCGCCCCTGTAAAAAGTATGGTGAATAAATATAACAACAGGCTAGTATAAACAGTTCATTTAGGAAACTGTTTACTTAGTGTATTGCCTTCAAACAATATTCTGATTTAAACACTCCACCCATGCAGGCACATCCCATGGGGGGGGGGGGGGGGGGGTTGCAACTTTATGACGTACCATAGTCCCCATTCAGAATAGGGGACTAACTAGTCCAAGGGCCAAATATGGCAGACCCACTTGGATACTTCCCCATGGGATATCTATTCAGTGTCTGTTAGCTTTAATTGTAGTTGGTTGCCATATTTGACCCGCGGACTAGTAAGTCCCCTATAATTCTGAATGGGGCCATAGATCAATCCATCTGTACATGCCAAGCCTGAGATTCCTATCATCTAAAAGCAGATTTCTGACAGAAATTAACTAAAATCACATATCCTTATATAAAATATATTCTAAGATTATCAACTGAAGGTAAAGTACATGTATAAAGCTCCAGTGTTCAGAAAATTAAAAGTTTTCATTTTTACTTTTCAGAAAAGCTGATAGTAGCTGGTCAACACAGTAGAACCTAATTATGGGACTCATATTTCGACAGGTAAGAAGGAGGATGTGAAATTTTTGTAGGTATTTCATGTATAATTTTATACTGTACTAGTATATACACACATTTCAACCACTCTCTCACAACATTATCTTTTTGGCATTCTAACTGTGCTCATTGTTTTTCGGTGTTTTATTCTCAGCTGGTTTTTTAAAATAATTGCATCATAAAATACATCAAAATTTACGTGCGGAAATATTTGATCCCAATAAGAAATCTTTAGATCTGCCTTTGTTCATTGTATTTGCTTGTTATATTCATGATCATGGAATTGAATGAAGGTGTTCTTTTTGCAGCAGTGTTTAATGAATTGTTGTTTTGCATGAACATCCATCCCAGCAAAATTAGTCTTGTCATGTGATTCTAAACAGTTTTAATCTTTTTAAGGGAAAATTAAACATTGCAGTTTACTGAATCACTGCCGGACATATGAATTTTCTTCTCTTCCAATTAACCTTAACACTGTTGCTTTAATATATGATAATCCTGTTCAAATGTTGGTTTTAAGCTTAAGATTATACATAACAAATGTAAACAGTAACATCATTCATTAAAATTCATTATTTTAAGCCAAGGCGGTAATATTTAGGTAGAAAGCTAAAGGTACACAGTTAATTCGAATCCATATTCCTCCCGACCCCCTCACTTGTTTTAAGTTTAAAATACTAGATGAAATTCGTTATATAAGCTGTTATAGCAAGGAGTTATAACAGATCTGTTATAACTCCTTGGTTATAGGTAGAGTTATAAACATTTATAAATATGAACAATATAATCAGCTTTCTGTGATAAACAACTGTCATGTTTTGTCTTGTTGAAATTGGCATTCACTCAAATAAATTTTAAATAGTAGGTGCTTGACAACTGAACTCTGGGCCATATATGTGTGTGTATGCTCTCTCCAGCCACTCTGTGATTTGGTCACAACTGAGGGAGTACATGCATGGGTAGTGAGGGGTTTACTTACTTTACAAGTCACAAGGAGAATTGTCTTTAAAACCCATTTAGGTGTGCAGCATATAAAATGACAGCCGACAGTAAGGAGTCTGCATCCCGCAGCTCATGGATTTCTGTTCACGAGACTTGTCTTGGCAGTAAATTGAATATATCCAGTTTCTTTCCATAGGTTTAATTCAAGCTCTGTTTTATTCAACCATAGTGAAATATAATATAGCAGTATCAGTGTACTTTCTTTAGGTTTTGACCAGACACATTTTATCATTCAAACACTGTGAAATGAGATATGTGTGCCTTCATTCAAAAGGTGCTAGTGTGACTGTCTGTATGCACTGCTGAAGTCAGGGCTTCATGTGCACTATTCTTGTTGCCACAGTTAATGGGAAGTACTGTACCATTTATATTTATACTCACAGTAACTGATACTCATGAAAGAAAAGTAAAATGCTGCTGAAATTTAAAAATGGGCACAATCAGATTATTCTGTATATTTTTGATGTAGATTTTTTCAATAATTTTGTATTGATCTGTGGACTCTGGTGTGTCATCCAAATGGTAAATGTTTTAGCTGAAATCTGCTGATGTTACTTTTTGGCCTAGGACACATGTACAGGTTAAATTTCTTAGGATCAAAATTTAAAATTGGTACATCTAGGCATATGCATAATTCTATTTTTGCTAACATTTATTTCACTTAATTTAGGTTTTTTTTATGTACAAACACAAAAGTGCCATTCACTTTTTAGTCACTGCAACTTTTGGTTCTTAAAGCAAATGAAAGAGTTGGATGAAGGGGGAGAAAATATCACTATTAAATAAATAAATATTCAAGCAGTATCTCCAACACGTTGTGTAAAATAAGCTAGATTAAATGTTATATAGTTTCATCGTACTATATATCTCATGAAATTCTGATTTATTTGTAAGACTTCTCCTCTCCATTCACAGCTCTTTGAGAGTGTTTCCTCCACCTACACATACATCCTAGCAGATGCAGAGACCAAGGAGGCAGTCATCATAGACCCTGTGATGGAGACAGCAGAAAGAGATGCACAGCTAGTAGAGGAGCTGGGACTTACACTGAAATATGCAGGTACATACAGCAAATTTGTGACTGTGAATTTATACAAGTGTGTAGTAGGGTTTAATCCTTATATATATATATATAGAGAGAGAGAGCCTTCACGTAGCTTGCATATATCAGTACATGTGTGTGTGTGTGGGTGTGCATGTGTGTGTGTGTGTGTGAATGACTGGGTTTGTACGTGGCCGTAACTGATGGTTTGCATACAAAACATTTTCTTTTCTGTGCTCCAGTGAACACCCACGTCCACGCAGACCACGTGACAGGCACAGGAGAACTGAAGAAGAGGATTGCTGGCTGCAAGAGTATCATCTCCAAGGCAGCTGGGGCCAAGGCAGACATGTTTTTGAACAACGGGGACAAAGTGGAATTTGGGAAATACCACTTGGAAGCCAGGAGCACACCTGGTCATACTAATGGTGACTATGGAAAATTTTAAGGAATACTTTTTGATATTACTAATATATATATACTATGGTAATAAAAGTGTTTTGATGAGGAACTACATGTAGCTTTCCCTATATGATACATAATGGGACATTTTTATTTCATTCAAAATTTCTTGTAGATCTTGTTAACAGGGCAATATTTCGTAAATATTCTGAATTCAGATAATTCCAGGAAACAAAATGTAGAAAAATGCAAGAACAAATGATTTTTTAAAAACATTATTTTGTTAACCATGTACATGTGTAAAGGTGGAATTCAGACCTTATCATGCATCAGAAGAAAAGAAAGTAGAAAAAATTTAACAGTGTTTTCTAGGAATGATATTTACTCAATTTTGTTTACCTTTAGGTTGCATGACCTATGTACTGAATGATAAGTCGCGTGCCTTCACTGGAGATGCTCTGCTTATCCGTGGCTGTGGAAGGACAGACTTTCAGCAAGGTTCCCACTGGGTCACTCCAGTCCACTTCTTTTAGCAGCTTAACTCAAGTTGAAATTTTGGACATTTGATTATCATTTTCTTTGGCAAAAGAATTTTTGAGAAATTCATATGTTTTTTTACCTCAGGCATTTTTCCCTCATGCTAAAACATAACTTTCATATAAAATTTGTACAGTTTTCTAATGTTAAATATTAGAATAATGAAAACAGTGATAAAAACATTGAAATGCTAAATGTCAAAAAATGAGGGTGTCATTTACACCCTGTATTTTTATGCATTTCAAGAAAATACAAAATCTTATAGCAGATTTTTTTCCAGTACATTAAAAAATGCATGCTTTTACAGGATGATGGCAATTTTACACACACACACACACACACACACACACACACACACTATATCTTCTATATCTGTATGTTGTAGGTAGCCCTCTGACCTTGTATGAATCTGTACACACACAGATCTTGTCATTGCCCCAGGACTGTCTGCTGTACCCTGCACATGACTACAAAGGTAAACTTAGAAATGTCACCAACAGGTTGTAAATTATAGCGACAAAGCATCAAATACTGTGTGTGTGTGCATGCGTGTGTGCATGCAATGCATGTGTGTATGAATGTTTAAGTGAACATAGTTTTTGATGTTTTGACAAAATCTTTAGAGTGCTCTTTATAGAGCTAATTAAGCCTTGCTATAATTAAGTGGATAAATGAAATGGACATAGCTTTGTTGCATTGTATAGATGAAGTAATAATTTTGTTACACATATTTACATATGTATAAAAATACATTGAAGAGTATTAAGATCTTACTTTTTTCATATATTCATTCAGCAGTTTAGGGCAAGTAATCAAAATGTTCATGTCTTCAGTATAATTTGAAATGATAGGCTCTCTATGTAAATTGTTTATGACAGCATTTCATTTGAAAATAATATACCATTAAGAGACTATCACACTGCATTATGAGATTTTATTCAAATGTTTAACTCTCTCTCTCTCTCTCTCCCTCTTTTTTCTCTCTCATACAACTGATAATGAACCCTCTCCCCACCAGGCCGGACAGTCACCTCTGTTGGGGAAGAACTGAAGTTCAATCCCAGGCTGACCAAGTCCAAGGAAGAGTTTGCCAACATTATGAACAACCTGAACCTTAACTATCCCAAGCAGATAGGTAAGCTGCCATGCCCTGCTATAGGCAATCTTAAAACCAGCACTGCCTGGAGCATGTAATACTGGGCCAAAGTTGAGTGATAAAAGAGTGGTCATTGTGGTCAGTAACAAGTTTGGCCAAAGTATGCTACCTAATATGTAGGGTTAGGTGTAATTTTTAAAAATTTTTGTTTTAAGAATTCTTTCTTGTGGTGTAAAGTTCATGGATGTGACCCTCAGACTATCTGCAATCCTGAATAGCATGCTAAATGTGCACATGTATTTTGAGAATATGTTTATAAATTTCAAATCTATTATAAATAGATATTTGTATTTATAAATTTCAAATTGTATCATTATTGATATTTCTGTTAATTTTTCAAATGTTATCATTTTTGATATTTGTCTTAAAATTTTTCATATCTTATCATTATTGATATTTATGTTTATAAATTTCAAATCTTATTCTTATTGATATTTGTGTTTATAAATTTCAAATCTTATTCTTATTGATATTTGGATCATTTGCTTTGGTGTGTTTTCAGACCGTGCTGTACCAGCCAACATGAACTGTGGAGTGTTTGAGACGCCATCCGTGTCCCAGTAGACTGCAGTAAAGTAGTCATTTACACAGCTGAAACTAACTTTCACCACTATATACTCCATATATATAGCTGTGATCATACTCAAAGACTACTAATTTTGTAACCACCGATTAAAACTGTGACTGTTAGATGTCATTGTGCAGTTTGTTTCCACATATTAGGCACCATGAGCATGTGATATGTACATGATTGCAGAAATAGCACATATATTTTCACCACATATTTTGTACATAAACAAATGAACAACCATCAACAGCTGCTGTAACTCCTTTGCTACAGAACATACAGTGTGTTAATGTCTAAGTGTGCTTGAGATTTATTTGATCAAAGTTGTGTGTGCACAATGAATTGGCCAAAAAGAATGAGGATGAGGATACTGTAACTTACCACTTTCAGTGTTGGTCATTTTGTAGTCCTTGTGGAGGACTTAAGTGAACATACTTTGACTGAAGCAGCTGGATTAGGTTTGAATGGCTAGTGGCAGGCTTACAGTATGTGACCCATATGGCAGAAATGTAGGGTATCAGTTTTGTGTAGCAATAAAAATTGACGACTTGCATACGCTGCATGCACACACTAACACATGTGCACACCACTTTTGTCCACATCTTATGCAAGTTTAAGGTTATAGTATTTTTATAAAGCAAAAATCAAAAGGACAAACTTATTTACCTGTTGAAATTACAGTCGGCAGGTTCAGGTTTTGTTTGAATGTACATAGCATGGTCATGGTGAGTTGATCTTTTGCACTTATTCTATTAAAACCATCCATTTTGACTCATATCAATTTTATCCATATGTTGTATTCAGTATAGCAGTTTAAAACAATTTTATTTTTTACTATCACCATATGTTGAATGTTACCAATCATTTACTAAGCTATTGTTACTTTCTACTTGTGTTAGTGCTCAAAGGCCTTCTGTGATTACCACTACATTTTGATTGCATAATGTTCCCAGATGTATTTTATACTCTTTTGTATTCTTCAGTCTTCAGTTGATTAGGTTGTTGTTTAATGTGTCAACAGAACAGACTGTAAATCAACAGTTTCAATGTAACACTTGTTCTACATGACAGATGTGATGATTTGGAAGGCATTTATTATTTAAATACTTTTCTGTTTCAAGATTCATTGTTAAATATTTTGATTAATATTTTCATTTTAACTACTAGTATTATGCTATATGAAATAATTATTATGAAAAATAAAGGTTTATAAGTGTTTTCTATCATTTGGTCATTTATTGTTGACAAAAACTTACATGTACGCAGTACATAATGCAGAAATATTTTTGTCGGATGGCGGTAGGTTTACCCAGACGACAAAATAACGTTACGTGTGAAAAGACGGCGTGAACACAAAAGATATTTATATAAATAAAAGCATATCACCCGTTTTAGCAAATTTACGAGTGTCCCTTGTATGATCATCAAGCGGGAAAAGAATGAAAGGGACCAATAGACTTGTGAAGATTCTTTTGTCTATAGCTACTTATATTTGTCTGGTCTTACCAGCCTATATTTCATCTGCTTGCAGTCAGACTTCATCAGGGAATGAGGTTGTGATAGGTGTGACAACCTATCACCCCCTCTGGTGTGCTATTTGGTCAGATCCCCCCTTGCCTGCCCCTCCCTTAGGAGTGGTAGGTAGAGATTGGGTAGCTCAGTCCCATCATTCCGGTTCAGCTTGGCCCCATGTAAGCGGATGTTAATCGCTTCAAGAACTTTCCGGTGTAGGTCCCGTGGCTCTCTTCCCAAGATTTTTATGTCTTCTAGGGTTGTTTATGTTATACAATGCCCTGTTTGTTCCTGGTGTTGTCACAACTATCACAACCTCATTCCCTGATGAAGTCTGACTGCACGCAGATGAAATATTGGCTGGTAATACCAGACAAATATAAGTGGCTGTAGACAAAAAGAATCTTCACAAATCTATTACAATAACATAACTAATAAAACTTTTCTACACGAAAGGAACCAAGCATTAAGTACCATGGACTTGCTTGTTTTTTTTTCCAGCATCATACTACATGAAATTTCTTTTTTTCTAAAAATTTGATATATTTCTTAACACCAAACGTGAGCAGACGACAGTACTCCTTCCTCATGATAAACCCGCTGGTCCATTTTGACGGTGGCATTTCCAATGTTTCTCCAAAGGTTGCGTTACTTTGACAAAATTCCGCCACCTTACTATTCACTGCCTTAAAATTACGGACTTCATTGAAGAAATCAGTATTTTGGTTTTCGAGCACTTTTTCAATCCTCAACTTAAAGTAGTCGTAGAGAATATAGTCGGCATAGCTCAGCTCTCTGTATCTTTTAACTACCGTTGGATCATCGACTTCTTTAACAGCCGAGTTATAATCCTCTGAAAAAGAAGAGCCAGTTTTTTGCTGAGTGTAGAAAAATTCATGTGTTCCCCAGCACAGCATTCTCTTCAGCAGTATCAGGCATTCCTCAAAATATTCCAAAACTATTACAAAATCAAATTCTCGGTCTATGTGGTATACATATTGCCTGGCCTCCTCTACTGCGTGGGGAGTGCTTTGGGTGGTGTTGGCCGGAACCTTAAACCCAAGGTAACGTATCATTCGGTTCCAAAATCTGGCTGCCTCAGGGGATGTATATAATGATGAGTTAGAAAAAAACATTTCCAGCTGGTTTTTCCCTTCGAGTCCAAAGTATGCTCCCTTATGACGATAATTAAAAAAAGATTTAAAGGCACTCAGTGGTTCTCTAATAATTGTCACATAAAAGGCATCATTTGGTACGAGGTGCTCATGATCTTTGACAACCTTATATCTTACGTGGCTTGCGAATATGTCATGCTTATCACGTTGATGATCGCTGTCGTTCAGACTTCTCAGCAAGGAAACCAAGTTAAACTTACTGCCAAGAGGGAGCGCCGTTTTTAAGCTGTGCCGGAATCCATATCTTAGAATAATACTGGAAAGGGTAGAACTACCGCACTTGGGAACTTTGATGAACAGGACGTGTTCCTTTGGGGTACATGGCATGGACGTGACGGAGGCGTTCCAGACGTCCAGGAGACTTCGTGAACGGTATCTTGGGTTAGCAGCATGTTGTCTTTTATGCGAGGCTGCTCTATCGTCGTCTTTTTGGATCCTGCAATTTTTAAATCAAATTTAGATCACACATCATTTTTATATGGACACTTCATCTTAAGGCTTTAGTACTCTCAACCGATGTGTTGAGAGAAAGGGGGTCCACGATTCATTTCCCGGCCTAAGAGCGCCTGCTGTCTCTACGCTAGGCTCACAATACCCTCTACCAGACCGACAGATTGATTTTCCACAGATATTCACAAATAGGGGAGACCGGGGCAAACCCCGGGGTAAGTTGGCTCCCCGTCAATTTATGAAAAAGTAACTACGAGGTAAAAAAAATTGGCCACATACTCTCGTGAAGTGACCGTAGCCTACAATGCTAAGAAGTTAAAAAGTTTTAATTAAGCGGTGAGTCCAAATAAACGATTTTTGCACCTAAAAGTAATCTTGTTTAAGGGCGCATTCCCATAGATTTTAGATCGATCTATCCCCGTGGGGAGTCTTACTAGATTACTGTCAGATAATCCGGCTTAAATGTCCGTCCCGCCAAGAAGTTTTAAAGAAGTTATAACTTCTTGGTCCCGCCTACTACAAGCTGTGAGGGGGTAATTAGCTTTCGTGCCCGCTCGGCTGACAGTTATTTATCGTGAACCCCCCCCCCCCCCCCCCCCAGGGAGTAAGGTCGATCTAGTTGGATCGATCTCATCTCTGGGAATGGGGTCTAAGAGGTTTAAAAATCTATTTTTATAGGCTTTTGATCGAATATAATATATGTATAGGGCATCAAACAGAAGCTCATTGTTACAGGTTTCACTGAGATGTATCGTCGTTGCTCATTCTAGCACTATAAATGGCCGCCAGCCTTTAAAATAAATAATGTGCACCCGGGGCTAGTTGGCCCCCTTGGCTCGGGGCAAGTTGGACCCTCATATTACCCACAATCCTTTGCGCGCAACAGAGCAAGAGACCATTGTTTAAACAAACTCAATGGTTTGTTAAATAATTACCAGTTTAAAACTGAATTTGTTAGTTTCTTTTAAAACGAAAATTTATTATTCATTTTCATTCATTAAAAACCTGCTTTATACCATTATTAACTTATTCTTAATTAAAAGAAAACAAGTTTTATTAATAGATACATGTATGTTGGTTCTTGCAACACATACAGCGTGTCTTACGGAACCCTCAATAAATCTGCCTCATTTGAACTATATGTTCATCAAAGACTCTCAAAAATCAATTTAATAAATTAGAAATGTGTAAAAATGTATTTCAAGGCGATTACATGAGATACTTACTTTATTTTCCTGACGTCAATTGCGTTTTTTTTTTTTTTTTTTTTTCATTTTTTGTCAAATTATGAGCCATCTGGCATTATATTAAAAAAATAATGACGAACGTTGCATACGTAGCTTAGTTCATGGGGCTGGCTTTGAAACCGGTTTTGTTACTCTAACTCATTCCAAAAGTGTCTGACTGGGCCAACTAGCCCCGGTCTCCCCTATGTCTCTATTCCCATAGATTGTAGATCGATCTATCCCCGCGGGGAGTCTCACTAGATTACTTTCAGATAATCCGACTTAAATGTCCGTCCCGCCTACTACAACCTGTAAGGGGTTAATTAACTTTCGTGTCCGCCCGGCTGATAGCTATTTAGCGTGAATCCCCAGGGAGTTAGGTCGATCTAAAGTAGGTCGATCTAATCTATGGAAATGGGGTGTATGTCTCTAGATAAATAGACAGTTATTTTGGTCTGATGTCAGCTTCACTTCACTTCAGCCCAAAATGTCCACAATAATAACTGCGGTTCTGGTAGAGGGTAGGCTCACAGCATTAGTATGGAAGGTGAAGCAGGAAGGAAAGGTCTAGTTGTGGCTGCATTGTCAATTCTGAATGATAATTCAGAGAGATCCACATAAAACAATTTTAAAGTATGCTCCCAATGACATTTTTACCGGAAGAACTGTAAGCATTGGTTCACAAATAAAAACAAAGGCTATTTATTTTGTGACCCTCTAGCAGTTTGTTCTCAACCAGATATCCTTACGGTTACAAAACTGATTGAAGGACTTCCCGGTTTCTGTAACTGCTAGAACGGCCTCCGTAGAAATCTAGAGAACAGGCGAATTGTTGGGTAACGTCCCCCTCTCCCCATACTGCCCCGCACCGACATGTCCCTGCACCGACACTCCACCACACCAATAGGCCTACTCCCCTTTACCGGTACAACCCCCCTGCCCCCGACAGTACACAAAATTTTATCCAAGTCAAAAAATACATTTTTCGTAAAACAGACCTCAGAGAGGAAAGATAGATTCAAGATCAAACAGATTCATAGAGAGACCAGCAGTACATTTTAAAAGGCATGATCTTTTATATTTGGAAAATATTAAGAAAATGAGGCTTTAAACTAAGTTTTTACCTATAACATTATGGTTAAATGAACCAAGCTAGGATCCAATATATTGGATCTATGAACCAAGGAGTTGTATCCCATTCAACTCCTGTACTGACCAGAAGCTGGAAATTTCTAACTGTGTTAGCTTATGGTCAACCTGGTCGGAGGCCTTCATCAGACTGATGTCAGTAAAAAACGTCACTCACTATCCACTAGGTGATATAGCGGCTAGATCCCTTTTATAAATCTCAGTTCGACCATGCCCCCTGCCCGCCACCCCAATTTCTGGGTGCTTGGTGACAGCTGACGTTGATTGCCTCTCGTATCTTCGGTGGGATGTCGGATGACTCGGATTCAAGAATTTTAGTTTAATTCCAGTCAATGCTGTGACCAGTGTGTATAACATGCTCAGATGGCATAGCTGCTTTTGCCTAGTAGTACAGTCACAGATTTCTTGTGTTCATTTCATCTATTATAGATTGTGTACAAGAACCTTATTATACAATCAAATGACCACGCTATGAAAATTTTGCCCAGTCTTTACCTGTTTACAAAAATCATGATATGTTACTCACCCCTCATTGTCTGGCAGGATCAGCCATACTAAGACGTTCCATACAATAACAGTGTACAGAAGTAACAGAGAGAACGCGGTCCAAAATGTTACTCTTTTATAACGCTCGGTCAAGACGGTCTTCAGTTGCATTTTGCCGTGTGTTGTTGTCCCATCTAAACGTAATGACAGTGAGCTGATGGTTTGCCTCTTAGGTGAAATAGACTCTAACATATTGCAGGTTTTATTAATTTTTGATAGCACTATCAGTTTGTGACAATTCATCTCCGCGTATTCTGTTTACTAAATGAATTGTATAACTTTAACAAATATGCATTCGCCAATGACAAAATAAATATTAAGATAGCAAACAGTTTCCAGCTGGAATTATAACAAGTCGTGATTGTCTCTCACATACTGGTACATTACGTGTCACACACGAAGCAGGTCATATAAGGTCCCCTACTTTGTTCTTAAATGCCTTATAAGCTCTCCAACCCTTTATTAAAATAATCTCTCTCTCCCTCTCTCTTTCTCTCTCTCTCTCTCTCTCAGTTGTGTGGAAAAATGGAGGCGGTGCGAGAATACTCAGCACAACAAGCTTTTCCATTACTTTCAGTTGTATGTCAGTGCCTGCGTCTAGGAAAAGATCATGTTTGCCCTCTGTTTTACTAATACATTTTGCCAAAAAAATTCTTTTGACTTGATGATCCAATATAATACTTAGTATGTGCCACAGAAATTTATATAATATATAGGCCTATGTTTTTCACATTTATACGTGAGGTAACGTGGCAAGCAAAGATTCCAGAATACTTCTATAAGTTAATATTTCTATAATAATAATATTTCTATAGGTTGTTAACAATGTATTTATTGGGAAGTATGAATCTCATACGAAGAGTTTTTATCCTTAAAAGAAAGACAGGAGGTATTAAATAATGGTTTTAAAATAGTTTTAAAATTTCTAAATTTGTTTTATTCAAAGGTTATCTATACGAAGACCCGTCCCTGTATTAGGATTCGATATTTAATACAATCTTTGATTTCATAATTTTGTTCTAAAAGACTGGCCAGTTATTTACAACAACATCTGCCTTCCTTGCTGGTACATCCACAATACACATATCGGGCATGGCTTCCTTTTCACTGTATGGCACTATGCACTCTTGAGTATTGACGTGGTTTAATTAAGAAATAGACACTAAAACTCACAGAAAGGGGCAGAGGATGGGATTTAGGTGTTGTGGAGCGTCGATTTGCAGTAATACCCGTATAATATATAAGTATCATACCATAAAAAGCATATATTCAAGGGAAAATTCAATCAAGTAGGCCTACTTTTTTCTCGAGGTGTTAAAAAATTATTTCCACTGTTAGAATATTAAATTTTATGACTTATTCCCATATGTAGGCTATATATTCACGCGGCATAAAAATGGGCGCCCCTCCCCCCCCCCCCCCCGCCCCACACACACACACACACACACACACACACAAGTTTACGCATCTAGCTCTAAAGACTGACATGACTGGAAAAATGACGGGAGTAAGCCTCCGCCCCCCCCCCTCCTCTCTCCCGCCAGCTACATCCACCCAACCCTGCCCCTTTTTCCTTCAACTCTATCGTTTGCTGGTTCGTATCCCGCGTTTCTCTACAGCGAAGCTGTTAACACGGTCTGCAACATTTCGGGGAGAGTGAGGTGAAATATAGATTCTGCCAAGATATCTGCAAAGTTTTAAGGCGCAAAACTGGAGAATTTGGTCAGTTTTTCATCCTTTATAAAGTTTTTAATATACTCTGCTTTTCAGTGGTTCCAGGAGTCCTAAATATTTTGCTGGCATTTTGATAATTTTCTCTTTTGTGTTTCCCCGAAAAAACGTCCATACACAAAAATCGATAACCGTATGGGATTTTTATACAGGCAATTGACCTACTTTGGGCAAGTGCAGTTATCAGCGCTATTTAACAATTTTATGACTTGGGCGTGGAAACGTGATTCACGTTTGTGATACCAATTTTTTTCTTACAGTGATGTGATTAATAAACAGTGCGTGTCGATCACATCTTTCAAAGTTTTTTTTAGCATAAAGATGCTTTTCTTTTTGAGGATAACGGGAAATGTGTACATAACTCAAAATCAAGAAAATACTGCATTTTTCTCTTATATGCAAATTAGATTGCCTTGGGTAATAATCTGGCCGGAAGTTCATATCTCTGAACGAGACCGGCGTAAGCACCATCTAAATGACGCTGCAAACGAAGTTGTCAACCGGAAGGCAATCAGAAGTGGATTCAAATGTTTTTGATAAAGATTTTTAATTAAGTTTTAGTCTGTAAATGTACAGAGCTGAAAATAATTTGAATTTGCACTAATGAAGCTATTGAACAAAATGCTAAGTGAACCGAAGAAAATTGTCTGATTTTCTTATACTTACATCTACATTCACAAATAAATGAAATTCAGTGCAACATTCATGTGTTAATACACTGGCCAAGACCCCAGTCAACTACTGTATATGGCATCATTCTCACCAGAATAACTTGAAACTATATGTGGTGGCATTTGGTCGGATTTCTGTAGAAATTTGACATGCCAACTCGCTTTAAATGACCCTTAAAGATCTGTATATGTTTTTAGCCTTAGGTTAAATATATGGTCATGTCAACGGATATAAGCTCCAAAGTAAAGTTTTTAAGTTTTAAAAATGAATTTTAAAGGATACCCGAATATAGGTTTCTACCAGTAACTTGGTTATAAAACATCCATAAAAGGTGTGTTTTGCCTTGATATAAAGCAGTCTGTCGGAGTCGATGCGATCTGACCTCCTCCAAACTATAGCTGAAGCCATGCCATTGGTATTAGGAATCACATAATTGCAGTCAATGCCAGACGGATTGCCGTTTCAAGGCGAACTGTTACATATTTCGTATCAGAGTGCGGTAGTCCATGCAGAGGATAGTTTCAACCAGCAGTGTGCATGTGTAGCTTCTGGTGAGTACAAAGGTCACCAACGCTCGTTCAGACCATACCACTATCAACATTTTCAGAAGAATCCACACTAAATTTATTATTATCATTGCTACAAAATTACGGATCCATCATTGGCTTTTGTCCTTTTCGCCTAACTCAACCGTAAACTCATCCAAAGCATTTACCACTTACATAACTAAACAGCCATGTTGCATCCTGTATAGTTGCTAGATTTCAATGACATAGTTTGAGTGGAATAATAATTAACATGCAGTAAATCATGGTCAAGATCAATTTATGAGTTCATATCGTTAGATAGACGGGGCTTCAAGATACAATTAACAAGGAAATTGACCAGGTTTATCGTAGAGACTAAATTACATTTAATTTAAAATGCTATTTAGATAAATTGTATTCGTTGCCGTGCTCTATTTTGTCATTAAAAATGAGGCAATTTGCATGTCATGTAAAGTTTACAATGCCGATAGACAGAAGAATTACCCCATGCGTGTTGCTTTTCTGTATGTTCGGTGTAATATTACCTGCATGAGTCACTGCCAGTCCTGATACAACAGTGCTTCTTTCTCCTTCTTTTATTTTCTCCCTTTCATTTCAAATTATGTTCCTATTTTTAAAAAACAGTGTAGTTTATTTATCGTGAAAGGGACCATGGAGACAAAGGCGACTCTTTCGTATGAAATCAGATAGAACAAAAATATATAAGATCGGAAGAGAAAGACAGACGTCATGACAAAGAACAACAAGCAATACGCAAAAATAGACAAATAAAAAGTGAGTGGGCATTATGCACCGACATTTTTGTCTTTAAGCGTATTAAATTGACGAATGTTTAATTTAGATTCTTTAAAATAATTCGGCGGGTTCAAGTCTTAACTTCTCCTATTAAAATTCATTTTCAGTCTTCGTTTACTATGTGAACAGCGTTTTAGACGTTATGTTGCAAAATCAGTTTTAATTCAATGTCACATGAGATCAACAATTGGACATTAACCTGAACTCACTCACCAAGTTGTCTGACATTGGCAAATTTATGTGTTGCAATTTTAAGCAGCTTTCCAGTGGGAACTTTAATTACATCTGTCCACCTCTATATAACAGATACGATAGCGCAGGGTTTGTTCTTCTCTAACGACAGCTGTATCCGGCGTGTACATATTGTGTGCAATATCAAAGTGATGGAGCCAATACAAGTGGTAGTTTTAGTGGTGAGTAGGCAAACGCTTCATATTGGCATGTTAAAGTTTTCATCGTGACTTTGGCCGACATACTATTGAGGAAAAAACATTTAATTTTTTTTTCTGAAAAGGCAATCGACTACCAGCCTTGGACACTGGGATCAAAGGTCCGTGTCGTTGCATGAGAGCGGAATGAATTAACAATCCCATGACAAAATACTACATCATGCAATGGAATAATTTCCCCGCCTAAATTCCCTTTGTCGAATTTTTATCAGATATCTGTGTTAACCATTGAAGATGCTTTATTTTGCACGGGTGTCTCACTTTACGTGACTACACGCCGTTTCTATCCAGGCGCTGTTTGTCTCCGCTGATGGCGCTGTTAGACAATTTAGGCTCTCTGACGTCCCCAGGAACCTACGGCCTTTCAAGTGTAACGAACTGGCCTGCAACTCGGACTGTTCGGACATAGCCCCCTGTGAAGTTGAAACTGACGCCAGAGTTAGATGCGTGGACAATCGGTGGACGACGCCGGACGGCATTTTACATGGACACTGCCACCGTTAGTTTCCCAACGCCAACTAAATAACATGATTAAAGCAATAGATTTGCGTGTGGGTTCGGGCATGCTTGTGTGCAGGGGCGGATATTTGAAGGGGGGTCCGTGGATGCAAAGCCACCCCCCACCCCACCGCCTTAAACTTGGCGCGGGGTTCGGGACCCGGTGAAGGCTCCCAACAAATTTGGTAATTTAGAGGGTGCCGGTGCCGGTGAACGGTGCGGCTTGGTACGGTTTAGAACTATGGTTCAGCTAGTCAAAATTCTAATTTCAAGAGGGGACCATATGAGTGTTTTTTTTTCAGAAATTGAAAGGGGGGTCAGGACCCCCCCCCCCCCCCGACACTCCTCTTAATCCGCCAGTGATGTGTGTGTGTGTGTGTGTGTGTGTGTGTGTTTGTGTGTGTGTTTGCATGTACACACTCAAAAAGTATTGTTGTGAGCTTTTTCAAAGAACTTTTTATGAGGTGAAATGATTAATTCAGCAGAAAGCTTTGAAATTCTTATTTCATTTTGTATGTAAGCATATTTAATCTTAATTTGTGTATGTGTGTGCAGGCACATACTCAAAAATTATTGTTGTGGGGCCCTTCGAAATAACTTTTTGTTAGGTGAAATAATGAATTCACTTTATAAAAGTACCATGATTTCACCAGCGGAAAGTTTTATAATAAAATCACTTGTTATTTTTAGCCTTATCAAATCTTAAGTCCATTTTAAAGGCATCTAAATGTTGATTAAAAAGTATTTCCTCACTGCAGCTGAGTTTTTCAAGGAATATGCGAGACGAGAGTTCGCTAAAAACGTTGAGTTTGACGTTGAAGATAAAACATTAGTGTGCGACCGGCCATCCTTTTCCCTGGTGGCACAAAGCGAGGATCAATGGCAGCTCCCTGTTCTCACTCCAGAGACCCCGTACATCAGACCACACCTCCTTTGTCATAACTTGCGGTAGGTAAACGCTATATGTCTTAATGTGGGTAAGATGCGTATATCTGAATATGCAATTTTTCATTTTTGGTGAGTCAAAGCTTGCATGTTAAAATTTTTCATATTGTCCACTTTGCACTTACTCATGGCGTTGACTCAGGTACATAACAGTTACATGTAGGGCAGCATTCCTTGTGCAATAACTCTATGTTGTTTAATAAAAAAATAAATAAATAATAGTTCAGGTGTATGTTTTATCTGTTTTATACGTCTTATGAATGCAAGCCTGAATACAGCAACACCTATCAACTGATTTATAAATGATAAAAGCATCTTGCTGGGTAATTCCAAATGTTCCATGTGTTCTCCAGTTTGACAACTGCCGGTGCCGTTGGAGGTACCCTCACTGAGACCGACTTTGCCGCGCTCTGCCGCAGATTGGTCAATAAGTTGAGGGATGGAAACCCGAGTTTTTTTACTGATGCCAAGTTTAGCAATATGGGCGTCGTAGACAAAGGGTTTGTTGTAAGTATCTGCAAAATCACTATTGCGTGGAAATAAAATTGAGTGATTGCAATCGGCCCATTTGCAAAATGCGTTCATTTTCTAGACAATAGGAATATGCTTAGACCTAAAAATTGCTGATAACACAAGTATAAAAATACTGTATGGACTATATATGTATGGCATGGATTTATATGTACGTGCTTTGACTGTCATTTTTTAAGTGTTCAAACGTTTATTCCTTGTGTTCTGTTGGAAAGATATCTATTGCTTAAAGCAAATGTATGGCACGTTGTTTGACTTCTGTGTCGGTATATACATGGTAAAATAAAAGTACAAACGGATTTAGAATATGCAAACTTGTATATGCAAACTTGTATATGTATCATTTTCATTTACCTCGCTTAAATGTTGTACAATAATGGTGTTCTGTAAAATTTTAAACTATGTTCTTTTTTTAAATTGTCCCATGTTAGACTGCATCCACCGCCACTGCCACAACAAAACTGTTCTGCTTCAAGAAAAGAGGAGTGTGGGAAGACTGCAGAGACCAGTCTCGACGTCAGGCGTCCAGTCTGAACTGCAGGCTATTCGTAAAGTCCATCGCGGCCTTTATGGAGTAGATTTGATTCATATTTCATGTTCAAATGCTGTTAAAACTGATACATTTGCTAGCATGACATCAAAACGTCGATATTAGGGTGCTATATACCATATGTAATGCAAACAGCTCATGTAGTGTACGCAAAAAATTAATAAATAATCTCACAAAGAAAACACATTATTTCGTCTTAATTTATATAATTCTGACAAACGCGTCCATCACAGTGAAAATCGTAATACACCGGTATAATGAAACGCTTTCTAAACATACAATTGCAATTATCATAGTTCTGCCAGTAGTGGCCCTGATTGCGTTTGTTGAGAAATTTTCTCAACTACGACAACGATGCTCAAACATTCGTGCAGTTCAATAGCCGTGACTGTAGATGACGAAGCCTCTAGGAATAGCTTAAGGTTAGTAAAATCAAGTAATTTTGTCGTCGCACGGGTGACCTACCATGTATTCTTTGGTACTAATCTAGAACACTCCCATTGGGACGGTAGGTTTGTTGCAGCATATTACTTTTAGCATGGCGTCATCATCGGTTCTGACTCTCGCATTATACTGTATATCTGCCGCGGCGGCCCAGCCTCAAGTTACCACGAAAAATGGTGTGATACAAGGACTTGTGAAAACAGTAGCGGGGCATTCTGTGAATCAGTTTTTAGGGATTCCTTTTGCTGAACCACCTGTAGGAGCTCTGAGGTTTATGAAACCACAGCCGCCCTCTAACTGGACTGGGGTTAAGCAGACCACCGCTTTCGGTGCGGCGTGCATGCAGAATACCACTGACAGGACTGTCTTCATTCCTTACAATGTTCAGGTATTTAGACGGTGGAGAGAGAGAGAGAGAGAGAGAGAGAGAGAGAGAGAGAGAGAGAGAGAGAGCATGTCTGCTGTTGCATTCGAAAAGTCTTAATTAAAGCTTTTTAACAAAGTTTATGTAATATTTTACCTTAATATTTTACCTCTTTGGCCACATATTTATATCCCCCCTCAAAAATAAATAAATAAATAAATAAATAAATAAATAAATAAATAAAAGTGCCACCCCTTCCGCATTTATGTACTTTGCTATAAGGGTACCCATAAGTTAAAAATCTACTAAGCAACCGATCATCGTGTAAATTTGGGATGTAGTAATACCTAGCGTGACGCATTGAACGCACTGAAATATCTGTAACGATCGGTTAGCATATTTAACGTTTGCCTAACGTTTGATTATCGTTTGGAAAACATATCCTAACGCTTTGCGATCTGTCGTATAAATAAAGTGCCATTTTCATCATAGATTTACCAGTTGGAGAGGATAGAGGTAGGTCTTTTACAACACCGATTGGATCCAGTTGGCAGTCCACAATTGTTATACTTTAGTCGAAAAATTAATTATATTACATTCTTGTTAAAACCAGTAATGCACTGTATTTCGTATAAAGGTCAATATCATAAGCTGAACTCCTAAGCTTGGGATGTACCCTTTTCTCTCACGTCCACGTCCATGGTACATGTAACGCCAAGCAGTTTTCCCACCCAAACCGGTCATAATTATATATCCTCAAAAATGCATAAAAGTAATAGTATAATTTCTACGGGTATTAATTGTACCAAGAAAGTCCTTATAACACTTTAACAAAATTGTCAATAGAGAGATAAAAGCACCTTTAAACTGGGCTTGCTTGCTCAGCGTTCATATCATAATGATGCATTTAAAGTCGATCTGGACTCAAAGACCATGTGAGATTTTTAATTTAAGGGAACAATCAGCTGGAAATTGTAAGGTGATAATTGTCGTTGCGTTTAAGAAGTAAAACATGAAAAGGAGAGATTTATGTTGTGTTTGCCAGAATCAAGGCAGGGGATCCTATGGACTGGCTATATTTTTCGACAGAATCATACGGTAGTGCCACGAAATCACAACAACACCCGTAAGTTCAAAAGTTCGCACGGGCGTAGGGCCTAAGTGTGATTGAGGGAAAGTGTGAACAATGATGCTTTTTGTTAAATGTTTTGATTAGTTAAACTTTTTGAACGTGACATTAATAGACAGCAGCGTTAACTATTTACTTATAATTTTTTTCACCCCAGCTGTCTGAAGACTGTCTAACCCTGAATGTGTTTGTCCCGGGGACTGTGAGTAACACTAACAGGAAGGCGGTAATGGTCTGGATACACGGCGGGGCTTTCACCATCGGAGGAACCAGTATCTACCTTTTTAATGAATTTGGTACGTCATAGTGTTCGATATTTTGGTAAACTCTAATTTTCAAACTCTATAACTCGTGCAGTTCGTATGGCAAGTTATGGACAAAAAACGATTCCAGTCAGTGACAGAAAAGAGAATTGGACTAAAACAGGACGATTCTCAGACCGCATGCATAACAGATGCATTTAATTATATTAAAAATTCAGAAATATCTTCTTTGTCATTAGTGGTACAAACTGACGTCATCGTGGTATCGGTCAACTACCGCCTGGGTCCATTTGGATTTTTGACCACTGGTGACGTCAACGCTCCTGGTAACGCTGGACTTTGGGATCTAATAGAGGGACTCAAATGGGTGCAAGACAACATAGAAAACTTTGGGGGAAACCCTAAAAAGTACGTGCTTAATCTCTGGTAGATACATGTAGGCGAGACACGTAGTGAGCCAATGTAAAGCAAACGCAATCGTTACATAGTAGTTACGTTCTTCAAATACGATTAATTATAATATGTACAAAGTTATTGTAAGCTCAAAATGCATTTATTTAACATATAAAAGCACAAACAGTAATATACCTAACATATATCTACATTTACATAAAATATCGCATTGAAATTTGAACCTAATACGTGGGAGAGTGAGACAAAACAGACGAGACCGACCACTCACAAGTCACTGGCGTCTTATAAAGGCCAGTGTACTGGTAGTGAGACATACATGTACAAAACAAAAATATTTCTAGTAGAAAAATAATCTCATTCTCATTATCTGTAAATAATATAATATTTAATCCACATGTAAAACGGATATCATTTATACCGAAGGGGAAAAATGCTAAGTAACGTGTACTCAATTGGTTGTTTCCTACATTGTATATGTAATTTGGTGGATCTTTAAGTAAAATGTGAGTCAGTCTTTTTAAGTAACACTTTAAACAATCGATCGAAATTTAATGAAAAAAGTGTCGACTTATTGCATGTATCTAAATTATCATTTCCAGTGTGACTATTTTCGGGGAATCGGCAGGTGGCTGTATCGTTTCACAACTAGCTATGACGGTAGCCTCCAGGGATCTTTTCCATCGTTTTATATCCATGAGTGGCACCGCGCTAAGTGATTGGGCCTGGGTGAGAGACGGACCTCAGGTCGCTACCAAGGTTGGACAATCTCTTGGGTGTAACGCCGCTGCATCGGAAAAGGCAAAATTGGTCGCCTGTCTCCGTGCAACTAATGCAACCTCGTTGCTCAGAGCGTCCGACCAGTCAATGTTCCCAGGACGTAACTCATACCCTTTTGGACCTGTCGTCGATGGCGACATGTTTCCTCTTCCTGTGGTGGAAATGTTGAAAGATATCAACTCAACTGTTATGAAAAACTTTTTCTCGTTGGATTACATGGGTGGATTTACGGATTCTGATGGAGGAGTCAACCATTTTTTCCCAACTATCAACATCACCTTTGGTGTGCCGCCCACCTATATGAGGGACACCCTGATTCCTCAGTTTGCTGCCGGTGCGTCCGTCTATCACAAAGATGAAATTGCACAGAAACTGAGAGAAGTTTACTACGATGCAAATGCCGACATGGAAAGGACTGGACGTCTAATGGTCAACCTGTATACTGATACCCTTTTTTCTGTGCCCACAGTTGGTTTTCTCAGAAGTCATCTTTTAGCGCCCGGTGGCTCCACCTTTCTTTACTATTTCACCAAGGAGCCGTCATTCCCGCATCTCCTACCCGTACCAGACTGGTTTAAGGGGGTGAACCACGGAGACGATATCGCCTTCATGTTAGGACCTGATAGTGCTGCTCAATTCAACTCTAACTTGACAGGAATAGAGGGGAACACATCCAGAGCTTTTATGACCTATTTGGCAAACTTTGCAAAAACTGGGTAAGCTTGAATACCTAAACGTTAAAGATGTATAGATGTGTGTATCTACTTCTGCTGGATATTTTTCACACTTTTTCTTGGATTAAGGAATTTATGGTAATCAGCAAAATGAGACAAGACTATTAATATTATGTATAATAATAATTAAAATAAGCGATTCTAGTGCGTACAACTTACGCTTTGCAATATTTGTAACATTCCAGAAACCCTAACACCCCTGATACTGTTCCAAGTCCATGGCCGGAGTATACGTATACGAGGGAAGAATATCTAGACATCGGTGACGTCATCATCAATAAAACTGACGTCATACCACGGCGCATTAACCTGTGGTTAGACACCATCCCTGCGATACTCGCCAGGCCCACCACTTCCGCTCCGTCCACGACGCCGGTGGCTAGTGAAGGTAGCCTAGTCCAGTTGAGCACCATGCTTGCCATCCTTATCATGTTAAACGCCTCGAAGTTACTTAATTGAAGGCATCCCTTTTCCTGCTTTATCATATTACCGTGGTTCTGTATCCATGTGTAAAAATAACGTTAAAGAAAATGCCTTGCCCAAAGGACATCTTTTTATATACAGTGTTTGATTCCTACTCCCTGTGAACAGTAAGTACATTGTAGCTTTAGGTTGGCTTTGTGATATAGTGTGTATACGCATGTATTTTGCACTTTGTCTGAAGAAACATAATTAATCTGCGGTCCTGGTAGGGATAACTGCAGCTGTGGTGTAGGCAAGGACTCTCCAGTTGATAGTCCACATTCTTTTTAATACTACCGTGTAACTACCACCTTTACTGCTTTCCAGCTTCTTAGTTACGGCCCAAGTTTGTGGTCCGTTTTGAAAAATCCTCACTACGCAAACTTTTATGAATTTTATGGTTATGTCTGAACATTTACTGGATTTTAGACTAAAACAGATAAATAAATAAATTTATTATTATTATTTTATTATTATTGTTATTATATATTTAGCGTGAACACTGAATAAAACACACTGGGTGGTAAATTTTTGTGATAGGAAATCGGGGATAAAAAGACAATTTGTTAGATTTTAGACTAAAGTTTTTAAAAGTTTTTTTTTTTATTTTTTGGCCTAGCCACACCACACCACACCTACATTGTACAGAAACGAATCATTTGGGCTCCCAAGGGGACCTTACGTTAATTAAGCTTATAATATGTTATACTCATTAACAAGCAAGATAATCGAATGTCACAGTCTAGGAGAGACAAAGCAAAGTCCCGCTGCACTAGGACGTGTTCTGGAATACCAACACGCTTGTTCATGTCGCCTGTTTGCTGGGGTTGAAAGCCCAACGTTGAATTCTTGGAGAAACAGACTGTCAATTTCCTCTACACTGATATAGTTTGACTTCTAGTCAGATGGTGGTCTTTGACATCAAACGATGCCGACCAAAAATGAAATGGTTGTTTATGTTTGTTGTTCTTTGTTAACATATATTTCTACATTAAAATCACACAGGATACCCTAACACAAAGCAATACAGATGCAAAGTTTGCTGTCAAAATCTACAGATCAAATACACCCACAGACGGTTGTCCTCAACCTAGATAAACTTCTTGAAACTATCAAGTAATACATGTAGTTTTCATAAATTTCGAAACTGAAAGCCTCAATCAGTTTCCCGTCAGGGTCTCAATGACGCCGTTGTCCTTGACTAGTCAAAGACTCCAAACCCCCCGCTTGAAGAACCGCTGCTGGAGCGACGACGCGCGTGCGGGTCCTGGCGGTTTGCCCGAACATTTTTCTTCATGTTCCGTCTTATTTCCTCCTTCTTGTCCTTCTCATTCTTCCATTTCTCCTTCTCCTGTTCTCCATGGGTTTTAGGCATGCTGCTGCTGCAAAGACAGACACAATAAATAAATAAATAAATAAATAAATAAATAAATAAATAAATAAATAAAACTGAATGGTGATTGAATGAACAAACAGAAAAGTGAATCGATAAATAGCATGAAAAGATAGAAAGCAATAAAAATTCCGTTAACATCTGATTATTCATAGCTGAATTTTAACAATTTACTATTAGTTTATAGAAAACTTAATTGCTACAAAGACATGCATGCGCAAGCACACGCACACATGCTCCAGACACATGCACTAACGAAAAAGAAAGCGTGCACACTTATGCAAACGCACGCAGGGAGTCATCTTCACAAATAGTCGAATATTCCGCAAAAATTAACATATATGAATTGTGACCTTTTCATATCCGCCTCACTCGCCTCACTGTCATATGAATATTCTGATCTTTCTATTACACTGTCGTGGATGGTTCAGTAATTTTGTGTGAATGTCATTTGTATGCTAATAGTTAATGTGGTTAGTTACAAAGAATACTCTCAACGCATTCTGTATATATCCATGAGCTCATATACCGTTATCTCGTAGGCCTATTAACTTTTTCCTCATTACATGAATCATTTTAATGGGTGCCCGGTAGACGGGTTTATTAATTCCCCATCAAGTGAAGTAATCAAATTCAGTATTGTAGACAGATTAAAGTGAACACCCTTAAATGCCCTTCAGGGGACTATAATTTCACACTACCTAGGCATTGGTCCTTTTATAAAAATTGCCAAAATTAAATCACAGCCCAATTTTTAATGTTTACCGGTGGGATCTATGGGTCACCTAGAACCCCCTCCCTGGACCCCCTCTTCGTGAACTATTCTTCGCCCTCGTTTCGACACATTTTCTTAACAAATCGCAATCATTTCAGAATTTTCTAAATTTCGGAGTTTTTGACTGAACGGTGCATTCTGCACGGAAGAGTCGGGAGCGACGCGTTTGACACAAACGCGACAAGTTCCTGACGTGTCCTCTCTGTGCCTGTAAACTCACTGCTTGGTGACCCACTTTATTTGACTACCCTCTACCAGGATATCAGGTAATTATGTGCACTTTTCTCTGACACAGTGCAGAAAAGTATCATCATTCATCTGTATATTAAAATCAATCTGTGTTTCTGATAAAGCGTACACTTTGACGGGGGTACGTGTAGCTACTCAATCTTTCCCAGTGACCTTGGGTCATCGCTACACAGGTTCTCACCTCGAAATTCAGGTCTGAAGTGAGCCATCTTCCTCGTCCCTAGCTTTCAGTCTACATATATGTACATGTATATGTATATGTATATGTATATGTATATAAAAGCTTGAAAGATCAAAAACTATCCCATGTGGCATCTAAAATTCAGGGGCCGGGTGTCAGGTCAGATGTGACACCGATGACTCGAGATGCCGCATACTCCACCTGTAGTTTAACCCGACACTTATGCACGAGTCGGCCCTAGAACCTGGCTATCATTAACCCATAATAAACCCATACATTGATATCAAATAAGCTAGAACACTTACGAATAACGGTCCGACATGTTTGAGTGTCGTCGAAGTGGTCCTTGCTTAAATCTTTTCACTTTTTGAGATGGATTTGATCTATCAGTGTGTCTCTGTACTTGTCAGTGTGGTGCAATATTTGCTCAACATGCTTCGTTTTTTTTCTTTTTTTTTGTAGGGGCCTGCGAGGGTAAGGGCATTTATGAAAAAAAAATGTGTGTCATCCGAGTGTGTATAGAAAAATTAAGTGGGTTCATATTTTAATGTCTACGATGTCAACGTTAAAACGTCTACGATCTAAATAAATGTTTCAAAATAAACGCCTTTGCATGCGTGCCCCTTTTAATACCACATATTTCACGTAACTGAACCCTCCCCCTCTCTCTCGGTCGCTCCCTCGCTCGAATTCTTATACATCTTGAAAAAAATTAACATCAGGAACCTCTCACGACTACAGCAGAAAAGAGGGCGGACAACACCTTGCGGGCACGGCAAGTTGGTGACACACACAGGTGGATGACAGCCAGACTGCAAGGGTGCGTTCACACTAACCTAAAGTAACCCGACCAAACGACGTTTTCCCCATTGACAGTACTCATTACTGAAATGCGCCCGTTCATGTCAGGTGTTCCAACAATGGAAAAAAGTTGGTTGCACATAACCGCCCAACCCCCCAAAATATAACCAAAACCAGTTAAAATTGCTGCTAGCAACCCAATACTGTAACTCTCTGCCGCATAATGGCATTCATATATAAATATATGCATTATCCTAAAACGGCTGGTTTAAGGTCGAGTTTGAGAGTGAAGAGAGCAAGCAACAATCCCTTAGCTAAGACTATTTTTATTTACGCAGACATCAGTCCCTCCAACTTAAAAGATTATACAGAGGGTGTTAATAGAGAGAAAAATATATATATTGAACGTTGCATTTTTGTTATGAAAAGGCAGAAATATGAACTACCGACACATCCCCAAGTGGTCCAATGACTAGTTCACAGGTACAAGTGCCAACTGGAATTGAATTCACACAGGAATAAATAAAACAAGATCAGAAGCGTAATTCTCTCTGATGTATATTGAACCCTTCGATAACCCGTTTTATCCCTGTCTGCGTGAACACCAAACTGGCGTCGCTAATAACTTGGTTCTACTCCGACATTCACGTGCACAGGTAATGAAACTAATTTTCAAAACTTCTAAAAAAAAATTAAATGCCCCTCGAAGTGATAAACAGAGATCTAGCCTGTCAGACATTCCTTTCTGTTAAGGGTACATAAATGTCAACCAACAATAGTCGACTGTTAGTAAAAACATCAAAGAGCCATGGGGCAGTTGCTCCTTTAAGTGATTATTTTACGAACAAGGAGAGGAGATGGTCATGCATGTTATTCATTATTAAAGGCCATTCATTTCAACACCGGTTGATTCTATTTCTTTCATAAATTATTATCCCTTCTTGACACTACCCTCTACCAGGGTGACAGATTGATTTTTCACAGATATTCACAGATATGTCTCTAGATAAATAGACAGTCATTTTGGTCTGAGTCAGCCGCCTCAACAAAAATGTCCACAATAATAACTGCGACCCCTGTATTTGGAAGAGGAGGAAGTTCAGGGAGTATACAGGTGTTGTAATCTTTAATTATCTCTAGGTATCTAATTCCCTATCCAAAAAAAAGCTTATTCACTGATATCAGGGTCCTTTTAAAATACGTACAAAATCACACTGTGGGGCGCTTTCCACATTTAAGTACGTATACCAGACAACTAGCGCACCCCTGTGGTCGGAGAGTGAAAAAAAAGATCACATGCCCCCCAACTCTACCACCGCATGCTCTTCATATATTTTATTATGTATTTCTGTGTTTAGTTTTCTAGCTTAATTCTGCTGTTAAGAGTACGATTAGCAATCGATATATGCGATCGCAGAGGTTTAAAACATTGCCGTCCATGTACAGTAGTTCTGCAATCTATAGCACATGCAAAGTAATTTGTCGGATTTTATTTATTTATTTATTTTTTTTATTATTATTATTTTTTTTTTTTTTGTTAGAATCCGGTGTGGTAGAATTTCATATCCTCGGGAAGAAAACCACAGTACCAAATGGTGCGATGTGGGAAGATTTTGACTAACGTTAAAGGGGAAGAAAATACAAAAGTTTAGAGACATACCAAGTAAGAGCCAAGAGAATTCTGATCATTCTGTGACATTTATGATAACACTACTGGCAATAAGTCAACGATTTATTTCAAATACACGAGTCTTATATAGTTCTCTAAATTAACCTGTTGTATAATTACTGAAACAACTCATCAATGTAAAAAAACTTAATGACTTGATTAATTACTTATTTAAAGCAATATGTTGGAGGTTTCAATGTTTGGAGGAGAAACAATATCAAAAATTACAGATGTGACCCGCATATAGATCTTCTGTTTTTTGCGCACTAGAGAAAATAATTGAGACATTAAGAGCTAACCTCCTATTCAGCTTCTTATTTACAAATGCCTTTAAGGGAAAAACAATACACAAAACGACACACCGCCAGAGTCTCGTCAAGATATTCAGCTGGAGATTTGTGAAACCCTTAGGGGTGAAACTCTCGTCAATATTCTCCGCAAGCGAGAGTCCCCATGGATGGGATCGTGAGATAGGGAGTGGGAGCAGTAGGCCTACTTGGTGCATGTGTACTACTTATGGTACTGAATTCAAATTTGAGTTACGAAGAGAACTCTAGCAAGGGATATAGCTAAAACAAAAATATTTTGCTGTTCTAAAACGGATTGAATGATTGAATATGGGTAAGCTCTCTCTCTCTCTCTCAGACTTAAGGCCCAGTCACAATGTCGGCGATCTGTCGGGGATTAGTTTTGGCCGGGGGTCGTCGTAGAAAATAAAGAATCCTTGAACAATCCTAGCAATAATCCTAATAAAAGTGGAGCAGTCACATTGTCTGAGATTTTTTCAATGATTTTGACCCGGTTTTGTCGAAAAATCGTGGGATTAGCCTCCGATCGCCTCCGATTGCATCTTCAAAATCTTCTGTCACAGCCTCCTGCAGCAAGAGCGTCTCAAACTTTTAGCGATCCGGTCGGAGGCGCCCTTATATACACGGCGATTTACTACGATTCCACCGTACGATTCGTCGGAGACGATCACATAAAGCGTACGAATCGTCGCAGGGCGCCTCCGATTCAGTCGGAGGGCGCCGGAGACTACTCGCAGACATTGAATCTCAACCTGATTTTCCAATCCCACACAGAATATTGAGACTAGTCTCAGATTATTCGGAGGACGCCTCCGATTAATCGGAGGGCATCGTAGGTCATCGGAGATTGTGTCTGGGATGCCCAAAATGGGTGAAAAATCTTGCGAGCAATCTTAAAATTTTAAGTTCAAAGTTGGGGACCGCGACGGGTGTGGTGATGTCTAAAAAATCTGCGACAACCCGCAGGCGTCCGGAGAGCGCCTCCGACGGGTGCAAAATCGTGAGATCTGTCTCAAGATTTTGTTCAAATTTCCCGGGTTTTACCCATCCCCGACGCATCGCAACTGATTTGTGACTGGGCCTTTACTCAGGGGCGGATCCAGAGATATTTTATGACAGTTTTCCAAATTATCTATGTTATTCCATCCTCCATTTTTGACCGTCTTCCGACAGAAAAAATTATATACCCGTCAATGTTAACTTAAAAACCCGACAGTCTTCCATAAGACCCAGAAGACGCCCTCAATCCGCCCCTGCTACTCGTAATATACTACCTACATATGCAAACTTCATTCCTTTCTGAGAGAAGTATAGGCTGGGAGAAAACAGTGCATCTCAATATATCGAAAGATTTTGCATTTAATGGATATCCTCCAAAACGCTTTCATTTCTACCAGAACTTACATTCTCTCAAAGATATTAAAGACATGCAAATGCAATAATAGCGTTTTCAAAATAGGCGACGTTCAATCAACTAGAAGTAAGAGTGCTTCAACTCCGAGCTCATGTGTCCCTAAATCCCAGGTAAACGGAGGCTCTGAATAGGAATTTGGAATATTTGATGCTACGCATGACACCCTATTATAACATACCGAGAGAAAGTACTCTCAATTCACGCCTGAAACCGAATAAAATGTGTATGGAAGAGGCCACATATCATATCATAAATATATGGCATCAAGAGTACTATCATATATCGCTCGGATGACAGTATTATCTCACACGTAAACTGAGAACCGCCATTATCGTGGTTTTTCTGTCGCGTTTCCTTTTTTGAGCCACATTTTCTTCAGATTTAAGCCCCAAATGCAGAGGACCTGATAAGATATAGACCTCGGTGGTTATGTTAAAGAGCAGGACGTCTGCTTCAGTTTTCCTGGTTCGAGAAAAACCCCATGAGAACGCGACTGTATACCAACACGCCTTATCCAGTGTGTTCAAAATGTAGTCACTTTTGGGTTGCCCTTTATTCACGTATATTGTTTTGATTTTGATGTTAATTGACAGAGATACGAGTCTAATTGTTTTATTTCAATAAAAGAAATTTTAAGAAATCAGTGGAATATTTACAAAATAACATGGCATTCAAGAGAACTCTAATGTTTTCAGACACAAAAATATTTTAACATAAAATAGGCATACAAAGAGTGAGAACATTTTTGGGGACACCCTGTACTTTTTATGTCTGTGAAGCGTATATATGGTTACGAAGCCATACGACCACAATAACTTTATACCTAATCATAGATATTTTAATATCTAACGTTTATGTTTCAAAATATCTTTAAAATGATATGAAAAAAGAATAGTTCAAATGCAGCCTATAGAAAAACAAGTGCGCACGAGCGCACGCTCACATACATGTATGTCTTTTTAAAGAAGCGTATTTTTTATTGTTACGGGATGGGTTGTTTCCATCCACTTATATCAAGTGAATTTAAATTGCGTCTTTGTGCAACGAAATCCTTGATAGAATTTCAACCCGCATGGCACGAACTCCATATTAAGGTCACTTTTTAAGCAGCACTTCATTCATGTGTGTTGTTGTTGATATAACTACCGGAACTAAGTTCAGGAACATTTGAACTTAACCAAGGCCTGGTGTGAGTTTCATTTCAATGATCCGTTTACTTTGTGTGGTTCGATTCTATGTGTCTTAGAACAGTTCCAACAATTCTTTCTTCTGTTAAACACGTTGGCCTGCCATTGTTTTGACCGATTAAGAGGAACTTAAAACCTACTAGTAAATAACCAGCGATCGTAACGCAGGCTATATATGATGCATGCTTGCTTTGGTTTTAATTGAAAATCCTTTTGATGTCTGTGCCCAAAAAGCTTTTTGCTAAAGTAAGAATAGTTGAAATAGAAAACCTTGTTATTCACGCTTCTTTTTCATATCCTGTCCTTGTGAATCTAATTTTACGTCTTACGATTTGACTTTGTGTACAGTATTTTGGTCTTGTTAGTAATCCATTAGCATTAATTTTCCCATTCCCTGAAATAAACCTTTACTATTTCAGATTAACAAGAATGAAAAAAATATTTTAAGCAATCCATGCCATCATTCTCCCAGCTCTCGGCACACATTTCCAACAAATTCTTAGTTTAAAATTATAAATTTCCGCGTCAGTTAGAACTGTCTCCCCGCTCAAGATATTGGGCTTTTACTCTAGTGAACACAAGTAATTGCCGAGATCAATGTCCACACCCTACGGTCACTGGACCGGTCAGATGACCAGTGAATCGGAAACATAAGCTGCGTCTGTGGCCCCCAATCGCCTTCACCGAGTGAGGGGAGCGTGCTATTACCCCGCGGGCCTGCAACGTTGCCTAACTCGGGTTGGAGGGTCAGGTCCAATCAATTCATGTTCCTGCGGGTCAAATATTTATTTTCTGTCGACTAATCCGGGGCAAAAGCTTCATCATAATATCCCCAATCTGCCCGAACCCCCTACTAATGGTAAGCGTATCCTTACGCTAAACCATGGTGGTTTATTTGCTGTGCTGTGAGGTTATTTTGAGGGTGGATGAAGTTTTCACGCTCCATTAACGTGTGTGTGATTGTGCTGATCTCGCTGAAAAGAGAGTGTCGTATTTCAGTGGTGTTAAATATTTGTACAAGGATACGATAATTTCGGCGTAACTAAATGATAACAATATCTTATGAAAATAGGAAACTTTATACATATGTGTGTGCACTTCATCCGCGGTTCGTTTGACACCTTGCACGGAATTACTTTAACGATGTCGAAAGTAGCTAGTAGCGTGAAGTTCTTTTTCATTCACAAACTGCGCTGTATTATTAGTCCCATTATTCACAATGCAATAAGAGACTGTAATGGTATTAAAAATAGCTCAATAGTTTTATGGAGCTATGTTTGACGCTTCTGTGGGAAAACAATTTATTGGCTGTCGAGTCTTTTTCCTCACTGATACGAAAGAAGACAAAATTGCCTATCACACAGCATTACTGTCATCGTAAATTATTATTTCATCAAAACGGCATAACAAGAATGTTTCCAATTTTTTCATGCAAGACACAGTGGTTTGCTGTGCTATTCCAGCCATAACATTATTGAAACCTTTTAACTCTCTGATCTCTTTCCAGTCCCATGCGGTGCTCCTCGCGTAAACCTATTTATATATCAAAATTCCACCTTATCCTAACTCTCTGACCCTCCCTGTCCCTCGTCTCTTCTGGTCAGCCATCTATCACTAAATCAATAGAAAGGCCACACAAACCAAACGTCGTTAAACTAGCAAAGAGCGTCGTAATGTTGACAATCATGCAGGGGGATTCACTCTATTGCCATTAAAAGCGTGGGTTACGCAAAATCCACACCTGCCATTGAGACGACGATCAGAAAGCAAGCAAGCGAAGCTGCTAACGTTCACATTTAGTGAACGCTTCCACGTCTAAATCGAACTAATAGCATTCACGCGGGCGAGGTGTGTTTAAGGAAAATATAAACAATACACAATGACGGTATTAGGCTGAGCATGCAACGGGACAATTAAACTGACCGTATCCTTTCACATTTGTACGATATTAAGTCGCCGAGATCGCTGTGTGAGCGTGCAATACGCCCGTTCCTGCGGCGCGGATATATCACCGGACGATCATACAACCACAGCGTAAGGGGCTGCCTTCGAGTTTGGTCTAACTGGTAAGTTAATACATTTTACTCTTTCTCATAGACAAAAAAGTCATAAAATGTCATGTATTATATTTAATTCAAGCCAAATGTTGATTTAAGCGCATTATTAAAATGAGTATTCATGAGGGGCACCTTTATCCTTGGGTCAATCAGAAACATATAACGAATATTACAGATGGATGGTAAATTTTTCATAAAAAATAAGCTAAACAAAGTTGATGAACTGTGTTTGTCTAACGTATCAGATACACAATATCCGTGTGATTCAGGTTCTTTGAAATGTCGACAAAATAGTTTTTTGCCCTTACCTTAACTTTTATTATTTCACACCTACACCTGCTACTTCAAACAGACATAGCCGGGTAATAAAATATTTGTAAAAGAGGTTTACAATTTCCCGCATAAAACCTAAGATATTTAGATACGGGAAGTAAGATGCATAAACTTACTTTCATAGTGTAGAAAACCCAAATTCTACCTTTGGAAATATATATTGATTTGTGTGGAGCTAACTCGATAGAACAGTATATTGAACGGGACATCTCCGTCACGTACGGCAGTGTGGCACGCGTAAAATGTCATACATGCGGAGATTGTTTACACATTCTCCAAGGTTACCATGACGACATTCCGTAAAGAACGCAAATAAGGTCGCATGATAATGGTGATTTCATGATAGGGAACTAATTACAGTAAACGTTAGAGCAACACGCATTGTTATCTTTCATTAATAACACGATAAGTGAAAAAATTGGTAAGAATAAAGCATTTTTGCTCTATCATCTATACATGTCTTCGACACTAATTAAGAACTCATGATCTTGCACTGGAGGCAAAAACAACCTTCACTAAAATCTATTTGTTATTTGCCCAATTTTTAGTAAAGTCGATATCGGTAAATGTTTTCTTCGTCTACAGCGCAAACACTGCGAGCTGTTAGCTAATCTCGACACAATTAACTACAACGTGAAGCTTTGATTGTTAACAAACTGTTACAATAGCCTCCTTCCCAGGTTTGGATCGCCCCTTTATCGAAACTAATCAAATTGATAAGGAAAACCCCTGCTTAGTAGTCCCAGGCGTTGCAGTCGCTGAATACAAGCATGGCGTCTGTTGTTCCATATGAATTTAAGTGGCAAATTGCTATTTTGTTGTTCCCCTTTCTGATCGGATTTAATATATTATGATGTAAATATTTTGAATTGATGTTGATCGCTTTCTCGGCCCGTCTAGAGCTCATAACTTCATTAGCTCTTTTCGATTAAAAACTTCGATGAGGTACGGCCTTGTTTGCGTAATCAGGTCTTTGTGCATGTTATCAAGATGGTACTACATTCTTAATATTGTGAAGAGAAAATGTCAGTTTGTGAACAACATTACCACACTTGTTAAGCACACGATTTTGGAAAATTTGAATATCCTCTTTGTTGATTGTTAATTAAATTTGTCCAGTATAAATTTGCTCTACCTATATATTTTCTCATATTGATACTTTGACCAACCAGTAGAAGGTTTTTGTCATACCCCAAACAAAGACCAAACACCCGTGCCCTACCTGGCACAAAGAAAGGTTGAGACGCTAAGCCAAATGCAAGCGGTTTCTATTTGATCGGTAAATTCCATAATTCTCATAAGAATCTGTGGACAAAAAAAAAAAGTCGTCGAAATTACCTGTTTCTCTCCAGCACTTTCCTCAATCCGGCTTTACCATATGATGCTGCCTCGCTTTAGGAGAAACCGGCAATCCAGGTCAGAAACGGCAAATTAGGACACAGGCAAATCAGGACAGTTGTAAATAGATGGCGCAGCAGTAGAATATAGAGGCCTTTGTGCTTTTCGGTGCAAAGATGAAAGATCGCTTTCGTCGGAGACAACAATGCATTGTATTATTAAGGATTAAATCTATTTACATTTTTCTTTTTACATTTTTCTTTCTACAGAGTTTGGAAATATTTTATATCGGCTTATATAGATATTATAAAGATATAAATTAAAGTGGTTTTGGGAAAAAGAAATGTTAGGGGCCTATCTTGAATTTTTTGCAAGGGTTTAGATCTATAAATATGTGTGTTCAGTCTCTTTTTAAACAAAAGAGAAAAATAACAGATAAATTAAAATTTATCAGAGTTTTATTTGTTTTGTTGATATCAAATAAGAAATTAAAAAAGTAATGGTAAATATTAATTCATTATCCTCTTTCCCTCTCCTCAAGCTCTGAGTAAGCGTAATGGAAACCAGATGTGAAGAGTGCCCTCGAGTGCCCAGACTCCTAGTCCCACGCCTATGCGGACCCCCCCCCCCCCCTTTAAATAACCTGTACCCACACCTGTGCCCCCTCCCCCCATTCACAGAATCATTGATCCGCCCCTAGACACATATACTATATAGGAAAAAACTAATAAAACAGCATATTTAACAGGACCCTAGACTTTCTTAATTCAAAATATATTACCATCATCAACAACAAAAAGGCAAACATTTTCAGAACAAAATAAAACAATGTTGAACAGATATTGAATATTCTCCCGAATCTAACTGATACCACAGCCATTACAAAAATCGAACGCAGGACTTGACAGGCATTTAAGCCCCCCCCCCCCCCCCCCCTTGCTTCTTCACACAACTCTCTTTCTCTTTCTCTCTCTCTCTCTCTTTCTTCTTAATTTATTTTTTTCCTTTCTCTACAAGAAAACATTTTTGTAAAGAAAATTTAACAGATACGATGTATGGGACATTTAACAGACACGCTGTATGTCTAGGAAACATTTATTTTCACAAATCATAGTAAAATATATAAAAAAGAAAAAAACAGTAATATTAACGTAAAAGATTTACTGTCCTGATTTGCCGTTTTCTCCCAAATGTAATTGATACCACATGAGTGGAAGAGTCATTAGAGAAAGCGAACGCAGGAGTTGAAAGGCATTCAACTGCCCCCTCTTGCTTTTCCCCACGTCCCCCTCTCTCTCTCCCTGTCGCGCGCGCTCGCGTGCACACACGCACACACACACACACACACACCCTTTCTTTCTCTGATATTTCCATACGTTTCCCTATTCAATTACTTAATTTATCTTTTTCTTTTCTCTACAATATTACATATTTTTGAAAGAAAATAAAAGTTTTGTGGGACATTTAACAGTTACAATGTATGTCTACGGGACATTTCTTTTACAAATCATTGTAAAATGTGGACAAAAAGTAAGTAACAATAATATTAAAGTAAAAGATTTACTGTCCTGATTTGCCGTTTTCTCCCAAATGTAACTGATACCGCATGAGTGAAGAAGTCATTACAGAAAGTAAACGCAGGAGTTGAAAGGCATTTAAGCCCCCCCCCCCCTTGCTTCTTCATACATCTCTCTTTCTCTTTCTCTCTCTTTCTTACACACTTTCTCTCTCTGATCTTTCTAAAGGTTTTCTGCTTTAATTCCTAAATTTATTTTTTTCCCTTTCTCTACAAGAAAACATATTTTTTAAAGAAAATTTAACAGATACGCTGTATGGGACATTTAACAGACACACTGTATGTCTAGGAGACATTTCTTTTCACAAATCATAGTAAAATATATAAAAAAAGAAAATAACAGTAATCTTAACGTAAAAGATTTATTGTCCTGATTTGCCGTTTTCTCTCAAATGTAATTGATACCACATGAGTTGAAGAGTCATTAGAGAAAGCGAACGCAGGAGTTGAAAGGAATTCAACTGCCCCCTCTTGCTTTTCCCCACGTCCCCCTCTCTCTCTCCCTGTCGCGCGCGCTCGCGTGCACACACGCACACACACACACACACACACCCTTTCTTTCTCTGATATTTCCATACGTTTCCCTATTCAATTACTTAATTTATCTTTTTCTTTTCTCTACAATATTACATATTTTTGAAAGAAAATAAAAGTTTTGTGGGACATTTAACAGTTACAATGTATGTCTACGGGACATTTCTTTTACAAATCATTGTAAAATGTGGACAAAAAGTAAGTAACAATAATATTAAAGTAAAAGATTTACTGTCCTGATTTGCCGTTTTCTCCCAAATGTAACTGATACCGCATGAGTGAAGAAGTCATTACAGAAAGTAAACGCAGGAGTTGAAAGGCATTTAAGCCCCCCCCCCCCTTGCTTCTTCATACATCTCTCTTTCTCTTTCTCTCTCTTTCTTACACACTTTCTCTCTCTGATCTTTCTAAAGGTTTTCTGCTTTAATTCCTTAATTTATTTTTTTCCCTTTCTCTACAAGAAAACATATTTTTTAAAGAAAATTTAACAGATACGCTGTATGGGACATTTAACAGACACACTGTATGTCTAGGAGACATTTCTTTTCACAAATCATAGTAAAATATATAAAAAAAGAAAATAACAGTAATCTTAACGTAAAAGATATATTGTCCTGATTTGCCGTTTTCTCTCAAATGTAATTGATACCACATGAGTTGAAGAGTCATTAGAGAAAGCGAACGCAGGAGTTGAAAGGAATTCAACTGCCCCCTCTTGCTTTTCCCCACGTCCCTCTCTCTCTCTCCCTGTCGCGCGCGCTCGCGTGCACACACGCGCACACACACACACACACACCCACACCCTTTCTTTCTCTGATATTTCCATACGTTTCCCTATTCAATTACTTAATTTATCTTTTTCTTTTCTCTACAATATTACATATTTTTGAAAGAAAATAAAAGTTTTGTGGGACATTTAACAGTTGCAATGTATGTCTAAGGGACATTTCTTTTACAAATCATTGTCAAATGTGGACAAAAAGAAAGTAACAATAATATTAAAGTAAAAGATTTACTGTCCTGATTTGCCGTTTTCTCCCAAATGTAACTGATACCGCATGAGTGAAGAAGTCATTAGAGAAAGCAAACGCAAGAGTTGAAAGGCATTCAACGCCCCCCCCCCCCTCCTGCTTCTTCACACATCTCTCTTTCTCTTGCTCTTTCTCTTTCACTCCCTTTCACACACACTTTCTCTCTCTGATCTTTCCATACGTTTTCCTCTTCAATTCCTTAATTTATCTTTTTCTTTTCTCTACAATATAACATATTTTAAAAGAAAATAAAGGTTGAGGACATTTAACAGATACAATGTTTGTCTAGAGGACGTTTTTTTACATATCATTGTAAAATGTGGACAAAAAGAAAGTAACAATAATATTAAAGTAAAAGATTTACTGTCCTGATTTGCCGTTTTCTCCCCGGCAAATGTAACTAATACCACATGAGTGGGGAAATCATTACAGGGAGCGAACGCAGGAGTTGGAAGGTATTTAAGCCCCCCTCTTGCTTATTCCCGTATCTGCTTCTTTTTGTCTCTCTCCCCCTGTCTGTCACACACGCGCGCGCACGCGCTTTTTCTTTCTGATCATTCAATAGGTTGTCTGCCTTTCTTCAACATATGGAATATGTTCCATTTGGGAGAAAAGAAAATGGCACGGCGGTTGAGAGAATCTTTTCCCTTCTTTTTGTCTTTTTACGTAAGAGAGAGAGAGAGAGAGAGAGAATTAAGCGGAGGGTGTTATAATATCTTACAAACTATGTGGGCCATTAATTTTTTCCCTTTTTGTTGTTTTAACAAGGAAAGACGATGTCATCATACAAAAAAATGGATTTTTTGGGGTGAACTAAGGAATAACTTATGTACAGACGAGATCGACAGAGGGAAGAGAAGCGCGGGGGGCGGGGGGGTTAACGGGGTTAATACCTCTCAATTTTTGTGTTCGCTTTCTATTATAGCCTCTCTACGCATCTGGTATTAATCATATTTGGGAGAAAACGGCACGGCGAGTCAGGAAATCTTTTCCTTAACATTTTCATTTTTTAAAATTAAATTTACCTAGGACAGACAACCGTCTATCCAAGTTTTTACAAAGTATATAATTGTAGTCTCCTTAATATATCTGTCCAACACATCCAGCATTTTTGTTTTTTTTTTTTCTAGCTATAACATCTTATAGAGAAATATATTATATGATTTAATAAATTAATGGAGATAGCTTATTGAAAGAAAGACAAGATAGAGAGAAGGAGTGAGACAGAGGAAGGAGAAATGGGGCAGGGGAAATACCTTATGACTCCTGTGTTTTCCTTCTTTCATGACCTCTCCTCGCAATCTTTCAGGGGTGAAAAGTTCTAATTAATTTTGACACCGGTTCCTTGAAGCCGTAAACAGACCCTTACAAATTCGATCGCTTGCTTGCTATAAGGACTCTCTACACGTATAGTATGTGGGGAAAAGCAGGAGATGTGGGGAAAAGCAGGAGGGGGGGTTAAATGCCTTTCAACTCCTGCGTTTACTTTCTGTAATGACTTTTACACTCATGTGGTATCAGTTACAATTGGGAGAAAACGGCAGATCGGGACAGTGAATCTTTTACTTTAATATTTTTATCACTTTTTTCCACATCAGTTACATTTGGGAGAAAACGGCAGATCGGGACAGTGGATCTTTTTTTACGTTAATAATTTTAATACTTCCTTTTTTCACTTTTGCAATGATTTGTAAAAATAATTGTCCCCTAGACATACAGTGTATCTGTTAAATGTCCCATATCTTTTATTTTCCGTTTGAAAATGTAGAATTCTGTATAGAAATTTTAATGAAATAAGTTTGGGAATTAAAGCAGAAAGCCTATTGAAAGATCAGAGAGAGAAACTTCGTGTGTGTGTGTGTGTGTGTGCGTGTGTGTGTGTGTGTGTGTGAGAGAGAGAGAGAGAGAGAGAGAGAGAGAGAGGGATGTGGGGGAAAAGCAGGAGGGGGGCTTGAATGCCTTTCAACTCCTGCGTTCGCTTTCTCTAATGACTTCTCCACTCATGTGGTATCAGTTACAATTGGGAGAAAACGGCAAATTAGGACAGTAAATCTTTTACTTTAATATTATTGATTCTTTCTTTTTTCTACGTTTTACAATGATTTGTAAAAACGAAATGGTCTCCTAGACATACAGTGTATCTGTTAAAATAATGCTTTCTTGTAGAAAAAGGAAAAAATAAATTCAGGAATTAAAGCAGAAAACCTATTGAAACATCAGATAGAGAGACTGTGTGTGTGTGTGCGTGTGTGTGTGTGTGTGTGTGTGTGAGAGAGAGAGAGAGAGAAACAGATGTGGGAAGAAGCAAGAGTGGGGTTGAATGCCTTTCAACTCCTGCGTTCGCTTTCTCTAATGACTTCTCCACTCATGTGGTATCAGTTACAATTGGGAGAAAACGGCAAATTAGGACAGTAAATCTTTTACTTTAATATTATTGATTCTTTCTTTTTTCTACGTTTTACAATGATTTGTAAAAACGAAATGGTCTCCTAGACATACAGTGTATCTGTTAAAATAATGCTTTCTTGTAGAAAAAGGAAAAAATAAATTCAGGAATTAAAGCAGAAAACCTATTGAAACATCAGATAGAGAGACTGTGTGTGTGTGTGCGTGTGTGTGTGTGTGTGTGTGTGTGAGAGAGAGAGAGAGAGAAACAGATGTGGGAAGAAGCAAGAGTGGGGTTGAATGCCTTTCAACTCCTGCGTTCGCTTTCTCTAATGACTTCTCCACTCATGTGGTATCAGTTACAATTGGGAGAAAACTATTAAATGAAAATAAAAAAAAGTTAATATGATACTAACAAAGCTCCGTAGAAAACGGCAAATTAGGACAGTAAATCTTTTACGTTAATATTATTGATTCTTTCTTTTTTCCACATTTTACAATGATTTGTAAAAACAAAATGGGTCTCCTAGACATACAGTGTATCTGTTAAAATAATGCTTTCTTGTAGAGAAAGGAAAAAAATAATTTAAGGAATTGAAGCAGAAAACCTATTGAAACATCAGATAGAGAGACTGTGTGTGTGGTTGTGTGTGTGAGTGTGTGTGTGAGTGTGTGTGCGTGTGGGAGAGAGAGAGAGAGAGAGGTGTGAAGGAGCAGGAGGGGGGCTTGAATGTCTTTCAACTTCTGCGTGCGCTTTCTCTAATGACCACTCTATTTTGTGGTATCAGTTAATTTTGTGTAGATCTAATCTTATAATAATTACCTATGATACATGTATCAGATAACCCACTGAAAGATCAGAGAGAGAGAGAAGGGGGAGATGCGTAAATAACTTTTAGCTTGTATGCTAGATGTTGCATTTGTATTGGCCACGGCGGTTTAAGAAATTATTAACGTTTATTTTTTAATATTTAATATTTGTTTTACAAATGAAAATTTGTCACCTTATCTGTTATATCTGTTCAACATTGTTTTATTTTGTTCTGAAAATTGCCTTTTTGTTGTTGATGATGGTAATATATAATGAATTAACATTTGTCTAGGGTCTGGTTAAATACGCTGTTTAATTATTTTTTTCTATATAAAAACTTCTTCATACATGCATGCATTCTGGAGAGATGCAATAGGCCTATACATTAACAATGCAACGCTGATTTTTTTTGTAACTAAACCTTTTTTCGTTGTTGCTCTATATACTATGTGATGAACCTCTTACATATGCCTATGATGAATGTCCTAAACTTATATAATTTTGAACGCTTAATTCAAGCGTGGGCTCGAAATAGGACATAACGGTTTCGTCTAACTTAGTGGATAACGCAATCCAAAGACTCCACGGCTCGTGTCAGATTTACGTAAGGTCGCGCAAAGAAAACCCAAGTCCACATAATGACCAGTTAAATGATTTATTCGTTGACGCTAGGTAACTACATATTCTAAGTGAAGCCTCCAACTCTTAACTCGTCAGCACCGTACTCCGTCGCTTCCAAACTCCACCTTCGTTGCTTCCTTCTACATGACTCACGTATCTCTCCCCGTTCAATTCTCATCACTTACTTTAAATACTATTTTGTTATCTTTACATGGATCCAGTGCTGCACTAGTATGAGATGTACGTCAAACATAATTACCTTTAATTGTATAATTTATTAATTTCTTTACTTCGGCGTCATACATAGAGACCGCCGCATTACTCAAAAGCTATTGCACTATAACACATTACGTCATATTACTTCGTACGATCTTTATGTTGGACCCGACACTATTTGATTGTGTGAAGGACGGGAACTTAATAACACGTACCGTACATAGGCCTACTCATACAAGTATGCTACCCTCTACCAGGGCTGCAGTTATCATTTTAGGCATTTTTTGCTGAGAGCCAAAATGACTGTCTATTTATCTATAGACATACAGTGTATCTGTGGATATCTGTGGAAAATCAAGCTGTCGCCCTGGTAGAGGGTATAGGGCCTACCCATATGCCACGTACTGTTGCTTTTAAAAAAGTCACAAAGCTACTTAACTGAAATTAAATTGGCATATTAATTGGGTGTATATCAAATTAAGATACTTAATGCTAAAGTGAATCAATTTCTAGAAAAGGTTCACCTATTATTTAATTAAAAGCAAAATCCCTCGTGCAAATTCTTGTATTGTTGATGTTCTACTGCTGCGCTATCTATTAACAACTGTCCTGATTTGCCTGTGTCCTGATTTGCCGTTTCCGCCATTTTCTGACCTGGATTGCCGGTTTCTCCTAAAGTGAGTCTGCGTCCTCTCGGCTTTACTGGGTCTTGTAACGGAAATGGAGAATCACAAACTTCGCCTGTCAGTGTCACTCCAAGTGTATTTATAATGCGGCGTATCGAGCAGTGACATCAATTATGTTTTGAAACGTATGGGCAGATGAAATACGAGTGGCACGATGTGATGAGCAACGCGATGCAGCTGTTTTGTGCAAGATTTAAATAATAATTGAGACTTTTTTAATATCATTTTTGGTGTGATAGTTAATTTAAAAACGTAAATGACATTTCCTTAATGTGCCGTTGTTGCCCCTCCCCCCCCCCAGTCTTCTCTCTCTCTCTCTCTCTCACTTGAATCAATCTATCAAAAATGCTAAAAGTATGAAGGTGATTCCGTTTTGTTCATGATAACAATACAGGCAGTATGACAAGCAAGCGGTATTTAAATAGAACGATATTATCCCCACCTATTCTTTAATTGCCTCAATACACGGTACTCAATGGGCAGTTTTGGTTGACTTAACTGGTAAATAGGCACTGAGCAATCATTCTTTTGGATTAAGTAAATACTTGCACGTAGCAACACGCAAGGCGCTGCTCCAATGCAGCGGTCTATTTGATTTTGAAATATATATATTCATTATCACGTAACACTGCGTATTACAACAATGCATTACGTGACCCCTGTGTCACTAGTATTGAATGCATGTTTGTGCCAATGAGATTAATCTCGGCTAATTTCGGTTAATCTAGGTTACGTGAATGTTTGAGATTTGCGCATGCCATACTAACATAGCACGGAGGGGGGGGGGGGGGGGGGGGGGGTGAAAAATCGTGTGGTTTTGTTCGGCTTGACACAAGTCCTTGACCCATGTGGCTGACTGCTGGGGCCTTATGTCAAGTTATGACAATGATTTGAACAATGTTCCGGGCTATTTAGATACATAAATTTCGAACTTTCTAAAGTAAACATTGATCACATAATACAGACGTAAATAGTCTACTTATGACAATTGCTGCATCGTACATGTACTACTGGTAGGTAGATATTATATCAAGAATGCATTCTTAAACCCGATCATATCAACAGTCTTGAAATTCCAAAACTGCGCCATGGCCTATTTTTATAAACACTTATTATAACCAAACACCAACGTTTCACTGGTGGTACTGCTCTATTAAACATGATTCAGACCAGTTTTGGACCCTTTTACAACAATCTTATGACATTTCATTGTTAATTTAAACAAAGGGGATATATATTAGACCGTAAAAGGGAGCATGATATTCTGGAATGGTATATTTGGTTGAACTGAACACAAATAATCAATCTTAATCTTATCTTATTTGTGGATATCAGTTAGTTCTTTTGAAGGAATACTTTTATACCTACAAGTTAGTGTAATACACACAAAGAAAAATACCAAAATACCCGATATTGCGTTGATATCCCAAGGCCCCAGATTCCTGACGGTGGTTTTTCTTTACAGACGCAACATCAGCTGGAATTAGCTAGGGGCAAAACTTGAACATGGTGTGATAGAAAAAAGGAGAAAAGTAGGTATGTAACCATATTCTCTCTGTCGCCCTCAGATTACATACAACACTCTGAACATCAGAGTCACTTTGTCATATCTGAGCATTGCCAAAACTACGTAGTGGGACAGCACTTTTACTAGTTGCGCTACTGTAGTACATACATGTATGCTAGAAAGTAATGGTGGTCACGTGACCGCTTTATTAACGTAGTCAATTAAGAGCCCTCCGCTCGTGTAACTTTTTTTATTGATACCTACTTAGAGTGTGCTGAAAAGCTATGATAAAATGGATGGACAATTACGATAGTCAGTTACGGTTTTACTTCATTTTTACGCGTTAACAAGCGATATTTCATCCAATGTCAGATAATATCATAATATATTAGTCTGGGAGCTGCTCCATCATAATTCTTTAATCCATTCCTAATTAAATGTTGAATCCTATCTCAGGTCTGTGTCATCGAGTTTTTAATATCAGTGAGTCATTGGACTTGATGTGTTTCTTATCAGAGTTCTATCATAATATCCACAGCTATTTCTCTCACACTCTTATACAATACAGAGATAATTTAACAGGCAAGGTGGCATCTTATGCACCTCATATATACATTATAAAAGATAATCGCTCAAAATGTTTGGCTGTGATTTTACTACAAGACGAATGTCCACGTTATTACAAAAGCGGCCCTGGTTGAGGGTAAGAAAGAGACGAGATCTCCGTCTCAGTATCCAGAAGTGACATGAGAAGGATTTCTAACCTGTGGTAACCGTCCATAATGTCAGTTCAGCTACCCACGAAGCTTGAACTGCCCGAGAATGTTCTTTGTCCCAACAACCCAACTCAAAAAGTTTGCCCCCCATTTTAATTATTTATCAACCACAAGAAATTTCACCTCATATACTAACTAGAGTCCTATCTTGTATATTTGACTCGCCTTTGGCTATGTAAATGACAAATATCTTTTGTATATACAGAAGTTATTGAATTCATCATAACACTTAGAGAACCTGCTCTTTGAATAACATCTTCGGTATTTTTGTCGCACAAACACTGTGTCTGAGGCCACTGTTCAGAAAATCCGTAAGTCGAGATTGTTTCGGTAAAAAAAAAACGTGGTTTTGATACTTCTAATTTAGACATCAAAATAGTGCATGAATGCTGTAAAATTTCTATGCAAACTGTCAGCATTCTTTTATACTTTAGATTATTACCTTAGGGAATCAAGAGGTAGATCGTGTTTTATTGTGATTGTCAAAAAGACCTGGTTCGTTTACTCATACTTTTACAATGCATTGTGCTTATAGGGCTAAGTTTTTTTTTCTCTCCATTAATATGTCATTAAACTCCACTTGAGAACAGTAAACAGCGGGCCTCTTCTTATTTTAACTTTAAGGCAAAGTTGCTATTAACTTGAAAATATTGACGCAAGTCAAAGCAACTTTTAAATCAACCCGTTTAAGGACGCTGTCCCTAATGGACTTTATTTTCCACGCGTTTGCTTGGAGACTACATAAAGTTTTCTTGAATGACTTGAATCTGATGAAAAGTACTTCTTTCAATCTAACGTGTAGTTATTAGTTTTGTTTGATATTTCAATAATGCGCTTCTGCTGTTTACAGCATGCAGTGAGGATCTTAACTGACAGCTATATTATAACGGTGAGAAATGATCCTTTCAAGAAATTTTGTCCACTTTCTTTGTACTTTTCCGACATTACATTCACTCTCTCTCTCTCTCTCTCTCTCTCACACACACACACACACACACACACGCACACACAAGCGCTCCCACACACGCAGACATAAGCCACGCACTCCACTATGTCACCTACCTATTCTGTCTCAACCCCTTGACCCCCTCCCTTCCTTTTTGCCTAAAAGAAGCACACGTGTTCGCACTCGACCACCCCCTCCCATTCCCCATACTGTTGTCCCCAAAACACTACTCTGCACAACTCCATTGACTCGGTCACTTACAGGGGTTGTCGTGTCGCCCACGTAGGAATGAACGGCATAAAAGGCCAAAAAGCACAAACAGGGCTTAAAAAAGAACCGACCCGCGTGAAAAGTCAATCGTAAAGAATTCAGACGCATAAACAAATGTAAGCGTTTGGGATGGTGACTTGGGTTTGTGAAAGAAGTGCCTAAGACCGTTTGGTACGTTGGGGCAGAAGAGGAGAAGGAAATGTGCGACTCTCAGATGTCCGAGGTATACATATAGGTGTCCTGAGTTAAAAGGTAGGCGTATGAGAGAGCAAAAGAGAGGACAGAAGACCCGGAGGTGCCAGGAACCAAAGACATTTTATGGGTTCCCCTTACCTTCTACCAGGGCCACAGATTGATTTTTCAGTAAATATTCACTAGAGATGTCTCTGGCTAATTCACACAATTCTCGCGGCACTGAAAAAAGTACATAATTAACCAGACAAATATCTGTGAAAAGTCAACCTGCTGTCCTGGTAGAGAGTACACATGAAGGCGCCCCCTACGTGTCTCAGGTTTAACATACATGTGCATTAATTTCTTACTATTTACTGGTGCTCATATTCTTTTAACTGGAGAAAAATTTCTTTTAACAGATCTTTAAAAGCCTCCCACATATGAAAATGTTTAAAAGTCCAGAAGACGAGTGTTAGAGTAGATCCCGTTGAGATCTTCTCTCGATGTTAAAAAAAAAATTAGTATTTAAAGACTCTGTGAGCAAAGATGGGAAATAAAATTGAATCCGAGTCCTTGAAATGCTTTACGAGTGTAATCAAGAATGGGACAAGATGCATCCATTCTGTAATTCCCATTATATTTTGAAGATAAGAGATTTTGTCTGTAACTATGCGAGTGTACCCTTTTTTAGCTGGTGGCATCTTCCCTCTGACAAAGAGTGGCATATGTGGCGGAATGGTCAAACTCCTACATATCAACTTCAATACAAAACAAAGTTTACAAGGTCGCGATGTCGAAGTTAATCAGGCATTGGATTAATGGAGAAAAGGATTAATCAGATAGAAAAATTAAGACGGCTGAGGCGTGTGTATGAGCAAAGAGCTGATAACTGTAGGTTACAGTTGACTTTTGCGTTTACTTTAAGAAGTGGTCAATGCCTTCAACACGTGTTTTCAAAATAACAATGGTTAAGTGTGAAATGGTCTTTTCCCTTAATTCCAAAAATATTTAACTTTTGGTCATTGAAATTCATTTGTATCATTTGATTACCAATAATTACCAATAATTTTTGCGTTAAGATAATAAATACTAAACGACGACGACTGCGCTTGTTGCGTTAATAGGTAGTCACGCCCTGAATTTCATTTAATTTGATATCAAACCATGTGGTAAGTAAAAAAAAAAAAAAAAAAAAAAAAAGAAACGAAAAGAAACGAAAAGCAAACAAACTGTATACAAAAATCGCTTCTGTGTACTGATCGTGAACTGCTCTTCAAGATGGCAGTCTCAAATCTGAATGCCTACCTGTGTGTTAAGATTTAACCGTGACGTGAAACCTTGCATTCACTCTCCTCCACTTCAGGTAAAACTCTAATTAGACTAAATGCAGCTACGTGCTGTCTTGTCGTTAACTCGCGTAACTCCGTCAGCAAACTTTACAATGCTTGGTATTCAGGAAAATTTGTTGAAAGGGGGATCCGTATGTTTCAAGCACCCAAACTGGCTAGTCGTTAGCTTACTGCAAAGGTTGATGTGGGGTATCATTTGCATTGCCTTTTGTTCTGTTTGCTTTTACGAACTAAAATGTTTTCTCAGTCAATTCTACGTATTGGTCCAGTGTCAGTATTGCACAGCATTAGCTCTGGAGCCCCGTATCTGTTTAAATTTAGTGTTATTCGAACCATTAGTTTTGAACAAAAGATGTGTGATATTTCTTCTATTTAAAAGCATGTGGTATGAAGGACGAAAATTGATATTGGATTTTAAAAAAGGTGGCAATGACAAAGTTGAAGTCGTTTCGAAGAGATTTTTTATATGAAAAAAATGCCGTTTTCGTTTTACTTCTTATTTGTTTTTTTTTCGAATCCATACTTACATGCCCTTAAAATGCGTATTTTGCAGCTCAAATCATTTCAATTTTCGAGAGAAATTGCTTTACGTATTATTTTCACATTGCACTTTGTCTTCTTTGTTTTCAATTGTGTTTCTGTTGAAAAAAACGAACTTCCACTAAAAAGGACACAATTGTGAATATAAACGGTCTCACATGTCCAATTAAAATTGGGAATATGGGAAGCCACAAAATAAACATGGTACAGAAGAACCCTGGGCCTGCTGGTTTAAAATTATGACAGACTCTACCGCTGTTATGTGTATCGATTGCAGTACAAGTGCTCTTTATTATATATTACAAACGCAGCTACAAAGGAATGGGGGGAGGGGGGGAGACACCCCCTGCTCCTCTTCAAAAGGTAGAAAAAGACAGTTCTGAAATATAACTTTCACAAGCGTAATAAACTTTTCTTCGATTGAGAGAGAGAGAGAGAGAGAGATATAGGGTTTGAAGTTATGCTTCCTACAGATGTTCTGATGAGAAAACTGATTGCAACCAAACTATAACAAAATGCAAGTGATTAATAACATCGAAATCAGCGCGTAAGAAGGCCAACGCCCATATTTTCCCCTTTTCTTTTCTTTAATAATTGATTATTTTATTAAATAAAGCCATTTTGCTTAGAAATGATTAACCTTTCTGTCAATAACATGAACTGGGACGTAATATGATTTATGATTTAAAAGATCCTTAATTTGCTTTTCCCACTTTTTTTCTATTTTGAGTTTTCGCTGCTCTTTAATTTGTATCTCGCGCATGACCGGATTTCGGCACACACCTTACCGACTTTCCCTATTTAAATGGAATTAACTTCGTACTAAAGTTAATGAAATTTGAGACAAGTGTCATGAGGAAATATCCAAGGTGGAATAATAATATATCTACAAAAATAATAACTTTCACAAGAGCAATTTACAGCCTCTTGCACGAGTGCTCCGTTTCTCAAGCACGTGGCCATTCAAAGGGATTTTCAACAATGTTTCATCAAAAGGGAACCACATATGTGTTTGAATAGAAACACGCATATCGTTTACCAAAATGTAATGAAATTTTAAAAGGATTGCAATCCTTTAAAAATACTTTCGAATTATCCATTTAAACTCGTCTCATCATATTTGTCGAAGCGAGTAATGTGCGATGTTTGGCAACCTACCAAAGCTGGCGTCTCTAATTTTCTGCAGTTAAGTCAAAGGGCGTGACAGACAGACAAGTGGGTCACCCCAAAAATATTATTTGCACAGGGTTGGATCGCCACCTCTAAGGTGTAGAATAAGGTAGCATTACACTTGGTTCAATCGGGCTATAGAATGAAAGAAGGGGAGATGACGCTATGCTGTGCTTCAAATCAAAGATCGAGTTTAATGGACCGAAAGTGATGTTTGCCAATAAATGGAATAGGTATTTGGAAAATAATTGATTCAGACGAATTGGGACTCGCTGTGACAAATAGACTCACTGAACCCCTGAAGACAGGAGAGAAAAAAACGTGAGGGAAAATCGCGCGCTTGCACAAAAAGGGGTTTAAAAAGACGTGTGCGCATGGACGGCGAAGGAGTTGATTTTCGGTTATTCTGTCAAGATTTATATTTGCAATACACTTCAACTCTCTTCACAGTTGCTAGGGATCAGTATAACAATGAAACGCTAAAACGGGTAAGTCAGAAAGTTATAGGAATACTGTGAATGCAGTTTGGGCTATTATTTCCTATTTTTTAGATTAAACCAGTTTTCGTTGAAATGGGGAAGTATACTTTGTCTCCTCCTTGTAAATGAGCAGAGCAGAGTAGGCCTGATTACACCTACTGGAACTAGGATGGTTTCCTCATTAATCTACATTTAAATTGTAGCAAACTAAATGCATATGTCTGGGGAAAGTTCGGAATTTGTCTATGAGGTAGGTTTTATAATTCAAGCGGCGTGCATTTCTTGGTTCGTGTTGGAAATATAATTATCTATTCTCAATTATACCAGTTATATATATCATATACGAACAGGAGCGTGCTTGGATACACACCACACCAGGAGCGGACAGAGTAGGGAGTAGGACGTGTGTGTAAACCCTACTGTCAAGCTCGAGTGTCCCAATAGCAGTTCATCGTTAATTTCTTAAATACACGTGTAAACATATTATCACCCTCATGCCAGTACTTCCCCAATCAAACGTGATCAATTATTATCCATGCGATATCTGTTTTCTATTGAATAGTCTTGTCTTGTTCGACAAGACTTTTCTTGCTTTTTTACTGGCCTTATCCTAAAACAATGATGCTTTACTATCATCAATGGAAATATACCTCTTCCATACGTTGCGTTCAACTACAGACGACAGTTATACTTGTGTTGACTTGTATATTTTCTGCAAGTCACAAATGCTCGTTTCATTTAATACTTTAGAAGAAACTGAATAAAAAGGCTGAAAGCCTAGGTTATACATGCGAAGACGTCTATACAATTTGTTTTCGGAAGTATCAGCCATAATAGTCATATGACACAGTTATTAGTTCAATCAGAAGCTGGATTTCCTGACTACTATTTCCTTTCTACCGTTATTTGCCTTTTGCCGGTTCCTGTTGAAAGCAGAATGTTATCAGTGTAAGCCCTATGTACGTTTCCTGACAGCCCCTGCATGAGTTTTACACGTTAATGAATTAATATGTCTAAATAAGATAAATGACATTTTGTCTTGTTCCCAAAACCTCTCTCTCTCTTTCCTTCTCTCTTTCTCTCTCTCTCTCTCTCAGTCTTTAATTTCATGATCATAAATCTCCATTAGCTTGGTCTGACAAGAACCATTTTAACCCCGTTTAAATTGCTTTGTGAGTGATAAATGCTCTTTGGCCTTAAAAGGGCAAATCATTGTTTTAGTAAATCACCAGCTTTATTAACGGGCTTCCTGCAGCTGAACAGATTTGCGACATCTGTGAGAAGCGTTTATTTTCTAGAACAGGTGTACACATTTCTGGGGTATTCACCCAAGTCAGGACAAAGAAGGGAGCACCTTTTTTTAATTCATGCCCATCTCTCTCTCTCTCTCTCTCTCTCTCTCTCTTTCTACGTTTTCTTGTTATGTTCTTTCCTATTCCGTGTCTATTATATAATCTTGTCAGGCCCGTAGCCAGCAATTTCAGAGGGGAGGTTCTTTTTATGAAAAAGTGGACCTTTTATCATAAAATCTTCATGTACTTAGATCATAATTTTCCCAGAGTGGACCTTTTCCCATTCCCAGCAGAAAGGGTGGTTCTTTCGAACCCCCCGAACCCCCCCTCCCCCCCGCCAGACTACGGGCCTGCTTATTTTTCACTGTTTTCAGCTGGGAAACTTGTATTGGCCACCAACTCTCTCATCCCGGTGCACGAATATCTAGTTCCTAAGAGTGCGAAGAGTACCTTCTCCTAGAATACAATCTGTAGTAATGATATTGATAATGATAGCACAAAAAACACCTGATGGACCTTGAACCGGTGATTCGAGTTTTATTTCAGGAACTCCTCTTTGGATTCACACCTTTGTTTGGTTTATCTGTGGGAAATCTTGTCCATATCATCCAAGCTGTCAGCGAGAAAAAATATTTTCAAGGGAACGTGAATGAGATCATGAGAGTATTTTTTGCGCGTACATTTTTCATGCGTTTTCAAATTTATTACCCTTTTCTTTAGAGAAAGATGGATTTGGAGCAGAAACCAATCCGTCCGTCGTTAAATTTCTTTAAAAAAACATCCAAACCACAAAACATTTTTGCTGGTTGTATATAAGAATTGTTTCGTTTTCCTCCACTTATAACCTTTTTATGAATGAATTTGCTGAGGAGTATGTTCATGTTCGACGTCCCTGTTTTAGACGGGAGAGATAGCTTTTGTTTTTTGAGCCCTCCAACCTTTGTTTTTGTAGAAACAGCTGAGTTTCTTTGGCAAAACAACTGAGGAATCTTAAAAACGGGAGAAAATAGGAAGGAAAACATATTTGTGGATTGCTGATGAGAAAGTCCGACGACTAAAGCGTGGGTCCCGGTCGGGTCAAGTCGGGCTTACGGAGCTCCTTGTCTTATCTGAGGGACAGAACGCAGATCACTTGATTTCCATGCTGGGTGGAGGTACCGGTGATATTTAAAGGCGGGAGACTCAGGACGAGATCAGTATGCGCATTGACAGGTAAGTTTATGGCACTGCATGACATGATGATCCGTTATTTGTGCTTTAAAGTGTGCGTGGTTGTAAGAAGGTGAGTGCGTCTCTCTCTCTCTCTCTCTCTCTCTCTCTCTGTGCGTGTGCGTGTGCGTGAGAGAGAGAGAGAGGGAAAGAAAGAGAGAATAGCATTCCCTGTTATACTAGGCCTTACAGCATGAATTGTGTATATTCTACCTGTTTTAGCTATTTCTTTAAATTTCTAACATCAAAAGAGTGTCAACTTATGGAAGTAGGAAGTCTTGAAGAGCAGCATTAAGCCAGTTTTTATGCCGGTAACGGGAGATTAGAAAAATAAGTAAAATCGTCAGTCAAACCGTCAGGCTAATGTCCGTTTCAGCATCTTCTGAGAAGAGCATTCCGGGTTTTACATGCAAATAATATATGTTATCTAGCACTAGAATTAGTATTATCTTTTCAGATATTGATGTGCACGATAAATTAAATTAAAGCCTACATGACCAACTAAAAAAGGCCTCAAAGAGCGCAGACCCCCACCAATACAGCTTAGTTTTCATGGATAATTAATTAATTGATTAACTGTTCAATCGAGCACCACCGAAATCTTAAACTATCGTAAAATTTTATTAATTTCAATCCATTACTTTTTGACTTGGGTTGTTAACTAACAGACAAACAAAGACAATTAAAATTATAAACTCGTTTACTTGGCGGGGGTTAAAATAGAGTCACTGCTTGTATCTATCATCAAATTTTATCAGGTTTTCTGTCCTACTCAGCAATGTCAAATGTGAATCCAGTATTTTATTTTTGATACAGTCTTAAGACAGGATTTGTAGAAATCGCACACAAAAAAGTAAACATGATATAAAAGGGGAAGCAATATCAGACATCAATGATCGACAAAGAAAGCGAATAGTTGATATCTCCTATCTAACCACACTCCACAAAAGATAACCGACGCGGTAGACCAAAACCCGAAACAATTATATCTATAAATTGAAAGTAATCAGGCGACATTTTAGCTAAACCGCACGGTTATTTTACATCGCATAATAAAACCGGAGTCTCGTGCGAGACACATTATTTTTAGAAATTAAAATTTATGACAGGAAGCGATTGTGGTTACTGGAAAAGAGGTAATTTCCGCACTGCTTGGATAGCCTATCATCACGGTATTTGTAAACAATATTTGATAGCCTTTGTCACAAGTTAAAAATGTTTATAAGGTTAGAATAGTGTTCAGTGTATTGTTCAAAATGGGTCTGCTTTTACGTTGAGCGGCTGTGTCCGCAGTGTTGTGGTTTCTTCTTGCTTTTTAGAAAGAATAAGAAAGAAATAAAAATGCTAATGAAAGGCTACAAAAATATTCCTCTTTTAGATAGGCCTATATAGGCCTAGGCCTAAAGGCCTATAGATGCGGAAGACTTGATCTTTGTCGTGAATTTCAGTATAGGTCTAATCTAGGATGCGTTACAGGAGAGAAGGAGAAACAAAGTAAAACGAATGCCTTAGTCTTCAAAGAAAAAAAAGGTTTTGGCGTCTCTTGTCATATGACTTGTTCAGAGTTTTTCGGGGAGAACAACAAAGGCATTTCTTCTTACACGATGCATTCCCATTCCTGTTAAATTCAACTTGATGTCACTTTTGTGAAAATCATTCAAATTCATAAATTTCCTTGTTACTTATAACACAGTATGGCACGAATTAAATATTCTTTATGGCATTATATATTTTCCTTTCGCCCCTTGCCCCAAGAGCGGAGTGAACGCCATATTAACAGAAATAGGTCAATGCAATGTCAAGTCAATAGTGAACGTTACTCACTGCAAACCGCGCTAGTTTAAACATCTGCCTGTGGTGGCATATACCTTTATGTGGTGCTAACAGCTGTAATATTAGGTTGCTTCTTTGGAGGACAAAGACTTTAGCAAAAGTCGAGTGGTATCAGACAAAACAGAAGTATTCTGCATGAGAACCAGTCGCGACACAGACACAGACAGTCGATCCTGCGAGTACGATGCCTGCATTGGGTTGTCGGCTTGGTAAGTTTCTTCATCCAAAGTCGTGATCTCGGCTTCTTTTTATTGAGAAATTTCAGATTATATCACTTCATGTTTATATCTCTGTTATTACATGGACAAGGGACTGTGACATATTTTGGATATCTTCATTGTTTTCAGTTTTCACCGTTCACGCAGCTGCGCAGACGCCTATGTTGATGTTTGGTTACAGTGATACATTGTATAACAATTGTATCTATATACAAATGGGCTGGTTTTGAAAACACCCCATGGGATGCGTTTTTCTTCTTTTTATTTGCAAGTGATGTTAGATTTTCAACCATTTTTACTGCTTGCATTATATATTGTCGTCTGCTTCAGGTGGATGAGTAACACAACTTTATCTCCAGGTATATTAAAAAAACATGTTCTGTATCTGTATCAGTATCTGTCCATATACGTCAGAAAACACTACTGGTGTATGTTAGGGGACCTATGATAGACGGGGAGAAGATGTTTGTTCATTCTTTGTGTTTTGAGCACAATTGACTTAAAACAAGAAGCAATTTGGAGAACTTTTTCAGTGATAATCCAGAAAATAACATAATTATTACAAATACATTTAAAAATATATATATATATATATACGTATGTATATTTATACATTTTAAGGTTTATGATAATATTAGGGCTTATTAATGATAATCTCCAAAAGAATAAGCTGTTAGTTTTTCTGGTGAGTGTTTACCATGTTTGGTGTTGTGACAGTTGAACCACAGTGTGGTATGAATGGATGACCTCTAGCTGTGGTTTGACCTTTGATGAACTCTGACCTTATGTTCCTATTGAGCTGCTATTTATTGTTGGTGAGCTGTATGAGTGTGTGTTAATTATTAAATAAAAAGTTAGAAATTGAAAATAAATGAATGAGTATCAAGTAGATAAACAAATGAAAATTCTGGTGTAGGATTTGATGAGAAATTTTAATAGAGTGGCTTATGATTGCCTCTAATACATGAGCCATTTTATCCTTTTTTCTTATACTCTAAAACCATGTCTGCATAAACCCAGCATAGTGACAGTAATTGGTGAGGATGTGGCCCCTTTACTTGGCTTCATAACTGCTTTATACCAGTGGTATTTTATTTTAATAAAAAAGTTCCACATAATATGTACATGGGTCAAGATTTTTTAAAAGTTACATAACATGCTGCCAGTTTGGATGGGTAATGGAAGATGAGCAACATATTGACAGAGTTGATGTAAAAATTCTGATTTAGTGTTATTTACGCTGCATACAAAGCCATTTAATTTATAACAAACTAGACCAGTTATGAGCTATCTGCATTGACATGATGTGGGATTACAATGTTGATATGAAGGCTCTGTGACCAGATAGTTAGTTCCAAAGCAAACTGAATTATGAGTGTCCACTTGAGCTATAAGAACCAGGGCGAAGTAGGATTTGTGTGTGTGTGTGTGTGTGTGTGCGCGTGCGTGCTCGCGTGCAACAAAAGTGTGCATAGGTAGAGAACTTGATAGTGGATGTGTATGACAACCCAGTTCGGTTTATCTAGAGTAACCAGGTACAAAACAACTGAATTAGTCAGGGGTGTGTTGGGGTGGAACTATGTAGTTTTTTCTCATCTCCTTCAAGGTAAGGTAGAAATGGGTAAGGTAAAATAAAAATAGGCCAGACCTGCTGGTAGTTGTGGGTCCCCTCAAGTTTTCACAATGACAGAAATGCACTAGGATCAGCTCATTGGTATGCTTATATCACACTCTCTGTTACAATTTTTTTTTGGTGAAGGGGGGGGGGGGGGGGTGATATAATGGATATGTGGATTGACCTAAGTTTCTTTCAGCTGGATCATGCAGACTGTTTCCATTTGGATGATTTTTGAAGATTTTCTGACAGATTTTTTTTTAATCATCATTTTACCTGTGACAGGGAATTCAACAGTTTTTAAAGCTACAATAAATGTTTTATTTGATAAAAAGAATATGCCTCTAAAAATAGCCCCAGTATTATGTTGTGTCCTTGTTCACAGGTAGTGTAAAAAAAGTCATTACAATTTCAAGTTTACATCTTCTTGAGGCTATTGTACCCCACATTAAAACATTTTTGAGAGAAATGAACAAGTTATGATATTTAGTTAAACATGTGAAGATGTCTGCTTCTTTACTGAAGTTTTGTCAGAGGAAACCTTATAATTTCCAGTTTGCTTTGGGGCACCAGGAGATAAGCTCTTTGATATCCTAAATTATTTGAAGAAGACTAAGTACACAAGGGGAACAAAAGGAACATCAACAGGGCAACCTGAGTATTCGTAATTACCATCTTTGTACTGCGATGATCTGCTTATCCATTTACCTGCAGTCATAATGTTGTCAGATTTGATAAAACGGAAGAAATTGTTCTGTTACAGAGAAGCGTGACTGGCTCGTTGGAGAGTTGATGAAAGGATTACTGTCACTTGTTGTCAGGGGGATTCAGTCCGTGTCCAGCTAATCCTTTATTTTACCAGCAATTTTAGGTCAAAGATCAGCAATTTTTCACCAGTGACTAAGAATCTATTTGGTGTCTACTGCTGAATGAAGGAATGTTGCTGTGGACATTTGGAATTTATTGAGTACTGAAATGTAGAAATTGATACAGATGTCTGACTGAGAATGAAACTGAACACTAAAACATATTTTAAAATTGGAAGTTAAATTTAATTAAAATGTTTTCATAGATTAGGTTTCATGTACATTTTGTTTCATGTACATTTTGTAGCATTTCTGTGTTAAAGTGAATAATTTTTTACTGGAAAAACAAAGAAAAATACCTTGTTAAATTAAATGAAATCCAACTGCTTGTCTTACAGCTTCTTCATGAACAACCGTTTGATAGCAAATAGTTTTGATAAAAATATTTAACAAATATCAGTGATGGTGATGGAGTCTAATCCTTGCAGTGTAGATCTAACATATATGGGTACTAATATGCTGAAGTGATTATCATAATTTGCCCAGACTTTGTAATTATGACAAGAAGTAATGATAGAATAGGCAGAAGGGGTGATCTCATCATTATTGGGCCTGACATCCTGAAATCAAGTTTTAAAAAAATTCCACACTATGTAACAGCTGTCATAGGATAACAAAGTTGGCAGAAATGAATGAAAATCTCCCAGTTTCTGCTCATATTAGTCATCATGCACACAAAGAAGGGAGACCTCCCACAGATGATGGCTCTGAAAAAGGCTTGAGGAATCACCATGTAGTGTTGTTATTTAATCTTGATGCTTTATTTTACTTGCAGATTGTTTATGCCTAACTATAATAATTGGGTGTTGACCAACATGAAGCAGAGGTTTGGCAATATTACTAGAAGTTTATCAGCAGTTAGAGAGATAGCTTTTTTGTTTCTTTCTTCAGACAGTCAGGAATTCCGTTGTGCAATCTGAAACCAGTTCTGCTGAGACATGACTTATTATGGACAAAATCATTTCTTCAAATTCTTTTCAGTCATCTCTTGTCACATTGTTCAGCTTAATAGATTTCAGGCTTGTTGATAATGCCCAATGCTATCTCGGGTGTCAAGACCTTCAATGAACTTATTTGACTACGTTTCCAGATAGAAGAGCGTGGGGAGAAAAAAGCTTTGCCTTTTATCATTTGGTGGGAGCTGTCCCTTTTAGGAGGGTAATTGCATTGTGCTGTTGTCGAAAGGACTAACTGTAAAATTTGATAACATTCAATTAGGAATGCACTTTGTGAGTGAAGCACTCTTAGAGCGTCTTATTGGGATGTTAACTAAAAAAGGGAGGGGGAAAGTACCGTAAAATTTTTACTGGTGTCATATGGGATGTTCAGCAAAGAGGGAATTCATTTTGTCTATTTATTATTATTATTATTATTATTATTAATTTGTATGTCTGAAGACAGTTACGTACTCAAAATGTAGACTTAGGATGTCAGAGGTTATTGGTCGGGTGTTTGTGTATGTTTGCAGGAGGGAGGGGATTTTAAACTATTATGCTAGTATGTAGAAAAGGGGGAAAAGCTTATGCTTCATTTTAAAACCCAGAAAATATAAACTACCACTGCAATTAGTCTCTCTCTCTCTCTCTCTCTCTCGTGTGTGTGTGTGTGTGTGTGTGTGTGTGTGTGTGTGGATGAGTGGCTGAAACTTGTTTAATGGGTGCAATGTGAAAAATTTGTATCTAAGTAAAAAATAAAAACTGACAAATATCACAAAATTTGGAGGCTGCTTCACTGCTCCTCTCCCTGACAAAATTGAAAAGAAAAGTGTCGATAAGAGTGACAGAGATTTAGGACTTAAAGTGTAATGGAAATTGGAGACAGGGAAATTTAGGATGGCAATTAGCAGCTGGTGAGTGTGTGCTTTACGGGGCCTTATCCATGTTTGGGTCCCAAGGTAAATATTCCTCTTCAGTAGTGAAGAATGACTGGGGCTTTAGTCTTATCTCTCTTATTACTGTGTGCTACTGGTGCTGCTGTCATCATGTTTTACTTCTCTCTGATCTCTGGTTATCCCAAGTGTCTGTGTAGAAATGCTGCTACCAGGCAGAGGTGACTACTTTCTCACTACACTGGTGAGCCAGGAGCAGGATAAAGGAGATCATTACAAATGTTCTCTCTCTGGTAACCATCCATCTTGTGTTTTTCACACATTGAGAAATGTTAGCAAATTTCCTAATTATGATTAAAACAAATGCCAGTCTCACTGATTGAAAAACATTAAGTTAATCATTATTTGAAAATTGATATTTGTTAGCGCATTATAATTATGTTTTTTGTAAGTTGGAGGGGTACGAATCCAGGAAGGACAAGAACTGCACACATGTGACACCAAAAAGATGTGGACCATGATATACTGATATGGTATATGGACCCATAACTTTAGAGTATTATTATAAAGATAACACATTTAACTGAAGTACCAATGCTTTTATTTGTTATTATTAACCTGCGTATGTTGACTACTTGGTTATCCGACCTAAAAAAAGGAAAAGATAAGAAATCCATGTTCCTCCCCTCCTGATAACACATCAGTCTGTGAGATATGACAAGTATGAAACTGGAAGTAGGGGGAAACCTGGCCCTCCAAACTGCTTTATGTATAGAAAACACCAAAAAAGGAGTTTTTGAAGTGGGTTTTGAATGTTAAAGTATAAAGTATTCACACTGGTTGCTTGTATAAAAGTGGGGGGTTGCTGTGATCGGGACAATTAGCGAGTGGCAAGTGCTTCGGAAGGGCTGCAGAGAGAATGAATGCATCTGGTAGACTAAGTGCTGTATTTTTTTACTGCGTTGAATTGAAGATGTTACTTTGAAGGATACTGTGGTTTTTTTTACCCAAAATTTGAGCGGACTTTTTTTCTCTTGCAAAATGTTGTGGGTTTTTTTGGTGAAAATCTAGGTTAACAGGGTAATGTGGCATATTTCAGTGACTAATGCAAGTAGATAGCAAGTTTGGGTTTTGGAAGAAAAATGAAACTGAAACTTTACTGTGGGAAATTACCTTTATGTTTGTGTTGCAACATAAAAACATTGCAGTGAACAACATAAGCTGGAATTGGCAGAGTCAGACGTTAATAACCTGCAGAATTTCTGACAATATGCTGCAACAGCCCAAGGCAGTCTTTGGAAATTAGGATCATCTTTAACAACTAACTGATGTGACATAAATACTTTGATAGGAATCTGAACTGAAGGATTATCTGGAGAAATGATTTGCAGGGCTTATGAAAGTGAAATTTGGATGAAACAGCATTGAAAACATGACATTGAAACAGCTCCATATGAATCTGAGTGGTAAAAGCAAGAGTCTTATAAGATAAAAATATTGCTGGGAGTGGAAAGTGAAATTGTCATTTACAAAAGATTTTAAAGCCAACTAGAAATATGCATGGTTATTGTGCAAATTGTTGACTACAAACCTAGGTAACTTAAAAGAAAAATTGGTGGAATTTGTAAATCAGTTTATTGACAGTCTTGAAAAAAATCTTTGAAGCAAGGAACTTTGCATTATCTGGTGGAAAAAAATGAACAGAATCAGGGAGCACTCAACAGTGAGAGGAGTCCCTCCAGGTGGCAGCACCCAGAGAGAGAACAAGATGGTCATTTTGTATTGCAGACCAGGACATGTGGATTTAAATGGGAGAAATGTGTAAGGAACCAATCATTTTTTTTGTTTGTTTGTTTGTTTTGTTTTTGCTTTGAATGGCTTATCTATGAAAAAAACTTCCTCAATTTCTTTCGTTTTTCTCTTTGCTTTGCTTAGATTACTTAATGTTAAAATGTTGGAATTTTGTTTTTGCTTTGCTTACTTCCTCTTATTTTTGTGATGTTTTTATTATTATTATTAATGAAAGTATTATTATAAGTCAGCATATCAAGGGTGTTATCAGGTTAAAATGGTGGACATCACCATAGAAATTAATACTTTGCCTTTTATAAAATAAAGTTACTTTGTAGAATTTTTATTACAGCACTAGTACTAATTAAAAGTAGGCATACACCAGTGCTGGCACATTAACTGGCATGCACACACTCTTTTTCTCTTATCTCTCTTCTTTTTCTCTTGCTTTTTTGTACTGATAATAAGTTTCCAAACTACTTCAAATAGCATTGAGTACACATGAAATTGATATCGACTTCTGGCAGAACTACACATGTAGTTTACTTTTGATGCCTCATTTGCAGTAAATATTTGACGATAAGAGCCTAGATGTTGTTACCAGAGTGTGCTTTGTTGCATTTTGGCTTTGTTAAGATTTACTCAGGCATTGCATATAACAGTCGAAAAGACACCAAGGGGAAATAGATGTGTTTCTCTAGTATAAGGCAGGGAAAAGTAGTTTTCCCACCTGGTCAACAGGGGACACTGTGATTTACAGCCAGGTTCCAGTTTTACGTTAATTTAATCCTTGTATAAAAATAAGGAATAAAGAAAAACTGTCTGACTTCATTTAATTTAATAGTTTCATTTTGGAAGTCTTATCAGGCTGGATAATGAATGACTTCAATTTATTATCCTCATTAATTAAAGAACATTAACTATAAATGGTTATAATTAGCTATTCAATGATGTTCTCCATTAGTTAAATCTGTCTGGCCAGTACAGCTAATTAATGTATTTCATACAAGTAACTGACTGGTTTTACAAACAAACTCAAAGTCTGCTTTGTAGACTTCCATTGCAATCCACTACAATTTAAAGTAACTATTCTAGTCGTTTCTTTCTTATAAATCTTTTTACAAGGTATCAGTATTTCATTGAAGTGAATTGTCGCTGGTGAAAGTAGACTGAACATTTTTGTCCTAAGTGAAGACTGACTTATCTTTCTCTCCAGGTCATTAAGAAACAAAAAATGAAAGGAAGGAAATAATGAAACAAAATTGTGTGTTATCTCTTTAAGTTACTGTCTACTATTTCAAACAATATGGCAGCATTTCATTTTCTTGGTTTGTTGGAGTGGCAATTATTTGACTTGTCTGCTCACATTATATGCATCTATAAGAAAACTTTCAGAGATTTCTTTTAAAGCTGGCTCATGGCTGAGTAATGATCCCCTCTAAATTTTTTTTCACTCCTCCCATACCCGGACAGTGGGAAAGTCATTTTTATGTAAAACATCATTTGTAAAACCTTAAGTGTGCATTCCCAGAGATTTAGATCGATCCAGAGATTTATATATAGATCGACCTAACTCCCTGGGGGTTCACGCTAAATTGCAGTCAGTCGAGCGTGCACCATAGTTAATTACCCCCTTACAGCTTTAGAGGCGGGACAGACGCTTAAGCCAGCTAAGCTGACAGTAATCTAGTGAGACTCCCCACAGGGATAGATCGATCTAAAATCTATGGAAATGGGGTCTAAGTGATGGCTGCTTAGCACATGGCTAAACATGTTGAGATGTCTTGTCATCAATCAACATATAAATAGGCATCTTCTGTGATCACTGGCATTAATTGCCCTTGTTGAGGAGACCATTCCCAGTTCACTGTCAAACCACAGTCCAAAACACAGTCCATAAGTTATAGTGCTTTTGTTTTGTTGTGTAGGCATATGATAACCTTGTTACCTGGTAAGATTGTACTTTATCGTTTCTATGTACTGATAAGGATTTATAGTCATTGTGACAGAAGAGGATATAGATATCTGCACGTCCTTGATACTGGGTAACGGCAGTGGGTGATCATCTTTAAAAGTCTGTCAAAATATTCCAATGCGTTGTATTACAATGGGGTGCTTTCATATGAAAGGTGATAGATATTTTTATTACAATGAACAATTTTATGTTTCCAAACATTGCTGTGTATTTTAAACTTTTTAATCCTTAGTTGAAAATGACACGAAAACAGCACTTTATACCCCGTTCACACTGCAGTCATTTAACCAGTTAAATAGCAAATTAGGTCGAGACTCGAATTATTGCGGTAGTCTGAACGTAATTCGCATTGCAGAAATTCGGATATTTCAGATTGTAGTGTGAATGGGGTTATACTAATAATCTGGGACACAGACATACCACTCTGTTTTGCTGCTTTATATTATGGAAAAGAAAGCCCCCAGAATGGTATTTGCATGTCTTTATGTACAGACACAGATGTGTCTGTACATATTGCCATCACCTGCGTCTGTCGTCGCCGATGGCGATGCCGATGCCGGCGCCGTGCACTTTCCTTGTAAACACGATAAGTGGAGGGCAGTTTTACTTTTTGGCTTTATATTTACAGAGCTGATGAATATTCATAAAACACAGGTCAAGTTTGAAAATCAGCATGATCGGGCCATTATTGTAGAAGTTATGCTATTTTTTCACTTTTCAGCATATATGCAACCCTGTAAACACATTTTAAGGAAAACCGTTAGGCCTCTTGTCATGAAACTCACAGGAGTAATCAATCTTACTAAAACGCAGGTCAAGTTCGAAAATCGGCATGATCGGGCCACTATTTTAGTAGTTATGCTGTTATTTCATTTTTCAGCATATATGCAACACTGTAAACACAATATACGAAAAACAGATGGGCCAATTGTCATTAAACTCACAGAAGTGGTCATTCCTGCTAAAACGCAGGTTGAGTTCAAAAATCAGCATAATCAGGTCATTATTTTAGAAGTTATGGTGTTTTTTCACATTTCCTCAGATTCAATACTTAGGCATGTAAACAGTCTTATTATTTTACTAATAAGATACATAAAAGTGTTTGTTTGACATTTCCTGCATCTTTACAACATCGTTAGTTGATTATGTAAAAATGATGGTAAACTTGTTATCGTGTATTGTGTAATAAAGTGTCAAAAATGGAAATAAACTCATATCATTACAGTTTGTCAGATTCAATCATTCACTATGTTCAGAATCTCAGAATGGAGGAAATTGGACATTTAACACTATTCTATTGATATTTTTCCCATCTCATCAATTTTCTTAGTTGATCATATAAAAACGGTAGTAAACTGTTAATTTTGTTTTATGTTAGAAATTGTTAAAACTGGAAAAAAAAAACATTTCAGAACATTGCTGTCTTTGTTTACATTTTGGCATTTTCAAGTTGTGACTTTAAAGTTCCATGGGCCTGAAGACCTTTGCTAGTCACATTTTCTGAATATCCATAATACTAATATTTTATTATTAAAATTGATGGTCATTATGCTGTTAAACATTATGTAATATTGCATCAAAATTTGAAAAAAAACTATTTTGGGCACTGCTCCCATGATGACCATTTAAGAAAAACCATGTCACTTACTGTTCTCAAACTTACAGGAAAGAAACATGGGACTAAAATACAGCTTCAGTAGGCAATGCAGTCTGTTTGGTAATTCTTACTGCCAGTTAAACGTTTTTTTTGTGAAAATTTAATTTTTCACATATTGGCATTTTCAAGGTGTGACTTTGAAGTTCCTCGGGCTTGAAGACCCATGCTAGTCACATTTTCTGAAAATCCATGATACGTATATTTTATTATTAAAAATTGACGGTCATTATGCTGTTAACCATTATGTAATGTGGCATCAGAATAGAAGAAAACGCAATTTTGGGTGCTGCTGCCATGATGACCATTATGGGAAAACCATGTTACTTATGATTGCCAAACTTTCAAAAAAGAAATACAGGACTAAAATGCAGCCTGAGTTGGAAAAGCAGTCTAATTGGCTTCTTTTTCTGGAAGTTATACATTTTCACAGTGTGAACTTGTTACACAATTTACTTACATTGGTATTACCTGTTGAGCATAATTAAAATTTGATGTTAAATTTGCAGTTTAACATAATGTACTTTTGCATCAGAATTGACAGTAGCCTATTTTGTGCATAGTTATTTCCTGTTTTTTGTCCGTACATTTGACAGCTTTGCTGCCTTGTTTTTGTTATCTCGGGGATCCTTTATGGAACACACACCAGAGAAAAACAAATAACGCTTTTTGTCTCAAATTTTGATAGCTGACGAAAGCAGGTTGATGTGCATAACCATTGTATTATTTCCCATACACGTGAACTATTCAAATCGTTCAATTTGGGGGTTTAAATACCTGAGATACACTCCGCTTTTCATAAAATCTGAGCATGTAATCATAGATGTTATGACCCAATCCGTTTCCATTTTCTTCAGACGCGCAACAGCTAAACCACAGCTAGTGTGCAGTTTCGTTTCCCCATTCAGATTCGGCCCAGGGACATAGCGTAAATAGTGGAGATTTCCATTGATGAAATAATGACCTGGTCACATAGATATTAAATAAGACAAATTAGCTTTATCTGGTCCTCACTTTTTGGCTTGTAACTCGCATACTAAAACAATTTCATGTCATCGCTATTTTAGTGCCGATTCAGGATCACAGCGTGCGTACGTGTTTATTGTTACATTTTTCATAATTTTTGAATATAAAGCAAAATATGATGCATATTCCAAGCAGAAAGCATGCGCATGACAGACAATTTCATGTCGTGGCCGTTTAACCACCGATTCAGGATTGCAGCGTGCTTTGCCAACTATGTGAAGTTAAGTGTACTCTTTCTTGATAATTTTTGAATGCGTTTAATGTTACATTTTCCAAAATTTTTAAATTAATATTAAGCAAAATATGGTGCATATATATTCTAAGCAGAAAGTGTGCTCACATGATCAGTGCCATGTTGCCCATGTCCCAATGTTGTTACCCAGAATCGCGGATGTGCATATATATATATTTATATATAAGCGATAACCTCCATCTTCAGAAAGTGATGGTACAAGTGTACTGTTAGATGTGAATTCAGGGAGCTTTTGCCACAAAACGTATTTTCTTCAACACCCAGGGTTTCAATGGAGAATAAGGCTTCATTCACATGCAATGTCTATTTTCTAAATTCTATTTTCTATTCGCGGTATGTCTTATGATCACAGGCTGTGCCCTGAATATCCCGCGGCGTAATTACTGGCAGCGCGAGCCAGTTACTATAAGTTACTATTAGTAACTGGCTCGCACTGCCAGTAATTACGCGGCAGGATATTCAGGGCACAGACCGTGATCATAAGATAGCGCGAATAGAAAATAGAATTTAGAAAATAGACATTGCATGTGAACGAAGCCTAAGCCAACCATCTAGCCATCAGTTAACCAGCAGTCAGTTGCCTTAGAAGACTGCTGTTATTTTTATATCACTCTAATGTCTAATTCAGTTTTGCAGTGGCTTGATTTGACAGCCTACAATATTTACAAAAAGTATTTTGATGTACCTAGACATTTTGCTGAGTGAAGAAGATAGTACCATAATGATATTTCAAGCCAGCTAGAGGCACATGCACTGTCCAAATAAGTAGTAAAATCCACAGAGGGTCACTGACACCACATACCTGAATGAACCGGATGAAACCAGTATTGTTCTAGTTTTTATGAATGATGTTCCGTAGATTGTATATATATCCTGTTAAGACTGGTTTATTTCACAGTGATTCACTGAATGGTTCATACACAACCAAACCCGAGAGAAAATTTCATTCTCCCATTGTATATTTTTATATTTTAAAAGCATTGTTTCAGTTATTCTGTTGATTCCAGTGACATGCAGTTGATTGTGGTATGTTTTGTCTACTAGTACTTAGTAAAATATGACACAACTGCTCTGTATGGAGTCAGCATTTTATCTTACAAAAATTGTGAAGGGCTTATGATATGGTTTTATCCTGCTTTGTGAAAATTGTTCAGTATGTTTCTTTATAGTAAACATATTTTTGAAAAATTCATTTTGTTTTGGTATTTAGCTACCAGTTAAGGGATGCATTTGTAAAACTGAACAAGCACAATATGAAGATTGTGATAGAACTTTATGAACCAATTCATTTTAGTTTTAGGCTTTACATAGTGTAAGTGCCTATGCCTGTAAAGGGTGGCATACCCAAACAATTGGCCAATTTGATATTTTTGTAAAGAAAATACATTTAAGGTGCAAAATGATTTAAAGTCTGAATTATGTAAACTTATAAAAGGAAAGATGATGATGAAAGATAGAAAAAGAGGATAACATTAATGAACTGAAAATACATGAGGCACATGCACGCACACACACACACACACACACACACACACACACACAGTGCCAAAGACAAGCCTGAAATCAAGATAAAACTTAAAAGCTTTTTCGTGATCGTGGTCATTATACAAGTACATAGAGAAGTAATGACAGTTAAGGTCACATTTTTTTTCCATCCATCATAAATGTAAATATCAACTTATCAACTCTAACATTTTAACTGCTGTTACTGTAGAGTATACTTTTTGTTTGTATCAAAGAACCATCGCATGCGCACTCTGTTTGAGACCTTGGAGACAGTTTGAATATAGCTTAAGGCCAGGACAGGTTTCTTTTTCAACATTATTTATATTTGTAAGGATGGATTTTATTTATTTTTTTATTCCTTTAATAATACATGGTGAGGGAGGTAAGAGAAGGTGCACTGAAGGTGATATTCATTGTCATTGAAACAAATCATTTGGGGGAAGGTATGTGAGAGAAGGATTAGGATTAATTTTAATATGTGTATTTTCTGATTTAAAAGGTAGACTGGAGAAAGACATCCTATATATTTAAGAAATCAGTTGCAACTAGGATACAATTTCAGGCTTGATATCAGTAATAAAAATCATATAAAAAAAGTAAGTATCTCTTCTTTCCCTAACCTTCCTTACTTGTGTTTTATAGAGATAAGGGCAATTTTACTCATAACTTTACCACAATATCTTTGATAAGTAGCAAGAAGTGGGAATTAAGATCTAGAAAGAAAAACACAAGTTGAACTTCCTTTTTGTGCACAAATTTCAGGGGTGCAGTGTTGTGATATGACAGTAGAATTGGGCATAACTGGAATGTTCTGGTAAAATCTTCAACAAGAAAACAGGTTTTGTCCTATATACGAGAATACATCCACATGATTCATTACACTTTTGAGTTCTACATAAAAAAGTAATTTTAAGAGTTGTGTGAAAAAAGGTATTTAAACATATATTCTGTGTAGGAAAATTCCACAGTTGATAGTTGCACTATATAGTGAACACATAGTAGTATCAGTACACAGTCATAATTGAATGCTGTGGGCAGTGAGGTGAGGAAGGGCAGCCAAGATGCCTAACTTCATGTAATACTAGCAAGAACTATTCTGTCTCCAGGTAATGTAGATATATACTACTAGGGCTTCGTTCACATGGAATGTCTATTTTCTAAAAATCCATTTTCTATTCGCGCTATCTTATGATCACGGTCTGTGCCCTGAATATCCCGCCAAGTAATTACTGGCAGCGCGAGCCAGTTACTTATAGAAACTTATAGTAACTGGCTCGCGCTGCCAGTAATTACGCCGCGGGATATTAAGGGCACAGACCGTGATCATAAGACATACCGCGAATAGAAAATAGAATTTAGAAAATAAACATTGCATGTGAATGAAGCCTAGGACTTCTTCAGGCTGTGTTCACATCTGGGCCAGGTTAATTTCCGTTGTCTGGATATAGTTAAACGGATTACCCAGGTGATGAAGGGACTCTAGTCACACCTTAGATTTTTCAAATCCCAAATGAAACATCCTATGTTATCTCCTATGGGATTTAGATGATTGCAGACTTTTTCTGAAGTCTTAGTCTTAGGTCCTCCTGTCCAACCTAGGACATTGGGTGGCAAACTTTTTCCTTTCTGAACTCAGCTGATGAAATTGCAACCAAGGCAAAAAACAACTAGTCTAAACAACAACAAAAAAAGAGAGCCTGTTTGTTGTATGCTGCTATAGGCAAATTATTGCGACATCTCAAAACTTATTCCTTTAGTTTCCCATGGAAACCCCAAATTTCAGAACACTGGCAGTCACTGTGGTAGTCTCTCTCTCTCTCTCTCTCTCTCTCTCTCTCTCTCTCTCAGCAGCCACAGAAACCACTGTATACATGATTTCAGCTGTAGGGGCTATAAACACATTGCGTCTCAGAGTGCCCACAAACTGGCCTGGCCTGCACAGCTGGCTGCTGGTATCAGCTCACTGTGACCCAGTGTGCTGGGGAGACCAGGTGAGGAGAGGTGCTGTTTGTATTTAATGTCTTTTGTCACTTGTTGTTTATTGATAAACATACAAGACACTGCATGGAGAGAGCAGTCAAGTAGTACAGTGACATTAGGGCACTATTAGCCATGAACAACTGCCACTCTTGACTTCAGTTTGATACTTTGGTTTGGGACCTCGCAGTTAGACCACAGTCTGAATTCTGACTTAGGCAAAGTGAGGTAGGTGGTGGGTAGGTTCCTAAAAACTTTTTTATTTGAAAAATTTTGTGTATTATAGTTTTAGTGGTATATTTATGTTAGTCATATTTTTGTCATGAAGTGAAGTTTTTGCACCCCCTCCCCCTGAGGTATGATATTGTTTTCATGAGTTTCCCTCATCTGTGTAGTTGTGCATTAGCCACTTCTGTACATTAGTGCAGATGCCAAGGAAAATCTTATTTTATGAAAAATAAGTATGACTGAGGTTATATAATCATTAAAGGTAGGGGAACAAAACACCATTTTCTCCATTTTTGTCTTCATGTTAAGCAATTGGTTTTCACTTTTGTAAATTAAAAAAAAAATCTAGGAATAACTGTCTGTCTAGTCAGTGATTTTCATATTACTTTATATTAGTAATGGGGTACATGTTGTGTAGTAGGCCTGTGACAAACTGTAGAATACATGTATATTTAGTTATTTTCTCTCCTGAAGTCCCAGACACCAGGTGTACACAGGTTTGCATGATCTGTCACTGCCACTTCTCTCTGTCAACGTCACATCCTCTTACAGCACCGAGTTCATAACTGGACAAGGTTAGACTGAAGTTGTTCCAAACTTGCATTACTTGACAACCATGGTCAGTTCCATAAAGATCCATCCTCACCCAGGATATTTAATTGGAGGCCCTTTGGAATATTCATTGTATTAGTACTAGCTCTACAAAAAAGGGATATATAGCCAATGTTTAAGACAGACAATTCAAGTGACTATAGCCTTGATATTCATAATCATATCAATCATAATATCATTATAATCACAGATTTTCAACCTATCATCAGTTTTCAAGTAGCCACCCATCCACATCCACTTCAAGGCACTCAATCATTGCTGTTTGCTGTGGACACCACCACCACACTACTCTATTGCTATTGACACTGTTAACTTTCAAAATTATGGAGGAACCTTTTTAAATACATTTAAAGGGACATATTGTAAAGGGGTTTTGACTTGGGTCCCGTCTCTCCCTTGCTGGCACCATGTTGCTGCTGTTTACACAGACATTGTCAATTTTGGGTCTGTATATTTGAATAGTAATTAAATTGTCCTTCAAAACTTGACTGACAGAAAAAATTAAATGAATTGATTTTAAAACGTGTCTTTGTGTGTGTGTGTGTGTGTGTGTGTGTGTGTGTGACAGAAAGACAGAAGAGGGATAAAAGGAAGAAAAAAAACTTGAGAGAAAAAGTCCCCCATTCCATTATGGAATTGAGATTTATATTACTCTCTCGGTCTCTCCCCCCCCCCCCTCCCCCCCTCTCTCTCTCTCTCTCTCTCTCTCAGTAAGCAGAATTCTAAACTGAGCCTTCTCTGTGGGTGAACATGTTATGTTTTACTCCACACCCCGGGGGCTGGAGTACAAATAACAGCTCTAAATTGATCTCTAAACCTTCACAGGCCTTGTCAAATTACTTCTTTATTGGGCAAGCAGCAACAAATTTGACCCAGTATCACTGGGACCTCACTGTATTCTTATACATCTGGTAAATTTTCTATCCTATTTGGAAATGTTGTTTTGACCGATTTGGGATGGTTAATCTTTAAATTAGTTAATAAGAGGAGTCATTCTGTGAAAGAAGCTACAATGTTTGGCAACTGTTGCTTGAATCTACAGTGTCCTCTCCCCCCTCCTTTCGTAAAGGTACTGTAAGACTAACCCTCCTCAGCATATGACTTAAGGATGAGGACATCAAATTCTGGTACATGACCTGGGTCATACTCTTGACCACACCTGGACTCGAATTAAGATATAGTTAATTTTGGCAAATTGGACATATAGATTTAAACAAACAAAACTTTAAACTTAATCAGTCAGAAAATAGACAAAATTATGGACAAATGTGATATGTTATATTCTTTCACCCCCCCCCCAAAAAAAAAAAAAAAAAAAAAAAAGCGAGAGAGAAAGATACAATGAGTTTTGCAGTGGGTCAAAGTTGCTGAACTTAAGTAAGGCACTGTTCAAAGAATCTGTTAAACAGAAGAAAAAATGTCGTCGTTTGTTTGCTGTGTATTAATATTTCAATGTTCATTGTCCTCTCTCTCTCTCTCTCTCTCTCTTGTCACGTGACTAGATGGAACTCGGACATGCCTAATGGCAATAAAGCCCACTCAAACCCCTTTACAGTTCTAATGCACTAAGAAAAATGTGAAACCACTTAAAAGTTGTTTACAGAATTGTTGTTCCTGCCTCAAAAACACATTACTTTGCTAAGAAAGAAAGAAAGATGCAGTTTAGTATAGCCGCTTGCCTCGCAGAAATTAAAAGGCGGGTTGAAGTGCTACAACTGGGCATTGTTCATTTTGGAGTATCACGTTTGGCAAAATAGTGTGTTCTTTTAAGTTGCTGAATAAGAAAAACACAAGGGCTTTTTTCTCCTAATGGCCCTATGAAGCGATAACGTGTAGTCATTTGGATTGAAACAGTCAAGTCTTGTTATCTATGTTTAGGTCCACAGTTTAAAAGGAGTGTGAGTTGTATTATTGTATGTTAAATGTGATCTAGGGAAGTCGAGATGTCTGGTATTGAATCGCGACTACCTGACTATTTGGACAGGTCTTGTTCCCCGTTGGTAAACAGCAGTGCAACAGCAACAGTGGATATTCCCTCAAGGCGTGATAAAAAAGAAAGAGCGAGTTAGGGAAAAAACGCAATCTGTGTGTGTGTTAAAAGGAGAGTGTTGGAACCAATAAGTGGGTCACCAGGGTCACTTTTATTGAGTTATTTCATTTCTGTCAGTTACAGCAACCTTTGTTGACAAATCGTTAATGTATTTGTAGTATTATATAATTACCATGTTCCTTCAGTATTTTATTTTACCTTTTTTACGCTGTGCAGTTCCTCTTACAAAAGGGCCGTTTACAAACTGTGTTAAAGTTGTGAACCAAGCTTCTCCATAAACTGCTGTTTTAATTTTGTTTGTATTGCTGTTAAAAGTATGGCTTGTCATGGGTGCATTTACAAAGAAATAGAATAGGTGAAAATTATGAATGACATGTAGAATTTGTGCACGAGCGCGGACGTGTGTGCGTGCGTGTTGTCGGTATGAACACATGACGCCCCAGTGATATGCTGACAGTGTCCTGAAGAACTGAATGACCAGCCTTTGCGTGACCAAAGCGATTGTTCACGGACCCTGCTTTCCTATGCGGCATCAGCGTTAGTCTAGAGTTCAGTTGTAGGTGCGTTACTTCAAGAAGTTTCTACTCACGCGCAGGTTGTACATGTAACAAGTGATAATAGCACATATTTTGAGCTATCTTGCATATAAATTAATAAGTTATCAGTTGCAAAGAATTTTAATGTTTTATTCTTCAAACAGAGCTATATAAAGCATGGACATAATGAGAGACGTCCATGATAAAGGCATATATGGTACTTCACTTTTTTCATTCACAGAAAAAATGCAAAATGAGATAAAATAAATCAAACCTGTCGGGCTACACTCCCCCCTCCCCCACGCTGAGGACCTTATGTAAGTTATGGTGCCCTAAACCCCTCCCCAGGGGGTGGAGGGAAGGGTATGTACCACACCTCTGTCAGCGCACTGTCAGTCAACAACATTAGATAAGTTGATCGATGGAAGAGAGTCGCTGTGAACACGTCGGTGTTGATGTAGCCTCTCTGGCAGCGGTGAAAGGGTTGGGGATCGACAGTTCACCGCTGCCGCATTGACAAGCCCGGTATTTAACCTCGGCAACCCAAGGTTGTCAGGATGGCACGTTGCTTGTTTTGTTAAGTGTTTTAGCACTTTGGCAGAGAAAATAACTGTCAGAAAACAGGTTGCTTTTTGTGCCTGATTAATGTTGTCTGAACAAATATCATTATTCGGTTTGCCCAGGTCGAAAAGTTTGGATACAAAACACAATGAATGATGTAAATCATAAGTAGTTGCTTTCATGTACCGATATATGCCAGATGAAAAAGAAAAGTTAGAGGTAGTCAAAGTAATATTAGTGCGTTAACTGCCAGCAGCCTATTACGTCGTATTGTTGAGTTGGGGTTATTGGAAGAATAAGTATTCTATCGGCCACCTGCCGACTGGTTTTTTTTTGGAATGGCAACTGTTTGTATGTAATTGTGCATAAGGTCTAAGTCAGAGGATTAAAGAAAAATAACGCTGTTTCCGTCTGCGTCATGAGTTGAAGTGGATTTGAATGAAGTAGAATGAAGGATTGCGTGTGATAAGCATAAGGACGGAGACGCTCATACAACGATCAGACAAAAATTGCTCGTGCGTGCAAATGTTCTTTTTTGCAGGTAAAGTACCGTTACGGAAGTACTTTTTATAAAGCCGAATCCTGGTGAACGAAACGCCAATATCGTACTAAGATGTTAACTTTACGAATTGTGATCATCGCTGAGAGTATAACTTCTCTTTTCAGATACCTAGCCATGGAGCCCACGAATCACGACACTCAAAACACGCCTGAAAGCAGTCCCCCGGGCAGTACCGCGGACGTCTACCGTGGGCATCGAGTGAGGAGTCACTCCACCCCCTATGGGCCCCCGCCTTCCATGGAGCTCCGACAATGGACGCGCCGGCAGTCGGCCCTGGAAAGGCCTATTGTGTTTCAGTACGACAACGATCGGGCCTCGGCAAGCAGTATTCATAATATTGGCGACGTCCATGGTGCCACACCCCCAACCTCTCCCTCTTTAAGCCGGTCAGTTCCGATGTCGGGAGGCTTTAGCGACAGCATGGACTGCCCCTTCAGTCAGTCGGTACCAAACTCCTACGAGATCCACCACGAGGATGCCAGATACGCGGGATTTCGCACGCGCCGCCTCCATTCCGAGCCCGAACGGCCGCCGTCCTACGAGAGCATCTTTGGGTTTCAGGCGACTGCGATTTTGGCGATCCTCACCGAGAACGAAAGCGTGCGCAGCATTCCCGTGTTACCTTCCCCAGACTGCAAAGGCAGGCATAGCTCAACGGACATTGTTGTAGACACGTCCCCGGTCGCGTGTCGACCACGGATACCCAGTGCGCCACCGGAAGTTGAAGTGGATTTCACGGAGTCTGAAATCGCCATAGACTTCAGTTCGTCTGTGTGTAGCGTGACACATTGTAGCGATGACTCGGGCACCCCCACGTCCTGCGACCGTCTCCTCAAGTCTTCCGATACCGATTTACAACAACACAGTACACACCACCACCGAGAGTGCTCCATAGACACGAAGGAACCGAATGCGAACTGTAAAGATGCGCCAGCTCACAGGTGCTCAAAGAAAAAGACATTGCAGAGTTTCTTTTCTCGTCCTAAGTACGTGATGTTGCTGGTGTTCGCTCTGATGGTGTTTGTGGTGGTTATCATCACATTGGTTGTGTGGACGGCGCGGTGAGAGGAAGCTGACGTTTTACACTCATTGTCTAACATGGTGCCATGGACTGACCCCCCCGACAAGTATTTTTTTAATCCATACGGATTCATTGTGGTCACTCCAGCTTTAAAAGACAGTAGATAGAGGTCGTCAGTCTACAAAAAGACATTTACTCGATCACTGTGAAAGCATTACTTTGATTGCTACAAAAGTTTGCTGGAAAACGTGACGTCATCGTATACTTTATGACGTAGTTTCCAGATGTGTGGAGGACATGCAATTGCTGCGTTAAAAGTACATTATCGGAAAAACTGTAGGTCTCCCCGAACGGTTGCAGTGAGAGCCTTTTTTTCGCAGCCAATAATGTACTTTGTGTTCATCTTGTCACATACTGTACCAGCGGGTTGTTGGTATTTGCAAACGTTTTTGGACAAGTCTTAGCCTCAAGAGGTGAGATGCTATTGTATTGAGACGACGCTTGGCATCTCTGCAGGAACCTTCTTGTCGTCGGCAACAAGTGTTTTGAAGAAAACCCGAGTCGGGATCAATTTAGTTTGTAGAAATTCCCAGAATGGGCAATTCGAATACTATCAACCAAATAATAGGCGAACAGATCATGAAGCATGTGTGCCATATATGATAAGAAGTCTGTGCCTTAAGTGTGCGATATTGTCTTGAAATATTGTCTTTGATGTACCTCAGGTTTATTATTTTTGTTTGTATTAGAATGCTAGATGCAATCTTGCGTTGTATACATTTTCCCATTTTTGAGTCAGTTTTAATTTTGAGCATTCAGTTTCGTTTCTAGTTTTTCCACATTCACGTTTTTTTCAGTTAGACACTTTTCTTATTGAGGGTTGTACCTCTTGTTTATTAGTGGGTTCCGCGAACCAATTTAGAAATATTATCAAGTTGAGGCGCCAAGTTGAGCGTATGTTCAAAAAAGTGTTACGTCAACACAGCATAATGACATGGTTGTATTCCTAATAAAAAGGAGCAATGACAAGGTTTGGTTATTTAACAAGAGCAGAGCTCCACGTTCCTTAAAGTAGATAGATAAGATTCAAGCCATTCATTCCTTAAACCAGTATTGTTACATGCGTTTCTGTCCTTCAAATTCAGTTTTTTGACAAATTGGATTTGTTCTGAATACATTGTTTAATGTATGACATTTAGATCTGATGTTTTTTACTTATTTGATTAGCAAAATGTGGTTTTCAGGTCCAAAAAATATGCCCTATTTGGTATGAAACGAAATCTGCCGAACGGTAATTGTGTTTTATAAGAAATATGGGACGCCTATATTTACTGCAATATTTATCTACGATATCTCAGATGCAGCCATGATTAAATATGCCAAGAGGATTCAAGATTCGACTGTTGGAATTATAAATTGGTCATGTGCGCAAAATTGACTGTAACAAGAGTGCAGTTGACGCATTTCTCAAGGCATCTGTCAGGAAAAATAAATTTATTTTGTCTTTATACATATTCAAAGATTAATAAGTAATGGCCCGAATTTAGCTCAATATCATGAGGAGTTTCTTGAAAATTCTTTTCCTCTTCAATAAGTCATTTTGCCTTGTCATTTTCAAATCATTTACAACTTTGTTTCTTGTCGGAAATTTTGCTTTTACGTGCATATTACCCCAGTGGACGGATTAAAATGGTGCGAGCTACACGCTATAGCTGGCCACAATGACTTTGCAACTGTTCGGATTTGAACAGTAATGATAAGATTTTTCATCCTGTTCTTATTGTTCAGAATCGTATGATCTCATTGAAAATAAGAAGTAGCGTTAAGCTTGAAAAATCTTAATTAAGAATTATTCTTCTTGAATTAAAATGTATTCCATTTTCAGAAATTTCCTTGCAGTTCATAATGTTTTCGAACAATCGGTCACATGAATTGTGATCGGTTTCAGTTTATACATGTTTATGGGGATTCGGGAATGTTTACTTTTGTAAAAGATCACTAATTTCAGTTTGAAATATGCTATAAAAATCTATGTGCAGTTATAGAGTAAAATGGACTCGTTTATGTGGACCATCCCTCGATTTTCTGTGGGTAGGCACTGGTTGTAATATTTATTTTATTATAATAATGGTTTTTTGTTAAGATATGTTTCCGTTGTATCTTAGATATTTGACTGACATAAGAATCGCACTATCAATGGAGTAAGGCTTTCATTTTGCTGATACTTTTGAGACGCCTCTAGTCAAGAAATTTGGGTTTCCACCTTGCATGCATTATGACTTCTGTTGATTTCTATATCGGTACCAGTTCTGGTAGGCAAATAATTTCTTACATTGATTTCATGATTCATTCTGTACATGAAGCTCATGTCGTTCATATAATAAAATAATTCAGTTTACCTTTTCTTTTTTCACTTAGTAGCTATCGATTTAATTCCAATGAACGGATGCACTGACGATGACCCCCACATTTTTGAACACGCTCTCCGTCACCAGGAGTTTCACAATTCTTACAAAATCTCTCCTCTACGCAGCATACGCTATCCGTCACCAGGAGTTTCACAATTCTGACAAAATCTCTCCTCTTCGCAGCATACGCTCTCCGTCACCCGGAGTTTCAAAGCCCAGTCAGTTGACTATGCCCAGCACAGAACGGAGCTTTCGAGTTATTAATAAAGAAAAAACGAACAAATTGGCTTTTCTAAGATTTATACTTAAGTTTCCTTTATCATGTTCTCACATTGCCTAAAATACCTAAGTAAAAATTAGTCTTTTCGTTTGGTCGAGCCAATTCTAGGTAATTAACTTCTCAATCTGATTGATGGAACTTCCATGATATTAACTTGTCAGTGTTGGCTAGCATGGTTGAATTATCCTCAACTTTCCCCTTTGTAAATATCCCCCGTGTCTCCTACATAAGACGAAAAGTTAGCAGTCAGGGTTTTTTTTTCATTGGAAACGTTTTCGTATCCAGGTTATAATATTTTCGAGCTGAATAAACTCGGATGGAGTCGCTGACATTTAAATGTCCAAAATCATACACACGTCATGTATTGAAAAGGTTTTAACACAACTTAAAGTTTTTTCGTGTTTTTGTTTTTCTCAAAGTAACCTTTCACAAGGAGTAAAATGGTCCAACCTGAGACTTAAAGACAGCTTTGATCGTTTACGTAAAGCTTTCAACAGTTAATCGTAAGTGTTAATGATTGATGAAGAAAGCACTAGTTTATTATGTGGTCTTTGCGTGCGACAGGTTTATGTCTGTAGTGTTAAGAACGCCTACTTCAAACCCCAGAGGTAGAAAACATAAGGCTGTATGCACAGCCTTATTTCAGTGAAAATAATCAAATCAAAATCAGAAGGAAATAGACCTGCATGACAAAAGGCAACATTTTACTGCTTTCGTGATAAACATACCGCATCCTCATATGATACTCTGCTGCAGTATAAAATCGACGAAATAAGTTTTTCCTTGCTCCTTGTGTAGAGAAGGTGAAAATGTAGAGCCTCTCACGTTGATCGTGTTATCAAGATCCATTGATGACAGATTAAAACGCCAACCCTCACGGGTAAAAACTCTAAGTCTCTTAAAGAAGCGACTCTTTTACCAATACAAAAATCGCAAACAAAATATAACGAAATAACTATAAAGGAACCAAAAACGTAAGCTGCTTGTAGAAGGTAAAAAGGAAGCCCAGATGGGCAGAGATGAAATGTGAACAAGGAACATGTGCCCCTTTAATTTCTTTGTAAACTTGACGAAATTGGACAAAAAATGAAGATATCTATTCCCGATTACCCCCCCCCCCACACACACACACAAACAGCACACTTACAAACACTCTCTTTCAGGAAAAGCGTGAATCCACAGGTATATGCAGAAAAACTTATTCTGCACGGCATGCTGTACGTTGCACTGTCGCGTGTTGGCTTTAAAATCTGCGTTACCACTTCAGCCACCCGCAATGTTGTGTACAAGGAAGTATTGTAAATGTAAAACCCAAGGTTCTGTTTTTTAAGACACTGTAAAAACCAATGCATTTTTCTTATACATGAACTATCTCAGAGCCCTACGCGTCCGTATTTCGTCTTCTCTAACACAATCCCGCGCATGTGATTGTTTAGGACTTCTGCATTCGACCAATGAAATCTGATTGCTGAGCCTGACGATTTGATATCAAATATAATGGTTGATAAGCAGGGGCGGATCCAGGATTATTTGAAGGGGGAGTCCAGTTTTTTAAAGAGTGCCAGGCCTCGAATGCTAAGCCGACCCTTGCCCTTTGGGTGTGAGGTTCGGTGTTTTGGAGGGCAAACAGTACCATAGTAACTATGATTCAGCTTTTCAAAATTCTAATATCATCAAGGGAATATTAGTGTGATTTTTTTCCAGAAACCGAAGGGGGGGGGGACCCCTGACACCCTCCCTAAATCCGCCACTGATAAGATGCAATTGTTTTGCCATTTTGTAACAGCAAACCCAAACCACCATCCCTGTAGGAATTTGGGGTCCCATGGATTAGTTGGAGCATTGGAGTTAGTATAAAATGGGACGAATCTCACCTGCAGTAAGCAATGCTGAACGGACTACGGTTTTCAGTGGACAACCATGCCTGTCACGCCGGCTAGAGATCCATTGTACTGCATCAAATATAACTATTTTACATCGAAGCTTGCGTGCGGAAAGCGGGTGACCTGTGCATTATTATGGAAATCAGGTGAGCATTTTGTGAGAGGTGTTCAGATAGGCCAAGTGTCAGTAGAAGATGGAGAAGACAGATTTTTCATGGTACGTTGATACAATTTCCACATAAGACAAAGAATTTAGCACGGAAAATGACAGCAAACTGCCGTATAAGTGTTGTATAGATGATATAAGATTATGTTACGCATTTTGTGTTGTTGTGTTCGTGCATTTTCCTACCTTCACCCGGTGTGCTCTCCCTGCGCGGAGAGCGCGCAATTACGGTAAGTACTGCGCACACCAGGTGGAAGGCCCAACTTCCCTGCCTGATCCCGGTGAGTACAACTCAACCACAGCTACCGTGCAGACGTGTACGGTACAGACGACAAAAAATAATCAGAATTGAGACACAATACACAGTGATCTACAATCTCACTCCGTAAGTAGAACCAGTGAATACTTTATTGGCGACAAGGATGAGATTGTTGATTTTCTCTAGCTGTAAGATCAAGAGAACATATTTGAATTTTTTCACGAATTTTTCTTGTTTCTTTTTGACTATTCGTGGGTTTACAAACATGTTGATAGTCCACCATATGTGTTATTGCGTCGCTGATGCTTGCTGGATGCTTTAAACTAGTATAACGCCCAGCATCCTGATCAATACAGTCTTGACAAAATTTTGATATTGTTTCTTTTGTCCTAAAAGACTCCGATTTATCAGGATAAGCATCTCTGACCAATAACAAAACGCGGCAAAGCCATTGGTTTAACGTTTCGTTTTGCGATTGAACGGCAGTAAGAAATGCCAGGCGAGCCGAATCGGGATGTTTTTTAATCCCGAACACTAAGTCCATTTCTTTCATTATAGATGTGTACGACACATTTTTATTTGCTCTGAGATGGCTATTATACAGGGCCAAAGCCTCGCCTTCAAGACACCACAGAAGGTAGTCCAGACACTCGTCTTCTGACCACTCTTTTATCTGGCGATAACTTTCATATCTTTTTCTGAAAGACTCCCAGTCGTCACTGTTTCCGTCAAACGATAATTGTTTAGGTAAATCACTGGGGTCTACTCTGTCCTTTTTACTTTTTGGACCTACTTTTTCTGGTTTGGGTAGCCGAAAGTATTCTTTTTCAATGTTATCCCTTTCATAAATTAGTGGTTCGTCACAGAAAACGGGAGGCGAGATTCTAGGGCGCGTATAATGTTTTCCTATTGAACTAGACCGGTATTCATGATTTTGTTGAACTGTATCGGCAAAATTTTGCTCAACATGTCGTTGCCGCCTTCCGGGTTTAGGAACATGAAACTGATACAGATCACAATTCACATCACCCTTATGGACAGACGGAGCAAAGTGCCGACTACTGTCCTTACCATTCGGAAAGGAAGTAACAGTATCAGGGTTCATGACGCGGCCTGGAGACTTTGCATGCACAGAAGATGTTACTTTTTTATCTTTGTTATTGGCACGCAGTCTCTCAATAGGCAGAGCAAAAATGTCGTGTTCAGAGGCTAAAGTGGCTGGCTGCGATGTGAAAGATTTTGGGTCAATAGCTGAGTGAAAATGTGATTTTGAACAAGATTTTAATTTAGAATATGTTGATGGTGAAAAATTAGCAGCGTTTTTTATATTTTTACTGCGAGAAATTTGTTCTTTGTGTTGAATTTTCTCACCCAGTTTGAGAATTTTTTCAAATTCCGCCCTATATCTCTCAGCAGCCGCCCTTCCTTCATGTTGAATGTAGGAAGTCACTTTAGAAGTTGTTTTATGACTTTTTTCAGTGGATAATACGCTAGGGTCTAGGTCACCCATCTTGACTTCAGATCCTATTTCACTTCGGTGAGTACTTTCAAAACAGAGATTTTTGCTTACATTTGATCCAATATTTGATCCACAAATCTCAAAAACGTTGGATCTGGTCAGCGGGATCCCATGTTCTCTAGCATATATCCTTTCTGCACGCTTAGGACCTATACCTGGCAGTGTAACGAGCTCATCGGAAGTCTCACGATCGATTGGCAACCTTGATGCACTCGCCATTGTACATTTGTAAGCGAGAATTAAATTGATTCAAAATAATTTCACCTATCAAAGCACAATACACTACCAAGCTTATAGCGAAATTCACTATAAATAGAATCCAAAAACGTACAGTTAATTCAAATTTGGGGAAGGAAGACTTCGGCACACAACGCAATAAGTTGAATTTAGACAGAAATTCTGTTCAGAAACCTATCTAAAATACAAAAGAATAATCAACAAAAACACTGAAGTCAATATTTTATTCTTTCAAATAAACTAAAGAAACAAAGAAACTAAAATATTACGTGTGCACCTCAGTCTTGGGGAAAATTCAGCTTTGATAACAACACACAGGGGAATGAGACCAACGTCTCCTTTATATCACAATTCACACACGTAAGCACTGAAAATACAGTAGATACGCAACAAATACCAGTGTCTCCTGAAGCGGTAACCTTTATGATCCAAAACTGAAACTACAATTTTGACCGCCGCTCCACCCAATTATTCAAAAGGATGTTAGACAAAGGAATTTCCCGCGTAATCTACTTTCAGCTAGATCGCAGCGAAAACTAAGCTTTAGGCCCGCAAAATTAGAAGTTACGAATGCCTTGTCGCCAATAAAGTAAAAATAACACAGATAAAACAGCACCAGTAAGTGTAGCGAAAAGAAAAGGACAGTGGTATCCCCAAAATCGGAACATGATTCCATGCGAAATCAATAAACAGACTGAAAGGTAGTCATGGAAAGAAATAAAGAGTAAAATGGGGTTACTGATTCAGAGAATGGTGCTGTCCGAAAATTCCGATCAATAAAGAAAACTTCATGCGATAAAGTCATGTGGTAGCTACAGTAGCAAATGATATTTTGGAAATCTCTAAATTGGATTGATATTAGCTTAGGGGGGTGGATTGTAAAGTTGAAAAAAAAAAAAAAAAATCTGTGCCTGCATTATCAGTTACAAAGCTGATGAGACAACATGTACCGATGTACCGGTGGGAACACCTGAAATTATTCGTAAAATCAGCTGTCCCTAAAACCGGTATCGAATCTTAAAATACGCTTGTGGGATAAAACATACTAGTGGAGGTTTTCATTCACCCTCCTATAACTGGTAACATCCCTAGAACAAGTGTACACCCGAACCAAGACCTAACTTGTGGGATTAAATTCTGCAGGGGTTTCAAGTGTTAATTCCCCTAATTTCGAGAATATCCCTAGAACAAGTAACCGATTGAAAAGGACTAAATGTCACAGACTCTGAAGGTGGGTGGAAGCACTAAGGGCCCTTCAAGTGCCCCATTCACTGGAAGACGTTTGTAAAACTAAAAATTAACACAAAACTACCGGTAGTATAACATCTTTCAAGACTCCAAACATCGGGAGTCCAAATTTAAATAAAAATGCTGGTGACGTTCACATCGGGCTAGACTCTTCGGGTTGCGTGTCTCTAGTAAAACAGGTTATCCCTGGACATCTGGAAGTGATGTTTAAAGTATCTAAAGGGAATAGTGTAGAATCAAATTTAGAAGGGGTGTTTTCTAAATTGAAATATGTTTTTACTAGAGACAATTTTGATCTTGGTCGGTCTTAAGTCACTCAACGTGGAAATGAAGCCGAGAATGCCGAATCCCTTAAATCGCGTATGCGGTGGATGCTTGCGTGTGTCATGCAGAAAACATAGGGGGCATTGTTAACGGAATGTTAACAACCGGATTCATGCAAGGCTGACAAGAGTCTCAGTTTGTGTGGACATTAGCACCAGTGTTAAATAAGAAAACGTGACGTCACGGTGAAAAATTTTCAATGGGGAAAATAAAAAAATATTGCTAGCAATATCCTTAAAGAATTAGACTATCACTTTGTGATGTAGTTTATTTTTGTGTTTAAGAAAAATGGCTACAGTCTATTAAGATCAATTAATGGACTATAACTGTTATGTAGCTTATTTCTGTGTTAACACATGACTACAGTCCATATGACTGTCACTCTGTGATGTAGTTTATTTTGTGTTAATAAATCGCTACAGTCTATTGTGATCAATGGACTATAACTGTTATGTAGCTTTATTTTGTGTTAACACGTGACTACAGTCTAATTTGATGAAATTTTTGAAATACCGGGATCTTATTTTTGCATTCCATTTTTCTTTTCATTTATTTATAAGAATTTTTGGAACGGACTATCACTTTATTTTTAGTGATGTGACTGGCTGGTGAATGAACAGCTCATCACAGTCTGTTCTGCTGTTTATTTATTTTTTGTATTTTTCTTCGGCGGACTATCACCTCGGTGATGTTGTTAGCACTAACAGCTAATGACAGTCTGTACGAATATTTCAACTGGAATCCACTTTATTTCATTTATCCAAAGGAATTTTAAGTTTGTACATGGACAAACATGTATTTATAATTAGCTCCTTTCAAATAAAAGTGGGGGGAATGTTGTGTTCGTGCATTTTCCTACCTTCACCCGGTGTGCTCTCCCTGCGCGGAGAGCGCGCAATTACGGTAAGTACTGCGCACACCAGGTGGAAGGCCCAACTTCCCTGCCTGATCCCGGTGAGTACAACTCAACCACAGCTACCGTGCAGACGTGTACGGTACAGACGACAAAAAATAATCAGAATTGAGACACAATACACAGTGATCTACAATCTCACTCCGTAAGTAGAACCAGTGAATACTTTAGTGTTGACAACGTTCGCCCAAATGGTGCATTTAGCACAATATAGTCCATATGGCCGTGGAGACTTCATAGTCATGTCAAAAACACTCTCTATTAGAAGTCCAAAATCATCTTAAAATTTGAATAATTTTTATTCTGTAATTTTAGTTAGGAAATGCATTTGACAAAGAGGCGGGAAGGGTCTTATTTTGGCTGTCTGGAGGTCTGAAAATGTTCTCCGTTTTCAATAATGTAAAACTACTGGACACCGATTTCTTGGCGAGGACATTGACTTGTTTTTCAAAGTACGAAAAATGTCCTGTTTATTTATCAAACTTTAAACATGCACCTTTAGCAGTAAGAAGTTGAAATATTGTGTCACATTCCTGGAAATGGCGGAACCAAGCTAGTGGGTGGTTGAAACGAAATGAGACAAACCCAGCTATTTTTCATCAATATGCCATACAAATAGCAGTAAATGTATCCTCGTCTTATGTTCTTATTGTGCTCACCCCCTTCTTTTAGAAAACCCTTGTTTGGCCTAAATGCCTAAATAGTTTTTTTAGATTCTGTAAATTTTATGCAAATTGGGCCCACACGTTTTCATTCACTGGCTGTTGTATCCGTGATTATCTTCTTAATCCGACATCCTGGTCTTGTCACATTGCATCTTACGTATGAATCTAAAGAAGTTTGTTGAGTTTAAATAGTGTGCACAGGGAAGAAGTTGTAGTTCTACAACTTCTTGGCACGGGGTATAAAGAATAGGAATCACACCGTTGCAAAGTGTGTGATTGCTGAAAACGTGATGCTTCATTTGATATGTTTCAAAGTTGAATGGTGTTTTGTTAATGTAATGGCATGCGTACCAAATGACATACTGTTTTTTTGTGAGTGTGATTTTCTTCTTTTAATTTCAGTGACTCCTACCTGCTGCTTTACCGGGCGATTGGATGCGTCCTCCATCAAAGATTTCTGATTCGTGTTCAGCAGCGCCCGAACCCATGCCAAGTTTATTTTGCCTGCCAGAGTTTGTGTTTTAGTTAATTTGAAGGGTTAAATTTTTATATGAACTGTAATGTTTGCGTAGGATTCCAATGCAATGCATAAAATGTGCATCAACTTAACGGTAGCACGCAGCGATCATTTTCTTTAATAAACTTATGATCAGAAAAGAAAAAAGAAAGAAATGGACTAAATCTATACTAAGCACCAACCTTACATGTTGTTGGTTGTATGTTATACACTTGCTTTTAGGTCGTAGTACAGTACTCTGCCCGACAGCATGGCGCTTTGCGTAGTTTATTCAAACATCTGTGTCGGGAGGAGGTATCCATCAATTCTCGAACTGGAGTTATGGCAAAGATAATTCCAATGCATTGTGTTTTGCCTAAGTGCTGGATGAAAAGAAAAATGATAGTTATGAAGTTATCACTGAGCCATGTTCCGGTAAAGTATTGTCCTAACACCACTGATTTTTATTTGATGGGCAATAATTTTCTGTGGGTAAATTGGGTAAATCTTCAGTTAGGCACTTGGCTGATTATTGATTTTTATGATAAGTAAAACTCTGGGGAGCAAAATATCTCAACTTCATTACGTAAAATGCTTTGACATAAAACTTTTAGGAGATAATCAAATACTTCCAGTTTAAAAAAAGAGCTTCCAGGTTTTTAATCAAGAGGATTTTTCGTGTGAGCAGCGATTTCCAAATGCATAAAATTTCCAACACGTTTTAGTTAGCGATAGTGGGCCTTTTTTGTTTTGTTTTTTTTTTTGTATTTTGGCGTGATTTATATTTCGGAATACGATGTTGTAAAACAAAAATGTCTTTATTATAAAGCAAAATCATACTTTTCAGTTTTCATATTCAAATGTTTTGTTTGTATATGTTTGGACATAAATAAACCTATATATGTAACTTTGTTACAATATTTGCAAAATCTTAATTTTATTACTCGCCGCGAACCCTTATCACCCTTACGATTCTCTTGTCCCTGAAGAAAATCCATCTGTTTTTATCTCTGTGCAACTACCTCAGCTTTCCTTCTAGAGTTCGTGCGCCCCTCTTGTAGTAATATAATGGATTATTTTTGCAAAAAGAAAGTTGCTGGGACCCAGGAGCGCCAGCATTCGAACCCGGGACCTGCTGACTCGGAGGCAAGCGCGCTACCTACTCCTCTAAGTGTTCCCACCCACCCACCTTAGGTAGACCTTCATCTTATAGTAACCAAAGGGAAAATTATTTTAAAAAATGCCATGCGTGAAAAGTATTCAGTGATATCTAAGTACCCAAATTGAACTCTAATCCAATGGGTACCACCGAGTCAATGAAAATGCTACATTTTGCAACTTTGGAAAATCCTTTATTCAAAGCAAAACAAAGTCTGTTAATGAATGCAATGAAATTCCATTTATTTTAAAGTATCTGCATGTAAATGCACAGTTTTGAAAAATGCCTTAAGGTTTAAATATTCAAATATAACAACAAAGAAAATGTTATTGATACCTGCATTAGAACTCTCTCAACAGTGTGACAATTTCAATCTTTTTCTTTATTTGATTTGCAGAATAAACCTTTAAACCAAACTACTAGCATTTTCAATGTCTAGCATACTACATAATCAAACGAATAACAAATGATAAATAAGGATGCGGAACTTAAAAAGTCACAAATTCTGTTACATAAAACGATATTGTACAAAAGTATTTGCCACTTGTACGGCTATCAGATCTGGATAATTGTGACAGATCAATGAATAAGTCCAGGCCTGTAGCCAGCATTTTCAAAAAGGGGGTTCTTTTTCTGAAAAAGTGGACCCTTTACCATGAAACCTCCTTGTACCTAGATACAATTTTACCCAGAGGGCACCTGTTCCCGGCAAAAAAAGGGGCGGTTCTTTCGAACCCCCCGAATCCCCACTGGCTACGGACCTGAAGTTGTACTGGATACATTCATTATCTATACCAAAAATCCCGTAACCTTCATAACATAACTTGCTCTCACACACGAGTAAATAAACATCATTACTGCACGAAGCAGTCGAAAGAATGAATTCAATTTCAATTCAGTTAATTAAACCTTTGAGCCCTACGGCTCATCAGAATATAAAACAGTGACAATATAAAGTTATATCTAATCAACTGCCATTACTACAAGCAACTACTACTGATACAAACAATAATAATAATGATAATAATAATTCATCGGACTGACATTAATCTTAGTTCCGATGCACATTTCAGATATTTTTCTAAGTTGTTTAATTGTGATACATTGTTAAGTGATAGTAATTTAATTAATTTAAAGACGCTTGGCTTTGTATAATAAAATTTCTTAATATATTTCTGCCTAATCGTGTTGTAGTGAGGGCATTTAAGGATAAAGTGAAATTCATCCTCTACATCATTTAAATTGCATAACTTACAGATTCTTAATTTCTTATTTGTGTCTGTGTATCGGCCAGTCTCTACAGCTAGATTATGTGATGAAAGCCTAAATTTTGCGATAAATTCCTTATTTTTCTGTGAAATTGGCTTATTCAAGTAAAATTGCACTGTGAAATTATCAACAAGGTGTTGATACAGAAGCCCTTTACTCGCTGTGAATATTTCTCCTGTCAGTACTTGTCTAAAATGATCCTTCAATCTTTGTTCTATCAAGAACAGTATACAAACATCCGACGTTTTCATAAAAAGTGAATGTTGCTGGTGAGAGAAATTTCAAAGAACAGCAGATTCTTAGAAAATAGGACAACTCAAATGAATGACCCCTTCAACTTAACGCAGTTTTGTCCAAGATATCATTGTCACTAATGCCAGTTATACCAGTGTTTTAATATAAGAAGTTTCACATTGTACATTCTATGAACCTGTACTCAAGAAAATGGATGTTATTGATCTACACAATTAGACTAACCTTAATAATTAAGATTAGATCCACAACTGTGGTGAGCAAATCAAGATAAATGCTAAAAAAAATTCTTTTTTTCGTTTTATGCACGTCAATACAGATTCTATTCACACCTGTCAAAGCAGCTTTTCAACCTCAGGAAATATTTGCTGATGGAGATTGAAATTTGCCAGCTCTATTTACACGTCAATTCTAAAACTAAACAATCGGTCATTATCTTGAAATGACATTGAACACAAACAAAACACTTTTTTCTTATTTCATATTAAAGCATTTAAAGTAAAAAAAAAACGTTTCAGGCACGAAAAACAACAATCAAAATGTGGAAAAATACCCAAACAAAGTTTCCAAGCATAGCATAACTAGAACTCAGCTCAAATATTTAAACTTATTGAAATGTAACAACTTTTAATTTTTGGAATTAAATTACTACTACTTGTTTTATATTATTACTACTAATATAGGCCCTATTACGTTCTTTAGGGGTACAGAGCCAGGGCTTGACAAAAACTCATATTACTACATAAGCGTACATGTTTTGGATAAAAGATAAATATTCATTGTTCATGGACGTCATTACATTTATACTAATGGCATTTTACCGATGACGTCATAATTACAACTTGGGTAAAGATTTCAAAATCACTTTCAAAAGTCTCTCCTATACCTCAGCTCAAGTATTTTTAAATACGTACTGAAATATAACAACACTACGAAATTAAACTATTATACCTATAATCCGTTCTTTAATTTAGAAATGGAAATATAATACTCAACTACTGGGCACTAAATATCAACAATGTTACATGTTAATAACTATGGATTCAAGCTGCCCAATCCACAACATTTCCCCATTCTTGACATTTCCACACGTAAACATTTTACTGCCACTACTATCTCTACCATCAAAATAGTAAACATGAGATGCAAATGCATTTGTCATTTCCGTGGGCTGTGAAGAGCTGAAGGAAATATGGAGGAAGCAAAAAGGGGGAAATTGGGGCATTACAAAAACCATTTTGAGCATTTCGATATGAAATACGAATCACAAATAAGTTGTCGTCAAATACCTAACATTAATATCTTACAACGTTGTACTAAATCGGTTGAAAGTACCATATTCGTATACTTAGTATCTTGACCGTCTCGCATCCACCTCCTGGTCACTCTGAACTGATGGAGAAGTGACATCTCTTTCTAGAGTGCGAGTTCAATTAGATTCACGGGGGAGGAGGCAGAATGTGTTGGACGCATTTTAGTTCAATACTCATAATTATCCTATAGTTCAACCTTTATTTACAATTTACAGCAATAAAAATTCATAGGACGTATATGTGCTACATACTGGTATACTAGTATTTCAAAACACACCACTGATACAGTAAATCTCATATCCTAATCCACCCCTAGATGAAACAATATTATGAAGATCACTGGCTGTGTGAACAGTTTTAAGTATGCTTGACATGTACTTCCAGGGTTTGATCAAAGTTTGGTCACTTGGAGAAAAATACCATTAATCCCAGGGAATTTCGTGAAGTATTAATTTTTTGCCAGAAAATCTTACAATGCACATCTTTACATAAATAATTCAACACGCTTTAGAACAAAATTGCATAAAGACACAATAATATGTACTATGCCGGATTACTATTGTTTCACTTTGCGCCATTTACATGTATTTTAAGTTACACCAGGTCTGCCAGTGATATTGACAGGGCTACGTACGCTTTTAACGAATTTTTGCTCAAATTTCGCTCTGAATTATATTCATTCAGGGGGGGGGGGGGGGGGGGGGGGGGGGGGGGGAGGGGGACAGCTGCCCCCCCCCCCCTCGGATTTGAGGTGCAAAAAAAAAAAAATAAATAAATAATAATCGCAAAGGTAAAAAAAAATGCAAAGTTGGTATCAATTCTGTGAGAAAATGCACTCATGGCCACTAGACAATCATTCAACAATCTGTTTACAAAGGAGTACTGTTTTTAGCCAACTCACTTCATGCTCACTCTCCCTTAGGGAGCTATCCCCCAGGCCAATTGGCGTGTTGTGTTGAAAAAATGACTGTACTTATGGCAAAATGAACCCACAATTTCTGACTTCTGATTGAGCAATAAATAACAGTTAAAATGCACCAGAATGCAGTATTATACTTACAGTTTTTTTAAAAAATTTTCCACACCGTGGAAGGGGGACACCCCCTCCCACACCTTACCCCCTAGGGGGCTTCGCCCCCTCGTGTCCACTTACTGCCCCCCCCCCCCCCTGGCATTTTGCTCAGGCTACGGCCCTGTCATTAGTAAAATCAATAAGTTAGAATTCCACAAATTGGTGCAACTTTTTTACTCTGCCGTCTTTAGACTTACGACTGCGACTGTATGTTTGAAATGACAGCAGTTTAAGTAACCTGTCGGTACTGTTTTATTGGCAGCTACGTAAACAAACGTCAATCTCTACAAACATCCACATGATAGATAATATAACTATAGCTGTCGAAGAGAAAGTAGGCCGAAGAGAGCCACGGTCCTCAGAAGTATAAATCTGAGCAGATGAATGAAAAAGGTCTGTTTTCACATAGTTTAAAATATGTATCATATCACTAGCTGGTGAAGCATACTATTTCGGTCTCTATGATTTTAATTATTTTATTTTTAAAAAATTAAAAATTTTGTTTTAATCACAGGAGTGTTTGGAAAAAAACTGTCAGCTTAAGCATCGTTCATGGGGGGGGGGGGGGGGGGGGGAGAAGCGTACTTCTGAGAGCTGTTAATTAAAAAAATTAAACCAAGTTTTCAGCTCACCTAATTTACACCTGAATTAATACACGCATTTGCACCCCCACCTTTAATAATTACATATTTCTTTTTAGTTAATTAGTTAATCGTGTCACTATAATATATCAGCCTTATCGCATAATTATTTTTTAAATTCCATTACAAAACATTCCGGTGACTCCCTTCGCCACATAAGTTTTCATGTAATTATTAAACAGAGCAAAAAATGTCCTTATCTCTGTAGTATTATAAAGTAGATCAACAACGCCAGATTAGGAATGGGATGGGAGACTTGAAACTCATTATCCATAATTAAAGAATTTGTACTTCTTTTTCTAATTATAAACGACCAAGGTGGTCACATTTTGAAACCTGTCATGTCTCAACATGGTTGTGCTTGTTGAAGCTACTCTTAAAAAGGTTTACTCTAGAAAAAAAGGAGGCAAATCACATACAGCATTATATGCTCTCCTTAAGAAAACAGAAGGAAAAATATAAATAATGTTTATGTCCGTACATATAGAAAATAGAAAAAAAGAAAATTTAGATAAGAATTAACAGTCACAAATGAAAATTATGCTAATAAGCAAATAAATTGATGAGTAAAAAAGAATTTATCAATAGAAAGATTTACATACTCAAAGAATAAAAAATATTGAAATTAAAAAATAATAAAAACTGGTTCAGTTCTAAATATCAAAAATAGGAAAAAGTTAAGGATTGAAGGGCGTTGACGAGCCTGTATCCGCTGCACAACGACAACAGTAAATAAATAAATAAATAAATAAATAAATAAATAAATACTTTTCAAACTAGGGCTTCGACACAGTCCAGACTGACATACTGAAAATGTACAGATACAAGTAAATAAATAATGTAATAGAATAAAGACAAAAATAAATGATAAACAATGATTGCAATAAAATTCTTAAAAGAATGCCCCCCCCCCCCCAAGCTTACAACGTTGGACAGGGAATTGTTAAAAAACCACAAAGACGACAACGTCATTTGACCTTACACACTGAGGGTAGTAAGTCAGTGTGACGTGCCGGACAAACGGGGTCACGGTGTGCCGTCATCAGCCGAGCGAATCCTTCCGTATTTCAGTCTTGCCTCGGGTATAGACTAACATGCAATTTGTTTGCGTTAAGACATCCTTTAAGTGAGATGTTCTTTTACCTGGCTCATTGTTATCAATATGGCGAAGGCAATGTCGACAATGTCCTCCCAGCACCCCTAACACCTCTTGTCTTTCAACCCGTCCTCACCTCACCGGCCCCTGTCATTACGGGGCGACACTGCCATTTACATAAAGGCTAGTTCCAGCTTTGTTCTTTTTCAGTCCGTTTGAATATCTGTTGACTGTTAACTCCAGTGCAGGTATGTCTTTCTATCGTATTATTTTCTATATGTAGTATAACGCCAATGAAGGCAAGCGTTTTATTACATGTACTGGTATATTCTGATTCTTTATTGACAAACACCTTCACATAAAGGTATAATCAATTACAATACGATACTAGTGGCTTGAAGCACAAGTTGAAGTTGTATAAGCACAAGCACAAGTTGAAGGTATAAGCACAAGTTGAAGTTGGTCACCTTTGGAGTCAGCCGATGGAATAGGATATTATGAAGATATGAACAACCAAGATAGCTGTGTTTTACTTTTTCTTCTAGAAACGTAACATGCGTATTTACCAGTATATGTGTCGCATCACTCTTCAAATGATGTATCGATTTAGCCCATTTTATAAGCATGGAAATGCTTGTCAATTTCATCAGTCGGGATATTTGTGCCTTAAAGCTGCTAAGAAAGACGTGTGTCGGTTTCTAGCACAGATTTACAATATTTGGGACTCCATGTTAAGGTGTTTCATACATGCAGGGCAAATTCAAGCGAGAACCTTGGTAAATAATAAATCTACAAAAAGTGGCCACTTAATATTCTGTAAATGCGCGCACTGCTTTTAAGGCATTCAAACGGACAACTAACACATTGTTGTTCTAGCCGACATTAATTTCGTCTGTTTTTCATGTTTCAATGTTCTCCACTAAAGTCATTTTCCGCGTATGCATACTCCAGCTACATTTTTTTCTTTTGACTTTCCTTGCTCGAAGTAAAACGCCATCCAAGTAATTCAGCATCCACTTAATTATAAGGAAATATATTAGTAAGTAGTTAACAAATGGAATATTATTCTCGGTCTGTTTTAACAATAGCACAGCCTTTTAAAAATATGGCCACGCCAAACGCCGATGGGAGGACGTTAACATCTAAGATGTTTCCCAATTTTATCAAAACAATAATTCTTTTGTTACACTAGTTTTCCGGATGGAATCCTCTCTAATCTGTTTCACATCTTACAGGTTTCAGTGTTAGGCGTCCCAAGTCATTGTATGGTCTTTAGGAACACGTGGTAATTACCGCCATTACGTAATCTCAAGCACACATATTAAAAAGCCCCCCGTGTATGTATGCAGACCCCTATGCACGATTATGTATGTATGTGGGTCACACTGGCTTTGTCTGAGCATTTGCACAGTATGCATATGTGATATTATCACTTCAGCTGAAGACGGAGGTACGAGTAAGGGCAGGGAATTAACCAAACCGCAGAACGAAGGACGCGAACGGCACGTACTTATTGCATCGACCTGAACGCCAACGGTTGGGTTAAATATTAAGGTAATGTGTGCTCTCTTAGTTTCTGTTTGTTGATTGTTTTTAGACACTTGCTTTTGGTTTCTTATCTAAAAATTGCTGTATTCGATGAGGCAGCTAAAATTCTGCTCATCAGGCTGAATTTATCTTTGTTTGGAAAAATTTCACCTTGCCCGGCCGGTTTGTATGGAGAAAAACTCCTTCTCGGAATGCTCTTTTAAACAACGTGTTTTAGTGACAGAATTGTACTAAGTACTTTCTCAATGAGAAGCCATCTTTTGGGGAATTTCTTTTCTGTAATGGCTACCAAGACAGTAGACAAGGTGAAAACGGCCTCCGAGTATCGCTGGAGTATCAGCAAGACTCCCCTGCAGTGTACATGCACGTTATAAGCATATACATTTGTGATACCGGAAAATTTTATTCTTTTGAAATGCCACAAGAGTGGGAGACCTTTTCTTATAATCATATATAATCATAATCATATATCAAATGTGGAAATATGATATTCAAGTTTAAATGTAATCGTCAGTCTCCCAATGTAACGATAGTTTTTTTTTCACAGGGCAGTGTTAAAGAATGCCGTGGAGGCGTCTTCTTTTCGCTCTCCAACTGGTTGGCTTAAGCAGGTTTCAAGTCAATGGAGAGGATACATATTGTAAGTATGGTACAAAAGTGGACCCAATGCCCCTTCCCCATTTTCCTAAAATACGAAAAACGGATAAAACGGATAAAACTATTTAAACAAATATATACACTTAAATGAAAAGAATAAACATAATGACAATAACAAAAAGAAATTAATATATAAAAACATGAGAATATAATGAAATTATAAAACGATGGAATAGGATTTCAACCCCTATTTCTTACAACGTATATATATATATATATATATATATATATATATATATATATATATAAAACGACCAGAGTTAGTGCACAATTAAAAAAATTAAAGCCATTAAAAAAAGTTACTTATCCTCTTTGTTTTTAAAACACTTGGAACAGGAACTTATGATGTTTTATGAAGAATAGAAGTGGAAGAATTTTAATATAATTAAGTTGCAGCGCCACCTGCTAAAAGTAGTTGAAGATTTTGCTTCAGTAAATGATGATTTGTCTGCTCGTCGTCTTGACATCTTTTCTAAAACATTGACGCTGGGTTCTTTAATTTAGACCCGCTGTACAATTCTTGTGAAACATTCAAGATGTGACGAACGAAATGGCATTATCTCGGGATGATAAACTGCATACTTATCAATAGTGAATTGAAATATTTATTTCTTTGCACCCTCCCTCCCCCACTTCCCCGTTTCACCACCACCACCACTTGTGCTACATGTATGTTTCACAAATGGAAGTTTAAATGTTATGATGAAATATTTGGTCTACTTCAGTTCGAGATCAGTTTGTGTAAGCCTTCCAAATCAGAGTTACTATTTGTCAGAAATAATATTTTCCTTATGTAATAGGTACAATATTTTTCTTATTTGCACTGCTTCTGATTTATCCTGGGACAGAGAAGACTAATTGCTAGTCTGAAAGTTCTTTTATAAAGCAGACTTAAGGGTGGTCACCTCAAGTTACGTGTCCTTACGTGTCTTTATTGATATACCTTCACAAATAAGGTACAATCAAAGACAGCACATCTAACTTTAACAGAGTACAATCAAATTAATGAATAAATATACATGATTTTAATGTTTGCATAAAGGCGATATAGATAAATACGTGTTAAAAAATCAGTTTACCAGGTCTGGCAGCTTATATTAGATCTCACACTGGAAAAGGAATGTTTACTGACCTTTACTGATCTCGACCTTTACGTATAAAGTACATTCATAGAGGTTAAACAGACAACTCCTGCTACAGATACGTAAATCTGCAGGACGTGGACACACATTTAGATCCAATTAAATAAATGTATAATAATACCAATAAATTAATTTATAAAAAGATATATTTAAAATGTACAATGATAATCTATAGGTGATGAGTTTAAATACATATACTGGAAAGAGTACAATGTATTAAGAGAGGGCCTGTTCCCTTTGTTGGAAGCATCTATTTACAAAACACATAACCATTCTAAGAATATCTAAGTCTTGAGCACCCAGAAGAAAATTAAACAGTTCATTATTGCTGAGGTCACCTAGGGGTAGGAACTCTGACAGCTGCCCTCTAAAGGGATCACGTATTGAATCATATGCTTTGCACTCTAGCAGGAGGTGGAACTTATCTTCTACTTTATTCGAATCATAATTCAAGGCCTAAAGTTCAGAACATCACTTGACCGGATTCATTAAGACGTGGTCCTTTTCCATGCGCCTACACAGGTGTAATTATGTGGTAAGTGCGGTGTAATAACCTCACCCGGCCTTCTTCCTGTAGTTAGGCTGTTTGAACGTCTACTGGAAACTCACCTCTAACATCAGCGAACACTGATGGAAGATACAACGCCGCGGGGAGGTGTACTGAAATCAGGGCCTACGGATTTTATAAAGTGCGCAGTAGTAAGGGTTGCTGTTGGTTGTAGCGGATGGTTGAGTGTTGAGTCGAGGGGACGGACAACTATTAACGTCGTTCACTGGTCCAAGCAAAAGATGCAAAGCGGTGGTCCACTTTACGCCAACCAGTAAACAAAGCAAAGCGGGGTCCCATCTTCATCCAACCAATGATAACCAATGCAAGCAGCCCCCCAGCCCCCTCATACATGTAGACCACGTGCAGTACAGTGGCATCACAAATGATATCTCATTTTGTAATCTTCATTTTACCTACTCGTGTCTGGAGACCAGGTGTTCTTTCTTCATCGAAAAAGAACTTGTTATCCCAAGTTCCACTTTTTCGTTTCCTGTGATGTATGTATGCATCTGCGCTGTTGTAGTCTCTGATGGAAAGTTTACAAAACAAATATGCCCGAAAATAAGTCAGTTTGTGTCGATCACTTTTATTTGTGAAATTGCCCATCAAATACTTCATCTGTGTGAATTGTAAGCGTTCAGCATAGAAGAGGGTTTTACTGATGAGTGAATGAATGTTTTCTTTATTTTAATAGACTCGATGGACGATGGCGGGAGTTGCTGGAGGAAGAACGCCAAGTATAAAGCACTGTCGTCTGCGTCAACTGTGGAAATGTACGCGTGGGGTCCTGGCGGCACGAGCAGCGGCGTCGTAGGGGATCCGACAAGCTGTCGTTTTCTTTTCAAGGCGCAGGATTTGGATCATGTTCTCACTGTAGACTTCAAATCAGGCTTCTTCTGGAGCAACAGAAGTGATTCCTATTTAGTCTTTTACGACGGCGACCAAAGCAGTCATGAAATGGTACGTTAACAAAACCGAACATCATGAAATTCGAATCTTATTTCTAACTAGAGGTCTTCCACGATGTGTACGCCCTCTTCTCTTTCTTTAATATATTTCTTTTTTTTCTTTCGTTCTTCCTATTATTTTGTATCGTTACATTTTTATGAAACTATACACAGAGCTCATGAGTGTAAACTTGGAAGTGGTATGGTAAATAGTCAATCTGTTTTTACATTTTAGTTGCGTTTATCTTCCAAATCATCGACACCTAAGATGCCATACAGTACCAACAGTCGATTCCTATCTGTTCGCATGATAGCGGGCAGTAGGAGCAGCATAGATTTTCACTTTAAAATAGTCGCAACACTGCGGATAGAGGAGAAAGTTAAAATGATGACGCGTGACCCAGACCTGGGTAAGTTAAACCACCCCCCCCCCACACACACACACACTCTCTCTCTCTCAGATACAGGCTACTCGTAACATACTACCTTCATTTGCTAACTGCATTGCATTCTGAGAAAAGTAAAGGTTGCACATAGTTCCGATTCTGACAGAGAAGTGCTGCCGCTGCTTCGCTAACACAGTTGATTGTAATCTTGTAAGTAGTGAGTGATTTAGAGGGAAACGCATTATCTATATATAATGTTATATGGCATTTACTTTGAATCCCTCCTAAAAACGCATATTTCACTGTTTTTGTTGAAATATAGTGGATTTAACTAAAATAAAATTGGACAAACAGTTCAGACAGAAAATATCGGTTCGCCCATTTTTTTAAAAATAAACTACGTCTACTGAACCGATTCGGCGTTAGCCTACTATTGTTAAATGTGACCTACGTTCACGTCTGCATTTTAGACTTTTCTTCTTCCACTGGGATTTTCAGCGTATTATCATCGCTCCATGGACAATAGTGGGAGCTGCGGGGAAGTCGTATCTGTCTATCGCTCCGACGTGGAGGACGTCAGAGCTGCGCCGGGATCAAATCTGCCATCAGTGTGTCAGTTAGTATTCAAATCCGCGCTCGCCCCAGTGTCGCTCAAAATGGAGTTTCACGAGATGAATCTGATCAGCATTTGGTCGATCCTGAGACTTTACGATGGAGATAATGTGAAGAGTCCACTTTTAGTAAGTTTTTATGTATTTGTTTGCAGATTATTAGTGCAATACGTAATCAATCTGTGTCCCTGCAGTTCTTTTTTACCAATATGTAATTACCTTTGATGTATATTGGACATGAATATCGACGACAAGTCTCCCTGTTAGACCAAAACGATATTGTACAACCATGAAAACTGAAATCTGGAGAGGGGACAGAGGTGAATTATGACCGGGAATTCCTCCATGAAACAGGTTGCTGCTGAACTTTCTCTGATAATGTCTATATTGGCTTTAATTAACTAGTTAATACCAAATCACAATCTCAGCATTGGTTTGTAAACAAGATACACAAGAGTAATTATGAACAAGCTATTCCGAATACATAATTTCATCACAAACTTACTTTCCTTTTTTTTTATTGTTTTCAGATGACACTGAACAGTACCACAGATATGCCCAGCGAACCCATCCTGACGTCGGGCGGGTTTCTTTTGGTGCATTACAGTCGTGACTCAAGATCGTTAGACTCGCTTCACTTTACTGTTCGCCAAGGTAGGTTGAATCCGTGTGGGCCCTCGCACTCAGACTGAAAAAGACGTCACCAGATAGGTGCAATTTTGAAAGTAAGCGCCACGGCGAAAGAATTTTTTTTCACTAACTCTCTTTTGTTGTTCGTATGCCGTCACGTCTCTTGTTCCTTTTTATAAACAAGAAAAGCAGGAGATATCTCGTAAAACACGAATGGACAACATATGATAGCAAAAAAAAAAAAAAAAAAAAAAAAAAAAAAAATTATTTGTGTAATTTCGCGATTGTCCCGCTTCATAAATAATACCCCATGAGCTCCCGCTACTCCGACGCAGAAGCCACGAAAATGGGCTCATTTCTTTAGTCACAACCTAGTTGATGCGATAGCTAGATCAAATATATACATTAAACAACGTTATCTGGACATAAAAAAATCTCTTCGGTATCTTGGAAAAATTCTTTTAATGGAAGGCTTGAGCTACTCTGCAAAGTCATATATTTTTCATCGAACTTATGCTCATGGTGGACTCAAGAAATCACCCCGTTTTGCTTCTTTTCAGGCACCCCTTATAAAACTGGCCAGGCGTTCCACGCTGCTGCTGTGTTGGGAGGCATGTCGGCCACTTTGGTGGTGTTTCTGATCATCACAGCGGGTCTATGCACCTACTTTCCTCAACGTGCCGCAGAGCGAAGACTAATGGAACAACGTAAGTCACTGAGAGTAGACCCCATAGTTTCTATGGAGGTGCATGGCGGTATTGATTCGTTTCGATTGTTTATTTATCTATTTTCCCTTTTTGCGTTATTGAAGATTAATTTAGAAATTTTAGTTTTCCGTTTTTTTAGATTTATTAACAAGGTTGAATATACAATCAAGGCGATTTATAAGGCTTGCTGACGACAAAATCTCGGCTGTTTACATAAATCAACAAAGTTAATTATATTTTTCACAATCGCATCAAAGTTTTATAAGGAGCAATCGTGGAGAATGTGATGAGGTTGCATAATGATGGCATCAGTGTGAGTAGCTTACAGCACATGGGGATTCTATCATCATTTGTATCTAGGCCAGTGATTTATGGGGTCCCTAGGGCTACCTAGCTACTTGAAGGGAGTTCGAAAAAATCAGAAAACGTGTAAGATAAAAGGCATGTCGTCGTTTTATAAATCAAAATTACAGTATTTACGTAATTTTTAGGAAGAGCGCAGGCAACAGAGCAAGCCCATCGTCAAAACCAGGAGCATATTATACGCAGTTACGTCATAGCTCCGCCCCCTGCCTACAGCGACTTGGACTTTCCGGATCCGTCTTCTCTTGCTCAACTACCCACTTATAGTGACATTGAAGCAAATCCTCAAGCATATTTGGTAGTGATGCCTCTTCCCTATGGTTTTATCCCACGGCCGACGAGTGCAGACAACCACTGTGATAGTGCACAAGGCATTGACCATGATGCTTCTACGTCATGCAAATCCACGTGACGAACGGAAGTGACGACATGATGTGAAGAGAGAGAGAGAGAGAAATAGAGAGAGGCAGCATTCACAACAGATGATCCCCAGATTTACCAGTCCGAGGATCAAATATTGCCAACTCCACTTGAAAGCAATGCCGATTAATCCCCTAATGGTCTCCCGCCTACCAAATGCGCCATCCCCGCAGGGGTCTAGCAATCAAAACCATTTTTATTTAGCTTTAATTGTTAGGCCTCTACAAGGATGGCTCATGTGGTAGGCAAGAGACCATTAAAGGTTAATCGGCATTGCTTTAAAGTATGGTCCACCATATTTGATCCACGGACTAGTCTGTCCGAGGGTCCTCTGTGGTGAATGGGACCAGAGAGAGCAGAAAGAGGAATTTTAAATTTAAATAAGGGACAGATATTTTTTCAAAAGAGTGAAGTGCAGACTAACATGGGTCTGCTCTTATGGAACACATTATTTTCAAGATAGATATGTGCTTTTATGGAAAATTTGACTGTGGACAATCTAATTAAAACAAAGCAAGGGGGGTATGGAGAGATACCATTATTATATGGGGATACTGGGTTCACTTCTCATCATGGGCTTTGGAGGACATAAGAATCGAGTTAGGGTGCATTCCCTATTAAACCATCAATCTATACATAGATTGTGACTCTGAATGCAAATAAGCTTAATTGAATGACAAGCCTCTTCAGCAGCAAGGGGGGTATTGATTTTGTGTGAAAATATTTTTCTTAAAAGCTGAACACACACAAAAATTAATCACTCCTTAGATGTTGAGAAAATGTCATTCAGTTATTCTTGACTGCATTCAGCAAGGGTCCCTGCAAAATTGGATCGATTTAAAACAAGTTTCGTTGGATTATGAAACAGTCACTTTGAAATGCAGGATATAACCTCCATCACTGCAAAATATTCAAGGTCTCAACCTTTTCATAAGTATGCTTGTGTTGAAGGGAATATCCAACATTTGACAAGAATGTATGTATCCATGTATTATATAAAATAGAGCTTTCTCTAAAGTGATCCTTAAAAAATGATAGATACAATTCAAATCACTCAGTCAATTTTATTCTGCAGTTAAAGAAACAGTTACAAATACAAAGAGTGACTGTAACATACATAAGAGACTGGACGTGCACATGGTAAAGTTACGTCATATCGTGTGACGTCATGGTCACCATGTTACTGTCAAGACTGTTGCATGTTGGAAGATACTGGCCTACTAAGTTGGACGCTATAATTCAATCATTTATCACTTGGAATAAACTGATGTTAAAACAAAGCAACTATGGTATACAAGTCCTGTCCTTTATGTGTGGGTGATGTATATTTATCGTAAAATATGAAATAATGGATATTCAACACCTTGTAATGCTTCCAGTAGTCATTTGTATAGAGTTAATTTTTTTAATACTTGATAGAGCTGTTCCTGAATTTCTCAGGAACTATCTTGAGTTGAGCTTTTTCTTCACTACTTTTTCTAATAAATATTATTCCATAGATAACAATTCTAACTGTTATGGAAAATTGATAAGAAATGACACTTTTCAATCGAAAAATATACACACCCATAAAGCCAACAAAAGTTTATGAAGCATTTTTACAAGTATTTGAACAAAGTAATGAATAGGTAAACTCTATGTAAAGAGAAAGATTTAGATAAACATACAAAGAAAAAAACAACTGAATCTGATCATTGCTGATTACATATTTTTGTACCCTGGTGCCGATTCAAAATATACAAATACCGGCTTGAAATACCAGCAATACCGAGTTATAATCAAGTCCATAATTATATCCAATAAACAAAGTATACAAAGATGATATCAACTGTAGCAAAACCACTACTAATTTAATGTAAATGCAGGAATTTAATTTCATCATTCGTTGTTTCATCATTTCTATCCCTTCAAAAGGAACTATTTTTATATTTGTTCATGATTTACAATCAATTGTCAACCTTTTTCATTATTAGTAAAAATCTATAATTTTGCTACTTCTTTGTAAGAGGATCACAACAGCTGTCATATATATATATATATAGTAAAGTGTGCTGCAGGTTGCCAAACCACCAATTATAAGAAGAGTAGTTGCATAGTTATCCAGTGGTTTGTATCTAGAGGATGATTCAGGCATTCAGCCACACCAAAATTCAGTACGTATATCTCTATATATTTTTATACATATATTGGATTCTTTTTTAGTACAGTCTAAAGCATTAACAGCCAAGAAAAAAAAAAAGTAGCAATTAATTGAGGCAATGACTACATTCCCCAACTGAAAAACTGTATGTAATATACTGTAATTCATTTTTTTTTTTACTTTTTCACAAAAATGTCTTTATGTCTTGCAGACCATATCATCCTCAGATAATAATACCCACCACAGCAATAAAATGAAGCTGACCTTTAGGTTGATGCACTTAATCAATGTAATCCCCACTATGTTCCTTCACCAACACAAAATTAATGTAATAGTATAATCACTTAAAACTACATCTATACTAAAAGTTTGAATAAACTACATTAAATGAACATACACCTTAGCTAATTTTAACATTTGCTTTAAGCTTCATTCCAACTTTTCTACGCAATTAAAACAGTTGGACTTCATCAACACTCTGTGTACATTATTCCATGACATCATTAATGTATGTGTATTACATCATTAACAATGCATATTACATCATCAAAAAATGAGCACTACTCATCACACAGCACTTCACTACATATTGCCTCAGGCAAATAGATCATCAACAAAATATACACAAATCACCTTCTAGTGCTTGTCCTTCGTCAATTTTGTGACACTATGTCACAAGTTTGCATAGATCTCTCCCCCACCAGATCACGCTATATACAAGTATTAAATTCATTTAAAAATGCTGTTAATTGATACATATTTTCTCTGCTGGATTAAAAGTTGCAGTTTATTAGGAATGATAAACAAAGGAAGATAACTATGAGAAAAAAATTATATATATATATATATATATATATATATATATATATATATATATATATACGTATATAATCATAATCTTCCTTTTGGTCCTCTTGGGTTATTTGTACTGTACTGACATATCTAAATCATCTCATTCAAACAGGCCTGAGCCTCTATACCATATAGTGTATGTGATAATACTAGTCTTGCCTGTTACAACCCAGCTTCACAATATGGTTTACCTTAAAATTAAGTGCCAAATATACAAAGCATAAGCAGATGACCAAAGTGATTGAACAGAAAGGCAATGTGCACACACTACTACTCTATCCTACCAGCAGTATTACAGATTATGTACAGCAATATTATTTCATGGTAAGAAAAAGGCACTTTCCTAGTATGGTCCTGGATATATATTAATGTGTGTGTGTGTGTGTGTGTGTGTGTGTGTGACATACTTGTGTGCTTATTTAATCAATCTATACATATTAGCCCCTAACTAGCTTTACATTATATTATAATAATTAGAAGTTATATGTAATTTATTTTAGCTTAACTATAAAGCTTGCATAAAATATCAGTAAATAAAATGTGCCTAAGAGATAAATACGCATATCTGCCAGTACTTAAGAAAATATTTTAGACTGCCATACTTGTGACCTCATATTCTTTCTTTCTACAGTAAATTTTTCATGATTATATGGTGAATCATAACAAAAATTAACAGTTGAATTTGGTCCCTCTGAAGAACTGGGTCGTTGCCAATGAAATGGAATTGGATGGAAATAATGTCTTCAGGAATGTTATGTTTTATATTTATATATACATATATTCAAATATCGGAAAGCAGATGGAAAAGGTACCTTTCACAAGGAAAGGCAACACTGGAATAAAAACTCTCAGAACCCATCTGTGCTCAAAGACTGCTCACAACAACAACAACAACAAAATATTATTTGCTTAGGATTTACTGGCCTTTTCTGAAAATGTATTTGAGAGAGAGAGAGAGAGAGAAAGAGTTACCTCAACTAAGAAGCAATCTGTAAGGCCACCCTTTTAAGACAACTGTTTTGCATCCTACCAACATTTTTTCATAAGATTAACCTTGGTTTTCACACCTAAATTTTGACATCGGATTTTTGGGGAAATGACCCATGTTTATAAAGATAAAAAAGAATATAAGGCCCAAAAAATAATGTCTCCATACATGAAAACTAAGACCAATTGAAAATATTTGCCTTTCAAAAATGTAAATACTTCAGCTATCTGCAAGCCAAAGTACCAATATGTCACTTCTGAGACTTGTTGTTATCTTTTAATTGTTATGTTACAGAAACAATTTTATAGTAACAATTTATAACACTGCATCCATTGGCCTGTAGAAAATGCTAAAAACTGGGTGACCTAAGCTGTTATAAACATGTCACATGTTAGTCCAGTATGTCTGTAATAGGCACTGAATATTAGGTTTGGTTAGCCTGAATCAGTATTAAAAGAGGTCAGCAGTCCTAATTCTAAATTTACTGGCAATATGCAGCATCATAACATAGTCATGATGCAGTCTCCAACTTTTTTTTTTATTCAGCATAAGCTGTGTTGTGTGTACTGATGTCAGTAGATTGGTACTCATTTACTGTCAGGGTTAACATGATCATATGGTCACTACCAAATACAGTCTTTAAGAGCATTCTTGAATTTGCCCAAGTTTGATACTTAAAAGGTACCACTGATGGCAGTTTAAAGCCTGCTTGATTATCATACAATAGTAACATTCATTTCATTCAACCTATTCAGCAAGAAAATAGTTCCTCAGGTTATGTATATCAGTCCATAACTTATAATCTAATTGATAGCTTTAGCATTGTGCTTATATGCCTATATATGATATATATGTAATACTATTGTAAGTAAATGTCTCTACTGGCCTTTTCTCAAGTACCGCTGGCCATTCCATTTTTCTGATCCATCATATTACCTGCAACATGAGCAAGGGGCCCAAAAAAAAGTTCGATGTCTGCCAAAGGATACTTCAGTATCCATACTTTAAAAGTCCACAGCATGTGATATGAATGACACTTCACTTTTCTAGCAAGATCAGTCTTGATAACTTTCACCGAGCAAAAAAAAAAACAAAACAAACTTGGTTAATTGCCATTCTGATATCCTCTTACTTAAAGGTACATACGAACCGAGCATCGGTGGAGTGTGGATTCCGAGTAACACATGTAAACCACTTCTACTAGATTCTTATATGACTCAAATAAATTCGACATGCCAAGGGATAAACTGAATAGATCACTCGATCAGCCATAAAAGACCTTTAGACTGCTCCTTTCTTTAAATTTATGGTTGTAAATTTAACCTACTTCCGGGACCTACTTTCCTGCCCCATTGACATACAGCTTAGAATGCCAGCAGAAAAATCTGTTCAAACATCATTTTCGGGTAAAATTAAACAATGCCTTTTGGTAATTCTCTTAGTTATACTACATGAAACTATATGCTGGCATTTGGTTGGTTTTTGTGATAAAAAATTGACTTTGTATGCATCTTTAAAAAAGTACATCTCATCAACAAATTGACTTCTTCCTATGGATCCTTTATATGCTTTCAGGACTTTTCTCAACTTTTGTCTCCTAAACAAACGGCCTCAGTAAGCAAAGTGGGTAGCAGTGCTTATCATAAAAAGGACATGCTATCATCCATTACAGGTACACTGACATTCCATCTTACACCCTTTTTCAATGCTTTGCACATGCCAATCCACTATTTCTGTACACCATGCCTCATCTCAGAGAAATTTTTATGTATAAACTACAGGTCAATTGTGGGAGAAAGGTGGACATTGGACAAATAGAAAAAAAATGCTGCCCTAAAAACGTATCATGTGGTTCCAGTAACAAAAAACAATTGTTGGTATTATAGACCAAGTTTTTAAACTCCAGGATTGAGTAATGTTCATGTTATCACAAGACAATGGGCTAAGTGAGTGGGACAAATGATGGAAAAATTCTCTACCTTGCTCATCTGAACTTGTCCAATGATATGAACTGACCCTGGCCAGCAGTACCTGATGTAAACTATATACAGTACACCATAAGATATTCAACACAAATGTTATATGAAAGAAAAAAAATAAAATAAGGGGAGTGCTCTTAAATTAATGCCTTAAACTTCAGTCGTAAAAATTTAGATTAAACTGAAAAAAATGAAGCCATAATCCAATGAATCATCAAGTTCAACTCTGCATATCAACTTGAAGCTAATAGCTATCAGAATTAAAAAAACTTAATTTTGATTAAGAATTGAACACATGACCAGACTATTACAAGGAATGATTCCACTCACACCTTCTGTAATCCTCACAAATCTAATTTAGATGAGATATATTTGGTAGTGACACGTTTTCCAGAAACATTGTTTTTTTTAGATTGGTGAAGCTGATGGTTAAAACTGTCACTTATTTGAAAGCTTTGTCAGCAGTCAACTATACCTGCCAATATACCATAATTGTGGTTTGATGTATCCAGTGACTATATGCTACCCCAAAATTTTACTTTGTCAGCAGAGGACTTAAAGCAGGGATTAAAATCCTTTGGAACATTTTTAGTCAATGGACACCGGGTTTCACTGTATGACTAAAAAAGTGTATTTTTGGATGGTTATCAAAAACAATATAAATATACCATTTTTAGATTAATGTAACCATCACTAACTGGCCTTGGCAAAAATACTTCTGGTTTGTACGAAAAATACAACTGCTTTTAAATCTTGATAAATTCTGTACGGGCAAAGATTTTATATTCAGTCTATATACACTGAAAAATGATGTAATATAAAATCAAATGTGTCTGTCTTATTAATAGAATCTTTAGCTTCAAGACAATGTCTGCAAGGAATGGAATATCTGAAGATTTTTTAAAATCAAAATTCACACACTCTGCCTCGCATTTTCATATACTTTATCAAAAATAAAAGTAAATGTCTTCATTTTCTGGTTCAGTACCAAAACCTCCAAAATTTAAATTATATCTTTGTAATTTTGTTTTTTATCATAATAAATAAAACCCTAATCTGAAGCACAAACAGAGCTTCTCATCTTGGAAGAGGTGTCTGCAGAAAACCTTTCGGCAATATGTCAACAGTCAAAGAAAAAGCTGACAACCTCTCTTTTCCATAATGGAAACTTACCAAAGCTTACATAGGCACTGCATCTCTGATAAAGCAAGGCACTTAAAACTGACACTTAAATCACACTTAACCACTATAGCATTATCAATATTTCCCAATACACATGAACCATAAGGCTAAAAAATGTCAAACACACAAGGTTAAATGTCGATACCAACGATTCATCAAAATAAAATCCATCAAACCTTCAATTTATAGAATGCAAGATATATCCTCGAATGATTAGTTATTTAAATGTATAACAAATTGAACAATTAAATTGTTAAAGAAAGAGTCTACAATAGACATTCACACTTGACACTAAAGCAGGAACAAAAAGTAAACCTTTCAAAATGAGCGAATAAAATTCTGAATGTACATAACTACTGACCTTATTATCATTTTTATTAAAGAAACTTTCAAACCTCCAAAAGGCACTTTTAATTTTTTTCTAAAAACTAAGATCATGTAATGACCTTGACCTTGGCCTCTCCCACCTAGGTGGCACTGATTTGCTGAGCTTGCGGTGGTGACTGTGGCCCATCTTGTGTATCCATATCTTCTGCTGCTGTGGGGAATACTGGCTGTTCCCTCTCAATGCCTGGAAACACTGGCTGAGAGTCAGGCACGGGAGTGGGAGGACCTTGTGATGATGAAGCCTCCTGGGACGAATCCCCGTCCATAGGTGCTAATTCTGGAGGCAATGGGGACTCGGCCTCCAATGGGCTCTCTGGTTCCTGCAGTCCTGCACCTGGGGTGTAGTCTTCAAAACCCTGCATGTAGCCCACAGCGTCTGGGCCAAGGTACTGATAGTGGTGGTTCATATAATCCAGGTCAGCATGCTTGAGGCGCATGTGTTTCTGCAGGTCTGCCTTGTAGCCAAAGGTCTTCACGCAGATGTGACATGTGAATGGGCGCTCCTTAGTGTGTGAACGCATGTGCTCAACAAAAGTTGAGCGGAACCGGAACCGTTTCAGGCAATACTGGCACTGAAAATGTGCAATCCCAATTTGCTGGCTTCCAGAATTTTCATGGATCACCAGGTGACGTTCCAGTAGACTCTGGAATTTGAAACGCTTGTGACATATGCGGCACTCATAGGGATATGTCTTGGACTGATCGTTGTTGCCTCTTTGCCTTACACGGTTGACATTGTGGTATTTCTGCATGTGCTTGTTATAGCTGCTGCTGAAAGAAAAGCCAGCATTGCACTGCTCACAGACGTAGGGCTTAGCTTGGGAGTGGACAGGCATATGTTTGCATAGATCCCCTTTATAGGAAAAGGCTTTGCTACACACAGGACATACGTAAGGCTTCTCCTTTGTGTGTGTACGGATGTGCTCATTGTAGCGGCTCTTAAAGCGGAACTTCTTGTGACAGTACTCACACAGGTAGTATGGAATGGATTCGAGGTCAATACTTTTGTCGGCATCCACTATATCTGGGTCATGGGTCAAATAGTGACGTTCCATCAGAGATTTCTGCTCAAACATCTTGCCACATATTGTGCAGCCAAATCCTTCATCCTCTCCACCTTGGCCTTCTGTGCCCCCGTCCTTCTTCTCCGAACTCGAACCTACTGTTGATGGGGAGAGAGAAGCTGGGTTGCTGCCGTTCCCCTCACTCTGTTGCAAGACAGGTCCGTTACTGATACTGGAGTCCAGAGAAACAGGACTGGCATTAGGGAATGTATCATTTTTGTTGTTATTATTGTTGTTGTTGTTGTTGCTGCTGCAACGTTGTGCGTTTACATTGTCGGAAATAGATAAAGGAGCCGAACCACCTTGGCTGCTGCTGCTGCTGGTCTTCTTTTGTAGTTTCTGCTTCAGGCTAGCAATGGTTTGGTGCAGAGACTTGGAGCTGATGGCGGCTTTGCTGCTGCTCTTCTGACTCAAATCAAGACAGCCTTGATCATCCATCTCTTCATCCTGCTGCTGTGGTTGTTGTTGTCCAGCCTCGTAGACAGATTCCATGGGGCCATTGTGCCTGACACTATTGCCCTTCGGCTGATTCCCCTCTTCTTGCATATACTGACCCTCCTCGTCAGAAGTAGGCTCCTGCTTAATATCGATCACCAGATTGCTGTCAGCATCTGTGTCTGTAGAGAGGCTTCTATCCCTCCTATCCTCAGACCCTGCATTGCTATGGTTACTGGAAGGCGGAAAGTGAGCAGCTTGCAAGTCATCTTTTTGACCCGACTGCCCACCACCCAAATCTTTCCTACGCAAATCCTGTGCCACAATTTCCATGCCCTCACCTCCTTCGCTTGCAGGACTGCCCCTGGCATTCATGGGAAAGTGGGGACTGTAAGGGGTAGGGCCTCTCAGATACATATTCACTGGAAACATTACCTGGTCCACCTGGGCTCTGATCTGGGATGGGCTCAGCAAAGGTGGAGGCATCACATGAGGGGGTCTGTGCCCTGGTGAACTCATGGGGCTCATCTGACCCTGCTGCTGTTGTTGCTGACCTTGAGATGGTCTTCTCAAGAGGTCCCGAATGGAGCCATCTGTGGCACCACCACTCGCAGTGCCATCTGGTGACAGATATGATGGACTCACTGTCTGGCTGTTACGACGTCGACAAGAGGCACTGATGAGAGGAGGCGGTCCACCTGGTGGGCTGTGCATATACTGCCCAGAGACTGGGATGATGAAAGGCGGGTGACCCATGGGGCCTGGGAAATATGGCATCTGGAAGACAAAAATGTAGTGATGTGAATGTTGAGGCCACTATACTCAACAACATGTGTCACATGTTATAATTCTTTCTTTGGGCAAATAAAAATATACTTGTTTTGACAATTTGGTAACATTTCTTTAGAAGCATTTTTCTAAATAATAAATCAAATGTTTCTGGGAATATCTCAATTTACTAAGGAAGATAAATGGCCAATTTTGTCAGTACTGGACACAAAACTGCGACATGTTCATGCAGCATGTAAGATGTTCAGAAGGTATGATTTAAATGTAACTGTTCATGAACATTTTCAAATTCCATTTATTGAAACTGGAGCAAGTTTTTTTTTTTTCTAATATCAAAATCAAAGCATTATTAACAGACAAGCTATAGGGACAGACCTACAGTGTATATGAAGATACTGGCTGCCAAAATCCATATATAGGAACTAGGAATGTTTAAAAGGAAAAAGACGCCCCTCCACATCTGTGAACTCTCCTAGTGAACTGATATTTTTTACAAAATCCAGTAATTTTCTTAGCTTAATTTTCACATGAAAACCAGAATACCTCTTCTCTAAACAATTTACATTGGTCCCACTGAGCAATTTCAAAAACCACACCTACGCGTTTTTTTTTTTTTTTTGTATTTGATTTCTTCAATTCTTCACAACAGACAACTAGTTTTTTGATACTCAATCCACAGGTGAATAAAAGCAACTCAATTCCTCAAAACGAGAGAAAATCATGATTCCAAAACAGATTTGGCAATAAACAGATAGTGGACATTCACTTGTGCCAAGTGAGAGGAATTAGGACCATGATGCAAAGTTAGATCATCTAGGGGAATTCTTCAAAATATCTCTGGTAAGTGACCAATCAGAGGCCTACAATTTTACAATAGTGAACAGTATACCTGCGGCGCTGGTCCCTGAGATGCCATGCCATTCTGTAGAGCTTTGCCTTGTGAGGTAGTCAAAGAGGAGGCTTCTACACCTGGGAATACACCAAGTTTATGAAAAATATAAGATAAGATCTTCATCACTGATATTTTCATTTATAATTTAGACAAAGGTCTTTTCATGCAAATTAAAAATTTTTATTATTATTATTTCAAAGTTAACATTTATTTTTTATTATTCAATCAATAGAAATTTACAAAAGAGAATTAGCAACATTGAACAGATAAACAGGAATAACTCAAGGCGGCTAAGAATTTTTAAAAGAAATAAAAAATAGTTAATCAGATCAAACCTTTAACACTTGATGCAAAAATAATAATAATAAAGAAAGAAAGAACGAAATAGCACAACTAATCCTTGTTAAAAGCCAAACCATCTCTTTTTATGTACGTTGGAAAATGTGCAGATAGACAAAACCCATCTTTTTTTCTTACCCCCTTCTGGACTCAGGCTACTAGTGCCAGGTTTACGCCCTGTCCCATTTCCCTTTTTCACTACTTCAGTGATCTGAACAATCTGGACATCGCCGCTGTCTGACGACACACACACAGTGCCTTCGATGACGAGGCATGCATGGTGACTGATCTGGTTTCGACACAGCTCTATAATAGCCTGGGTCATCAAATTTTTAATGTGTTTTTGCTTTTCCACAGTCATTGTCTCAGGTTCTCCTCATCTCTTTCATAATGATCTGGAAATATAGAAAATACAGTGATTATGAATTATCTTTGTTTTGCCTTGCCACTGTTATATGTCTTGGCTTGTTGGCATTTCTATTCATTGAATTCTCTTCTGGAATAAAAGGCATGCAGAAACAGTGAAAATGGTCAGAATCATTTCATAAGTTTGACCACATATTATGTTAATATATAACGTACAAAAGACTGCACTTTTTTTCAATGTCCAATATTCAGTCCTATTAAATAGACTCATTCCTCATATTTTCGGAGATTCTTAATAATTTTCATTTCCATCGAAAAATATGCTTAAATAAAATTGCATAAAATTAATGGAAGCCTTACTTTATTCAAAGCATCAGTTGGAGAGAGATTAGACGTTATGCTAAAAAGGGCATGATGTTCACTCAACTCAACATTAACAGAAACAAATTAACTTCTAAATGTCTCTGAATCTAAATTGTAAACCTATTTGTTTAGCATGAAAAAAACATAATTGTCTTCCATTGGGTATGGCATTTTTTCCTAAATATATGCAGTCTCAGCCTCTCAGGTATAAATTTCACTGGCAGACTATCCACAAACAGGGAAATGGCCTACAGGTATGAAATCCATCTTCACAAAAACTGACAGTGTCCCTCTTAGACACGAAAATCACATCAATGTGACAAAACCATATATAAAACCTTTTAATCTTATGACAAACCAGTAACAGATTAAATTAAAAAAAAAAAAAAACCTGAATGTTAAGTATTTCCTGCCCCTAAACTTTCAAGGAAATGCTCAAGTTTAATCGAAAGAAAACACATTTGCCACTGCCAAGCTGCGGGGCAAAGTACAGGATGTGTTAGATTAAACTATTGAAAATTGAAATTGAATTTTATTTGGTATGTCAGCCATATCCTTTTCCCCAGTTTGAGGTTTAAACATTTTTCTCTACATGGAGAATATGAAGTTTTCACAGTCAGCATGTATGCAAGTCAAAGTGTTAATATGTTGGTACACTGAAGTTATCCTCATCTCATTAAATGCTTTCACATCAACAAAAATTAAAATACTTTCCACTGATTGCAGCTAAGCCATCAGAGTTGCCAGCCAAACTTGAGGCCACTTGAGTGCACTGTACATTGCTAGATAATTTAAATTGGACAATTCAATGATTGTAATTGTGAGACTTTATTACATTTGCCTTGAATATATTGTTACAATGAAACTGTTTCAAGTTTGCATTTTCTGTTTCTGCTTCAACATGTCCAACTTGGCCTACTTCTTTAGTGGGGTTTATCTTTGTGGTGACAGATCATGAAATGGAGAGCATATCCTTACTGCATGTATTTACTCACTGTAATACATAAATAAATAATTGTTTTTACTGATGTAACCTTAGCAAAGGTCAACATACTCTGTAGTCTTCAAATTCATAAAAATTCACAGTAAAAATCAGAGAATGGTTTAACATTTTTCTTCTATCAAAAAAAAAAAAACATTTCTGGGTGAAAAACATTCACTTTAAATTCTTCCAGTTCATAGAAATTAAAACTAAAATTCACAGAATGGTTTAACATTTGCTTCTCCAAACAAACCACATTTCTGGGTGAACTGTGATTACAAGCAGCAGGAAACCCAACCCCGCCACCAGGATGTCAGATAGTACTGAGGAAAACATACTGTAAGAAGACTCCACACCAACTTCAAGAAACTATTAAGTTGACAAAGCCTTTTTTTGTTTTGTTTTGTTTTAAATTTCATCTGTATTGATGGTATTCCACATTTTGATCATAAAATTTTAACACTTGTTGGTATAAATAAAGCATTCTTCATCTCATATTTTTATGTATATTTAAAATACGAAAGTTAAGTGACTGTGAGAGTGGAGGCCAGTGCTGGGAATAATACAATGCATTCCTGTTTTTTCAGTATCACAAAGCATTCTTCTTTACGTTTTGATACACAAGCTGGTGTTTGGAATACTACCATACAAACACAACCAAATAAGTTGGGAATACTATTGCATATACAAGATCAAACAAGTCAGAAATACTACTACATTTACAAAACTAAATATGTTCCATTATACTTACGTTTTTGCACTACAAGCACCAACTGGCATGATAAACTTGTAATTTCACAAATTTCAATATTTATCATCTTTTCTCTGGGGAATATGTTATTTACATTGAATAAGATGAATACCTACATTATACCTATCAAACGTTAACAGATCAATGACCCGAGGTCTCAGATGATTGATTTTCAATAAACACCTGTATAAATGTTATGATACTATTGATCACTAGATCACACAGATGGAAAAAAACCCCAATAGTTTAAATACCATGTCTCCGCATTTAATTCAGATATGGAACATAAGACCTTTCAATTATATAAGAACTGCACAGTTGCCATGTGTCAAACTCCTCAATTTTTTTTAACATTCCAATTTTAAGCTATAAAAATAATAATAACAAATAACAGCAGTACATACCAAGACTTAATACATATGTATGACAAGTAATTTATACAATCAATAATGTCAGTCACTGAACATTCACATTACTGGCATAATAAAACTTCTACCATGAAAATGTTTAATAGCTATCCCTGTCATTATCAGAAATATGCAAAGGCAACTGTATTTTTTTCAAGCACTGCTATAAAAGCTGATATGTAAAATGATAATATTCCTTGGTCATACTTTTTACTGTTTTTGACATGATTATAATACATCCCACACTTGAAGAGCCACTGATTTATATGCCAGGCTCTGGATCGACTGAATAAGACAGCTGTAATTTTCATGTACAAATTTTAAAGTAAGGTTCACAGGAAAATCGGATACATACTCCTATTTTTATTTAACTGTTCTGTGTGATGAGAGATCCCTTTTACTTGCTTGATTGAACTTTTTATAGCCAATGAGTGTTCCAATCTTTAACTTCAGAATTTTTATGACCAAATCACTCAAATACTTTGAACATTTGTTTTAATTATAGCTGTCTTCACTGCCTTCAGAATCCAGCTCGGTAAAACATGAAAAAGTGAAAAATTTGTCTGGACACCTCCTCAACAGGTGGCAGCACTAAAGTAGATTGCCATGTGCAAAATAACAAGAACCAGGCATAAGAATACTTTCAAATCCCATTTGCAATGCAATTAGTGTAATTTGGTAAGTCCTGGAGTCTAAATACAAGTTTCAATTGGTCGATCAATGATCAATTCCAATAACTATTGCCGAACTTACAAATTGATCTTCTGGGTCCTTGCTCTTTGTGCTCTTTCCCTGGTAATCAATGCAACATAATGGTAACGCAGGAAAACATGGGACAATTACTTGTATTTATGGGAAACGGTCATCGAATTTTTGGATGCTTAATATTCACATGCCCATTCCCTCTCCTTTTAATATAAGGACTTTGATTTTCATTCCATGTTAAAATATAGGCACTGATTCATGTACATGGACGCTAACTTTACCATTAATTCAAAACACAAAGAAAAAGGTATCAAAATTGGAAAGATAATCATTTCATCCAAAGATGAATTTCAGGAACAAAATTCCTGCACATGACTTCTTTAATGACTAACCAAACTAAACCTCAGATAATAGATAAAATTTCTTTTGTTTGTCTTTTCTGAATTATCTGAAATTTCAAATACCCCTTTGATTTGAAAAATAATATTAGAAAGTTCACGGCAATTTCCATCAAGATTTAATGATCCATTTTTGTCTTTTTTTAGGCAAAAAACTAGGATATTTAGGTGTAACCAGAATATATAATCTCCATCCTCAACTCCCCCCCCTTCTCCAAATAAGCTCATTTTATGATCCAGACATTTAAGATTTATATGTAGCCCTTTGTTAAATAATACCAAGATGTCATCTCCCAGACACTAGAATTAATGTGAAAGTACACGGAACAGTCTAGCCAAAAGCATAGCATTAATTTTTGGACATATCCGCTGCATATCTTTATGGACTGTTTCACAAATTCCCCTTGCAAGATTTTCAATTTTATTTTTGAATTCAAACTTCTCACTTATTGCTCATCATATCCTAGAGGCAGAAAACTAGTTGAACTCCCCCTGATTATTTCACATTAAAGGGTGCCCCTATAACTTAAACCTGTGCTCTTAATGCTATGTAAAGGACCTGGTATGCTAGCCCCTTTGGCAGAGCTCTTAGCACCTGTATAGAAATTTTGAAAATGCTACACCAGTCCTCTTCTGAAGGTGTCACCATATCATTGAATAAACCTTTTGATATAACTGTTAATTTTTAAAGAAATAAATACATTTGCACATGCATAAACACACACACACACACACACACACACACTGATGGCCAAACAAAAATAATAAAAAAAAATTTAAATTACATAGTACCCTCCCCCTCCAACAAACATTCACACTTCCTTATATACTGAACTAGTGAACTTAGTTAAACTTCATAAGATTTAAAAATTAATAAAAAAAAACTGATGGTGGGCATTTTCTTTCATTTGTTAGCACAAAAGAATTACATGGTAGTGGCTAGATTGTCTAGTCTGAAATTTCACCAGATTTATAATAAATTTAAAGCTGAAGTGACCCCCCCCCCCCCCCCACACACACACACCAACTCAAATTCTTGAAATCTGAACCTCTGCTCTGAACTGATTCTACAATTCAAGTAGAACAGTTCTTTAATTCTTATACATGTACCAAAGAAGAAAGAACTTTAACCAAGAATACCACAGATTTTTCATTCTCAACTCATTTAATTGGGAAAAGGCAATAGTTTTCAACAAAAATTCAACGCAATTGATGAGTAGGTCTGTCACAGCACTCACATAAGAAAAAAAAACACTACCACTGACTAGATTGGTGGTTCATCTGCTGAGTAACAGGAGGCCTTATATATTGACTCTAATATGGCTGGTACACTACAAGCTTGCACAAGAGGCTCCACATCACACAGGTCATTATATAGAGGCTCTTCCCTGCTGACCCATGTCTCTAGAATAGACTGTTGTGGTTGTAAGAGCCCATTATATTTGGGAAAGAATGCGTGTCCCAGTGAAATTACAGGTAAAATGTCTGCAGCTTTTCTCTGGCCAGGTACGGTTACCATAGCAGTGACTTGTGATTTCAAGTTGACTGGATTTCAAAGGTCAAGTCCAGAAAATGTCATATTTTGCACTGTGTTAGTGTCAGCTTCAGTTTTTTTTTAATCTTTCTAATTCTATATTGTTTTTCTCCTCAGATTTCCCCTAAATTGTTAATAACCTGTAGTACTAGTGGGAAGCATCTTCTCATTTATGTTTTATAGGTATTTATATGTATATTATATATGTGTCACTGCATCAAATTAAACGGGGTATTATTAAAAGAAATTTCCAAAATTTATACCAAAATTTAGTCAATTTAACCAGTTAAATCTTGGAACAATCCAGTTTTTTATTCTAAAATAAATTTCAACCACATTTTCATTCTATTTATCAAGTTGGATGTCTACCTAAACTCAGACTTATTTAATAAATCTATATGATAATCTCTAGACTCTTAACCTTTTGAATATAATCTTTCTATCTAAAATGATAAAGTTCAATCTTTTTTAAACAACTGATGTGCATGGACCTTTTATAAGGTATGATGTATCAGTAAATGTAAAAACTTTATATATTTGTTTTTGCACAATAGTATGACATTTTCTATGACACTCGACACCTCCCAACTTTTATCGATTACGTAATGACATACCTTGAGCATCATGGTATTGAAGTTACATATGTAGCAAGGGTTATTCCCTGTAAAACACATGAATTTCTACTACCAGTATCTCACATAACTCAAATAAAGTCCACATGTTAACTTGATCAGCAAATAAATAAATAATAAAATAAATAAATAAAATAAAATAAAAACTGCATCTTCTACAAATATCTGGTCATAAACTTGACCTATTTATCTGTCCTTCCAGTTTGTAAAAGTCTGTCAAATGACGTTGGAATGCATGAGGCATTACTGCTGCACATGCAATGGCATAATTCTTCAAATGAGGTTTGGCAAAAAGGACCTAGTGTTATTTAAGAGCAGAAAAAAGCAGAAAAAACCATTCAAATATAATTTTTCAGGAAATATGAAATGACACCCTTTGGTGTTTCTTTAAGTTATGCTATTTGAAACTATACTGTGGCATTTGATTAGGTTAAGTGGCAAAAATATGACATATCAACTTGCTTCATATGTAACTTAAAGTCGAAGTTTAAGAATGTTGCATTTATATAATATCATCAAAACTGTTTGGTGCTTAACAGTATCTCCCATTTACCCCAGTTTTGGTAATCATTAAATGGAGCAAAAAAGTTCTTAGAAAGATAACATTGTTTCTTTTATTAGGATATCTTATGTTGTGATAAATCAATAAAATGTCCTTGACATGGGTACACAGAGGGGCACAGAACCTTCTCCAACAGTGCTTTTTGCTGACCAGTACATAAGCTGACCAAAGCAAAGAAAGCAGTATTTCCCTTATCTTAAAGTACATCACTTTTAAAAAGATACTCCTGTTTATAAAAAAATTCTCCTTCAGTACATTGTTACCCAATTGACAACACTTTATTTCCACAGAAACACCATTCTAAGAATGCCTCAGAGCCAAGATGTGTTAACCCAAGTCACTACAAATGCAAAACTACTCATACCTCTTTATTTGTGAAATATTAACTGATCTCAATAAGGTAAATTGCTTAGATGCTAAAGGATTTTTGCCCATCTTCCCATGACAAATCATTTTGAGATAATCTGAAAATAACAGCAGAATTAAGAAAAATGTATTTTTGTTGGAAAAGAGATGAAGCCGCAAGTCTGAACCTAACAGAATCTGCGGTAATAATGACCTCAGTTGCAAAATGTTAGAAGATTAACAAGAAGATTATATCTCCGACCTATCAAATGGGCTGCAACGCAGGTAAAAACATGGTACCTTAGTTCCATCACTTACGTCAAAAAATGGACATGAAACGCAACAGACATGCAGAAGCACAAAGAGAGGTTGGTTTTCAGTGGTAACAGGCCCATTCAGAATGACTTAGGCTGCACCAGCTACTCTGCCCAAACTCTGTGGGGATGCTCCCCAAATGCAATCAGATTAACATACCTCTTTTGTCTCTGGTGTACTCACATAATCACCAGCTTCTCTATACTAAGTATTCTACTCAATGCCAAGGGGAGGTTTGTCAGTCAGTTAATTTGTAGAGTTCGTGTGCATTAGCTGTTGCAACCTATCTCACTCTGAAATGGCCCCTAAGACTCACAACGACAATATCTGCTAAGAAGTACAAAGCCACAAACTGACTGGAAATTCACCTTCCACTTCATGATCCATTTTTTTTTTTAACTTCTTGTTAAATAAAATAAACAGTTTTATGCTCTTCGGCTGAGAGGCTGTTTTCAGAATCTTATGGGACCGTCCAACGGTAAGGCAGCCATTGTTTTGCTCGGAAATATAAAATTCACCATGAGTCTCACGTACCTACCTGAAACACACACATGCTCTTGCATGCTGCACATTCAAATACCAAACAACGCACAAAATCTCCCACTTACCACTCCCTATGAAGCCAATGCGTCTGCAACCATTTGTTGCCTTGAAGTTGTGGTTAGCTTAACCTTCCCGTATTCAGTAGTTTCTTTTTGCTTTCCAGGAAAACCTAATCCCAGGAATATATTCTTTTAAATGATAAGTGTACTACCTAGAAAAGCAGTCTACTGCAGTATCAACTCCTGTGAAATGGGGGGGGGGGGGGGAGAGACTATCACTTGGAATTAACAGTAAGTGACGATTCTGAGAAACTATCGCTTTCATACAAACCTAGAAAAACAATATTACACTATGTCTTTTTTTTAATGCCCTCATTACTTGGAATAAAAGCAATTTGTGTCACTTCAATAACAGTTTCTATATCATTAAACCAATCAATATTATTTAATGTCAACTTTCTTTCTGGTTTCTGGGAAAATCCTTTCCTAGTAATATTGGTGACAAGAAGAAAACTACACTTCCTTTAACACCCTCCATGTGCAGGCTTTTGAACCCTTTTTAATCTCTTAAATTGAAAAAAGAACCTCCTTAAGGAAGGAAAAGTCATAGTCTGTATGGTAATTTATGAATGAGTTATTTTTTTTTCAGTGACAGATGAGATATTATTTTTAGTATACAGAACCTGATTAGTCAGTCAATGTGTTGTGTGCAAGTGCATGTACACACAAGTATAAATGCCCATATGCATGTTTGTTTACTATAGGTATTGGGAATAACAGATCACATCTTCAGAAGGCAAGGGTATTTATTTATGGCAATGGTCAAACTAAATTACCCTCAACTGAATAGCCATTTTTATTTTTTTCAGATACCATGACCTCAAGGTCGACTGAAATTTGGTACAACTAGTCAATAAGCAAACTATGGAAAACAATGAGAAAATATAAAAGATAAATAAAATAAATAAATAAAGTTACTTTCATAATTTTCAACTCAGAACATCTTTCAACTCAGTCTACGTTATAAAATAAGTTGAATTTAGAACATTTTAATAAGAGCAATCAAGAGAAGTTGCCCGAGCTTGATGATGCAAGCACTGAGCCTCTGAATCTTGGAAATAAACTCGTCACCTTGAATAGGGGAATGTGAAATTACTTTCATGCAGTCATATCAACCAATTTTTGGAATCGACCTTAGATCCCTTCTGTTTCAGAAATTTGGATGCAGTGTGATGATCAAACCATTCTCAGCTAGTGAACCAAAGAAAAGTTAGCCTTCCATTCAACTCCTTTGAGAGTAAATGCTATTAGGCTATCTATAACTGCCATTCCGCAACTGGTGCAACTAGGGTTTTAGCTGCCCTGTGGCTTTTTTTTTTTTTTTTTCTTTTTTTTTTTTTGGGGGGGGGGGGGGGGGTTAAACCAACTGTCCTTTTCACCAGGAAAAGGTCCAATCTTGATGCAGATGCTTGAAGGTTTTATGGTAAAAGGTGCAGTATTTCAGAAAAAAGAACCCTCACCACTATTAAACTGCTGACTATGGGCCTGGTTTTAGGGTCTTATGCCACCTACATTTTTGATCAACAGACTTTATATCCTCAAAGAGAATTTAATAAATTATTGCCTGATAGATCCACAACATACAAATTCCCTTTAGTGCAAATGACATCAAAAATACTCCATACAAATTTATAGATGGCCAAAAAGTAAACTGTACTCAATTGATAGACTTGGTAAAATACTAATAGCTTAGTTTCTAAAAGTCACTTTAAACAAGTTATCTCTGTCGCATTCACAAGTTTAACATGTGAAGACCTGTCTAACCCTACAACTAGAGTGTTAGCAATACCCAGCAAGGGCCCTCTTCTGCATATCTCTGATCCAGAAACTGGACTGTTATGAACGTTCAGTCTACGTTTCCTCTTTGGGATCACAGGATGCTTAAAAGGTAAAGACATTTTCACGCAAATGGTAACAAACATGCTCTTCTTTATGGTTTCGAGGCTCACACCAGCACTGAGAAATACCAAAATCATAAAGTAGTTGCCTACGGCTAAAAGAACAAAAACAATATCTGATTTTTTCACACAAAATTGTCGTGTTTCTAATATTTAATTTGGTAAAATAGAAACGTCCACACCCCTTCCCTCCTCCCAGACAATTAAAAAAAAAAAAAAAAAAAAAAAAACTACTGTAACCCCAGAGCAGAAAAATCCATTTTTAATATATAGTGCCATGCTTTTGTCACCTTATCTTATTTGTCATATCATCCTATATGAATACATTCTAAGGGATATCTTTTTAATGGGTATTAACAATATAATGAAGAAAATAAAAAATACTAAAAATCAAATAAAAGAGAAAAATATCTGATGACAACTCAATCAGTAGGGCATAAGTTAACTCCTTTCTAACCTTGTAAGATACTGAAGTGAGCAGGCTGCCTGTTTTAGCAAAGCCCTCTTTATATTAATCCTTCCTATTCTCTGTAGATTTTATCTCTCCATACCCACACATCAATTTTTTAATGTTTCAATTTTGTTTTTCTGGTAGACTCAAGGAGTTGTAGCAAAAGATACTTTAAACATAGCAGACTAGAAAGAATATGCAATGAGAGCTATATACTTTATTTTGTTCTTTTCCATAATAATATTTTGTTGTTTCCAAAATGAAGATAAAATTCATTCTGTTCTTTCTCTCTAGAGTAACATGAGGTGCTTCACCTGTGGAGGTAAAAAAACCTATATGTCACATGACACAGTGCATTAGTACTATTAGGAATAAAAGTGTATATGAAGCCTTCTTTAGTTTTTGCATTGTTTAAGGATAATTTGCACATATGAGATTTGTAAGAAATGAAAAATTATAATATAAAAAATATCCTGCTTTCTTGTCTGTATCAATTACACTTTTATTCTGATATAATTCTTCATTCCAGTTGGTTGAAATAGTCAACTGACCTATTCCACTGTTTTATATCACCTCTTTTTTTCCTACTAAACTACAATCATAATAGCAAGGCTATTTTTAACATTTTTGCAAATTGCTGTAACAGTTAGCTACATTTAAGAAAAATGATAACCAAAAATTGCTAATTTTATACTGCTTTCAGTCATTTATTCCACATGACTTACTTTTCGGCATTTGGACTTCAAATATTTTACTAGCTAAGAACAGCAAAATACATCACTTTGCTTTCATATGAAAAAAAAAAACATTCTTATTGTTTGTCAACCTATTCCTACTTAAATAAAAATTTGTTTATTTGCCAAAAACAATGGCCTTACCCATTTTTTCTCAAGTTAATTTTTTTATCAATGACAAATGGTAGTTTTCTTTTCCGCTTTTTATCCTTTCTTACAAGGGGCCCTGATGTTTTGTATCATAAATACAGAAAAAAACCTAGACTGCAATACTCGGGGCCCTTCAAAATGGATAACTAGCCAAGTTCTCAGTGACTATAATTCAGTGAACTGTCAGTCTTAGTTCTTCAGGCTGAGAGTCCCTTTTCAGGTCCTTGCACACTTTTAAAGACAGCCCTGGTCAAGTATTTCAAAAGACACCTGTAGCTCCTTTCAATCTTCCCTCAGTGAATTGATCAACTACAAACCCCACAGACAGAAGTGGAATGCAATTCAGAGCCCAAGGTGTGCATTAAGTGTCCCCCATTAATTGGGAATTCCTTGAACTCCATTCACACAATACCCATACCCTGAGTCTAAGAAAGACCCACTATACCAGCCAGAGACGTAACCTGAGACTTTATTATACTGCTGTTATTATTCCTTTGAAATTGCAGCATAGCCCTGTACCTCCGCATACAATTGAGCCCACAAGAGAACAATGGGAACGGGGCCCAGGTAAAAATCAATATGACCAACTAGGAGGGAGATGAATAGGTCTTCCAAGCGACAAGTGAGGCAGCAAAGGAATTGAGCTACCTTGAAAGACCATGCCTACAACCTGATAGCTAGATAAATATGGAGAAAGGGTTGTATGAGTCACCGGATTTCGCTACATATACCTCGTCTTATGTTGTCAGTGTCTCTCACCAGATTTTTTTTTCTTTCGCATGTGTCATAGAGGAGTGGTTTCTTATTCATTTAAAGCTTAACAAATTCTACTTTCACTTTATCTTTTAATCCAAAACCCTGGAATTTTGCAATATTTCACAAGCACAATTGCTAACTTAACTTAATTTATGTTATCTCAAAGTCTTCAGACATTTATCTATATATATATATTTAAACATGCATGATCAATATCAACCCATCAGAAAAGATTACATGGGTATGGATGCAACTATTTCTCAAAATGATATTTACAGGCAAACAATTCTAGCACATAGTAAAATAAAACTGTAAAACCAACATAAATTACATTATACCAACAACTCCATCCGTAAAATAAAAGTGGAAAAATTGGTGGATTCCAATCTTTCAAACTATTCAAGAGTAACTTGCCAGATGCAAAATTTGACCAATTTTCCACTTCATGATTTTAGGGAGTTTCCCGAAAATGCCACATTACTAACATCCATAAATGGTAATATCAGTCAAACATACTTTAATAGAAACCCAACTTAGAAAAAACACATAGGTTTGAAGTATATTATTCTTATATAAAGAAATTAATAAAGAAAAATTAAGTCAAATATATTTCTCATGCAAAAAATATTATAATATTCCACTAATGATTGTGAGAAAAAAGTTTTGTTTTAAAAGATATCTAGATGGTCCCACCTCATCATGTAGAAACAGAATTAACTTCATACATGGCATGTCTTTATTCATCATCATCATTGAAAAAATTTAATAACTCAAAATCTCACAGCAATTAAAACTCCTCTTCAACTCAGGTATAAACTTCTCACACACAACTGATGGCTAAAAACCAGTTAAACAACTTCTTAGTAAAATGCCTCTCATTGTCACACACCCAGACAGTTCCTTGATCTGATCACAGACATAACAAAAGTCACTGTCTCGCTTTTAGTCAGAAAAAAATCAATACTAAGAACCATGGTATAATTGCACAAAAGGCATTAAGAAACATAATGAAATTCTTAAATGAAAAAATGAAAGTAAAGTGGATTTCAACCAACTTTAAAGCATGAATCACACTTCCTCAACACCATTTGGTGGTATGAATTTATTTCATGTAAATGTCTCTACAACCAATAATACTAATAAATGTAAAAGAAATTGATTCCAATGAACTTTTTATTATATAAATAAATTTATCCATGCGACGATGAATCATGCCACAGTAGTAATCTATGTTATCTGTGTTTGACTTTCAAATAGAAAAAGTACAAAAATAAATAAATAAATAAATAAATAAATAATAAGGAAAAGCAGAATAAAATCAATAGCTGATTTTTATCAAACTTGACTTAATAATTTGAACACATTTAGGAAAATGTCCAGTCCTATAATTACATATGGGTTAGCTTACACCACAGAGGTGTCTCTGCTTTCAACGTGTGCTTCTGTATATAAAAGACACCAGAGTATAGAAACCACCTGTGTCCAACCAAGCGCTACATACCTATGGTCACTGCTGCGGAGGCTGGACATAGGTCAGGCAACATATGAATCTACATTAAGACTACCTGTGCAAACAAATAACTCTGTGCAAATAAAATCAATATTACATGATTCTGAAAGTAAACTTTCACTTTCATGCCATGCAATTGTCTTTTGATTATGTTGGCAGAGGATATACTGTAACTAAATTGTCTTACAAATAGAACTTTATTTTTTATTGAAAAAAAATGAAGGCCCAAAATGAACACCTGTGTGCAAATGTATGCAAAATATGCCAGCAGCCAAAGAAATGTATGTCATGTACTTAAAATAAATGTATCTGATGTTAAAATACTAAATAAACATTATGAGAGCTGATAGGTCACCCAGGTGAGATATAAGTTTGCTAACTACCTTGTCTACAACGCATAAACTATGCATCTCCAACTCTTGACACGTCTGGAACTCTTCACGTGCTTAAAAAAAATCCAGTTTTAACTTTTCTGCTCAGCTTACCTAAATTCCAAGAAATAACCATCAATGCACATTTCACGATTGTCGGCAGACTCTGCACCCGCCCGTCACTTCCCCGAACTACGATCCCACACCGGTGAAATGAACACGCCGTTTGACCTACTTCCAGGAGGATAGGTTCCAAAGGTCAGCTTAATGTCCTGTTAATCTAGGCGCCCATCCCTCGAAAAGGGCCACCTGTTGATAGTCTACTTCTCCTATCTTACTGTCCATACATCTCGTGATAATCCAAAACAAAAATTAGGGCTGAAAACAACTAAAAAGTAACTTTGACGTAACTCCAAAAGTTGTCGAGAACTCCGTGAAAAGTTTTCCGGAACTTTTCAAAGTGTCCCACTTCCCTCGGAATATTGAAGCGGAAACGTAATTTTTATGCGACAGTCCTACTCACCTTTGTTATCCCCACTCTCGAATATTATTTTCTATCTTGTTTATGTTTTAATCACAGCCCAAGACTCGAGGAAACTGGTCCCTGTTAACGAAAGTATGCCATTCCGTCCCCTCCGGATGTCGTCTATTTGCAACACATTTTCATATGAATAGATTTTCTGTCCTCCCAGTATTGAACGCATCCGAGGAATGACAATAGAGGGCGCTATAAATTCCGTTGAAATATCTCAGAAATTCTAGGTATTCAATAGAAATCGACTTGTTATATTAAATTCCAGAATATCTCTTAGACAGGGGAGTATGAAAGCGCTTGCTGAACATCAAGAATATGAGTCATTTAGAATTTTATTCAAGTACCTGGAAATTAAGTGGCTCCTCTTGGATAAGTGACGTCTATCTTGCAGAGCAAGGTCACCAGGTGAGAGATGAATTCCCGGGAAATTCTGATCATTCATCTGAAGACGCATATTCGTCAGGTATAGGTTCCCCTGGCAAACAGAGAGATATTCGAGCAAAGTATGTTACCCAAAAATTGACAGAATACATAATATTGCATATTTTGGGAAAATTTTGTGGAGCAAATCTCACTCTTGCGGCTTTTCTGTGTATTAGGGTCGTTCACGACAGGTGTGTTATCATCCATTTGTACACGTCGCCAATGTGAAATATGCCATAATTAAATATTTATGACGATAAGGGTCCAGGTAGTGACTGAATGAGAGCCTTTACACAGCTGACTGTTAGATGATTTAGATAATTGTTATACTGTAAGTAGAGATTGTTTACGAGTGACAGCTAATGAACCAGGTGGAAGCTAGGATTTTAGGGGGGGGGGAGGTAGGGGGTATGTTCAACCTTTTGTTTTATTTATGCATTGTATTTCATTTGTTTATTATTATTTTTAATATTCTTTTTTTTTTTTTTTTTTTTTTTTTTGATAACTGTTTTTTGTCTGCTGTATAAGAAAGGCAAATATGTAGGAGGATTTAGGAGTTATAAATGATAATAATTTAAGCTTTGAAAAATATATTAGTGAAAAATGCAGGAAGGCCAACTCTATGTTCGCAATTATCAGAAGAATATTTCAACATTTGAACTCTAAGACATTCCTTCCTCTCTACAAATCACTTGTACGTACTCACCTGGATTATGCAAGCTCAGCATGGGCACCACACAAGAGCAAATTCATTGATCAAATCGAGGGAGTGCAGCGTAGGGCTACAAAACAGCTACCGGGTATGAATAACCTTAGTTACCCAGAAAGATTACGTAAACTTGGGCTACCAACACTTAGCTATAGGAGGGTGAGAGGGGACATGATTGAGATGTACAGTACAAACTAGTCACTGGGATATACGACAAATCAACTAGAGACTTTATTAAATTATGGTCCAGTCATTCACATAGGTCTGGTAATAGAGGAAATTGTTTCAAGCTATTCCCTCAAAGAGCCAAATTAGACTTGAGAAAATACAGCTTCACTGTGCGTACAACACAAATATGGAATAGCCTACCCTATCAAGTTGTCAGGGCAAAAAGCCTTGGCTCTTTTAAGAACAGATTAGACAAGTAGTGGGATGACCAGGAACTCAAATATGACAATTATAGGTCCAAAATTAACATCATCGGAAGTCACAAGTTAGTTTTGGAGGAAGAGTCCGATAAGGATCCAGTAGGAATCTGAATCAGAAATCAACGCTAATCTAATCTAATCTAATCTAATCTAATCTAATGTAATGAGAAAGGATATATGATTTTATTTTATTCATATAATGATTAATGGAGAGGCAAGTCAGTTGCCTCACCCTTATGTTTTATTTGCTAGGTGCTCACTGCAGGTCATAAACTTCAAATAGTCCTATGTTAAAGCATTACAAGCCAGAAGCCAGGGTTTTCCCAATAAAATCTCAAATTTAATGGATTTTCCACAGGGTAAACAACATTACCCCTCCCCCCAACTTTCCAACCTTGCATCTTCTTTTTCTGATACTCACCATAACTCTTTAACAATTTTGAAAAAAGGTAAATGATTTAAATTCCTGCTTAAATCGTGCTTTAAACTTCTGAAGATTGCAAGAGTCTCAGGTCAGATCTGACACAAGAGCCTGCATCATTTTCAAACTGTGTTAAGATAGCTGACCACTAAGGTTGAACAGGAGGCGGTGAATATGATTATTTTTTCCATATTGATTAAGGCCATTTTTATGTCAATATATGTTTTAAAAGCTTCATGCTCTTAGGATGCATTAAAAAAACTGGCTTTAGTCACTTTAAGAGCTTTAAATGCTATCAATTATACCCACATCAAGGGAAAACATAGCACCTTGAGTGGAGGGAGGAATCATGTGCCAGTTTGATTCTTTATTTCTCTTTTACTTCCTGCCATCCTGCAAAACTATCACCTCAGCATCCCATTTGTAAAACAGCATCTAAATCAGACAGTGTCACTAAGGTATTGTCTGCATAATTCTGAAATAATGACCTTTGTCTGAGAAATATTTGCCCCAATGTAGACAAGGTGCAGTTTCAATTACATTATATTTCTCCAACAAAGGCTGTACTTGCAGAACTGAAAATTTGCCTTTGTAAAATTTGCAATTTTCTGGGGTATATTTACAGTATAACACTGATGAGACTTTTCCGACTTTTTCAGGGTCATTTGGGTCATTCTTGTGAATCATGTTCCCTGGACCCCTGGCCAGTTTTCCTGCTTTTTCAGTGAGGACTAGTCTTATCCCTAGATTACTACCTGGATGAATTTTATATCACTGGTGCATCATGTTTGTCACGATAACCTGTGCACAAGTTGCCAAACAAGATAGACGAGAAATCTGAATTTTCAGGATTAAAAAAGTTAATGAAGTCTACAGCAGATCACTAGTAAATTAATGGTGCAGGGATGAAAGAAAATTAGCTGGCTTCATTTTGACATCTTGACAGCAGGCATATAACAAAGTGATACATGCCTGGCATTTAATAACATTTGCACATTTAACATTCTACTTATACATTTTTTTTTTTGGGGGGGGGGGAGGGGAGTCTCCTTGGATCTGTCATTTTAGAGATACAAAAATATGTTGATGCTCTCTCAGTCTGATTTGCAATAACATGTAGGTGCAGTGACATAATTCAATAAAAAGGAAAAAGGGGCTTTAATGAAGACAAATACAACAGGGGATTGGTGTTGATGTTAGGAATTGGGATTTCCCAGTTTACATTTGAAATTTTTTTCTCTTTTATGTGAAAATGAGAGTTGAAAAGGTTGCTGGAATATATATATGTATATGAACAGATAGAAGATAGGAAGGTGTACTTATTTAAGCATTCTCTGTTCCCATCCCTGCTATATAGGGTCATGTTCATAGTTTTTGCATGTATTTAAAAAAAGGACTTCATAGTTATTCTTGGATTTTGTTTTTATTTCTGAGTAAACATGTGTTTGTAGCCTTGTAGAAAATTCACTTAGTTCCTGTATCCATTGGTTTTATCTTACAATACCAGTTTAGTATAAAAATCATGTGATATACACAAATTATTTTATTTCTGAGTAAACATGTGTTTGTATAGCCTTGTAGAAAATTCGCTTTGTTCCTATATATATTGGTTTTATCTTACAATACCAGTTTAGTATAAAAATCATGTGATATACACAAATTACATGTATTTCAGCTTTGTTCTGAAGATGTTATCTCATCAATATCACTTGACCTACTTTGGGCTATTTACCTGGCTCTCTTTATGACCCTTTTATCTTTGCAAGGTGATAGCTGTTAAAGCATGTGACCTAATAATGTAAGTCTAAGCTATGACAAGCATGTACACCTCTCTCCCTCCCTCCACTCGCCTGCTCACACACATGCCCTTACCTTTGGTCACTAAACCTACTATCAGTATGAATTAGGAATGTGGAAATAAACTTTTAGTAAAGTATATACTGAAGGTGACTGCATTGGAAGTAGCAATCTGGGCTTATAAATTTCTTTCTTTCTTTCTTTATTTATTTGTCACTTTGAGGAGTTAATGAAAAATAAAGAGGTTTGTTTATGGGAGGGGGTCTTTTTTTACCTGGTTTTACTCAACATGTTACTGTTTTAAAACTTACTGATGTTTGTACACTGTAATATGTATTTTTTCAGCTTTGAAAATTTAATTCAGTGACTGTGATAGTGAGCCAACTCACCAATTTTTTCATTTTCATAGCATCATATATTTCTTTTTCTTCCATACTACATTTCCCTGCCCAACTTGACTGCTCACAACTAGTTTCTAAGCTTTGCCCTGGGTGTTTGATTAATATGATTTGTATAGTGAATTTTTATTAGAAGCATTTTGATAATAAAAATGCTATCTAATGGAGACTTAGAATGTGTCTTAGCAGCCTTTTTTTTAATTGAATGCTTTTTGTAATATCCTTTCATTAAACAAAATGTGGTCAATCATTTCCACAATTCATCATGAGAAATATGGATAAGGATGTATACTTGAGTTGAAGCTGGTTTATAAATATCTATACTTTATACTTGAGACATTTAAATATTACATTTAAATATTTTTATTCATTCCATTCCTATATTGTTTACAGTCAAATGCAGTAAAGGATGTACTGTATGACATTTTAATAAAAAAATGGTGGCTGGAAATTCTGGCCTTTTTAACCAGGTGTAAAGAAAGTGTGCTTATTATAAATATCAAGAATAATTTGAAATTCTCTCTCTCTCTCCCTCTCATCCTCTCTCTTTTTTCCCCTTATTTTATTTACATGTATATACATTTTTTCTGTCACAGTCAGGGGATTATATATTCTACATGTACAACCCAGTATATTGTGTGCACCTTTGAAACTGTATATCAGTAAAACCAATGTGTTTTTGTGTTAAAACTCCTTGGTAAAACTGACTCCAATATAGAATTGTAAAGATTTTTGAAACTTGGAAAGTGGAAAAGGCAATGTCGTTTTATGTGTCTTTGAAAAATTTGAATAACATCTAAAGTTATGTGAGATTATTAATAGTCATTAAGAGAGATTTGCAAATTTATAATATTAAAATAGGAAAATACAAACTTTATTCAAGGTGACATATTACTAACCTTGAAGAGTTGCTGCATGCAGTGATGTTTTACCATTTATGAAAATAAATGTATGCCTTTGTTGCTGTGATGTTTGTCTTTGTCATAATCTTACTTGTGCTGTGAGATATATAAAATCTAATGAGGTTTACAGATTTCTATGCTTTCTCGTGTGCACTAACTAAAAAATTGTCCTCACAAGTTGCAAGTAATGTATATGAGTCAAGTTCTCCTGGATACTCTCCTAGGGTTGTGTTACTTCTATATGACATATGACAGTACAGCTATTCTGAGCCTTGAAGTCCTTAAAAAATTTTCTTAAATCAGAAGACTTAGAACTATAATGCTCCATAAAGAGCGACAAAGTGCATAAGCAGGGAAGAGGTGAGTCACCTCTATATAAGAGGAAAAAGATAAGAAGTAGGTGTTTTAAATCACTTACAAGTTGAGGCTTGGTGAATGTAAACAAACTCTACGTGACGTGATGTTGATTTTTATGTGATCAGCTAATGTGGTTGCATCTTCTTTCTAGGGAGTTTCCACTGAAGAGCCATGAATCAACAGACAGTTTTCCTGATAATTGTCTGCACTTGGTGCCAGTTGCAAGGTGGCTGTGCCCAGAGTTCAAGGCCACATATCATTGTAATAGTGGCAGATGATTTGGTAAGTTTACCCTTGAGATGCAGTCACGTTACTGTTTTAAAACTTACTGATGTTTGTACAGCGTCTCTTTGATGTCCGTACCAACTCTGCTATCCTTTATTTTTAACATATTGAATGTTTGAGCAAATGAATTGAGGGTGAACATTGAATTGTATTCAAACTGTCTTATTCCAGTAAATAGTCTTTTACAAATCTTATAAAGTTTATCTTTCATTAAATGTAGCATTAGTTGATTGTTACAGTATCATTACTGTATATGTCAGGTCTCTTCGCTGTACATATTCTAACAGTTCCCCTGTTGGTTTTAATCATGGCCCTCTGGCCCCATCCACGAACACGCATGCATGCATGTACCTATGTACACAGTGATGAAACGAGTTAATTCACTAAATAGCATATTTATATCCATATGCCAACATTATTTCCACATTATTTGCAAAGATACAAACAATTTAAAAGTTGTGTTTATTTCAAATCGTATCCAAAATATGAAAATGGACAATAAGTTATTCTCATATTTTAGGGCTGGAATGATGTCAGTTTCCATGGTTCTAACCAGATCCCTACCCCAGCTCTGGACACTTTGGCCTACACTGGGGTGATGCTGTCTAATTACTATGTCTCTCCAATCTGTACTCCCTCTAGGAGTGCCCTGATGACAGGGAGACATCCTATTCATACAGGTGTGTGTGTGTGTGTGTGTGTGTGTGTGTGCGTGTGCACATGTGTGTGCATGCTACAGAGTGTGTGTGTCACAGTGTCTCTGAATGTCATAGAGTGTGTGTGTGTGTGTGTGTCACAGAGCATGCGTTTTTGTCATAGTTTTATAGAGAAAAAAAAGGATTTTCCTGAAAATTTCATCAATTTTCCCATAATTGATAAGGTTTACCCTATTTCAAATAAAGGTCCATTAGGCCATTTTTTAGTTCAAAATTGTCAGCTTCCATCTCCAAATATGGCCCGCAGAGGGTGCAATGTTATCTTTAAGTGCCCAAATGGAGATTAGGAAATGTCTTGCAAGCATGGTGCTAGGAGAGGTAAGAAATGCTAGTCACATTTTCTAAATATAAATGTTACCTGCAGTGCATAATTAAAGATTGATGGTGATTATGCTATTAACCATTTAAGGAAAACCATTATGATTCCATAACTTACAGAAAATATTGGAAGGCCCAAAATACTGGTTTAGTTCTAAAAAAAGTCTGGTTGGATTCTTTTTTATTTTTTTAAGTAATGGATTTATTTATTTATTTTTTTTTTTAATTTATTTATTTATTTATTTATTGTGAAAATTTTCACATATTGGCATTTTCAACTCCATGTGCTTTTGAACTCCATGTGCCTGAAGCCCTTTACTAGTTATTTTTTGTAATGATACAGTATATTGTTTTAAAGTTGGTGGTGATTGTGCTGTTTAGCATTATGTAACCTATAAAAAATTTTTGCACTGCCCCTATAAATGCTCTAAGAGAAAAACTGTGTTACCTATTATTTTGTAACTTACAAGAATAATTAATAGGATTGACATACAGTTGACATTGGAAAACCAGCTTGATTAGATTATTTGTCTTTCTTAAAACTTTTGTGAAATTTTCATTTTATTTCTTTTTTTTTTCATTTGTAAATCACAGGCATTTTTAAGATGTGACTTGTAATTCCCATCCACCAGAAGCTCTGTAACAGTTACATTTCCTATATTTCCACAAAAATGGTGTACATGCTGTTAAGCATTATGTAATGTTATTTTGTGCACTGTCATCATTTTTCTCATATCTGGGATTTTCAATGTTGACTGTGCTGTTAAGCTTCATATATTCTGTACATCATTGTTTCTAATTTTGTAAACCCAGCTTTGTGTCAGGTGATATATTGCTGCATATGATCAGTCTTGAATGTCCCTTGTGGATAATTACTAGCTGTGAGATAGGAGTTGTTAAATCATTTGACTCATTAACTAACAAGTGGCAATGATATTTTATAACCAGGTTAATTAAACAGGGCCATAAATTTCTTAGCCATAGTGTTTAAGTGTGCACAGACTTTCTCGGAAATCCTTAATCCCAGCATTAGGTAATATTGCATCAAAATTGACATCACAAAAACCAAATAAAAGGAAGACCACAGAGGTGCTTCACAGAACTTAAAGCCTCAACTGAGAAAATTAGTCTGATTGGATTAATATCATTATTTTGAAGTTATTTGAAGTTTTTTTTTTTAACATTTTCCCCTGTATTGTATGTCTGACTTTCAAGAACATAAAACATACCACATGATTTTGAATTCTTATGTGCTTGAAGCCCTATGCTAGGTACTTATTCTGAAGTGGTGGTGATAATGCTGTTAAGCATTATATGATGTTCTTTTTAAATTAACAAAAAAATTGCTTAACATTTTTTTCCTGCTTTGTCTGAACAACTGACGACTTTGCTGCCTTGTTTTATTCAGTAGGTTGAAATAGCCCAGTTTAAATGGGACTAACTGTTTATAATCAAAAATAATATTATGCAACACAAATATGATTAACATGTTTGCTTCTAATGCATATTGTCTATCTTTAAGTTGTGAGTCAATATCAAAAACTTTATACTGAATTGAAATTCAGGTGGAATTTTCGATGAATTATCAAGAGCATCTGTAAAATAGCAGTTCCTTCTTGCTTTTCATCTTTGTGGTATTTATGTTATTTACATGCGCATGTTATTACAGCTGATATCTAATGTCATGATCTCTATAAATTACATAGGCTGGTCACAATCAGACATGAAATAATTTTGCATAGTATGTTTTTTTAAGCAAAATAAATAAATAAGTAAAATATGAAACAAAAGAAAATTACTGTTTTAAGCAAAAGTGTATATATTTTCAGGCCTCCAGCACGATGTCTTGGTGGGTGCTGCCCCCTATGGTTTGGGACTGAATGAGACCATCATGCCTCAGTATCTGAAGCAGCTCGGCTATGAAACTCACATAGTGGGGAAGGTAATGAGAGAGGATTTTTAATTACAGACAAGTTTCTGTATATATTTTAACAAGATGAGCATCTGTCTGCAGGCCCATAGCCAGCAATTTCAAAAAGGTTCTTTTTCTGAAAAAGTGGACCTTTTTCCTTAAAAACTTCATGTGCCTAGATCAAATTTTACCCAGAGAGGACGTTTTCCCAGCAAAAGGGGCGGTTCTTTCAAACCCCCGAACCCCCCCCTGGCCTGGTCTGTGACATAGCTGTCTCTGTTGCTGTCGCTGCCCGATGCATGACATTTGCCCTGTAACCTCCAAACCATATTTTTGTTTGATTTTAAAGTTACTAAGTGGCTTTGTTTGGTAAAAGGGCAGGTTGCTTTCGAAAATTGGCATGATCGATTTACATTTACAGTAATTGTTCTGTTTTTTTTTATGTGAAATTTTCATTTTTCACACATTAGCATTTTCAGTGGCTTTTATATCCCATGGAACTAGGTTTTCAATGTCCATGTTACCTGTAGTACATCATGTAAGAGGATAAGAAGGATTATGCTGTTTTAAAGCCTTATGTAACAGTGGATCAAAATTGACCAAAACATTATTTTGTGCACTTTTTCCAGCATAATGTCTGAACATTTGATAGCTTTGCTGCCTCGTTTCCTGGATGCTGTCTGTATATTTGCCAGCTTTTCTGTCTAGTTTTAAATTAAAATTAACGGGAAAAGAATTTTCTTGACATTCACCAAGAAAGGAAAGGTTTATGGGAGATGAATGCACAGCCCCAGCATACTGCATATACAGTAGATCAAAAGATAATGAAAAATAATAATAAGTTAATTGAATTATCTTGCCTTTAAAAGATCTTCAAGATACTAATGGTATTAGATACGTTATCTATTTTGACATAAAATGAGGATAAAACTTATTTTGTTTCACAATTTTAATGATAATCTAGCAAATATACTGGGAAATTGGGTCATTGACATACCTGCTTTTCTCCGTAAGGAAATTCATCCAAACTTTTTCATCGCCTTTTGAAAGAGCTCAAATGATTATGATATTTAAAGGGATAACAATTATTCATTTTGGCCAAAAAATGATTTTTCTTGGGGTAAAGAACAATTTTCCCATAGACTTGCCCTTCAAGAAATCGACGGAAAATAGCTCTTTTTCAATTTTGAATGGGCACTGTAGAAAACATATAACAGTTAAAGCTCTCAAATTAAGCACATATGTGTGATATCATGTGAAAAATAAGTTCTGTAAATTTCAATCCTAGCAGTTGAGTACATTTTGAGACAGAATGCTTTAAATGTGCAGCAAACCGTAACGCTAATCCCTTCAAGATCTCGACGAAAACCGGAAGTGCGTCATGACGTCACTCGCTTGTACTTGGAAAGCTGCTGGGTGATTTTCCAATGAGAAATATTCCGTAGCTTATACAAATGTTCGGAAAATGACCATGCAGATAAAAGAAAATTCACTAATCAAAATTGAAACTGTGTAATTACATAGAAAAACATTGTGCATTCCTGACCTCGACTTGTCAGTGTAAACAAATTGTACTGAACGCATCGCAAGCAAGCACGTGAATGCCGCGTTTGATACTTTGTATCAGACACTTCATTTTACTTGACAACACAGTGTTTACGATGGGCATGACAGGAAAAACAGTGCAAAAAAACACGCACTTCCGGTTTTCGTCGATTTCTTGAAGGCGTCGATTTCTTGAAGGGCGAGTCTACCTCCCAATGGTTAATGAATCCATTTCTACATTCAAAGTTAGTCCCTGTTTTTTTTTCTAAAAAGTTTTTTTTTTTTTTTGTAATATTCTCTTAAGAGTTTTTTTTTTTTTTTTTTTGTAATATTCTCTTAAGAGATTATCACAAAGTGTAGCCATCTATTATAGAGGTCAAGTGATGTGATGGCAAGCATAAACTCCAGAAAAAATGTGTTAACCGCCATTTTGGTGGTAAAATAGAATTTATTATATTTCTATGATTTGTTTGCAATGTATTTATAGTAAAATATGGATATCTCACAAACAGTTGTTATCCCTTTAAGTGTTAAATTTGATTTTTATTCAGGTATTTCTTTCAAATCCAACATTGTTTTGGAAAATTTTCATTTTTAATGGTTTTGTCTGAGATTCGTGAGAAGTTACGGTATGCTAAGTGAAAGAATTTACAGTGTGTTAAAAGTCGGGTATGTTAATTTTAATCATGGAGGATCAGCCAGTCTGGAAATGTACTCAGTTCTAGTGAAACCTGTTAATCTAAAGGTGTCCTTGTACTCTCTTTTTAGGGCATTGACACAGTTGTGTCAGCGGTGCTATCAGCAGATTTAGGTCATAGATAGCTACAATGTTATGCAAAACAGTGGCTCATAAATTGATACCCATCATTTATGCATGGCAGTGGCTCACAGATTTGCATTTTTTTGTTTCAGGGTTTATCACAAACCTTTTAAAGTTAAAAAGTTCTGTTGGACAAAATATTTTCGGTATGACATCATCAGTTTTTGTGCATAGAATATTGATTTTTAAAGAAGAGGTTTTGGGGAATAATTAAAGTGCTTCACCCATCAATAAATATAATTGCTGATCATATCCCTGATGTATGGCAATGACTTGATTTTATTTTTGTGAATATTACAGTTATAACAGTTGTTTTTTTTAAAGTCATTAAGTCATAAAATTTGACCATTTCCATCAAAAGGCAGCAACTGTTTTGTCAACTTATAGCTGTATTCTATACCATAAAAGCACAAAAAATGCTGCAAAGAATTACATTTTTAACACTTCCAAATTTTAATTAAAATGTATGTGAAAAATTGATAATTTATCTTCATTGAAAAGATTGAGTCATTACCGTGTACACTCATAATATTACTGACTGTGACCTGAAAATGACCTGATAACAGTTTAAGAACAACTTGATTAGATTAGGCCTGTTCACATGAGGTATGTCAAGGCTGGAAGTTGTGCCAACTGTGGTAATCAGATTTATTACTCAGTCTTTTCTCTGTCTGAGGTATAGTGGGAACTATGGAGAAAGGGACACAAATCATTATTAGCATTTGACTATTGTTTTATTTATTTATTTGGGGGCGGGGGGGGGGGGCAGTTTCCCACCTTAAGCAGCTGCAAGACCCCCAAAGCCACCAAGATATTTCTTCCTACTTTTATTGCACAACCCAAGAGCAAGTCTGGTGGTTACGACTGTGTCATTACTAATTGTTCACTTCTGTTGAAAGCATTGTTGTGTATAAATCCTGTAAAGAGAAGATGTTTGTTATGAAGTCTAAGTGAAACAGGACAATGGTTTTGAACTATTTATTTTTTTCTTTTTCGCACTGTCACTGGCTCATTCAGTTAGGATATATACCAGCATTCAATGTTTTAATCAGAAATTATATATATATATATTATAAACCCAGTGGCTGCTCAATGTTTTTAAGCCACAGCCCATTAAATTAATGGGAAAAGGCTGGATTGCAGCATGGCATAGGGCAAATGAATTTGTTTAAGTATTGTGTATTAAGTATTGTGCTAGGAGAGATGAATGTGTCTGGCACAGCCATCACAATTTTTATTTTAATGTTTGACCTTTTGAGCAACAAACAAACTTAAAGTGTACATGTTTTTATAAGAAATTTTTTCTTTGTAGTTGTTGTATTTTTTCAAGTGCAAAATTTGTCTCCTAGGCCATTTTAAAATTTGGACAGATAAAAGGACAGTGTATAACATTGATATTGTCTGTGAAATGTGTATTGAGATAAAAAAAAACACAACATTAGTGCTAGATACCCTTGCATTGTTGAAGACTCCTGAAAGTTTATTTTTATATTTTTCCACCCCAGTTCCACTCTATGTCTCCACCACCTTTTCTCCACTGACTAACAATTTACAATTTATTTTAAGCTGTAAATGAATTTTATGCATGTGTAAATATTGTGTGCATACATGTGACTTGAGAGGGTTTTTTTAAATTTACACATGAGAAAGTATTTATATGTTAAGCTGCATTATAACATTGATGTGTGTGTTTGTGTGTGTGTGTGTCTATATATATATATATATATATATATATATATATATATATAACCTCTTTTCATAATTATTCCTCACAGTGGCACCTTGGGTTCTTCAAGAAGGAGTACACCCCGACTTTCCGTGGCTTTGACAGCCATTTTGGCTACTGGCTTGGCGAGGAGGGCTACAACAATCACAAGGCTTATGCTTATGTATGTACCTCAACTAACTAATGAGTAATTTAAAAGATATCAATTAGACTGATTTCAGTATTATGGTATGATGTGCATTGTACAGTATGCCTTTTGCAGAAATTTCAAACTGTCTTTCATTATATGGAGCAAACATAGCTTTTCATTTCATTACTCTGTTTGAGAAAAAAAAAGAAAAAAAAATTATTACCAAAATTATAAAATTCATCCTGGTTTTCCAGCCAGGAGCATATGGTCTTGATTTCCGCCGTGATATGGCTCTGCAGTCAAACTACAGTGGGAGGTATTCAACAGAACTTTTCACTGAGGAAGCCACCAAAATAATTCAGAGACATGACACCAACAAGGTAAACTTTTGGAAATTTTTTACTATGGGTATTTTTTTTTAATTTCAATACCAGCCTAGCCACTGGCAATACCATTAACCCTACTTCTCCGCAACTAAGACCCATACATTCATACCTTTAAAATTTTATGCACTTACTCCCACTGGTGGTAAAATACCAGGACACGGTCTCACCTCTCAGATTCTTTAGTTATTTTTTTTAATATATATAATTGAAGGCGCTGGTGGTACCCATGGTTTTAGTCCCAACCCGTATGTTCCGCTGGCTCCTGCGGCTCTGCCGCCAAGTCATCGTTACTGCTTCTCCTCCTAGACTACAAGGGCCTACGTACCCATCTCTTGGATTTAGGTCATGTGTAATCTTAACTCGATGCACGTAAAAATTTGGGCATAGTCGGCGCTGGGGTCTAGGTGTGGCGCTTGTTGCAATGCACCCTTGTCCAAAATTGGCACAATTATATGCTAAATATCTACCATACCGAAGGAATTATGGGAAAAATTTCTACAGACGGCTGATTGAAAGTCATATGTGGAGATTTCAAATATGCCCTTGGATTTGACCTTTGACCTTTATTTCAAGGTCAAACGGGCCAAAATTTTCTAAAAATGGAAATTTTTTAAGATAGAAAATTTATTTCTTCCGATTTTTTAGAAACTACACAGACCTTACTTATAATATTATGGGCAGTTCATCTTTCATCTCCGTGAGTTTTGGGTAAATTGCTGCATTTTCACGGGAGTAGCTGCCATAAAATACTGAAACTGAAAACCCTCTCTGATTCAGGGACAGTAAGTGCTCTTGTTTTTTGCATTCTGTAGAGCATGTCAAGCCCAACACTGGAGGTGGCGTCCATTTTTTTGTTTTCCATATGGTTTACGAGTTATGCTGTATCAAAAAGTACATTGTGGTGGTGAAAGTAAAATGTGCAATACGGTAATATGTATAAAATTTCAAACGTCTGGAAAAGATAACATAAGGCTTAGCGAGGCAGACAACTTCTGGTCAAAAATGACATTATTTCATGAAATTCGAACATCTGGAATTTCTGAGCACCTCCCATTTCATGAATATCAACCAAAATTATCTTGTCTTTATTTCAGTGTGATATCTATATTTCACAATAAAAACATTGTGAATAACTCATAGAAATATAATATGTTTTGTTTTACCATAAAAGCGGCAGTTATAGCTATTTTTTCTGATATCTGAGCTAGTCTTTAGACCACGTGACCTCCATTGATGGCTATACTCAGTTAAAATCTCTTAAGAGATTTTAACAAAAAACCAAACTTTTTAGAAAAAAACCAGGGACTAACTTTGAATGTAAAAATGGATTCATTAACCATTGGTAAGTATGGGAAAATCGTTGTTTACTCTAGGAAAATTAATTTTTTGGCCGAAACGAAGAGTTATTATCCCTTTAAGTTCTTCTTTACTAAATTTATGGCACATTACTGTAACTCCAAAATTGCAATATTTTAGTCCCTTATATCCCCAAAACTGGCAGAGATAAGGCCATAGTTACTATTGAAACTCAAATAGGAAGTCATATACTGGCAATCTAAATGTGACCTTAAAATTGACCTTTGACCTACTTTTAATCATGAACTGAACTTTGCATTATTATAGTCCCTTACATCTCCAAAACTGGTAGAGATAGGGCCATAGTTACTATTGAAGTTGAATAGGAAGGCATATACAGGCAATGCAACTGTGACCTTATAATAGACCTTTGGCCTATTTTACACCGTGAACTGAACTTTGCAACTTTTCTATCCCTTATATCTCCAAAACTGGCAGAGATACGCCCAAAGTTACTATTGAAGTTGAATAGGAAGTCATATACTGGCAATCCAACTGTCACTTTCAAATTCACCTTTGACCTACTTTTTCACCACGAACTGAACTTTGCAACATTTTGGTCCCTTATATCTCCAAAACTAGCAGAGATAGGGCCCTAGTTACTATTGAAGTTGAATAGGAAGTCATATACTGACAATCTAAAAGTGACTTTGAAATTGACCTTTGGCCTACTTTTCACCATGAACTGAACTCTCCAAAACTAGCAGAGATAGGCCATAGTTACTATTGAAGTTGAATAGGAAGTCATATACTGGCAACCTAACAGTGACCTTGAAAGTGACCTTTGACCTACTTCTCGTCATGAACTGAACTTTGCAACATTTAGTCCCTTATATCTCCAAAACTGGTAGAGATAGGGCCATATTTACTATTGAAGTTGAATAGGAAGTCATATAGTGGTAATCCAACTATCACCTTAAAATTGACCTTTGGCCTATTTTTCACCATGAACTGAACTTTGCAACTTTTCTATTAACCCATTACAGTGACGTCATATTTGCTCCGTAACACTCGTCCAGCGGCCATTCTGGAGGGAAAGAACGACGGGGAATAGTAGCGTAAATATAGGTGAACCAGATAAAATGAAATAATCTTCATATCGTGATCAAGTACACCAAAAGGAAATAGTATATACATGTGAAAACTTCAGCTGATCAGCGTGATGGACCCATATAAACTCAAGACAGTCCAAAGACGTGAAATCCTGACCTACCCCTGTATCCCAACATCGTGGAATGTTGTCAGAAGCTAGTTCAGTTATCTTGTACTTCATTTTTCTTGTTCATTGGGTAATAAAAGTTATAGTTTTAGAGAGTTTACTGTGTAATCATAAGTTCAACCTTTCATAGAAGCAACTTTGTACATAAAGGATAGATATAAGGAGAAATTTGAGCTGACTATCGGGATCAACCCTTACGGACTCAAAGAAGAGAGTATGCAGGGTTGTGACAAGAAATATTGCTGTCAGATATGATTTAACTGTACATCATGAAGCTGTCAGAAATTATTTCAGCATTCTTGTGCTTCATTTTGGTTCATTAGGAAGTATTTGTAACATGACTGTTGTTTGAGAGTTCAATATTTTACCATGAATTCAACCATTCACAGTAGCAACATTGTTAGCATTTTATTATTAGTCCATACCTTCACAGAAGCAATGTATTTTTCAAACTTATGACATTCAATGTAACATAACAACAAGTCAGTTCATGAATTGATCTTTATTTGATTGAAAATATAGGAAAATGCACATTTTGTATGGATAAAAGTAAACATGAAATGTAAAACGTTGCACAATTCAATGACAGATTATCAGGGTCCCTTTCCTTTTGGTTGATAACACTGACATGAAAAATATTTCCATACTTTTAATGATGCAATGCAACATGTACATGAGCATATTAAGTCGAATCAAGCCACCATAATTTGAGAAACCTGTTTAGTATATTTTTTATCTATGTCTAGAGAAATGCTTGATTGAAGACTCACAATTGATATGTGCTGTGTGGGTATGTACATATAAGGCCTTAGATGGTGTTACTAAGCAGTTTGTAATTTTATTTAGGAGAATTCCACAACTGGTGGTCACAATTAAAAAATGCACAACCTACATGTACAACAGCCATCTGTTTCTGCATATCAGACCATCTGTGGGAGGTGCACCATACAAAATTATATATTTCTTGCAAACTTTTCCATTTAGCCTTTAAAAATATGAGAAAGAAAAAAGTGTTTTCATTTCTTCTTGTGCTTCTGCTCACAATTCTAAATAAATCGAAAACCTATCCTTGTTGTATGCAAGCTATCAGGACAACAACTTTAAAACAACAAATGAACAATTAAATAAATAAACATATCCAATTAAATAACTCCTGTCATGCACTGAATTTCACTCTCCTGATGTTCAGATCCTGTCTTCTCAGCTGGTCACAAAGATATAAGAATATTTTTTCGCTGCTTCTACCTTGTGTACCTGTCACCTTTTTTTTTTTTTTTTTGATAACCAAGATTTATTTGCACCCAATCATTCAGTGTGGCTTGGTGGGAAAATGTCAGATCAATTTCCTAAATGTAAATTAACAAAAAAAGGTAACAATAGTTATTTTTATTCATATTGTAACTTGCATCATAATACAGTAGGAAAACACAGAATTCAACATTTTTCAAATTCATTTCATAAGTTCATTCAATTAAATGGTACCTGAGCTAGAATATATACTTACAAAACAGATTTACTCCTAACACTACACTAAATCTAAAATCAAGCCACTAACTTCCAAATACACATGACACAGGTAATTGATTTAATTGGCCCAGCTGAGCTGTGTACATTGTACTGTAGCCTTGACACTAATTGACAATAATGCTAACCAGGTATTAAAGAGGTAGATGACAGCAGATAAAATCCAAAGAGCACCATAACTGATAACAAATTACACCCAAGGCAATAAGTGAGTCTTCATAATGAAAGTTGAAACCCTGCCTGGGTATTTCCACACGTTTTTACAACACACTCTCCACCAAGACTTTTTGGGCACTACTAATATGCAGTGTACGTGCGCTCATATCACCTCGGTCATTGGTTTTCTACTTTTTTTCTTTTATGGTAAAGGCTGCACAGCTGGGTCTTCATTCTTTGCTGTAAAATAAATTAGTTTTATCCTTTACTTGTCCGATGAGTCTTGATTCAAAGCCACTCCTCAGTCTCTCCTCCGTTTACGGTTTTCGTCCCTACACCTTGGATTGTTACCACTGCAGGCAGTCTGTGAACGCTTGTTAAGTTATTTATCTTCTCTCGATCATATACCCTGCAGTAATTTATCATTTTACTCGGTTTAATATCAAAGAAAACACAGAAATTAAATGCTAAATTGTACATGTAAACATGATCATGCGCAGCAGACGATTCCGGTCTCCCTCCAGTATGGCTGCCGTTTGTTTTGATGACGAGGGCTACAATGGGTTTATACATTATATCTCCAAAACTAGCAGAGATATGACCTTTGACCTACTTTTTGCCATAAACCGCATTTTACAAATTTGGAATAAAACTAATTCAAATTTTTACCCATGATTTTGTTTTAAATGGTAATTTTCAACAAAAATATTGAGAACTTTTGTTTACAGCATTTTGTAGAGCTTGTCAAGCTCAACACTGGAGGTGGTGTCCCTTTTTTTGCTTTTCCATACAAATGTACTTACTCCAGCAGTGGTATCACCTCTCTGATCCTCTAGTTTAAAATATTAGAATATTCAATTTTATTTTGAGTTATGTAGCGTTCATGAAATTGACATCAGGTGGTATATATAAGTTGCTTAGAAAGTTCAGTATTTTTCCAAACTTTGCTGGTGAAATCAGTTAGTTAAGTAGTGATGTCATTATACAAGGAGCTTGCCAGAATTTATACTTGTATCTGTAAATAATGCCTATAATGTATTGTTCTTTATTTCAGCCCCTGTTTCTGTATCTTCCACACCAAGCAGTCCACAGCGCCAATCCATGGGATCCACTTGAAGCACTGGACAAGTATTATAAACTGTTTCCTAACATTCATGATGAAAATAGGAGAAAATTTGCAGGTAAATACTGCAGCCATGGTCTGTGATTATAATACATGTCAAAGCAGAAATGAATTTCTTTTTTTGTTATTTTTAGGGTTAGGGGGAGTGTTTTAACACCTATAATTTTTAAAGCTACTTAAATTGTCTTTTTGACAATTAAATTAAATTGTCAAATATTTTGCAGCCATGGCAGCTGCCTTGGATGACTCGGTGAAGAATGTGACCAAAGCTCTGAATGAACGGGGCATGTTGAACAACTCTGTGATAGTGTTCAGCACAGATAATGGTGGTCCTGCTGCTGGTTTTAATGCCAACCATGCCTCCAACTGGCCACTGAGGTGCTCATTCTCTCTCTCTCTCTTTCTCTTTCTCTCTCTCTCTCTCATGTATTCACTCACCAAAACTTTTCCTCAGTAATATACTGCTGTACAGGTGTAGCAGCTAAATTTGGCATTGTATTTGTATGGCCAACATCCAAACATAATATGTCCAAAATTGATGAATTTTGTCATTTCTTTTTGAAAGACTCTCAATTGGCATTGTACTTAAGTGATTAAGAAATTGAAAGAAATGTTGCTAATGAGCCTAATGTCTTGTATTTCACATCTGTACGTGTACCTTTCATATTTGTTTTCTAGAGGTGTGAAGGCAACACTTTGGGAGGGAGGTGTGAGAGGCGCTGGCTTTATATGGAGCCCTCTCATCAAAAATTCTGCCAGAAAACTTCCTGATCTCATGCACATCTGTGACTGGCTACCAACCCTGTATCATATTGCCGGAGGAGACTCATCCACACTAAAAAATCTTGATGGATTCAATGTGTGGAATACTCTATCACTGGATGCCCCCACCCCCAGAGTTGATTTGCTGCATAATATTGATCCCATGTTGAATTACTCAGCTGTAAGGGTTGGCGAGTACAAGCTTATCTTGGGTCATACTTATGGTGGTACTTGGGATGGCTGGTATGCTCCCGAACAATACCATCTACTGGATGAAACAAAGCTCGATAGAGACTCGCAGCAGTACAAGACATGGCCAGACATTTCTGATACAGCAAAAAACACTGTGAAGATGACACAATCTGAGACAGGTAATAAGAAAAATGACATATCACATGAAGTAAAGCCCGATGGACGAATACTTCTCAAGAGGAGCATTGGATATTCAGACCAAAAGAGTGATTTCATGCCATTTTCTGATAAATTGGCGGCACATATTGGGATGTCTGCAATTAATTCTGGGAAACATGCAATGGAATCTGGGAAATCTCTAAAAAATCATGGAATTGAAAATAATGTGGTGCTAGACAAAGAGCTTCTTGGCATTGTGTCCCGATATATTCCAGTAGATGTGGACACGTTTCACCTCACAGTGACTCCAGATGTGGTGACTTGTGGAGCCAAGCCTGCCAATGCTAGTACCAACTGTCAGCCCACGATATCACCCTGTCTGTATCACATAGTGAAAGACCCTTGTGAGTACAACAATATAGCAAATGAAAATCCACAACTCGTGGCAAAAATGTTGACAAGACTGAAAGAATTCAATGCTACTGCAGTGCCCCCTAGGAATAAACCACAGGACAAGAGAGGCCTCCCTATGTTCAATAATGGCGCCTGGGTACCATGGATGGATGGGCTATGAATTTTCCATTTTTTCTTGTTAATTTTTTTCTATCTTTTGTATTCTTCTGTATCCCTTTTTTAAAATCTCTTTTAACAGTTTGAACTTGAATTGTTCACAGTATTTGTTCATCATTTTGATGTGAAATGATGTTCTTTGCATGGGTGCTTGATGTTATACATCATCATCATTTATTAACGTGTCATGTGTATAGAACACTGAGCCCTTCGGGCTTATAAGACACTTGTTGCATACAATTTTTCCTGTCTTAAATCAAAAATCTTAACAATAAATTTTGCTAATTGCCTCAAACTTTTTTCCATTAAGTCTTCTATAGAAATGTCATTTGTATAATTTTTTTGAATCTCCAACTTTTTATAAAATTTATATCTTTCCTCTGTGTAAGTAGTGCACCGAAGTAAGAAATAACTCTCATCTTCTAGTTCTTTTTTGCATACTTGGCATATTCTTTCATTTAAAGGTGTATTTGTATACCGTCCAGTTTCTACATGCAAAGGCAAAATTCCCAATCGAAATTTTTTTAAATGTCATATATGTTTGAAATTAAGGAAATTTCAAAATGTCTTTTTTCCATTTAATTTGGACTTTTTCATAAAAGAGTTTTTTAATGTATTCTATATCCACAATTTGTTTGTTTAAAAAATGGGTTTCCATATTACAGAATTTGAGTATCTCTCTTACCTCAGAGGAACAGTTTTTTTTTCCCCAATTTGTAATCTTCTAAAAAAATCTGTTTACCAAGTCTTTCATTTTGGGCGAGTATTAAATTGTTCCAAAGTCTAAGTATGTTCAACCACCTATTAAATTTCAGTGATATCCAACCTGAGTTGTACAGACTAATTTTTGGTGTAAATCAGTGTACTCCTAAATAGTATCTTAACGCATTGAACATAACTTTTTCACAGGTTTCACTTTCTGAAAATCCCAAGCCACACAACTGTTAAACAATTTTTGGTATGTGGAGAATCCCATTTGACCAACCTTTTTTGATTTTGCTATAATTAAACCCAGTGCTAATTATGGATGAAAGCAATCTGAAAGTCAAATGCATTTCTTTTCTCCATTTTCTGTCATTGGTCTCTGGGTTAAAAGAGTGTACTGGGTTATTTCTTTTTATCTTGTATGTTTTCATATTATATTTTCTCCAACTATTTGATCACCTGTTTTTGTTCATCATAATGATTTTTTACTTAATTTACTGTAGCATAATTTTTCTATAATTGACTCAGAACAATAAAGGCTGTCCTTTTGTTGTCAGATTTTAATTTGGTGGTTCTGGTCTGTACATTGTAGATGATGTACTCAGGATTTTTACAATCCTTGGAAGATAATCTTAGTTACCTGACACTTTAGGATTGGATGAGATCTGTCAACATAATGTACAAGTATAAATAATATTTGTTGTAAGTTTATACCATAGAAAGCACTTGCCTTTTCTATAAGTTTTCCAGATTTTTTTTCACTTTTGACTGCTGTCCCTGGAAAGTGGTTTTTGCTTCCTGAAAAAGGGGAAGGCATGCGCGTTATCTTCTATTTCCAATTCCTCAAAACTGACATGCACAATTTTATTTCTTTTTTGCGTATCTTGATATCTTCTCACATATCATCAAATTGTTTTTGAGAGACAAAAGGTAGATATAAGATAGATTAGTCATTAAGACCTTTAGAGATTATAATAACAACACTGTTTCCTCACAAACAGAAAATTTCCTATTTACTATTTTATGATAAATATTTTTATTGTATTATTCTTTTTTCAGATATTATTTCTGAATATTTCTTAGAACATAAAATCAAGTGCAATATATAACAATACTTTTTGTATTATACTTTATGATACATTGGGCAGTTTATTCTTATTAAGGTGGAGGGGCTTCTTGTTCAAATATTTTATTCAGAATAGATGAAATCCACATTGGAGATTTATTTAATAAATATGCACATACTAGAATCATACCAATGGGTATCCGTCTCAAATGTGTGTTACAGCATGTATAATTGTACCACCAGCGTTAGCGCTGGCGGTACACATGGTTTCGGTCCCGTCCGGATCGTTCCGCCGGCTCCGCCGGCTCTGCCGGCTCCGTTGGCTCCGCCGGACGGCTACCGTTACCGCTTCTCCTCCTAGACGGTAAGGGCCCCCGTACCCATCTCATGGATTTAGGTCACCTATAATCTCAACTCGTTCCACGTAAAATTTGGGCTTTGTCGGTATTGGGGTCTGGGTGTGGCACTCATTGCAATGCACCCTTGTCTAAAAATGGCAAAATTAAATGCTAATTATCTACCCTACGGAAGGAGTTATGGGAAAAATTTCTATAGACGGCTTTCCAAAAGTCATATGTGTAGATTTCAAATATACCTTTGGATTTGACCTTTGACCTTTACTTCAAGGTCAAATGGGCCAAAATTTTCAAAAAAATTAAATTTTTTACGAAAAAAATTTTTTTTGCCCTGTTATTCAGACACCACACAGACTTAACCAATAATATTATTGGAAGGTGTTACCCTTCAGGTCATCTTTCATCTCCATGAATTTGGGGTCAATCGGTGCATTTTCACGGGAGTAGCGGCCATAAGATACCGAAACTGAAAACTGTCTCTAATTCGGGAACCGTTAATGCTAGAGACCCATTCTTTTTTGCATTTTGTAGAGCATGTAAAGCCCAACACTGGAGGTGGTCTCGGTTTTTTTGTATTCCATACGGTTTTCGAGTTACGCTGTATCAAAAAGTGCATATTGGTGGTAAAAGCAAAATGTGCAGTACGGTAATGGATAATAAATTTTGAACTCTGGAAAAATAAAACATAAGGCTTGGCAAAGCAGACAACTTGTGTTCAAAAATGACATTATTTCATCAAATTTGAACTTCTGAAACTTCAGAGCACCTCCTATTTCAAGAATTTTGACCAAAATGACATTTTTTTTATTTTAATTAATTTTTTCTGTACGAAATTTAAGGCACATTATGGTAACTCCAAAATTATAACATTTAGTCCCTTATATCTCCAAAACTGGCAGAGATAGGTCCATAGTTACTATTGAACTTGAATAGGAAGTCATATACTGGCAATCTTACTATGACCTTGAAAGTGACCTTTGACCTACTTTTCACCATGAACTGAACTTTGCAAATTTTTCTTCCCTTTTATCTCCAAAACTGGCAGAGATAGGTCCATAGTTACTATTGAAGTTGAATAGGAAGTCATATACTGGCAATCTTACTATGACCTTGAAAGTGACCTTTGACCTACTTTTCACCATGAACTGAATTTTGCAAATTTTTCTTCCCTTTTATCTCTGGCAGAGATAGGTCCATAGTTACTATTGAACTTGAATAGGAAGTCATATACTGGCAATCTAAATGTGACCTTAAAATTGACCTTTGACCTACTTTTCACCATAAACTGAACTTTGCAAAATTTGCTTCCCTTTTATCTCCAAAACTGGCAGAGATAGGTCCATAGTTACTATTGAACTTGAATAGGAAGTCATATACTGGCAATCTTAATGTGACCTTAAAATTGACCTTTAACCTACTTTACACCATGAACTGAATTTTGCAAATTTTGCTTCCCTTTTATCTCTGGCAGAGATAGGTCCATAGTGACTATTGAACTTGAATAGGAAGTCATATACTGGCAATCTAAATGTGACCTTAAAATTGACCTTTGACCTACTTTTCACCATAAACTGAACTTTGCAAATTTTGCTTCCCTTTTATCTCCAAAACTGGCAGAGATAAGTCCATAGTTACTATTGAACTTGAATAGGAAGTCATATACTGGCAATCTAAATGTGACCTTAAAATTGACCTTTGACCTACTTTTCACCATAAACTGAACTTTGCAAAATTTGCTTCCCTTTTATCTCCAAAACTGGCAGAGATAGGTCCATAGTTACTATTGAACTTGAATAGGAAGTCATATACTGGCAATCTAAATGTGACCTTAAAATTGACCTTTGACCTACTTTACACCATGAACTGAATTTTGCAAATTTTGCTTTCCTTTTATCTCCAAAACTGGCTGAGATAGGTCCGTAGTTACTATTGAACTTGAATAGGAAGTCGTATACTGGCAATCTAAATGTGACCTCAAAATTGACCTTTGACCTACTTTTCACCATAAACTGAACTTTGCAAATTTTGCTTCCCTTTTATCTCCAAAACTGGCAGAGATAGGTCCATAGTTACTATTGAACTTGAAAAGGAAGTCATATACTGGCAATCTAAATGTGACCTTAAAATTGACCTTTGACCTACTTTACACCATAAACTGAATTTTGCAAATTTTGCTTTCCTTTTATCTCCAAAACTGGCTGAGATAGGTCCGTAGTTACTATTGAACTTGAATAGGAAGTCATATACTAGCATTATAAATGTTACATTAAAATTGACCTTTGTCCTACTTTTCACCATAAACTGAACTTTGCAAATTTTGCTTCCCTTTTATCTCCAAAACTGGCAGAGATAGGTCCATAGTTACTATTGAACTTGAATAGGAAGTCATATACTGGCAATCTAAATGTGACATTAAAATTGACCTTTGTCCTACTTTTCACCATGAACTGAACTTTGCAAGATTTGTTCCCTTTTATCTCCTAAACTGGCAGAGATAGGTCCATAGTTACTATTGAACTTGAATAGAAAGTCATATACTGGCAATCTAAATGTGACCTTGAAATTGACCTTTGACCTACTTTTTATCATGAACTGAACTCTGCTAATTTCTTTCCCTTTTAACTTCAAACTTGACAGAGATAGGTCCATAGTTACTCTTGAACTTGAATAGGAAGTCATATACTGGCAATTTACTGTGACCTTGAAATTGACCCTTGACCTACCTTACGAAGAACTTAAATTTGATTGTACCATATATATTTTTTGCAATAGTTTAAAAATTCTTGTTGATTGCATTTTTACAGCTTGTCAAGCACAAAACTGGTGGCTATGTCCCTTATTTTGTGTATGTGGGGGTCTATACGAATGCGCTTGCTCCAGCTGGTGGTACAATATTCGGAGGCGGTATCGCCTCTCTGATCCTCTAGTTATAAGTATAATTTGATGGAAAGGAATATGAAAATACTTGAAAATGAATAAATACATCAGTAAAAATACATGAACTATGTTTTATACTCACTTTGTAATAAAAGTAAGCATGAGTGTTTGGTCCTAATTGAATCATAAAAGTGTCACATGTAGCAGCCCCCTTGCTCAATATACTATATAACGATTAAATCACATCAAAAATTAATTTCTATTCCCTGGAATGGTGAACATCCTAAACGTCCTGGATCTGCCCTTATTTTGGTTCTGTAAATGTTTATTAACAACAAATTTATTTATTTTTGACTTCTTTATTATCCCCACATTTTGGGACAAAAGTCGGTGTTCCTGTTATCCTGCCCATGTGTGCATTCGCAATTCCCACCGTCTTCCTGTAATGGTCTCTAAGCCTCTCACATGCCTCCCCACGTGTCGTCCCTAGACTGGTTGCATTGAGACGAGTTTTACTTACTGTGCCCCTGCAGAGAGACCATTACAGGATTAAGCGGTCTTCCTTTCATGTAGGTCTGCCATATTTAGGCCATGGACCAGCTAACACTCAGCTTTTCTCATTTTGAATGGCCCCAATGTTACATTGTGTACCCTAACTGGCTCTCTAAGCTACAATTAAAATTGTAAAATACACTGTACTATATACATATCAGGCTAACAGAAACATATCCTTTTAGTTCCTGATGGCATGCTCACAACATTTCAAGACTTGGTATATTATGGCATCATGCATTATTAAATAATACATATCATGAATGTTAAAGCTGTCAAGATATTTCCAAGATCTTTAAGAGAAAATTAATTCTTTGGTCATGTGAGGTACAAACATCATTTAAATTATTCTCTGAAGAGGTCCGTGCTGTCCATAAACACTTGGGGACTTTGTATCTGTCATGTATTGAACAACAAAATCAACTTTGTATAGATGTATTTGTATATATACATTAAAACATTGTGTAGGGATTTTCCTTTTTTCCTGGTATATTAATAGTAATTTTGTAATCATTATTAATTTTTATTCAGGCAGTGGAGCACCTGTTGGAATATGGATTGGACAAAACACCAAAGATCTGCCAGCCAGACTTTTTAGTTCTTAGGCTAAATATAGCCATTCTGATTTTAAGAAATATTGCTATGAATATGGAATTTAATTTTGTTCAAATAGTAATAATGAGACTTCAGATATTTTGATTTACAAGAAAGAGTTGGACGTTACTTTTAAAATACCAAAATTGTAATTCTAAGAAAGACGTAATGTGTATTATTATTTATTTTTAAGACATGCATTAATATTTAAATTTATGGATTAAGTTGGCAAATTCATTAAATTGTTTAAAAGTTTACTGTTTGACCTTGAATAAAGGTCGAATGTCAAATCCAAGGGCATATTTGGAATCTCCACATATGACTTTTGGTCAGTCTTGTATAGTAATTTTTCCTGTAATTCCTTCGGTTTGGGAGATATTTAGCATTGAATGATCAAATATTTTGACAAGGGTGCGTTTCAAGGAGCGTCACATCCAGGCCAATGTACCGACTGAGACAAAAAAAAAAAAAAAAAAAAAAAAAAAAAAAAAAAAAAAAAAAAAACGGGGTTCAAGTTGAGATTATATATGTGACCTAAATCCAAGAGATGGGGGCACAGGCCCTTGTGGTCTAGGAGGAGAAGCGGTCACGGTGACTTAATTGTATCCCAGGCTGGGAGCTGGCAGAGCTGTACGAGACTGGTCAGGACTAAAACCATGAGTACTGCCAGCGTACACGCTGATGGTACTAATAATTTAGAGTGTTTCCCCCATCTCTTAAGAGATTATGAGAGGTTAATCACCTGTGAAGACTGAATGTCACATATGGTTCAAGGGCAAGCACAGATTCTAGAATAATTGCAAGAACCACCATTTTGGTGGTAAAATAGAATGTATTATATTTATCTGAGTTGTTTACAATGTATTCAATGTGAAATATTAATCTCATATATATATATATATATATATATATATATATATATGGCCTATATATTTATATGTAAATAAGTATGTATGTGTAATATATCCCATGATGGAGATTTATTTAAACTTCCTTTATAAACTATATCTTTTTCCTTCTTCCTTTTTCTTCAAACTACTTTTTCTGTGGGTGACATGGTTATGCTAAAAGTATTATAAGACTTATGTGAATAAATATATTTTTGGTGTTTTTGGTACTACACTTTTTTAGTTTTTGCTATTATTTGGTAACCAACGACATTGCTTAAAAGCGGACATGCATGTGCAAAACTCCCGACCCAATGTTTCAAAGGTTTAAGGGATCTAGGATATTAACGAAAAACTCCAAAACTAATGCAGCTAATGAAATTTCCTATTAACTTAAAGATAAGGTCTAGCAAGCAAAACAATTTTTCAAAGTTTGTAGTCACAGTGTAACACTAGTGACGTAATATCAGCGTTTTGAGGCTAAAATTGTCTTTTTTTTAATCAAGAATTTCTCTTAAACAAAAAGCCCTATTCATACGATTGAAATAGCTATCTAAAAGTTAGCACAAACTCCAGTGATCTCTGTCAGGATTTTCTCTTTTTATTTTTGCTTTTGATTTTATTTTGATAAAACGTGAATTTTACGAAATATATATGGACCTTCCAATTTCAGTATTAATAACTTCAAAAATAAAAGGTCAATCCAAAAACCAAGACTCAGTCGACTAGATATTATACTGAAACAGAGACACATCAAATTTCATGTCAATCTGACAGTTACAGAATGAGATATGGGTATTGAAGTTTAGACTATGTTATCAATCTTCAAAGCTGAGAAATCGCTCCTAAACCATTTTGCTCAGGTAATTGGGCTATTTAAGCAAAATAATTGCACCTCCACCTTACCTGTTATCATCTTGTTGATCGGGAAGGTCTATACACCATTACGTGTTAAAATTGGGTTGTTTGTTTCTATCTAGATGCCAGAAAATCTTACTTTTGTACGCAAACTTATTCGTACCACGAAAGCCGCTCTTCCCTGAGAAATGATTGACAGCTGAGTAGGTCTACCTTCTCTCGTTTCACTGACGTAATTAATCATAATTGTGCCTGACGCAGTAGGAGTCTGTGCACTGTCTAGGAAGTGTCTAAGGAAGCGCTTACAAACAAAAAGAGGATTACTTGGTGTGCCAGCAGAGGACATTTGCCACCCGTCGTGCGTGGACGCCGCTCTACACACCAAGACGCGAAAATTGAGAAAGCAAAGCAAGATTTACTCCGAGAAATGGCCGAATGTGGGTACGCATATGCCATGATGCCACAGAGTGCCAAGACCGTAATATGCGAATTTGAAAATGTTTTGGGTGGCAATATTACTTAAAAACTTGCTTGCTATTACAATCTTTATTGTGCATAAAATGATTGCCTAACGATTTTTTTCTGACAACCCCAGACGTTGTGCGAATACTCAGCAGTTCAAGTGTGATCTCGAGTCTTTACCTACACGTGATTTAGACGCTATAGGAGAAAATTTAATATATCGTACACTCTCTTTCAAAATTCTCTTGCTTTCCTCGCTCATCCGTTTTCTCACGACTTTCTTTCTTCCCATGACTGTGTATATAACTGTGTTCTGCTTAAGGCTGGGTCACACTGCGCTTGCAACCTTTTGGCAACCTCTTTGCAACCTCAGTCGCAAGGAGGTTGCCATAGGTTTTAAAGTGGTCGCATTAGGTTGCAAACAGGTCGCCTGCGATCGTTGACACACGAAGGCCATTTTTTTGGCACCGACAACCAGTGCGACTGATAATGAAAACGATTGGTAACTGAGAGGTTGCCTATAGGTCTCCTCTTGGTTGCCAGTAGGTCGCTGTAACCAGACTAAAACCAGTCGCATACCACCTGTAACTGCACGGTCGATTGACGGTCTTTAGTCGCTTAGTTGCAAACAGGTTACTAACCGGTTGCAAGCGGTGGGCAGCAGGTCGCAAGGAGGTTGCAGTTGAAACTTCATGGTCGATTAACGGTCTTTAGTCGCTTGGTCTCTAACAGGTTTCTTACAGCTCGCATGCACTCGAAAACATGTCGCGAGAAGGTCGCAAGCAACCGTGATAAAATAAGCGTAGGATGGTGGCCACTAAATATATAAATATATTTTTCATTTATATCATGCCATTAAGGCTTTCTAAATACCTTGACAAAAATCGTTATTTCTCAATTAAAACGTAGATTGTATTTGTTGTCATCCTTTTAAATTTATTTAGAAGGTTTTCATAAGTATTTTTTTTCAATAAAATAAATAAATGTATGAGTCCCTATCAGCCACCATACTTGACTAAAAGTGTTGTAAATAGAAGCCGCTGAGCCCGTGTCTTCAGTCCCCAGTATGTCATCCAACAGCGTGGGAAGGGTGGCCAGAATGTATTTTGAGAAAGCAAATGCCCGTGAAGAAAGTTCTTCACAAAGTTCCAACACAGACTCTGCTTCCCACGAAGAGGATCAACCGAAAGATGATGAACGCGGAGGAGACAGGGAGCCTAAATTTACTATTAAAGAGGAAGAAGAATTAGTTGATTTTTTTAAAGGTTTTTCTATAACCAACAATTGAAAGACTTTAAAAACAAATCAAATAAAGTGCCAAAACAATCAATAATGATTATCACAATGTAAACGATAAACTGTTATCTTTTTATCCATTCCTATATCATGGCTAATTTTTGACAACTATTGTTGTCAAATCTACTGGAAACATTTTTAATGACTAAAGCAGCCGGAAATATCTTACTTTTTAATTTGCCAAGTCATAATTTGCCAAGTCACAATGGAAGAAAAATTAAGCAAATAGGCGGGCGCAGAGAAAAAAGTAAATAGCAAAGTTTGATTCATACTTTTTACAATAAATTTAATTGTCAGGCATTTTTATAACAGTAAAACAGTGTCACCAATATAAAGAAGGTCAAATAAATACAAATTAACTTCCTCCCAGTACTTAGAATTCGTACCACAAGGACGGAAACAAATTGATGACGCGCAGGATCCTTCACTATTTAAAGATGTTGTATTGTAAGTGTAACGCTTGGGGCTACAAAGACAAAGGGAAAGCCACACAATCGGTCGCAAATCAGTTGCTAAGCAGTCGGCGACCTTTTAGCAACCGGTTGGATACCACAAATAGGCTTTTCGGTCGCCAGGAGGTTTTCGGTGCTGCACCGAAAACCGGCGCGACCGGATAGTAACCCAGCGTTCATTTGGAGACCACTTTGCGAGTTGTTGCAACTTGTCGCCCACCTTTCTGCAACCGGTGACAGTTGCAAGTCGCAAGGAGGTTTTATGTTCAGTGTGACCGTAACTGCACAGGCCTTACGACCTCAAAGATACCAAGTATTGAAAAAAAAAACTATGCATGCCTATTATTACATTAATAAGGCTGAAAAAACATCCAAATATGTGTTTTATTACACCACTGGTTTGATATAAATGCCAATATATAGTACAAATATATTTCTTATTTATTATTGTAAGTTTGACAATATTGGTAGTACAGAAATCGACTGTGACGTTATAACAGAATCTCATAGCAGAATCATACTTTAATATTCAAAATATTAAATCATTTGAAGCTGCTACGGAACGGATCCAATCGTTGTATAATAATGTTTAAAATATTCCCTCTGTTGTCATCCGAGAGGGAAATTTACGAGAAGGTAGCTATCGTCACAACTTATAAAATATATATAGTCTGTGCAACCTTGCTGCTACCAGTTGGCAAGCGATCGCTACAGTCCTGCAACCGGTTTTCAGTCTCCAAGTGGTTGCTGACAGGTTGTTTATCGCTCGCCTAACGGTGTGCGACTGGTAACCTCTGACTTGAAGATTGTCTGTAAGAGGTTGCAGATACCATACTGTAACCTTGTTGCAACCGGTTAGCAACTGCTTGCCGATCAAAATATGCAAATTAGGTCGCAAAGTGATCGCAAGCGACCACCAGATTTTGTGGTTGCAAAGAGGTTGCCAAAAGGTTGCAAGCGCAGTGTGACCCAGCCTTTAGCTGACGTAAGACTTATGAGCTGCCAGGGCACGCGTAACAGCTTAAGAAGTTAGACAATCATTCTTGCACCGCCCCCCATAGTAACGGTGCTTGACAACGGAGGCGGAGCCTAAAGCCTGCCACCCGTACCAGTCAGGACAGGTAGAAAAACTCGTCCAAATGTATATTTTTAGTCCGTGTTTCACAAATATAACTTAATTGAGTATTAGATACAAAATTGATTATTTCTAACGTATAAAAAACTAAAAATCGAGTTTTAGACGTATTTTTAATATCCTAGACCCCTTAAGCTCGGTGGATTACATATGTGCGGCTTAGTAAAACAGCGCGCAGTGAACAAATTATTCACTTCTACAATCCAAGTTACAGGATTCCTAACAAGAAAAAAAAACACCAAAACAAAATTGAATTAACAAAAGAAGGAGAGTTTAAACAAAAGAAAAATATCCATCTACAACAAATATTTTTCATATCGAATCCCTGATTTTGATTAAACATTCATTTTATAAGTCCTAAGAGATTGCTAGGTATCTAGTACGAAAATTCAACATGCAGGTAACTTTACACATTGATAATACCCCCGTCACACTAGAGGCGGAATGAGCAAGAATGCCGTCGGAAAGACAATTCTTTGTGCGTTCCTGGATATTCGAAGAGCATTCTCAGGCCTACCCAACTACCAGACTCGGCACATAAGGATACTGAATTAACCGGTATATCGGACCACACTACCCGTTTTCAAAGTGTGTGTCAGATCGCATTTCGGAGTATCAATCAGAGCACCGACAGGATGAGCCCGCGGTCGTCCTACAAAACGGGTAGTGTGGTCCGATATACCGGTTAATTCAGGATCCTTATGTGCCGAAGTGTATTCTAAATATTCTGACTGCATTCTGACAGCATTGTTGATATTCCTAGTTTTCCAACTACATTCGAGCAGCAATACAGCCGAAATGTGCACGAATCATTCCAGGCGGATTCAAGCGCATTCTGAGTATCCCAACGGCATTCTTACAAGAATTTAGGCCAATTTGAAATTTCTTCCCGAATGTAGTACGAATTTTTAAATTTAGTCATTCCGGCTGGTTCTGCTTGATTCCTGCTGATTCCGAATAAGTGTGACGGGGGCTTAAGTCAGTATCACCTGTTGCTCGAAAACATTCAAGAATACCTTTTCATCTCAGAAGCAAATTTGATGAAGAACTGAAACGTTTAGAAAACGAGGACATTATTGAACGTGTAACTGGACCGACAGAATGGATGTCAAGAGTGGTCATTGTTCCAAAACCGAGTAACCATGAGGAGATTAGAATGTGCATAGACATGAGAGAACCTAACAAAGCAACTTTTACGTACGTGGCACGTTACGCCTAAGATTGAAGAACTCATTGCAGATCTAAAGGGTATGACAGTATATTCCCATATAGATCTAGCCCGTGGTTATCATCAGCTCGAATTACACCCGGACAGTTGATATATCACATCATTTTCCACGCACGATATGGCATATTCAGGTACAAAAGACAGCTTTGGTATTAACTCAACTTCGGAAATTGTTCAATACACCATCCAATCTGCGTTACAGGGTGTTTCAGGAGCTAAAAATATCAGTGATGACATCATTGTACACGGAAAAACGCAAGAAGAACACGACAACGCACTACATGCGACGTTACGACGAGTGAGTGAGAAAGGATTAACTGTAAACGCTAAAAAGTCAAGTTTAATTGCAGAGAAATTTCGTTCTATGGACATGTATTTTCCGCTGAAAGACCAGTGATTTCACTTTACCCAGGTAAAGTGAAATCACAGGTCGAAATGGAAAAAACCAACAAATGTGTCTGAACTTTGTTCATTGTTAGGCATGGCGCAATATTCGTTGAGATTTATAAACAATTTTGCAACTATTACGGAGTCACTGAGACGACTTAGGGGAGACCGGGGCTAGTTGGACCCCGGGGTAAGTTGGCCCCCCGTCAATTTATGAAAAAGTAACTACGAGGTAAAAAAAATAATTGGCCACGGTACTCTTGTAAAGTGACCGTAGCCTACAATGCTAAAGAAGTGTCGGACGTCAAAAAGTTTTACTAAAGCGGCGAGTCGAAATAAACGATTTTTGCTCCTAAAAGTAATTTAAAAATCTATTTTCATAGGCTTTTGATCGAATATAATATATGTATAGGGCATCAAACTGAAGCTCATTGATTCAAGTTTCACAGAGATGTATCATAGTTGCTCATTCTAGCACCATAAATGGCTACCATCCTTCAAAATAAAAAATGTGCATCCGGGGCTAGTTGCCCCCCTTGACTCGGGGCAAGTTGGACTCTCATATTACCCACAAACCTTTGCGCGCAACAGAGCTAGAGACCATTGTTTAAACAAACTCAATGGTTTAAAAAATTTACTATTCGTTTTCATTCATTAAAAATCTGCTTTATACCATTATTAATTTATTCTTAATTAAAACAAAAATTATATTTATAGATATTTTGGTTCTTGCAACACATACAACGTACGGAAACCCCAATAAATCTGCCTCATTTGAACTACTTATTCATCAAAAACTCTCAAAAATTAATTTAATAAATTAGAAATGTATAAAAATGTATTTCAAGGCGTTTACATGGGATACTTACTTCATTTTCGTAAAGGGTGCCAACATGCCTCGACCCTGCCACGAGGCAAGTTGTCACCACTAACGTCTACTGCGTTTTTTGTCAAATTGTGAGCCATCTGGGATTATATATGAAAAATAATGAGGTTGCATACGTAGCTTAGTTCATGGGGCTTACTTTGAAACCGGGTTTGTTGCTCTAACTCATTCCTATGATGTGAAAAAACCGGTAGAAATCTATGTAGATGCCAGTCCAGTTGGCATTGCAGGTATTTTAACGCAAGACAAAAAACCGATATGCTACGCAAGCCGTCAGTTGACTGATGTAGAAAAGCGATACTCTCAGACAGAAAGAGAGGCATTGGCTATTGTGTGGGCATGCGAACAGTTCAATCTTTACGTAAATGGCTCACAATTTTCCGTAATTACTGATCACAAGCCTTTAAAGGTACATACGAACCGAGCATTGGTGGAGTGTGAATTCTGAGTAACACATGTAAACCACTTCTACTAGATTCTTATATGACTCAAATAAATTCGACATGCCAAGGGATAAACTGAATAGATCACTCGGTCAGCCATAAAAGACCTTTAGACTGCTCCTTTCTTTAAATTTATGGTTGTAAATTTAACCTACTTCCGTGACCTACTTTCCTGCCCCATTGACATACAGTACAGCTTAGAATGCCAGCAGAAAAATCTGTTCAAACATCATTTTCGGGTAAAATTAAACAATGCCTTTTGGTAATTCTCTTAGTTATACTACTTGAAACTATATGCTGGCATTTGGTTGGTTTTTGTGACAAAAAATTGACTTTGTATGCATCTTTAAACATATGGAAAAAGACAGACCCTCCACTGAGAATTAAACGATGGGGACTTCGATTACTCCCATATTCGTTTGACATTATATACCGAAAAGGCAAAGAAAATCCCGCAGATTACATGTCACGACATCCAGACTTGACGAGAAAATTATCCTCCCGTGAGAAGAAGATTAATTACTGAGGAATACGTTAACTTCCACGTAGAAGCAGCGTCGACAGCCGCAATTACGATACAGGACATCGTAAAAGCAACTGAAAAAGACAAAACTTTACAAGCCATCATTGAACTGTCACGAAATAATAAATGGCACGAAATCAAGAAAATATTCAGAAAATGATGACATTGACATTTCAGCATTGCAAACCTTCCGAAACGTGAAGGAACAAATAACCGTTAGCGACGAAGGTATTGTTCTGAAGGATAGTCAGATTGTCACTCCGACAGTGCTACAACGCTTCCCTCTACCAGGGCGAGTGATAGATTTTTTACAGATATTCACAGATATGCCTCTAGCTAGATAGATGGTCATTTAGGGCTGTTTGTTGGGATGTCACGCGGATTCTGGCGTTCATTCGAGACCAAAATAACTTCTGGCGCGAAAAGCCTGATGTAATACGCAGACGTAAGTTGCAAGTTTTTGTACAGTGCGTTGGATAACGAAAAGCCCAGAATAGCACACATGGTAGATATAAATGCATTTTGAGCAATAAGACGAATATATCTTATGAATCTTATATTATTGTTATGTAGTGTTGTTGTTGTCTGCTTTTCCCGCGGTTTTAAGTAGGTCACCAGAAACTATCGCTCGATATCGCGTGACTATGCCATGTCAGAGTGGGCTCCGTCAGTTAAAATCTCTTAAGAGATTTGAACAAAACACCAAACGTTTAGAAAAAAAACCCTGGACTAACTTTGAATGCAGAAATGCATGGGGTCGCTGAACATTGGTAAGTACGGGAAAATTGCCGTTTACTCCAGGAAAATCCAATTTTTGGCCAAAATGAAGAGTTATTATGACTTTAATTTTTTCTTTAAATTCAGAAATGCTCCACGACTACTACAAAACAAACAATGGATTTATCAGTGTCTTTGAACAAGCGCGTTTCTTTTCATAATGTTTTAAGTTAGATAATCCTTTAAATAAGTACTCTGTTTAACTTACTTGAACTCTGTTTGAAGAGAAAGAGAACAGTGCATCTCATCGATTGGACATCGAGAAAAAAAAAGAACTTTGGCTTACTTAAGAAAGGAACTTTTATTCGGAAAGTACTCACCTACAATTTACAGGGTTACTACTTAATATGGAATATTTTTATCATTGTTATTTTTTAGGGTTGATTAAAACAAATTTGGCTTGATTCATCAAAAGAGTATGTAATTGTGTGATAAAAATATCCAGTCTTCTATTGTGCGATATTTTGGTCAATAATATCAAATACGACATAAGATGTCATTCAAAAGAAAGGAACACCCACAGAAAACCATATCAACAGTTTGATGTCAGTATTTTAGTTAAAACTTTAAGATAAGATATTAAAGAAAATGATAGCCTCCCGACAGTAGCGGGTATGACCTCCAGCAGCCGCTTGCAGCGCCCTCATCCTACATGGCATACCCTGTGAAATGTTTTTTAGAGTTTGGATGGGGATATCATTCCACGCAGTGATATTTGCCTGTCGCAGTTCATCACTATTTACCGGCCGTTGACCATAGCTATTAATTCTGTGAGTTACTTCCGCCCACAGATTTTCAATTGGGTTCATATCTGGGGAGTTTGCAGGCCAGGACATTTGCCGAACCCATTGGTTTCGAAGAAAAACAGTGATTCTGCGAGCTCGATGTGGGGTTGCGCAGTCGTCTTGGTACACAAAGTTGTTCCTGAAGATGACTCTTACAAATCGAAGCATTGTTTGCTTTAGAATGTCCCTGTAGGAACCCTGGTTGAGGTTGCCTCCTAGAAAAACCAACTGTTTCTGGGCACCGGCATGAAATGCTCCCCAAACAGAGACGTTAACACCCTGTGCTTGTACCTTAGGCAGTACACAATTATCGTTTTATGCCTCCCGTACACGTCGGCGGACACGGATTCGACCGCCAATCCTAAAAACTCCATACCTGGCCTCATCACTGAACACGACGTGATTCCAGTGTTTTGGCTGCAAAGGCACGTGGTCCCCAGCCCATTGCAGACGTCACTGTATATGACGTACTGTTAACAGTGGATTCCCTACTGGCCTTCGTGCAAAATAACCGGCTTGCAGTAATCTCTTGTTCACGAGGGACCTTGAAACGGGCGTTTGAATGACATTCTGCCACTCTTTTCTGAAGACACTGGTTTCCCATTCTACGACCAGCACGGCGCACTCTAAGGAGAAGGCGATCCCGTCTTTTTTGTGTGATACGCAGACACCCTGGTCGAGGTATTGGAGTAGGTGCCCCTGTTGTAGCATTTCTTTGGAGGACTTTACTAACGGTTCCTGATAAATGTTGCATTGCCTGGCAATGGCTGTCCGTTTCTGGCCATTTTCTCTGAGAGCAAGAATCCCATAGTAAGCTGCGAACCATATCTTCTCTAAGGTACCTGTCAAGTTTCAGAACGATTTCTTTGTTGCTTCTCTCAATACACCCCAAAGATTGGCCAAACCCATGCGTTTTTATACAAGGGCAAAAAATGGCCGAAAAGACCACCCCTCACATTTCTGACCACAGAAAATGCAACTGCATGCATCAATTGTTTCGACAGTTGTGTGGTAATTAGGTAACACACCTGGCTACACATGGGGTGACACCTCAGTTTTGGATTTAAAGTAGTTAGATAGAAAATAAATCTTCTGTAGAAAATTTACTCGCCAAATATAATATTCCATATTAAGTAGTAACCCTGTAATTGTCATAGTTTTATTTTTAGATATAAATGTTTGTTTTTTTAAAATTTTTTTATTATTATTTGGTTAAAAAAAGGAGGGATGTAGTATCCTCATAAATATTCATGTGTATCATGTGACCCCAACGCTTACTATAAATGTCCACGTGTAGTGAAATAAAGTCAGTGTAAGTAAGCCTCCAGTGCATTAGCGTTCTCATTCATATCAAGAATATCACACATCTGAAGACGCATATTGGTCAGGTAAAGGTTCCCCTGGCAAACGGAGAGATATTCCAGCAAAGTATGTAACACGAATTTTGATAGAATACATAATATTGTATTTATTGGGAAAATTTTGTGGAGCAAATCAGTCTCACTCTTGGCAGCAATGAAAAAGTTAATGATATACTACAGCTAATTTTAAACATCTTAATTACCCTATTTTTATTTTACCTGCTATCTATACTATTTGTTTGTGTGATTGTTAGTTAGTTAGTTAGTTAGTTAGTTTTTTATTGTTAACTTTAAACAAATTTGACTTTGATAAAAGTGTATATATTCAGACCTTGTAACAACATGAGGGTGCATTTTGTTATAACATTTTTCAGAAAAACTGCTGAACTTCATATGAAGTAGTGAAAAAAATGTGCATAGTTTTGATAAACAGTTGAGAGTTGACACTGAAGAATTAGATATATCATACCAGGATATGCATCCTTTTGATGTGTTTTATTCCTACAAACGCAGTTCTAATTTTGTCAGTTGGAGTAATTGTAACATTTACCAAGCTGAAGTCTACAGCACATCACTAGTAAATTAATGGTGCAGGGATGAAAGAAAATTAGCTGGCTTCATTTTGACATCTTGACAGTGGGCATATAACAAAGTGATACATGCCTGGCATTTAATAACATTTGCACATTTAACATTCTAATCATACATCTCTCTCTTTCTCTCTCTCTCTCTCTCTCTCTCTCTCTCTCTCTCTTTTTATTCATTTATTTTTTGTAGGGGGGGAGTCTCCTTTGATCTGACATTTTAAAGTTACATAAGTATATGGATGCTCTCTCAGTCTGCAATAACATGTAAGTGCGGTGACGGCTTTAATGAAGACAAATACAACAGGGGATTGGTGTAGATGTCAGGAATTGGGACGTGATAAACAAATATTTTTAGCTTTGTTCTGGAGTTGTTATCTCATCAATATCATTTGACCTACGTTTGACTATTTATCTGACTCTCTTTATGACACTTTTATCTCTGCAAGGTGATAGCTGTTAAAGCATGTGACCTAATAATGTAAGTCTAAAGCACCCCGCGCACGATGAGCAATTGGCGCGCGCCACTTGCGCTGCGCCGTTTTCTGTCACCGTTTGCGGGGGTATTTTGGTGATATTTTTGCCTCTCGCGCAGCGCAAAATATCTCACGTGTTTGATATTTTTGGCCTCTTGAGGCAAATGGCTCAGCGTGTGCGTAATATCGTCAGCAGATCGTTCGCGATCCAAGCGAGACGAGAAGGCAATTTTCATATTTGTAGCGGACTCTGTTCGCGTAATATCGTCAGTGGGAGATCGTTTGCGATTCGAGCGAGACGAAAAGGCAATTTTCATATCTTCGGCGAGAGATCGTTCGCGATGTAAGCAAGAATAAAAATGCAATTTTCATATTAGTCCAAGGACTCAGGAACTTCGTGGAAAATCGTCAGCGGGAGATCATTATTTAACCCCCCCCCCCTTTGAATTTTTTAAAATAATGTATATTTTTTCATCTTATCTTTAACCCCCCCCCTCCCTCGCTCATATCTTCAGCGGAGAATCGTTCGCGTAATATCGTCAGGACTTTGTTAGCGTAAGATCATCAGAGGGAGATCGTTCGCGATCCGAGCTAGACGGGAAGGCAATTTTCATGTCTTCATCGGGAGATCGTTCGCGATGTAAGCAATAATAAAATGCAATTTTCATATTAGTTCAAGGGACTTAGGAACTTCGTTCGCAGTAGATCGTCAGCGGAAGTTCATTATTAATATTTTAACCCCCCCCCCCTTTGAAAATTTAAAATAATATATATTTTTACATTTTATCTTTACCTCCTCCACCCCGCTCACGGCATATCTTCAGCGGAGAATCGTGTAGTATCGTCAGGACTTTGTTCGCGTAAGATCATCAGAGTAGGGAGATCGTTCGCGATCCGAGCGAGACGACTCGACTTTGAAACAGCAATTTTCTTGTCTTCATCGGGAGATCGTTGGCGATGTAAGGAAGAATAAAATGCAATATTCATATTTGTTCAAGGGACTTAGGAACTTAGTTCGCGGAAAATCGTCAGTGGGAGATCATTATTTTACCCCCCCCCCCCCCCCCCCCCCCCCCCCCCCCCCGGTTTTTAAAAAAATATATAGGCCTATTTTCATTTTATTTTTAACCCCCCCCCCCCCTCACCCGCTCACGACGCTTGGAAGAGTTGGACTCCCTGTAATATTTTAGGAAGTTACAGATGGCAATTTTAGAAGGTCTGACACCCAATCCTGGTAAAAGCCCTGCATGCAACAAACGTTGCCAAGTGCGTAATTTGTTACATAGGCCGCGTCCAGTAATGAGTTTATAATGCAAAGTTGCAATTAGGCTTATCTTGATCCCTCTCCTCTATCAGGAGGTATGTTTGTTACCGAAAAGACATCGAGATGCAATAATAAACAGATTATTATTTACCACTAAAATGACTAAGGAAGTAGTGATAAATATCCAACAATATATGAGGAACAAGGATAAAAGCCGGTAAGGATAAAAGCCCTAAGGTCGGAGTTTTGACAATTTCGTCTTACCCAGGAGTCGGGGAGACATAATTTTGAAAAATTCGTCGGATTTACGCAAATGAAAGTTATAATTAATTTTTAAGCGACGAAATTTTCAAGTTTTTACCGCACGTAAGCTTTTTAGATGAAGGCAATATTGTTGTAATATCAAAATAGGAAAATACATACTTTACTCTAGGTGACATATTATTAACCTTGAAGTCTTGCTGTATACAGTGATGTTTTATCATTTAAAAAAAATGAATGCCTGTGTTGCTGAGATGTTTGTCTCTGTCATGATCTAACTTGTACTGAGAGATATGTAAAAGCTCTTGAGGGCTACAGATTTCTATGCTTTCTTATGTGCACTAACTAATAAATTGTCCTCACAAGTTGCAAGCAATGTATATGGGTCAAGTTTAAGTTCTCCTAGATACAGTACTCTCACAGGGTTGTGTTAGTTATATATGGCATGACAGTACAGCTTTTCTGAGCCTTGAAGTCCTTAAGAAATTCTCTTAAATCAGAAGGCTTAGAACTATGATGCTCCATAAAGAGCAACAGAGTGCATACGGCCGTAAGCAGGATGAGTCACCTCTGCTCTATATAAGAGGAAAAAGATAAGAAGTAGGTGTTTCAAATCACTTAGAAGTTGAGGCTTGGTGAATGTAAACAAACTCTACGTGACATGACGTGACGTTGATTTTTATGTGATCAGCTAATGTGGTTGCATCTTCTTTCTAGGGAGTTTCCACTGAAGAGCCATGAATCAACAGACAGTTTTCCTGATAATTGTCTGCACTTGGTGCCAGTTGCAAGGTGGCTGTGCCCAGAGTTCAAGGCCACATATCATTGTAATATTGGCAGATGATTTGGTAAGTTTACCCTTGAGATGTACTCATGTTACTGTTTTAAAACTTACTGATGTTAGTACAGTGTCTCTCTGATATGACCTTATATTATACCAACTCTGCTATCCTTTATTGACTTTTCTAAACAAATTGAATGTTTGAGAATTTTGAGGATGAACACACATTGAAGCTGCTAACACAGCAAGTACACATCAGAATCGTCAATAGGAGTGCTAACGCATGAATTTTCGTGCTAACATTGAAGACCCATTGAATTATATTCAAACTGTCTTACTTCAGTGAATAGTCTTTTAAAAATTTTGTGAAGTTTTAACTTAAAATCTTTCAGCAAATTTAGCAGTAGTTGATTAATGTAACAGCATCATTTCTGTATATGACAGGTCCCTACACTGCACACGCATATGCTAACAGTTCCCCAGTTGGTTTTAATCACGGAATTATAAAACCTTGCCCAATTCACACACACATACATACACATGATGAAAATGTGTATTCACTAAATAGCATATTTCTATCCATATGCCAACATTATTTCCACATTATTTACAGAGATACAATTTAAAGGTTGTTGTTTGTGTTTATTTCAAATCGTATCCAAAAATAATAATAATAATAATAATAATAATAATAATAATGGACAACAAGTTTCTCATATTTTAGGGCTGGAATGATGTCAGTTTCCATGGTTCTAACCAGATCCCTACCCCAGCTCTGGACACTTTGGCCTACACTGGGGTGATGCTGTCTAATTACTATGTCTCTCCAATCTGTACTCCCTCCAGGAGTGCCCTGTTGACAGGGAAACATCCTATTCATACAGGTGTGTGTGTGTGTGTGTGTGTGTGTGTGTGCACTACAGAGTTTGTACATCACCGTGTCTGTGCATGTCTTAGTGTGTGTGTGTGTGTGTGTGTGCATATGGCTCTATTCACAACAGTGGATTAACAGATCCTCATATCAAATGTGACTTACCTGCTTGAATGCTTGTTGCATAATCTCCCATGGAATCTAATCATTGTCTATTCAGGATTTACACGGCAAGCTTTTAACTGTGTCGCCATATTTGACCCGCAGATCTGTTAGTCCACTATTGTGAATGCAGCTTATGTGTGCTGCAGAGTGTGTACGCACAGTGTCTATGCACGTCTTAAGGCGTATTCCCAGAGCTTTTGGATCGATCTATCCCCGCGGGGAGTCTCACTTGATTACTGTCAGATAATCCAGCTTAAATGTCCATCCCGCCTACTACAAGCTGTAAGGGGGTAATTAACTTTCGTGCCCGCTTGGCTGACAGCTATTTAGCGTGAACCCCCAGGGAGTTAGGTCGATCTAAAGTAGATCGATATAATCTCTGGGAATGGGGTCTTAGTATGTGTGTGTATGCCAGTGGTGTGTCATAGAGTGCATTCCCAGAGATTTAGATCGATCCATCCGGATCGACTTAACTCCCTGGGGGTTCACGCTAAATTGCGCTCAGCCAAGCGCGCACTACAGTTAATTACCCCCTTATAGCTTTTAGTAGGCGGGACAGACGCTTAAGCCAGCTAAGCTGACAGTTATCTAGTGCAAGAAGTTATAATGAGAAGGAGTAGAAACAAGGGGTTTCCTTTCATCCTATCCTCGTAACGGGCTTAATCCTAATAATTACCCAGCTTGTGGTCTTAGGGAGAGCTTGTGCCTAATACATATTCAAAAGACCGTTCACGTGGGTTGCTTCAGCCAATTGGGATAAAGCCTCGCGAAGTCTCTAATAATCTCACAGAGAAAACATGGTGGGATTACAGAAAGGTGTAGAGAGAGATTTCAAGCCTGGACTCAACCATTTCGGGAAATAAAACTCAAATCATGCGAGATACATCTTCATTTGTTCTAGAGCCGATCAGTTATACAAAAATTAGTTACACATCAAGAATGTATGAGAACAATTTCACAAACCCACCTTCAACGCTAAAATTTGCACCTGTAGAAGTCTCATATTTATTTTAAATTATTTTTGTCGTGTAAAGGCGTGTAAAGGAAATTTACCTTCATCTAGGAATGACACATTGAATTCACAGCCGTGTGCACAAAACAGTAGTACTTGCAATTTCCGTATGCCAGCCTCGTTTCTTTCTTTTTTGGCACATTATTGCTTATATACCAGGTAGAGCTTAAACAGGAAAATTGGGGAAATGAAAATAAGATATTGCACTTAGTACGATTCTAAATAAAATTTCATTATTACATATTTTTGTTTATATCTTTGTCTATTACATGAGGCCAACTAATAGTAGACTGATAGTTTAAATTCATTAGAAGAAAAAATCAAAGAAATATTTTTATTGATTGATATTGCTTTATTTCAACATTCGAGCAACTTGTATAATATCTAAAACAAAGTACCAGCAATGAAAATATTTCAATATTGTTACACCCAACAGTGATTAAAGCAATACAAAAATGGTTAGTTTTTATTTTGATGTGATGACTATTTTATTTTATACTTTAGACAATTAGCCAGTGAACACTAAATTCCCTTTTAAAACTTGGACCACTAAATTCCCTTTTAAAACTTGCACCTCTTGTGCACTATAGTTTAATATTAGTGGTGGTAAGAAAACAGAGCCTTGTGCCTCATCAAGTTGCTGCTGGAAACAATCATTTTGCCAGCAAAACTAAAGATCTTTCACCTGCATTCTCTTCAACCTGAAATGAGTAAGTGCGGAATTCATTACAAAATATAACTCTATATCCTAAACGAAACTCTGCAAACATCATATTGCAATAAAAAATTGAAAAAAAAATTCCGAGAGTTCCCTGTCATCAAATTTTGGACCCACCATTTTGAAAAAGTCCCATGAAAAGTTGTTTATTTGAAACGATGTTTTTCATCTAAAGGATTGATTCATTTAATACCAAAGTGATGTATTGTAATGATGCACGTCCTTAACTAACCAGAAAAACATAAATTATTTGCATACACCACGTTAAAATTACCAAAAATTGCCCCAAACTGTCACCCAACTGTCTCTAACCAATTTAGGGACCCGCCATTTTGAAAAAGTCGGATGAAAAGTTGTCTATTTGAAACGATGTTTTTCATCTAAAGGATTGACTCATTTAATATCACAATGATGTATTGTAATGGTGCACGTGCTTAACTAACCAGAAAAACATAAATTATATGCATACATCACGTTAAAATTACCAAAAATTGTCCCAAACTGTCACCCAACTGTCTCTTGTGACCCGCCATTTTGAAAAAGTCGGATGAAAAGTTGTCTATTTGAAACGATGTTTTTCATCTAAAAGATTGATTCATTTAATACCAAAGTGATGTATTGTAATGATGCACGTGCTTAACTAACCAGAAAAACATAAATTATGTGCATACATCACGCACTTTAGAAGAAAAAAGTCCTAAACATGGAGGTCCCGCTGAATCGGCCTCAGATCTTCGAGCTAACGCTGCTTTCTGCACTGACAAATTTGACTGACAGCCACCGTATGAACATAAAACAATGCTCAAAGCAGATTATCAACTCTCACTCACCTTTATATCGCTCGACTTGGCGTTTTTCTAAGTATAACTTCCAAATATTCGCATTAAACATGAATAAATCAAGACGTATACGCACTGGTTCAGCTTCTCCGTCTTGAGTCACGCGGAGGCGAGCGGAGGATTAGACCAGTTACGAGGATCGAATTTCAAAGGACGCCGCTTTGAAAAGAATGCTGCGATCTGATTGGACGAGAGAGATAATTGATGTCCCGTTTCTACTCCTTCTCATTATAACTTCTTGTCTAGTGAGACTCCCCACAGGGATAGATCGATCTAAAATCTATGGAAATGGGGTCATGGTGCGTGTGTGTGTCACATAGCATGTGTTTTTGTCATAGTGTGAGTGCCACAGTGTGTGTATGTAGTGTGTCATTGTGTGTGTGTGTATTTTTTTTCTTGAAGTTATGATTTTTTTCTTTTTGTGAAATTTTTCACATTTTGGCATTTTCAAGGTGTGACTTTGAACTCTGATTGGATTAATATCCTTTTTTTTTTTTTTTTTTTTTTTGAAGTCATCCATTTTTTTACATTTTCCCAGTATGTCTGGTGATAATGCTGTTAAGCATTATATGATGTTGATTTTAAATTGACAAAAAATTGCTTATCACTTTTTCCTGCTTCGTCTGAACAACTGACAACTTTGTTGCCTTGTTTTATTCAGTAGGTTGAAATAGCCCAGTTTAAAAGGGACTTACTGTTTATAATCAAAAATAATCTTATGCGACACAAATATGATTAACATTTTTGCTTCAAACCTACTCCTATACAATGGTCTAATGCATATTGTCTATCTTTAAATTGTGAGTCAATATCAAAAACATTACATTGAATTGAAATTCAGGTGGAATTTTTGATGATTTATCAAGAGCATCTGTAAAATAGCAGTTCCTTCTCGCTTTTCATCTTTGCAGTATTTATGTTATATACATGCATATGTTATTACAGCTAATATCTAATGTCATGTATTCTATAAATTAGATAGGCTGGTCACATTCAGACATGAAATAATTTCTGTGCACATGCATAGTGTGTATTTTTTGTAAGCAAAATAAATAAATAAGTAAAATATGAAAGAAAATAAAATAAATATTTTAAGCAAAAGTGTATATATTTTCAGGCCTCCAGCACGGTGTCTTGGCAGGTGCTGCCCCCTATGGTTTGGGACTGAATGAGACCATCATGCCTCAGTATCTGAAGCGGCTCGGTTATGAAACTCACATGGTGGGAAAGGTAATGAGGGAGGATTTTTACTTACAGACAAGTGTCTTTACATATTCTAACAAGAAAAGTATCTGTCAGTGGCCTCGCTGTCGCTGCCCGATGCATGACATTTGCCCCATAACCTCCAAACCATTTTTTTGTTTTACTTTAAAGTAACTGAGTGGCTTTGCTTGGTAAAGAGGCCGGGTGTTTTTAAAAATCGACATGATCTGTTGACATTTGCAGTAATTGTTCTGTTTTTTTTTTTATGTGATTTTTTCCTTTTTCACACATAAGCATTTTCAGTGGCTTTTATATCCCATGGAACTAGGTTTTCAATGTCCATGTTACCTGTAGTACATCATGTAAGAGGATAAGAGTGATCATGCTGTTTTAAAGCATTATTGTATGTAACAGTGCACCAAAATTGGCCAAAACGTTATTCTTTGCATTTTTTCTGCGTAATGTCTGAATGTTTGACAGCTTTGCTGCCTGGTTATCTGCATGGCATCTGTATGTTTGTTAGCTTTGCTGTCTATTTTTAAATTGAAAATTAACTTGAATTAAGAATTGTCTTGACATTCACTGAGAAGAGAAAGGTTTATGGGAGATGTATGCACACCCCCATCATACTGCATATAGATAAAAGTAATCATGAAAAATAATAATATGTTAATAGAATTATTTGTCTCTAAAAGTTCTTCATGATACTAATGGTATTGGATAAGTTATGCATTTTGATATGAAAGCCACTGGGTTTATATATATATATATATATATATATATATATATATATATATATATAATCTCTCTTCATAATTATTTATCACAGTGGCACCTTGGGTTCTTCAAGAAGGAGTACACCCCGACTTTCCGAGGGTTTGACAGCCATTTTGGCTACTGGCTTGGCAAGGAGGGCTACAGCAATCACAAGGCTTTTGCATATGTATGTACCTCAACTAACTAATGAGTAATTTAAAAGATGCTAATTATACTGATTTCAGTATTATGGTATGATGTACAATGTATGCCTTTTGCAGAAATTTCAAACTGTCTTTCATAATCTGTGCTTTTTTATATGGAGCAAACATAGCTTTTCATTTCATCACTCTGTTTGACACAAAAAGAAAGAAAAAAAGATTATTACAAAAATTTATAACATTCATCATGCTTTTCCAGCCAGGAGCTTATGGTCTTGATTTCCGCCGTGATATGGCTCTGCAGTCAAACTACAGTGGGAGATATTCAACAGAACTTTTCACTGAGGAAGCCACCAAAATAATTCAGAGACATGACACCAACAAGGTAAATATTTGGAAATTGTTAACTATGGGTATTTTTTCATTTCACCACCAGCATAGGCATTGCCAATACACATGGTTTGAGTTCCGTCCACTGACTCTGCAGCCACGTCACCCTCACTGCTGCTCCTCCCAGACATGAAGGGCCTGTGTCACCATCTCTTGGATATAGGTCACATACAAATTCAACTTTTGTCTGTTGTGATGATAAACCAAGAACCAATAATTAAAACTATCATCAAAACTATAGCCTGTGTACAATCATAACTCTTGCAGAGAAAACCATCTGTTCCAAAGAAATCACACATTAAATATTTCACAGTTGAATATACCCTTTACCCTGCTTCTGCCCATATAATACAGTGTACTACCACCACATTCACCCAACTCTACTTCTCCACAACTAAGACCCATACATTCACACCTTCCTTAAAAATTTTATGCACTTACAATACCAGGACACGGTATCACCTCTCAGATTCTCTAAGTTAGTTATATATATATATATATATATATATACTTTAAAATATTAGAATTTTCAATTAAATTTTGAGTTATATAGCGTTCATGAAATTGACATCAGGTGGTATATATAAGTTGCCTAGAAAGTTCAGTATTTTTCCAAACTATGCTGGTGAAATCAGTTGGTTAAGTAGTGATGTCATCATACAAGGAGCTTGCCAGAATTTATAGTTGTATCTGTAAATAATGCCTATAATGTATTGTTCTTTATTTCAGCCCCTGTTTCTCTATCTTCCACACCAAGCAGTCCACAGCGCCAATCCATGGGATCCACTTGAAGCACTGGACAAGTATTATAAACTGTTTCCTAACATTCATGATGAAAATAGGAGAAAGTTTGCAGGTAAATAATGCAGCCATGTCAAAACTGAAATGATTTTCTTTTTTGTTATTTTTAGGGTAAGGGGGAGTGTTTTGATGCCTATAATTTTTAAAGCTACTTAAATTGTCTTTTTGGTTATACTTACATCCAGTTTTGTTTGGCAAAATGGGAAAATCTTATCATAAATGTTGTATTTCATCAGTTTACTTCTGATCCCTCCCCCCCCCCCCCCCCCCCAAAAAAAAATCACATCAAATGAAAAAATACATGTGGAGTTTGCAACAGTGCTTTGAAATCTCTGAATTCAAATATTTTGCAGCCATGGCAGCTGCCTTGGATGACTCGGTGAAGAATGTGACCAAAGCTCTGAATGAACGGGGCATGTTGAACAACTCTGTGATAGTGTTCAGCACAGATAATGGTGGTCCTGCTGCTGGATTTAATGCCAACCATGCCTCCAACTGGCCACTGAGGTGCTCATTCTCTCTCTCTCTCTCTCTCTCTCTCTCTCTCTCTCTCATGTATTCACTCAACAAAACTTTTCCTCAGTAATATACTGCTGTACAGGTGTAGCAGCTAAATTTGGCAGTGTATTTGTATGGCCAACATCTTAACATAATATGTCCAAAATTGAGGAATTCTGTCATTTCTTTTTGAATGTCCCTGCATTGGCATTGTACGTACGTTATTGAGAAATTGAAAGAAATGTTGCTAATGAGCTTAATGTCTTATATTTCACTTCTGTACATGTACCTTTCATATTTGTTTTCTAGAGGTGTGAAGACAACACTTTGGGAGGGAGGAGTGAGAGGTGCTGGCTTTATGTGGAGCCCTCTCATCAAAAATTCTGCCAGAAAACTTCCTGATCTCATGCACATCTGTGACTGGCTACCAACCCTGTATCATATTGCCGGAGGTGACTCATCCACACTAAAAAATCTTGACGGATTCAATGTGTGGAATACTCTGTCACAGGATGCCCCCACCCCCAGAGTTGAATTGCTGCATAATATTGATCCCATGTTGAATTATTCAGCTGTAAGGGTTGGCGAGTACAAGCTTATCTTGGGTAATATTTTTGGTGGTACTTGGGATGGCTGGTATGCTCCCGAACAATACCATCTTCTAGATGAAACAGAGCTTGATAGAAACTCACTGCAGTACAAGACATGGCCAGACATTTCTCTAGATTCTGATACAGCAAAAAACATGGTGAAGATGACACAATCTGAGACAGGTAATAAGAAAAATGACATATCACATGAAGTAAAGCCCAATGGAAGAATACTTCTAAAGAGGAGCATTGGATATTCAGACCAAAAGAGTGATTTCATGCCATTTTCTGATAAATTGGCAGCACATTTTGGGATGTCTGCAATTAATTCTGGGAAGCATGCAATGGAATCTGGGAAATCTCTAAAAAATCATGGAATTGAAAATGACGTGGTGTTAGACAAAGAGCTTCTTGGCATTGTGTCCCGATATATTCCAGTAGATGTGGACACGTTTCACCTCACTGTGACTCCAGATGTGGTGACTTGTGGAGCCAAGCCTGCCAATGCTAGTACCAACTGTCAGCCCACCAATTCACCCTGTCTGTACCACATTGTGAAAGACCCTTGCGAGTACAACAATATAGCAAATGAAAATCCACAACTCGTGGCAAAAATGTTGACAAGACTGAGGGAATTCAATGCTACTGCAGTGCCCCCTAGGAATAAACCACAGGACTTGAGAGGCCTCCCTATATTCAATAATGGCGCCTGGGGACCATGGATGGATGGGCTATGAATTTTCTATTTTGTATTCTTTCTGTTTCCCTATTTTTATCTCCTTTAACAGTTTGAATTTTAATTGTTCACAGTCCTTTTGAAATGAAATGACATACTTTGCATGGGTGCTTGATGTTAATTTTTTTTCTGTCTTTTGTATTCTTTCTGTATCCCTATTATTATCTCCTTTAACAGTTTGAACTTGAATTGTTCACAAATCGTCTTGAAATGAAATGATATTCTTTGCATTGGTGCTTGATGTTATAATTATGGATGAAAGCAATCTGAAAGTCTAATGCATTTCTTTTCTCCATCTCTATTATTGGTCTCTGGGTTTAATGTATGTACTGTGCTATTTCTTTCAATCTTGTATGTTTTAATGTATGTTTTCTCCAACTATTTGATCAAAACTGTTTTTGCTTATCATTTGTTAATGATTTTTTACTTAATTTACTGTAGCATAATTTTTCTATAATTGACTCAAAACAATAAAGACTGTCCTTTTGTTGTCAGATTTTAATTTGGTGGTTCTGGTCTGTACATTGTAGATGATGTACTCGGGGATTTTTACAATCCTTGGAAGAAAATCTTAGTTACCTGACACTTTAGGATTAGATGAGATCTGTTAACATGTGAAATAATAAGTTTATACCATAGAAAGCACTTGCCTTTTCTATAAGTTTTCCAGATTTATTTCACTTTTGACTGCTGTCCCTGGAAAGTGGTTTTTGCTTCCTGAAAAAGGGGAAGGCATGTTTGTTATCTTCTATTTCCAATTCCTCAAGCCATCCCTGCTCAATATGCTACATCAACTAAAATTACATATCAAAAATTAGTTCCTTTTTCTAAATGTCCTGGATCTGCCCTTATCAGTATCACCAGGGTGTACATTGGTGGTACTCATGGTTTTAGTCCCGACCAGTCTCATACAGCTCCCCCGGCTCCACGGGGTAGTGTGGGATACAAGTCACCGTTACCTCTTCTCCTCCTAGACCGCAAGGACCTGTGTCCCCATCTCTTGGATTTAGGTCACAACTTGAACCGCCTGGTTTTTCTTTTAAATTTTGTCTCAGGTGGTGCATTGGCCTGGGCGTGACGCTTATTGAAATGCACCCTTGTCAAAATTTTTTTGAAAATTCAATGCTAAATATCTTCCAAACCAAAGGAAATATGGGAAAAATTACTACAGAAGTCAGATCGAAAGTCATATGTAGAGATTTCAAATATGACCTTGGATTTCAAGGTCAAATGGGCCAAATATTTTTTAAAATGGGTTTTTTTTGCAAAACAAAAATTATTTCTGCTGATTTTCAGAAAGTACACAGACCTAAGTAACCTAACCTATTACACTACAGTATGGGCAGGTGTTTCCCTTAACATCATCTTTCATCTTCGTGAATTTGGGGTCAATGGGTGCATTTTCACAGGAGAAGTGGCCATTAGATGCCGAAACTGAAAACTCTCTCTAATATTCTAGAACTGTAAATGCTAGAGATCTCGTTTTTCGCATTTTATAGAGCTTGTCAAGTGCAACACTGAAAGCGGTGTCCATTTGTTTGTTTTCCATACAGATTCTGAGTTGTATTATATCAAAAGTACAGTACAACGTGGTGGTGAAAATGAAATGTTAAATACGGTAATTTCCTGTGAAATTTTGAAAGTCAGGAAAAGATAACATAAGGCTTAGCAAGATACAGACAACTTCCGGTCAAAAATGACAGAATTTCATGAAATTCGAACATTTGGAATTTCTGAGCACCTCAAATTTCATGAATTTCAACCAAAACGATATTTTCTTTATTTCAATTAATTTCTCCTGTACGAAATTCATGGCGCATTACTGCAACTCCAAAATTAGAAAAGATACACCCATTTTAGCCCCTTCTACTACAGTATCTCCAAAACTGGCAGAGATAGGCCCATAGTTACAATTGAACTTGAATAGGATATTGAACGAACAACTTCAATAAATTAACCCAAGAATTTCAAGTCTTTGATTAAACCAGCCCGACTTATTCCACTATTAGTTTATTAATTTTTACACATTATTGAAATCTGGAGTTTTTTTATACTTATGAAGTACTAACAATATATCGTAGATTAAAGCTCAAAAGATTGTTCACGCATTGCAAAAATATGTTTTCAATTTTTATTTGGCAGTTTTAATTGTGTAGTTTATTTAAAAACAACAGTTTTCACGCACGCACCTCTCAATATACAGCGACGGGCTACTTATTGCCCCGGCCCTTTATAAAGTACGAACAAAACCGGTACTTTTTATTTTACCTGGCCACTAACATCATTATCTCGGCATTTTTTCTCTCCGTAGCTCACGAAAAAAAAAAGACAAGGTTTTACTTTTTATACCATTCGTTTTTTAAAAATGATCCAAAAATATTCATTGGGTGTAAAAGAACAACGTTATACCATTCGTTTTTTAAAAATGATCCAAAAATATTCATTGGGTGTAAAAGAATAACATTAATTCATGTATAGTCATTTTACATCATATCCAGAAAAAGAATGACAACTGATTTTTATCACAATTAAAAACGCCTGTGAAAGAACCCGGGACTCTTTCATGTTGTTAAATTTCAGTCTCTCGATTGAAATAAAGAACCCGACGTTTTTTTAGCGCTGCAAAAAGAAAAAGAAAATAAACTACCCCCTACCTCCAGAATGTTACGACGTATTTTTATAGACGGGTATGAATCAAATTCAAACAGGCTTATTCAACTTTGATGGAAGCTGTCAAGCGCACACGACTATGAATGACAGTTTTTTAAACAAACGTCAAACACAATTACTACACTCTTCTCTCCGAACATTTAAAATTCCAATATCCTTTGATTGACAAGATGACAATCAAATTCGTTAGTTTTGTTAGTTGTTGTCAAGTAATAACAGTTTGATTGGCAGGTTATATAAACAAACGTTAATTACAACCATTACACAGTGGAACACTATAGTCATCCAACACGTTTAGTTCAAGCTTCCTGCATCCTTTGATTGACAAGGTGTCAATCAAATTCAGTTAGTTTTGATAGTTGCTGTCAAGTTATAACAGCTTGATTGACAGGTTATATAAACAAACTGTGCTTTCTCTCGCTGTGAAACAGTGAGTACGCCGAAAGAGAGTGCTAAAATCTGAAGTTAGTAGTTAACTTGCAAAATATTTCAAGAGAATATATACAACATGTTTCCAAAACTAGTTTTCTTTCTGAACCCCGACACTCTAGATTACAAACTATTTTGTAAAAAGAATAAATTAAGCAAAAGAAACCACTTTAAAAATAGTTTCAAGTAAAGAAACATGACATTTGACGTTATTCTGGAGGTAGCGCATGGGTCATTTCAAAATTAGTACAACTATGTGCCCTAGTATGTGCGTGGAAGAAGGAAGAATAAATGTATTTGCATTATGTGTGGAATATTGGCAGATTCTTTTACTGTCAAAGTGTACTTTCTGCAAAATAAAGAAAGAAAGAAAGAAATAAAACGATACTAATTCATCCTCATTAAAGGTGACATTCGTGTTGTGGTTGAGGTAGGTGGTTTAATTTTTGCGAGGCTAAATGTTAGCAAGGACCTATGATAATAAGTGGATGGGAAACAAAAATATAACTGTCAAAAAAAAACATTACTATCCTATTTAACAAACAAACCACTACTTCGCTCTGGTAACAATTTTGTTAGTTTATTTTACTGCAATAAAGCGTGGATAAAATAGTTCAAAACGCCATCACAATGCAGTTGTTTTAGCGACTTCAGCTGCTGGGGTTAGGTGAAGGGGCGAGGGCAGGGCGGATCCAGGATTATTAGAAGGGGGGGAGTCCGGAACGACAGGCTTCGGATGCGAAGCCCCTGACTTACTGGGCACATCAATTTGAAAGCACAAGATTTTTATTTAAAAGCAGCAGAAGAAAAGAAACTACAGATAAAAAGACATAAAAAACTATAATTCAAAATTTGGAAATTCACAAAGTCGTACAACACTGTTGATGGGACAAAGAAAGCAAAAATAAAGGAAGTGGACCACACAGACATTGACCATCCTGTTTTGCCCTGCAAAGATTTTAATGTTCTAATCAAAGGACAAGAAACTCTGTATGAAGTATACACAACAGTAGGGGCGGATCCAGGATTATATGAAGGGGAAGGGGGGAGGGTCCGCGGATGCGAAGCCGACCTCCCCCCCTCTTAATCTGCCATTGAACAGGAGAGATTTTGAGACACCAGTTTAAAGCAGAAGTGATATTAGACTTGTTTCATGTGAACTTCATGAAAATTTACCACAAATAGTTTTATCCATGCAGAATCTCTTCAGTTGGACGTTTACCTCAATAATCCTCCAAAAGGTCTGCAGAAAGGTAGTGCTGAAAGCTACTGCATATCTTCTTTCTCAGGACATGGAAGTATATGTAGTTCCATGCTCAAAATGACCAATACTGTTGCATTATCACAATAATTATGGACAGGTGAGCGAACATTCTCTCTCTAAACCAATATCCTTCCCAAAGTGTTGACTGGACAATAGTATTAGGTCTTGGCGCATTTTGCAGTGGTTCTGGGAGGAGTCAGACACTAAAGGACGAATGGCTAAATGATATGTAGCAGTCAAAAGATCACAATTAATGTTTTAACAAATGGCAGAAACGTTTTACCATATAGACTCCCTGTTCTTTGTGGAAACTTTCAACAGCAACTCATCACTCAATATAGCCATATCTGTATGGAATTTGTTGGAATTTGCATAACGACAAGTCACTCAGCACAGCGCCAATTATCTTCTTGACTGGTCACTTGACAACTGGACCCTGTAAGAAGAGGACGCAGGACAGGTGTGGTGAAGTGGTGAAGAACAGATCATTCAAACAAAATTTCAGACCTATCATTCATTTCCAACTCAACATAATAAGATTTTTGACAGCCTTGGCAGTACATGTATGAAATCTCGTTAGATTAAATCGTTCTCTAAGCGACAACTGCTTTTTACATTCAAATTAAAAAAAGTTGATATCGCCCCTTGGCCTAACCTCAAGGGCAGTGAGCTCCAAAGACGAAGGTACGTTGAATAGAATGATCATTCTGACATTTTGTCACCTTTACACGCGTGACCTTTATACTTATAGTAATATGTACCCGGAATAACTACATTGCTTTCTTTGTCCCAGATGTGTCCATAAAATAAAGCACAGGCGCTAAGCTTATTTATGCCCCGTTCTGGTGAGTTTTTCTATGCATATAACACCAAAATGCCTAATGCATAGATAACATTAGCCACGGACATGGTGCAATGAAATCGTATACGATTTTCCGTGCGATTTTTATGGCACAGTAAGTGCTTCGCAGACTACGACTACGGCGAGTACGTTTACAATGCGGGTGTCGTGCGTGTCATTTTGTCGACATGACCTTGAGGTCATAAAGGGAAAATTCGGTTTGTCGGTTGAAAAATGATCGTATGGAGCCTTTTCAGTCTCAGAGCGGTTGCCGTACCCTTCCGTGCGACATACTTGAAGATCGACTTGTTATCGCGGCAGACCCCTACTGACTTTAGCACCCATGTGATCTGAATAACAAAATGCGCAGCTTTTAAATTCGTGCGAGTGAATTACACCTTTAAACAATATTTATATTTTTACACCTCCTAAAACCAGAAAAGTGGGAGGAAAAGAGACCAACAATAGGTTCAAGCGTTATCACGATCACCGCAAGTCTCCCGAACAATGCCGAAACTGTGCCATGCCATCTACAATAATACTAAGGCCTACGGGCTTATGATTTTCAAAATTTGTCAAAAGTTTTAGCTTGACAAAATCGGAGAGGCTATGGAGGCCGTAAATCCGTACTTTTACGTTTTTTTTTTTTTTTTTTGTTTTTTTTTTTTTTTTTTTTGTTTTTGTTTTTTTGCGAGTGTAAATAGTGATTAACAAAAAATCTTGCGGTTGTAAACGAATACCACAAATGCACGTTATTTGGAATTTATTTAAACATATCTGTTTTTTCCGTGGTGAAAATTGGCAATTTTCTTGAAAATTATCTTCTAAAAACATTATCCAATGCTGTCTGATATTATCAGTTTCTTTATTTCGTGCAGTATTGCGATGATCAGGAGAAAACGACTCAATGGGTGGTACCCGGAACTTAGCATCTCAGCCAGCACTGTTATTAATATCCTATTACCCTATCGACAGCACAGCTCACATTTACTTCCATCTTTGTACCCTGTAGCTGAGGATGCGACTCCCCACGAGATGACGACTCTACTTCAGTATAGCCTTGTTAATTAGATTTTCGCCAATTGTCTTAAGTTGTTCAGTTTTAATTTCTAAGTCCATATATTTTTCAGTCTCTCCATTTTCCTTGTAAATAATCTTTTCTATGATCTGAAGGGATGTTTAGCCATAAAATCGTGATATTTATTTTATTTTTTTAAACACTTTCTCAATAGTTGGACTATAAGCGTGACTTGGGTTTTGTAATCGCAGGGCATTTCTAAATGGACTTCTAAATGGGTAAATATAAAAATGCTTCTTTTCATAATCTATTTCATTACACCCGATACACGAACGGACCCTCAGAGAGTATAAGGTATTTCAAGGAAGGGGGTATACAGTGAAATACATTTACTTAGCATTATATTGTAGGAGCCCCAGGGTAAAGCCTGTGGTTATAAAAGGCCCAATCCCCATTAATATTAACTACCAGGGTTCAGACATCTCTGGCTAACTCCTGGTAGACCGCAAAGACGGAAAGAGATTGTCACGGTATCAGGAGACGTGGTCCAATTCCAATGAACAGTGACGGAAGCGAATTTTAAATTCCGATTGGAAAGTACAGTAATAGCCGTGGCAGATGCAGTAAAATTGAAGTCATTAAAGGTCCCGTTTTACAATAACAATATTTCGTACTAAAATTTTGTTTGCTATTCAGTGTGTTTGCTGTGAAAGATAGAGCTCGTGTCTAAAACTAATACTGATATAATAGTTAAATAATTAATATAATGTTTAAAATTAATATGATAGTTTGATTGCCACGGTTATTCATAGATGAAGTTATGGCTGCCAGAATGGTGACGGTAGCTCGAAGGAAATGCCCTTATGGAATTATCTTTTCTTAAAAGTCACAGAACCACGCAAACCCACACACACACACACACACACACACACACAGAGAGAGAGAGAGAGAGAGAGAGAGGTGCATGTATAAACTCGTTAAAATGATTGCGGTTAAAACAACTTGATAAATAGGGACCCATATTTACAGCGATGTTTACTTTGTATTAAAAAGTGCTACGAAAAACCACCAATTTTGCATAATTATATGTTGCAAGACACAAATGGACCGTTTTCCCCAAAAAATTACGTTAGACAAGCAACGCCAAAAGCTATAAAAACGAAGAAAAAATTCTCAATGTTCATTACATCAACACCAATTTCACTAGCGTCAAATGAGAGCAGCAAGATGTGGAAGCAAACGCTGGTACTTGTGTTAATCGTTGCCGTGGTTTGCGCTACACAGACGTCTTACAACAGATATCCGTACAAAAAAGGCTACAGCGGTTACCGTGGCAACCAGCTTGGCGGTTACCACGGTGGTAAATTTTTGAGCAACAGATACAAAGGTTACCATGGTGGCTATGGTGGGTTATACAGTTACTATGGTAACTACCGCAGCCGTACACGTTACGGCAGAAAATATCGCAGACCAAGCTACAATTTTAAACGAAAACCAACTTGGTACACGAAAAAGTACAGACACCCGTATTACTGAGCAGTTGAGAGAAATGAGTTTAGATTTTCGGCGCAAATAGAAGGTAAGTATTTTTTACTACTTTGTTAATGTAGAGAATACTATTACTAAGAATCTGGTTCTCAGTTAAGTACTGGGCATTCGCACAGTATGGCCTGTTACAAAGATTGATGAAAGACGACCCCAGTGGTAAGAGTAATTGAAGCCTGCTTCATACTTTCGCTGCAATGGTGATGAATGGAGAAGTCTTATTTCGTGGTATTTGAAACGCGTCACTTCTTTAGCAATGAAATTTTTTAATGAATAGTCATAGTAACATTTGGTGTAATCAGCATTTTACAGGTGTCACGTTAATTACACATACATTACAGAGTTAAAATATCATTTTTCAACAAGCCGAAGCCTACATGTACATTAAATATAAATCGACCGATGATCCCTTGTAGGGCATAACGCATATATTGTGGTGCATTTTAAAGCCCTTTTCTGGCTGATCGACACACACACACACACACACACACACACACACAATGGTTTAACCCTTGGCATGTCGACATTATTTGAGTCGTATAACGCTCGCTGTAAGTAATTTAAACATTTTTGTTTGCTCGTTTCAGGTTGAAGGCGTTAGTCTCGTGACATAGCTGAAGCAGTATCTCTGATATTTGGCTGTCATTTTATCAATCTTTATTCAATATTCAACGTTGATGCGGTTACGTCCAATCTTGAAGGGCATCGGAAACGTAGATTCAGTTTGAGAGTAAGGCTGGAAAAAGAAGTTCTTGGCTGGAATTTGCTTGAAAAAAGATGCAGCTCGTTTCACCGATACCACAAGGGTGTCCTTAAACTGGACGGAAAAGTAGAGACAATTTACGGACCTCTATAGTTATCATTTTCACATACATTCGTGCAGGACTCCGTTTAACATAGATCTTCAGTCAATTAAAATGAAGCACGCTTTTATCTCTACCTCATCTTAGTGTGCGCCATTTGTTTTTCTTTTAACGGAAAAAGCTTCTTTGTGTGCTAGCGTAATACTATTACAATGATTTATCTATCACCCAAAGTACTTAATATTTACGGTTTCACAAGTTGAGGCAAGTTTTTAATTTTAGGTCTCATAAGTTGAAGCAAGTTTCTATTTTAAAAGTAGGCCCCCGATCTGCACTTAAAGGGATAATTGGTCTTGCATTTTTACATTTTTCATATTCAGCAAAAGAGGTTGAAAACCCGAGATTTCCCCCAATATACTTTGATGCGTCTTCAAATAAAGGCAAATAAATCATTGATTTCTGTCCTATCCTTTGTTGCCTTTGCCTTGGACTAGTCAAACGATGGGTCCGACATGCTACCAACATTACCTTGTTCATTCAAAACAACATTAAAAAGTTCATTTCTTTAACTTTTGCAAATTTATTTGGTACAAACAAAATTCACCTTCGTTTTCCCCACCTGCGAGCTCGTCTTGTCAGTGACGCGGAATTTACAATTTTTTATACGGGCCAGCTGCTAATGTCATACACATTACGTACTTCATCGTATCAGACTAATCACATCCGTCTTAGTCTGATACCACATTTGAATATTCTGTCGTATGTAACAGAAATTTTGTAGGAACTCCATGAAGTAGATCATTCATCAAATGTTCTAAATAAGTTATTCATAAACTAAATTACTACCACCCTTGTTAACAAAAAAGAAGTCTGTTTACTGACAACAATTATCAAATAAATCAAAACTTTCAATTTTATTAAGATTTGTTATATTCATCATACTAAGTATGTAACATTTATATAAACAAGGCAGCAAAGCTGTCAAATGTACAGACAAAAAACAGAAAATAAAGATGCAAAATAGGTCATTTTGTCAATTTTGATGCAATAATAAATAATGCTTATAATAGCACTGTCAGTCAACACTGAATTTTAATCATGCACAACAGGTAACATGGTCAATAACAGGAGTGGACCCAGAGATATTGCAAAATTTACCTGCATAATTATCACTGCTTCCTTATTATTAATCTAGCAGACTGGCTTAATCTTTGGGAGTTTACAGGGAAATATCAACAACTGTGCTTTATGTAATCTCATTTAATAACCTATTAATTAGGCAAATGACTTTATAACTCTGAACTTAGCTTAGTGATACCAAGGGAAATTTACAGACTGACCCTCTCAAAGGTCTTTCAGGCCCATAAGTCACATCTTAAGAAAAGCACAAAGTAATAATGCACAAAATAGGATGCTGTCAATTCTGATGCAATAATATATTACGCTTAACTGCAAAGTCAACATCAAATTTAAATTATGCAAAACAGGTAATACCGATGAAAGTAAAAGCAGGCCCATGAGAGTTCAAGTTCATACTTAGAAAATGCCAGAATGAGAAAAATGAGAATTTCACAAAAAGTTGCGTTAATTCAATAAAAAATGATAATCCAATAGAGCTGGTTTTCTTATTTGAGCTGTATGTCAATCCTAAGAATCATTCTTTTAAGCTAAAAAAATAATAAGTAACACAGTTTGCTTTTTATCATAACGTTTGTGATGACAGTGCACGAAGTTGGCTTTTTGTCAATTTTGATGCAATATTACATAATGATTAACTATAATTACCACCATTTATTTTTATTAATAACGTGGTCATTTAGAAAATTTGATTACCACTGGGCTTCATGACCATGGGAGTTCCAAGTCCCACATTGAAAATGCCAATATATGAAAGATAACAACTTCACAAACATGTACAACAGAAAAAGAAACCAATTAGATTGCTTTTCCAACACAGGCTGCATTTTAGACCTGTGTTTCTTTCCTGTAAGTTTTAAGAAGAGTAAGTAACATGGTTTTTCTTTAATGGTCACTATAAAAGCAGTGTCCAAAATAGAGGTTTCTTCATTTTCGTTGCAATATTACATAATGCATAATGACCATCAATTTTAATAATGAAATAAAATTATCATGGATATTCAGTCTAGCAAAGGTCTTCAAACCCATGGAAGTTCAAAGTCACACCATGAAAATGTCGATATGTGAAAAATTTAAGGATGAGTGCAGATAACCATTGGCAAAGTGTCCATCGTCAATTTTTTAAAATAATTTGCTATTATAAAGTTTATGCATATATTTGTTGTGTGAAAAAATATTATTTGGTTTGAGGCATCGTTTGAGGCATCGTATTTTTAATGAGTAATATGTGGGGGTGGAGGTAACCAGATTTACCTGTTGTATGCAGTCTAATATGAATCAGAGCAAGTTATTTCAGCATATATATTGCATAAATAATTTTTTCTAATGAAACTTGTCTTGTGGTGAAAATAAGAGTTATATGTTAAATAATTGCGATGTGGCACAAGTAAATGGGAAAGTAATTGTTTTTTTTTGTTTGTTTGTTTGTTTTTTTTTAATCCTAGAGAAGAGAGGGAGGGGTGGTGTATTACAATATTTTCTCACAGAAACCATCACTGATTTCACTTAACTGTATAAAAGTCTTGTAACTAGAAAAACTTGTATCAGCGTATTTATTAATTTTATATAACTTTTCTCACAGACCAGCATTTGTTGGTCTAAATAATTATTTTGTTAACCAATACACATTTTGTACAAAGCCCTATAGAATAGTAAAAAATGCTAAAAGCAAAAGGCTGTTACAGTAACACAAAAAAAATCATGTGTTAAAGCACTCTAAACACCTATTTGGAATGTTTCCATTAACCATACAATAAACAAGGTATAAATTGTACCAAAATAATGATAAGGTAAAAGTAAAAACTAAATGAAAATATAGTACACATAATAACAGTAATGGCCAATAATCTGTATGACAATGAAAATAAATCACCTAAAAGTACTTCATATCTGATAATGTATGTGATAAAGACCTTGTATAGAAAGCAATGCAAGAGTTATTTTATACAAAATATATAAATATGAGAATAAAAAATGTATAATAAACAATAGATAATTAATCAGATGTGCTGTCTGAAACACTTTCTGCCTCGCTAATACTCTCACCACTTGATGTTGGTAAATGCAAGAAGTTATAATGAGACTCTTTATAACTTCTTGGTAAATGTGAGGCATCCTACCTCCCTACCTCCCCCCCCCCCACGCACACACACACAAACACACACGCGAAAGTTTTTTTAAACCATGCCAGTTCTGCACTGTGAATAGGGGAACTATGGGTCGCTGCATGCCATCTTCTTTCAAGCAAATCAAAGAAATGTTAAAATATTTAAGCAATTATAAATAGTAACTAAAACATTTTAATTTAAAAATCACACCAAGCATATTATCTTTTCGTTATCCTTTCTCCTTGCAAAATCAAAGCAACCAAAAAAACTGGACAACTCCACATAAATATTAATAGCAAAAATGTATTATCACTTTATCTTTATTGTCATCATCTGTGAAACAAGATATGAAATGAAATTTTCTTCAAAGTGCATTGTGGATCAGTGTATATTGTGGATAAGTGTTCCAGTGTACGCGGACAAGGTCGTTCAATGGCGGCCTGGGGCAGGTTAGTAAACTTCAAGTTGATATCATGTCAACAAGATGCAAGGACACTGTCAATTACAATTAGGGGAGAGGCATGCGTGGTTTCCCTTCAAAAACTATTATAGCCTAACATTGATTCTTCCCTCCGAAGTAATTGTGTGGTTTTTTTCTTTTTAAACAAAAAAGTTAAGGTATGAAAACGCTGAATGTATTTCAAACGTAGGTGTATATACAATACAAATAATGAAATCTGTGTCTCACTCTCACACGACACCCCCGCGTCCAAACTGACAGGATGGTGGCGACAGCAACGCCCCCAGTCGACAATCTAAGATTGGAAGTCTATGAGCGATAGACTAATTAATGCCAAATTTCCGCATGACAACGATTTATAGACTCCCGGGAATTATTTTCCCTCAACGCTCTTTGTCGCGCTGGCGGTCAATGCAGCATTTATTTCAAAACAAGTTGACCGCAAATTAAGCACGATTTTGCACCTTCAAGTTCCGTGTCACGTTTTCATATCATGCATCTTTTATTTCTACAAGTATTCTCTGCCCAAAATGCGTAAAAAAAGAGAGTTATCTTACCAGGTTGTTTAGAAAACTTATTTTTCCTCCGACTACACGTCTTCTCTCCCGTTCACCTCCAGGTTAAAATGACCACTCAGCTTCGCTTCTAACACCACTACACGTCACTTCCGGGCACAATCAGTCTTCTCCGATTCCCTTTATTAACACACGTAGGAACTGCAAGTCTTCAAAATGGTTGAATAAGTTTAAATCAGTGAAAAGGGATCCAAAAAATATTTTTTCATTTTAATACTTATCATTCATCAGCTTTTGCATTTTCCATCTATTTTATCTCAGCTGCTTATGATAAGTGTTTAAATCATCAATTAATTCTCGTAAAATATAAATAGTTTAAGTCATGAATAATCCTTAGATATACACCCAATGCATATTTTCAAAGATGCCAGTGTGTTATTGTGATGTTATACAAGTTGTTATTATTTTAACAAAAGTTAAAAGAAAATGATAAAAAAAAAACACCAGACTAAGATATGGGTCCCGTGACAATCTTCCTTCTACAATTTAAGTGTGAATTACTAGAAACTATGAAAACAGGAACTCACAAACAATATTACAATCACCATTTACCGAATCTGTATTAATTATTACTTTCAACCTTAAAACATTTAAGTCAACCATGAAACAATCTATAAGAGAATTGAATTGTGTTAATGGTATGGCAACTCCTGAGAACATCTTCAGTTATAATATAATGGCAGTGTTCCAAATTAAAACCACGATACATATTAAATACAGGCTTGCTTAAATCTTAAACGGAAAGGAAGTATTATCAAGTGTTGCACCTGCTCAGCAAAGCTGCAAATTTTATTTTGCAGCATCACAATTTCACTAGCACAAATCAGTAATAATTGTTAGTATATTTGTAACATATTTAATATTCGTCATTTGCCTCTAATCTTCGCTTAACATTATTAAAATATTACCACACATATTTGTGATAAATGTATGCATATTTGTAATAACTAAATTTTGTCATTTGCTACGGGAATGGGGGGGGGGGGTCTTAAAAATAAAAATTTTGGGCCGCAATTCCCACAGCAAATATGAAGGAGTACCAGTAGATAAGGCCGGTGCCATGAAACTGAGGGTCCGTGTGACAGAAAGTCCGTCCTCCATATAGTTAGGGTTAGTTTGACCTAAGTAGGTCAAAATCTAGGGCGAGGCTCACTTGTACAAATGAATGGGAAGCGGACTCTCTGTCATGGGGGACTTTCTGGTACATGTCACCGGTGATGGCACAGAAATGGGAAAATTCTTGGTTTTGTCTAGTTTTTCTTGCATTATACATAATATAAATATATATAAAATCTGATTCTCAAAATAAATGCAATCGGCAAGTATTTTGCTACAGGGATGGGAGTGAGGTGTTCTTAAGAATAAAAAAATTGGGCCTTAATTCCCTCAGAAAATATAAAATAGTGCCAGTAGATAAGGACAATAATGGCACAAGGATGGAAAAAATCTTGGTTTTGTCTAGTTTTGCTTGCTATATGCATTTATATAAAAAATTGGGCCTCAATTCCCACAGCAAAAAAAAAAAAAAAAAAAAAAATAGTGCCAGTAGATAAGGATAACAATGGCACAGGAATGGGAAAAACTAGTTTTTTTCTCGTTTTACTTGTGTTATAGTCAAGAACATATACATTTATACACAATGTACCCCTTCGTTAACATTAAGAGGTGTTGGGTTCTTAAATCTACAGTGGGATTTATTTAAGTAAGATAGTTACTTCTCTAATTTGACTCAGGAAAGTCTAGGTAACGGCTCAAGGTATTCCTGGGGCTCCGTAACTTAAAAGCATCGCGTATTGCGAACGGCTATATCACATAGAGGCTACAGTGTATTACATGGGGCGAGCATGGGCAAGTAATGGAATCGAGACGCTTGCGCTCGGTCGCAATGCGCGCTGCTTTCGAGTTACGGGGCCCGGGAGAGCAAAGTAACGCAGCACCACAGCTTTGTATCCAAAAACCAAAATTCAACTCATTACCTGGACATCGGCTAGTTTCATGGTAGAAATTGGAGTGACAGAAATAGTGACGAGATTGTAAAAGTTTAAGTGAGAGGCGAAAGAGGATAATTTCTACTAATGATTAAACGAGCATACATGCGAGTCCATTTAAATTTATTTGCAAGTCTCGCTTTTTTTTAGCGATCTGTACACGACCACTTTTTTTACAAAAAAAAAAGAAAGAAAGAAAATTATAGAATATTTTTTATTCAACTATTATGTACAATTTTGAATATTTACAGTTGATTTAAAAAGGACTAATAATCAGTAATGAACTACGTAAACGCAATGAATTAATACATAGCAGTATTATCAAAAGTTGCAAGATTTTCCATCGTCTTCATCCAGCGTCGGAACGCACACAGTCCGATAATGCAGGTCTTGTGGTCGAAAACTGGTACCAGATGCTCTCGGGCCGTGGGGAAAAACCCGTCTAAACCCTTTGTGGGGAATGCCGGGAAAGTGCCCACGCCCGGATAATTCGGTCCTTATAACATGACAAAATCGGTTTCTATTGGCACGGCGCTGCGTACAGTTCAAGAATCGTCCCGTTTTAGACAGCATTGTGTGACGGAATAACCTTTGTGTTGACTAACTATTCTATATATATACTATACACGAGGTGAAGCATAAAAACTTATTAAAGTAATTCTTACAGAAAAAGGCACTGAAGCCAATAAAAAACTAACAAGAGACATAACAATTAAACAGAATCATTTTGACTTTATCTTGGAGAATTAAAACCATAAATAAAGTTAATCATTTTACAACTGCAAGCATCTTTCAAAACTTGATTATAGTTCTCTTTATGATAAAATGCAAACAGATTCAAGTAATATGATTATAACTCGGGAATATCAATGATTTCAACTAAACTTTGATATATAATTCGACTAAAAATACCAGGTTTCTAAAATGTAACTTTGCACTGAAATCGCAACTACCTGCATGATACAAGTACAGAATAAAGCAAGCTTGCTTCAAAATATTTCGGATCTCACATTACACTGTATGACCGCCCATGTAAATTTCAATCTGAATTTTTTTGATCCGGAGAAAAGGTGCATATGTGATGAAGTGGATGTATTTGTCAAGTATAACACTTGAGAAAATCTGAATATTAGTAATGTGATCTCTATCTTGAGAGATGACAGCATCTCTCAAGAAGAGCAGACTGTACAAAAAATATAATGAAATATTTTCTCACACGTAAAATATTTCATTACAATGTAAAATCTCTTCATGTAAAAGCGTTTACATGAAGTCAGATTTTACAAAGATGTGAGGTTTGTTAGTAAGGTTAGTGTGCAGGTTAAGACCTTTTCAAATGCCATACTGACAAACAACTCCACATCATCAAAAGCACAAATTTGAAAAATGACCATCTCAGATTGAAACAAAACACAGACGACCACAAGTGGTGGGAATGTTTTTGTGAGCAAAAAACTATCTGCATTCAGAATGTGGATAAAGCAACTCTATATTCAAATTTATTAATATAATAATTATAGCAACTGTAGAGGTAGACTTTTCCTACAGAAGCACACATCTTATACAATTGATCTTGTATGGAATGAAGAATTATCTTGAACCTCAGTTTTCTCTTCTGTTATTGAAATAAAATGGTTCACTGCATAAGGCATAAAATACAAATGAAATTTGATGCAATTTCACCTTGACATGTTTGTGACCCATGAACCCCAAATATTCTCAGCATCCAAAAGACTGATACATTATTAGACTGTATTCCCACTACATTCAGTACTGTATATTGCCTTCATTACCATTCCACATTCTTTATATTTGTTTGCAGAACAAGCCGTGTCCTTCAACACCAAAACTCGTGGGATGTCCGAGCATCCATGAAAGTGTCCACAGGGCTCCTTGCTAACGCTGTACAGTGTTCAACATCTTGGACATTTGGTCTTGGGTCGACGTTATCTGACATCATGCAGGCGTAATTATTGGAAAACTCCCAATTCGTAGCCTACAAATGAAATCCAACTTTTACTCAAAAGTATGAAAAGCTATATCGAAAGCTTGCAGTAACTGCAACAAAGAAAGTATATCACTGATATTTACACACCGTTAACATTAATGAAAAGCTTGGTTCTTAAAATGATCAGAGCGTTATTTCCAAATGTACAGTGAAATATGCTTCCTTTATTGAAATATATATATCAACTTTTTAGAGTAAGTAGACAGCAGTCTTCAAAAAATAAATTATTTCAAACATTTGACAAAAAAGTAAGAAAAGATGTTGCTATATTGAATATTGTAATGTTAGCCTACATGTTAAATTGTTGACTGTCTGTGCTACTTCTAATTCTACTGTTTGTTTACATAGGATGTAGTTTTTGATCACTGTCAATAATAAGAAATGCCATAATACACCAATAATAATACTTAAAAAATTCAGAACCACTTTTCTTAAGTTGTTGATCCCCAATAACTTACAAAGTTATCTGTATAAAGATCCCTCAGTCCTGAAGAAGTGTTTCATCTGGAGGTTTGGTAGTTGCAATCTTCATTTTTAGAATCCACCACTTTTGGTAGCCTGCAAATTTAAATTATTACTTCAAAATGTAATAAAAGTCAACCATTTGTATATGAAATGTGTTTGTAAAGTTTCAGCAGTTTGATGGGAAATAAATATAAAAAGCACTTTTGTCACAAACTTGGAAAAAACATTCAAGCGAAATATTTTGACATGCCACTGGCGACCTTCAGACTTAATGTCACAATGGGGTATTGCACAAATTAGTTTTAACGAAGGAAAAGGAACACTAACAGCATTTAAACGACTCTACTCAAAGACAAGTTTAAGTAAAGCCTGAACAATCTAGATCCAGCGGGAGGAGTGTACTAGTATTCCATCAAGTGTTTAATTTGTGAAGGATTTATATGGGAGAGACAAAGAGAAAGTTGAACGTTAGAGTTAAAGAACACGGGAAGGAATAAGAAAGGGTACCCGAAGAGGGAAAAATACACTACAGCCCAAGGTAGCCTTCTGCTACAACGAACCATCACAAAAAAACATTGATTGGGAGAGTGCCAAGATTCTACAAAAAGAAAGTGACTGGAGAACAAGAGGCTTAAAGGGAGGCATATAAACCAGGAAAATGCCTAACAATCTGAACAATATAGAGAGATGGAAATAAATACTCACTTCTACGGTGGCCTTTTATTACCACAACCACAGCACTGGAGGTGGGGGTGGTAGCTGCTAGTATACAATTTCTGGACCAGTGACAACGTCCCGGAGTCACATTGGTGGTGGGTGGTGGGGGCGGTAGCTCCAAGTAATCTGGACCACTGACCACGCCTCGGAGTCACATTGTTGGTGGTGGGTGGTGGGGGCGGTAGCTCCAAGTAATCTGGTCCACTGACCACGCCTCGGAGTCACATTGTTGGTGGTGGGTGGTGGGGGCTGTAGCTCCAAGTAATCTGGACCAGTGACCACGCCCCGGAGTCACATTGGTGGCGGTGGGTGGTGGGGGCGGTAGCTCCAAGTAATCTGGACCAGTGACCACACCTCGGAGTCACATTGGTGGTGGTGGGTGGTGGGGGCGGTAGCTCCAAGTTATCTGGACCAGTGACAACGTCCTGCAGAATATTGAGACTGTTGAGGATCTGAAAGTTGACGAATGGCATGTCAAAATATTTTGCATGAATGATAAGGTTTTTCCACATCTGTGACAAATTAAAAGAGCTTTTTACCTGTGAAAAATGAGCATTGAATTTGCTAGAGTAAATTGTAAATAGAAAACAAATGCCTGCACCGAGTGACAGGTCCCAAACATTCTTAAAACAATTGTCTAAGACCTTGCACAAAATGCTCAGTTTGTTGGAGTTGCACTGATAAAAGATTTGTATTATCTATACAATGAATGACAATCTAGTTCATTTACCCTTATCCTGTCCCATAACTTACCTTGAATGCTCTCTAATCACAACTACTGAAGGGCTCTTGAAACACTATACGATATAGCTGACATGGCTTTCTCCATTTTAGCCTTGTTAACCTTGTTAAAATGGACCGTCATCAGGACAGGCGCTCGCCAATGCTATCTGCCTCAACTACAAAATAAAAAATTTTAAGTCAAAAGTTTCCCTCTTTACTTCTCCCACCCAAATCCAATCTACTAACCATAAATATCTTAATCCTAGGAGTGGGTCATGGGTAAAAGACATTGCCTTCTAAATGTGAGCTGTCAAATTAATGTGGCTAACGGTTTTTAGTTTTTCAAGGTATGAAAAATCACTTAAGTGTTTTGTTTCCCCCAAAAAACATGAGTGATATGTACCTTTTAAGGCTTGATAGGTTTCCATCTCTGTGAAACGCCATATGCTTCTGATGCTCCCCCATGCAGCCCCCTAACATACAGACCATGGAAGGACTCAACCATGCACCAAGGATTGAATGTGACCCTCTTCTTGCACCTCTTTCAAAAAAGCGGGACTTTATCAGGAATTGCCCTAATTGAGTTCTGTAAATAGAAAGGAAAATTTGATTAGTTTTCAAAAATTGTATATCAAAAGCAGTCTGCAGCCAGAAAAATTGTTGGAATCGGTAGATTTCCAGAATGTGTCAATTTGGTGACATGGCTGTTAGATTTTTTCTATAAGTATGAAGAAGAGCTTTTGATTTATTTTAAATGTAACTGTTACATCATGATTCGAGAAAAATGTCCAGGTCTTGTTAATACAAATATTAATGCAATCCAGTCTAGTCCTATTGAACTTTGTATTCGAACCAGTGAATCAAGATTCAGACATCTATATCTAGTTTTTAGGAAAGAAGGTGGACTGAATGGCCAGTAGGGTGAAAAGTTTATGGCACAGACTGCTGCTGAAAAATTAATTTTAGTGTATTGTTCTCGCCAGTAACACGGGTTACCTTGCAGGTTTTTCTGCCTCAGTGAAACACCATATGCTTCAGACGCTTCTCCAATGCAGCCTCTTCAACAGACCGTGGCAGGACTCACTGGCACCAAGGATTGAGGGATGTATCGGAAGTGTGCACGTGTCCCTCTTCTCCTTGCAGTTGCCATGAAACGTTGGACAGGACTCGCTGGACGCTTCCTAGTGCAGCCACCTCGTAGACAGACCATGGCAGGACTCGCTGGACGCTTCCCCAGTGCAGCCACCTCGTAGACGGACCATGGCAGGACTCGCTGGACGCTTCCCCAGTGCAGCCACCTCGTAGACGGACCATGGCAGGACTCGCTGGACGCTTCCCCAGTGCAGCCACCTCGCAGATAGACCATGGCAGGACTCGCTGGACGCTTCCCCAGTGCAGCCACCTCGCAGATAGACCATGGCAGGACTCGCTGGACGCTTCCCCAGTGCAGCCACCTCGCAGATAGACCATGGCACGACTCGCCGGACGCTTCCTTAATGCAGCCACCTTGTAGACAGGCCATGACAGGACTCGCTGGACGCTTCCCCAGTGCAGCCACATCAAAGAGACAGACCATTGCAGGACTCGCTGGCACCAAGGAATGGTCAAAGTAGCTTAAGTGTAGATGTGGGACGTCTCCTTGCAGTTGTGTTCTGTCAACAGAAAGAAAAATGAATTAATGACTTTTCATACTATGTCAGCACTCTGCAGTCAGGCTTACCTTTAAGTGGTTTCCATCTCATTGAAACACCATATGACAAGACTCGCTGGACGCTTCCCCAGTGCAGCCACCTCGTAGACAGACCATGGCAGGACTCGCTGGACGCTTCCCCAGTGAAGCCACCTCGTAGAGAGACCATGGCAGGACTCGCTGGACGCTTCCCCAGTGAAGCCACCTCGTAGACAGGCCATGGCAGGACTCGCTGGACGCTTCCCCAGTGAAGCCACCTCGTAGACAGGCCATGGCAGGACTCGCTGGACGCTTCCCCAGTGCAGCCACCTCGTAGACAGGCCATGGCAGGACTCGCTGGACGCTTCCCCAGTGAAGCCACCTCGTAGAGAGACCATGGCAGGACTCGCTGGCTCCAAGGGATGGTCGAAGTAGCTTAAGTGTAGATGTGGGGTGTCTCCTTGCAGTTGTGTCCTGTAAACAGAAATAAAAACGAGATTAGATTTCTTTCATTTCTCAAACTTCCCTTCCAAAAAGAAAAAAATATTACATACCTTAAGGAGTGTAGTCGAAGTCCCACAGGTGGCGCCCATCATCTTCTATGTCCTGTAAACAGAAATAAAAACGAGATTAGATTTCTTTCACTTCTCAAACTCCCCTTCCAAAAAGAAAAAAAGATTACATACCTTAAGGAATGTAGTCGAAGTCCCACAGGTGGCGCCCATCATCTTCTATGTCCTGTAAACAGAAATAAAAACGAGATTAGATTTCTTTCATTTCTCAAACTCCCCTTCCAAAAAGAAAAATAGATTACATACCTTAAGGAGTGTAGTCGAAGTCCCACAGGTGGCGCCCATCATCTTCTATGTCCTGTAAACAGAAATAAAAACGAGATTAGATTTCTTTCATTTCTCAAACTCCCCTTCCAAAAAGAAAAAAAGATTACATACCTTAAGGAGTGTAGTCGAAGTCCCACAGGTGGCGTCCATCATCTTCTATGTCCTGTAAACAGAAATAAAAACGAGATTAGATTTCTTTCATTTCTCAAACTCCCCTTCCAAAAAGAAAAAAATATTACATACCTTAAGGAGTGTAGTCGAAGTCCCACAGGTGGCGCCCATCATCTATGTCCTGTAAACAGAAATAAAAACGAGATTGGATTTCTTTCATTTCTCAAACTCCCCTTCCAAAAAGAAAAAAAGATTACATACCTTAAGGAGTGTAGTCGAAGTCCCACAGGTGGCGCCCATCATCTTCTATGTCCTGTAAACAGAAATAAAAACGAGATTAGATTTCTTTCATTTCTCGAACCCCCCTTCCAAAAAGAAAAAAAGATTACATACCTTAAGGAGTGTAGTCGAAGTCCCACAGGTGGCGCCCATCATCTTCTATGTCCTGTAAACAGAAATAAAAACGAGATTAGATTTCTTTCATTTCTCAAACTCCCCTTCCAAAAAGAAAAAAGATTACATACCTTAAGGAGTGTAGTCCAAGTCCCACAGGTGGCGCCCATCATCTTCTATGTCCTGTAAACAGAAATAAAAACGAGATTAGATTTCTTTCATTTCTCAAACCCCCCTTCCAAAAAGAAAAAAAAGATTACATACCTTAAGGAGTGTAGTCGAAGTCCCACAGGTGGCGCCCACCAGTTTGCAGTCTTCTTCCTGGACCTGTAATAAAAAGAAACCTGGAAAGCATGGGAATATGCAATGACACTACGACTCCAGCCCACGACAGCAAAAAGGTGAAGTATCCTGATGACCGAGCGACGATTCCTCGTGGGGAGAAGCGAAGATTTTAGCTGGCCAGCTAAGAGAAACGCCGAATCCACCGTCTAGACGTCTGCGTGTGCAGGGAACAATATGTCGAAGAGCGATGCGTTGACGTAGGATGAGTAGAAGATTCGGAGAAATGGGAGTCGACTCCCGTGTCCTTTGTGCTTGATACAGGGCGCAGCACATGGCATCCGTCCTGTTGCTCTAGATCTGTCCGCTGTTGAGTGAACGCACTTTTAAAATTTTGCGCTTTTATACCTTTGTTGACGTATAGTCACATGATGGCGTTCTTGTTGTCACCAATGGTCAACTTGTTCAAAGGGGATGGCCTTTGATAGTGATGCGCAAAGTTGGTAATAATATCTTATCAACATATACATTTTCTTTTATATTTTATATTTTGATTATTCTGCCTGTCAGTTTGTTTATAATAAGAGTAATAAGTTCTAAGCAATGTCTGTGAAATGTGCAGGCAAATTTGATGAAAATTTCTGAGCAACATACCTTCTCCCTAAAATTTTTATAGGTACGATGTCCGTTAAGCTGGTAGCTGTGAACTTCTCGCAGGCTACTTTAGTGTGCGGGTATTTGAACACTGATCCAAAATGTGGATAATGTAATTTGGCGTAGGGTACGTGACTGCATTTTTGAGGCAGCCTGAGGGAGTATGGTTGTTCTGATTGTAGTGAATTGTAGAGAGACAATTGGAAGTACACTGGACTTAGCATGTTCAGTCACCCAAGTACTCTGAAACACATTTTGTAATCAGCTGACTTGTTACTCTGAAAAATGAAAAAACAAATTATATTGATTTACAAAACTGGAAGATAGAAGCAGTGGATCATATTACTTATGCCAGGCAGAAGAAACGACTGAATGTATATTTTTATATTCAAAACGTCTACTGATTTAGGTAATAATTAATAGCCTGGAAGATAGCAGCAGTGGATCATATTACTAATGCAAGGCAGAAGAAACGAGTGAATGTATATTTTTATATTCAAAACGTCTACTGATTTAGGTAATAATTAATAGCCTGGAAAATATGCAAGGCAGAAGAAACGAGTGAATGTATATGTCTATATTCAAAACGTCTACTGATTTAGGTAATAATTAACAACTGACGTCTCCCTTCATGGCGTCGGGTTATCAGTACTCCCACACCAGTAACATGAGTTATGAGTTGAGCAGAAACAGAAAAAGATTTTTTATAAAGATAATACAAGTATATGTGTAGGCCCATTTACCTTTTTTTATATTACTAAACGTAAGAATTGTTTGTCCAAGTGAAACTTTACTTACATCAGCCTAGCAACTAAATCTGACGTTTAAACGTCTCCGAAAATAACTAGAATTTTTTGAATAACTCAATAATGCGGCCACCTTCGAGGTGTCGCCCGGTTTTTAAAAATTGAAAAAAGAAACTTTTCGGGGCGTCTTTTGTCGCTGGTCATTATTTTCAGTTGTTTGATGTTTTTTTGTAATATTTTAGCCATTGATAGAATCTATAATTTATAGTTACATATAGTTACATCCACGATTAGCTAGACGAAATGGTGACAGGGAAAAGTCAAATTTTTTAAACGGCAAAAACTGCATTCTCTTAGAAAGCAATTAGCAAACATTCATTACTGTGAAAAATTCAACCGAAGTTGAAGACAAAATGTGTCAAAAATAAACGTGCATGTCGTAATACCTATTTAAAGCAGTCTAATTTTTTTTAGTATTAAAAACGTGTAAATATTATCCACATAGGATATTTTTAAAGCCTTCGATATTTAAAATATTTAAACTTCCCATACTTTGAGGCATGCATGAGTCGGAAAATGTTTGCATAATTACATAAAAAACTAGAATTATCTCTTTATGTGACCACAGTTTACTCATGTGCCTTACATCATTCCCTTAAACCCTTTCCCAATATCGATTTCAGATATTTTTGACACATTTTGTCTCCATCTGAATCACGTGAACGTTATCAAGTGTCATAAGGCGTACATTACGAAAATATTTAGGTCTTGGAACGTGATTTGATGACTTTTTTAAATGCATATATATACAATTATAAATTTATAATTAAGTTATTTAATATCAAATTATAAGTTCTGACCGAGTTTTAAAATTTATTTTAGGAGGGGTAAAAAACCCCAACCCCATCTAATATATATTTGATACATCCGTAGGCTTATGTCCTTAGAACTAGGCGTACAAAATGTGTCTTCTAGCTAAAGTTATTATTATGGTGTATGTGTAATTAAAAAAAAAAACTACGTAAGAGTGGCAATAGGTCATGTGTTTCGAATGCACCCCCACTCTCCGATCAGACATTACTTTTGTATAATTCACAGTCCATCTTCGTTGTAGTTTGTGACTTTACGTCATTTCTTAGTGAAGCGGTGTTGTCCTCAATTTACCTTAAATGTCCAAATTACTAAGAAGAAACCACTTGCAAGAATTATAAGGTTTTTTATACTGCTAGGTCTATAGACGTGATACACACGATATTTGGCAACCCCACAAAATCTGTTTCTTAAAATTTTGGTTCCACCACAAAGCTTAGCACTATCATTCTTTTTTGCTTTATTGATATATTTTCAGTACATAAATAACCATTGTCTGTTGCCCAATTTTGCACAAAATTAAGATAATCCCCAAAACCTCATTAATTGTGTTTCCTCCATCCCAAAAAATGTTAAAAATTTCTCCTCATAATTTAGTAGTGCACTGGCATCTACACAGTACATAAATGTATCATTATAATAACATCTTGTTCTTACTGATAACATAATCAGCTTAATTCCATAACAATTCTAAAATGTTAATAACAATGAAAATTCAAAGTAGATGGCAAGATTCTTATTGTGCTGATAAAGATAAAATATGTAAATTCAATACTGATTAGGTACTGTATACTGGCTCATTGAAAAAAAGGGAACCGTTTCACAAAAAAATTAAGCTTAGACTGCTAAATCTGGATAGCCAACTATACAAAGTCAACTTTGCGATATTGTCTTACAACTACAATTTTTTAAGAATGATTGGTCCACAGTTGATGAGTAGAATATACATAAATGGGCTACTGACACCACTGCAAGTAAAATACTTGCCAAGACAATCAAAATGTAAATCAAAGGAAAGTAAAAAGAAAGTAAAAAGACTGGAAAAAATGAGGCAAAATTGATAACTTGGTTAATGAGCGAACAATACTCTAGTTTTGATTAAATCAGAACTTTTCTTGCACCTTTTCTTGGGGAATAGGGGATTGGTGTAGTGAAAGCCCAACCTTAACCTTTGGATGCTATTCTCATTAAACATATGCATAAAAGACAAAATTTAGACCACAAATAGATTCATGCAATCTACCAACCTTTTTTACAGTGAGTCATTGCAACTTATCAGTTATTTCTGGCCTAGGCTATCTGTAAGATTCTTACAACTGTGAAGTGCAACTTAGCCAGCTAAGTCTTTATAGGCTCAGATTTTAGACTACAAACCAGCTTCAAACATTTAGTAAAGCAAGTGCAAGGAATAGTTAGTTTGAAGGCTCTGCCTCCCCATAGGGTGAGAACAAACACAGTCACACTGTATGATACATTACAGAAAACATTGGTTAAAAATATACTCTGGAATTTTACATTTTCACTAGTATAGAATCAATTTGATTTCTAAAACTGACTTATTATAAAAATACTCCTGTCAATTTAAAACTTTTTCATAAAGCATATCTGAAATACACTGATAAAATGTTATTAAAAATATTAAAATTTGATATTCACAGATAAAATAGGCTCAAGTCAAAATGATTAAGACAATTATTGAAGCATTATTCAAACCCCAATTTTGATTATTTTCATACAATTAGTGATTCACAAGTTCTTTAACAGAGTTGTACCTAATCTGACTACATGATATCTATCAAAATCTCTCTAAAATCAAGTGACAAAAAATGCCCACAGTTTCAAGCACCATAAAATATGGCTTAAGTAAGTAATATCCTCAATTGTTTCATAATAAACGTCATGTCACTTGAATGTACCATTCTCCAGAAAAAAAGATGAACTTGCAAGGTTTGATAAGTCTGCGTTTACAGGTAGATGTCATAGTTTAATATACATGAGGCAGCTTTATATCGTGGTCAACAATATTATATTATATTATATCAGTTTCTCTAGCCTCCATGTCTTATTCGTCATAATATTTTGATTTTCAAATTCAGGGTCCCCTAGTAAAAGATCTTGCATTTCCTCTTGATCACAGAAGAATCTGAGTTGAGAATACAGTTGAGAATACAGAGTTAAAATTAGGCCTCTCCTCTCCACTCGGGGTCCTCTTGCAACTGAACCTGGCTGACATCCATGGTTACATCTTGAAAAATAATATATTCCCAAAAAAGTTTAAATGGTGCAGTAATAATAATAATAATAATAATAATAATAATTAAAATCAATAAATCTTGGACACATTACTTGTCGTACGTCTGAATAACATGACAGACAAGAAGAAAATAGTTGCTCTTGAAAATGGACTTTAAGTAATGAAAATGCAAGATGACAGCTAGTAGATAGTACATGTGCATGCAATTTATTTGAAATTCTGACTTTTCAGTCCTAATGATTTAGATTATTTATAGCCAATAATCTGAGAAAATAAAATATTCAACAGAGAAATTGATTGCAATAAATCCTGCTCGTACCTGACTGCTTAATATTCACTGCAGCAAACCTCTCTACGACATCGTCGAGCTGATCAGTAGGGTCATCGTAATCACATCCTGTGTACGCTTTTTTCTCGAGGCAGTACTTAAGGAAACTACACCAAAGAGAAGTTGAAAATAAAGAAAGAATTGCCTACTTTCTTTTGTCTTTCTGTATGGACTTTCATTCACAATAAAAGAAAGAATTGCCTAGTAGACACTATTTTGTCTGTCAGTTTGGAGTTTAATTTACATGTTTTTTAACTTTCCTTTTTTTTTCTATTTTTTTTTTCATTTAACAGTCTGTCTGAACTAAAATATGATAGCTTTCTCTTTTTAATCTTTCTATCCTCTGTTTTTTTTTTTTTGTCAGTCTGTCTGAACAAACATTAAAAATTTAATTTATGAACTTTATTAAATCCTTAACATTTCTTTTTTTGTTGGTATGTCTGTCTGTCTGAACAAGAGTTCTTAGAAACAATGAGATTAAATAAAGATTAAATAAAGGAAAAAAATTTTGAACCTAACATGGCTGATTTGTGTTTGGTTTGAAAAAGTCTTATAATTTGATTGAACTTTTTTTGCTTACTGATCAAATAAATTAAAATAATTCACTTCACCTGTTCCAATGTTCATATTGCGAAAGAAGAAACGGATTCCTTACAACAATCAATAGGGCCTTTGCTCTTGTGATCGACACATTAAACCTCTGAAAAAAAAATTAATCCCACATGTAACTGTATGTGCGGGTGAACACTGAAGACAGTATAGTCTGAGACTAACTGTTCATATCTCTTCTGTGAATTCCGCATCACATGGCATAGTCTCTGCAGTGCCATAGTGGAAAGAAATGGTGATGAAAATAGTATGGACTATAGCTGTTTAAATAACCTTACATTTCAAAATATGTGTGTGCACATCCACATGTACAAAGTCTTATGAATTATGTATTCACGCATGTACACATGCCACAGCACAATCATGGTAATGACACTATCTTTTCAATGGGCAAAAATTATCAAACTTTCAAATGTATACCTTTATAAACACATAAAATATATAGTATTAGTGGTACTCTTACTGCACAGATTAGAACTATAGAGTAGCTTACTTTTTTATTCTGTTGTGACCATCCAATAGGAATTGGGTAGGAGTATCAAAATTTTAAAAATTAATGGCCTAAAAAATACCGCATCTGTAAAATTCATGATTTCCCCCCCACTGAAAAAAATCAAGTTATTACCATATGCTGAGGTGGCACTAGCAATTTTTTCTAAAGCCAAATTACTACTTTTTCATCACTCTTTTCTCCAAAATGGTTTAAATTTGACTAAAATAAGTCAAATCAACCCTATTTTGTTTAGCCAATTGAAGTCAGTTTTAGCATTTGGCTTAACTGGGCAGTGTTAACTCTACCCCAGTTTGTGTGTCCACATGCATAAGTGTACAAATGACTGACCTTTGGGTTCTTTAAAAAGCCCAGCTTGAACTCTGCGTCCGGAGCCAGGTAATCGGGGTTACTCCTCACGGTGGACACCATGATGACCCGTCTCTCCTGACCCTGAAATTCCTCCACACTGCCCACCTTTATGTCCCGAAAGTTTTTCTTGAACAGCAGTTGCCTCAGTTTTTGAACCTGTGGAGAGAATAAAAAGGGATGTCTGTGCATTTACAGGCCCGTAACCAGCAATTTCAAAAGGGGGGTTCTTTTTCTGAAAAAGTGGACCTTTTTCCATAAAAACTTCATGTACCTAGATCAAATTTTACCCACAGTGGACCTTTTCCCAGCAAAAGTGGCAGTTCTTTAAAACCCCCGAACCCCCCCTGGCTACGTGCCTGATTTAATACTCATCCATTACATTCAGCATTTACTTTATCTTATTTTACTAGTAGTTAGCCATAACTCTGAACAGGCAGCATATTGTTAGTACATTACATTATAACCAAGCTCAGGTGGATTAGTAATTGAATTTGCCATGTGAGATGGGAGTGAGCAAATTCACCACAATTTTAATTTTAATTTTTTTAATTTTTCTTTATACTTTATCACATGTACACTTCTGTAGTTAAAGTAGGACTTTTCATAAGCCTAACAGTACCATATCTATAACATACTATTAACTCAGATGTATTGTGGCTGTACTTTAAGGTAAATGGAATGTTGGACCTTTAAAGAATGTTGACTACTGGCTCTTTAGAGCTACGCCACATTCTTAGAATCTATTGCCCTAACTCAACAAAAAGGCCCAGTTAATAATTGTAAACAAATTTGCAAAGTTTTACTAGGCAGCTTCAATTAATTGGCATTTGGCATGAAGCCCGATTTGATATTGCAAACTGTTGTTAGTAACTTGAAAAGGGAGAGGGACTGGGGAGGGGTTGCCTGTATTCATCATGGAATAAGCTCTGTCATATTTCCCTCACTTGTTTTCTGTAGGGGGAAATAATTCCAATTTCATTCTGCAAGACTCGGATGCCTCTGGCCTCCAGTAGCTTCTCCACATATCCCAACACAATAGTTGCTTCTTCTGGATTGAAGAATGATGGACTCCTTTCCTCCCTCATGTCCTCCCCAACCACTCCATGGAATACAAAGGGACACCCCATTTTTGGTAAATCTTCCCAGTTGCAGCGGGACTCCCTGGCAAGTCGGTCAGCACAGGCTTCTAGCTTGTTGTCGTAGAACTGTTCGTTTGGAAGCTTGAGGATAGCAGGACGTGATCTGTAGTTTTTGAGGAGTTTTGTAAGGAGGAATGGGTTGTAATGGCCTTGACGTTGGTACAGTACATCTTGATCGTCGTCATCTGAGCCAGGACTCGAACCACCCCTCTTCTTGTACACATCACAGTAGGTCATGTATCTTTCTAAGAGTGAGAGTCCTGTAAGACATTAAAATGATGAGACATTTCATATACATGTATAAATATATAAATGAAGTTATTCTTTATCAAAGAAACTAAATAACTATGAGGTTCAAAAGGTTTTAATTTCACCATTATATGTACAAAAGAGATGAAAGAGACATTTTGTCAATGCTTAAGTACAAAATCTCTACTACCACATGTAAAAGTATTTCAGTGTTTGCAATTTTACCAGAGCTTATAGAACTACCAAAAAAAACTGATCCTTGTCAAAACCTAGTCCTAGTCAAAAGAAAGACTTTCTTTTGTCAAATTTAAAATTATTGAAGGAATAATTCTGGGCACATCCATAGCAGTAAAAATGTTTCATTAATTGCATTACCTTTTATTTTACTTAAATCTTAGAAGCAGAAATCACTGGTCAATAAAAAGCTTTTAGAATAAGTCCTACATGTATATGATTTTACCAGACTCTCAAACACCTTTGTAAATATTATAGTTAATCATAGTACTTTTGTCCACAATTTTCAACTTCACTTTTCTTTTAGTCATAGTCTTATTTCATTTTTATTTAAGCCCGAGGTAGTAATGTAACTTCCCCTTTTAATGCACTTCATAACACATACACTCACACACACTGGCAGATTAAAACTTTACTACTACTCATATTATCATTTTTATTATAATGGCTGTTGGGGGCATATTATTATAATTAAATATATTAAAAACTATTATAATTATAATTATATATATTAAAAACTTATTTGCAATATAAAACAAAATTTACCTGCATAATTATCACTGCTTCCTTATTATTAATCCAGCAGAGAGCTTAACCTTTGGGAGTTTACAGGGAAATATCAACAAGTGTGCTTTATGTAATCTCATTTAATGGCCTATTAATTAGGCAAATGACTTTATAACTTTATAACTTAGCATATCTAATTTGTTCCATATTGAGACTGTTAACATGCCTAAGAATTAAATCTGAAGAAAAGCCACTTATATGCAAAAAGGCTAATAACTTCATCAAAACTTAACTGATCAAGCTTATTTTCAAACTTGATCTGTATATTAGTCAGACTGATCACTCCTGTAAGTTTCAAGACAAAAGGCTGATTGGTTTTCCTTAAAATGTGTTATCAGTGTTGCATATATGCTGAATAATGAAAAAAAAAACAGCATAACTTTAAATTTGTAAAAATAGTCCAATCAAGCCAATTTTCGAACTTGACCTGTGTATTATGAATGTTCATCAGTTCTGTAAGTTTCAAGCCAAAAGGTAAAATGGTTTTCTACTTATCGTGTTATCAGTGCTGCATATATGCTGAGAAAATGCAGAAAATGGTTCATTTTGTTAATTTTGATGCAATAATAAATCATGCCTACAATAGCACTGTCAATCAACACTGAATTTTAATCATGCACAACAGGTGACATCGTCAATAACAGGAGCGGATCCAGAGATATTTTCTGACAGTATTCCAAATTATCTGTTGATCCATCCTACTGGGAAATCTCAACGTGTGTTTTATGTAATCTTATTTAATGGGCACTTGGAAATTAATTAGGCAAATGATTTTATAGCTCTGAATTTAGCTTGTGACTACCCCAAGGGACAATTACCACCATCCATAAACAGTAGTCCCATATAGCACTCTATAGAGCTGCATTGCTTCAGAAAACAATCACTCTGATTTTCCAACACAAACTGCACGTCAGTCTTACAAAACTTTTCAGTAAGTTTGAGTATCATAAGTAACATGGTTTTTCCTTAATGGTCATTCCGGCAGCCATTTCCAAAATAGGGTTTTCTTCAACTTTTATGCAATATAACATAATGACCATCAATTTTTAATAATAAAATAAAAGTATCATGGATATACAGAAAATGTGACATGGAAAGGTCTTCAAGGCCATGGAAGTTCAGAGTCACACTTTCAAAATGCCAAAATGTACCTGTATACAAGAGATAACTGTATTGAATTGATTTTCTTCCATTTTCAACACCTTTTTTCATATAACAAAGTAATCAATTTACTGTCATTTTTAAATGAACAACTGAGAAAATTGTTGACATAGGAAAAATATCAATAGAACAATTTTAAATGTCCAGTTTGCACCATTCTGAGATTCTGAACATGGTGAATGATTGAATCTGACAAACTGTAAAGATATGAGTTTATTATTATTTCCATTTTTTGACACTTTATTACACAATTACAGGTTTACCATCTTTTTTATATAATCAACTAACAATATTGTAAAGATGCAGAAAATGTCAAAAGAACACCTTTACATATCTAATTAGTTCACAGATGAGATTGTTAACATGCCTAAGAATTAAATCAAAGGAAAAAACACTTATATACAAAAAAGGCATAACTTCACCAGAACTGAACCAATGGAGCTTATTTTCAAACTCCATCTGTATTTCAGTAAGACTGATCACCCCTGTAAATTTCAAGACAATTGGCCAATTGATTTTCCTTGAAATGCGTTATCGGTATTGCATACATGCTAAAAAAAGTGAAAAAACAGCAAAACTTCCATAAAATTGGTCCAATCACGCTGATTTTCAAACTTGACCTGTGTATTATGAATAGTCATCAGTTCTGTAAGTTTCAAGCCAAAAGGTAAAACGGTTTTTCACTTATCGTGTTATCAGTGTTGCATATATGCTTTAAAAAATGAAAAAAGAGCATAACTTCCATAAAAATGGCCCGATCATGCTGATTTTCGAACTTGACCTGCGTATTATGTATATTCATTAGTTCCATAAGTTTCAAGCCAAAAGGTAAAAACGGTTTTTCACTTATCGTGTTATCGGTGTTGCATATATGCTGAAAAAAGTGAAAAAACAGCATAACTTCCATATAGATGGCCATATCATGCTGATTTTCGAACTTGACCTGCATATTATGAAAGCTCATCAGTTCTGTAAGTTTCAAGCCAAAAGGTAAAACGGTTTTTCACTTATCATGTTATCGGTGGTCAAAGTGCACGGCGACGACGACAGACGCAGGTGATGGCTATATGTACAGACACATCTGTGTCTGTACATAAAAATACAGAAAATGCACAGCACTTCTGGTGGATGGGAGTAAAAAATCACACCTTGAAGATGCTAGTGTTTGAAAAATAATTTTAAAAAAATTTTAAATAAAACGTAAAAAATTCCAATAAAGCTGCTATTCAAACTTTTAATCTAGCTGTATTAACTTGATATTAATAACCCCACCAAGTTTGAGAAAAATAAAGCACTGTTATTCATCTATAGCATGTTGGCATAACACATTCTTTTTGTTGTAAATTTATTTGCAATGTTTAACACCATTTATCTGCACAATTATCACCAAATCCTAATTTTGTGACACAGTTAAAAGAGATAAACCTATGGGACTTTACAGGGAAATCTCAAGGAGTGTTTTATGTAATCTCATTTAATGGCCAATTGAAAATCAATGAGTAGGCAAATGACTTTATAGACTTAATTTAATTAGTGATCACCCAAGGGACAATTTTATAGACTGCCATCCATACAGTACCATCATATAGCACAAAGGTGTTGCATACATGCTGAAAAAAGTGAAAAAACAGCATTACTTCCCTAAAAATGACCCGATCATGCTGATTTTCAAACTTGACCTGCGTATTACGAATATTCATCAGTTCTGTAAGTTTCAAGCCAAAAGAAACAAGGCAGCAAAGCTGTCAAATGTACAGACAAAAAAACAGAAAATAAAGATGCAAAAAAGGTCATTTTGTCAATTTTGATGCAATAATAAATAATGCTTATAATAGCACTGTCAGTCAACACTGAATTTTAATCATGCACAACAGGTAACATGGTCAATAACAGGAGCAGACCCTGAGATATTTTCTGACAGTATTCCAAAGTATCTATGTTGATCCATCCTCCATTTTGATGGTCTTCCAACAGAAAAAAATAGATACCAGTCAATATAAACTTAATAACCTGTCTTCCGAAAGACCCAGAAGATGGTCTCAATCCACCCCTTCAATAAGATTACAGTTTCAGGACCATGAGAGACCAATATCACATGATGAAAGTCTCAATATTTGAAATATGATGACAGTGCATAAAATAATATTATATAATGTTTAAAGACATAAAAAACAATATAATTGCTTATGTGGAAATACAGAAAATGTGCAGAGCCTCGAGCGGATGAGAGTTAAAAGTCACAAATGCAAGTGTTTGAGAAAAAATTGTAAAGGAAAACATAACAAAACTAGAAAACCACCGAGAGTGCAAACCTCTGCCAAGGCAGCAATTGTTGATTATTATTGATTATTGATTGATTATTGAGCCAGACCACCACTAAAAACTAATCATTGTCCTCTTTGGCCCAATTCTGACAGTTCCTGAAAATTTCAGCAAAATCGGTCCATAACTTTTTGAGTTATGTTGATGACAGACAAACAGGGGTGAATATATATATATATATATAATAACCTGCATAATTATCACTGCTTCCTTATTATTAATCTAGCAGAGAGCTTAACTTTTGGGAGTTTACAAGGAAATATCAACAAGTGTGCTTTATGTAATCTCCTTTAATGGCCTATCAATTAGGCAAATGACTTTATAACTCAGAAATTAGCTAAGTGATACCCAAGGGATATTAACAGACTGACCATCTCAAAGGTCTTTCAGGCCCATAAGTCACATCTTAAGAAAAGCACAAAACAATAATGCACAAAATAGGAGACTACCAATTCTGATGCAATAATACATTATGTTTTACTGCACAGTCAACATCAAATTTTAATTATGCACAACAGGTAACACCAACGAAAGGAAAAGCATAAGGCTTCAGGCTCATCAGAGTTCAAGTTTTTACTTAGAAAGTGCCAGAATGAGAAAAATGAAAATTTTACACAAAATTGCATAAATTCAATAATAAATGATAACCCAATTGACCTGGCTTTCTAATTTGAACTGCATGCCAATCCTAAAAATCATACTTGTAAGTTAAAAATAATAATAAGTAACACAGTTTTCTTTTCAGAATGTTTTGCAGTAGCAATGCAAAAATATTGTTGTCAATTTTGATGTAACATTACATAATAAATTATAGAATAATTAGCACCAATTTTTGATTATTGACAATAAATAGCATGGACATGTAGAAAATTTGATCACCATTCGGCTTCATGTCCATGGGAGCTCCGAGTCCCACAATGAATATGCCAAAAAGATAATGAATATTTCACTCAAATGTATAACTTCCAGAAAAAGAAGCCAATTAGACTGCTTTTCCAACTCATTCTGCATTTTAGTCCAGTGTTTCTTTTTTAAAGGTTTGACAGTCATAACACAGTTTTCCCATAATGGTCATCATGGCAGCACCACCAAAAATTGTGTTTTCTTCTATTTTGATGCAACATTACATAATGCTTAACAGTATAATGACCATCAATTTTTAATAATAGAATATTAGTAACATGGACATTCAGAAAACGTGACAAGCAAAGGTCTCAGGATCTTGGAACTTCAAAGTCACACCTTGAAAATGCCAATAAGTGAAAAATTAAATTTTCACAAAAAACTGTTTAACTGCCAGAAAAAATTAACAAACAGACTGCATTGCCTACTGAAGCTGTATTTTAGACCCATGTTTCTTTCCTGTAAGTTTGAGAACAGTAATTGACATGATTTTTGTTAAATGGTCATCATGAGAGCAGTGCCCAAAATAGGGGTTTCTTCAAATTTTGATGCAATTTTACATAATGTTTAACAGCATAATGACCATCAATTTTTAATTATGGGATATTAGTCACATGAACATTCAGAAAACGTGACTAGCAAAGGTCTGCAGGCTCGTGGAACTTCAAAGTCACACCTTGAAAATGCCAATATGTGAAAAATTAAATTTTCACAAAAAACTGTTTAACTGCCAGAAAAAATTACCAAACAGACTGCATTGCCTACTGAAGCTGTATTTTAGCCCCATGTTTCTTTCCTGTAAGTTTGAAAACAGTAAGTGACATGGTTTTCCTTAAATGGTCATCATGGGAGCAGTGCCCAAAATAGGGGTTTCTTCAAATTTTGATGCAATATTACATAATGTTTAACAGCATAATGACCATCAATTTTTAATAATGGGATATTAGTAACATGAACATTCAGAAAACGTGACTAGCAAAGGTCTGCAGGCTCATGGAACTTCAAAGTCACATCTTGAAAATGCCAAAATGTAAACAAGACAGCACTGTTCTGAAATGGGTTTATTTCCATTTTTAACATTTTTTTAACATAAAACAAAATAAACAGTTTGTTGCCATTTTTATATGACCAACTGAGAAAATTGATGAGATGGGAAAAATATCAATAGAACAGTGTTAAATGTCCAATTTCCTCCATTATGAGATTCTGAACATAGTGGATGATTGATTCTGACAAACTGCAATGATGTGAGTTTATTTCCATTTTTGACACTATATTACACAATACATGATAACAAGTTTACCATCATTTTTACATAATCAATTAACAATGTTGTAAAGATGCAGGAAATATCAAACAAACACTTCTACGTATCTTATTAGTTAAATAATGAGACTGTTAACATGCCTAAGAATTGAATCTGAGGAAATGTGAAAAAACAGCATAACTTCTAAAATAAAGACCCGATTATGCTGATTTTCGAACTCAACCTGCAATTTAGTTAGTTTGACCAATCCTGTGAGTATAATGACAATTGGCCTATCTGTTTTTCTTATATTGTGTTATCAGTGTTGCATATATGTTGAAAAAAGTGAAAAAACAGCATAACTTCCCTAAAAATGGCCTGATCATGCTGATTTTCGAACTTGACCTGCATATTATGAATATTCATCAGTTTTATAAATTTGAATACAAAATGTAAAACGGTATTCCACTTATCGTGTTATCGCTGAGTGCACAGCGACGACGGCGACGACAGACGCAGATGATGGCTATATGTACAGACACATCTGTGTCTGTACATAAAAAGTTTTCCACTTATCGTGTTATCGGTAAAAGTGCAAGGCGACGGCAGCGACGAAGGCGACAGTGACGACAGACGCAGATGATGGCTATATGTTCAGACACATCTGTGTCTGTACATAAAAAGACAATCTTTTAAAAAAATTCTACAACAGTTGAGAAATACCCAATGTGCCGGGTATCTGGTTTACCCCAGCAGCAGAAATAAAAACAACAAATAGGAGCATACTTTCATAACACCTTGAGAAGGTTCTGTACAAGATTTGCTTACCAATAACATTAATATATAAAACTCTTTAGCACTTAAAGGGATAATTGGTCTTGCATTTTACATTTTTCATATTCAGCAGAAATAAAAACAACAAATAGGAGCATACTTTCATAACACCTTGAGAAGGTTCTGTACAAGATTTGCTTACCAATAACATTAATATATAAAACTCTTTAGTTTTATATATTAATATAGCACTTAAAGGGATAATTGGTCTTGCATTTTTACATTTTTCATATTCAGCAAAAGAGGTTGAAAACCCGAGATTTCCCCCAATATACTTTGATGCGCCTTCAAATAAAGGCAAATAAATAATTGATTTCTGTCCTATCCTTTGTTGCCTTTGCCTTGGACTAGTCAAACGATGGGTCCGACATGCTACCAACATTACCTTGTTCATTCAAAACAACATTAAAAAGTTCATTTCTTTAACTTTTGCAAATTTATTTGGTACAAACAAAATTCACCTTCGTCTTCCCCACCTGCGAGCTCGTCTTGTCAGTGACGCGGAATTTACAATTTTTTTATACGGGCCAGCTGCTAATGTCATACACATTACGTACTGTATCGTATCAGACTAATCACATCCGTTTTAGTCTGATACCACATTTGAATATTCTGTCGTATGTAACAGAAATTTTGTAGGACGTAGATCATTCATCAAATGTCCTAAATAAGTTATTCATAAACTAAATTACTACCACCCTTGTTAACAAAAAAAAGAAGTCTGTTTACTGACAACAATTATCAAATAAATCAAAACTTTCAATTTTATTCAGATTTGTTATATTCATTATACTAAATATGTAACATTTATATAAACAAGGCAGCAACGCTGTCAAATGTACAGACAAAAGCCAGAAAATAAAAATGCAGAAAATAGGATACTGTCAATTCTGATGCACTAATGTATTATGCTTACTGTAACTGCATAGCCAACTTAAAATATAATTCTCCATATCAGTGGATTAGGATGAAAGTAAAATGTGTAACAAGCATTTGACTGAGTTCCCATACCTAGATCATTCTAACAGGATCAATCCAACTCCAAGGGGTTTCTCACTAATTTGCTTTCAGCTTAAGTGGCTTAGGACTCTGGCATGCCAGTTTCAGTAGGCATGACAGACAGCTAAGCCACTTACATTGATTGCAATTTAGCGAAAATTCCCTTGGAGATAGATCGATCCACAGTTAGCGTGATAGGGTCTGGAAATAGTCCCTAAGGCTTCAGGCTGATAAGAGTTAAACTTTGGAAATGCCAGAATGAGATAAAGTGAAAATTTCACAAACATAAAAAATTGCTTAAACTCAATTTAAAAAAAAAAAAATATATATATATATATATATATATATATATATATAATTTAATAGAGCTGTTTTTCTAATTTGGGCTGTATGTCAATCCTAAGAATCATTCTTGTATAGAAAATGTTACAAAGTAACAGTACAGGGCTCCTGGTGGATGGGAGTGATAAGTCACATATTGAAAATGCCAGTTTGAAAAATGAAAAATTAAAAAAGAAAAACTTACAAAAATATTCCACTAAAGCTGCCATTCAGTCTAGCTGCATTACCATGATATGAATCATCCAACTTGAGTTTAAACAGTGTAAACAACTCACAGAAATATAATATATTTTGTTTTACCACAAAAAGGGCAGTCATAGCTATTATTCTGATATCTGAACTTGTCATCAGACCATGTGACCTCCATAGATGGCTATACTTTGTAATAATTTCTTAAGAGATTATAACAAAAAAAAAAAAAAAAAAAAAAAAAAAAACACTTTTAAGAAAAAAAATTAATTATTTGCCAAAAAGAACAGTTATTATCCCTTTAACTGCAAAGTCAAGTTGCAAATATTGCACAACAGGTATTATCAATAAAAGTGAACTGTTACATGCCCTTGGGAGTTATAAGTCCCACATTGAAAATGCCAGTATGTGAAGGATAAAAATCTCACAAAATGTACAACAGAATAACATGGTCAATAAGATTACAGTTTCAGGACCATATGTCAGAGTTCAAATTCACATAATGAAAATCCGAATATGTGAAAAATGATGACAGTGCATAAAATAATATATATCACACAATGTTTAAAGACATAAAAACCAACACAACTGCTAATGTGGAAAAACAGAAAATACACAGTGCTTCTGGTAGATGGGAGTTGAAAGTGACATCTTGAAGATGCTAGTGTTTGAAAAATAATTAAAAGAAAATGTAATAAATAAATAAATAAAGCTACTATTCATACTTTTGATCTAGCTGTATAATTACTGACATGATATGAATAACCCTATTGAGTTTGAGAATTTAATAATGCACTGTTATTCATCTTTAGCATTAATGTAAGCCTTATACAAAGTTTTTCTTTTGTAAAATTATTTTCAATATTAAATAACATTTACCTGCATAATAATCATCAATTACTAATTATGTGACACAGTTAAGAGAGCTAAACCTATGGGACTTTACAATGAAATCTCAACGTGTGTTTATGTAATCTCATTTAATGGCCACTTGAAAATAAATTAAGCAAAGTACTTTATAACCCTAAAATTACTTGAAAATTAATTAAGCAAATTAGTTTATAACCCTGCTGGCTATCCATATACATTTATTGCACCATATAGCACTCTGTAGAACTGCATTGCTTCCAAAACAGAAAACAATCACACTGGTTTTCCAACACAAGCTGCACTTCAGTCTTATTAAACTTTTCAGTAAGTTTGAGTATCATAAGTAATATGGTTTTCTCTTAATCGCTATCCTGGCAGTAGTGTCCAAAATAGGGTTTTCTTGAACTTTCATGCAATATAACATAATACTTAACAGCATAATGACCATCAATTAAAAAAAAAGTATCATGGATATTCAGAAAATGTGATATGGGAAGGTCTTCAAGGCCATGGAAGTTCAGAGTCACACTTTCAAAATGCCAAAATGTAAACAAGAGATAACTGTACTGAAATGATTTTCTTTCCATTTTCAACACCTTTTTTACATAAAATAATCAATTTACTGTCATTTTTAAATGATCAACTAGGAAAATTGTTAACACAGGAAAAATATCAATAGAACAATTTTAAATGTCCGATTTGCTCCATTCTGAGATTCTGAACATAGTGAACGATTGAATCTGACAAACTGCAATGATGAGTTCCTTTCCATTTTTGATACTTTATTACACAATGCACGATAACAGGTTTACTGTCATTTTTATACAGTCATTTTTATATAATCAACTAACAATATTGTTAAGAAGCAGAAAATGTCAAAACAACACATTTACATATCTAATTAGTTCCATAATGAGACAGTTAACATGCCTAAGAATTAAATCTGTAAAAAAACCACTTATATACAAAAAGGCTAATAACTTCATCAAAACTTAACTGATCAAGCTTATTTTCAAACTTGATCTGTATATTAGTCAGACTGATCACTCCTGTGAGTTGCAAGACAAAAGGCTGATTGGTTTTCCTTAAAATGCGTTATCAGTGTTGCATATATGCTGAATAAGGGAAAAAAACAGCATAACTTTTGTAAAAATAGTCCAATCATGCCAATTTTCGAACTTGATCTGCGTATTATAAATATTCATCAGTTCTGTAAGTTTCAATCCAAAAGGAAAATCATTTTAACATTTATCTTGTTATCTGTGTTATAAAAATGCTGAAAAAAAAAAGAATAACTTCCATAAAAATTGCCCAATCATGCTGATTTTCGAACTTGACCTGCATATTATGAATTTTCATCAGTTTTGTAAGTTTCAAGCCAAAAGGTAAAATGGTTTTCCACCTATCGTGTTATCGGTGCTGCATATATGCTGAAAAAAGTGAAAAAAACATCATAACTTCCCTAAAAATGGCCTGATCATGCTGATTTTCGAACTTGACCTGTATATTATGAATATTCATCAGTTCTGTAAGTTTCAAGCCAAAAAGTAAAACAGTATTTCACCTATTGTGTTATCGGTGTTGCATATATGCTGAAAATAGTGAAAAAACAGCATAACTTCCCTAAAAATGACCCAATCATGCTGATTTTCGAACTTGACCTGCGTATTATGAATATTCATCAGTTCTGTAAGTTTCAAGCCAAAAGGTAAAATGGTTTTACATTTATCTTGTTATCTGTGTTATAAATATGCTGAAAAAAGTGAAAAAACAACATAACTTCCATCAAAATGGCCTGATCATGCTGATTTTTGAACTTGACCTGCGTATTATGAAAATTCATCAGTTCTGTAAGTTTCAAGCCAAAAGGTAAAACGGTTTTTCACTTATCGTGTTATCGGTGAAAGTGCACGGCGACGACGACAGACGCAGGTGATGGCTATATGTACAGACACATCTGTGTCTGTACATAAAAAGACAATCTTTTAAAAAAAATTCTACAACAGTTAAGAAATACCCAATGTGCCGGGTATCTGGTTTACCCCAGCAGCAGAAATAAAAACAACAAATAGGATCATACTTTCATAACACCTTGAAAAGGTTCTGTACAAGATTTGCTTATCAATAACATTAATATATAAAACTCAATCACAAGGTAACAATTTGTTCAAAACTAGATTTTTACCAACTTTCAAACCAACTTTCTACTTAGATGTTTGCAGAAAATTGACCCGTTTGTTCTTCAACGTTACAATCAAATTATTTTCATTTTCTCACTGAATATCTTTTTCCATTCATAATTTTTCCATAATCCCAACTTGTCATCTACATGTGAGAATACTTGTAAGCCATTTTCTAAATAGAAGTATTCATGCTTCTTTCTTTTTGAATTTTATTTCTCTCTTCCTCTTTTCAGCTGGAGAATCTACAAAAAATTCATTTCTAGAATCCCAAAGTTTTTGAATAAGAGTGCAAGTCCTTTGAAGGTATTCCTTTTTGACAATCTCTCACGGAGATTTCTCCGTTATATTCCATGTAATATATAAAGGACTCGACATTTTATAAATATTAAGATGAATAAGTCAACAACCTGTAGATGAGGTGATCGAACATCAAGACATTATGCACTGTGTGGAAATGAATCAATTTTCAAATCAGTAGCTGTGTACATGTGTGTGCACATGCATCAAAAAAGGTATTAAAAGACAAAATTCCAAATGTTCATTTCACAGTTACCAGTTTCACCTAATATAAAGTGAGTGCAGCCAGATGTGGAAGCAAACGGTACTTGTGTTAATCACTGCCATGGTTACACAGATGTCTCACAACAGACGTCCGTTCAAAAATTATATATATCCTCATTCCAACATTTGTTACCAACATGAATTCTGTGAGATCTTTTGATCTTTTGAAGAACATGTCTGATCAAAGCTCACAAAAGTTACTGTACCCTATCTTAATTTCTCCCATCATAGGTCCAAATTTGGCTATAGTTCCTTTTTCTTTTTCACTCATCTTTTTCCATCAAACTATTCAGCAGCACTGGCTGCTTTCTTCTTTACAGGTGTATCTTTGTCTAGTGTACCAAACTGAAATGTGGTTTTGACTTGAAGAACATCTGACTTTTTCTGTTCATTTTGCTTTTGTTTAACATCTGTGGATGCTCCTAATTTCTGGGCAGTTACTGCAGGTTCTTCCTTACCAGGGTCTTCTGTCAAATTCCCTAGCGGCAAATCACTAAGGGGAATTACAGTAATGCTGGGCACTTTTTCACCATCGGTAATGGCATCTGTCCTTCTTGCAAGCTTTTTCTTACCCTGAAAATGAAGCAATTTCAAGGTCAGTACTGATGGACCAAGTCTGCTTGTATCTATACCGTTACTTGCACTGTTCTCCTGTAGTCACTGTACCCATTACCTATTACATAAACATTTTATATCATGTGAACAGGAACCTAGACACGTTTAAAGGGGCTGTTGTTTAATGAAAGACAAGTCACCAAAGCTGTCAAATGTACAGACAAAAAACATTCACAAGATTACAAAGAGCAGACTTTCCCCCTTCAGAAAGTACATGCATCTGTACATAATAATTTCAAGAAAAATCATCTAATCAAACTGGTTTTCCTCGTGTTAGAAAAATGTCAAACATTGTTTATGAGGTCTTCTTCAATTTTGATGCAAAATAATGATGTGTCTGTACATAAAAATGGACAACCCTTAAATCAAGATCACCTGTGGCAGTCTCTTCTTTTGTTGTGTCCTCAAAGGATTCTTAGTCTTCAAAAGTGCTTCCAGTCCCCAAGGTTCCATTGAATTATCAAAAGGTTTCTCAAGCACTCTCAGGGCATGTTCACATGACATTCTAAAGAATTTGAGGTAATCCATCTTGTTTTTATTTCTACATAGATTATTGCCATAGAGAGTGCAGCTTATGCCCGGCTTAATGCTGGGAGGTGCGAGTTTAACAGTTTGCCCCAGATCTATAGATAGACCTTGGCGAAGAAAATTAAACTTGTGATAATGCTGGAAAAACTCCAACAACAGATCTCCTAAAAAGAAAAAAAAGAAAGAAATCAGTTAAAGCAATGTAATAACAAGGCGTCAAGATTTTTTTGTGTTGCAATCAGCTAAAAAAAAAAAAAAAAAAAAAAAATTTATGTAAAGTTTCATATGGCAGTGTTGAAATATATATCATCCCATCTGGTAATATGACCAATTTTTTTTTCGTGACAGCAATCTTACAGTTGAACTGCAGCTTACTTTCTCACTTACACGAGAAGCAGAAATGCTAATGAAGGTCACTTCACACTGTCAATGCTTTTTGCTTATCATTTAATTTCTACTTAGACTACACTGCCATGCCTATTACAAAGTGAAAAAAATCTTCACCCTGCATTAGATATTGTTAATAAGTTGTAATATCTCTAGGAAGTCTTCTGTAATTAAAATAGATTAATACTTGCCTGTGGTGTTGCTGTTCTGTGATACAAATAATGAAGACTGATTTCTTTCATCTAAAATAAAAACAAAACCTAAGCAGCCCAGCTTTTAATATTGAATAGACACCAAACAGCCAAAAAGGGTTTGGCAGTTATAAGGTGAACAAATGTGTTAGCAATGAAAATGAAATGGACATACAGTGATCAAGAGAATATATACAGATACAGAAAAATGGAAATTTCTTCCTGAACATAACATAAAGATATTGGGTGTGACTTTTAGTACTACAACTAAAGTTGTACGTAATCCAGGGAAACTATGATACAGTATTTCAAATATGTGAAAATAATGTAAAATCATGGTCATTAAGAACCATAACTTTTTGTCTCCTCCATCTTAGCTTACCACAAACCTTCAAAGTCTAATTCATACCAAGAAGTAAGGCAACGCAGTTTATGGGTTGTTCCAGATTTGGGCAAACAAGGCCACTTTTGTAATATAATTACACTATCCTAATTATTTAAACAATGAAAGAAATTGTTGGCTGTATTAAATCATATGACCTTACGGAAAAAAAATATGTCAAATATTCAATAAGACGTTACTCTTAAAGCAGGACAGAAGTGGAAACATTTTTTTATGTAGTCCGATAGTGTATTTTCTTAAATACAACTTGCTGAAAGCACGACTTCAATATGTACACTAGTGACCTATTTATAACGCATTGAATGCACAGGTTCTCACCTGTGAAAACCACTCGTTTGGAGGAAGGCTGGAAATAGCCGACATCGAGGCCACTCCGAGGTGACAGTCGAACTTAAAATAAATTGCTTATTCTTCCCAAACTTTTTATTGCTAGCACCACTGTCGTTATTTGGTTTCATTCAGAACCTTTTTTTTTTATTCTTCAAAATGCCCCCCCCCCCCCCCCCCCCCCGCGTTACAGGCGTGACGAATCAGTCAGCGAGGGCAAGTCTGCTTAATTAGCACAAATTGTATGTCTATAACCACTATTATTGTGATCGGGGATAAAGAAATGACAGGTACGTTATGTTTCCAGATCAGATCTTCAACTAATTGTTTCTTCCTCACTGACGAGAACTATTGAAAGGACAACAATTGACAAAGGGACGAGGCAGGCAACATCTATTTCACGATGTGGTCGAACAATCGGAACAAGAAAAAAATTCTGTCGCATGATTTTGAAGTATGGACTAAATGTTTGAGCCCAGAAAAATTAATTTTATACTATAATTTTTTTTGGTCGGATTGACTGGACCCGTCGAAATGCTTGGCACATTACCGTACATTTTGTATTTTGTAGATTTAATGAAACACTTATTCTCATTCACTTTCCATTACAATTAAGCAGTTTTTTTATAATGGGTGCTGTTATGTGATGCTCTGTATCATTAACATGTTCTTTCAGAATTGAAGGAAATGAGACTGCAAATGGCAACATTTTATAACAAATTTTACTAATGTGTAAATGTTGTTTATTAGAACAAGAATTGTTTTCCTGATTATATATTTTTAAATATATATAGGCCTTTTTTCTGGGTAACCCCTTTTCATCAAGGGTTGTAATTTTATTATCTTTTCTATATACTAAACATGATTTAAAATCTGCCAAGGCTTGTTTTTATTTGTCTTTTATGAAAACATAAAAATATATCACATGTATGTCTCAAGGTAAAAAGGTCCACTTTTTTTGGAAATAGACCCCCACCCTTGAAATTGCTGGCTATGGACCTGATAAATGTAATCCGATCATGCCGATTATCAAACCTGCCTCTTTTCTAAACAAAGTCACTCACTAAATTTTAAGTAAAACAAAATATGGTTTGGCAGTTATGAGGCAAACGTCATATGTCAGACAGTGACAAAGTAAAAAGACAGGCCACTCAGAATACATATAGACACCTACAGTGTCTGTGTATAAAATGGGAAATAACAAATGAATATGTTTAATTTTCTACAAATGTCTCCTTACGACAAATTTATTAAAAAATAGCATTTCACTGAACAGATTTAAATGTAAACAAACAAACAAACAAAAACAAAACTTACTGTGCAATGAGTCAGCATATTCAGCAGAAGGCAATATACTGGGTGTCCTTGTTTGTAGAAAACTCACAACCAGAGCTGTGACCATAAAGTTTGTCATTGTGGGGTTTGGTTGAGGATACCTTACAATTTTTAGTTGCTGTGCAACCTCTTTGATTGCTAAAACAAGGGGTTTCACCCGTACATCCAGTCCAGCAAACGTGTGTAACAGTTTGGATATATGTTTGCCATTGCTGTAATGAAGGAGTTTAGTATTATAGTTTTCTTCAGATGATCATTTATGCAAATTAGCTTCAATATCTTACGTTGGAAAACTAACAATTATCTTAAGCACTGCTGCAGCTGAAGGACACCAAAACATTTACACAAGAGTGGGAAGTAACAAAGTCTGAGATAAAAAAGTGGCTTGCAGAGGTAAGTAGCCCCCCCCCCCCCCCCACATCCCCCTCCAAGAAAGAGATCTTGTGGCTAAGGCCGAATGATCTAGTTGTTACCCATCCCCAAATAAGGAGTTGAACCATCACCAAAAATTACAGTAACAACATACGGTTAGACTGGGTTCCCATCCCTAGGTCAATCCATTTGGATTGGTCCAACTCTCTGTAGAGTCTCAGTAAACTGCCATCAACTTAACCGGCTTAAATGTCTGTCACTCCTACCGAATCAGCTAGAGGGTAAAGATAATTACACCCTAACAGTTTTACTAGGTGTGACAGACATTTAAGCTGGTTAAGTTGATAGCAATTTAGTGAGACTCCCCAGGGAGATAGATCGATCCATATATCTGCAGGAATGGTCCCTTACCTTTGGGCTTTTTGTCCACAGAGGTCTATGTCAAGGTTCAACACATTGTGTCTCAGCTTCAAAAGTGGAATACTTGCACCCAACACAAATTGAACTGCCTGTTTGAAAAAATGTATAATAGAAAATGGAGATTAAAGGGTTTGCGACTGACCGTTAGAATTATCGTCAGAAAACATGCCCAACTAAGTATATCTTTTAATAATCAAAATAAACAAATTAGAATTCGCTAGGTCTTGGAGTTTATGAGCTAAGTGATCATGTGGTCCAATAACAACATACAAGCCACCAGAGGAGAGAGCCTGCTTGCTTAGCTGTCAGTCTTTAGTATTCTATATAGCATACACAAAACAAAGGCAAATACTAATTTGCTGACTAGCCCGGCCGATAGGAGGAGAGAGTCAGTTTTATTTCTTTGAATTGGAATTCAATAACAAATAATATAATACATTTGTTGTAATATTTATTTGTGCTGTGTTGTGCGATAGAAAGGATATACCCTTTAAGTATCAAACACAAATATGACAAATTGAATGTAATTAATCTTCTACCAATAACTTAACTTTGGACTCCATTATTATTATTATCATTCAATACTGAATAAATTGTACATAAAACAGATCTCCTTAAGAATAACATACCGCCCAGTAAAAACCATAGATAAAACTGTGCATGCAAAACAGTAAAGTCACTATGGAAAACTTTGTCTGTAGCCACGATGCTAACTTGTACAAATCATCGCCCTATAAAATATAGATGCATGATATTCAAGGCTCTACAGTGACAGACCTCACTCTGAATTCACAAACCCATATACATTTTTATAAATTAAAATTTTAGTGTGTCCTGACTGCTATAAGTTGTTGACCTAGAACTGAAGTGCTACTATAAAGTACACCTAATAGTCATACCTGTGACTACGATTCAGCACTGTCACATGCTTGTGACGTAATGCAAAGACAATCATTTTTCACTATATGCTGTCCCGTGAAAAATATCCAAAAAGAGCTGCCATGATCTACAGGTACCTGTAAAATTACTTTTCAAACTCTGATAACAATTCATAGCCATTCACCTCTCTTACCTGTGGGGTCTATATCCTTACAAAGCCAGGTGCCGGTCTATTCAATTTTTTAACTGGCATTTAATTACGGTTACCCCCACTAGCTACCATTATGTATACTGCAGTTGAATAACTTGAGTGTATTTTAATCATTCGATATAAAGTCCATGGTTTTTGGCATTATGTTTTGCAAAAATTTTTGCTTAAATTGCAATACTTGGGTTTCAAAATTAATTATAAATGTTTTATAATAATATTATTAAATATTTCAGTTGAAATACCCTTTAAAAACAAATAAATACATTCTCAAAACAAACAACACTTTATTTCGCATTACAAATTAGGATTACAAACCATTTTATTACAACTGTTCCCATTCTTTTATTTCTTTCATATTATCACTCTTTTTTGAGTTATTCCTCAACCACCGAAGTAATGCCTGGGCATGTGCATGCTTCAAGACACCCTGGGAGCTATCTTTGTCATGTACATTTGCAGCCATGTTTAAACTCATTTGTTTAAATATCAATTTTAAATGTCATTTTAAAATACCAATGACATAACCTCATAAAATAAAAGAGATATATTGAAAAAATATTAGTCTACCTAGAATCTGACAGGTTGAGTTACCTGTTACTACCTGGCATGGGAAGTGTGGTGTTGTGTAATTAACAAGTTTAATTGTTAATGAGCTCTTGGTCAAGTACCAGGCATTTAATTTGCAATAAGAAGCTTGTCAACTGATAACAGTTAATTTGAAAGACTGTCAGCTTTTGATGTGATCTAAACCACATGAGGCAACCATACACCCCATTTCCATAGATTAGATCGACCTACTTTAGATAGACCTAACTCCCTGGGGGTTCACGCTAAACAGCGGTCAGCCGGGCGGACACGAAAGTTAATTACCCCCTTACAGCTTGTAGTAGGCGGGACGGACATTTAAGTCGGATTATCTGAATGTAATCTAGTGAGACTCCCCGCGGGGATAGATCGATCTTAAATCTATGGGAATAGAGCCATAGTCTCATCACATCTATTGTCAGTAAGTTAGTAAGAAAGTCACGTAAGACTGTAAATGACTAAGTAAGAAAATCATCAACAAATGCCAAATCCTTTACTGCATTTTTTTTTTTTTTTTGTGAATCCCACCGCAACACACTGGGGCATAACGAAAACTGCCCAAATCCGTTCAACATAACCTTCCCTAAACTATCCAACCCAAGATAACGAGCAGTACTGTTGGCTAGGAACACAAATCAGCATCGTTATCAGTAGTGTTGTTTTTCAAAAGCATTGCTGGCCATCAGAAACTACCGTAGTGTTGTTTCTCGAAAATGATCCTGGCGCTCAAAATGGGAGTGGACAGAGGGAGAGACAACCAGCAATTAGCTTCTACCCTGGCCAGATAACCTTCAGTGTGGAAGCCGATCTTTGTCTATGGCGCACGTACAGGTAGTCTTCATCGGCGATAAGTGTCTTCTGCGATCAGGTTCGTTGCCTTTACCGTTGAAGTCGGGTAGAGCTTTACGCGCGAGTGCATTGTTACGTTGCACTAGTACTCCTGTCAATTGTATCCTATCAATGGGCATTATAACTATAGCGAGTATAACTCATGGTCACCTTTGGTGACAACTGTGGACAAAAATAAAGGAGCCCGGATGTGGAGGTTTTTGGACACACCCACTGAGATAGGAAGGAGAAGAGAGACATGTAGGCATGGAGAGCAAGGAGCTAGGATAGATGGACTACGTCTTAACTGATCGTGGATGTATAGTACTATACATGGAGGTAAAGGAAAGTGAGTGACTGTACGTGCACTAGTATACAAGTTGATGGAAAATATGGAAGCTGAAAAAAACGAGTGATTGTACATGCATCAGTACACAAGTTGACGGAAAACAGAGAGGGAACTATGATTGACAAAAGATAAGTAACGTTGAGAAAAAGCACTGACTATTACGAACAATGCAAGGAAGGTACGTAGGCCTACACAAATGAACAATGACAATGAAATGGAAGTGCGTGGAATGATTCTCTTATCCTGTGAACACTAACTTTGTTTGAACATTATAAAGCCCATATTAGTTAAGTTATTTAGTTCAATGTTATTGTATGTTAAGTTAGGTTTTAGTTCAATTAGTAAAATATTATCATTTTAATTTGAGGTGTTTGTTTTCATTCGTATTTATGTTTATGCTTTATTTTTTTGTTACTAAAGAACTCAATATAGGACGTAACAGCATCTTCACCTCGCCATGCTCCGGGCGGTGTCTTCAACGAATACGTAGCCTTCACCGCAGATGCTGGCCTCGGCATTATGGCCTCTCTCCACCATGCAGGGAGGTTACTAATACTGCAAATCGGTATATAGGGAGCACATGTAGCCTCAACCATGGCAGCCAAACTGTGTATTACGGCCTCTCACCATTGTGCGCTGCGACCAAGATGACCACTGATTGTTGTTTACAATCGCTCAGGCAACCAAATCTTGACCTGCAGCTGTCTGACAACACAAGTGATTTCCTGGCACATAGTTGCGCCAATGTGCACATTTGAAAAGTGTATACGTTTTGTCATTTAAACCAAACAAACACGCGAGTGAAAGGTAATCTAGATGAAACCAAAAAGGCAATTTTCATATTTGTTAGCAATCCCAGCAAGACAGAAAGGCCATTTTCATATTTGTTCATTAATGAAAGATCGTCAATGGGAGATCGTGGACGATCTGAGCAAGACAAGAAAGAAAAAATGGTAATCTTTATTGCAGCTCTTACATTGCTTCTTTTGTTCTTTTGCTGAAGTCCCTACTGTTGACAATGCTATTGTGCGCCTCAGCAAAACTACTGATCAGTATCTCACACCAAGTACTCCAGTAAAGAAATAATAGCTCGACAGCGCAACTCTTAATTGATTCTCCTGTTATTTTAATGGATGGTGATGATGATGTTTAGCATCCTAATGTAACTGCACTGATCCTTATCTTGCACCTTGCACCGCACACGTAGTACTCAGGTAAAGGTATGCTAGGGCAACACTGGTGACTGTTAGATCTTAATTAGTTGAAAAAAACGCCTGATGGCGGATTTTAAGGTGTGAGAAATTCACAAGATAATGCAAAATTGCTTGTTGGTCGAAATTCATGGTCCATAAAAAACTCCAGACAGCCGATTTTAAGATCATTTGAAATTTATAAGCCTTTCAAAATTCATGGAACATTACCCTATTCCACACGAAGTTCATGGTCCATAAAAAAACTCCAGAAGGCCAATTTTAAGATCGTTCGAAATTTTAGAGCCATTCAAATTCATGGAACATTACCCTATTCCATATTAACAGTGATTTGCAGGAGTAAAATTGTGAAGCCTTCAAGTCTGAAAACATCTGGCTGAAAAATATAATTGTCATACATACCTTAAGGTGTGAGGACCATGCTGGCAAAAGTTTTCCAATTATGGCTAATTCAGAAGGCATGTCGATCAAGGCCCTATTTTGGGGTAAGACGGTTGATGACAGCTGCAATCACATCAATTAATCAATCAATATTTGCAAATTATTTCTGAATCACTTTGGAAGCCAGAATCATTCTTTTCTGCAGAAAGAGATCAAGATAGGAGCTAAGGGACTTATATTTAACAGGACTACTGTTTAATTTTTCAGAGCATCTAAATTTTTCATAGCTGCAATGCAGGCCTAATGAAAATAATAAAGACGTAAATAAATACATGTATGGTGGCCTTGTGGCTACTTAGGGCAAGAGCATATATGACCTGTTTAGTGTAATGTCAGTCATACACATACCTTAACTTAAGTGTTTTAATTAGTTACATTACGGTATAATTATGCTTATTTGCATTATGGTTAAGGCACCAGTAATATCCTAAGACTGGGTTCCCATGCTTAGATCAATCCATCTGGATCGATCCAACTCCCTGGGGAGTCTCACTAAATTGCTGTCAACTAACCAGCTTAAATATCTGTAACATCTACCGAATCAGCTAGAGGGTAAAGATAACTAGATAACAGTCTTGTGCTTAACAAGCTCTTTAAATGCAATCAACAAAAGTTCTCAAAATATGTAAAAATAAAAAAAAACATAACTAGAGGATCAGAGAGGCGATACCGCCTCCGAATATTGTACCACCAGCTGGAGCAAGCGCATTTGTATAGACCCCCACATATACAAAATAAGGGACACAGCCACCAGTCTTGTGCTTGACAAGCTGTAAAAATGCAATCAACAAGAATTTTCAAAATATGCAAAAAATACATATAACTAAAAATGGTACAATCAAATTTAAGTTCATCGTAAGGTAGGTCAAAGGTCAATTTCAAGGTCACAGTAAATTGCCAGTATATGACTTCCTATTTAAGTTCAATAGTAACTATGGACCTATCTCTGCCAGGTTTGGAGTTAAAAGAGAAAGAAACTAGAGGATCAGAGAGGCGATACCGCCTCCGGATATTGTACCACCAGCTGGAGTAAGCGCATTCGTATGGACCCCCCCCCCTCCAAAAAGGGACACCATCACCAGTCTTGTGCTTGACAAGCTCTATAAAATGCAATCAACAGGAGTTCTCAAAATATACAAAAAAATATAATTAAAAAAAAAGGTCAGTATATGACTTTCTATTCAACTTCAATAGTAACTATGGACCTATCTCTGCCAGTTTTGGAGATATAAGGGACTAAATGATATAATTTTGCAGTTACCATAATGTGCCATAAATTTCCTACAGAAAAAATTAATCAAAATAAAGAAAAGGTCATTTCAAAATTCTTGAAATGGGAGGTGCTCTGAAGTTCCAGATGTTCTAATTTGATGAAATAATGTCATTTTTGACCACAAGTTGCCTGCTTTGCCAAGCCTTATGTTTTATTTTTCTGGAGTTCAAAATTAATTATCCATTACCGTACTGCACATTTTGCTTTCACCACCAATATGTACTTTTTGATACAGCGTAAATTTGGAGATGAAAGGGAAGCAAAATTTGCAAAGTTCAGTTCATGGTGAAAAGTAGGTCAAAGGTCAATTTCAAGGTCACATTCAGATTGCCAGTATGACTTCCTATTCAATACAACAGTAACTATGGACCTATCTCTGCCAGTTTTGGAGATAAAAGGGAAGCAAAATTTGCAAAGTTCAGTTCATGGTGAAAAGTAGGTCAATTTCAAGGTCACAGTAAGATTGCCAGTATATGACTTCCTATTCAACTTCAATAGTAACTATGGACCTATCTCTGCCAGTTTTGGAGATAAAAGGGAAGCAAAATTTGCAAAGTTCATGTGATGAAAAGTAGGTCAAAGGTCAATTTCAAGGTCACAGTAAGATTGCCAGTATATGACTTCCTATTCAAGTTCAATAGTAATTATGGACCTATCTCTGCCAGTTTTGGAGATAAAAGGGAACCAAAATTTGCAAAGTTCAGTTCATGGTGAAAAGTAGGTCAAAGGTCAATTTCAAGGTCACATTTAGATTGCCAGTATATGACTTCCTATTCAACTTCAATAGTAACTATGGACCTATCTCTGCCAGTTTTGGAGATAAAAGGGAAGCAAAATTTGCAAAGTTCAGTTCATGGTGAAAAGTAGGTCAAAGGTCAATTTCAAGGTCACAGTAAGATTGCCAGTATATGACTTCCTATTCAACTTCAATAGTAACTATGGACCTATCTCTGCCAGTTTTGGAGATATAAGGGACTAAATGATATAATTTTGCAGTTACCATAATGTGCCATAAATTTCCTACAGAAAAAATTAATCAAAATAAAGAAAAGGTCATTTCAAAATTCTTGAAATGGGAGGTGCTCTGAAGTTCCAGAAGTTCAAATTTGATGAAATAATGTCATTTTTGACCACAAGTTGTCTGCTTTGCCAAGCCTTATGTTTTATTTTTCCAGAGTTCAAAATTTATTATCCTTTACCGTACTGCACATTTTGCTTTCACCACCAATATGTACTTTCTGATACAGCATAACTTGAAAACCGTACGGAATACAAAAAACGGAGACCACCTCCAGTGTTGGGCTTTACATGCTCTACAAAATGCAAAAAAGAATGGGTCTCTAGCATTAACAGTTCCCGAATTAGAGACAGTTTTCAGTTTCGCCATCTTATGGCCGCTACTCCGGTGAAAATGCACTGATTGACCCCAAATTCACGGAGATGAAGGATGACCTGAAGGGTAACACTTTCCAATAATATTATTGGTTAAGTCTGTGTGGTGTCTGAATAACAGGGCAAATAATTTTTTTTTCGTAAAAAAATTCATTTTTTTGAAAATTTTGGCCCGTTTGACCTTGAAATAAAGGTCAAAGGTCAAATCCAATGGCATATTTGAAATCTACACATAAGACTTTTGGAAAGCCGTCTGTAGAAATTTTTCCCATAATTCCTTCCGTAGGGTAGATAATTAGCATTTAATTTTGCCATTTTTAGACAAGGGTGCATTGCAATGAGTGCCACACCTAGACCCCAATACCGACAAAGCCCAAATTTTATGTGGAACGAGTTGAGATTATAGGTGACCTAAATCCAAGAGATGGGTACGGGGGCCCTTACTGTCTAGGAGGAGAAGCGGTAACGGTAGCCGTCCGGCGGAGCCGGCGGAACGATCCGGACGGGACTAAAACCATGTGTACCGCCAGCGCTAACGCTGGTGGTACAATTAACTAAAAATGGTCCAATCATGCAGATTTTGGAATTAACCTGTATTTTCCTAACATTGATCACTCCTGTGATTTTCTTGACAATAGACCTATTGGTTTTCCTTGAAATGTGTTATCATTGTTGAATCTGTAGTATGCTGACAAAAAAAGAAACCTTGGGGCAACACTATGGGCATATCTCTGCTAGTTTTGAAGATATGAGGGGCGAGAAAATATGCAAGTTCAGTTCTTGGTGAAAAAGTAGGTCAAAGGTCAATTTCAAGGTCACAGTATATGACTTCCTATTCAAGTTCAATGGTAACCATCGGAATTTCTTTGTCAATTTTGGAGGGGTAAACATGCAAGGTGCAGTTCATCATAAAAAGTAGGTCAAAGCTCAATTTCAAGGTCATAGTTAGATTGCCAGTATATGACTTCCTATTCAAGTTCAACAGTAACTTTGGACATATGGACATAAGCATATATATATATATATATGCAGACAACTATAGTAACTTTGGGCATATCTCTGCCAGTTTTCCAGATATAAAGGATACAAAATTTGCAAAGTTCAGTTCAAGGTGAAAATTAGGTCAAAGGTCAATTTCAGGGTCATAGTTAGATTTGCAAGTATATGACTTCCTATTCAAGTTCAATAGTAAAAGTGATCGTATCTTTGCCAGATTTGGAGATATAAAGATCAGAAAAATTGCAAAGTGCAGTTCATGCTTCTCCCATGAAAATGCACCGATTGACCCCAAACTCTCAAAGATGAAAGGAGTCCCTGACTGTAACCCCTCACCATAACATGAGAGCTTAGGTCTGTGTAGTTTCTGAAAATTGGTACAAACAAATATTTTTTTGCAGAAAAGTCCCATTTTTAGAAAATTTTGGCCCATTTGACCTTGAAATAAAGATCAAAAGTCAAATCTCAGGGTATATTTGGAATCTCCACATATGGCTTTCGGACAGACTTCTGTAGTAATTTTTCCCATAATTCCTTCGGTTTGGGAGATATTTAGCATTGAATTTTCCAAAATTTTGACAAGGGTGCGTTTCAAACGAGTGTCACACCCAGGCCAAAGCACCGACTGAGACAAAAATACCAGGGGATTCAAGTTGAGATTATATGTGACCTAAATCCAAGAGATGGGGACACAGGTCCTTGCGGTCTAGGAGGAGAAGCAGTAATGGCGACTTGTATTCCACGACACCCTGCGGAGCCAACGGAGCCGGCAGAGCACACGGAGCTGGCGGAGCTCACAGAGCCGTACGAGACGGGTCGGGACTAAAACCATGAGTACCGTCAGGGTAACGCTGGTGGTACTAATTACCCCCAAACAGCTTTACTAGGCTTGACAGACATTTAAGTTGATCAAGTTGACAGCAATTTAGTAAGACTCCCCAGGAAGATATATCGATCCAAATTTCTGTGGGAATGGTCCCTTATAGTTGAGTTTTTTAAAGTGGGGTTTTTGAATCCCTATAACTCCTATTATACATATCTAGTGGGTAACAATTTAGTGTATGTCCTTGAGCATTTTGAGAAAAAAAATCTTGTGGTTGAAAGCCAAAAATGTTATGGAAAATGACATCCATCCTGGATTTTCTCAAAATGCCAAAGATACATCACAGTAAATTTTTTTTTTCAAGACAACCAATATCAAAATGAACCAAATCAATAACAAACAAGGAAAAATATTTTCACTAGAATTACAGTCTGGTCTAATTAGCAATCCAAGAATTAAATACTGCACATTACACTTACATCATCACCACTTCCGTTTTTAAGGTCAACCAAATATAGGTCCAGGTCAGAGCTGTAGGCACTGGACAGTCCACACATTGTGGATCCAAATGGCTGTACAGCCAGGTGTGGAAAGAACTTCTCTAACAAGTGTTGTATCTGGCCTCTCACAAAGCACCTTTTCAATATGTCAGTGTCCTGAACCTTCAAGGAGTTGTAAAGTAAATCTATCTGCCCTGTGATCTGGAAGAGGTGGGATCAGAATCAAGCTTAAACATGTCTACACTGAAAACAATGTTGAGACTGACGATGTCAGCATTAATTTATGTAATATGACTGACCATCCAATGTGCTCAATAAGACACCAAAGAGTTCTTTGTGAATACGTGTATATTTCACCACACATAATTGAAACTTGATAAGTTTTAGAACAGCACATCTGCCACAACGGCCTGAAAGATCAATTATTGGGATTCTAATTTCTGTTTATACATTTAAGACTTTTCTTGTGGTTAAAGTTGAGGATTCAGACATGCTCCATAACACAATGGCCTGTTCATTCACACGCTCAGGGCTACATGTGCTAATGTGCATGTATTATTAGTGCATGTCTCACTTTGCAATGACCTTTAGGTTCAAATAAAATCTCACTGAAGCCTCTCTCTCTCTTCTCATCTTTCAAACTTATCTCTTTTTTCCAAGTTGGCTTATAACATATATATTTGTTCACATACCCCATCTTTGGCAAAATGTAAGTCATTATAGACTTTCTCCATAGGTTTCTTCTTTTGTGGTCTTAGTTCTTCATGCACTTCTCCCACTGGCAACCCACTAAGATATTTTTCAGGTAGGAAAATTTGTTGTCTAAATTGACAAAAAAAAGGTAAAATCAGTATTTCTAGACCTACAGTCCCTTTACACAATATACAATCACAAACAAACACACTCACACCATATTTACCTAGACACTAAAGAATCACTGGTGATACCGCCTCAGGGTATTGTGCAATTGTACCACCAGCTGGAAAAGTTCATTAGTGGTAAAAAGTAGGTCAAAGGTCAATTTCAAGGTCACAGTTAGGTTGCCAGCATATGACTTCCTATTCAAATTCAATAGTAACTATTAATAGTTATTTCACATTTCATTTTCAGTTCTAAATATTGCGATGTTGTACTCTTTGATATACCACAACTCGTAAACCATACGAAAAAAAAAAAGGAAACCACTTCCAATGCAAGAAACAAAAGGTCTCTAGCACTTATGGTTCCAGAATTAGAAAGAGTTTTCATTTTCGGCATTAAATGACTGCTTTTCCCATGATAATGCACCAATTGACCCCAAACTCAAGAAGATGAAAGACGAAGATCCGAAGTATGACTCCTGCCCATGATATTATAGGTTAGGTCTGTGTAATTTCTGGAAATTTTTGGAAAAAAAATCCCATTTTTGGAAAATTTTGGCCTGTATGATCTTGAAATAAAGGTCAAATCTAAGGGCATATTTGAAATCTCCACATATGACTTTCGGTCAGCCATCTAAAGTAACTTTTCACATAATTCCTTCGGTTTGGGAGATATGAAGCATCAAATTTTGCAAATTTTGGACAAGGGTCCAACGGCCACACCTAGATCTGTGCACTGACAGAGCCCAAAATTTACATGGAACAAGATGAGATTATGTGTGAACTTAATCCAAGAGATGGGTACACAGGCCCTTGTAGTCTAGGAGGAGAAACGAACATGGTGAAATGGCGGCAGATACGGCGGAGCCAGCAGACAAGACAGGTTGGTACTAAAACCAGCGTCATGCTGGTGGTATAATAAATGGATATGACAATCTAATAAATGATTTTCATGTTTTAATTAAATGAATGTGGCACACCTAATGCCTTTATGTATTGAATCAGTTAACTATGGTAGGCTCACAGTGTACCTTTGCATTCACGTACAGCAAAACGTGATATTTTTCTTTACATTTTTTGTCCACCTATTAAGTCACCTCCTAATATAACATTAAAAATACAACATATCAGTGTGATAATAAACCTTGAGAATGTTGCCTAGCATGTGGTTTTTCCAGTTACTCACTTTGGTATCTATGTAATTGTTTATTTAATAATAACATATGAACCATATCAGTTAAATTCACGTGTCACAAATCTAAAAAAATATCAGTATTTTCTGATCAGTAACAGGGTGTCTGGCAGCCATTCTGGAAATTTTAGGAATTTTTTTAGGAATTTTCAAGAAAAATAAGGATTTTTTAGCAATCAAAAAGTGCTATAATGGGTGTATTTGACTTATGAATTAGGTTCGAGGTGATTTTAAGAACAAAATGTGATGCATACAGGTCTCTTCTTAAACTAGAGGATCAGAGAGGCGATACCGCCTTCAGGTATTGTACTACCAGCTGGAGAAAGCGCATTTGTATGGAAAACCAAACAAGGCAGCAAAGCTGTCAAATGTACAGACAAAAAACAGAAAATAAAGATGCAAAAAAAGGTCATTTTGTCAATTTTGATGCAATAATAAATAATGCTTAAAATAGCACTGTCAGTCAACACTGAATTTTAATCATGCACAACAGGTAACATGGTCAATAACAGGAGCGGACCCTGAGATATTTTCTGACAGTATTCCAAAGTATCTATGTTGATCCCTCCTCCATTTTGATGGTCTTCCAACAGAAAAAAATAGATACCAATCAATATAAACTTAATAACCTGTCTTCAAGAAGACCCAGAAAATGGTCTCAATCCACCCCTTCAATAAGATTACAGTTTCAGGACCATGAGAGACTATAGTCACATGATGAAAGTCTCAATATTTGAACAAGGCAGCAAAGCTGTCAAATGTACAGACAAAAAACAGAAAATAAAGATGCAAAAAAGGTCATTTTGTCAATTTTGATGCAATAATAAATAATGCTTATAATAGCACTGTCAGTCAACACTGAATTTTAATCTTGCACAACAGGTAACATGGTCAATAACAGGAGCGGACCCAGAGATATTTTCTGACAGTATTACAAAGTATCTATGTTGATCCATCCTCCATTTTGATGGTGTTCCAACAGAAAAAAATAGATACCAGTCAATATAAACTAATAACCTGACTGTCTTCCGGAAGACCCAGAAGATGGTCTCAATCCACCCCTTCAATAAGATTACAGTTTCAGGACCATGAGAGTTCAAATTCACATTATGAAAGTCTCAATATTTGAAAAATGATGACAGTGCATAAAATAATATTACATAATGTTTAAAGACATAAAAAACAATATAACTGCTTATGTAGAAATACAGAAAATGTGCAGAGCCCCAGGCAGATGACAGCCTGCCTGGGGCTAAAAGTCACAAATGCAAGTGTTTGAGAAAAAATTATAAAGGAAAACAACAAAACTAGAAAAGCACTTTGAGAGTGCAGACCTCTGCCAAGGCAGCAATTGTTGATTATTAGTGATAATTGATTGATTATTGATCCGGACCACCACCAAAAATTAATCATTGTCCTCTTTGGTCCACTTCCGACAGTTCCTGAAAATTTCTGCAAAATCAGTCCATAACTTTTTGTGTTATGTGGATGACAGACAAACAGGGGTGAAAATATAACCTCCTTGGCAGAGCTTGAGGTAAATATAATTCCAATGAAGCTGCTATTCAAACTTTTAATCTTCCAGTTTGATATATATATATATATTTAAAACTTATTTGCAATATTAAACAAAATTTACCTGCATAATTATCACTGCTTCCTTATTATTAATCTAGCAGAGAGCTTTACCTTTGGGAGTTTACAGGGAAATATCAACAAGTGTGCTTTACGTAATCTCATTTAATGGCCTATTAAAGCAAATGACTTTATAACTCTGAAATTAATCTAGTGATACCCAAGGGTAATTTACAGACTGACCCACTCAAAGGTCTTCAGGCCCATAAGTCACACCTTAAGAAAAGCACAAAACCATAATGCCCAAAATAGGAGACTACCAATCCTGATGCAATAATACATTATGTTTAACTGCACAGTCAACATCAACTTATGCACAACAGGTAACACAGACGAAAGTAAAAGCATAAGGCTTCAGGCCCATCAGAGTTCAAGTTTATACTTAGAAAGTGCCAGAATGAGAAAAATGAAAATTTCACAAAAAATGCATAAATACAATAAACATGATAATCCAATAGAGCTGGTTTTCTCATGAGCTGAAGGCCAATCCTAAAAATCGTACTTGTAAGTTTAAAATTATAATAAGTAGCACAGTTTTCTTTTCATAATGTTTGCAGTAGCAGTGCAAAAAGATTGTCAATTTTGATGTAACAATACATAATAAATTACAGAATAATTATCACCAATTTTTGTTTATTGACTATAAATAGGATGGACATGTAGAAAATATGATTACCATTTGGCTTCATGTCCATGGGAGCTCCGAGTCCCACAATGAATATGCCAAAAAAGATAATGAATATAACACTAAAATGTATAACTTCCAGAAAAAGAAGCCAATTAGACTGCTTTTCTAACTCAGGCTGCATTTTAGTCCTGTGTTTCTTTTTTGAAAATTTGACAGTCATAAGTAACACGGTTTTTCCATAATGGTCATCAAGGCAGCAGCACCAAAAATTGTGTTTTCTTCTATTTTGATGCAACATTACATAATGCTTAACAGCATAATGACCATCGATTTTTAATAATAAAATATAAGTGTCATGGATTTTCACAAAATGTGACTAGCACGGGTCTTCAAGCCCGTGGAGGTTCTAAGTCGCACCTTGGAAATGCCAATATGTGAAAAATTAAATTTTCACAAAAAAATGTTTAATTGCCAGAAAAATTTACCAAACAGACTGCATTGCATACTGAAGCTGTATTTTAGACCCATGTTTCTTTCCTGTAAGTTTGAGAACAGTAATTGACATGATTTTTGTTAAATGGTCATCATGGGAGCAGTGCCCAAAATAGGGGTTTCTTCAAATTTTGATGCAACATTACATAATGTTTAACAGCATAATGACCATCAATTTTTAATTATAAAATATTAGTATCACGGATATTCAGGAAATGTGACAAGCAAAGGTCTTCAGGATCATGGAACTTCAAAGTCACACCTTGAAAATGCCAATAAGTGAAAAATTAAATTTTCACAAAAAACTGTTTAATTGCCAGAAAAATTTACCAAACAGACTGCATTGCCTACTGGAGCTGTATTTTAGTCCCATGTTTCTTTCCTGTAAGTTTGAGAACAGTAAGTGACATGATTTTCCTTAAATGGTCATCATGGGAGCAGTGCCCAAAATAGGGGTTTCTTCAAATTTTCATGCAATATTACATAATGTTTTACAGCATAATGACCATCAATTTTTAATTATAAAATATTAGTATCATGGTTATTCAGAAAATGTGACTAGCAAAAGCCTTCAGGCCCATGGAACTTCAAAGTCACATATTGAAAATGCCAAAATGTAAACAATACAGCACTGTTCTGAAATGGGTTTATTTCCATTTTTAACACTTTTTAAACATAAAACAAAATAAACAGTTTACTGCCATTTTTATATGACCAATGAAGAAAATTGATGAGATGGGAAAAGTATCAATAGAACAGTGTTAAATGCCCAACTTCCTCCATTCTGAGATTCTGAACATAGTGGATGAATGCATCTGACAAACTGCAATGATATGAGTTTATTTCCATTTTTGACACTTTATTACACAATACATGATAACAAGTTTACCATCATTTTTACAAAATCAACTAACAATGTTGTAAAGATGCAGGAAATGCCAAACAAACACATTTACGTATCTTATTAGTTCAATAATGAGACTGTTAACATGCCTAAGAATTGAATGTGAGGAAATGTGAAAAAACAGCATTACCTTTTAAAATAATGGACTGATTATGCTGATTTTCAAACTCAACCTGCGTTTTAGTAAGATTGGCCCCTCCTGTGAGTATAATGACAATTGGCCAATCTGTTTTTCTTATATTGTGTTATCAGTGTTGCATATATACTGAAAAAAGTGAAAAAAAACAGCATAAATTCCCTATAAGTGACCCGATCGTGCTGATTTTCGAACTTGACCTGCGTATTATGAATATTTATCAGTTCTGTAAGTTTCAAGCCAAAGGGTAAAACAGCTCTTCATTTATTGTGTTATCAGTGTTGCAAAAATGCTGAAAAAAAGTGAAAAAATAGCCTAAATTCACTAAAAATTACCCAATCATGCTGATTTTCGAACTTGACCTGCGTATTATGAATATTCATCAGTTCTATAGGTTTCAAGCCAAAAGGTCAAATGGTTTTCCATTTATGGTGTTATCGGTGCTGCATATATGCTGAAAAAAGAGAAAAAATAGCCTAAATTCACTAAAAATGACCCAATCACGCTGATTTTCGAACTTGACCTGCGTATTATGTATATTCATCAGTTCTGTAAGTTTCAAGCCAAAAGGTAAAATGGTTTTCCACTTATCGTGTTATCGGTGCTGCATATATGCTGAAAAAAGTGAAAAAACAGCATAAATTCCCTATAAGTGACCCGATCATGCTGATTTTCGAACTCGACCAGCGTTTTATGAATATTCATCAGTACTGTAGGTTTCAAGCCAAAAGGTACAATGGTTTTCCACTTATCGTGTTATCGGTGCTGCATATATGTTGAAAAAAGTGAAAAAACAGCATAAATTCCCTAAGAGTGACCCGATCATGCTGATTTTCGAACTTGACCTGCGTATTATGAATATTAATCAGTTCTGCTAGTTTCAAATCAAAAGGCAAAATGGTTTTCCACTTATCGTGTTATCGGTAAAAGTGCACGGCGACGGCGACGACGGCGACGACGGCGACGGCGGCGACGGCGGCGACGGCGACGACAGACGCAGATGATGGCTATATGTACAGACACATCTGTGTCTGTACATAAAAATGATGACAGTGCATAAAATAATTTTATATAATGTTTAAAGACATAAAAAACAATACAATTGCTTATGTGGAAATACAGAAAATGTGCAGAGCCTCGAGCGGATGAGAGTTAAAAGTCACAAATGCAAGTGTTTGAGAAAAATTGTAAAGGAAAACATAACAAAACTAGAAAACCACCGAGAGTGCAGACCTCTGCCAAGGCAGCAATTGTTAATTATTGTTGATTATTGATTGATTGATTATTGAGCCAGACCACCACTAAAAACTAATCATTGTCCTCTTTGGCCCAATTCTGACAGTTCCTGAAAATTTCAGCAAAATCAGTCCATAACTTTTTGAGTTATGTTGATGACAGACAAACAGGGGTGAAAATATAACCTCCTAGGCAGAGCCTGAGGTAAATATAATTTCAATGAAGCTGCTATTCAAACTTTTAATCTTTTATATATATATATATATATATATATATATATATATATATAATAACCTGCATAATTATCACTGCTTCCTTATTATTAATCTAGCAGAGAGCTTAACTTTTGGGAGTTTACAAGGAAATATCAACAAGTGTGCTTTATGTAATCTCCTTTAATGGCCTATCAATTAGGCAAATGACTTTATAACTCAGAAATTAGCTAAGTGATACCCAAGGGATATTAACAGACTGACCCTCTCAAAGGTCTTTCAGGCCCATAAGTCACATCTTAAGAAAAGCACAAAACAATAATGCACAAAATAGGAGACTACCAATTCTGATGCAATAATACATTATGTTAATTTACTGCACAGTCAACATCAAATTTTAATTATGCACAACAGGTAACAACGACAAAAGTAAAAGCATAAGGCTTCAGGCCCATCAGAGTTCAAGTTTATACTTAGAAAGTGCCAGAATGAGAAAAATGAAAATTTCACACAAAATTGCATAAATTCAATAATAAATGATAACCCAATTGACCTGGCTTTCTAATTTGAACTGCATGCCAATCCTAAAAATCATACTTGTAAGTTAAAAATAATAATAAGTAACACAGTTTTCTTTTCATAATGTTTGCAGTAGCAATGCAAAAATATTGTTGTCAATTTTGATGTAACATTACATAATAAATTATAGAATAATTATCACCAATCTTTGATTATTGACAATAAATAGCATGGACATGTAGAAAATTTGATTACCATTCGGCTTCATGTCCATGGGAGCTCCGAGTCCCACAATGAATATGCCAAAAAGATAATGAATATTTCACTCAAATGTATAACTTCCAGAAAAAGAAGCCAATTAGACTGCTTTTCCAACTCATTCTGCATTTTAGTCCTGTGTTTCTTTTTTAAAGGTTTGACAGTCATAATACGGTTTTCCCATAATGCTCATCATAGCAGTAGCACCAAAAATTGTGTTTTCTTCTATTTTGATGCAATATTACATAATGCTTAACAGCATAATGACCATCAATTTTTAATAATAGAATATTAGTAACATGGACATTCAGAAAACGTGACAAGCAAAGGTCTTCAGGATCATGGAACTTCAAAGTCACACCTTGAAAATGCCAATAAGTGAAAAATTAAATTTTCACAAAAAACTGTTTAACTGCCAGAAAAAATTACCAAACAGACTGCATTGCCAACTGAAGCTGTATTTTAGACCCATGTTTCTTTCCTGTAAGTTTGAGAACGGTAATTGACATGATTTTTGTTAAATGGTCATTATGAGAGCAGTGCCCAAAATAGGGGTTTCTTCAAATTTTGATGCAATATTACATAATGTTTAACAGCATAATGACCATCAATTTTTAATAATGGAATATTAGTCACATGAACATTCAGAAAACGTGACTAGCAAAGGTCTTCAGGCTCATGGAACTTCAAAGTCACACCTTGAAAATGCCAATATGTGAAAAATTAAATTTTCACAAAAAAACTGTTTAACTGCCAGAAAAAAATTACCAAACAGACTGCATTGCCAACTGAAGCTGTATTTTAGCCCCATGTTTCTTTCCTGTAAGTTTGAAAACAGTAAGTGACATGGCTTTTCTTAAATGGTCATCATGGGAGCAGTGCCCAAAATAGGGGTTTCTTCAAATTTTGATGCAATATTACATAATGTTTAACAGCATAATGACCATCAATTTTTAATTATAAAATATTAGTATCATGGATATTCAGAAAATGTCATTAGCAAAGGTCTGCAGGCTCATGAAACTTCAAAGTCACATCTTAAAAATGCCAAAATGTAAACAAGACAGCACTGTTCTGAAATGGGTTTATTTCCATTTTTAACATTTTTTTAACATAAAACAAAATAAACAGTTTGTTGCCATTTTTATATGACCAACTAAGAAAATTGATGAGATGGGAAAAATATCAATAGAACAGTGTTTTATGTCCAATTTCCTCCATTCTGAGATTCTGAACATAGTGGATGATTGAATCTGACAAACTGCAATGATGAGTTTATTACCATTTCTGACACTTTATTACACAATACACGATAACAAGTTTACCATCATTTTTACACAATCAATTAACAATGTTGTAAAGATGCAGGAAATATCAAACAAACACTTTTACGTATCTTATTAGTTAAATAATGAGACTGTTAACATGCCTAATAATTGAATCTGAGGAAATGTGAAAAAACAGCATAACTTCTAAAATAAAGGCCCGATCATGATGATATTCGAACTTGACCTGCGTATTATGAATATCCATCAGTTCTGTTAGTTTCAAGCCAAAAGGTAAAATTTTTTTTCACTTATCATGATATCGGTGTTGCATAAATGCTGAGAAAAGTGAAAAAACAGCGTAACTTCCCTAAAAATGACCCGATCATGCTGATTTTCGAACTTGACCTGCGGATTATGAATATTCATCAGTTTTGTAAGTTTCAAGCCAAAAAGTAAAATGGTTTTCCACTTATCGTGTTATCGGTGCTGCATATATGCTGAAAAAAGTGAAAAAACAGCATAACTTCCCTAAAAATGGCCAGATCATGCTGATTTTCGAACTTGACCTGCGAATTAGGAATATTCACCAGTTCTGTAAGTTTCAAGCCAAAAGCAAAAACAGTGTTCCACTTATCGTGTTATCGGTAAAAGTGCACGACGGCGACGACGGTGCCGACGGCGACGACGGCGACGACAGACGCAGATGATGGCTATATGTACAGACACATCTGTGTCTGTACATAAAAAGGACCCCCCCCCCAAATGTTGTGCTTGGCAAGGTCTACAAAATGCAATAAACAAGATTTTCAATTTTTTTGCTGAAATTAACATTTAAAACAAAATCATGGGGAAAAGTGTGGTTCATGGCAAAAAGTAGGTCTAAGGTCAATTTCAATATCATAGTTAGGGTCTATTCCCACAACTTTAGATCGATCTATCACCGCGGGGAGTCTCACTAGATTACTGTCAGATAATCCCCCTTAAGTGTCCGTCCCTGCCTACTACAAGCTGTAAGGGTTAATTAACTTTCGTGTCCGCCCGGCTGACAGCTATTTAGCGTGAACCCCCAGGGAGTTAGGGCGATCTAAAGTAGGTCGATCTAATCTATGGAAATGGGGTGTTAGATTGCAAGTATATGACTTCTTATTCAAGCTCAATAATGGGCATATCTCGGCCAGTTTTGAAGATACAAGTGACTAAAATGGGTGTATCTTTACTAATTTTGGAGTTGCAGTAATGCACCATGAATTCTATACAGAAGAAATTAATTGAAATAAAGAACAGATCATTTTGGTCGAAGTTCATGAAATGGGAGGTGATCAGAAATTCCAAATGTTCAAATTTCATGAAATTCTGTCATTTTATGACTGGAAGTTGTCTGTCCCTAGCTTAGCCTTATTTTTTTATATTCCCCGACATTCAAAATTACATGGCAAATTACCGTATTTCATATTTTATTTTCACTACCATATTGTACTTTTTGATAAAGCACAACTCTATACCATATGGAAAACAAAACACGGACATCTCCTCCAGTGTTGACAAGCTATACAAAATGCAAAAAAAACAAAAGGTCTCTAGCATTTATGGTTCCAGAATTAGCTCTAGAGAGTTCTTAGTTTCGGCATCTAATGGCCGCTACACCCGTGAAAATGCACCAATTGACCCCAAACTCACGAATATGAAAGATGACCCTAAGGGTAACACATGCCAATAATATTATGGGGAAGGTCTGTGTATTTTCTGAAAATCGGCAGAAATAAACATTTTTTTTTTTTACAAAAAATTCCCATTTTTAGAAAATTTTGGCCTATTTGACCTTGAATAAAAGGTCAAATCCAAGGGCACATTTGAAATCTTTACGCCTACACTGGTGGTGCATTTATATGGAAAAGTTGTACTCATATTCAGCTGGAATTTTTCACACTTAACTAACAAATACCATATTTCAGCACTTGGTGTTAAATGACATTGTGGCTGTTAATACTTCACTACTATCCATGATGAAAATGAGGAGAGGTACCTTTTAAATTTCAGGACAACAAAAAGAATCCATCTCCATTATATCACCATTTTACATGAAAATAGAAGAAAATTCTAAATGTAACTTATGATGGCAATGCATGATGGATATGAATCCCAATTATTGGGCTATAAACTTGCATTTATACATATTTTCTCATTAAAATCTCAACATTCTTCAAAATTCACGACATATTTTAAAATATCTTAGGAATTTTAGGAATTAAAAGGAATTTGAAGAAAATATAGGAATTTTATGAACCAAGTTAAAACTTTAGGAACACCAGACACCCTGCAGTAATGACACTGTTTAATTCTCCTTATACATGTACAATGTTTAGCATGAGTTCCGATTCATACATTTCTTCTTGTTTATTTGTGACTCTACCAATGTTATCTGCCTTGCTGGCAGGTTGCTAGACAGAGGTTAACTATTACTAATTATAATTAGATCATTTTTCAAACTAAGGCTGCAGTATCAATTCAGACAATGGTTTTCAACAGATCATCTGGTATTCCAGAACCATTTAGAGTGCAAAGGTCACTGTAGTAGTAACTCTTACTTATGTTATGTAAACACTTACTTATGTATCGATGTCAATTGAATATTATGTTGCTTGGGAGATAAACTGTAATGCCTCTCCACAGTCTCATCTTTTTGAAAGTGCGTCTTTATGTTTGCTTGGAAAATAAGCCAGTAATGTCTCTCCACAGTCTCATCTTTGACCCCATTCCCATAGATTTTAGATCAATCGATTCCTGTGGGGTGTCTCACTAGATTACTGTCAGCTTAGCCGGCTTAAGTGTCTGTCCCGCCTACTGAAAGCTGTAAGGGGGTAATTAACTATGGTGCGCGCTCGGCTGACTGCAATTTAGTGTGAACCCCAGGGAGTTAGGTCAATCTAAATCTTAATCTCTGGATCAATCTAAATCTCTGGGAATGCACCCTTTATAACAAGAGCGCCCTTTCACATGTGACTGAGAATCCTATCTTAAGTATGTTACTAATCTTACTTGGGTTTACAAGTGTTGTCAAGGTGTTTGTTTCCTGTACGAGATGGAGGCACAAGACTACACCTCCCAGAAACCAATGAAGAGTACAAGTGATTCTATGTTACTCGTTTTTATTTACATCAGTTAAGGATGGTAAATTGGGTTATTGTTAAAACATACATTGTCAAACTCACATTAACAGGATTACCTTGATATAGGCATTTTGGCAGGGTGCAGCGCTGTCTCCTGGAACGAGTGCACTGCTTCATCTTGTTGGAACACAACCAAAGCATACTGACTGTCCTTTTATGAAAAGAAAAAAAATAATAATAGAAGTTACTAGAGGATCAGAGAGGCAGTACTGCCTCCGGGTATTGTACCACCAGCTGGAGTAAGCGCATTCGTAAGGAATAGCAAAAATAGGGACATCACCTCCAGTGTTGTGCTTGACAAGCTCTACAAAATGCAGTAAACAAATGTTCTCAATTTTTTTGTTGAAAATAACCATTTAAAACAAAATCATGGGTAAAATGTTTTATTCCAAATTTGTGAAGTGCGGTTCATGCCGAAAAGTAGGTCAAAGGTCAATTTCAAGATCACAGTTATATTGCCAGTATATGACTGCCTATTCAAGTTCAATAGTAACTATGGGCATATCACGCTAGGTTTGGGGATATAATGGATACGGTAAAGTCTTGAAAATTTCGACGTTCTTGATAATTTCATCGAGAGGCGATTTTCCGCCGACGTAATTTTTTTTCTCTTTGAAAATTTCGTCGAACCTGAAAATGAGCCTATCGATAATATTTGAAAAGCTCGTCACCTAATATGGCCGCGTTGTAAAGCTCAAACATGTAGTTAATGCATCAGTTGATTCAAGACAATAATACGCTCAGGATATCATTGACGATAACACTCTCAATGGGAGATAGGAACAATAGTGCGCCCATGCAAGCGGCTACTCACGAGAATCGTTCGCGTAATATCCTCAGGACTTTGTTGGCGTAAGATCATCAGAGGGGGATCGTTTGCGATCCTAGCTAGACGAAAAGGAAATTTTCATATCTTCATCGGGAGATTGTTAAGCAATAAGCAATAATAAAATGTACTTTTCATATTAGTTCAAGGAACTTAGTTTGCGGAAGATCGTCAGCGGGAGATCATTATTTTAACCCCCCCCCCTCTCCCCCGCTCACGGCACTTGGAAAAGTTGGACTCCCTGTAAATTTTTAAGGAAGTTACAGATGGTAGTTTTAGAAGGCCTGACACTCAATTCTGGGAAAAGCCCTGCATGCGACAAACATTGCCAAGTGTGTAATTTTTTTTATATGTCGCGTCAAGTTTATGATGCAAGGTTGCAATTAGGCTTATCTTGATCCTTCTCCTATATCAGGAGGTATGTCGTAGTCTACGTTGCCGTCTGGTGGTACGGATAGCAAGAAAGGTCGTTGCCATATTGGATACAAAGACAAACGACAGACAACGGTAACTAAGCAACCTTTCTATTTCATTCATTACACATGCGTACGATGAAACTCTCGAGTTAGCGACTGGTCTCACCAGTCGCTAAATATCCATAGTAACGACACAATAAAGAGCGAGAGAACTAGCGATAGCTTCGTGAAACGGCACTCATAACTAGCGAGAGGCTAACTACCGATCTATAACTAACTACTGCTTCGTGAAACCGGCCCATAGGCTTTTCACTGCCAGTTTTGGAGATAAAAGGGATGGACACCTTGCAAAGTTCAGTTCCTGGTGAAAAGTAGGTCAAAGGTCAATTTTAAGGTTGGATTGCCAGTATATATCTTCCTATTCAAGTTCATTAGTAACTATGGAAGTATCTCTCTCAGTTTTGGAGATATAAGTAGGCCAAAGGTCAATTTCAAGGTCACATTTAGATTACCGGTATTTGACTTCCTATCCAACCTCAATAGTAACTAAGGGCCAGTTTTGAAGATATAAGGGACTTAAATGTTGCAAAGTTCAGTTCATGATGAAAATTAGGTCAAAGATCAATTTCAAGGTCAAGGTTAGATTATCAGTATATGACTTCCTATTCAAGTTCAATAGTAACAATGGGGGTATCTCTGCCAGTTTTGGAGATATAAGGGACGGAAAATTTGCAAAGTTCAGTTCACAGTGAATAGCAGGTCAAAAGCCAATATCAAGGTCACAGTTAGGTTGCCAGTATACGACTTCCTATTCAAGTTCAATAGTAACTATGGGCCTATCTCTGCTAATTTTAGAATATTTCACATTTTATTTTCACCAATGAATATTGCAACATCATACATTTTGATACAGCACAACTCCTAAACCATATTGAAAACAAAAAACGGACACCACCCCCAGTATTGCACTTGAAAAATTCTACAAAATGCAAAAATTCAGAGGTCTACAGCATTTACGGTTCAAGAATTAGGGAGAGTTTTCAGTTTTGGTATCTAATGGCTGCTTCTCCAGTGAAAATGCACTGACTGACCCCAAAAATGAAAGGAGTCCCTAATTGTAAACTTCCCCCCCCCCTCCCCCCCCCCCCCCCCCCCCCCCCCCCCGTAATATGAGAGCCTCGGTCTGTGTAGTTTCTGAAAATTGGCACAAACAAATTTTTTTTTTTTTTTTTGCAAAAAATTCCCATTTTTTCGAAAATTTTGGCCTGTTTGACCTTGAAATAAAGGTCAAAGGTCAAATCCAAGGGCATATTTGGAATCTTCACATATGACTTTCGGTCAGACTTCTATAGTAATTTTTCCCATAATTCCCTCGGTTTGGGAGATATTTGGCATTGAATTTTCAAAAATTTTGACAAGGGTGCGTTTCAACGAGCATCACGCCCAGGCAAATGCACCGACTGAGATAAAAAAACCAGGGGCTTTAAGTTGAGATTATATGTGACCTAAATCCAAGAGATGGGGACACGAGTTCTTGTTGTCTAAGAGGAGAAACAGTAACGGTGACTTGTATCCAGCCAGCAGAGCAAACGGAGCTGCACGAGACGGATCGGGACTAAAACCATGAGTATCGCCAGCGTAAACACTGGTGGTACTAATAATAATACTGCAAGAACTCTCAATGAGAGAAATGGACATCTTTTTATGTATTATCATTTTTGCATTCCAAAATAAAATAAAAGGGCACTCTTTTAGATTAGAAGTTTTTTTGTTTTTTTTTTTTACCTTTTTATTAATGGGGATATAATGGGCCAGTTCCCCAAATGTCTGTAGATGGTAATAGAGCTTAGAATGTGTTTCTTTATCCAAATTAAAAGAAAATAGAAGGCTTCTGCGTGCAATTTCATCCCACTGTCCAAGTTGTCCTTCATAATCAAGGCCTGTGGTACCAATTTCTGGCTTGACATCTGAAAGTTCCAAATAAAGGATTTATTAAACACTTAATCCCAATCTGTACTCATTGTGAATAAAGCACCCCAGTTTTTCAACCATCCCTTCACTTCCTTTTCAGGTACTGGGCCATTACTGTTGAGTCAGTGATCAGTTTTCTGTACAAATGTTAGTTCTAGATGCTAGTGCTAGAGATGGAAAAATCTGCTTAACACTTAATTTGCAGGTGTATAAATATACCAATTTTTAAAATTAGTTTTTCATTTAACTTTTCAATGTCTTTGACATATGAAATAACAGCAAATGTTCACCCCAGCTAACTGCACAGAAATTCATCCATAAGCACTCCTAATTACAGAAACTGTATGTGATATATACTGTTGTGCTAACACATGTATGCTGGGAAAACTGGTTGAATATTCAATTTTTTTTCATTTTTTTAACCCAACAATTAACCATCAAACTTTCAAATATTTTCAATATATTCTTCATAAATTATACTAAAAGTATATATGTTAAAATGATCACCAAATATCAAATAAATAGCTTTTTTAGGGGGGGAGTCATTGGGTGGTAAAATACACATTTTTAATTTTCTTATTTTCTCATGAAAATTTTTCACCTGCAAACTAACAAAAAGTGCCAATGTATCCTCCATTATGTATACTACAAAGTCACACACTCAAATGAAATAAAATTTATAAAGCTTTGTGTGATGGGAATCAAAATTTCATGGGGGTAGTCATATTTACCTCCGCCAATGCAAGGAGGTTATGTTTTCACCCCTGTCTGTCTGTCTGTTTGTCATCAACATACCTCAAAAAGTAATGGATGTATTTCGATGGAATTTTCAGGGTAGGTCAGAAATGGGTTAACTTGGTGGTGATCTGGATCAATAATCATTCAATAATAAAAAATCAAAAAACTAAGTTATGGACCGATTTTGATGAAATTTTCAGGAACTGTCAGAAGTGGGCCAAGGAACAGATGAGGAACATTATGAAATTTCGACTGGGGAAGTCAGATTTTCATGTTACACCAGACTGGTATATGCACCAAGTATATGTTGTCAGGCTTCTGCAACATAGTTATTACATGTACTACATTAAAATTACAAGGAGGGTAATGGCAGTAGGAAAAAGTACATGCAGCATAGGTCCCATATCATTCAAAAATGACAGGAAAAAGAAAAAGTTATACAACTGATATGTTATTGTACAATATGACACTAACCACGCTTTTGCATTGGAATTCTGATCAATTTAAACCACTGCAAAGTAACAAAAGTATTTTTATTTACAGCAATTTCTAGCAATTCTGATATCATATTTTGTTATAATGTTCTCGATTAGTGCTTACTACTTCAATGAATCTCTCTGCCTATGTTTTATCTTGTCTCCTTGGTATAGTACAGTTTACATGTTACCAGCTTCTGCTGGAAGCAAAAAAGGTCAAATATCCAGGTCACATAGTTCAAATGCCTCCTAATACATTCTTGCTGCATCGGATTGAAGTGTTTCCCTTATATTCAAACAACATTAAGGCTTTTGAATAAAACAGAAAGGGCAGGTGGTCAGAAAAGTTAGTGTCTAGCCCTGTGGCTACGCTGTTTCTTTTACAGTATTTGGCATGCATTTCTTTCAAACGTTAGCACAACTGTTTAAAGTACACATGAAATACTGTATCAGGAAATGTTAACGACTAAATTTTCGGAATTACCGAGCGACCCATGCAGGCCTTGGTTTTCAATACTTGTCAATAGAGTTTTGAATGAGCATTACGTACATTTCATGTCAAAACATAGAACAATTTCCAAATGATAACCAAAACTCATTTATCTAAATAGCAGAGACACTGCTCGAAGTGACCAAATAATTTCATAATGAAAAGATTTTGAAAATCAACAAGGCAGCAAAGCTGTCAAATGTACAGACAAAAAGCAGGAAATAACAAAAAAAGGCTACTGTCAATTCTGATGCAAAAGTACATTTTGTTAAACTGCAAATTCAACATCAAATTTTAATTATGCTCAACAGGTAAAATACATCTGTGTCTGTACATAAAAACGGCATTTCTTTAAAATAATGGCCCGATTATGCTGATTTTTGAACTCAACCTGCGATTAAGCAGGAATGACCACTCCTGTGAGTTTAATGACAATTGGCCTAAAGTGAAAAAAAAAAGCATAACTACTAAAATAGTGGCCCGATCATGCCGATTTTTGAACTTGACCTGTGTTTTAGTAAGATCAATTACTCTGCATTTTAGTCCTGTATTTCTTTTTTGAAAGTTTGACAATCATAAGTAACATGGTTTTCCCATAATGGTCATCTTGGCAGCAGCACCCAAAATTGTGTTTTCTTCTATTCTGATGCAATATTACATAATGGTTAACAGCAAAATGACCGTTAATTTTTAATAATAAAATACATGTATCATGGATTTTCAGAAAATGTGACTAGCATGGGACTAGCAAGCCCGTGGAACATGCTGATTTTCGAACTTGACCTGTGTTATAGTAAGATCAATTACTCCTGTGATTTTCATGACAACAGGCCTATCGGTTTTCCTTAAAATGTGTTTACAGTGTTGCATATATGCTGAAAAGTGAAAAAACAGCATAACTTCTACAATAATGGCCCGATCATGCTGATTTTTTAACTTGACCTGCGTTTTATGAATATTCATCAGCTCTGTAAATATACAGCCAAAAAGTAAAACTGCCTTCCACTTATCATGTTTACAATGAAAGTGCACGGTACCGGCAACGACGGCGACGACAGACGCAGGTGATGGCAATATGTACAGACACATCTGTACATATTTACTGTACTGTTTGAGAACAGTAAGTGACATGGTTTTTCTTAAATGGTCATCATGGGAGCAGTGCCCAAAATAGTTTTTTTTTTCAAATTTTGATGCAATATTACATAATGTTTAACAGCATAATGACCATCAATTTTTAATAATAAAATATTAGTATCATGGATATTCAGAAAATGTGACTAGCAAAGGTCTTCAGGCCCATGGAACTTCAAAGTCACAACTTGAAAATGCCAGAATGTAAACAAGACAGCACTGTTCTGAAATGTTTTTTTTCCATTTTTAACACTTTTTTTAACATAAAACAAAATTAACAGGTTACTGCCATTTTTATACGATCAACTAAGAAAATTGATGAGATGGGAAAAATATCAATACAACAGTGTTAAATGTCCAATTTCCTCCATTCTGAGATTCTGAACATAGTGAATGATTGAATCTGACAAACTGCAATGATATGAGTTTATTTCCATTTTGGAAACTTTATTACACAATACACGATAACAAGTTTACCATCATTTTTACATAATCAACTAACAATGTTGTAAAGATGCAGGAAATGTCAAACAAACACTTTTACGTATCTTATTAGTTCATTAATGAGACTGTTGACATGCCTAACAGTTGAATCTGAGGAAATTTGAAAAAACAGCATAACTTCTAAAATAATGGCCCGATTATGCTGATTTTCAAAACTCAACCTGCGTTTTAGTAAGATTGACCACTCCTGTGAGTTAAATGACAATTGGCCTATCTGTTTTTCTTATATTGTGTTTACAGTGTTGTATATATGCTGAAAAATGAAAAAACAGCATAACTACTAAAATAGTGGCCCGATCATGCCGATTTTCGAACTTGACCTGCGTTTTAGTAAGATTGATTACTCCTGTGAGTTTCATGACAACAGGCCTAACGGTTTTCCTTAAAATGTGTTTACAAGGTTGCATATATGCTGAAAAGTGAAAAAACAGCATAACTTCTACAATAATGGCCCGATCATGCTGGTTTTCGAACTTGACCTGCGTTTTATGAATATTCATCAGCTCTGTAAATATTAAGCCAAAAAGTAAAACTGCCCTCCACTTATCGTGTTTACAAGGAAAGTGCACGGCGCCGGCATCGGCATCGGCGACGGCGACGGCGACGACAGACGCAGGTGATGGCAATATGTACAGACACATCTGTGTCTGTACATAAAAATGAATATTAGTGTGGGTTACTGCAAATTTGCAGGAATCAAATTGCTCAAACCTGCATCTTCTTCTAGTTTTGGTACTGAATCCAGTACAGAAGAAGTCGCCTCTATTCTGGGACCTTCATTTAAGAATCGGCGAAAGTTTATTGTCCACAACTTTGGAGACCGAATGATGGCTGACCGCATTATCGATACCATGTTCACCATGTTCGGTCAGTGAATTTGCCATGCGGATGAACCAAAGATGCTATAGGTGGCAGTACACGCCAAGACAGACCAGTGCCACAGTTGGACTCCTCTTTTTCCCTGTCTTTACCGTCGATTTTCTCTCCCCCTCGCCCACGTTCACCTAGCACCTTGATTGATTAATGACCCTTAACACCACAGAAAACACCACACTAGATTTTGATTTTTAATCTCACAGGTATCTTTTCTCCGATATTTTGTAACAGACTAAAAGCGACACCTGTGATCAGAGCTGTGTATATCGTTCTTGGTGTTTTTTATGTACAGACACAGACGTGTCTGTACATATATATTGCCATCATCTGCGTCTGTCGTCGCCGTCGCTGTCGCCGTCGCCGTTGGCGTGCACTTTAACCGTAAACACGATAAGTGAAAAACCGTTTTACCTTTTGGCTGGAAAGTTACAGAACTGATGAATATTCATAATACGCTGGTCAAGTTCGAAAATCAGCATGATCGGGCTATTTTTAGGGAAGTTATGCTGTTTTTTCAATTTTTTCAGCATATATGCAACACCGTAAATACGATAAGTGGAAAACCGTTTTACTTTTTGGCTTGAAAGTTACAGAACTGATGAATATTCATAATATGCTGGTCAAGTTCGAAAATCAGCATGATGGGGCTATTTTAAGGGAAGTTATGCTGTTTTTTCAATTTTTTCAGCATATATGCAACACCGTAAATACGATAAGTGGAAAACCGTTTTACTTTTTGGCTTGAAAGTTACAGAACTGATGAATATTCATAATATGCTGGTCAAGTTCGAAAATCAGCATGATGGGGCTATTTTAAGGGAAGTTATGCTGTTTTTTCAATTTTTTCAGCATATATGCAACACCGTAAACACGATAAGTGGAAAACCGTTGTACTTTTTGGCTTGAAAGTTACAGAACTGATGAATATTCATAATACGCTGGTCAAGTTCGAAAATCAGCATGATCGGGCTATTTTAAGGGAAGTTATGCTGTTTTTCAATTTTTTCAGCATATATGCAACACCGTAAACACAATAAGTGGAAAACCGTTTTACTTTTTGGCTTGAAAGTTACAGAAATGATGAATATTCATAATACGCTGGTCAAGTTCGAAAATCAGCATAATCGGGGTATATTTAGGGAAGTTATGCTGTTTTTTCAATTTTTTCAGCATATATGCAACACCATAAACACGATTAGTGAAAAACCCTTTTACCTTTTGGCTTGAAAGTTACAGAACTGATGAATATTCATAATATGTCGGTCAAGTTCGAAAATCAGCATGATAGAGCCACTTTTATGTAAGTTATGCTGTTTTTTTATTTTTTTCAGCATATATATGCAACACTGATAACACAATATAAGAAAAACAGATATGCCAATTGTCATTGTACTCACAGGAGTGGTCAATCTTACTAAAACATAGGTTGAGTATGAAAATCAGCATAATCGGGCCATTATTTTATAAGTTATGCTTTTTTTCACATTTCCTCAGATTCAATTCTTAGGTATGTTAATAGTCTCATTATTGAACTAATAAGATACGTAAAAGTGTTTGTTTGACATTACCTGCATCTTTACAACATTGTCAGTTGATTATGTAAAAATGATGGTAAATTTGTTATCGTGTATTGTGTAATGAAGTATCAAAAATGGAAATAAACACATATCATTGCAGTTTGTCAGATTCAATCATCCACTATGTTCAGAATCTTAGAATGGAGGAAATTGGACATTTAACACTGTTCTATTGGTATATTTCCCATCTCATCAATTTTCTTAGTTGGTCATTTAAAAATGGCAGTAAATTGTTAATTTTGTTTTATGTTAAAAAAGTGTTAAAAATGGAAATGAACCCATTTCAGAAAAGTGCTGTCTTGTTTACATTTTGGCATTTTCAAGATGTGACTTTGAAGTTCCATGGTCCTGAAGACCTTTGCTAGTCACATTTTCTGAATATCCATGATACTAATAATTTATTATTAAAAATTGATGGTCATTATGCTGTTAAACATTATGTAATATTGCATCAAAATTTGAAGAAACCCCTATTTTGTGCACTGCTCCTATGATGACCATTTAAGGAAAATCATGTCACTTACTGTTCTCAAACTTACAGGAAAGAAACATGGGCCTAAAATACAGCTTCAGTAGGCAATGCAGTCTGTTTGGTAAATTTTTCTGGCAATTTAACAGTTTTTTGTGAAAATTTAATTTTTCACATATTGGCATTTTCAAAGTGCGACTTAGAACCTCCACGGGCTTGAAGACCCATGCTAGTCACATTTTCTGAAAATCCATGACACATATATTTTATTATTAAAAATTGATGGTCATTATGCCGTTAAGCATTATGTAATGTTGCATCAAAATAGAAGAAAACACAATTTTTGGTGCTTCTGCCATGATGACCATTATGGGAAAACCATGTTACTTATGATTGTCAAACTTTCAAAAAAGAAACACAGGACTAAAATGCAGCCTGAGTTGGAAAAGCAGTTTAATTTGCTTCTTTTTCTGAAAGTTATACTTTTTAGTGAAATATTCATTTTTGGCATATTCACTGTGGGACTCGGAGCTCCCATGGACATGAAGTCGAATGGTAATCAAATTTTCTACATGTCCATGCTATTTATTGTCAATAATCAAAAATTGGTGCTAATTATTCTATAATTTATTATGTAATGTTACATCAAAATTGACAAAAATCTTTTTGTACTGCTTCTGCAAACATTATGAAAAGAAAACTGTGTTACTTATTATTATGTTTAACTTACAAGTATGATTTTTAGGATTGGCATGCAGTTCAAATTAGAAAGCCAGCTCAATTGGGTTATCATTTATTATTGAATTTATGCAATTTTGTGTGAAATTATCATTTTTCTCATTCTGGCACTTTCAAAGTATAAACTTGAACTCTGATGGGCCTGAAGCCTTATGCTTTTACTTTCGTCGGTGTTACCTGTTCTGCATAATTAAAATTTGATATTGACTGTGCGCAGTTAAACATAATGTATTATTGCATCAGAATTGGTAGTCTCCTATTTTGTACATTATTGTTTTGTGCTTTTCTTAAGATGTGACTTATGGGCCTGAAAGACCTTTGAGAGGGTCAGTCTGTAAATTTCCCTTGGGTATCACTTAGCTAATTTCAGAGTTATAAAGTGATTTGCCTAATTTAAAGGCCATAAAATGAGATAACATAAAGCACACTTGTTGATATTTCCCTGTAAACTCCCAAAGGTTAAGCTCTCTGCTAGATTTATGATAAGGAAGCGGTGATAATTATGCAGGTAAATTTTGTTTAATAGCGCAAATAAGTTTATATATATATATATATATATATATATATATATATATATATATATATATATATATATATATATCTCAAACTCAAAGATTAAAAGTTTGAATAGCAGCTTCATTGGAATTATATTTACCTCTGCCAAGGAGGTTATATTTTCACCCCTGTTTGTCTGTCATCAACATAACTCAAAAAGTTATGGAACGATTTTGCTGAAATTTTCAGGAACTGTCAGAAGTGGGCCAAAGAGGACAATAATCAATAATAATCAACAATTGCTGCCTTGGCAGAGGTCTGCACTCTCGGAGTGCTTTTCTGGTTTTGTTATGTTTTCCTTTATAATTTGTGATTTTTAACTCTCATCCGTGTAAGGCTCTGCACACTTTCTGTATTTTATATAGGTTAAGCTCTCTTAACTGGGTCACATATTTAGGAATTGGTGATAATTATGCAGGTAAATGTTGTTTAATATTGCAAATAAGTTTACAAAAGAAAAAATTTGTGTAATGCCAACATTAATGCTATAGATGAATAACAGCGCCTTATTTTCCTCAAACACATTGGGGTTATTCATATCATGTAATACAGCAAGATTTTGATTGAATAGCAGCTTTATTGGAATTTTTTTATTGTTTTTTTTTTTTTTTTTTTTTTTTTTTGTGTGTGTGTTTTCTTTTAATTTCTTTTCCTAAACACTGGCATTTATAACTCCCATCCACCTGAAGGTCTTTAGATTTTCTATATTTCCACATAAGCAGTTGCATAGGTTTTTATGTCTTTAAACATTATGTATTAATATTATTTTATGCACTGTCAACATTTTTCAAATATTGGGATTTTCATTATCTGAATTTGAACTCTCATGGTCCAGAAACTGTAATCTTATTGCAGGGGTGGATTGAGGCCGTCTTCTGGGTCTTTCAGATGACGGTCAGATTTTAAAGTTTACATTGACTGGTATCAATTTTTTTCTGTTGGAAGACCATCAAAAGTGGAGGATGGATCAACAAAGATACTTTGGATTACTGTCAGAAAATATCTCTGGATCTGCTCCTGTTATTGAGCATGTTATCTGTTGTGCATGATTAAAAATCAGTGTTAACTGACTGTGCTATTATAAGCATTATTTATTATTGAATCAAAATTGACAAAATGACCTATTTTGCATCTTTATTTTCTGTTTTTTGTCTGTACATTTGACAGCTTTGCTGCCTTGTTTTTTTTTACCTCTGCCAAGGAGGTTATGTTTTCACCCCTGTTTGTCTGTCTGTTTGTTTGTTTGTCATCAACATAACTCAAAAAGTTATGGGCCGATTTTGATCATTAACTGTCAGAAGTGGGCCAAGGAAGAGATGATTAGTTTTTGGTGGTGATCAATAATCAATAATAATCAAAAATCGCTGCCTTGGCGGAGGTCTGCGCTCTCGGAGTGCTTTTCTAGTTTAAAGTTATATATCAATCAATGAAGGCAGAGTGCTTTGATATCAACTTATAATAACCCTTTGACAACTTAATTAACTGTAAAAAAATCGAAGAGAATACCATTAATGTTATTCTCAAGAGTTCATTCAGTACAATTCAATGGAAGTACAAATAAGAAATAGAGAGGTTTTGGAGGGCAATACTAATTTAAAAAAAAAACATCCATATACCTGAAACATGTTGCAGGTATGTTTTATAAATCTTGTGTAGTTTTTTGGTAATGAAATTCAAATGCCAAAACACAGAGTAGTAAACATGCCTATAATTCTGTAAAACTCTAAAAGTAATATTTCTTTCTTTATATAATTCTAATGATCAAATATTTACTGTCTAAATGCTCTGTATTACAGACATCAGGCATGAAAAACTAAGGCACACAGCATCTTAAATGGTTAACTCTACCATTTTCATCAATGGTCCAAAATAGGAAAAAATAACAATGCATAAATGTCCTTAAATATCATGCTGGTTATCATGAATAATACTTCTGAATTCCCTTTGATATATATGAACTGAAGAAACTGAAAGAGTGACTTGCTACATCTGTTTGTGCTCTCAAAACAACGTGGACAGCAGTCTGACTACTACATGCCTGTTTGTCATCATCCATCAACAGCACATCAATAGTAAATGGCTTAATCTTTTCGCCTCTGTCCCTTTCATGTTCTATAACATCCTGGGTGACCTTGATCTCTAGGTCAAGGTCATCTTTATGACCAGCATGTAAAAGATTTTTGCGTACTGCTTTGCGACGCAGCCACACAGCATGCTGTATGGAGCATTGTAAATGCATGAACAAGTTGTTTGGTTTTTTAGGAGAACTTGTTATTCTACTATCAGGAGATTGCTCTCTTATAGCACTATGCTGAGGAAAAAGGTCTCTTTCCTCTGGCTTTAGACTAGTCTTTAACTGACTCTTCACTAGCTCTGAATCAAATTTCTTTGGGTTTAAGTTCTTTAAACAGTCCTCTGCTGAGACTTTGTTGCCATCAATGGAATTATTTTCAGTCACCTTAATACTTTCAGACTGAAATACTTCCCTTTCCAGCTGAGAATAATCATCGAAATTGTTTTCCGCACATGCCTCATTCTGTAAAACTTCACAATCTGTGTTCAGATTTGCATCACTTTTTGTTTTCTTTAAAATCTGATGATCAGAGAGGTATTCAGAACCACTGTTTTGTCTCTTTGGTGTTCCACTCCCACTACCAATAGCGGCCCCAATGGCATGACCCTCAGTTGGAAAAAGGGACAACGGTTCATTAACTAAATTTTCAACGGCAGTCTTCTCAATTTTGCCAGATTGATCTTTATCATCTGCATCTTTTTGTTTCTTCGTAACATCATTCAAATGAAACTCCTCCATTTCAGTCACTTTATCAGTGTCATCCACAATTTTATTGGGTTTACTGTCCACTGCACTGAAAGAAAGTTCCGTCCTTTCAGTGACATCAGGTGTTTTTTTCTGCCATCTACTTCTGCCATCTACTTCGTCTTCTTCACCAGGTGGCAGTACAGAATTTTGCTCGCTGCCTTTTTGTGAAATATTGTCTTTGAATAACAGAGTTGGGATGAGTAAACATTCTGCAAGGAGTTTATAAATAAACTGACAAATCTCCTGCTGCCATGCATGTTTGAAATCAGGGGTTTCATTGAGTCGAAGTAAACATTTTTGGGAAAGGTGTGCAGGACAGAGAACAATTTCGAAGGAAGTTTCCAGGCAACTTTTCATATGTTTTCTTGTCCCATGCTTTGAAGGATGTTTGTTTTCAGCCAGTTTTAATTTTGAGATAAGATGATCACTCTGATTGGGTGGAACAGAAGTGAACTGTGCTGGTATCTCATTAGATAAAAACATAACTAATCCCTGAAGTGAAAACTCATGGTCTGGGTTGTCCCTTAGAAAATCAGCCATCTTGGCTGCTGTCTGGAATTCTGAAATGATTCTTTCTTTCATCTTTTCGTTGATGTTAAATGCTGGGTTATGATTCAAGACAAAAGGATCCTGAATAGCAACTGTTTCCACCTAGGGGAGAAAGAAATAAATGTTTGTTATGCCTTCAAGTCTTTTCAAATGTCAACGTTGCTGTGATATTGATACTTGAAGTGTACATTTTAAGTCAACTTATTATCATCAATTTTTGATGCTTAATATTTTAAAGGGATAAAAACACAGGTCAAGATAGCATATAGCAAAGTTTACCTTATAACCTTCCATCTTAGCTGGCATTGTATCTGGGTTGAGGACAGTCACCAAATTCATGGTCTTGCCCGTTCTGGGGCAGATGATGCTTGTACTGAAGTCAAACTTGGCATAGAACTGATAGAAACCAAGCAAGAGCTCACCTGAAGAAAGGAAAGATATAATAAGTAATAAATATTAAATAAAGGTTAATATTCATCTGCTGCCTTAATATATTTGACTTATCAAATATTACAGTTAGGATATTTTTCATATGTACTGAACAAGGATATTTCAATCTATGGGAGAATGTGTGTGTGCATGTGTGTGTGTGGGCGTGTGCATGAGTGCACAAAAAAAGAAAAAAAAACTTACCAACTGTCATTGTGTTAGCAGTACAAGGTATGCATGACTTATCTTCTACAAATGAGCAGTCCCAGCCCTCAATGACAACTTTCTCTTCTGGACCTGAAAAGGGCAATAATCATTTCAATCACTTTGGTCACATGATCACAATGACATGACTTAAATTTTCAATATCTCATTATTTTTCAGTTAAAATTTCCATCTCACCAGAAACAGATAATCAGTTTCTACACACTTCTTTCGGCATGTATAAAAGTAGTTACTGTTGTAGCAATATTTTATTCAACAGCAACAAATCAAAAACTACATTAAAATAATCAATCACATGAAACCCACCACAATAATCGGCCAACTGCTGAATACTGGGAAGGATAGGCTTCTCTAAGTTCTGGAGGTAGAAAACTACAAGCAAACACAGTGCATAATTGTTCAGCTTGGTTCCTGATTGGATGTTGCCTGCAATGTCTCTGCACTTGGCCCAGTAACGTATAGCATAAACCAGAGGAGATAACCTCACATCCAGCTCTGTGCAGAGTCTGAGGAACTTGGTGTTTCTGAGAGCTAATCTGAAAGAGGAACACATTGGCCACATAAATAAAGTTAAAAGGTTAGGAAAGTAACCAAAGCTATTGAAAAAGAAAAAAAGTGCCCTTTTTTAAGACATTATCTGCAATCAATACTAAAAATTGCTTTTCTGACAGTTTATTTTTATTGACAAATTAAGAGAGGTAACAATTTTGTCTTATTTATATGCATAAAATTTTTTCCAGTTGATAAACATCAGAGCTGTTGTGAGCCAACTCAGCAAAAAAGTGTCCTTTTTTATCTTCAATCAATACCAATAATTGCCTTTCAATCTTTTAATATACTTGTTCACTGTATATATACTTGAGTGGTACCAATACATATTTGTTGTTACTGTCACTGAAAGTGAGACTAACAGTAATTATTGTAGTACACTAACCTGTTACTGACAGATACATCACATTTAATCCCCGAGGACCTGAAGGTAAATCTACACACTGGACACCTCTGACTGGGAACAAATACTACATTCTGGCATTCTGGGATATGTCTCTGGATTGTTCTGCTGATTGCCTTAACCTGGTCAAAGCTTGTCATTTCTCTCAATTCCTCACGCGTATAAACTTTGATTTGGCGCCTGTCTCTGGTGTCTAAATTACTAGGGCTCTGAAGCGTAAAGTGATGAGTGTCATTTTCATTTTATTTGATGTAAAAAAAAAATGTTCATCCATAAAGGATCAATTTCTTTGCAACCTGAATATTAGCTGACCTTTTTAATTCCAATCTATTACACGTTAGTTCTCACTTCTGACTAAAACATTTTTCAACAGATATTACATGTGGATTAAACATAATCATTCAAATTAAACTCTCACTTCCGACTCGGATAAAAATCTTTCACTTTTAAGGTCATCTTCATCTATGTGAAGGTCAAGAAAGATGTCCATGTCGCACCCCTTGACACCAAACTTGTTCACAGAGGATCCAAACTGGTGTATGGTACAGCCTATCAAAAATAAATAAACAATCAAATACATTTTAAAACAAGAGATAACTGAACTGAAATGAGTTTATTTCCATTGTCAACGCTTTTTACATAAAACAAAGTAACCCATTTACTTTCATTTTTATATGATCAACTAAGAAAATTGTTGAGATGGAAAAATAACAATAGAACAATTTTACATTGTCCAATTTGTTCCATTATGAGATTCTGAACATAGTGAATGTCTAAATTTGACAAACTGCAATGACATGAGCTTATTTCCACTTTTGACACTTTATAACACAATACACGATAACAGATTCACCATCATTATTATATAATCAACTTACAATATTGTTAAAATGCAGAAAAGGTCAAAAGAACTTTTATGTATCTAATTAGTTCAATAATGACACTGTAAACATGCCTAAGAATTGAATCTGAGGAAAAAACACTAATATACAAAAAAGGCATAACTTCATCAAAACTAAACCGATCAAGCTTATTTTCAAACTTGATCTGTATATTAGTCCTATGCCCTACAAGTTTTAAAGTAAAATATTACACGGTTTTCATGTTATCTGTATAATGGTGGATAAAATATGCTGAAAAGTGAAAAAAACAGCATAACTTTTGTAAAAATGGCCCAATCAAGCTGATCTTTGTACTCAACCCGTTTTTAAGTAAGACTGATCATTCCTGTGAGTTTCAAGACAATAGGCCAATCATTTTTTAATGTGTCATCAAAGCTGCATATATTTTGAAAAAAGCAAGAAAAAACAGCATAACTTTTTTAAAAATTGCCTGATCATGCCGATTTTTTAACTCAACCTGTATTTTTTGAATGTGCATCAGTTCTGTACGTTCAAAGCCAAAAGATAAAATGGTTTTCCACTTATCGTGTTATCAATTAAAGTGCATGACACATCATGAAAATAATGAACCAAATATATGTACAGACATATCATAAAAATAATGAACCAAATACTTTTTTGTTAATGTATATTTGAAATATTGTAAATATAATTTTTAAAATGGATTTTAAGAAAAAATGACACAGGTAAAAGAGCTGCAGTGAATATGCTATGGCATACTAAATTACAATTTTACTTTACTCCACAAACATTTATCTAATAATTTGTCGCATGAAATGCAAACTCAAACTGCTTTTGAGACAAGATACGTTACATCCTGTTGTAAATTTCAACAATAATTTCAATTTCCCCATGATAAAAGATTATTCATACCAAGTCAAAAAAGCCAAATTCCATCCTATCCCGAAAATCTCTTCAAATTCCATTCATAACTCTTTAAGTTGGGCAACTCAGACTGGTGACAAAGAGAAAAACAGACAGACAATAATAATAACCAAAAGATAGTCAACTGAGGGTTAAGAGATAACCTTCATGACTGTGGTAATTCTCTCACAAAGCACACAATAAGCTTGCAATGATCACATGAGTTCAGGGCCCCCTGTTTACCTGGGAAGAAAACTGCCAGCTGTTTCTGCAGTGACTGACACAGCTGCTGTCTCTGCTGGTCATCCTCTTGGGTCAGCTGGAGAAGGGACATCAGCCTGACCATCTGGCCATCAAGCTGAAACACATAGAGATACTGGGTTCAGGGATGAGACAGCCATTTACTGAAAAAGTCTGAAAATATGGCATAGGGTCCGAGGGGACCCACATCAATCTCTAAAATTATATTTTGGCTCCCAAAAGAAATGGAATGCGGTGATTGTTGGAAAAATCTTACTACTGACTTACTGCAATCGAATACACCAGTGCTGCAGTGATTGAGTACAATATATTACGGATACTGAAAATGCAATACAATAGTCTAAGGATAGAACATGCATATAGAGAGAGACAGCAATGCCCCATCTAACATATTATGGTAACCGTTGCCTTTTTTGCATAGAATAGCTTACAAGAAACAAGACAACTCTGGAGCAAAACAGTGACTTAGTTCAAGTGATACTGTGATAGTAAACCTATCAGCACAGTGTCTGACATTGTCTGCATCATAGTGACATTGTCTGCATCATAAATATGTATTGAAAAAAAGCTTTACGTACTAGTAAGTGTTTAAATAAGGTGTCACTTGTAAAAGTTGAAAAAGTGAAACCAAAAACATCCCCTTACAGATTGTATTTTCCTCAATTCCTCTAGCACTGTTTTTCTGTCAACCACAGGAACTTCAGAATCTTTGTTTTGAGTTTTCTTTGTTGTGTCATGTCTATTTCCCAATCGTGCCGGCTTGAAATTGTCCATTTTGACTTCCCTGGGCTTGACCACCAACTTGTGGTCACCGGGTAGCCTGTGGTCAGACTGACCAAGCACCTGCTGGGCTGCATCCTTACAGTCAAATTCAATGATGGCATACAAAGACTGAAAATCAATATGGTTGTTTAACTTTAAGTGTTACCAATATCACTCTTGTTTCACTGCTTGGGCAGTGTTGAATAGCAGTGCTTTTTTAATTTAATTAAAAGCATGTGACGTTATACAGAGACTGTTATAATATCAATTTTGATATTTGATCACTGATTTTAAGCTGACAATATTTATTCATTATATATTAAGCAAAATAACTTTAAAAACTACACATATTTTAAAGCAATAATAACTCTTCCTTTGAGATTCAAAAATCCGCATGAAATACATTGTAAACAACGCATGGAAATATATTCTATTGTATTTTACCACTAAAACGGCCGTTATTGTAGGAAAACTAAAATCTGTGCTTGTCAATATGGCTTTCGATCCCTTTTTTCCGCTCGACAAGTGCATTCGTTGCTAATGACGTAATGGTGTCACGCGGATTCTCGCGTTCATTCGAGACCAAAATAACATGGCGGGAAACCCTCAGACGTAAGTTGCGAGTTTTTGTACAGTGCGTCGGATAACGAAAAGCCCAGAATGGCACACATTGTGGATATAAAAGCGTTTTTAACAAAAAAGACGAATATATCTCATGAATCTTATATAGTGTTGTTGTTGTCTGCTTTTCCCGCGGTTTTAAGTAGGTCACCAGTGACTTTGCAATGTCAGAGAGAGCTCCGTCAGTTAAAATCTCTTAAGAGATTTTAACAAAAAACCGTACGTTTAGGAAAAAAACCCTGGATTAACTTTGAATGCAGGAATGGGGTCGTTGGCCATTGGTAAGTACGGGAAAATTGCCGTTTACTCCAGGAAAATCCAATTTTTGGCCAAAACGAAGAGTTATTATGACTTTAATATCTAATACACAGACTTAACAAAAATCATTTTGGGTTATAATGGTTTAATGACATGAAAAATTTTTTATCTCAGAGGGATCATCTACTGTACTTTTAGAGTAAGACACTACCTTAACTTTGTCCATCACAACTTTCTTTATATTTCCAAATTTCTGGAAGTGTTCCTTCAATTGAGCTGCGCTGAGTTTAGTGTTCCCATGGACACCCCTCACAAATACACTGCAACTGGCCTTCTCTGCCGCCTTGTTCTTCATCTGTAAGAGACGCTGATGACGCTTGCCCTGGATGTGCCTAGCCATACTGCCATCTGAGACAAAAAACATTTCTCGTGTAGCATTTTATCCACATCACATATAAATTGAAATCACCAAACTGAATATATGTGCTTTACTGTTTCACTCATGCCAAAATTATTTTAAAAGACTAAATTGATTTTAACCTTCTTTTTTTTAACTCATTTTTAACAATGTTATGGTAAAACAATGTGGTAGAATAAAGCCATTTTTAGATTCATGAACTGATCAAGGTGGCATTTACTCATACTATATATATCTTTTGTCTAAAACTGCTTTCTGTATTCACTCATATACAGAACATGTCAGTTGCCAAGCATCTACTACACAAGTCCTATGCACCATGAAAGGTATAAACTGAGGGATGTTATTGCCCCCTTCAAGGCTTCAGTACTGTACATGGGCTTCCAGCCAACAGTTTCAAGGGGGGGGGGTCTTTTCTGAAGAAGTGGACCTTACAGTTTACAACCCTTATTTGATCTTAACTGAGAAATTGAGCAGGACCTTAGTCCTAGATCAAATTTTAATCAGAGAGGACGTTTTAAAAGCAATAGGAGTCTGGACGGTACCTTCTAACCTCTAAAAAACCCCTCCACCCCACTCTCCGCCCTTGTACGAGCCTGGTACATCCTCCGATCACTACCAGCATGAAGTAAAAATCGTTTTTGATGGATAAAATAACTGATTTTTGACGGATACTACAAACTGAACAGAAATGTTGCTACCTCAATGTTTTTAGCACTTAAGATAAGTTCTTAAAATGGCAAAAAAATACTAACCAGACTGATCTCTTCCAACACACACGACAGCATCGCAAACATCGCAATGAACCTCCATCGGTAGTAGCAAACGCTTCCGTTCATTCTCAAATGGGTCTTCCTATATGAAACTAGCTGGATGCAAAAGACATACTATGTCAGGTTTCAATATGGCCGCTCAATGCCATTATAGACCAGACATTTGCTGTCATCTCGGGTCGGAGGGTTGATTTAAAAAAAGGCCTAATTGAGCATAATAAACAGTATGTACCAGGTGCTGTAACCCTTGAGTACAGTTTGGTTAAATGATTTTGAATAGCTGGTTTTGAATGTATTCAATTCAGAAACACGAGGTAAAATATGTTAGGTCATTTCTTAAAACCTATCTGCAGCCTAAAGATGTATTACATTTTACCATTATCTCGTGCATAGATGAAATTGATTCATCACTGTATTTTACATTTTATCAGAACTGTAAATTAAATCTTGTTGAGCCAGTTATCTAATGTACATGTAAAGCCAGCAAATAATATTATTTTATCATTCTCTCTCCAAGCTGTTGGGTTTTCCCCTTAGTGTAATGTTTAACACAGTATCATTCTTATTAATCATAATTGTGTCTTTTTAGAAAGAATAAAAAAACAGCAATACTTTGAAAAAATTTATTACAAATAAAGTGTACATCAACTTTATTCTACAAAAAATATCCAAATAAGTTTATTTCAATAAGTTACATAATTATTTTTCTAATTTTGTATCTATTCAAAATTCAACATGGAATTGCTGCAAATATAAAGCATAGCAATCATTCACAACAAAGTCTGTGTGTGCAAGGGATTGACTGGTATTTCTGAAACCTCAATACTAAGAATTCAAGACATGATGATGTCCCTTATTTTGAAATACTTTTAGATACCTGATATGTCTACACACAGATGGAAAAAGTCTATTACAGAATATAATTCACAAAAAAATTATAAAGAAAAAAGGCAAAATAAAAACAAACCTTCACAATAACGACTTGGAAACCCTGGATGTCAAACAAATTTATCCATATAAACTCATTTATTTCTTTTTTGTTATTGTAACCTTCTACTCTTGGGACAAAAATTTTGCATTACTACATCATTACTGGAAAACTACATTATAAAACAATAAATAATGTTTCAGAATAAACTGGATCCACAGAAAAAAAAATTCTGGACATATGCAACAGTTAACTGTTTTATCACAACACAGTGTACAGTATAATTCACACTTCATGAAATTCAAAATGAAGTCACTTTTCTAGCATTCTTTCTAAATTTATATCTGATCAAAAGTCAAGATTGTCAAATATTTGTCTTTTGTTATCAAATATTTTGTTAGCCAGCTAACAATTTAAGTATGTAATTATTATAAAAATCATAAATTTGCATTATTTAATAAAGATATTTCTGAGACAGCTCTAGACATCATCTCATAGTGTTTACTATGAATATCATCAACTGGACTGAAATATTGACCACACTTTCATTTTGGTGATAAATCCTAATATAAAATTTTGTTTAAAAAAACAGAGAAAAGAAGATTTCAAGAATAAAAAAGATATCCCTTTCCTATTGCACAGATCCAGTAAATATAGTAAGTAGAAAGCAAAAAGTAAAAGTTGCAGTTACATCAGAGCTTGCATTTCTAGTGTGCAAGCTATAATAGACATAATCAGCCTGGTATAAGGTCATTTGCTCTATAAATAGATTTATACACTTACAATGAAAAAATAAGAACATTATATTAAATAAAAACTTAGTCTAGTAAAATAGTTACTTCAGTAATATATCTATACCTTCACAGAATGATATTATAAAAAAAACAGTATATCTTAATAATATATATTTTAAGCATCTACATGTACATGTACTATATGTGCACATAGCTCCCTTCACCCACATGGAATAATTACAACAACAAAAACTTTGCTATCATTTATAAAAAACATATTTTAAAATATTTTTTTACATATTATATCTCATAATTTCTTCAAAGTAAAAGCAATACATGTATTTTACCTTCTCCGATGAAAAAAAAAATTCATAATTCAGACTGCACAAAAGCATTTACTATGTGCAAAGTATCTAATCCAGTCATTTTTCCTTCACTCCTTTTAAAATGTAATGTTATATTATTCAGCTTGTCTTGGTTTTATTTTCTTGCAGCACCCTCTTCGTTCACAAGGGCCAAGATAAGCTGACGGTAGTCTCCTGAGATGTCATCCTACAAAAAAAAAAATAGTTTTCTATTTTTCTACAAACAAATGGTATTTTTTTATCAGACTAAAAGCTTTTTTGAGTTAAAGAGATAGACAGATAGATAGATAGATAGATAGATAGATAGATAGATAGATAGATAGATAGAAAGATAGATATAGATAAAGATAATAAAAATATCTCATTAAATGATAAAGTATCATTGTGTACCATACATAATGATTTAATTTAACAAAAACTGGCCATTAAAGAAAATTATTATTTATATTTTTTCTACTCACAGCAATCCATTTCCCAAGTGACTGGTTGTACATTGCCATGAAAGCTTCCTTAATCTGGACCATGTCCACCTCACAGCGAGTGACCACTATGCGGACCAAGGCATCATCATCTGTGCCCAGACCTTTCATTGCTTTGTGGAGCTTCAGCGCAAACATGGCTGGCTTGTTCTTGATGCTTTTGACTGTGGACAAATAAGAAATATTATCCTAATTTTCATTAAAATAAAGTGATTCATAAATGAGACTTTTTTTAAACAAAAAATAAGGTTATTACTTGGAGGACATATCAAAGGACATCAGTCCCCCTTCTTTATATTGAATAAAAAAAAAAGAAAACATAAATCAATCTCAAATTTTCATCACACTTTAATGTATATTGAACATTAGACCCTGATATAACAAAAAAAGAAAAAAACACTAGAAATTTCAACATTTTTCTTCAATTGCCTTCAATGTCCTAGTAAAAACTTGAGAAAATCACGATCTATATCACCATCTTTAAGTTCATATTTATTGTTTGAAATTGTTGACACCCTCATAATGGAGATGAAACTGGTGAATTATTGAGCTAAATCTATAATCAGAAACTGAGAACTCAAGAACAAGTCAAATAGATTGTAATTTTCTCAACATTCTGGATAAGGCATATCATACCTTGATGTCTAAAGAAAATTGTTGAAAAAAAAAATGCAAGGGTCTAACACACTGTACCTGTATACCTTTAACTTAAAGGTAATATATCAAATTGATACAAAATCTAGCAATTAACCATTACCATGTAATAACAATTTCATGGAATGCCTATATGAAGCTTGATGAAGATTCATTTCATAACATAATCAGTAATAAAATAAAAGGCCCCATACCAACTGTCAGCATGCCATTTTTGATATCTCCTGACATTTCACTGCTGATTGATGCCTCAATGTCCTTCCCAGCCAATGTTTCATACTCCTCAAATACAGCACGGAGGTGTGCGAAACTGCGTGATACAATGATGACATTAAATCTGGATTCATCCGTGCCCCATTTCTTTTCTCCTGCTTGATATAATTCCTATTAAAAGTAAAATTCTCAAGTAAATTACCCAATCATTTAAACTTTTAATCATTTAAAATTAATTCAATCTTACATTCAGGCTTATAGTTAGTCTCTCATCAACCTACATGTTAACATTTTCTGTTATGTTTCTATTGATAATTATATAACAAGTACCTGTGCATCCTGCTGGGCTTGAGTCCTGTCAAATGTTGAACTCTCATCTCTGTTCCCTTGTAGCAGTGATACCAGTAGACGCTTGAAATGGCCAGATGTGTCATCCATTATGGCCTTCTCCAACTCCTTGTTGAACACTTACAAAATATTAGGAATAAAGGCAGTTAAATAATAATAACCTGCTAGTATGAGTATATTGCTATTGCATTTTGCTATGAATTTAGGATAGACCTTCAAATTGTATCGATAACAAATTTTATAATAAATAAAGATCCACTCTCTCTGTCATAGCATCTTTTCTTCTCTGTATGTACTATTTCCTCAATTTAAGCATTTTTTTTTGGGGGGGGGGTGCATTTCTTTTTCTTATAATTCAGTTCAAGATATTTTAGATGTTTTACAACTAATGATTTCTCTTTCATCATAAGATGTGTAAAGTCATCAAAAAAAAAAAGGGGAGATCACCCTGAGTTTCACTGGAAACTTAACTGAAGTTTGCTTAAATCAGCATGCCTCTGCAGCGATCAGTGAAAATGTATCTCAGGGCGAAGAAGGTGTATCCAAAGGATGAAAATAACCACACTTTGCAACATATCATCTCATACTCACATCTCTTGTAGGCCTCTTTGATGGCTGCAATCTGTGCATTGGTCCTGGTACAAATAATCTCTATAAGGCAGTCATCATCTGTGCCCAAGCCCTGTAAAAATAATGCACATTGTATATAAATCAACAAAAAAACACAAACTAATTCTGATGAAGGACTGTAAAAAGTATGATTTCCCCTCCCAGTCCCCCAGGTCACCATTAAGTGTAAAAGTACTAATTAATGAAAAAGGTACTTCATGAAAATATGCCTTATGTTACTTGCTATCCACCCCATCCCCCACTTTTTTAATCCTTGAAACAAACCCTGACACATATGACCTCTAAAACACACGGTAACATGGGTGTACACAGAAAACACTCACTTTCACTGCTCTCTGGAGTTCATATGCATCATAATCAGCCGGGGCCAAACATAGAGCATGAATGGCCTTGTAGAAATTGCCGCTCAGCTCTCCTTTGAATTCGCTGATCAAGTCCTGGAAAGTTGAGATAAAATATGCTCACTCCATGTATACATCATACTTTGTTTTGAACTTTAAAATTTCTACCCATTGAACTAAGGAGGAATCAAGTTAGCATGCATATGTTGTACCAGTAAGTTTACTAATCATCTTTGAAGTTTTAGCATTTATCATTTAATTCAATGGGGAGAGAGGTTCTTTTGCTGAAGAAGTGGACCTTTTTATTGCATAGTGAGAAATCACAAAAAATCAAGATTTAATTTAGATGCAGAGGAGAATTTTCCTTGGCCAAAAGGATGGTTATTTTAAGCTGCCCCTCCCCCCCCCCTTCCCCCACCTACAGGCCTTGCCTACCTTCCCAAACATGGTCTTGAACTGTCTGACAATATCCTGGCGCTGAGTGCTGGTCCTGTACCCCATCACCTGGATGATGGCTTTCTCATCTGTGCCTGAAACACCATTTAATTATAATGATTATCATGATATTTATATTATAAATGAAGTGTAAACAAGGGCTTATTCAAATATAAATCCCATAATATTATCTGATTAATTATCTTTTACTTCAGACAACCCTCCTCCCCAGCCCCATATGTCAGCGTTTATTAGAAAGAAAGTCCACTCACATGTTTCTTTAAGAAAAAATACTTCTGAATGGTAAATTAGATACATTATGCTAAAAGTGAAATCAAGAATGAAAGGGCTATTTTGGCTAATAAAAGGAACAAAATGGGTTCAAAAGTATCTATATCCAGTAAATTGTCAGCCAAACATAGAAAAGGTTGCTAAGTGTATAAGATTTATAAGTAAGACATTTCAGGAAATTGAACTAAATTTAGTGTTTTATTTTCTCTCTCCAGTGCTATCATCTGCTGCTTATTGTGCTCTACACCCTTACCTAGTCCTTTCATAGCTTTCCTGAGCACTTCACAGTCCTGCTGAACATTGAAACCTTCATATGGCTTCAGAGTGCCCTCTTGCTACAAAAACAAATATATAGAAACAATAATAATTTTAACTTATGTGCTAAAATATAATATAGTTACATATTATATACCATACATAAATTTGGATCCACTTTTCTCTTATATTGGCATTTCTTAGGCCAGTTGGCTCTATCTTACTTCTGACATATTTCAGCACGCCATAAGATTACGATATTGACCATTGTTAACTTTTTTGGGAAAGGTGACATACATATTATGCTTCCCTCTTCCACTACAATACATCTATATTCTGAACTTCTATATATATCACAATTTGCGCGGGCATGTGTGTGTGTGTGTGTGTGTGTGTGTGTGAGAGAGTGTTTGTGACAACACAACACAATTGTCTGAATATAGTGCTTATATCAATGTGTTTGCTGAGCAGGAAATCAACAGTGTCAGATACTATGAGAGTTGTACCTCATACTCCTCTGTCTCAAAATAAGGCTCTGGACCTTTAGGCTCAGGTTCTGCCTCAGGTTCTGGCTTGGGTTTAAGCTTCATTGGGGGTGGTGCTCCTTCTCCTTTCTTACTGGCCCACTTAGTTGCTGCAGCTACTGTCTTGGCAGCCTCTGCCGGTTTCTTGGCAGGAGCAGTTTTCTGAGGTGGAGGTTTCTGAGGCTGTTGGGTTTTTGGCTGTTGGGTTTTTGGAACTGGAGCCGTTTTCTTTTTCTTTGGAACACCATATTTCGCTAAGCTTACTGTCAGAATGTAGCTGTCATCATCTTCTTCAAAGTCTGCGCCTATCACCTATATGTACAAAGAGGAAAAGGGTATTTAGCACTAATTATTTGCCTTATCCCTCAGAAATGTACAATTTTCACCTGAAAGTGCACCTGGAAATTTGACATTCAACTTAAATGAGATATTACACATTACCTGTCATTTATGACTGACACATTAAATTGTTGCATGAACTTACCAACTGATATTTAAAAAAATACACAAAGCATTGAACCTAACTCTCACATTCAATTTTGGTAATATATTTGGCCACTTCAGTAACCTTGTAATAGGGGAAAACTGTAATTAACAAAGAAATCACCATTTTCATCCCTAAAAGGCTATCCAGTCACTTTTTTAGTTTAAACAATACAACAATTAACGAAAACCATGACCAAAACAGTTTTCTTAAGAGCAATCAATGTCATTAAAATGTAGAAATAAAACACAAAGAGGTCCATACCCTGCCCATCTTAGGTTCTGCTATAGTTTCCTTGAAATCTGGATTGTTTTTGGCTAATTCTAGGAGATGGGCATAAATATGCTCAATCTGCTCACGCCAGTTTCCTGGAATAAGTAAAATATCAATACATATAAAATATCTTACAGATTTTCTTTAGTGGACATGATAGACTTATCCATTGATATGCTAAATATTATTAGATAAATGCAAAAAGGTATCTTATAACATGTCTCTGTGAAATAATATAATTTGTTACAGTGTATTAATTAAAACGTACAAAATTTGAAATATTTATCGTTAGACTAGCTCTTTCTCACACACACACGTATGCACACACACATGTGCACACACACACACACACACACTTACACACACACACACACACACACACAACCACACAGTCACACTAACCATTTCCTGGGCTGCAAGGATTAGCATCAGGCACTGTCTTCACAGGGTACTCAATGGCTGGCTTTGGAGGGGTGGTCTGCAATGCCTGCCTCACTTCTGCTACTGTCTTCTGACGAGTTTCATCCAATTTCTGGGTTAACATCTCAGCTACCATAGGACCACGGTTTGGATACAAATTCTGGAAAAAGATTTTAAAGATGTTATCAACAAGATTGATAACTGTATTTTTGGTGTATGCAGGAAGTTGAAAGCAAATGTGGGAAGGGGGGAGGAGGGCAGGCTGCAATCCAATTATCTATTATATCAAAATTGTGGACTGTTAAATCTTTGCTCCCCCCCCCCCCCAAAAAAAAAAATAAATAAATGTATATTTCTGGAAATAATTTGACTATCATAAAGTTCTGTTTAAAAATTAACTCAAAATAATAATAATAATTATTATTATAATCATACTAATAATAATATACATAAAAAATAAAAAGCTGAGAGTCAAACTATCTCTAATTTCTATACTTACCCCCATCATCTGATTGGTGTAGTAGCCGTACTGGTTCCCAGTGGATGAGGCCCAGGGGGGTGGTGAGGGGTTGGGTCCTGGCACCCAGGGCCGTGGATTGGCTGCAATATTGGAGGCCTGGTCTGGGGGCACTCCCCATACATTGACCTGCGTTCCGGAGTAGTTGACTGGGTTGAATGGGCCGTCCATGTCTGGCGGGGCTGTATAGAAAAACAGGACTTATGTAACACAAACAAAAAAGAAATAAATTGACTGAGTGAGGCACTTAATTCAAGATTTCTGATATATAACTTGAATACTTCATAAGCTCTGGTGTTAGTATGTACCTGACACTGGTCTCATGTCTCCATTTTCCCATGCTTTTCTTGGAGTGGTTGGCTTTTTATCCTTCTTTTCCTTGTCCTTCTTGTCTTTTTTATCTTTTTTCTGAAAATTCATGATCATATGAAATCATTATATATTATAAATTTTTTAAACAAACAAAAAATTACAGCTGAAACATCTTTTAATTATAATAAGCAATACGGCAGGCTGATATACAGTAAATTTTGTTTTGACTGAAAATATTATTCATAAAAAAAATAGATTGGTTCAGGCTGTATAATTCAAATTTAAGTCAACATAAAAATAAATATTGCCATAGTCACTGTCTGTAGTTTCTAGGAATCACCATAAGTATCAGTTTATTCTTTACCCTCTTTAAAGATAAAAATAAATGTCAATAAACATGTATAATATACCCTTCTTGTTTCCTTTTTGTCAAGATACAAAAAGATTGCATTATTGCTAGCTAAATGAAAAACTAAACCTTCTAGACTAAGTTATACCTTTTTCTTTGGTACAGATCTCTCAGTATCTGTTGTCCTATTTGTAAATCTGGAAGTGTCGGTGCTGGTACTGATAATGGTGCTGCTGTCATCAAAATCGCTGTAATCAGATGAGTCAAAGTCGTCCACTTGGAATGTCTTGGTTACTACTGCACTTTCATGAAGTCCATCCCTGAGAACAAGAAAACAACATTTTTTCATTTCTTCAAAATAGAATTTCTGTAACAAATCAGCCTTTACAGTTTGGAAAACACACCCAGAAAATGGCTCTGGTGTTAGGGGGCACTTTCTTTTTACCCCAATTGCAAATAAATGCACAGTAAATGGCTAGTGTTGTCTGCGTCAAAGGTTGCATAATTTCATTCAACATAAACCAGAAGTGGTCTAGAAATACTTCAATCACCTGTATTATAACAAAAATAAATGACTAATGTTTTAAGGCCAAATGTCAGTTTACTATACAGTAGTGAACCACTACAGATTTATCCTGAATTTAAGAAGAGTAAGACTAAAATTTTGGTATTAAAAGTGAAAACAAAATTTGTCTAAAATTCTTTTTTAAAACTGGTCTTTTGGCTTAATAAATAATAATAAAAGCTGCATTTAGAAAAGTCCAAACAAAATCTGTGTAGTAATAATCCTCCCCACACCCCCCATCCCCCCCACACCCCCCCAAAAAAAAAAAAAAAAAAACACTTGACAACAATTCATACTTGTGTTATCTCTCTGTCAAACAGTCTACACTTTGATAGTGGTCCAGCTTATAAATGTATTAGGAAGTACCTGTATGTCTGTGTGTTTTCTGTTGAATGGAAGGGAAAGGGGGGCACAAGACTAGTACCACATGAATTTATATATTTTGGTTTTACCATTGGTTAAATTACTATTCGTACTAATCAGTTCAAAATATATTAATTCATCTTGGCAAATAAACAATTTTCTTTTTTCTTCCTTTCTTTTTAAACATTCCTTTCATCTTGTCATTTTATTATTCACAAAACAGTGGTAAGCATAAGTACTAAGACACAGCTACAAATCAAGTAATGAGTTTTTCTATGCAATATGCATTCAGAATACAAATTGGACCTACCTAGCAATGGCTATGACTTTCAAAAGTCTCTTTCCTGGTTTGAGAGTAAATGGTCCCCTGTACTTGAATGTTTGTCCCACCGATGACTTCCTCTGAAATGGGTCTGGACGGCTGCCATCTGTTGTGAAATAAAGTTTGCAACCAGAGGTGGCTGAAAAGAAAGAAAGAAAACCCTTGGTAATGATATTTTGAAAGATCATTATCTGGTTTGTAACAACAGGTGTAGCACTAAAATAAGTTTAAAGAACTCATAGAAATGACATTATGAAAGATTTATAATTCCAAGTGCCAATTCTGAAAGACTATACATATCAGACTATACATATCAGACTATACATAGTCATTATGACTATTAGGTGTCAAACGTGTGTGTGTGTGTGTGTGTGTGTGTGTGTGTGTGTGTGTGTGTGTGTGTGTGTGTGTGTGTGTGTGTGTGTGTGTACTTACAGCAATTAAGCTCTATACAAGTTGCAATATCTATATGGTTGCTTGGTTTCCCTGGAATGGGGTCCCTCAGTGGGATGATGGATGGAATCCCTATAGCACCTGCACTTGGCATCTTGACTGATAAACACGTTTGTTACCTGGACATGGCAATACCTAGGGGAAAATGTTGAAAATTAATTGGAAAACTTATGTGATGACAGTGCATTAAAGGAACAGTATTCACTGGCAGGTCCTAGATATTAAAGGAAGAATGTGCCGTGTAGAATCGAAAATGGTGAGTATTCAGTAAGTAAGTATTCAAGTTTACTGGCATGAAAATTCATGCCTCAGCACTCCTGTTTAACCAGTTAATATAGCCATGAACAGCAGTACATGTACTCTCTTGTTTTGCTGTTTATCTTGTATATCCAAATATACACTCAAGCCAAATACTACAATTGTAGCATGCCATACATATTCATGTGTTAGCACTCCTATATAAGTTCTTTGATTTGTACTTACCCTTGTGTTTTATAATGTATTTATAATTTTGCTAGATGTCAAACAGGATTCTCTCAAAGTTGCTTATACTACATTCCTAACAGAAGGGGCTTCAATACGCAAAAGATGTCATATTACTGGATCTATCAGAAAATGTGTAGAGAGAAAGAAGATCTGAATTAATATATGAATTACATTTAAGTGGGCAACGCACTGTATGACAGCTGCATACGAAACCATTGTCTGATTTACATCTAGAGACAGATCTAAAAGGAGACGGAACAACCCCTCAGGAAGAAAATCATCCCTAAGGTAGCACATTTCAAGTTTTTCAATCATTACTGGGAAGGAAGACCTGGGCTCAGACAGATAAATGATCTTTTCCATCATTGCTACCCCTTGCCTCGGGTTTCAGCCTTACATGCTACACAGGTAAGGCCTCATAACACCCTGTGTTAGAAACTCTCATGACTATTTCACTTATAAATGGAACCAATAAGCGCAAACACTACTGCATAGCTGGAATAAAAAGAATAAAACAATATCATTCTGGTTCGTGAACCAATACAACATGCTGGGGTAGCGCTAACACTCGCCAATTTAGCCAAATGCTAAAACTGATTTAAATTGGCTAAAGAAAAAGGGCCTGATTTGACTTGTTTTAGTCAAATTATAACCATTTTTATTACAAATTGACAAAAAAGTGGTGATTTGGCTAAGCCAAAAAAATTGCTAGCGCTACCCCAGAACATGAATTTACTTGTGAGTGATATGCTTCAAACTGTGACAGAGGACACACAGTTAACCCAGGATGTAGATATTTGTAGCCACAAGAGTTTGTAACACATGGTGTTATGAGGCCTTAATCACCTGCATAGCATGTACTTTAAGGCCAAAAAGTGAGGCAATCCTCACCCTCGTTGTCTGGTAATCTTAGACACAACAAGTGTTCGTAATCTAAATAAGGAAAAACGTCATTACTTGTTTTCTCATTTGTCCTGCACGTGTGCAAAAAGTTACTCTGTGCTTGCTGAAATAATAGAAATGAGCCTTTTTTTACAGGTACCGGTAAATTACCGTGTGCTTGGCGCGTGGGATTAAAATACTACATTGTAGCACTAGCAGGACAAGAGAAAAGTTTAGTATGTTCAAATGTCACGTTTTTGAAAATAAATTGGGGAACACTTAATCAGTTAGACTCAAAATAGTATCTTTTAAGACGTGCAAGTGTAATTCTTCACAAAAACCTAATAATTTTCGTTTCATTTAACAAATTCTTACCTGTTTACGTTTTGTTTGGGACGGTCACCACGTATAATTCGGGACTTCTGTTGTGAAGAACTACAGGAACCTGCATGACGTCACATCCTATCGGTCGCCATCGTTGAGAAAGGCAAGAAAGACTTAAATCACACAAGTAAGTACATCTGTCATCATCGTATCTGTTTCATTGCCAGGATTGATTTCAACGTAACAGTTATGTCGATAGAAGACATGTGATTGTATTTTTCGAAGTTTTCATACAAGATTAGGGTGTTTTATGTGTAAAAAATGTCTCCAAATTGAAGGCATGACATCTAAACATGCAGGTACATGTTTACTAATAGTTTTGAGCGGCAACTTGAGCTTTAATCACGAAGAGCCCATGATACGTATTTGCCTTGGCATTCCTTTAAGCTTAAAGCTGTAGTTATTTTATGATTGGTGTTTTAATACTGATTTTACGCTAGATCACATAACATATCTAATATAAAGTATTCACTGTGTCTACTTACTGAATTGGTGAGTGATCGCTGTCTATTGTTATGCTCTTTGATAGAATTGTAGATGGATCGTCAATCTAGACACGTCCGGTACGGAGTGCAGAATATTAGACAATGATCTGTGACCGTTGTGATGTCACAATAGTGACGATCTCCTGCAGGGGGCGTGCTGTCCCCACCTGGCCTAGCTCACTCACCTGAGGTGGCCTATCTTGGCACATGAAGAGCAGACCAGGTGGAGGAAGGAAAAAACTCCGATCACAACATTCCCCCCACTTTTATTAAAAAGAGCCGAAAAAGGTAAAGTTTTTTTCCCAGTAATAGCAATACATGTTTAAACATGTAAAAATATTTTTCAATAACAATGGCTTCCAGCCTCGATCAGACTGACGTTAATGTTAACGACATCACCGAAGTGATAGTCTGACGAGAAAAAATATAGGATTAAACTGTGACAACTGTTGATTCAGCAGTTAGTCACATCACTGATACAGTGATAGTCTATCCACAAAAATAAATACTGGAAAGCCAAAAAATGAAATCAAAAATTTGGGGACATTCCTAGGATTTGGCGGAAGATCAGAATACTAAATAAATAATAAAATGGAAATAAATAAACACTTGTGCTGGTGCACTGTACCTAGTACAGAGTAATAAACTGTGCTGCGGTGCTGTATTGCGTCCTGCAATATAGTGCTTCTGAAATACACATATTTGTGTACATAACTTGACAAGTGATAGATATATATAAGTGCTACAGGTGCCATTGTGCTCTTGTGCATCATTGTATCTGTAAATGATATATAAATAAATAATGAATGATAATCAAATAAAGAAATGAATAAGGTGAAAATGGGCCCACTGATGGTAACTTTCATAGCTCCGATGATCTCCCGGATCAGGAAGAGGAGAGGGGCTTCAGTGAAATTTGAATTTAGTAAGTACTAAGAAGAAATAGTTTTCATAATTTTCTAGAAATTTTTAAATTGTTCAAAAAAGAAGTAATTTTGTCATATTTTCAATTTTTGTTTTCCAAATTCCTGGTTACTCCCTTTTATACAAGGAAGTACCATTTTGTGTAGTGATTTTTAAAATATGAGAGACATCCACCCCTCTGTGCCCCGCCAATATCTCTGCCGTTTCATAGAGAATAAAGGGTGTTGAATGGCCCCCCTTTTTGCGAGCAAAATAGGGGGCATCTGACTCCAAAAGAAGTTTGGAGTCAGGCACCGCCCTAAGTGCTGCTAGTTGATTTTTGTTAAAGGTGGCAGCAACCCGGGTGAAACCGAAAAAGGTATTTGGTTGCTGCCTTCCCCAAATTTCGAGAAGGGCCTTAGTGCCTGTAAAGCAGTGAAAATGGATCCTCTGGGACTGCGGAACGCCACACAGTTTCAGATGAAACAAAAGAGATCTTATGGCGAACTCACAGTCTCCAGAGTCTCCCCTCACTCCCCTACAGTGCACAACCAGGACATGCCTGGCCTCTAGAAAAGGCAGAAGTCTGTGGAGCAACTCAACCTGATCCTGCCATTTAGACATGGCTTCAGTGTGGTCGAAACCTACCTCGCCAAAAGCTGTTACTAGCGGCATCTTAACCAACTCTGAGAAAGCCTTAATTGCCTGGTCCAGATTGCCCTGAGAAAGCTTGCCGGCTAGCCTCGGGTGAAAACCAATAGCTACACACTCGATCCCAGACAGAGTGGAAAGATACCCCTTAGTAGGATATGTCTTGGGATCGCAGTAAATAGCTACAGTTCCCACCAACTCTACCTCTTTCCCAGAGCAAACAGGAAGCAAACCCTTAAGACCCTCTAACTTGCCAGAGTATGGAAGACCAAAGGCAGCCAGGGTTCTATCTAGATGATAGTGACTATCGAAAGCTTGCCTCCCTGACTTACTTTGTTCCCCCGCCTCCAGACAAGTTTCTGGCCTGGTGAACCCTTGAATCCACAACGACCTCTGCTGCTCCGTTATAGAAGCAGACAGCTGTGTCAGGACTCTCCAATCCACCAGGACCCCGACAGAGTTAGCTGGGTATAAGGTGAAACGCACTGGGACCGGTTTATTGAGAAATTTACAGAAATTTTCCATGGCAGTAATTTGGATTGAAGAAAAAGTGCCATGGGCTAAATTTAATTTATCTGGAAGAGCCGAAATGAACTGGTATAAAGTGTCCAGTTCTTTTTTAAAACCAAAAATGAAGAAAGTAAGCATCTCCAGTGCTTTAACCATTACACCCAAGATGTTGGGCTCAGGATTGGCGCGCTCATCAAAGATAGACGGGACATGCAGCCCCAGCGAATGCTGCCTGAGCATCTGCTCATTAAGTTTCACCCCACACCCAGGGACCACACATTGCATCTCGGAGTGATCTTTCCTGGCCCTTTTGGGGTCAGGTCCAACCACTCCGGATGGTGTTTGGCTAGACCTTTTCGGTTCCCTGATTGTAGGATGAGACAGCTCCGCTGACTCAACATGCCCATCCACCCCAGACTTTGCAGCAACCAACCCCTTGCCAGGTTTCTTACCACGCCTCCACCAAGGAGCTCTCTTCTTCCCCTTACGCTTACTGCCCCCCATGGGCTCAGATGGTACAGGCCCAGGAACAGGAACTTGGATCCCTGTTGGAGCAGCAGCTTCAGGGAGGTGTGAACCTGAAGAAGAGGAGATAGAAAAGTTGAAAGGGATGGCGGTATTTTGCAGCAGTGATGCGCCTGGCTTAGAAGCTTCCGGAGCAGCTGGAGGTTTCACGCTGGTTTCGGCATCCCTTGGGACTCCAAGAAGTCTGTCCTCCTCAATGGAGTCCAGACTGGAGTTGGGGTCGATGTTACTTGACCCCACACCAAGTTCAGCCTCAACCAATTGCGATTCCACCTCCATAGGCTGGACCGAGCCACTCCCATCGACCACCTGGGAAATGAGTGTTATGTTTGGGTCCTTCCCAAGCCTGAAATCACGAGTTTTTTGTCCATCGTACTCCACGGAGGGAGCAGATTTCAAAACCCGTGCAGGAGGGGTGAAATTTTTGGGAAGGCGCCAAACATTCTTCTCAATCCAGTTTTTAGACGCAAGCCCACTAGATTGTAGTTGGTAGGCCACTTGCTGCAACCATGCCAGAGACATGGCATACCTACCGGGAGCACGAAGCTCCTTTTTATAAATGGTAGCCATCCCAGCCACCAGTGTTTTGAAGTAGCTGCTGTGATCTTCCCCAGGCAGAGCCTGGGCCAAATCCTGGACAAACTGGGTTCCAGGGACATCTATAGGTGAACAATGCTGTAATCTGAGTGAAGTCTCCTTCACAACAGGTGCTACTTCCGTGATAGTATTGGCCATATCTGTAATAACAATGAAAAATAATTATTAGATTTGACATTTTACACACTTGTATTTATCAATGTTTATCGCTTCGGTAGAAGTGACATTGACGCAGGATCCATGATACCATTCATGACAGTAATCACATTGAATCATGAATCTGCCCTGATAAGGCTCCCTGCAAATACAGTATGGTGTCAAATCTTCTTCCTCAATGTTACTCGAGTGCTGAAATTGTTCATCAGAAGCTAAATATTCTGTAATCCATGAGGGTACATTTCTGTCCCTACAGGGCATGAGCCTGTCATGGTTAATTACAAAGATTGCATTTTTTAGCTTCACTCGATACAGATAGCCAGATAATTTCTTTACAATGATGGCGGGTCCTTTCCATGGTGAACACAATTTTCGTGATTTGCCTTTAGTTGTTGCTGTATCCAAAACATAAACCAAATCCTTTTCAGCATAAGGTCTAAGCAGGATTTTAAGGTCATAGTCACGTTTCATGCGTTTTGAAGTTGTTTTTAAATTGGCTCTTGCTGTAATATGAGCTAATTTCATTTTTTGTACTAACTTTGAAATGTATTCACCATAGTCAGTTTCTTTTGATTTCAGATTTGGGAACATAATTTGGGCTGGAGTACTGACCTCCCTCCCAAGCATGAGCATATTAGGGGTATACCCCGTACTTCTGTTTACAGAAGCACGCAACGCGCCTGCAATTTGCTGGACATATTTATCCCATTCACCCTGATTTTTACCCAAAAAACACCGTACGGCATCCATCAGGGTACGATTGAACCTTTCAACCTGTCCATTTGCAGACGGTCGGTACGGAGTAGTGCGTGATTTGTGTATATGTAAAGCTCTACACAAATCTCCAAACAATTGACTTTCAAAATTCCGTCCCTGATCAGAAAAAAGTTGATAGGGATAACCGAACCTAGAAAAGAAACAGTCAATTGCTGCTTTCGCGGTCACTTCGGCCGTTTGAGAAGGCAACGGTACGCACTCTACCCACTTTGTGAATTGATCAACCATGACCAAACAAAGCTCATTACCTTTTGCTGTTTTAGGTAGCGGTCCCAAGAAATCAATATGAACCCGTTCCATCGGAGCACCTGCAACATATTCAGTCAGGGGGACTCTTCCGTAACACCCTTTTTTCTTATTTTTATTACAGATGTCACAACTCAGGACATAATTGGCTATTTCTTTGCTCATATGGGGCCAGTAAAATTTTTCTTTGATTTTTGTTTTTGTTCTAGCCACTCCTTGGTGACCAGCTGAAGGGATATCATGATGTAATTTGAAAACAGAATTTTTTAATGATTCTGGAATGACTAATTTTAAATCTTTGCTTTCCTCTTCAGTTTTGAAAATGACTCCATGATGTAATTTGAATAATTCTTTATTCAGCCAGTAAGTTTTGGAGATTGGGCTTGATCGGAAGAGTACACCCTGTTCTGGGGTATTCCCATTGTATAACCACTCTCGTAAAATGTTAAGCTCAGGGTCTTTTGCTTGTTCAGTTTTTAATTTTTCCATAGAAAAACCCCAACACTGAGGAATATCCGGGTTTGGATTTGACCTCGCCTCCGGACCACACGCATTAATTTCTACATGAGATTCCTCAGGTTGCAGAGCGACATCGGTAGAGAGGGCTACAATTTTTTCTAGGAGACAGTAGAAAAGATGTTCCGGACCCGTTTCTCGTCCCAGATTGACTGTATTTAATGAGGATGTTAGATCGCGTTGACTTTTTGTAGATTTACCAGTAAATTTGGATGACAATTTTTTCTTTTCTGTTAAATTGACCGCTTCGTCGACGTCACCGAAAAAACTCCCCCAGTTTTCATGGGCTCTGACGCAATAACTACATCCTCCGCAAGGTAAATTTTCCGGCTTTATTCCCGCTATATACTCGTTACACGGTGCCAAATTGTCGGGTATTCTAGACAACGAATCAGCATTGCTATGCTTAGCTCCGGCACGATGTTGTACGATCATATTGAATTGCGAAAGCTCTTCTATCCACCTCGCGAGTTGACCTTGAGGCTCCTTAAACCTCAGTAACCACGTCAGACTTGAATGATCGGTTCGAACGGTAAATATTCGGCCCAAAAGATAATACCTGAATTGTCTGGTAAATCTCACGATAGCCAAAAGCTCTTTTCGCGTGGTGCAATAATTCTTTTGTTCGGGAGTTAACGCGTAGCTGCCGTACGCAATTACTTTCTCCTCGCCGTTTTGCACTTGTATTAACTCTGCACCAATCGAGTGATTTGAAGCGTCGGTATCTAAAATAAACGGATCGTTTGCGTTTGGTAACGATAAGACTGGTGGTGTAGTCAATGCCGTTTTGAGCGCTTCGAAAGATTGAGCTTGATCTGGTCCCCATTCAAAGGCATGTTTACCTTTAATTTTGCTCAGAGGATGGGATATTTCCGCAAAATTTTTTATAAAAGTCCGGTGATAATTTGCCAATCCTAAGAACCTTTCAACGTCCTTAGAACAAGTGGGTTGTGGCCAAGAAGTTACAACTTCAATATCCTTAGGGCTCATTTTCATGGTGTTATTAGAAACAATCCGCCCCAGGAATTCAACTTCTTTTTGAAACAAAACGCACTTTTTTGGCTTTAATTTGATACCGAACTGGCGAAATCTTCCCAAAGCCTCTTTCAAATTTTCTAAATGATTTTCAAAGGACTTCCCCATTACCAAAATGTCGTCCAAAAATGCCAAAACTGTTTTCCATGTCAACCCCTTCATAAGTAAATTGACTACTCGGGAGAAAGTCGCAGGAGCATTGGTCAAGCCGAAACCCATACGGACATGTTCGAATAATCCGTATTTCGTGATAAAAGCTGTTTTATGCCTATCTTCGGGTTTAATTTTGACTTGCCAATACGCAGAATTGGCATCTAACTTCGAAAACCAGATGTTTCCCGACAGAGTATCTTTGCAATCTTCCATTAATGGTAATGGATACGTGTCTTTGACCGTGACATTGTTCAAGGCGCGATAATCGATGCACCATCGGACGGAACCGTCACGTTTTCTTATTAAAACTGGTGCTGATGCCCACTCTGACGTAGACTCTTGGATGACCCCGGCTTTTAACATTTTTGTTAATAATGCCTCCTCTTCTTGAATAAAACACGCGGGAGTTCGCCGCATACGCGTTTTAAGAGGTTTGGCATTCCCGGTATCGATACCATGCTCAATGGCACTAAACCGACCAAGGTCATACTCGTCTCTAGCAAAAACATCCTGAAATTCAGATAGAACATTCTTTAATTTTTCACTCTGAATTTTGTTTAAATTCCTCTTTGATGTTTCGTAAACCACATTAACATGGTCAGGAATTTCTGATGATTTGCTAGCGACGCGTCCAGAAAAATCTTGTCCTGCGTGAACGTCACCAGCGATTTGTTTAAAATTCCGCACCTGAGGTGACCCCTTTACAGGTGACTTGAAAATTTCGGTGTTAATTTTTTCTTCAACGAACCCCTTTCCGGCAGATGGGGCACTTAAAGGGCCCTGAGTACTTCCACCCACCTTCAGAAGTTGTTTACTTTTTGTGTCATTTTTAAATCGGGCACTTGTTTTAGGGATGTTCTCAAAATTAGGGGAATTAACACCAGAAACCCCAGTAGAATTTAATCCCACAAGCTTTGTCTTATTTGGGTGCACACCTGTTCTAGGGATTTTACTAGTTCTAGGAGTGTAAATTGAATGCTCCACTGGTAAATTGAATCCCACAAGTGTGTTTGTAGAATCCCTACCGGTTCTAGGGACGGCTGATTTTACACGAGTAATTTCAGGTAATCCCACCAGTAGATCGGTAGTCATTGTCTCATCAGTGGTACTGACAACACGAGCGCTGGATTGGTCAATTTTAGTAGACCCCCCTCCCACTCGATGTAAACCGAAGTGCGAAACAGGGTTTTCTAAAATTTCCGAAACTTCGCAAGCCGTAGCGACCACATGACCCCTTTTTAATTTTTTAAATTGATCTGATGGATTTAAGAGGCACACGACTGGTTTTGATTTTTCGGACAAGACAGTTCTCGGTATTAGTAGTCCCTCTTCTTCTTTACCCTCGACGACGTATTTTTCTAACTTTTCGTCGATCTCGCACGTTATTCTTAGTGCTGAATTTGGGGGTACTACTACATTTCGTGAAACGCTAACCCGAGCTATTTTAATGTCTTGTGCACGCGACTCCGTTTGCTGCATAGGTATGTCGCGCCCTTCTATTTGGATGTAACCCAAATTACAATGCACGCTTGCATTAAACTGGGCAATTAGATCGTGGCCTAACAAAAAATCGTCATGTATCGGCGCTACTAGAACAGATTCTTTGATTTTGAAACGATCTAGTTCGATGGAAATTGGCTCACAAACACGAGTTTCGATTTGTATATCCCCTGCCGCAAGAGTAAGACTGTAATATTTCTTGAGCGATGGTTTATTTTTTATTTGCTCGAATATTTTTTCAGCCATGACAGAAACTTGCGCACCGGTGTCAACTTTGGCCATTACATGTACACCCGCCACTACCAAAGGAACGAATGAAGATCGAAAAACCCCAAGTTCATCAATTACAGGATTTTGACCACATTCTAACTCGGAATGATGAGGACGATGCAATGTTTCCATTACGGGGATAGTATTGTCAACGGTTCGTGTTTGAGACAATGAAGTCGCGATGGTTTCACCCGTTTTGTGACCGGTTTCAGTCGGGTTTCCAAGGTTACGGTCATTTCCCTTGGACCCTTCTAGTTTAAATGAGTTGGATTCGTTATATCAGCCCGTGCTTGTTGTTTTTCAGCATTTTTTCTTTGTAAGAATTTTTTATATTTTAGGCAATTTCGTTTAAAATGGCCCTTTCCTTTACAGAAAAAGCACACAGGTGTTGTTTTAGGTGTGAATTTCCGGACCAAGCGTTCAACCATAGATTCCAACTCTGCCATTGAATTAAACTGAATTGTATTCAATTTAGGTGACTGGCTAACGCGTTTTTCCACGATGGATTCAACAAGTTGTTCTACATTTTCAGTTGGAAATTGCCGATTTTCATCAGCTGTTAAATTTAGAGAACTAATTTGTAATTCATCACGATTTTTTCGTGTTGGTTTTTGAATATGTGATGATTTGTAGACTTGCTGATAATCCACCATGTAAGTCATTGCCTCGCTGATGCTTGCTGGGTGTTTTAAACGAGTATAACGCCCGGCATCCTGATCAATGCAGCCCTGACAAAATTTGGATATTGTTTCTTTTGTTCTAAAGGATTCTGATTCATCAGGATAAGCGTCTTTGGCCAATAACAAAACACGGCACAGCCATTTATTCAAGGTTTCGTTGGGAGATTGAACTGCTGTATGAAATGCCAAACGAGCTGAATCGGGATGTTTTTTAATTCCGAATACTGAATCCATTTCACTCATTAAGGCTGAATACGTCATGTTTTTATTTGCTCTGAGATTGGTGTTATACAAAGCCAAAGCCTCGCCTTCCAGACTCCATAAAAGGTAATCTAGACACTCATTTTCCGACCACTCTTTCACTTGGCGATAACTGTCAAATCTGTTTTTAAAAGACTCCCAGTTTTCACAATTTCCGTCAAAAGACAATTTTTTGGGTAAATCACTGGGGTCCCCTCTGTCCTTTTTATTTTTAGGACGTACTGTTTTTGGTACTCTAAAATATTCATTTTCACTTTCATCGCTTTCGGGAAGAAGTGGTTCGTCGCGGAAAACGGGAGACGAAATTCTATGGCGCGTATGATGTTTTTCTATTGAACTCGGCCGGTAATCATGTTTACGTTCGACTGTATCAGCAACACTATGCTCAACGTTAAGTTGCCGCCGTCCGGGCGTAGGAACATGAATCTGTGGCAGATCATAATTCGAAACAACCCGATGGACAGACGGAGCTGGTCGCCGACTACTTTCCCTACCAGTCGGTAAAGAAGTAACAGTCTCGGAATTTATGACACGGCCTGGAGGCTTTATATGCGCGGAAGAAGTTGTATGATCTTTGTTATCGACACGCAGCCTCTCAATAGGCAGAGCAAAAAGATCGTATTCAGGGTCTAAAGTGGCTGGCTGCGAAGTGAAAGTTCTGGGGTCCAAAGCTGAGTGAGAACGTAATTTTGTTTTTGGTTTGATAAATTGCTGCTCAGTTGTTGATTTTGAACGAGCTTTTAATTTTAAATATGTTGGTGGAGAATAAGTTGCAGCTTTTTGAATGTTTTTACTGCGTGCAATTTTTTCTTGTTGATTAATTTCCTCACCCACTTTGAGAATTCTTTCAAATTCTGCCCTATAGCTTTCAGCAGCCGCTCTTCCTTCATTATGAATGTAGGAAGTCACTTTAGAAGTTTTCATTTTGGGTTTTTGACTTTTTTCGGTGGATAATGTGCTAGTATCGAGGTCACCCACGTCGACTTCAGATTCGAATTCACTTCTGTGAGAACTGCCAAAAGAGAGATTTTCAATTACATTTGATCCAAGATTGGATCCACAAATCTCCAAAATGTTGGATCTGGTCACGGGGATCCCATGTTCTCTAGCATATATTATCCTTTCTGCACGTTTAGGACCTATACCTGGCAGCGTAACGAGCTCATCGTAAGTAGCACGATTGACTGGCAACCTTGATGCACTCGCCATTGTACATTTGAAAGCGAAAAATAAATTGATTCAAAATAATTTCACTTATCAAAGCACAATACACTACCAAGCTTATAGTGAAATTCGCTATAAATAGATTCCTAAAACGTACAATAAGTTCAAATTTGGAAAACAAAGACTTTGGTACACAACGCAATAAATTGAAATCAGACAGAAATTCTATTCAGAATTCCGCCTAAAATACAAAAGAATAAATAACAACAAAACAGAAGTCAGTATTTTATTCTTTAAATAAACAAAGAAACCAAAGTATTACGTGTGCACCTCAGTCTTGGAAAATTTCGGTAGAGATCGTAACAATGCACAGGATAATGAGACCAACGTCTCCTTTATATCACCGACCTTTTCACGTAAGTACTGAAAAATAACGTAGATGTGCAGGAAAATCAGTGTCTCCTGATGCGGTGACCTTTACGATCCAAAATTGAAACAACAATTTTGACCGCCGCTCCACCCAATTATTCAAATGGATGTTAGACAAAGGAATTTCCCGCGCAAACTACTTTCAGCTAGATCGCAGCGAAAACTAAGCTTTAGGCCCGCAAATATACAAGTTACGAATGCCTTGTCGCCAATAAAGTATTCACTGTGTCTACTTACTGAATTGGTGAGTGATCGCTGTCTATTGTTATGCTCTTTGATAGAATTGTAGATGGATCGTCAATCTAGACACGTCCGGTACGGAGTGCAGAATATTAGACAATGATCTGTGACCGTTGTGATGTCACAATAGTGACGATCTCCTGCAGGGGGCGTGCTGTCCCCACCTGGCCTAGCTCACTCACCTGAGGTGGCCTATCTTGGCACATGAAGAGCAGACCAGGTGGAGGAAGGAAAAAACTCCGATCACAACAAATACAAGCCCATGCCCAGATTTGGTAATGTCTAATGTAATCATGGTAATAATGGCTACCTATGCAACCATGCTGTTTCACGACTGAAGGTCCATCCAATTGCCTCCTCTGTTGCCGCTTCTGCTACCCTGGTTCTGTGGAACGTTGTCTTTGCTATCTCTCTGCAGTGTGAGGGTTTTGTCATAATTACGTATAATGTAGAGTTGGTAGGCCCTTCCCTAACTTGCCTAGTCTGTTTTAAAACTATTGATTGACAGTGCTGTTACTACTGCTATGGACAGATTGTTCCATATATCTGTCGTCCTGGCTGAGAGTACATTGTTTCTAATACTGTTTGAGGATCTAGACTCGTAAAGTTTTAGAGAATTTATCAGTCATTTTTAGTAAACCTTATTCTTTTTGGACAGTGTGTAAGCATTAGCTATCAGTCTATGGAAAATAGGGATAAATGCACTTCTCCAGTCAACAAGAAATGATCCAATTTTATAGTTTTGTACAGAAATAATGTACCCACAATTTAAAATTGTTGCTATTGTAGAATGCCATCTGAAGCAGTTGAGAAGCCAGTAGATGACGTGGAGGCGTCAGGCTCCGGGACAGAGTCAGACAGTGACGATGATGTTCCTGATTTGGAAGAAGCCGACCCAGCCACTCTGCAGCAACAGAGTCAGGTAGGAGGAAATTGTTTGTACATTTGATCATCAGCATGTTATGATAAAGAAAACTGTTGTGTATCAGTTGTTCTTATTATTTTTTCAATATACGTTATTTTGATGAAAATTACAAACATAACATTTATTTCAAAGCTTCATTCTGATTGCCCTAAGAAATAATTTGGTCATTTTGGAGAAATAATGCAACTTTGAGGATAGAAAGTGTATGCATATTTAATCAAAATGACCAAGATCCCATAGTTAATTTTCAATGTTACAGTTCATATAGTATAGTTTTCAAAACAAATGCACATTTCCCCCACCAGATGGCACAAGCAGCTGGTATCAAAGAGGAACTAGTCAGCAAAGCCAAACAGAGCAGGAGTGAAAAGAAAGCAAGAAAAGCTATGGCCAAGCTTGGTGAGGAAACTTTTTTTATCAGATATTTCACATGATATTCCCACCAACGATTGTCTGTTATGAAAATGGGTAAAAAATGAAGCAAGAACTTGTCTCAATGATTATTAAGAAGTTGTTTAGATTTTTCAAGATTGGTAAAACGAACAATGGTATGGCCATGGGTTTTATGTACACTGTCTACTGTTAATTTGCAAGCTGCTGTTTATTATTATTTTTTTATCTGCCATTGATTATGTGAGCACTCTTATGATATGATGACAGTAAGCATTGGGCTATGAACAATATGATTCTACCATGTTACTTCTGACATAGCAGTGGCTGAATATAATTGATAGCAGAACTGAGGGTGTCATTGGTTGCAGAGCTGCTTATATTGATGAAGGAAAGCTTTGTGTTGTCTTACAATTTTAACACCTTTACAGCTAGTTTGCTTCCTGTGATACGTCAATTTGAAAATTCTCCAGTGAAATGCCATTGATATTTGCACCAATCGTGTATTTACCTTAGTGTACTTTTTCCCTGCCAGGGCTGAAGCATGTGGCTGGAGTGACCAGAGTGACCATTCGCAAGTCCAAAAACATTTTGTTTGTCATCAACAGGCCTGATGTGTACAAGAGTCCAGCGTCTGACACATACATTGTGTTTGGAGAGGCTAAGGTAAAGAGATGGTCTTGCTTTCTGTTCCCTCCCCGAAATGTTCTGGTGAAATATTAAAAAAAAAAAAGTTGAATTATTGGCAGCAACATTTTTTTTTTATGATTTGAATGATGAGGTATGATTTTAGTTACCAAAGTCCATGAATTTCTTTAATATTACAATACATGCATATATTTTTCATCAACAACAACCTCATCATCGTTTCCATCCAAATTTTCCTCTTAGATTGAAGATTTGAGTCAGCAGGCACAAGTAGCTGCTGCAGAAAAATTCAAGGCAGCAGAGGCAACACCTGCTGGAGAAGGGGTGCCTGGAGTTCCTGTATCACAACCCATCCAGGAAGAATCAGATGAAGAGGAGGTAGGAATGTGATATTAGGAGACCTACATTTCTCTCCTTAAATATTTGCGAAACAAGCACAGTCAAAAAGAAAAAAAAAAATGACACAAGCCACTATAATCATCTGTCATCGTGTCTTACAGTCTAATACTGAAACATCTTTTGTCTAAGTTATGATTGACTTAAAAGAAATGTCGAAATGTTTATTCTTTAAATGTAAAATTTAATTATTGAAAAAACTTTTTCATTTTCGAAGTCTAAGACGTTTTCTTTGTGTTTCAGGTTGATGACACGGGCGTGGAAGCCAAAGACGTTGAGCTGGTCATGTCCCAAGCCAACGTGTCTCGGTCGAAGGCAGTACGGGCTTTGAAAAATAATTCGAATGATATTGTTAATGCTATAATGGTGAGTGGTTATGTCAGGTGTATAGAAATCTATTTAGATAAATATGCAACAAAATTAAACAAATAATTCAAGACAGTATTACTGGATGTTGCATCAGCAGAAGGTATGATGACAGTAAGCATTGGGCTATGAATATTATGATTCTACCATGTTACTTCTGACCTGCCATTATAGCTACTAGAATGTGTTTTTTGGGGAGGATGTTCGAGATTAAAGAAAAGAAAATAGGCAGTAGATGGTCTTTTTGTTTGTATTGTAACAAATTTCAAAAATATACATGATAATACTTAAACACATTCAAAACCCCTTAGTGATTCAAATTCTGTATATTATTGTGAACAACAATTTAATGAGGCCAGCATTGTGTTCAATCTTTAAAAATTTTTTTACAATTTCAGGAATTGACAATGTGATAGTGGGCCCAGACGAACAAATGGTGTGGTGTGTTTGCGACTTGGAGAGACTGCATTACCTGATGCATTTGCATCGCAAGACTAATGGTTCTCAAACTAAATATTGTGCATGGAAAAAGGCTATTGTGCATGAAAAAGGGGGGTTTTATTTTATTCATCCATTTATTTATTGTGGTGGAAATGATAAAAAACCGTTTTGTTTTCTTTGTGGGGAAATAAGACGACCTCTTTGGGACAGGCACGACACCAGACTTGGCAAGACTAGTGTGGCTGGATGGCAACATTGCAGTAGTTGAGACAAGATCTCTACTGGCACAATCGTGCACGAATTCTGGCATTGTTCAGGATTCTTTCGTTCTTGATATGATTCTGTCCACGGTCTTCGCGTGCACAAGACTTTTTAATGGATATTCATGATGAATAGTGTAATCATAAAATACAATCATTTATTAAACAGCTTGTCTTCCCTGTTGTTGCTTTTAATGATAAAATCTCTAGGTTACAGGTTAGGAAGTTAAACATTGCAAGGAAAATATAAACTGATGCTAGTTTTAAACCACGACTTGGTATTGATTTTTAAAAAATCGTGTACTTGCACATAATTTATATTTTATTTGGCTGTTCACATTTGTTCAGGAGAAATGGAAAATTTAAAGCTCAATGAATTCAGGCAAAATTACTTAAATTCATTGAATTACATTTAAATGTGTTGCGAACCAAAAATAAGTCGAGGTCATTTAGATTAAAAATTGATAAATTTATTAAAATGTGATTCTTCTGAATGTATGTTTCAAATTAACAATTTAGATCTACAAGAAATAACCAACAATTTCTTACACTAATGGGCTGCCTTGAAGCTTGCCATAAATGCCTAAGAATTCAAGCAATCCCTTTCTCATACAGCATTTTGTCTAAATATGCTAGAAAATTAACAGAAAAAAAAGCAATAATTTGGGACCTCACACGGCTCAGTTTCTGGAATTACAAAGGGAAGCACACATTTTGCCTCCACTTGATACATTAGGGAAAAGTTTTAAGAAAGTCCCAATGACTGAAGTCAGAAGAGACCACAACTTTTTGTCTACTAAGACCCAATAAAAGTCGAACGTGGCCCAATAGTATTGCACTCTCCTCATATAATGAAAAGAAGTTTTGGACCGTGAACGATTGCTTAATCACTACAGTTATTTTAAAACAGCTTATCTTGAAATAGAAGATGATCAAACTTGGGGCCACAGGTAAGACCAACTTCCAATCTCAACTTCTTCTGTGAAGCCAACACCAGCACAGCTTAGCAAAATTACCCCAGCCAGTGAACAAATAGCATTAAGCAAATTAAAATATGCAGTGATGATTACTTGCACCAAGTAAACTGTTTATGTTAAAACTAAAGGAACCAACAATACATTCTGTGGTTCTTTTTACCCAAAAACCTCAAGAATAATACATAATCTGGAATGTCAATCGGTTCCATTAATTACAATTCAAATCAAACACGTAGATGATATACAGTTTGCTGACTAAATTTGGTATGCAAAAAAGACATGTTATATAATAATATGTTTATATTGAAGGCAACTTTGTGATGTGGTATACTTCGCCTTTACATTCAATGGGTAATGGAATCAAAGTGTATGGCACAAGCAGCATTAATCAGAATCCTGATTAAGCCAAAGCAACAGCACAACCTGTGTTTATTCCGGCACTCTAGGATAATACTTTTTGGTTGGTTGAAAGAGAGACAAGTTTTATGTCCTGCTTACTGTCTGGTCAGTTTATCACTGAAAAAGCACAAAGACGGGATATGTCACTAAAGTAGATATGGGACGCAGGTTCCTAAAAATTCAATTTTGTCTGTCTGAAACAGATCTATGCCAATCCCTCAATTTCAAGTCTGTACAGATCAGCTAGTCTGGCATTACTAGGGGAATTCCCTCCAAACACCAGCATTCCATTGGGTAAACCAGCAGCAGCAAACCAGCCCCTAGGGGGCGGCACCTGTCCTTTCACTGAAACCTTCGTCCAACCCTCTGTGGGGTTCTGGGTATTGAAAACAAAGGTTTCATTGGAAAACTCTCCCGCACCTTCATGTCCCTGGTCCGATGGATCCACTTCTCCCCCAAATGCAATCAAGTGATGCTCGCCTACTGGTACACAGCCAAAAACACTGCGTGGAGGTATGGGCCTTGCCATGGAAAGCTGACTCCATGTTCTTGTTGCAATATCAAACCGATGCATGTCATTCATCTCCTTCCCACTGAAGCCTGCAGTAACATAGATGGCACCACCAAGGGCTGTAATACAAGAGCCTCCACGTCCCAAGATGGCCTCACTGCATGGCATCTCTTCCCACTCTCCTAACTTGGTGTCGTAGCAATGGAGGTCATTCAGTCTGCCTTTATCCGAACAGCCACCGAAGACGAAAAATTTTGTCCCAACAGAAGTAGTCGTGTGAAAGCTGCGTGGAGCAGGAGGGCATTTTGTGTTTAGTTGTGACCAAGTTGATGATTCTAGGTCAAAGCTGTGAAGGTCATTCAGGGCCCCCTCACCCATGGTTATACCAGTCCTTCCACCAAATACCAGTACACTGAAAAGAAAAATTTACCATAACAGACCTTGGATGAAGTCAACATGTTGCTTTAGTTGACTGATACTGACAAAGGCCCACAATACAAAGTTGAAAACTAAGACTAAACTTAAAACTGTAAAGCATAACTCTAAAAATTATCATTTACACATGCTAAACTTTAAAAACATATCCCCCAAAATGCCTATTACTAGGAAATGATTAATGCAGATAAAGTGAAGCTCCATTATTTTTTAAATGCCAGTGTTTTCAAAAGTCAACTCCCCCTGCTCAACAATGTAAGAGCTGTGGGGTGTAAGTGAGCGCCCACAAATATGACTCTCGTCAAAGCCATGGGATGGGTACAATCAAAATATATACAGATAATATTATTCTCCTTGCTGCACAGTATACTCCCCTCCCAAAAAGTGTCACCCCTAATGTGTAAAGTGATACAGAAAATCATGTCATAAACCAGTGTTATTTAACTTCCAAAAGGATTTTTTCAAAAAAATAACTGATTGTACAACCAATGAATAAGCACAGTAAAATAAATAAAAGTCACACTTGAGTATTTTGTACAGTATCCTCTGGATTGGATGATGCACATGACACCTCTGTGCGTAGACTAAAACAGTTATGTAACATATGTGTAGTGATGGGATTCCTCAAATCGTGCAGCTTAGATAGTATGAGAAATTTTTGTTTGTAGGTTTATCAACCAGTAACCCATTTTGAAGGATATTATCCCACACATTCTCAATGATGTTCTGATCTAGGGATTGAGCTGGCCATTGGGGGGGTCTGGATCTGGTCCACATATAACCAGCCTACTGTTACAGTGCCTGTATGTGGACTGGTATTATCAAGTTTACGTTCCTTTCCAGTACTTGTATGCAATGTTCTGCGTTTAAGTTCCAGCTGACCTCTACCTGTTCACCTACACCAGGGCAGCCAATGCATTCCATACCATGGCTTGACATGAGGGCTGTGTCCTGTCCTGTTGACCGGAGGTAGAAAATTGGGAAGATACTTGTCACCAGCTGTTCTCCAAACTCTTACATGTCTGTCATTTCTGACAACCCTGAACCTGCTTTCTTCTGAGAATATGCAGTATAATTGCTCAGTTGTTGGCTGGTGTCCATGCCAGAGTTCTGGTACACCATCTGACTCATTGTAGACAGTTCCTGGCAGTGATCACTCTCCTCCTCAGAAACTTTGCCAAAATAACATCAGTTGTGCAGATGGCTTCGTGCAGTGAATTCAGAAACATGGTTTGCCCTTTTCTTTGCAATAAAGTTCCTTAATGTCACAAAATGTTTTCTACGAGGAAGGCGTGCAAGCATTCTCTCTTTCTGGGCATGGTTTCCTTTGCCAATCTTGCCCATGTGCCAGTTTGGTTATGATGTCGTCTAATCCTCTGAATGGTTCTCATGGAACAACCCTACCTTCCAGTGATCCTGCATTCACCCTCCTAAGTCAACTGCTTGGTATCACACTAGGTAGGTCAATGCTCTACTACTCACATCTCCAATTTCCACGATGCTTGGTTACATAGTTGTTATGTGATAGTAAAATTAAATCTATGGTAATCTTGGAGGAATGCACATAAATGCAGTAAGGGTGACTTTTGGTAGGGGAGTATATATCTCTGTATTTTAAAACAAGATCTGAGAGTGTGACTCTATCTCTCCCAAGACTCTTCAGTGACAACACAAGTAAGAGAGAAGATCCAGTATATGAAAGGTATTGTATAGTGAGAGTGAAAAATAAGAAGATAAATGGATGTTCAGTTCAAGGTGATTCAGTCTAGCACAAGATTTGGTAGAAAGCACCACAGACCCTGAGAGACAAGTCTTATCAAAATAAATAAATAAGCAAAGGAGAGTATGCAGAATCCCTCATTTTATCTACTTGTTCAAACAAGACATGAAAGGTAGGGGACGGGGACAGCTTATCATATGCATATGCTTAAATGTGCTTACCACCCTTGCACTGCAGCTGTAGCACAAGCAATTCGTGGACAGGGGGCGGCACCATGCGTATGCACTTCTGACCACTCATTCTTCTCCAAATCGTAGGCATGAAGTTTGTTATCAATTGGCTTTCGAGGTTCATGCTCCCCACCAAACATAAAGGCCTTCTTACCTACCACTGTCAAACTATGGCTGCTTCTTGCTTTTGGAATCATGCCTGTTGCTTGTAGTTTTATCCACAGTGCCTACAATACAATACAACAAAATTCATTTCATTTTGAATACAACAGAAATTTAAACATAAGTTTTGCAGCTATCCACCTAAAGAAAAAAAAATTACATATATATATCATGATTACAATTCTACAGTAATAAAGCTATAGTTACTATATTATGTTAATACTATGAAATGCAGTTCTCAATACAAATTGCAATTGCAAGTCTACCAGTAACTTGATGTGAAAATATTGCACATGCTGAATTTGTGTCCTTGCCTTAGTTTTAGTAAAAGTTAAAACTAGCACTCCAGTTTGAATCACTGTAAAATTCTTTTGTAGTATACCCCCCCACCCTGTAACTTCCTGAAACTTTCATTTTTCAAACATTTTTTTACTTTGTCTTTTTCACCTATGTCAAAGCTGTTGAAATAAAATGTTTTTGTAATTACCTGTGGTCTTTTTATTAGTTTTAATCACGTTTAATCCACCCCATTGAAATACAATGTGAAAATTTACAATGTATCTGCAGTCAATAACTTGCAGCGTTTTCGTTGGCTAACTCTAACTTATTTCATGTGAACATAAGATTGATACATTGTATACTTGGACTTCCTCTGTGAAATTATTATGAGCTACTTGTCCACATAAAATTACCTTAGAGTTAGCCAACGAAAACGCGACAAGTTATTGACTGCGGGTGTAAATTGAAGATTCTAACATTGTATTTCAATGGGCTGGATTAAACGTGATTAAAACTAATGAAAAGTCCACAGGTAATTACAAAAGCATTTTATTTCAACAGCTTTGACATAGATGAACAAGAAAATGTAAAAAACTGTTTGAAAAGTGAAAGTTACAGAAAGTTACAGGGTGGGGGGGTATACTACAAAAGTACCCAAAAGGTAAATTTTGTCCAAAATTTTGTTCAAAGTTATTGTGATGAACTCTAGGATATATGGAGAGAGAGAGAGAGAGAATTATCTTATGAAAAAGCTGCCCATTATCATACAAGCATACGAGACATGCAGAGCTGAACTTTAAAAAGTGTTAAGGCTAATAAACGAAGAGATCTAACTCCGCCAGTACATATCAGAACCGGGAGTGCTAACGCATGAATTTTCGTGCTACGGTTATCCGTGCTCTAGGGACATCGATCGTTCGGTTCCCGTTAATTTAAACTAACTTATATAAATTGTTAAACTTAAACTTTTTTATCAGATGTGCAGCTCACCTCCATCTTCCTGGATTATACTGAAGTGTTTAACTCATACGTATAAATATACGTGACTATATTATATTCTATCGCTGCGTTTAGCACAGCCAAAGCGTAACTAATGGTGTCAAGGTCACAGTCTAATACGTCTGCGCCTGCGCCACGCAGATAACTCTGCGAATTTTAGATAACAGGTGGAATCTTAATTCTGTACACCCTTAATTTATTGCAATTAAGTTCTTTTTTAAACTTTAATTTGGAATATACAACAGCAAGTTTTGAATAAAAAAGACATTAAAAAGTAATGAACTGCATTTGTAAGGAAACAAGTGACTTTATTTGTCACGTTTATTCTAATAGTGACTTAATTAATTTATTACTGAACCAGCAGGTGCATTGTACCGGCAAGGAAAACATTTGAATAGTGACTTTATTGTCACAGAAGCAAGTGACCTTATTTTTTTTCTGAGACAAATGCATTGCAAATGGTAATGTTTTGAATAGTGCCTTTATATCTTACTGAACCAACAGGTGCAAATTGTAAATGAAGATCTTTGAATACTGACTTTATTTGTCGCAGAAAAATTATTTTATGGTGACTTTATTTGTCACAGAAACAGGTGACTTCATTTCGCTGTATTTGTCACTGACACACATGCAATGTCCCTCTATTTGTTACTCAGAAAAGATGTTGACAGTGTTCTCATTAGCAATGGCGGATTTTTTTTTATTGCATAGGGGCCTATCTCAAATAAGTACAGATCTCAACAAAAAATACAAAATTGGTAAATAACTAAATAAAAATTACACTCACTCTCTCACTCACTCACTCACAAAGAGACACTCAGTCATTTGCAATATATATATATAGGTACTGTGTCATTTAAAATATATGTCAACAACGATATATTGATAACCTAATAGTAAAATACTTTATAATACTTAATACGTAATATGATCTAATACAGATAAAAACAAATATGTGTTTTACTATCAAATATCGGCAGGGGAACATACGCAGATAGAAGATATCAGTCCAGGAAGAGAGGCTGCAGCTTTTCCATTTTTCATTAAATTTATCTATTGTCATGTTTCTCAGACTTATATTTCTCTCTGCGATTAGGCCTGTCTCCATTCTATTTTAATATTTTCTATGTTCGGGGTAATGTTTTTCATTTTAAATTTATATATAATAAATTTTGTTATGATCAGCAAACTGTTGAGCGCATTGCATTTCAAATTTGGAATTCCTAGAATTACATGTATATCAGATGCTGTTAATTGTAATACAAGTCCAGTCTTTAAATGGATCCAGTCTTGTATTTTTGTATTTTATCCCAATTTTTCGTAAAAAATTATTTGTAGCTAAAATTCTTTTTGATACTCTAAATTGAAACCAGCGCAGTTTAGTATCTAAAGTACATTGGAAAGGAATGTTATTCAAGATTTTCCACTCTTCAGCTGTGAGAGGTTCTTTAGAAAGGAGTTCCCATTTTGACATTGCATTAGTCTTTTAGCAATGGCGGATTTGGGGGGTGGGGTCAGGGGGGTCCTGATCCCTCATCCAATTTCTGAAAAAAAAATCACACCAATGGTCCCCTCTTGAAAAGAGAATTTTGACTAGCTGAATCGTAGTTCTAAACCGTAACAAATGGCACCGTTCGCCTCTAAAATACCAAAAAGGGGGCGGGGGGAAGGGTCGGTTTCGCATCCTCGGACCCCCCTTCAAAAATCCTGGATCACACGTTATTTTAAGTCATTTATTTGAATGACAGGGGTTGTTACAGCTTCATTGAGTCTGACTCTAGGCTTTGAAGATGTTTCTTTAAAAAACTATTCAAGGCTACTTTGATGCATTAATGTATTTTATTAAGCATGCGATGGTTTTATTTTGCTCCAATTCCGCCAAATTCAAATATTCGGATAAAAAACGGAATCTCACTTATAAAAAAACTAAATGCAGTCGAAACTATATAACATGGAAATGTCAAAAACGTGTAAAAATAAGAAAAGGAAATCGGTGGCTCTAAAACGACCACGTACGTTTCCAGACTTACACTTGGATAAGAGTAGCTTGTTTGCATTCATGAAAGCACGATAGTTAACCGATAGTAAATAGACAACCACATATATAAAGTATATTGTAAAGTATATATGGAATGTAAAGTCAATATTTTGGTACAAGCACATTGGGACAAGCTCCAATGGAAATTTTGGGAATAAGGAGGCCTAAGCGGTATTCTTAGCGGCCTCGGCTTTAAGGGCGGCGATGGCTCCCTCAGCAATGGCTATTCCGGTCCCACTTAAGTCAAACATATTCATATTCTCCACATCGTAGATGACGACATTGCCAAAAAGATTAGCCTTGACACTGGCAATAGGTATAGGTTGACCGTAGGGCACTGCCTGGCCGTAGGAAATCTGAAAGAGATTGACGAAAATTATGAAATTGAACCATCCAAAGTTCTGCAAGGACAGTTACAAGCATATATTGCACACGTTTAAAAAATTGCCAAAGCGATATTTTCTGTGTATACTTTGTCTACATATCCTGCAAAGCTACCATAAAACTCCTCAAATAAAAGTATCTGGCGTTGATCGTTCCTTCTAAAATGTACAGGAGGGCATGGCGTTTTAAAAGATAAGCTGGCCATGCAGAACTAAATCATTAAATAAGTATCGAATTCAAGTGCAGAGATGAGTCAAGCAATGATTTGTGAAAATAAATTGGAGGGGGGGGGGTAAAATTCCATTTATAGTGCCTTTGAATGAACGGTGTAGGCTTAGGCCTACATCATCTCTCGATCACCCCTTCCCTCCAAATTTTAGAAACGTACATTCTCAATCAATGAGACAGATTTATGATAACAAGACCAAGGAACAATGATTTTCAACAATGTAGGGAAAAAAAACTTATAGTACCCTATCGTGGAATTTTCCCGCCAAATCGAACATGCCCTGGAATAACTTCTCTTACTTTTGGATTATTTCTCAATCCCTCCCTGCACTTGGACCCCATATCTCATACCACTTTTAATTAAATAATTGAGCTCGTAACATCTCAGAAAGGAGTTTTTCTTATTTTTATTTGAAGTTTTATCCGAATTTGGAAAGTAGCTGGGAGGAATATGTGGTCAAATAAATAATACTTTTGACACAGTTTCCAACCCAAATGGTATAATAAACAGAGACGGATCCAGGATTATTTGAAGGGGGGTCCGATTTTTAGGAATGACAGCCAACTCGCCCCCCCCCCTCCCTTTGGCGTGGGATTCAGGCCAAGGGGAGGGGGGAATTGGCTGTCAAAAATTTTGGTATTTTAAAGGGCGAACGTTACCATTTGCTACGATTTAGAACTATGATTCAACTAGTCAAAATTCTTATTTCAAGAGGGGGCCATTCGTGTAATTTTTTTTTTTTCAGAAATCGAAAGGGGAGGGTTAGAACCCCTGACCTCCCCCCCCCCATAAATCCGCCACTGATTAATTCGCGTTAGTTATGCGAAATGCATCGTCTTTTATCAAACCAGTAAGTATCCAGTTAGATGCCCTTTACGTGTATGCAGGCAAGATAAAAATAAGCATAAGAAACGAAAATTTACAAACTATGCTACATATATATGCATGTTTTACATTTTGGAGGTTAGTTTGACAATAAGCGCAAGACAGACAAATTACAAACTATGCGAGGAGCTCGAGTACACCGTTTGCGTACCGGCTAAAAAGGAACGGAATGGCCAAAAGACTACCTTTTCCGCAAAGCATATTAGGAGAGAGTCGAGAAAGGAGGGGGAGGTCAAAATTTTTATTTTGGCAGAATACATATTTATCTCACCTCATAAATTTCATACTTGTTTTCTTTGTACAGTGAGAGCCACCTCAAGTCACTCAAGGCCTGAAGCACGTCTTTTAGGGCGACTTCGTATCCATCGCAGTCTGAAATAAGTCAGATATCTACATTGCTCTATATACTATACTATACTATACTATATGTGTACGAGGTCGAGAAATGCAGTCTGGATGGTACATGTATGTACATTTCTTGAATTTAACTTTGCTGACAGTCAGAGATTCTTCATTATTCTGTTTTGAACAGCGATTGTTCGTGGCAGACACGAATTATTTTAAATCAAATAATTCCAACATCATTATATAAGTGCTGCCCCCTTTTCCCTGAACTTTTCTTTTTATAATGATTTCCCCTTCTTGTCTATTTTCTTCCATAAAACCATGTTTTAATTATTAATTGGGTTTTTTTTCACGAAACGTTTTTTCTTTTTTAAGAACATTTGTTCCATGTTACCTCTGGTTTTCACGATGTCGCAATCGGGGCATTCAGGGATGTAATAAGAGCACGCGGCGGAGGCATTACTCTGAAGAGCGTTGCAGGTCGGTTGTCCGGAACGACGGACTCTGTGTGCATTGGTGAGAATCTCGTACAAGTCTCGACGTCGCCCTAGAATATAGAAAGGCAGGCCCCCACTCTCAAAATAGTTATTGTCAGTTCACCGTCAGTTTCCCATGTCTGTTGGGGAGAACAGTACCGCTGCCATTACTTGATTAAAATTATTATTGTAAATAATTATTCTATTATTCCTTTAACATAGTATCTTTGCACTGATATACGTCACTTTAAGAAACGTAAATCAAAATTCCAATGAAAATATGGAAGATGCCATTATCATTATTAACCAACAACACCACTATTTCATTTTCCATTACAAGTATGTTTTACATTACTAGTTCATTTGATTAAACAATAAGTAAAACTCACTTTTGCCTAAACCAAAATCAAGCTTCCCAAACAAGTTCCCCAAACTGCTTCCAATGTTACTCATTAAGTTTCCAAAATCAATATTCTTTATATTCGCAAGGCCTGATCCGATATTTTTGAAGAAGTCGCCAGTTGCATGCAGTCCCGTCTGAAACTAAAGAATAATTGAGGTAATAATATATTTTTGGTAATTTTCATCTTAAATTAGATAACGACTTTGGCAATAAAACATATCATGGTTGCATAATTCAGTTCAATTGTGCTCAGTTCTCTACTGATTGAATAAAAATCATATAAAATAAAAGATAAATATATATATTATTTATTTTTTATGATAGGCTGCCAAATTCTCCTTTACTGATATCTGCCATGCTAGTAGGATACTTACACCGCCATTTGTGAAGAATTTGTCAGTTTCTGTTCCAAGATAAACAAAAGGACGTTTAGCGTCTCCCACTACGAAATTTGGAAGAGATGAAGTGAAGAAGTTGGGAAGACCACTTTCAAAGAAAACTTTCGAATCGTACAAAAACTTGTTGAAGCCCGTTGGTGAGCAGACATCCTGCGCGCTGTAATATCAAGAAAAACAAGGCTGAAGTAAACCGAACATTATCTTAAAGGAAAAAGATTTTATTACAAGAGTTGTCCACCACTTTTCAAACGCAAATGTAGTTACTCTCCGAGGACTCTCTTTTTTCCATCATTTTCTCCCATTTTCCTTGTAATAAAACTTGTCATTAATAGTACATTGACATGAAAATTTTGATGCAGTCTTTGTTACTTACCGTGCTTCGCACTTCTCTTTAACGCAGTCAACACAGAGTTGTGTCTTCGTTTCTACTACTTTATTACAAGAAGCGTTTACGACTTTAAACCTCTCGAGGGAGACATTGTATGCTACTTGGTCGGCTTCTATTTGCAACACCAATATTTGAACTCCGTTACTGACATAGGCTGAAACCAAGGGGAAAAAAACTTACAAGCATTCTATATTGCATAGAGTCATTTATCAATTTCATTCTGTTCTGTTTTGTCCACAGTTCAAATGTCAAGAAAAGAAGGTCGAAAGCAAAAACATGTCCATTGCATCGTGTCATTTATAAAATTTATTCTGTTTACGGCAATGCACATCGCTTATTGTTCATCGCTTATTGTGTTGACGCAGGAGATACGTTACGCGAGAATGAGTACAATAGTCCGTGGTTCTATGGATACAACACTTTGGTAGGCAAGATAAGTAAACAAATCAATTAATTAAATAAAATAGAAAAAGACGAAATACCAAACACTGCAGATTGATTAGAATTGCAAGACATAGTTATGACCTATTCTAAAAAGTTAACGCTTTTCAAATATATATATAATAATAATAATAATGATAATAATCTGCTTCTGAGGCCTGGGCAGATTTATCAAAGAAAGTACAAGTATAAAACACCACGTTAAATTCTAACGATTTCATACTGCCTACCTGGATAGAGGCCTGATGGTACCACCTCGCGACTGTAAGATGGCGCGAAAGCTACCGCCAAAAAAGCAAATAAAAATATAACTTTTCCCATTATAACACCTTTTTATATTTCTGTATGCCTTATCTATTTCTCTCTCTCTCTCTCTCTGTTGTTTCGTTCACCGTTGGGTTGTATCTGTCTCTGTGTCTCTTGCCGAGTTATGTTTATAATGCAGAGAAGTAGCGCTTTTTATACGTTTCAAGATGTTTAGTCACACCTACGCACAGACGGCACCTTACGGTCGAGTTTTGTTTACGACCCCGAATTTCGTGCTTTCCGGATTTCATGTGTCCCGTCCTTGCCTAGGGTAACTTCTTTTTACACGCATAGGTGAAATTAGTAGATAACCATCATTGTCATGTAGGGTTGACAGCGAGTTTTTTGTGCCAACATATCGGTGGAAAATTATCACCAGACCTTTTTTTATTGGATCAAGTAATTCTTGTCCCACTTTTAACAACTGACAGCATAAAAAGTTGTTAAAAGCACACAACTTACATAAATGTTATTTTTTCTTCATAATTCAGTTTAAAATTGTATACACAGACAGGTTAATAATAGGCTTTCATAGTGCCCTTGGGTGTCTGACAATCTTGGTATCATTTATGCGTAAGAACGCACCTGGACGGCATAAGCAGCGTGCAAAATATGGAGGTGCGTTTACCGCAGACTGACGTCTCTTTGTCGAAAGGATCAGAAGCTTTGACACCAAAGACAGAGTTGATGTTTATTTTTGGAAAGCGTGTGGTCGACATTGTCTAAAAATTGTACTCAAGTCACGACGAATGAAGTGCCAACATAAAATGGTTCAAAGGTGGCCGTGATCGACCTAACAAGAGTGGGCGATTATGTAAAGTTCCCCGGATGCTGAATGCACTTAGCAGGGAAAACAACTTAAAATTTGATTAACTCAACTCAAGGCGCAAGGAAAGCTTCTGTAACTTAAATAAAAAGAAGATCTTGCTTCTCAATCGTTCCGTGGCCCTTATTTAAGCTTTTGAATAATGTATGTGGACCTTACTTCTTTTTTTTTTACACTAAACTGTTATGGTAACAACTTTCGTCCAATTTTGTTACAAGTACAGGTAAAAAGATTTTTGCTGAGTATGTCATGGCAAGGATTTTCTCTCTCTCAGATTTAAGTTAACGTTGAAATGTTTTATATGTTCTCAACTTGAGATTTTCTTGCGACATCTTACATCAACGGCCTGACCCCCCCCCCCCCCTTAAAAATATATTACACCAATATTCCCATCTTGAAATTAGAGTTTTGACTACCTAAATCATAGTTCTAAACCGTACCAAAGGGCACTGTTTGCTCTCCAAAACACCATTTTTGTCGGGGCCATTGAGCAGGCCCCAAATCCCACACCAAGGGGGCGATGGTCGGCTTTGTATCCGAGGCAGATCGTTCCGGACCCCCTCCCCTTCTAATAATCCTGGATCCGCTACTCGCCCCTTCACCTAACCCCAGCAGCTGAAGTCGCACAAACAACGGCACTGTGATGGCGTTTTGAACTATTTTATCCACGAGCGATATTTTATCCAAGAGCGAAGTAGCGGTTTGTTTGTTAAATAGGATAGTAATGTTTTTGTTTACAGTCATATCTTTGTTTCCCATCCACTTATTATCAAAGGTCCTTGCTAACATTTAACCAAGAAAAAATTAAACCACTTACCTCAACCACAACACGAATGTCACCTTTAATGATAATGAATAAGTATCGTTTTATTTATTTATTTATTTATTTATTTATTTATTTATTATGCATAAAGGAGATTTTGACAATAAGAGAATCTGCCAATATTCCACACATAATGCAAATACATTTATTCTTTCTTCTTCCGCGCACATACAGGGGTACCTGTAAATAGTTGTACTAATTTTGACGCTGCCTCCAGGATAACCGTCAAATGTCATATTTCTTTTCTTGAATCTGTTCTGAAATTGGTTTCTTTAGCTAAATTCTTCTTTTTACAAAATAGTTTGTAAAAAGTAGTTCGTATTAGACACGCTGAAGGATTCAGAAAGAAAACTTGTTTTGGAAACACGGCGTATATATTCTCTTGAAATATTTTGCAAGTAACTTCAGTTTTTAGCGCTCTCTTTCGGCGTACTCACTGTTTCACACCGAGAAGAATTACAGTGCTCGATGACTGACGTTTGTTTATATAACCTGCCAATCAAGCTGTTATTATTTGACAGCAACTATCAAAACTAACTGAATTTGATTGGCACCTTGTCAATCAAAGGATGTAGGAAGCTTGAACTAAACGTGTTCGACGACTATAGTGATCCACTGTGTAATGAGTGTAATTGACGTTTGTTTATATAACCTGCCAATCAAGCTGTTGTAACTTGACAGGAACTATCAAAACTAATGAATTTGATTGGCATCTTGTCAATCAAAGGATATTGGAGTTTTACATGTTCGGAGAGAAGAGTGTAGTAATTTTGTTTGACGTTTGTTAAAAACATAGAAGTAGAGAAAAAAACTGTCATTCATTGTCGTGTGCGCTTGACAGCTTCCATCAAAGTTGAATTAGCCTGTTTGATTCATACTTGTCAATAACAATACATGTCGTAACATTCTGGAGGTAGGGGGCATTTAATTTTCTTTCTTAAAAAAAAAACGTCCGGTTCTTTATTTCAACCGAGAGACTGAAATTTAACAACGTTAATAGACACGGGTTCTTTCACGTGCGTTTTTAATTGTTCTTAAAATCAGTTGTCATTCTTTTTCTGGATATGATGTAAAATGACTATTCATGAAATAACGTTGTTGCCGATGTTTGTTGCTCCATAATTCTTTCTTTGGTGCTCGTACGAAATCGGAACTTCATATACGAACTGAACATATTACTTTAATCATACTCATGTAAAAAAATAAAATTAACCTTGTCATTTTTTCGTGAGCTACAGAGAGAAAAAATGCCGAGATAATGGTGTTATTGGCCAGGTAAAATTAAAAAGTACCGGGTTTGTATCTTCTTTATAGAGGGCCGGGGCAATAAGTAGCCCGTCGCTGTATATTGACAAGAGGGTGCGTGAAAACCGTTGTTTTTAGATAAACTGCACGATTAAAACTGCCAATTAAAATTGAAAAATGCAATGCGTTAACAATCTTTCGAGCTTTAATCTATGATCTATTGTTAGTACTTCATACAAGTATTTAAAAAACTCCAAGTTTCGATAACGTGTGGAAATTAATAAACTAATAGTGGAATAAGTATATATATATATATATATATATATATATATATATATATATATATATATATATATATATATATATAATGAATGCTACGCCGTATAAGAATTAATATTTGATCGAAGAATATTTACTTGAAAGCATACTTTTTTAATCTAATTTATCTTATTTTGTTTTTAAGTAAAAACAAAATTAATTCAGCATCATCAGCATGCATCTTTGCTTTGCCTCATCTAGCATTAGCATATTCTATGATTTTTTGTCCGAAGGCGCATATTATAATGTAATAGATTACCTGGCATGCTTTTTGCAGTTTTAAGATATTCTACGTGCAGTATATTAATGTTTCATACCGCAAATGACACTAAAAGTTAAGCTTTTTCTCTTGGTGATTTTTTTCAACTTATCCCTCCCCCCCCCCTTTTTTCTTTTTTGTGGGAGGGCAAACTGGTCGAAAGTTAACATTTTTGAGACCTTTCCTGCCGTGCATAAGCACAACCAGTAAAACGCATGAATTTTGTGCTAGCCGTCACAATGAGGCCGAGACCGAAGTAAGGGCAAAACACTGCAGCCTAAGCAGGGGCGGGTTTAGGGATTTCTGAAAATAAAATCACACCAATACTCCTATCATGATATTAAAATTTTGACTAGCTTAATTATAGTTCTACACCGTAGCAAACCGTTCACCGTGGCACCGTTCGCCCTCTTAAATACCAATCCGAGGCCTGTCATTCCTAAAAAAAAAAGGACCCCCTTCAAATAATCCTGGACCCGGCCCTGAAAATCTTCAAAAGTGCAATCAAATCTGTTAAGTTCAGTATTCCGGCAGAAAACGGCAGACTGCAGCAAACTGTGATACATGTCGCAAACCCATCATGTGTTTAATTTGAATGGGCACGACATGAGATACTATACTGGGACAGGACAGGGCTACTGCATAGTATATTTTGGGCCAGCGCGTAAGCCCACTACCACCCTCATAACCGGAAATATTCTGCATTTGGTTCACCTCTTACGTAGACAGGGTTTTACTTTTAACTTTATCAAAACAAAAGGCTTTTTGTGTTTTTTTTTTTTTTTTTTTTTATCAATATCGAGGATTATGTTGGTCTTTTTTTAAAGTGATAATGTATGTAAATATGTTAAGACCGGACCTGTATGGAGGCGTATTACATGCATGTTGGATCGTTTTCATATTAGTATATAGAGGACTGTTGTAAATAGAAAATAAAGTCCGGTTAAACGGGTCAACTTACGAGGGGTCACTGATCTCTCTCTCTCTCTCTCTCTCTCTCTCTCTCTCTCTCTCTCTCTCTTTTAGATCGGTGTGCATATTTGTGCCATCTTGACATTATGGCTCTATTCCCATAGATTTTAGATCGATCTATCCCCGCGGGGAGTCTCACCAGATTATTTTCAGATAATCCGACTTAAATGTCCGTCCCGCCTACTACAAGCTTTAAGGGGGTAATTAACTTTCGTGTCCGCCCGGCTGACAGCTATTTAGCGTGAACCCCCAGGGAGTTAGGTCGATCTAAAGTAGGTCGATCTAATCTATGGAAATGGGGTGTATGTTACACCCCATTCACATAGATTAGATCGACCTACGTTAAAACGAGAATGACGATTTCATTTGTTGTTCATTCTGATTTTACAGCACACAGGATATCATTGTAACATGCAACTTAGATGAGAAAAAGCAAACAAACTCTTCAGTTTTTACCAAGTAGTTTTAGACTATAAGTTGCTCAAATTTGATTCTTAGTAGAGTTTTTGAATTATGAAAAGAACGTCATACTTTAGGATTAGAGAAGAATACCTGAGGCCTTCAAAAAGTCGGAGTCTACGCCTCTTGTTTGGAATATTGAAATGGCCTCTTGTTTGAAAAACCAACTATCAAATTGAAAAAGTTCAGTCTATTCAAAATTCAGCTGCACTTTTCGTTCGTAAAACTCATACTATCCTTGCACACGTTTGTGCAACGACATCACTCCACAAACGATACAGAACTTTTTTAGGACGAGCACACGCGTCAGGCGTGTTCTTCAATCCAGAAGATACTGTACAAAATACTAAAATATGAGTTTGATTTTTTTACTATGGTAAGCTTATTTATTGGTTGCACAGTAAAAGTTTGTGAAAAGTACTTCTATAAGTTGAATAAAAACATCGGTTTATGGCTTGATTTTCTGTATCATTTCACACAATGCGTATAGGTTGACATTCATTTGATAAGAGAGTGTAGATTATATTAACTGCAGAGCGCCTCATTTGGCTACGTATGAATACATTTTTGTAAATCATTTCTTTTAAGGGCATATTTCATGAAATTTTGCCAAACCTATCTATTGCACATCACTTTCCCATTTTACAGAATGCTTTGAACGTTACCGTAACGTTTATTGGTTATATAAGCGTTATGGTATCGTTATATAAGTTCTGTATTTGCAGGTCATCAGCTCTGGTGTCTGATTTTTTTATTCTGGTTTTCACCATTCTCCACCGGCCTAATCTTGATCAGCTCCCCATCATTGTTTTTGTTTTTATGGTCAAGGAGGTATCCCTTATTGATCTGATTTGGGATGAGCAAAGGGATGACAAATTTAGGATGACAAATCCAAACATAAAGCCTTGCTGGGCACAGTACAAGTGTAAAGAATTAGGGCGCACTCAGAACAATTTGATCTGTGGACTAAAAGATCCACGGATCAAATATGGCCGAGCCACTTAAAATTAATGCCGACTTATCCTCTGACGGTCTCCCCGCCTCAACACGCGCCATTCCTGCTGGGGCCTTGCAATTAAACCTCAGAACCGAGATTTAATCCGTTTAATGTTGCGAGTGGAGGAGGGGTGATCATCAGGTGATTAGGCGAGTTTGCTTTTAAGTGGGATCAGCCATATTTAGTCCGCATATCACCTGTTCTGAATGCAACATCAAAACAACTTAATCCGCGGATGCGGATCAAATATGGCCTACCAACTCGAAAGTTTGACGAATTAACCCCTTATGGGTACTGAATAGATTCCCCACGGTAATTACACGGTAAGCTTTCAAGTGGGTCGGCCATATTTGATCTGTGGATCTGTTAGTCCGTGGATCAACTTTGGTTAATGGTGCGCCCATTGCTAAATTCATATCTGTGAGTTTCCAGAGAAAATGCAGTCTTTAGCCATGGTGCAGGGTAACTGCTATGCTACGCCCCACGCATGCTATAGACATTGTAGGTATTGGGATCGTTGGTTGCATTCATGCTATTGGCTAATGTGGCACGTACTTTTCTTTGGGTTTGTTTCTCTGCCAAATTAAAAATTTAATGATTTTGCACGAGGGTTTTTTACTAGGAAACGCCTTTTGAAAAAGGACGTTTCAGTCATTTACTTTAATGGCACAGGTTGTTACAATTTCATTGAGGCTGACTCTAGGCTTTGAAGATGCTTCAATGATAATTAAAAAAAAACACTGTTCAAGACCAGTTTGATGCACATATGTAATTTTATTAAGCATAGGATTGTTTTGTTAGGTCAGTTGTTGCGCCCTGCGTGAATTTCACTTTCAAAAGTTCAAATATTCGAATGCAGCACGGCATCTCACTAAACTAAATGCACTTGAAATTACATAGTAGCTAAAATTTCCAAACAAATGTGTATTAATAAGAAAAAGGAAATCGGTGGCTCAAAAAAGTCCACGTTTCCAGACTTTTTACTTGGGAAATCTCAAAATGTTTGCATTTATGAAAGCACGGTAGTTTACAGATAGTAAATAGAAATCAGGTATATATCAGGATTATAGAGTCAATATTTTCTAAATATCATTGGTACTTTGGTACAAGCTCCTATGAACTTTTGGGAATAAGGAGGCCTAAGCGGCATTCTTAGCGGCCTCGGCTTTAAGGGCGGCGATGGCTCCCTCAGCAATGGCTACACCGGTCCCTTTTAAGTCAAACATATTCATATTCTCCACCTCGTACGTGATGAGATTGCCAAAAAGATTAGCCTTGACCCTGGCAATGGGTATAGGTTGACCGTAGGACACTGCCTGGCCGTAGGAAATCTAAAATAAAATGATAAAAATTATGAAATTGTGTCATCCAAGGTTCTGCAAGGACAGCTAAAAGTATAAAAAATTGCCAAAGTGATATTTTCTGTGTATATTTTGTCTACATATCCTGCAAAGCTCCCAATTTAGACCGTAAAAACTATAAAACTATTAAATAAAATCTACCTGGCGATTTAACGTTTTTAAGTAGTTCACGGGTCATGCAGAACTAAATCATTTAATTTAAAGGAACAAAACATCGAATTCAAGTGCAGAGACAGGTCCAGCAATAATTCGTGCAAAGGAAAATTTTGGCGGGTATAATACCGTTTATAGTGCCTTTAATCGACTGGGAACATCGTCTCGCACCCCTTCCCTCCAAATTTAGAAACGTGTATTCTTAGTCAATGAGACAAAATAATGATAAACAGTACAAGTAACAATGGTTTTCAAAAATGTTGAAAAAAAAAATTTAAAGCATCTTATCCGGGGATTTTTTCAACAATCGACAATGCCCTGGAATAACTTCTCTTACTCTCGGATCATTGCTCGACTCGTCCCTGCACTGGAGCCCGATATTTCATACCACTTTAAATCAAATAATTGAGCTCTAAATGATCCCGGTAATGTTAAGTACGCGTCTTCCTTCACATTTCAAGAGGAAATACTTGATACTTTATTTGAGAGTTTGATCTGAATTTGGTAAGCAGCATAAGGGAATATGTGGTCACATAGATAATGATTTGACAAAGTTTCCAACGGAGATGCGAAATACATTGCTTTTTATCTTACCAGTAAGTATCGAGTTAGATACCCTTTACATGTATTTAGGCTACTTTAAAAATAAGCATAAGAAACGAAAAATTACAAACTATGATGCATATATATATGTATGTTTTACATACATGCAGGTTAGTTTGACAACAGGTGCAAGACAGACAATTTACAAACTATGCGAGGAATATACAGCACGTTTGTACAGTCTCGAAACGGTATGGAATGGCCAAAAGACTACCTTTTCCGCGAAGCATGTTAGGACAGACAGTCGAAAAGAGAGGAGGGGAGGGTAAAAAACTATTTTGGCAGTGTAAATATTTATCTCACCTCATGAATTTCGTACTTGTCTTCTTTGTACAGTGAGAGCCATCTCAAGTTACTCAAGGCCTGAAGCACGTCTTTGAGGGCGACTTCGTATCCATCGCAGTCTGAAATAAGTCAAATATCTACATATACAGTATTGCTCTATATACCATGCTATACTACATATATACGAGGTTTAAAAAAACTATTCCTAATTTTCGTGCCTATGTATATAAAACCAAGCATGTTCTTGGTGGTATTTATATTTCTCGAATTATAACTATTCTCCTGACAGTCAGAAATTCTTAATTATCCTGTTTTGGGCAGCGATTGTCCGTGGCAGACACGAATTATTTTGAATGAAATAATTCCAACGTCTCCTTGCTAATGTTGTCCCTTTTCCCTAAATTTTTCTTTTTTTAGTGATTTCCTCTTCTTCTTGTCTATTTTCTGCCATTGTTTTAATTATTAAGTGTTTTTTCCACGATTTTTTTTTTTTTTTTTTTTTTTTTTTTTTTGTTACTAAGAACAGTTGTTCCATGTTACCTCTGGTTTTCACGATGTCGCAATCAGGGCACTGAGTGATGTAATAAGAGCACGCGGCGGAGGCATTACTCTGAAGAGCGTTGCAGGTCGGTTCTCCTGAACGACGGATTCTGTGTGCATTGGTGAGAATCTCGTACAAGTCTCGACGTCGCCCTATAATATAGAAAGACAGACCCCTACTCTCAAAATTGCTCAAAATAGTTATTGTCAGATTACAGTCATTCTCCCATGTACATGTATGTTGGGGAGAACAGTGCCGCTGATTATAATTGATATTGTAAATAATTATTCTATTAATTTTTAACATAGGAACTTTGCATTGATATATGTTACTTAAAAAACGTTAATCAAAAATTTATTGGAAATATGGAAGATGCCATTATTATTATTATTAACCAACAACACCACTTTTTACTTTTAAGATATTACTCGTTCAATTGGTAAAAGAATAATTTTAAAAAACTCACTTTTGCCTAAACCAAAATCAAGCTTCCCAAATAAGTTCCCCAAACTGCTCCCAATGCTACTCATTAAGTTTCCAAAATTAATATTCCCAATATTCTCAAAGCCTGATCCGATATTTTTGAAGAAGTCACCAGTTTCATGCAGTCCTATCTGAAACTAAAGAATAATTAAGGTAATGAAATATATGTGGGTAATTTCTATTTTGAATTATATAATGACTTTGGCAATGAACTATGTCATGTTTGAGAAATTCAATTCAATTGTGCTCAGTTATTTGTTGGTTAAATAAAAATATAATTAAATTAAATATTGTCACTGCCCAAAACATTACAAAATCATGATTTATAATGGCATCATAATAGTGATTTGGTGACATATCACTACGAATTTGGGATTAAAAAGTCATTTGCCAGTTGCGATACCCGTTAATTGGATTTTCATTGTGTCCACAGGAGAGCAAAATAGTAGATTTATTCCCTTTACATAAGGAGAATAAAGTAGTGCAGAATATCATGTTGCTTTTTCTGATATGATAGGCTGCCAAAATCTCCGCTTCTGATGTCTACCATTCTAATGAGATACTTACACCGCCATCAGTGAAGAATTTGTCAGTTTCTGTTCCAAGGTAAACAAAAGGTTGTTTAGCGTCTCCTACTACGAAATTTGGAAGTGATGAAGTGAAGAAGTTGGGAAGACCGCTCTCGAAGAAAACTTTTGAATCGTACAAAAACTTATTAAAGCCCGTTGGTGAGCAGACATCCTCTGCGCTGTAATAGAACGAAAACCCGGGTTAAGTAAAGCGGACAACATCGTAAAGGAAAAAAAATTATTATGCCAGTTCACCACCTCTCAAGCATAAATGTAGCTAAAAGAACTACACTCCAAGAATTATTTTTTGATTTTTTTCTTCCATAAAATCGTAATAAACAGTATATTGTCATGAACATTCTGTTACTGTCTACTTACCGTGCTTCGCACTTCGCTTTAACGCAGTCAACACAAAGTTGTGTCTTCGTTTCTACTACTTTATTACAAGAAGCGTTTACTACTTGAAACTGCTCGAGGGAGACATTGTATGCTACTTGGTCGGCTTCTATTTGCAACACCAGTATTTGAACACCGTTACTGACATAAGCTGAAACCAAGGGGAAAAAACTTACAAGCATTCTATATTGCACAGAGTCATTAATCAATTTCATTCTGTTCTGTTTTGTCCACAGTTCAAATGTCAGGAAAATATATCCGTTATCGCCCATCGCTTGTTGTATTGAAGCTCTTAGAAACAGGAGATGGAAAATGAGGAGTACTCTGTCTATGGCTTATGGTAACAAACATTGTTAGACAAAAAATTAACTTAATAAAATTTAATAAATAAATAAATAAAATTATTGAGCACAGATCTAAGGAACAGTTTGTTCTTTTTAAAGGAAAAAAGTTAATTTTCAGATGGATTAGAATTTAAGCCCCAGTTAAACGATTGTGTTCTTCGAAAACATATCTATAATAATGATAATATTAATAATAATAATCTGCTTCTGAGGTCTGGACAGATTTATCAAAGAAAGTACAAGTATAAAACACCACGTTAAATTCTAACGATTTCATACTGCCTACCTGGATAGAGGCCTGATGGTACCACCTCGCGACTGTAAGATGGCGCGAAAACTACCGCCAAAACAGCAAATAAAAATATAACTTTTCCCATTATAACACCTTCTTATATTTCTGTATGCCTTATCTATTTCTCTCTCTCTCTGTCTGTTGTCTCTGTGTCTCTTGCTGAGTTATGTTTATAATGCCGAGAAGCAGCGCCTTTTATACTTTTCACGAAGCCCACACAGTCACACCTATGGTCAATTTTTGTTTACGATAGCATGCTGTCCGGACAGCATCCGCATCTCATGCGTCCAGCCCCAGCCTAGGGTAACGTCTCCTCTCACGCATAGGTGAAATTAGTATAATAATCATTATTATCATGCCAAGTTGACGTCCAGTTGATTTTTATGTCCATGTAAACAGGTCAATGACCTTCGCGTCGTCTAGTGGAAAATGTCCATGGTATTGACAAATTTTGAGGCGTTTATCTATTTCACTATTTACGGACGTACATGAATGAACAAAATTTTTATACGTTGTTTTTATTGATGATTTTTATCGATCTTTACTTGCTTTGATAATACCTGTGATCTAAAAACTTAATATGGACGAGAAACACATAATAATTTGTCACATATATGTAGCACTAGAAAAGTACCCGTCCAAGGGCCGCATATGGCTCTGAGATTTATTGATTGATTTATTGATATATAACACACATATATACTTTATAAGTGAATACTAAAAGAGGTACATTGCTTGGAATTTTGCCGCTCAGCGACGCTATTGTTTTCAGCTGCGAATGCCTCCCCCTGCATGGCATTTACTTGCAAACTACGGTCGTAAATCGTCGTCAAAAGCTGTAAAATGGTGGTCACTGCATGGATTTGACACTTTGTTGACGTTGTCAGAGAGTTAATGGATTGTTTGTACGCGATTTCATAGTACGGGTTTTTACTGCAATCGAGATTAACGAGACTAAAGATGGGCTTCTCCTATCTTATTATACATATTATGGAATCATAGGAGTAAAATTTTACGACTGGTATAGCATGAAAAGTAATTAAAAGAGCATTAGTTATATAAAGACAACTGTTTTCAATAGTCACTTCAAAACATGAAAATTCTACAGACGGACAGGTTAATAATATGTTATCATAGTACCCTTGGGTGTCAGACAATCTTCGTATCAGGTACACGTCGGAACTTGTTGTTTTCTTTTGTTGACGTATAGCAAAACGCACCTCGACGGCATTAGCAGCGTACAAAATATGTCGAGGTGCGTTTACCGCAGACTGACGTATCTTTGTCGAAAGGATCAGAACCTTTGACACCGAAGAAAGAGCTGATTTTATTTTTGGAAAGCGTGTGGTCGACATCATCCTAAAAAAGGTGTAATGATTTACTTAAGTCACGACGACTGAGGGGCCGACAAAGAAGCGGTTCAAAAGTGACTGTCATTGGCAATTAGATGGGTGATCATGAAAAGTTAAACGCTAGTTCTCTGGATACCTAAACTAAACACACTACGCAGAAAAAATACACTAAAAGACTGATAAACACTAAGCAAGGTGCGAAGGAAGGCTTCCACAACCAAATTAAAACGAATATCCTACTTCTCAGTCGTTCCTCGACCCTAGATTCAATTTTTGACTTAATTAAGACATGTTACATGGACTTTTATTCTTTTTTACGCTAAATTGATCTGGTGAAAAAGCACAGTGAATAAATTTAATAATTATTATTACAGTAATAATACATACATATAAACATACATACATACATACATACATAAACCGTATCAGTTGAACAACTCTAAAAATTATACAAATTGGTAATGAACAGTGAAGAGAGTAATCATCCATGATGGATTGGAACTGTTTCTTTTCTCTAAATTGTGACTGCTGGTTCGAAATCTTGTCAGGATATTTCTCTTGCTTGGATCATATCTACATGTACTCTATACTTCAGACCCTTCTAGCTATACAAAACTGGACGAAGGAATTCTGGTTAAGTTTACTTGATATCAAAATATATTTTTTCCTTTTTCAGAATCAAGTTTAAATGTTGTATGTTCTCGGGAGGGTATTTTTGTGATACCTTACTGTGTTAGTTATTAGACTGGGAAATATTCATGCAGAAAGAGTTTTTAAAAAAGGTTAACGGCGATATGCGGCATTTCGGAAAATTATCAGAGGCGCAGTAGCAATCTTCTTGGAGGATTCAGGACGTGCCAATCATCCGCCTCATATGGGTTGAAGTGAAAAAAACATAATAAGAAAGCGACTGGCTGCAGCAAACTGTGCATGTCTCAAACATATTTGTCTTTTAATTTGAATGGCCACGGCAAATATCTGTTGTAAAAAAATATTTTTGGACAACGCGTAAGCCCATTAAAATCAAATGCGGATACCCAAGTACTCATAGCCGGAAACGCTAAAATTAATTTTGTATCTGGTTTACCTCCTACGCAGACAAGGTTTTATATTTATCCTTCTCAAAACAACCTGCTTTGGTAAGTTTTGTTGTTTTCGTCCAAATCGAGAATCCTGTTGATCCTTGCTAGAAAAGATACTGTCCGTAAACATAAACGGCCACACCTGTAAGGATGCGTGTTACAAGCATGCTGGATCTATTTCATTTTGAAACTATTTACTATTTTTAAATAGAAAGTAAATTCCGGTTTAAAAGGTCAACCCACCAAGAGTTATGCAGGCCAGTGATTTCTCTCTCTCGTTCTCTCTCTCTTCCTCTCTCTCTCTCTATCAGGGAATATTGTAACGGCGTCCTCTCTACTGTCCGAGGTCTGTTCCGGGAGTTGAGAAGGGGGGGGGGGGGGGCTCCCTATCAAGGTTTCTGTCTTCCTCTTGGAGTTTGATATGACATGCATTACTTACCTTTCTTTAATTCCTTGGTCAAACGTAGTGTAAAAAGAAAAATTGCGCCAATCGTACAAGATCGTGATCATAAATTTTACAATTATAACTATTGTTATTGGTCACAAGCCTCATGAAGGGTTTTTACTCCCCCGAATAAGAGGGATACATTAAAATACATAGTGCTGATGCTCGAGACCCTTGTCGCTAGCGAGTTTCCAATGCCAACTCCTATTTTCAGCGAATTTGTTTTGTATATTAGATGCTTTCATTTATTTTTTGTTTAAACAAGGCAGCAAAGCTGTCAAATGTACAGACAAAAAGCAGGAAATAACAAAAAAAGGCTACTGTCAATTCTGATGCAAAAGTACATTATGTTAAACTGCAAATTCAACATCAAATTTTAATTATGCTCAACAGGTAAAATACATCTGTGTCTGTACATAAAAACGGCATTTCTTTAAAATAATGGCCCGATTATGCTGATTTTTGAACTCAACCTGCGATTTAGCAGGAATGACCACTCCTGTGAGTTTAATGACAATTGGCCTATCTGTTTTTCTTATATTGTGTTTACAGTGTTGCATATATGCTGAAAAGTGAAAAAAAAAAAGCATAACTACTAAAATAGTGGCCCGATCATGCCGATTTTTGAACTTGACCTGCGTTTTAGTAAGATCAATTACTCTGCATTTTAGTCCTGTATTTCTTTTTTGAAAGTTTGACAATCATAAGTAACATGGTTTTCCCATAATGGTCATCTTAGCAGCAGCACCCAAAATTGTGTTTTCTTCTATTCTGATGCAATATTACATAATGGTTAACAGCAAAATGACCGTTAATTTTTAATAATTAAATACACATATCATGGATTTTCAGAAAATGTTACTAGCATGGGTCTTCAAGCCCGTGGAACATGCCGATTTTCGAACTTGACCTGTGTTATAGTAAGATCAATTACTCCTGTGATTTTCATGACAACAGGCCTATCGGTTTTCCTTAAAATGTGTTTACAGTGTTGCATATATGCTGAAAAGTGAAAAAACAGCATAACTTCTACAATAATGGCCCGATCATGCTGATTTTTTAACTTGACCTGCGTTTTATGAATATTCATCAGCTCTGTAAATATACAGCCAAAAAGTAAAACTGCCTTCCACTTATCATGTTTACAATGAAAGTGCACGGCATCGGCACCGGCGACAACGGCGACGACAGACGCAGGTGATGGCAATATGTACAGACACATCTGTACATATTTACTGTACTGTTTGAGAACAGTAAGTGACATGGTTTTTCTTAAATGGTCATCATGGGAGCAGTGCCCAAAATAGGTTTTTTTCAAATTTTGATGCAATATTACATAATGTTTAACAGCATAATGACCATCAATTTTTAATAATAAAATATTAGTATCATGGATATTCAGAAAATGTGACTAGCAAAGGTCTTCAGGCCCATGGAACTTCCAAGTCACAACTTGAAAATGCCAAAATGTAAACAAGACAGCACTGTTCTGAAATGTTTTTTTTTTTTTCATTTTTAACACTTTTTTTAACATAAAACAAAATTAACAGGTTACTGCCATTTTTACACGATCAACTAAGAAAATTGATGAGATGGGAAAAATATCAATACAACAGTGTTAAATGTCCAATTTCCTCCATTCTGAGATTCTGAACATAGTGAATGATTGAATCTGACAAACTGCAATGATATGAGTTTATTTCCATTTTTGAAACTTTATTACACAATACACGCTAAAAAGTTTACCATTATTTTTACATAATCAACTAACAATGTTGTAAAGATGCAGGAAATGTCAAACAAACACTTTTACGTATCTTATTAGTTCAATAATGAGACTGTTAACATGCCTAAGAGTTGAATCTGAGGAAATTTGAAAAAACAGCATAACTTCTAAAATAATGGCCCGATTATGCTGATTTTCGAACTCAACCTGTGTTTTAGTAAGATTGACCACTCCTGTGAGTTAAATGACAATTGGCCTATCTGTTTTTCTTATATTGTGTTTACAGTGTTGCATATATGCTGAAAAATGAAAAAACAGCATAACAACTAAAATAGTGGCCCGATCATGCCGATTTTCGATCTTGACCTGCGTTTTAGTAAGATTGATTACTCCTGTGAGTTTCATGACAACAGGCCTAACGGTTTTCCTTAAAATGTGTTTACAGGGTTGCATATATGCTGAAAAGTGAAAGAACAGCATAATTTCTACAATAATGGCCTGATCATGCTGGTTTTCGAACTTGACCTGCGTTTTATGAATATTCATCAGCTTTGTAAATATTAAGCCAAAAAGTAAAACTGCCCTCCACTTATTGTGTTTACAAGGAAAGTGCACGGCGCCGGCATCGGCATCGGCGACGGCGACGGCGACGACAGACGCAGGTGATGGCAATATGTACAGACACATCTGTGTCTGTACATAATGATCAACTAAGAAAATTGATGAGATGGAAAAAATATCAATAGAATAGTGTTAAATGTCCAATTTTCTCCATTCTGAGATTCTGAACATAGTGAATGATTGAATCTGACAAACTGCAATGATATGAGTTTATTTCCATTTTTGACACTTTATTACACAATACATGATAACAAGTTTACCATCATTTTTACATAACCAACTAACAATGTTGTAAAGATGCAGGAAATGTCAAACAAACACTTTTACGTATCTTATTAGTTCAATAATGAGACTGTTAACATGCCTAAGAATTGAATCTGAGGAAATGTGAAAAAAGAACATATCTTCTAAAATAATGGTCCGATTATGCTGATCATTTAACTCAACCTGCGTTTTAGCAGGATTGACCACTCCTGTGAGTTTAATGACAATTGGCCTATCGGTTTTCCTTGGAATGTGTTTACAGTGTTGCATATATGCTGAAAAGTGAAAAATAAAGCATAACTTCTACAATAATGGCCCGATCATGCTGATTTTCGAACTTGACCTGCGTTTTATGAATATTCATCAGCTGTGTAAATATAAAGCCAAAAAGTAAAACTGCCTTCCACTTATCGTGTTTACAATGAAAGTGCACGGCACCAGCAACGGCAATGACGGGGACAACAGACGCAGGTGATGGCAATACTGTATGTACAGACACATCTATATATATTTACTGTACTGTTTGAGAACAGTAAGTGACATGGTTTTTCTTAAATGGTCATCATGGGAGCAGTGGCCAAAATAGGTTTTTTTCAAATTTTGATGCAATATTACATAATGTTTAACAGCATGATGACCATCAATTTTTAATAATAAAATATTAGTATCATTGATATTCAGAAAATGTGACTAGCAAAGGTCTTCAGGCCCATGGAATTTCAAAGTCACAACTTGAAAATGCCAAAATGTAAACAAGACAGCACTGTTCTGAAATGTTTTTTTTTTTCAATTTTTAACAATTTTTAACATAAAATAAAATTAACAGTTTACTGCCATTTTTACATGATCAACTAAGAAAATTGATGAGATGGGAAAAATATCAACAGAGCAGTGTTAAATGTCCAATTTCTTCTATTATGAGATTCTGAACATAGTGGATGATTGAATCTGACAAACTGCAATGATATGTGTTTATTTCCATTTTTGACACTTTATTACACAATACACGATAACAAGTTTACCATCATTTTCACAAAATCAACTAACAATGTTGTAAAGATGCAGGAAATGTCAAACAAAAACTTTTACGTATCTTATTAGTTTAATAATGAGACTGTTAACATGCCTAAGAATTGAATCTGAAGAAATGTGAAAAATATGCAGAAAAGTGAAAAAACAGCATAACCTCTACAATAATGGCCCGATCATGCTGATTTTCGAACTTGACCTGCGTTTTATGAATATTCATCAGCTCTGTAAATATAAAGCCAAAAAGTAAAACTGCCCTCCACTTATCGTGTTTACAAGGAAAGTGCACGGCGCCGGCATCGGCATCGGCATCGGCATCGCCATCGCCATCGCCATCGCCATCGGCGACGACAGACGCAGGTGATGGCAATATGTACAGACACATCTGTGTCTGTACATAAAAATGCAACACAAGGGATATCAGTTTCATGGGCGACTTCAGAAAAGTGTTCGAATCCGCGTTTACTTCGTTTACAATTTGTGCAAATTTGATGTTTTGAAGAGATGATTGAATTACCTTAACTTTTTTCCGTACTTCAGATTGCTAAAAAGAAGGAACATGAAACATAAAAAAGAAGCCGTTATTTTTGTCATTTTGTTCCAATTACTGTAGGTTGATGGTGGCTTCATTTTTAATGATCTTATCAAAAACTGAGACGACCAATATTCAAAGTTCAACTTCATGACCAATACGCTACTCAACCAGACATTTCTGTGCTCAGTTGCCTTAAATATCTCAAAATGGTAATGAATGGTGATCACCAGCGACTATCTTGGGTGATCAACGGTCGCATGTCTTGGACGTAACTTCTTGGCTTCGTAAACGCACCGAAGCATTTCCTACAGTGCGAAGTCAAATATTGCCCCAGTTCTAACCGAGAGTTCAGATTTTTGCAAGTTTAGCCTCGTAATTATACCCCGAATTATCACTGTCATTGTTGGTCCTTTGATCATATATTTCTAAAGAGACAAAATTTTAAATTGTAATTTTAGTTTGATTGGAGGCAATACAATTGCAAAGTAAGTAATTTCATTCTTTTCTAAAAGTCATTTCTTTTACAATGTACTGCATCACATTAAAATCTGACATACGTATCTAAAGTACCTTTTTCTTCTTTATCAATGATCATGGAGGAGCGACAGGTATACCATTGAAATATCATGCTATTGAATTTGTAACAAACACACACACACACACACACACACACGCACACACTCACACACTATCGTGCACATGTACTATAAAAAAGGTCGTGGTGACACTAGGGCGTCGAGGACAAGGTCAGTATGTTTTATAATCCTCTGTAATCCCTGGACACTCTCTGTGACCGGTTGTTGGGACTCAGATCCAATGGAATGTTCATGTCACTCATAACACAGGCTCATAACAAAGTGTGTGTGGTTTGCCAGGAAAGGAACTCCCACTCACCCTAACTGTTAACCGACCTGTAAATCCGTGTCACGATGCTCCCTAAAAATTGGTCACGATTCAAACGGTTGTTAAGATTGCGATTCTGATAAATACACGAACATTTCGTTTCATATGTTATGGATAATGGAACTATACGCCAAAATCATTGTGAATCGATTTGGAAAAATGCGCATTGAACACTTCACGTTAACGTTATTTCAAAGTAAGAGGCCCAACTCTCGGTCTTCTGTGAAATGCCCCAGCTGCATGTTCACAATAAACGGACTGCACAACTTAATATGAAGCTTCATAAATATTTAGAAATACGCTCTAAACTTATGTCTATATATTTGCAACAAAAATAAAAACGCGCATGCATATATCCATTAGTTATTGTCAGGACATTTTAAACAGCTTTATTAGTGGTTTAAAAGTAGGATAAACCTATTTATTAAGAGACACGACGCAACCAGAAAAAATAATAAATTTAAAGCTTTCAGTAGTCACTGAGTGTTTGTTGTAAAAGGAACAATCGGTGCTATGTCGTGCCTTGGGACCCAAGTCAGTTAAGAAAACGGGTGAAAGTGTTATGTACAACCCATTATTTTTGTACCTTGTCATTATCATGGTTTTGTTAACAAGTGTCGAAAATATGACAAGCATGAAAACTATAATTTAGCATCTACAATTGCACGTTACGCTGTCGCCCGGGGCAATGTGGTTTTTCTTCTCCCTCCCCTGAGACAGAAATTATACGAGTAGCCAAAATACTCGAATTATTTGGTGGGTCAATGTCTCAAATAGCCACGTCCTTCATAGAGATATGTTATCGGACTGGCAGCTCTTATCATATTGTACCAAAAAGGTGAACATCCTTTACGCGTCCGTCTTTGCGTGCTGACACCATAAGCTGATCTCAAATATGAAATTAAAAACTTAAAAGTCGTGTTCTTTTCACGATAAACCCACGGATGACCACTGTAAGGTTTACTTTACGTTTATTGTGACTGAGGAGCCTGGTGTCCGGCTCATCTAATGCAGCCATTTGCATAAATGACGACTTTTCATTCAGGGTGGTGCCCCTTGAGTTTTGCACTTTATTTCATTCATCACAGTGTCTCCGTTGGAGGAACACATAGTACTCTTACTTTTGAATCCGTTATTTCTACTTGAAATTTATAGTTTAAAGGAATGGCAGAAATGGTGAGTTTTAATACAGTTTATTGATTATTATTGATTATTGATGATTAGTTATTTATTATTGGTGACTATTGAAATGTATAAGTTTTTTGAGTAAGTAAATTTGAACACGTAAATAACCGTTAGTAAGTACATTGTTGTAATTTTCTTTTTCTTTTCTTCTTTTTTAGTTTTTACGTGTCTTGTGAATCCATGTGAATAAACCAAGATCCAGTGAAAAATCACATGCCTTTTCTTTGACTTTTAATACACCTATATAGTCCCTGCGTGCTATAACCACCAAATAAAGTAACAATTGCAGTCATTTCTATTCTCTTGTTAAACAAGCGAGAAATTTAAAGAAGACTAAAACGTTTGGTCAAAAAGTTATTTTCGGCTCAATGCTCTTTTGTGGAAAACAGTTCGTGCAACCTTTACATATACCGATCACTGAACAAAGACAATGAAGTTCGCTGAAAATCTAAAATTAATCCCCCTCGTGGGCCCTAATTGACTGGTACAAGTAAGTGGCAAAGAGTTCAAAACTCTGGTATAGATATCAGGTCGATATCCCCTACTTCCATCCCTGTTCATTGGTGTGTGTGTTCATACTGCTACTGTGGGGGGGGGGGGGGGGGGGGGGGGGGGGGGGGTCAACCGCTTCTGCGCATATGTAATCTAAGAATATCATACCATGAAGTCATAATTGAGGAAAAAAATTAAAATTAAATTTTAAGTTGTGCGATGAAAAGTTTTTTGATAAGGAATTACATTTTGTCTGTTTTTGCCCATATTGCAACGTTGACTAACGACTATCTCAGCGGACCCTCAACCACGTCACAACGGGGATGACTTAAGTGTGTCGCTATGGAAAGTCACGGATTCGTTTCTAAATTAAACAGAAAGGAGGAAACCAAGAGCACCATGACCAGCCACGATACCTCAGTAAAATCGTGAAAATAAGACGTGCACTAGGGGTTCACTTATTGTGTGCTGCATTCGTTTTCAAACCAATTTTTTTTTTTTTTTTTGACGGCTGAGGCAATAAACGAAACAAACCACATTCCTTCACTGGCGATTTATTTCTCAAACTGTCTTTAAATTAGTTAAAGAGACAGCATTTGGAATTATCAAAAATCTTTATGAGGAACTCGACAGTTTTCCAGTTCTAGCAAAACGTCAGAGAACATGACTCAAGAATCGTCTCCATCGGTGGGTTCTTATAATTTGGATTATGTTTATACAGATGTACATAGTTGAACATGCACAAAAGTAAGGGAAAAAACAATGCTGGTTAAAAGACACCAAAAACACCACCATAGGCAAAATGAATAAACATTAATGTATAAAAAATTCTTTGTCGTTTCAATTCTTGAAACTAATTATCGCTAAAATATACGAAATTTTCTTCCACCTCGTGTTGGAACTCGATTATTTTTAAACGCAAATTTTTCCTACGGTCTGCAATTTGCACAGCAGACTCTTTTGCTCGTCATGTCAGTTCCATGCATCTCGCCTTGCCTCGTTCCCACTGCTGCCACCTCTCTTTCACTTCTTCTTGCCCTTTTTCTTGCCACTTCCTTGCACATCCGTTGGGTTTTGCCCCTGTGCTAGCGCTAATTGCTTTTTCAAATCCAGCAATACTGCTACTGCTTCATCAATGGAGGATTTGTCTGCCTTGCTGGCCTTCAGTTGACGGACAACGTCACCCTAGATTAATTGAACAAATAAGAGAAAACTTTGACATTTGCTGGGTAACAAGTACACGTATGAAAATAGATCTTCTTTTAAGATTAGCATATGTCATAATGGTATTGTGTAAATTATTAGGCCACAGACTTTGTAATAACTGATAGAATCAATAAAGTTTATCATATATTAATAACTATTATATGTGCATCTTGAGAAAGTTTGGCCCAAAGAAAATTGGCCTTGGCAGCCTATAATTGATCTTGGGTTGATGGCATATTACGTGCCCTAGACCTTTACACAGCAACAACAATTTTTTGACACTTTTATTACCTATGAACCAATTTTGGAGATCTTTAGCTAAATGATCCCAGGAGAAATGCCAATTTCTGTCATTTGAGGCAACAAATGATTGTATGGATAATCTTCACTTTGTTTCACCAGCAACTAACCCACGTGCAATTAATGACACTTACACAAAACAGATTTAAACAGGGAAAGCACAAACAAGACACAGTCTTGATGGCAGACACTGACCTGTTTTGTCACCTCTGCTGTCAACCTCTCTGCCGCCGCCGGGTCAGCAGTATTACTGTGACCATGGGAATTCTGCCCCTGAGCTGCAGACAACTGTTTTTTCAAATCCAGCAACACAGCAACTGCAGCATCTATGGTGGTCTTGTCTGCCTTGCTGGCCTTCAACTGACGAACAGCATCACCCTGCAGAGAAAATAAGGTATTCAAGTTTGTTTCTGATGTCAGCAAGTATTTAAGTTAAAGTTTTGAGGTAAAAAACATTAAAACCCTATTGCCGCGAATTGTGTGTACTTCATAAGTAATGTTAATACCAATGAAATACTTTGAAGAACAGACAGAAATAATGCAATAGTTCAAAGCTGTATCAGTAATCTAAAAAGGTATATCTATGCCAAACTAACTGCTTAATTTCATAACTCCCTGCCTTGAATTCTGAACAGTTAAAGATATTAACTTTTTGTGAATTTACTGGATTCAATTTGGATGATTTGCAAAAGTAAGGTCTGTGCCACATTTACCTGCTTTGCTACCTCTGCTGTCAGTCGCTCTGCCTCAGCAGGATTAGCTGCTACAGCTGCTGCTGGACCTTTACCCTTACCACCAGAAGTAGCCTACAATATATGGACAGTGACATTACAGCATACTGATATGTGAAAATGAAGACCTTGTTTGATGTGAGATAATAAGTGAAAATGATGGCTACAACTGACATTGGGCACAAGGCTTTCTAATTTCTGAGTTACTCTCATGACAGATATGAAACTGTTGAACATAACGGTAAAAACTGAAATGAAAAATATCAGAGATTGTCCAAACTTTCATGTATAAAAGAGTCAAACATTTTGAAATTTGACATGTATTTGGAAAAAAAATTGAGATGTGCCTTTTGCCCTAAAGAGAAAACTGATGGAGCATACCCTATAATCATGTGTGATCTGTGCAGATAACAATAATCAAGTCACTGAAGTTCACTACAGATGAATAACCAGATGTCAGAGTAACTGTGTTTTTTACATCTTGGAATTTTACAGTAGTGTAGAGGCCCATGTAAAGGACATTCAGTGTAAATTTCTCACAAATATGCTAAACAAAAAGAAGACAATGTCAAACAATCCATACATATACTGTTGGACCTTTTAAAGTAAACCTGGAAATACTCAAACTATGAAGTACTTTTAGGATAAACTTTAAGGATATGTGAGTGTGATGATAGTAGAACATGTTCTGTGTAATTTTCTGCTCCAGCAATGTTTGAAAATATACTTATCTCTCCAATATCTTGACTGCTTGGCTTGCCAACATTGGAAAAAATATCTCTCTCTATACATATATATTTACCTTTTTAGACTCATCTCCTTGCCCTGCAAACTTTTTCTTGTGTGCCTCAGCTTCCTTGGGGTCCATCTTTTTGAACAGAGGTTGTGGCTGCAAATATATAGAGTTAATCAGATCATTCATAACACACTGTTACATAATAAAAAAACTAAACATGTAAGATGGCACAAACAAAGGAACAGATTACGTCAACATAAAATAGACATGACAGAGTTGAAATAAATTCCTAAAAATTTCAGCAATTATCACCTCCACAAAGTATAATGTTTATATCAAAACAACACAGAAAACTTTTTTTAAAATTAGCAATTTACACACAATTCCACACCACAAGCTACTCACAGTTCCAATCTTGTGTCCGGGTTTGAGGAGGCACACAAATTTCTCCGTGATGACGTTGCACTTCTTGGGGGCATTCACTTGCGTCTGTATGGTGGCACTAACCTGAGGCATATAGGGCTGCAGCAGTACTGACAGCAGGCACGCAATGTTGGCTGACAGACTGACAACTGTTCCTGCTCTAGACCTAGGGACAGAAAGTCTTATCATGTGAAATTGTTTTGAGTAATCTTATCAATATTATTCTGAAAAAAAAAAAAAAAAATGGAAAGAAATGGTGGATATGGCGTTGGGGGGGGAGGAGGGTACACAATGGGCAAAGTACCCTTGTTTTTAGGTTTGGAAGACCCCCAAACCCCAAGCTTTGGAGGTATTCTTTCTTCCTCCCAAAATACAACATAACAAGCAAAAATTAATAAGAAATTAGGTGTCAATGAGGAAAAATATCTTTTCATTTATAAAACCAATTAATGTTGTACATGGATTTGTCATTTTAGAAGCTCTATCACTTCTGCTCACTTCTGTGCTGCGTCTCCCTTGACTAGTTCCCATGGTTTGTTGGCTTGCATGTACTGGTTCCCCAGTCTGGAGATATTTAAGATATGGGTGATGCCTTCACGCAGTCTACAAAGAAAAATGAAATTCACCTCAATTCAAATCTAGCAATCTATGTATCAAGAGCCCAAGGAAAGGGGTATTCATTTTTTTCAGCAAATTAATTGACTGACTCTGTTGGAAAATGCTTGAAATATTAGTTTATATTAAAAAACTCTATCTTAATCTAACAATAAACCTTTGAAGGACTGCAGGAGTGGGATATTCATTTTCAGTAAGAAATTAACTGACATTTTTGGAAAATGGTGCAAATATATCATTGGCATTAAGTCATGATAACCTAATAATAATAATAATAATATACTATCGAGAATTTACCCAAATCTGACCAATGGATATACTTATCAAGTAATGATTAAATTGAGCAACCTTCGCGCCACCAACTGTACCAAGACTTACTTAATTTTCTCCAAGCAGTCCACATAGGCTTTGAGATCCCGTGTGATTAACGCCAGTAATTCTTCATCTTCAGATGTTAGGGTTATTTCCTGAACCTGGCCTCCGAATGAGTTGGCTACAAACATCAGAGCTCTGCAAGAGAAACACAGCGAAGATTGAGATGTTAGTAAATCTTAAGAGTTACAATTCCTACAATCATTACATTTAGTTCACATACTACTTCACATCTCTCTCTCTCTTGCTGTCCATCAAACACACGCAAACATGCATTTTACCCCGTCCTTTCATAGCTCTCTGTTTACTCCCCATATTGAACAAGAGATGGGTACGGAGGCCCTTACCGTCTAGGAGGAGAAGCGGTAGCGATGAGATGGCAGCGGAGCCAGAGGAGCCAGAGGAGCCGGCGGAACATGCGGGTCGGGACTAAAACCATGTGTACCGCCAGCGCCTACGCTGGTGGTACAATAATTGATTCTGCTCCACAACCCATCCATTCACATATCACCCACCCACTCATAACCTGTTTTATATTCAATTCAACAGACTCACTATCTTGTCTATATCATTTACAATTATTTTATTATCAATTTAAAAAAAAATCTATCTCACCTGTTAATGAAATTCCCTAAATTATTGAGCAATTCACTGTTGTTCTTCAAAACAAAATCCTCCCAAGCGAAAGTGCTGTCCTATAATTATGTAATAAACACATTAAACAAACAAAAATGTTAAGAAATATTTTGATTGCTTTTAATCTTTTTTATTTTTATGAAATTAAATTGTTAAAATATGGTTACATCGCCAGAGAAAGTATGGTGCTTAAAATTCCTAAATAAAGATAAATTAAAATTTTATACTATAAATATTATAGAACATACAAACAGACTATCAAAATTTAAATAGAAACTAATATGGACTTCCTCATCATCACCAAGAAATGGATTTTACAATCAGCAATATCTTCTACAATCCGGTATTGAACACTCAATTTCATATCTAGAATCATACTTTAACAATTTAATTTAAATACAAATTTTCATACATAACAAAACATTTGGTCTGAATTTTCATCCAGTATCTGTGTATCAATATCAGCACACATATTTGTGTTACCTGTGACTCTGGTCTTATAAACAGCAGGTAAAACCTCCAGATATCTGCAGGCACACCCGTCTCCTGGGCATTATTGCCAAATACACCAACACCGCGACTCTTTGAAAATTTGCCATCTTCATAATTCAGGTATTCTGAAAGTGAACAAAGACAAAATTACTGAAATATACTAAATGTCATTTTTTTTTAGAAAACTTTAAGGTGAACCTGATATATTATATACAAGCAAACTGACTGTTATGTCTACCACAAGCTCTGAGGGATACTGTAATAATTGCACTACCTACCACAAGCACTTAGATGGTTGACTATTGTGAAGTTGTCGTCAGCACCTAGTAAAGTGCAGGGGAAGATTACACTGTGGAAGGGGACATTGTCCTTGGCCATGAAATTATACAGCTGGACCTGAAGAGTGGTAGAACTAGTATTATATCATCTTTTTCTAAATTGAACAGCTGTAGAAAAAAGCTTAACACTATTTTTGCTAACTTAATGCATAAACTAAGCCATTAACACTGATAGATTTACAATTTAAAAATAATGTATTTTTTCCTTTTTTTAAAAATAAAAATATCAATACCTGTTGTGGATTTTTCCACCATTGTTTCCACTTGTCAGTGTAGTTAGCCATGATGGATATATAGCCTATAGGGGCATCAAACCACACATAAAACACCTAAAAAATAAAAATTAACTATTACATTGTATGTCATTTTACAAGTGAGTCAATCAATGATCTTTTCAAGGCAACTCTATAAATCTCAGCTTATCTATCAAAAATAAGTTAGCTAAGTTAGCTACAGGACACCCAAAAATAAAATAAGATGCCTTTAGTTCACAAAACTCCAATTTGAAATTGCCATTTTCCTATTATACCTTATCTGTGAAACCTTCCAGTGGAACTGGTGTTCCCCATTTGAGGTCCCGTGTGATACAGCGTGGCTTTAGACCATCACGTATCCAGGACTTGGTAATTACTTTGGCATTCTGTGTCCAGATACCGTCCTCAAACTGCTTGTCTAGATAACTGGACAGTGTTGGTTCAAGCTGCGGAAAAAATAAACAGCTGTGATAGAATAAGTATTATCCCATCATTTTCTGTATTAAACAGCATTTCACTTTTGCCAGAAAAAACGAAACATAAAATTGAGACCACATATTAAATTTTCCTAGTTTTAGAAATAATAATATTGATAACTATTTCTTAATACAAACAATATACATTGCATAAATATATAAAAGAACATTTTAATACAAGATTAATCTACATTTAAGTTAATAATTATACAATCTAAAATATGACAAAATTTTCATTTTAAAATATTTTATAGAAACTGCAGCATTAACTTCTTCCTACCTTAGGTAAGTCTAAAAACAGATGCTCTGATGTCTTGATCTCTGGTGTGGTCTTGCATACTTTACACTTTGGATTCTTGAGTTCAGTGGCATTAATAAGCTTACCACATTTGTCACACTGGTCCCCACGTGCATCCTCGTACGCACACAATGGGCACGTGCCTTCAACGAACCTGTCTGCTAAAAATCTGAAAGCAGGACATCATTTATTATATAACACCTTTTAGTTATAAGGGTCAGATCAAATGTCTCTTTGGCAAATAGCCTGAGAACTTAGAGTGACTGAGAACTGAAAAATTAAACAACCATGTATCCAAAACTAACATTTGCAATGCCTCAGTACAATCCATTATCCTTCGCTGCAGCAATTTTTCTATGAAGCCCCTAGTTCTACCTATCTAGCCAATATTTTTTGTAACCAGTGATAAATCTTACCTATCACATTTAGCACAATGGAGCTGCTCTACAGTATCAGTTATCACAAAACCCTTCTCATACAGCTTCCAGAAGATGTCCTGAGAAATTCTGAAACAAAAGACAAAGTATAAAATCATTTTGATCATCAAAACTTCTATTAAATTTAAGCCTTCTTTTTGAGAGCATATAAGTAAACAAGTGTGTTTTAGGTGTTTTGTACATAATTGGGACAATTTTAAATTTCCATGTCTGAATCTTTATAATAATAATAATAATAATAATAATAATAATAATAATAATAATAATAATAATTGTTTTATCTTTTTCTCACTTACTCTGTCTGCTGGGTAGTGGATGTCCTCCCAAAATAATCAAAGTCTATATTGAACCATTCATAGATCTCGGAGTGAAGCTTGTTGTATTTGTCACATATCTGCTGGGGAGTTAGCCCTTCCTCTAGAGCCTTAGTTTCGGTGGCTGTTCCATATTCATCAGTGCCACAGATATATAAGGTGTTGTAGTTTCTCAAACGACAGAATCTGCATTAAAATAGAAGGGTCAATTTAAATGCCTATTTGAAAAAGTACAACTTCAACTGTTATTATGTTATTATGATATCTAACCATAATAATAATAATTCAGTGGTACTCTTAATAATTTTCATTTATTTTAGTTAGATTTTTCAGGCTGGTAGATTTTGGATAATAAGCATTCAAGGTCAAGGCAAACAGCACATATACTGTCTACTGGGACAATCCTTTGCAGAAGCTTATTTGACCCGAAAGTTAATAATTTTGTATGTATTTAAACTTAACTGATAAACTCTGACTTACTATAAGATTATTCAACTTCAATAGCGTAAATGGTGACTGCACATGAGAACTGAGCATTCTTATTCTTAAAATAATTGATTATCCAACCTGGCCACTAAACGCAAAATGTAAAAGCAAGCATTTAACTACTTCTTATTAAAGGGTAATTTGGGAAAGCTGCTATTCTCCTATACTTTATACAGTATCTACTGTATGGTGACCATACCTGGCATAGACATCTGCACTCAGCACACAGCCAATGATGTTTCCAAGATGGGGGACATTGTTCACATATGGCAGTGCACTCGTGATAAGGATATTACGTTTGCCTTCCTGAGGTAATCTAGAAGTAAATAATGTTATCTTAAGTTACAGGTTCATTTGGACATGTTACAGGCATTGGGTGCACTTCAAAACAACATTTTAACCATGTTGTGGTCTGCAGGTCCTTTGCCAAATGCCAGTAAACTCAAACTTGGGCCAGTAAACTGTTATCTTGTTTCTGATACAGCTGGCCACTGTTTCTGCTTAATTTGTGCTAGTGGCTTCTTACAGTCTAATAGTCTGAAGGACCAGCTGTCTAAAAATTATGGGCATATGTCAATGGCAACCAACCAGTTTTAAGTATTCAAATAATCTCTACATACTGAATGTCTTTCATATTTATAAAGATTATTTTTAAAATTCCATGGGCAAAATTTTCCCTTTTATGCCTGCATAAGATGGCATGTATAAAAAATAATAAAACATTAAGTAATTTTCAAAACTTAACTTAAATATTCAAGTAAAAAATAAGATTATCCTATAAAAATTGGTTGCAAAAAAAATGTTGCCCTAAACTATAAAACAAGTGCGGATGTCGTCATACCTAATTATTTCCTAAAAGGTTAACATAGTATTACACACAAATTCAATATGATTATTCCCAACTTTATTCATTTTAAAATTAATTCGAAATATTTCTTTGTGTGATATGCAAACAATACATGGAAAAGATTAATAAAAATTCTACAGAAAAAATTGCAATGCAGCATTCATTTCAGAAGGTATGATTTTTGTAGTAACTGAAAAAAAAAGACCTTGCTGAAATAAATTACTGGAAGGTATTTTAAATCTATGGGGATTTATTATTGTACTTACATAGGATGTGTTCTCTGCACTGGAGTGGGCGTTGTCATTTGTTTCCATGCTGCCACTGCAGCTTTTGTCTCCTCTGCTGTGACAGATACTGCCTTCTCCTCACTTGGAGTCTGAAGCATACAGTATCACAATGCAAAAATCACTCTAATTATATACAAAAGTTTCCAAACAATCATCACTGTACACATATAATTTGGCTTAACCCTTGCTATTTCATATCTCATGTTAAACTTTACTGAACTTTCAACAAGTGGAATTAGATTACTTTAACCTACTTCCAAAATCCTTAAATAATAATAATCAACCAGGAAAATCTCACTTTTCTCAGACTAGTTCAAATTCTCATCAATCAATTCTCTTATACCATCCAATTTTATCATTTTAATGTCAAATCTTACTAGAATTAACAACATTTCAATAGACAACTTGGCTGACTATACAGAGAGAATGTCCGAGGTTGTCATGTAATTCAACATATGTATCAACTAAACGAACACATGCCAGTGTTTTCTGTCTTATTTGTGTTTGTCTCTAGTTTTTAGCTTTAAGTTATACATGACTGCAATGATTGCATCTTAAAAGTAAGGGTAATGTCAATAATTAAAGGTATTCATCATTATGGTTGAAGAGTTAAACCATACCTCTGTCTTCTCCTTGTCTCCAGAGCCTGTCAATGTCATCTTCAGTTTCTTGGTGTCCCATATGGCAGGTGGTGGTACGGGCTGAGCTAGCAGGGATGCCTGAGAAAATACAACAGCATACATTCTGCTCATCTCAGCTATCGTCTTTTTTTAAAGAAAGGCTAGAGTACTTCATTCAACCAAAATGCTAACATTATTTATCTTCAGCCCCTCATCCAAAAAAAAAAAAGTCATTCAATCCTCTTCAATTAAAATAGGTCACATCACTCACTTTGAAGGCGGAGACCCCTTTTCCACTGGTGACCATGGTGAACCCCTTCTGAAAAGCTGGGTGCTGAGATAACTTGTTGAACCACCGGGAGATATTCAGGTACTGGGAAGACCAATCTGTGGTCAAATTTGGGGAAAAAAAACATTTTCACATCTTTAAAAACAACAACTTACAATAATATTATATATTTGCAGTGCAATTAAATGAATGTTATCTAAAATGTAAATTAATTAGAAAGATAAAAAACATGGATGAAGTATATGAAAGTTTATGAAGAGGTAAGAAGACAGCAAAGCTGCTTAATATAAAGATACTTAACAGAAACTTGTTTGAACCAATCAAGCTGATTTTCTAACTCAACTACACAAATATGTGGCATTTTAATATGACTATTTAAACTGAAACAATTTCCTGGCAAATATTTTGTGTATGTATATACTGTGTCCTCACCCTGGAGAGCTGCAATGTCAAAGAAAGCTGGAAAGAGTGCAGACCATAAGACAATGTCTGCAGCACTGATTTGGTCCTGAAAATACATCAAGTCCACATTTGATATTTCTACTGCTTGATTTTTACTCATTGTGTAAATGTTGCAAAAAAAATCTCATTGCCTTCACAAAATAAAGTAAATTTCATATTTGAAATACCCTCTACTCATTAAGACGTCAAGAAAATATTACATGCCTGAATAATGAAACTAGTCCAATTGGACAAGACTGGACATCACAGAGACTGTCCACTGTAAGGAGCTTACCCTCACTATTAGTTCCTTTAAATGCAGTGCATCATCCAGATGAGCTAAGAGCCCTTTCACAGCCTGGACCTGCTTAGACTCCACCTTGCCTTGGCCCACTGAGCTTACCAAGTATGGCCAAAGTACAGGCTGGGATGATGAAAAAAAAAACAATTATCAGTGAGATAGATCTGGGTTAACATATGTTTTTGTTAATTATATAATCATGGGTAAATTATCTTTTTTAAAACCAAATCACTGAATGTTTTCCCCACAATTTGTAGACTATGTCTATTGAAGAAGAATAACAAAATTGAAAATCTATATTAGTATATGCATGCATGAGTATGTGCATAAATGGTCAGAGCTTGGGCTAATAATTATACCTGTAATTCTGCTGCCTCCCACTCCAGCCACTGGTCAACCATCAGGCTGTCCACATCTTGACCAGCCTTACACAGTATATATCTAAAAGGCAGACCAAATAATTATTTGGATTTTTTAATATTTGGTTAACACATATAATTGCCTGTTTGTGTACTCTCAACTTTTTAAAGGAATTTAGTGAATAAACGAATAAAGATTACCAAGCTGCATGTATTACCATTGTTATATGCGGTTAGTGGTAATCTTTTCAATGGGGACAAATGATCAATGCAAGTACATAATTGTGGAATCATTAATAATATATTTATTTTATGCGCATGTAGCATTTGTGGTGCTTTTACAAGATAGATTAGAATGATAAGGTGGTCTGCTTTTCAGTTTTGTTGCTGTCACTTAACAGGAAAGTTCTAATTTTATGAATTTATGACTTAAAAAATACATTTTTCATAAAATTCACAATTTTCCCCTTTGAAAAGATTGAGTTATTACTGTAGATTCTGGACAACAAACCTGCATGCCGCATTAGCTGAGAACAATGTCAATCCTGTATCTACCTCCAGTATTGGCAGCTTATTCTGGGTCAAAGCTCCTGTCACTTTCTCTGCAGTTATAAAGAAACATATCAAGATCAAGAAGGTTTGCAAGCCAGATGAACCAGCAAGTTGAACTTAAAGACAGTTGGATTATCATTAAAAGGCATTTTAAAAATTTATATGATACTGTCTGGTTTATTCTAAATAAGAAACAAGGGCTGCATATTGCTAGCCTCCAATCACTGGTACATATAGGATATACATAAGTTAATATACTTACTAGTAAGGTGCCAAAAAAAATAAGAGACTCAGAATGAGAACTACTATTAAGCTTCACAGTTATGTTAATTGAGCACTTATAATTATAACAACAACATGTGCTGGTGTTCTTGGAAACTATAAACCTATATTTAATCATATCTTAACCTAAGATAAATGCCTTAATTATAGCTGTAGCATCATTCAATAAATCAAATAATAACTAGCAGTTGCAATTACAAGAACAGTGGCTGATCAAAACAACTGGGATTTTTCATTCAATCTTAAATCTTATTTTTAAATTGCATGACTTAATAATATAATTAAATATGCCATTCAGTTAGATATATCTCCATAATAAAAAATAAACTACTGGTAATGAGAATTTGTTGGATCGAATATAGTTAATTTTCACCATTTCAGTAAGATAACTGCTAGTAATAAAGTAGGTGAAAGAGACAATACAGAATTAAATATTACCGGTAACAGAAAAAAGGACAAACCATCTCAATCATTCTCACCATCGTGTTTCACTTCCTCATACTGCAGATGGGTCCCAGTCAATTCCGAAGCGATCGCTATTTTCAGCGTGTGGATATTCCCTGCATCACTTATAAGCTTCATTTTCTCTCCTGATCTCTCACAATATTACAACAATCAGCTGTATTTCATCAGTCCGGATGGCATAAGGTGAAAGTGTGCGTGGCTCAATGTCCTTTACCTTGGAAAGAGTTCTACTGATATAGATGGGGCTGGTGTAGGGAATTAGTTTCATGGTGTACCAAAAGACGGCGCTCTATTGAATATTAGTAAACAATAAGCCCAGTGGGAAAATAAGAAGGCGCCCAAGTGAAGGGGCAGTAGGGCTCATCCGGACCGAATAAAGTGGAAATAAAAACATCAACAGAAGAACAGGACAGTTGACATTGGTGCTAAAAACTTCAAGGCTTTCTGAACTAAGGGAATACGATAAAACCGCAACGTGACATCCAGAAAAACCGTGAGGAGTTACATCAAAGACAAGACTTCGAAATGGTATTGGTCAAGTTAGAAAATTGCATCAATCTAAACCACAAAATAGACGTGGTGAGTAGATTTATATTTCGTATGTCATTTGTGGTTTTAAATGAGCACATGACGGCTAATGATGTGGGCGCGGAAGTTTGAGAAAGTTAACGCACCTAGCTGTGACTGTGGGAATGAAACCCAACGTTATTGCGAAATGCTAACGTTATTTGCTTTTCCGATTATTAATATATCTAAACGTAACAGTGAAAGCGTGTCTGTTGATTTTCTTTGTTGTAATGTATGGACAGGGCAATATTTCTGGTCAGTTGGTTACATAAATTAGTAATGTTTGCCAGAGTATCAGAAATCGGGGTCAGAAACTGGGGCGACTCAGGCCACCTCGAACTATTTGGGTCACAGGAAGTTCACATTGCGCAATCGCAGTTGTGACATACCACACGAGGTGCACATGCGTGTGACGTCACATCACTTCCTGGGACTGGAGATCTGCTGAATCACTCTTTTTGTTTGTTTTGAAAAAAATCAAGAAAAAAGGACACAGTTACATCTGATCAATAGTGTTTAAGTCTTATTATACAATCATTTGCTACGGTTGGTTATATCAGCGTAATTTTTGGACTGACAGCCCACGAGACGATTGAAAGAGAGAGAGGGTCTCATTCTCGTCTGCAAGACTTGGCTCCGAAAACGTGATGACTAGTAACATAGAACAATGAAGAATGTTCTAATAATCGCCTCCGCCTTTAAGGGTTTGTTTTGATCGGAAGGCATTCATTTACAGTTGATTATTACATACGAATAAGTCGAAATGGAGTAAGGTTGACAATGAGATTTTCCTTTGTTTGAGTGTTGCCTTTGTCTCTAAGGGACAGGACGGACCTTCTTCCTTTGTTTACATTTTTGAGGTGGAACATTCCCAGGCTAAGTGGACCTAGCATTTTTGTATAAACATACAGACTTGACAATAACATCATCAATATGTTGAAAAAAGTGTTTACAGACAGTTTGGTGCAGATAGCTATATTGCTCAGTTTATTGAGGATTGATTTGGATAGTTACCTGAACTCGGACTATGGTAATTATCCTGAAGTCCAGGAAATCATTCTTGGGAATAGCCTGGCATATACACAAACTCAGTTTCACAACATACCTTGGCAGCAAGGATATACAGTGGGACAATTCCACCCTAAAGGTTTATCAAATGATAATGATAATTTATTAAATTCTATTCTCAGTGATCTCTATTCAGGCAATGACATTTATAATACATATAACACAATAATATCCGCTTACTTGGTTGATGTACAGCAGCCAAATTTAGGAGAAGAACAATCTCTGCAAAATGTTCCACAACAGGGTAGTGCACAAGGGTTACAAATTAATGGTTCAAATACACAAAATCAGACATCCCCTAACATTGATATTATCGAAACAGCACAAGCAACAACACATGGAGAACTTCAGGAGGGAGGTGCTGTGCAGTTAGACCTAGTAGGAACAACAGGAGATGAACTTTCCAAAGAGGTACAGATATCTGGCATATGTAATAAAATTTAAAAAATGGTGCAGGAATTTTTTTTTTTTTTTTTTTTTTTTTTTTTTGAAAAAGTATTACTTTTGTTTTATTTTCTGTTTTGCTTTCATTTTCCTTTTAGTACCTGTGAAGAATTACATTCTTTTTTTTCAGGAAAAGCATTTTCCAACAGGGTGCTCTTAGATTATTTAAGATGGTGTGTAGATTCATCCTTCAAGTAATTGGCAAAAGCACAAAGTATGAGCTTTTTTGATATCTTTCCTGGCAAGCCTAGTGTAAACACTGTATTGTCAAGTAAATCAGTGTCTGATATTAAGTATTAAATCCAGAATTCATCTGCTTGTTTACGATACATAGGTGCCTTATACCAGTGGGCAAAGTATTTCAATGTAAAGTAGGTCTGCAGCATACTTTGTTTTCACTGATAATTCAAATTCAGAAGTGCACAATTTCATTCTTCTAATTATGCAGTTTAAGTTTTAATTCTGCTATAATCTGCAGGGTTCCAAGCATTTGCATAAGCTGTCAAGTCCTCATTAGAAAATTATCCACCTTTTCTACAATGAATAATGCCACAATTCACTTCAGTATTTTGTCAAGATCTTGTAGGCGTCAGGGTTACAAATTGCATCAAATGCAAAATGTTGTATTTCAAATTCTAAGCAACAGTTTGCAACTGAAATTTAGTATGTTAATTCTTTACTAGTATATGATATTATATCTATGTGCAAAATTTGAGAGCTTAAGCTGCCATTGGTTGTCTGCTAGCCCATACAAATTTGAAAATACAAGTAGGCTCCTTTTTGTCGATATCTTAAAGGGTGATTCTAAGTAAATTATTGGATCAAAACATAATGAATATCTGTAAGTAAAACACTTTGATTTAGCATAATAATTTGAGAACATAAAACCAACTTGGTTACTGTAGAGTTCAACAGTTGTTTCACAGTGTTTTTAATATTATCTTTAAAAAAAACAACTAAATGCCAAAAATAATTGACCATTTTTGATTTCTGCTGAGAAGCCCTACCTTGGGAAATCCCTGATATGTCATATGTTATTTTTAGATCCTGATTCAGAGGTTTGCCTTTCTGTCTGTATGGTGCTGCCCTCTGAAATTGTTGTGTGGACCTTTTGTTGTTTGATGGATGTTCAAGCTATGCAACCACTGACTTAAAAAAGATTACATCATTCTTCTGAAGCTTTGAATTAACATGGAATAAAGAATAATTATAATCCTGAAATAACCTTTTAGCAGGAATAGGAAGATACTAATAATACTGTCCTTCATGGTGAATTTATTGGGTACACTTTTGTCTGACCCTTTACTTTTAACTTAGGAAAAATCAACATATGCACTTTATTATTATTATTATAAATTTACTAAAAGCAGGAGAATATAGTGCGAACATTGCTAACTGTTCATGAAATAAATTAATAGTAAGTTGTGGTGAGTTGTCACACAAACATCAGTCTGAACCAGGTGTCGAGGTCCTTCGAATTCATAGCTCAGTATGATAAACTATCACCTTTTGTTAATGTGAAGGGTTAATTTGACATCAGTTGCACAACCTTGTGTTCTTTGCACTTGGTATAACCCACCATTGGTTGTCATGTGATCTTAACGCAAGGACGTTTATCCTTGTATCTCTTACATTAGATAAGGGCAGTGTTTCTTTAAAAAGAAATAGAGGCTAAGGGACCATTCCCACAGATATTTGGATCGATCTATCTCCCCAAGGAGTCTCACTAAATTGCTATCATCTTAACTGGCTTAAATGTCTGTCACACCTAGCGAAGCTATTATGGGGTAATTCTCTTTACATCCTAGCTGATTCCGTAGGCCTGACAGACATTTAAGATGGTAAGTTGATAGCAATTTAGTGAGACTCCCCAGGGAGTTAGACCGATCCAGATGGATCGATCTAGGTATGGGAACCCAGTCTTAGTTTTACACAAAGAAAAACTGGTGACATGGGGCTTATTATTTCTCAGCTCACAGTAATATTGAACTTACAGTAATATGATGCTCATACACTAGCAACTGATACTACTTTGCTTTGTTAGAAGCAGAAGCTTCAAATAGTCACTTTTTCACATTTGATTTGAATTTAATGCTGTTAGGGAAAATACTAGATCTAGACTCAGAATAGAAATTATTGTACTGGCAAGATTGATCAGAATCAGTGGGGATTCTCCCTAGGCACAGTCATTGTAATCAGTTTTATTATCTGACACACCCCTCACAAAGCAAGATAAACTACATCATGGACCACAAACTTTTCCAGACTTTATCCAAGTCTTTTAAGTTACAAGGGGGTATGCTAGATAATTAAGCTCACTAAGCTGATTACATTGACTGTGTCTTATTGAGAATCCCTGTTGAGATATATCAATCCTGCTAGTACCATAACATCTCTTTTCTGAACACAGCCTAAATGCATTCATACAGTATGGTCTACTATGGATAGGAAGCAGTGCTGATTATTGTGTTTGTTGTCTTTCATCTGATTGTGTTAGAGAGCACGTAGTGCTCCCAGATTTTAAATTTTCTTCAATCTCAACTCTTCCAGCACAACAATGTTACCACACAGGATGAGGGTGACTGTTTAGAAAAGTTATATGTTAACTTATTTGTCTCTTTACGTGTTTCATTATTATAGAAATTTAATTGTCGTTTAAAGAAGTGTCATTTCCTGCAAGGAATCGTGATGATGTCCCTGCTGGTAAATAGCGTTTTCAAAACTGATCACAATGCAGAATATGAATCATTTACTTCCACTTGATTTCCCAATGTGACTACTATTCAATACAATTTTAACCATGACGTACTACCCTTTATGTGTAGTGAAATCATATTGTTATTTTAACAGTTTACATGATTTAATGTAAATGTTTATTTGGAAGTGAATCAGGTTTTGTGGGCACAAAATCAACATTTCCCTTTGGAAAGGAACTGGAATTACTTTTTTTAGAAAATTGAATTTGGGTCAGTGAATTTTCATGCCAGTTGATACCCAGGTTGGGTGGCCCAGATGACCTCTTAGTTAAAAAGTATTTGGCATAGACAAATAAAATAATGATATACTGTGCCCATTGCAAAATTAAATTTTATATGTTCACATTAGTTGATAAAAGTACAAATCAATATAATTAATGGATACAGCATAATCCATATGATCATTTGTTTTCATTTGGAAGATGACAAAAGTGTATGCACTGCCAACTAATAAGAAGAAGCTGCAATTATATACTCAGTACACTGTATATGTATATTAAATAGTATTTGAAAGCATTCAATCGTAGCTGACAATTGTTGCAATTTGTCTAAGGTGACTAAAAAGTTGTAGCTGCTTTCAGCTTCGCTGTATAAGTCAGTTATGTAAAGAAAAAAATGTGTGTCACATAGTACTTGGCTCAAGACGTCATACTTGCTGTCCAAGATCAGGTAGCTGATTATTTGCACCTGGTATTTGACACCCCTCCCCTTTTCAGCAATTCCACATATTCAGTATGTGTATCAGGTGTTATTTGATATCACTTTTAAGTTATTTACAATGTACATGGTTATAAGCCATATGCTCTGTTGAACTTTTGTATAAGATACGAAAGAAACAAATTTATTAATGAACAGAATTAAGTTTTGATTAAGCCAATGTTTATGAAATTGAACATTTGTAGTAGTGTGGTTGTGTCAGGACTCAGGAGGCAGCACCTGCTAGCATCATAAATAACTGTATTGAGCTGGACAAAACTAGACAACAGAGCACCTAGAATCTTCACATTTAGTTAGGCACCAAAGGTTGGCTTCATAAATTTATTAAAGCACCAAAGGGGTCTTTGGAGGCTTTAAGACCCCAAACCCCTTCAGGTCAAGATATATACTTTTGGTAGTCTGTAAATAGGTCTGAAGCATAAGCCTTGCCTCTCATGTTAGTTAGACCACCATCAATTTAAATTTGAGTGTAAAAGACTATTTTGGGGCAACAGGTCCAACTTGAAACAATTCAGTATCTAGTTTTTGTTTCTGTAAACGGTTCTTGATAAATGATCATGTGGATTCTGATATCATATCTGCAAACATATGCTACCAGCTGTCATGTGTAATCCAAATGATAAAATTCAATTGTCCCTTTACTGTTCATGAACTTCATTGGGTGGCTGTTTGGAGATAATCGGTCAATAGGAGCATTATGCCCAATGTTCTGCCTTTAGACATCAAGGGTACATGATAAAATGGACATTGATAATATCTATAATTTCAGAATATAATTTCATGGTTTATTGGTCTGCCTTCTCTATATTTACACACCGAAAGCATAACTCACTGATTATTGAAACTGGGAGAAGGTGGTTTTATAGTGATTAACTAACCCCTGTAACAGGAAGGTGCGTGTGGTTAGTGTGAGTCAGATGTCTTAGTCCAGGGGATTTGAAGAATTGGTCAGTGTTCTTTTTCCATATTGGGAAGTAAAAGGATCCTGAACCAGGAACACATTGGTAGTGGTACATGTGCCCTCTCAAGACTTATGTGATATTCAACCCTTAGTTCGTGATAAAGATTGCTGTGGAAAATTGAATGTGTATAGGGTCTATTGATGCTGGAGGACTGGGTCATTTAACTGTGTCAACATCTCATGTGATCTAACTTAAAAGCTGCTGACAAGAGATAATGGGACATTCCTTATACTACCTGGGATATAAGACACATTAAGGCGGACAGTTTTTGGTGCTTATGGCCATAACACTGCTGCATGACTTACCACAGCCACACTTGACCAACTTTCCTATGCAAATTTAAGTGGGAAGTTGTTGAAACAGGATTTTGGAAGTTTATACTGTAGGAAGGTTTTAATTATTGCCATGCTGGCACTCTTATTTTTAAAGGAGGCACTTACAAGAGATTTGTTTTGTTTTTGTTTGTTATGAGTCAAGAACATAGAACTCAGAAGAGGACTGGACTGAAAACTGAAGTTTTCATTTGGTTTTGAAAATTCCAAGTCTGTTCAGTTAAAGTTAAAAAAAGTTTTTTTCACAATGTATGACTGTATCTTTGATCCTCGCTACCCTGAAAACATTGACCAGTTTGGGTATGTCAGCAGTCTTTACAGCCAGACGTCTATGAGAAAGAAAACAACCAGTTATACTGAAGAATACAAAAAAGATATTGGTTTTAAACTTCAGGTTTGTCTTTTTATTGATGTTATGGTTTAAAGATATGTGGGGCTTTTGGATCTCAACAATTGTTACTTGCTTATTTTGACCTGACTTTGGTTGAGGCAAGTCAGTGAACGTGTGTATAAGGAAAAATGATAAGGAAATGTTTAAACTGGATCTCACAATGCCATTTGCCAGAAACTGAGTTATTAAAAAATTATGAATTATACAATGTCTACATTTACATTGCTACATGGGTAATGTGTGTATTCATGCCTGTGCATGTAATTTATACAGTCGTGACCTGTCCATATCTCTCAGGATTTCTGCATTGTTTTTATTTGTCAGTTTCTTGGAACCATGTTGGTAAGGAAAACCACAAGATGTTGTAACAAAATTTAATTTGCATTATCTCTGATATTTGTCAGGATATATTTTTTTCCATTTTATTTATTTTTTTTCATTTTTTGTGTGATTTCAGGATATGGATCTCATAGACATACTGTGGCGGCAGGACCTGGACATGGGAGTTGCCAGAGAGATGTTTGATCCTAACCAGAGACTGGAACTAGAGAAAGAAAGGGAAGTGGAACTACAGAAGCAGCAGCAAAAGGTACTGCAGTGCGTCTGAGGTGTTTGGCCAATTGATTTGCTCATACTTTTTTTAGCAGTTGTAAGATTTTTTGTATCAGTGGCTTTTTGTTACCTGACATTACATATATTGTCAAAAAAATTGGGAAGATAACTTAAGTAAAAGGATAAAAAGTAAAAAGGGATTTTCTAAATGTCAGATAGAAAGTTTATTCAGTGCAAAGGAAATTAAGAAAAAACGTAAGTCAGTGAAAAGTTATGGTGCATTAAATTGAAAATTTATGTTATGAGCCAGAGTAAATGGAAATGAATTATAGAATTTAAAAAAAAAAAGAAACAGGACATCCTGTCTCTGAAGGCTTTTAAAACCGCCTGTAATTATCTTTCAAGATATATGGTTCTGTTTGTATCCTGTTAAGCATAAAAAAGATTATCCGTGGCATTGTTTATTTTCAATATTTTGTATCTGCTAGTGATCAAAATGCAAATGGTTTGCTTGTTATTATTGTGTTATAACATAGAATCAGCACACTCACAAATTAGATACTGGATAAACTGTATGGATCTGATCTTGCAATCACTTTGAAATATTTCACTATGACACAGTAATGATGTATTGTTTAGGAACGAGAACTAGATGAGGAGACAGTGAAGCAAGAAAAAGAGGAGAAAGACGCATGGGAAGATCTCACAAATTATATCATTGATGGAGAAACAGGTAAAGAAAAGGGGATTTATTTCAGTGTATTCTTTTGTGTAAGTAGAAATATTCAGGATTGCACAGAAGGATTGAACTGTAAAGCAAAAGCTACAGTATTATCCACAGCATCTTGTCACTTTGTGTTACACTGAGTAAAATAAGTAAATGCACCATTTTATGTATGGAATAAGATAATTGGGTTCAATATGTAATGCTTACCTAATTGGGGTGTTTTTTCATCACCTAGGGGAGTTATTGCCTCTGCCCCCTGCAGAGCAGACTGAAAGTCCTGGACCTAGCACCACAGAAACACAGACCAATGAAAACACCACTGAGACTGTAAGCAGATACACTTTTATGTATTCTTGTTATTGCAAATGAACAAGTGCTACTCAAAATTCCTTGTAATCATTTTTATGTCATATATTTGACAAAAAAATGTTAGCTAAGTAATGAAACAGTATAGTTCTTTTTAATTACATATGTTGAATTGCTTTTGTCTGTAGCCTCTCTTCCTGGAGGATGCCATGAGTTTGCTTCAGAATGATGGGACTAATAACTTGTCCATGAACAGCTGGATGGAAAACAGTACCATTCAAGATGAACTGGAAAAAGTCATTTTAGAAAAACAACCGGTATGTTTTAAAAATGATAGCTCGAACACAACAGTATTATTTCATGCATGTTTTAAAACACTGAAATGAAATTGTTTTAGAGGGGGAAAAGAATGCTGTTATCCCGTTTTTTCATGGAATTTTTTATTTCCTTGTTTCCATGTATTGAGACTTTTTTTTAGCATTGGAAAAGTTTGTCATTTGTTTATATAGATTGCTTGATGTATATAACTTTCTGCGAAACTATGCTTTTATGCATATATCTTAAAAATCCCTGGTGACAAACTCTGTGGCCTTCATGTTGTTTAGTAGTGATTATATATAAAGTAGAGAGAGAGAGAGAGAGAGAGAGAGAGAGAGAGAGAGAGAGATGTCCTGGTGTAGGGAAGATTAATTTTGTGGAATGGTAAGAGCCACTTTTTAACTTGGTCTTCTGATGCATTCTGCCCCATCCCCAACACACACCCACACACATACACACACACACACACACACAGAGAGAGAGAGAGAGAGAGAGAGAGAGAGAGAGAGAGAGAGAGAGAGAGAGAGAGAGAGAGGGAGGGGGGGGGGAAAGAGAGAGAGAAAAAGAGAAACACAGCAAATGTTAAAAATAAAGTGACCAAACTTGGACATACTGGTCATAGATTGACTGAACAATGAGTAATGACCATGGGATGCTTACTTCTCACATGTGTTCTTAACCAGGTGTTAGCTATGAGGAAGTAGTTAAAACAATGTCAGGATAGATCACAATCAGCACCGAAGTTGGTTACTCACTGTGTTGGTGCCTGGATGAAACAGAAGGGTGAATGTAGATGTGTTGACTTCTTTTTATGGAGTGAAGATTTAAATTTCAGATAACAGATTTCTTGATTTTAAGTTAGTTACTCACATAAGTCTCAAAGAAATTAAAATACTGTATTTCGCAACTGTTCTTAATCTGAATATGAAATCAAACAGAATTGAAAAGTTTATTATGAAAAGACCGTTAAAGTTTTTTTCAAAAGTAAAAACCTGGCAGTTGTAAAAGAATACCTTACCTGGTATGTATAAGCAGCAGTTGACTTTCTGTCGGCACCACCTGTCTCTCTCACCTGTTTGCAGTTGTAGTTACTAAACATGTGACTATTCATACATTTTCCATCTGTGTAAGATAGATAAAAAAAATCAAGAAAAAAAGCACTGCAATTCACTTGCAACAGATTTTATTCAATATCTTTTCAACAAAACTGCCAGCCATTGTTTATCCTCGTTTGTGCTTCATTTATCATTTATAATTTGTTGCACTCATATTCAGATTGCATACTGACACTGTAGATATTTCACTTTGTCCAGTTAAATGTAAATCAGGAAGTTAATGGATTTTAAATCTGGGAGTCAGCTTTGACTGGCCAGACTGACCAATACATATTGTTGATCAATTGTGATAAGTAAAATGTACAGTAAGCATAGCATTCCTGTACCATCTCTTATACCTAGCTTACTACTTCTGTTTTCTGTCCAGAACCTCTCGGCCCTTGGGGACACCAATGTCAGTTACAGTCGCCAGAACAGTCTGGAGATGCGCTGGCGTGATGTGGCAAGTCTGTTGGAGTTGCCTGGACTGGCAGCAGAGGAAAATGTCACCCAGAACTACAGTACCACACCCACCACCAGTGGTCTCATCCAGAATACTACTTTCGCTCCTCAGATGAGCCCAGCACAGGCTGTGCCCTCTATTGGTAAGTACATATTTTGCAACATGCACTTTTATATATGTACAATACTTATTTGTGCTTCTAATATGTTTGTGAGGTAGGTTATCAGAGCATTGATATTTTCAATCATATATGTTATGTCGACACCACCCTTCAGAAATCTTATCAATTGATATTAGTTTATAACTTTTTCATGATGAATGATTTCAGATCTCACAACATCAACCAACCACAGTTTTGTCAATGAGAGTTTGACCCAGAATCCTGCTAACACCACCTTTGGTCTGGAGAACAGTGACCTACTGTTTCCCAACATAAGTGCCACTGTGCCTATCACCATGAACACTTCCAGCGACTTCTTGGATGACCTGTTGGAAGACGAGCTCTCTGATATGGAGATTGAGAACACTGCAGGTGAGTGGTATAGATGTGCTTAATCCCCTCAGATTGTGTCCCTAATTTTGAAAGGCCAGTTGTCTTTTTTAGTTCACTGACATGGCTCTATAAAGTGGACATTCTATAGAATCTAACTAAATATATACCAATTAATCAGTGTAGAAATTATATGCCTGGACTTACAGGTGGCTATTAAGAATCATCTGAGATATAGCAGTTGAAATATATGATTCTACAAGTTTATAATTCTATATACAGTAGGTCTGTGTTTTTGTCTTTCTGTATTCAAAAACAAAACAAGGTGTTTGACTGTATATGATCTTTCTTTCATAAGTTATACATGCATCCTGTACATTTGATCAAAAGAAAAATGTTGTAAAGCAAAAACACTGAGTGAATTGATTTCAATGGTTCTGAGGCAGGGTGTGTAAAGAAAAAGGTCCGGTAGGGATTTGAATAGGATAGCTATAAACATAGTTCTTTTATTGTACTCAACTGAAAATTGGACATCAATTTGAAAAGTGTCACATTTCTCTTTACAAAACCTGTAAAGATTACAGGATAAACCCACCTGTAAGAGTAAATGTCCCTGTTTTTACTCCAGAAGTCATTGTAATTGAAGAAAAAAAAGGGGGACCCCAGACTTACATAATGCATACCAATAAGTATGCTGAAGCAAATATATTTTTTTACTTGTTTAAGAGCAACTTATCATGATATATGTAAAAAATATGTAGACTGCCTGCAGCAAAAATGAAACCAAGGTTTATGCCCTTTAATTGCATGCGGAAGGAAGGAAAACTTGTCAATTTTTGCATAAACAACTCTCAGGTAACATTATTTGTGGGCTTTTACATGCTTGGGAGTTTCAGAATTTTAGTTTCTGACTTGAATTTTGATTTAAGCACTGAAGATTTATATATCTTTATATTACTCTGCCAAAACAAGTTTGTTCTCCTGAAGATCTGATTAAAAAACTTAAACATGGCAATAATTAAACATTAAACCTCAGATAGACAGATTTGTTTCATAAAGCAATAAATAAGATACAATAGTCATTTGAAATGTCAAGTTTAATGTGAATTGTGGCATTAAGGCTAAGCACAAGCATTGGGCAAGGCAGAACATTCAACAATACATTAAATTTTCTTATTTATATTTTTTTATCTTTTCCTTAAATTTTTTTTCTGTCATTTTAAAAGATATTTGGGATGAATCACATTGCTAAGATTGATAAACTTCCTGAACAGGCCATACTAAAAATAAGCAGACAAGACCTAAATTTGGCAAGAGCATCCGTTAAGCTCTGGCTAGGATGTAGATAGGAAAGCAAGTGACTCGGATATATGATGGAGTTATGGTAAAGGCAAGGTGCTTTAGAAATTACAAAATTGTGTGGGGGTTAATTTCAGCAGAACAAAGGAGCATGTGGGCGATCATTGAATGGCAAGACATGAAAAGTGACCTCATCTTGGCATGAAATGTGACTTCATGCCATTGATTGTGACATGTTTTATGAAATGAAAAAACCACAATGACTCACAGTTTAAAGAAGACCAAATTAGTAACAAATCTATGTATTAGTTTATGTTGTGGTTAACTTCTTGGTACTTGTTACTGGTTTTATTTTCTGCAACCACTATACAATACCTCATACCATAGCTAGTTTATCAAAGGGGAGTTGATGTGGGTGAGAAACAGTTTGATACCACTAGTGCTTACGTACCCTGCCACTGTAATACAGTATAGACGGTATTTAACTACCAGCCACAATCTAAGCTTTTCTTTTTCCTTAACCTAATGTACAGTGCATATTTATACAGGTAAAAAGTTGAATAATTCAATTAGGATGTGATTGAATAAGCTGCAGAAAACCCATTGCATTCTGTATATTGTGGAGTTGTACCCTTTTTTTTGTTGGCAGTACAACTTCATTTTTGATCCAGTATCTCTCACAGTTTATCAACTTCACTTTCTTTGCTGTATGTTTAGTGTGTCTTCTGTTCTGCAGATTAGCGTCTCCACTTTTGTTGTGTATGTTAGCCAGTCGGGATACCTGGAAGTGTGTGGTGACTGTCTCGTCTGCCGTAGAGTCTGTAGACATTAGTATCAGGGTGAAAAGAACCATGTAGACTGTCACTGGAGGTAGACTGGTTGGCGCATAATTTGAACATGAGAACATATAGAATACAAATTTACCCAATGTAAAACACATGTAAATTGTGATCAATGATGCATGCAAAAGAAATAGCATATTTTATGATTCTAAAGATTTTAAAATGACCCCCGTGATACGTTTATTGATAGCATGAGAAGGGAGAATGGCAAGTTTTTATAGAATTGACACTTGCTGTAGTTTTCAAACCAATTTTTTGTATTTATATATTTATCATCATACATGCCAGTATAGATATTGCAGTAAACTGTTTTAGTCCTTATATAACAGAGAATTACCTGAATCTAATCATTTGACAATATTCTCACACAATTGTCATTGTCATTAGCAATCAGCTGTAATACCATGTGTACATGTTATCATGTCCATAGATTTTATTGTGTAAGTTGGTGAAGGAAAGTGATATCAAAATGGAATCAGCTGACAGATAGTGCTGCATATTAGTGCATTGTGTTTGCACAGCCATATTGCAGTAGAGAGGACCAATTAAATGGTCATATGATCTGTGCTCCCAGCTTACTGCAATCGTGGATGCTCTCTGATACACAGTATTGAATGCTTGTAGGATTACACCAACCTATGAAGAAAGAGGGAAAATATTGTTTAAATTCCTTCTGAAACTTTCAAATTATTTTTACTATAATCACTTAGATACCAGTGATAATTTGAGTTTAGTAAACCAGTTGGGACATGTACCCTTTGTGGTGAGGACACATCGAGAATTAAAGGAAATAGAAACTATCAGGGTTAACATTTCTTAATTACGTCATCTTATATGCAAGAAAACATATGAATAGTTACTTAAATCTTGGGTGACTAGACAGCCACTGCCACAAGATAACTGTAGAAAACAGAAACTAAAACTGAAAGACAAAAAGTGAACATTTTGTGAAAATAATTAACCTGGTGGGCATGGGATCAAAAGAAATATCATCTGCCATTCCCTTTCTCTCTGGACATCTGAACCCTGATGGTTGACTGATAGAGAACTCTTGAACCTTGTGTCTCTGCTGTCCTCACTGAAACTAATATCTTAGATTGACCTTAAAAGTAGATCGTGTTTATTTAGTTTTTATAAATAGCACCATGCCACCAGAGTGATGGCTTTTTGGTAGGAGATAGTTTAAATGCCTCCTAATACTAATGAGTTTGACTTGCTTCCTTGAGCAGGTTAGAGATGAAGTACAGCTGAAGTAGAATAGTTTGTTTATATGTAGTGATGTAGGAATGGTCAATTTTGGTTCACTAGTCTTAAGTTTATGCAAAATTTGTTACCACACTGAGGAATGTATTTTACCTTGGGGACAAGATCATGATCAAGATATTAAAGCTGTAAAAGAGGGAGGAATAGTGTTTAGTGAGGTGTCGCGTATGCTGTACCTGGTAGCTTAACAAGTGTGGTTTACCTCTGTGGTGAGAGATAGGGTCAGCTATGTGCAATTGTGTGCCCCCAAGTGTTCTCATAACAACTTACTGGCCATCACCAACTTGATTACCTTAAACCACTACAAAACAGTGAGAGCATCCTGGGATGACTTCATTGCACCTGCTAAATGACAGTTGTGCATGCATTTGGCGGAAATTTTTAAATATTGACATAATTGAACCAGATGCATTGTAGCTTTAGGCTAGTCTTATCCGAAATAATGATGATATCCGTGACAAGATAACAAGATATACGAGTGCAAACACACAATTTAGGCGTAGAAAATTGGTGTAGAAAAAAAGCACTAATAGTATTTTTTGTTTCTTTCTTTCTTTCATTAAAGTTCAAATAGGAAAATAATATTCTAAGAAAATAAATAAACCTTAGTTATGCAGTTGGTGTTTAGAAACATTTTAAGGTATAGATGAAATTATTCTATCATTAACTTGCTTTGCTTTGTTACAGCAGCTGTGTCATGTGTTTGCCGTTAATTGCAATACAAGTTTCTATTGATCACCATATCCATAAATGATCACAGGTAGTACTGATAAGCTTAGCTTAGCTTAGCAAGTGTCCTCTTTTTTGAACTGAAATAAGGTTGTGTGAACTTCACATGAGCAGCACATGTATAGTATTTGGATAAAAGGGGGAATGGAGGTGGGGGAGACTTTGTTTGCTGAACAGCACATCTAATGTTATGGAAAGCTTTCTCGTGTCATGATGGATGTACAGAACAGGATAGAGGGTGGAAGGTATGTGATTGGAAAACTTTTTCATAACATTTTTTTGATTTCTGCCAATTATATTTTAGTGAAGTTTAGGTAAGTTTAACAAAGGGCATAGGTATACACTTGAGAATATGGGAAAAAAACATAAAAGGCTTCTCACTTTCAGTTAATAAAAATTATACAATGCCCCAGAGTATTACAGTCAGAGTCATCCTAATATAAGATGTAAATGTGCATTTTTTAATGTTTTGTGAAATAGCATTTCACAGAAGTTTATCAAAGAAAATGATTGTAAAATATCCAGATATTTCTTTTATCTGCAACAATCAAAATAAGTGAAGAAAGGATTTGAAGGTCAGTGAGATGACCAGTTTGTTTACAAGTAATTGTTGGTCATCTGTACTAAGTCTGACCATTGGTGACAGCAAGATGGGCAAATAGAGGTCAGGTTGTCAACGTTTTGCAATTTTGTCTTGTAGAGTAGGTGGAACAAATGTTACTTGGTTGAGAGGGTGATATATCTGAGAAGCACTCCTGCAGAAGACGCCATTTAGTCCAAAAATTGACTGATTTGGCTCCATAGGGTGTGCATATACATTAGAATTGTATAGTTGATGAAGGGTGGTCACTAGTAGGCCAGTGTAGTGAACAGAGACTGTGATACTTTCCCAAAGCAGTTAGTCATAAGAAATGAGTGTCCAACTTTGACGTTATCTTTTGTGTGAAATGTAAAATAAAAAGAAAATATAATTTAGGGTGTTCACAGTTTCATTATAAGTTCTGTACTTGTACACTGTGACTAGTTATAGGAATGTGAAAATCAGTTTGACTTGTGTATCACTAGTACACTAAGGGGCATTGCTATACAGGAATGATTGTTTTGGAATTGAATTTTCATTTCCAGCAGTCAGTTGTTAAGTAAAAAAATAATGATTATCAATAAAACATCTATTTTGCTATCAAAAATATTTGATGGTAGCAGTGCATGCCAAAGTGGGGGGGGGGGGGGATTTTTCCTTAACTGACGAAGCTGAAATGGGTATAAGAAAGAATAAAACTGTCATAATGAGAGAATTGTAGTAGATAAACTTAGTGAGAATTTACTTGAGAAGTGATCTGACTGCAGCATCAGCATGAATGACCATACTATCCACTTAACCAAAGGTCAGTTGGTCAGACCATTATAAAAAAAGAAAAAAAACTTCTAAGAGCAATTCTGGGTCTTTTTGATCTGCAGCATGGCCCAGCATGACCGTCTTAATGGTCCGATTTTGTGACAATTACACTTTTTGCGTAGATCTTCCTTTAAACCTTTATTTATTGTTTTGCTCTTATTTGTAAAGGTGTTGTTTATTATACTTCTTCAAGGTGGGATGGGGGGATCCTTACAGATGTGCATTTTATTTTCAATTGATAATGAAATAAACTTATATTTTTATGTCCATTACAAAGTGTGGTGAGATTTAATTTTTTTTTCATTGCATGTTTGTGATGTAGATGTTTGTTCAATCCAGTGGCTTGTAAATATTTCTTCAGAGGAGAGGTATGTTCATTTGTCATGGTGTACATCGCAGGTAGTAGTGGGCTATTTGACGTAAGAATGCAGGTTGATCTTGGCTTCAGTAAATAGAGATCAGTGTCCTGACTTTCTGTTGTAGCATGAGTCCACGGAAAGGTGATTATGTACCAATTTGCTGAATCATCCTCAGAACCACATGAACATGGGAGGTATATGTTATTCATGTCACAGGGCCCCAATAGGAAAAGCACTAATAGCAGATATGAATGCTAGCTAGTGTATACTAAGCATGGTAGTATATCCTTGTACATGTATCATGGCCCTGAATATGGATCTTCTCGAAGGTTCCCCTCTTGTCAGAAGTTGACTGTGGATTTATAGGGATGTCCCAATAACATTAATCCTAGTCATCCTATATAACATGTCCTTCCACCACAGAGGCACACATAGTACAATGATCGTGGTACCTTGAAAGGACCTGTGCAGATCACACTACTGTGAAGTTTTTCCTACTCTATTCCGTCCCAATGGCCTCGTGTATGTATGCACACGTGCAGCAGCAGCAGCAGCCTGTGTATCCTATGCAGCAGTATCAACAGCAGTATCAACAACAGATACCACTGCAACATCATCAGCAGCAACAACAACAACAACAACATGAGCTGCAAGGTCAAGTTTGGTTTAGCATGCTGCAACAGTTAAGACCACTGTATCCAGAAGGTATCAACTTTGAGCTAAATGTTATAATTGAGATTTATAAATAATGTTTTTTGTTGTAATTGTTATCATTTTTTTTATTATTTTTATTATTTTGTAATTTTATAAGTTAAGGTAAAAGTACATAAGAATAAGTAAGAATTATAAATATCTGATTAAATCGAAAAAGTTTCCTTGACGTATGTATCTCTGAAATAGCTTAAAGCCAGTTTTCTTGTTTAATAATTTCAAAATAAAAAGTAATAGGTTATTTTCTCAGATAGAAAATCTTATGCCTAATGTTGTGTGAAGTTTAAAACAAAATATTTTCATGTTGGCAATAATTTTATAAATTAATTTTGTGATAAAAATGAATTATTGTTGAAGTTGAATTTTATTTGAATGCAATTAATGTTGCAAAAAAAATAATTATCACAAAACTTTGAAAATATGTTGATGAAAGATTTTTTTTATTTCAATTTGTTTACCCTCATGAATATGTAGCAATGTGACATCATACCAATGAATGTTTTCATAGCTACACTACAGGCTTCAATAAAATTAATAAAACAGACTTAAAACAGAAATTGGCAATTATTTATAAATAAATAAGAAAAAGTTATAGATTTTTAAAAAATTGCAGATTAATATATAAATAAACAGAAAGGCACAGCATTTGGTTGCCTGATACTTTATTTCTTAATAATATGAAACTTAAGTACTTGTGGTGAAAAACCACAAAAAAAAAAAACCCTATGTCATTGTTTATTTAAGTCTGTGCAATAAACTTTTTAGCTTACTGGCAATTAGAACCATCACTTTCCTGAAATCTACTAGTCCAAATCAGGATTCTCTGGTCTGAATAGAAATTTCAATAAGACTGAACATTTCTTCCACTTGCATTAATATTAGTTATAACAACACCTTGATTTTGTCAAACTTTTTTTACAATCAATTTCAGATAAAAAAAATAATAAATCAAAAGCTCTTCTGAAAACCTAAAGAAACATAAATTTAATGACCATGCCAAACAACTAAAATTCACACATTCTGAAAAATCTACTGTTACAAACAAAATTTTACTGGCCTTGGGCGTAGGACCAGTGGCTAATGGCGCAATAGGAATTCTCTGAAAAAGTACACAAATAGCTTGCAGCACAGAAAAGAGGAAGTTGATATGATCATGAGTCACATTGTGTGGTTAGTGAAAGTTAGGTGGTGTTTACCCATTGTGCTATTTTTGTATTGTCATGTGGAAGGTAGACTCATTCCATCATGATGGGTTTATCTGAAGGTGTTTTCTTCGTTTGTTTTATTATCTGCAGTCACCTCCTCCTCTCTCTTTTTCATTCTTTCTAACCTGTATGCTGTAGGGCAAGTAATACATCAGTTCTTTTAATCTCTAAAAGATGGTTGGGAGAGAGCAGACATCCTCATTAAGATGAATGGAGGTAAGGGGGGTAGGGTTATTACCTCTGTGCTCAGACAAGTTCTTGACGCTTTGTAGCAGTCCCTCTCTGTGAGCAACATTCTTGGGGCCTTTGTGCAAACTGGTATCCACACTCTCTGTAATAGGTTGTACAAGGTAGGATGATTAGCAGAATTCACAGTTATATATTTCAATGTAATAATTGTTAAAAGGTCAAATGGGACTCATCACATGCTGTTACATCACATGCCTGGATGCCAGTTTCAGCCAATCTGATACTTATGGTTTTAAAATGGAAAGTTTCCTACATGTAGTAATATTCCCTTTGTGTGCCAAGTTAGAAAATGTTAATACTCATTAGTTGAACATTTATGAAAGACAAACAATATTTACTTCTTTGATTGAGCAGGGATTTTCAAATTGCTTAATGAAATGTGAGAATTTTTAGTACAAATACAATCTAATGTTATACTTTCATGTATCCAGAAAAAAAGTTTTCTTGGAAATAACAACACATTGCCATTCATCACCAGGTGACATGATGTCCAAACCTTGGTCAAAATTAATATATATATAAACTTCTCTTCTCTGTAAGTTTCTAGTCTGTGAGAACTAGTTATGGAAATTGAGACTGGTGGTTTCTTCTAATAACTGCGTAATTTAATTTTCTCAACAATTTAGATGGTATATTCCCTGACCTATATGATAGATTTTTAAATAATTAAAATTTCCAATGCAATTAGTTTATTATTATTATTATTATTATTATTATTATTATTATTATTATTATTATTTGAAGGTCCAACACTCACCTTATCCTTTTAATGTTCATTGATCACATTTGATTTATCTGAAATTTTATCACAATATTGAGTTTGAAAAAAAAAATTAAAGGTAATGGAAATATTGAAATTAATCTTACCACAATGTTACTTCCCTAGATGGATAAACTTGAGCAACAGTTTAAATAAATTAAAATATTTCAACAAAACATTAGTATATTTATAAATAATACACTGACCTAAAGTATGAAGTGACTTGTTGTGTTCTTAATCTTAAAAAAAAAAAAAGGAAAAAGCAGTAGACCATTCAAAGAATGTCTGTCACTCAAAACCATCAGTTGTCTGTTTTTTAAGTAAACTAACTCTCCAATTTTGCTTCACACATCATAATGGCTAGATATTTTTTAACCTGATTATTAACTTATGAAATCAGTAAATGACATAACTTCATATTTCTAACTTTGGTTTGTATGTGTTCTATAGAGTATGCACATTTTATGGAAAGGAATAATTATTGTCAAGTTTTGTTCTCTCTTGATTGCCTTTTTATTTGTGTAAAAAAGCAGGAAGTGACTATGCAGTAGTTAAACTCAACAATTTGTATTCTGATAAAATTTTTCTAAATCAAATGTAAGTGTGTGTTTGTACTTAAGAATATGCAGATTTGGGAGGGAAGAATTTTACTTTATATATTTGTTTCCTCCCTATTGTCTTTGTACCTGGGTAAAAAAGCAGGAAGTGAGTCTGTTGTGGAAGTGAAACTGAGCAATTTGTATTCTGGTCACTTGGAGTCTGTGACTTGATTTGTTGCTCTCGGGTTGTTCAAAGGTGGGGGCACCAGTAGCTGTCTTCATAACAGGAATATTTCATTCCCCAGGTGTAGTTCTGGTATGCTTGTGAAGTTGGAGTTGCATGAGCCTTCTCATTTACTATCCTGTTGTTTTCAAATGAACTTTGCCTTTTTATTGATGTGGGAAAAATTGGATTTGCTTTGTTTTAAAAATGCCAAAAGAAAACACTCTTCAGAAAGGTTTTGGAAGTAGCACCAATTTCAAGCAAACCTTTTGAAGTGAGTTTTCATGTGCATTGTGCATTCCTGCACAGAGAGGCTTAGATTTTTACATGGTTAGATAAAAAAAAATTAATAAAAGGGTATATGATTTAATAGTTATTTTATATTTTTTCTTGGGTTTGTATTGTGCATGCTAAAACTCTTGTACAAAAACTTCCTAAAAAGATTCTGTATATTTGGCTTATGCTAATCATACTCATTAACATGAGAAATCATTTAAAAATGTGATGAGTTTGGGAAAAGTGCTATCTTTTAGAGGGATTTTTGTAGAATGACAAATAGTTTTCACCAGGTATGAAACTTATACAGGGTTTGTCATAAAAAGAAAAAAAAATGTTCACTTCCGTTTGCTGAATTTGAGAAAAAGTAAAAGATAAATTGTACTGACCTTGGAAGTGTTATTACTTAAATGATAAACTACCAGGGTTGCGAAATTCTCACACATACTACTTCTGTATTCTGCAAGTTTTCATTAAGTATGTTTTGAAGTTTAGAAATGTGCACTTCAATCTTTCGTCATAATGTGGGTTTTAAATTTTAGTTTAAGCATCAGCAAAGAAAAAATCAACAAAACTTGGTGCCTAAAACATTTACAGAAGCCAATTGTATGTAAGCAATTTTTATATTGAATATGAGTTATTTGCATGCCAAGATGATTTTCACTTAAGAATAAATAAATTTGAGCCTTGTCATATTTTCAAAGGTCATGTTCATCACCTTATGTTCAGATTTGTAAAAAAAAAAAAAAATGAAAAAAAGAAAGAAAGAAAAGAAAGAAAGAAAAGAGATTGATGAAGAACTTCACTTTTTCATGTCAAGGTTGAATTCAATTGTGCAGTGGTGTGATACACATCTTACTTATTTTGTTCCCATACTCTAAAACACATCAAGATTATCCCACTGCTATTGTATACAAATACCTCAGACACTTAACAAGTTAAACAAATTAATGAGCTTCTTCTTATGTTTTCTGTATGGGGCCCTAAAGCTGCAGTTAATTTGCCTGTTAGTTTGTACACTGTATTTCTCTTGCACACACTTCATTTGTACTTCAGATTTACCTGTTATAGTTAAATTCCTATGTTACGATATACAGTTTTTAAGGGTAACAAGAAGGAATAAAGGGTATGGAGGATTGTGTGAATATAGAAAAACATATTTGCTCACGTTCACTTGCATTCTCACATTCACACATGCTCGCATGAATATGTAGGTAGTAAAATTAATATATATATCTCTGGCGTGTAAGTTGGTACAGCCTGGTACTGCTGTCTGCTTCCTAGGTAAGCACATTTCATCTTCTCCACTGAAATTAAACCTTTTTGTCATAAATTCTCTAAGTGACCAAGCATATAACTGATAGGTGTTGCATGACCTTTGGTGGAAGGGGGATTGAGCATAATGAGAAAATAATGAGTTTCAGTAATTTCTGTTTCAAGTGGTTGTAATTGATTAAGATAGCTATTATTTTACAGGTACGTATTTATCTCTGTATTTTTAACAAGACACATTTTTATTGAGTATTTGTATGCATAGTGGTAGGTGTACCATTACAAGACAACTTGTTTGGCAACATTGAGCTCAAGGTAATATGACCTTGAAAAAGGGGTAGGAGCAAGAACAGACTTTAATTGTTTTATTCATTTAAGTATATGTTTTGTTCCCTTTGGGCAGTTTTTCAATTTTTACTTCTTCTCTGTGTTAAGGATTTATTTCAGAGCAACGTCTTTTTCCTAGGGGTCAATCTTCAAAGTGTTATCTATGTGTTGCAGCAGTTCTGTAGTCCTTGGGGAGTACAAATTAGAATAACTTTTTATTCTATGGACAGAAAGCTCAACTTTTTAGTACACGCCACCATATTGTCACGGCAGTTAAGATAACATCTGTGGGCTGACAAATGAAACCTCCTTTCCATTGTCTTAAATATATATAAAGAATTATTATGACCCTTCAGAGATTGGTTCCCATGTCAGGTTCCCAGAAAATTATTACCTTCAAAGTCTTAGTTTTTTCCCAATTTTGTGGCTTTTTTTTTTTAAGATCTCACTATTATAAATTGTTCTTTTAGTTTTGGCCAGTCATATGTCATTGTCATCCTGTGAGTAAATTTGTGACATTTCATTTGGTAATGGGAGCAAGGATCAAGGGTCAGTTCTTAGGCCTGAAACTCAGAGAAACCATCTGATCTAACGAACTGAAGGACTTCATTTCATAATCAAATTTTACTAAATGCATCTATGTTCGTTTTAACACAAAAGGCATTGGTCAACAGTTCATGTAAGGGGTCATTTAAATGGTCACTCAAGGTCATACTCCTCTCACTTTTGTAGTTTTTTAGTCTGGTAAATGTTAGTCAGCATGTGAAATAGAACTTAAAGCTCAAAAGAAACCTTCGAGACAGTTGATGGATGAAACACAATAGATGTTGTATGACGTTTGATAATGCGTGAGAAAGTTAGGCAGTATAGGTTGAACATATGCCTGAAAAGATAGATGATCCCTCTGTGCAGTGGACTGTTAATCTATCTCTCCAAATTATTTTAACAGCCCAAGTCATGCAAAATATCCCCCTCTCCCCCCTCCCCCCACCCTCACAAATGCCATATATCTTGCGTGTCCTCAAGACTCGGTGTCAGACTGTGGTCCAGTGATTTGTCAGTGGAAATAAGCAGCCTCTCATACACTGTCATAATGTGACATATATACTCATGCACAGCAGCATGATAGATATGACAGCAGAGACCAGGGGTTGTTTTTCAACCTCTTTGCACAGACAAAAAATTGCTGTCATATTTGGATCATAGTTCTAATAAGATTTAATAACATTATATCTTGAAATACCCATTTATTCAAATCATATACTGTTTCTACAACTGTCATGTTTTAAGTAAAATTTAGTGTTTCCCAACATGGACACCATGAAGTGCCATTATTTTGACATTGTTAAATCCCTTAGATATGTTGTATAGTGATCAACTAGTTTTACTACAAATGAGGACAGCTTATTGATGTTTGAGTGTTACTTCTATTTGGTTTCTGTAGAACTGCACACAGAGCTATGTAAGTGACAGTCACTATTTCATTCTTTGTGATAAGCAAAACTTTGTAACGTAAAACCTGCTGGTTAATCTGTAATCCATTTGTTATTATTATTTTTTTAATTTGATAAATGTTTATTTATTTCAGACCTGCCCACTATGCAGATGATGGATGATGCCAGCAGTGACTCTGCAGTGTCTTCCATGGGAAGTTCCCCATACCAGGTATGTTGTACTAGTTTGGTCAGATGCACACATTAAGAGAGTACTTCTCAATAGACAAGTCTTTTTTCCCCAAAATGAACTTATTTCCAGTACACATTTTATTTGAAGAAACAGAACATTTTGTCAGGTGTAAGTATTGATTTAGCAGCATATTTGGATGTGGTAAAATTTAAAAGAAATGAAGATTTTAAAGGACATCTAAAAAACTTTCATCAAGCCCAGTTAGATAGCTTTAAAATAGAAATGGCTAATAATTTGAATATTATTTCTTTGTATTGCAGGAGTGGACTGACAGCTCTATTGGTTCCACCTCTCCATTCGACACACTGGAGGGCGCCACTGGTGGCATGCATCAAGGAGGTGCCACAGGCTTCACCAAACCAAAGTTTGAGTACTATGATAACAGCTGCACCTACAGCATAGACCCAGGCTATCAGGATTCCCTCCATACCAACTACTCTGGCTCAGACAATGGGACAAGCTACCCTCAGTTCACTCCTGCCAGCAAGAAACACATTCATCATAACCACACATATCCCCTCCAGCCAGGCCAGCAACCCAAAGAACAGAAGAAGCCAGACCGCGACAAGGGCACACGCACCATGTTCAGCCGTGATGAGAAGCGGGCCAAGGCAATGCGCATTCCATTCTCCGTGTCTGATATTGTTAACTCTGCCGTGGAAGATTTCAACGAGATGCTGCAGAAGTATGCTCTGACTGAAGCACAGCTCCAGCTTGTCCGTGACATCAGACGCAGAGGCAAAAACAAGGTGGCTGCACAGAATTGTCGCAAACGCAAGATGGAGATCATTTTTACCTTAGACGATGAAGTCAAAGCCATGCAACAAGAGAGGGACAGATTGCAGAAGGAGAGACAAGAGATGGAAAAAGAACACCTGGAATTCAAGAACAAGTTCAGCCACCTTTACATGGAGGTTTTCAGGTCTCTGAGGGATGAAAACGGCCGGCCGTACAACCCACAAGAATACTCGCTTCAGCAAACTGCCGATGGGAATGTCTTCTTGATCCCGCGGAATTCCACCAGCAGCGACCACACAGAGAAGGCACAAAAGAAAAGAAAATCCAAGAAGCAATGAACTGTATGAATGTATTGACAGATGAACAGGGATGCAGATTGAAAATTGACCTGTGCTTCATCTTAGAAAAGAAAGGGCAGTAAAACTACCCACCAATAAGAATTGACTTCACATTGAGTATCACTTTGGTGTGGATGTGACTTCCTACTTGAGGTTCAATATTAAGCAATTGCTACTGTACTGGATTCACATTTTCTTGTAATACAGATTTTAGAAGAACAATATGTTAATCCACGAATAACTGCTATTTAAATTACAACCCACTTTTGCTGTGCCCACCAGAAAAAAAGATACTTCTTATTGTCTTCAGTGACAGGTTATTCAATTGTTGTAAATGTTTATGTATTGATTCTGCTGTGCAGATTTATTGCTACTTTAAAGAAACAAAAATGCAATTTTGCTTCTGTAGGTCCTAATTAAAATAACACTGCTTTTTGTTGAAATGGAGGTCATCCCTTAAAAATGACAGTCTGTTATCTCTGGATACTGAAGAAAAATATTACCGACTAGTTAGAAACAAAATGGACTAACAACATCATTAATTGGTTTTTGAAACACCAAGTATTTTTGGCAGCTGACTTGGTTAGATTAGTTGTGTACAGTTAAAGCATCCATGACACTGATATTTACTGTATTTGCTGTCTCTTTTACCCAATACATAGACTGCAGTTATCACTTATGCTTTTGCAAAGTGTCACATAATTTGAAAAAAAAATATGTAATAAAGAGGTACAGGCCATGTGCCTTATATACAAGTTATTGTCAAGTAGTAACATGCTATACTATATGGTATTACAACCTGTCCAATTTGTTTAGGCTTTAATATAGGGGGTTTGTTCTTTAATAACCTCTTTTGATTTTTGTTATATTGCAGATATGTATTCCAAGAATAAGGGTTAGTTATTATTATTGTAGAGATTTCATATAATGGGATCTATATAAGTGAGTACATTTGTATCTGTTGTTGTATTTACATTTTATTTGTTTTCTCTTTTTCATTTCATGGTAAATGCACTGATGTATTAGATATTTGGCTATATTGCTGTATTCAGAAACATAGCTTTGAATGGATGCCTTTTACTGATATGGTACTAAGTGTTTCATTTATTAATAAGTTGCATTCAGAGACTTAAACTGATGTAATATTGCTACGATAAGTGTAAATCACGAATCTATATCAATTGGAATGATAATTCTCCATTCAGTTTTGCCTAGTTTTCTAAGGTCAGTTCAGATGTTTTTCATGTGGCCAGCAAGTTACTGCTGGTTTGTACGTGCATGGATCTTTTCAGGCAGTTGTTAAGAATAAGTAAGAATTAGAATTGTTTGCTTGTTTTACATTTGTTTGAAAGAAAAGTATTCCTCTTATCTTTTTTGTGGCACTACTAGGTTCTTATGTTAATTTCAAGTGGAGGAGTTATGAAAAAAATGTCACTGGCTTAACTTTCCTTTAACATTGAGGAACTTTGCAAAGAAGTTGAAATTGAGAGAGAGTATCGTCATGAATTGTTCTTTACAACATTTTCAAAGTGTAAATAAGGTGTTATTTGTATTGCTGATAAAATATTTTCAATAAAAAATTATTAAAACTATTCGTATGTTTGTTTTTAAATATGATAGTAAATATGATTTACCTACAGCTGTACAATGTGGATGAAAAGTACCTTATTGAAGGGAAAACAATGGAGGAAAGTAAACAGGTTTTTGCGAAAGTGTTAACCTTAAATTTCAGAGATGATATTGTATGTATAGGATTGGGAGATTCTACTAATTGCAACCCCATGCCATAATGTTAAGAGGTTTCAATAATAATAATAATAATGCACACTTTACAATTTGTTCAAGGGGGCTTAGAGACCATTCGTACTAACTTTGGATCGAACTATCTCCGAGGGGATTCTCGCTTAGGCCCCTATTTCACACAGACCACGAATCCCACGAATCGCCAGGAATTGACAAATTTCAGGTTTCGTGAGATTTTGCCAATTTTCTGGTCTAATTCGACACGCTCACGATTCAGTTACGATACAGGTACGATAGTGTTATGAATATTCGTGGGATTCGGCTGGAATCGAGATTTTGCCAATTTTCTGGTCTAATTCGACACGCTCACGATTCAGTTACGATACAGGTACGATAGTGTTATGAATATTCGTGGGATTCGGCTGGAATCGTGAGATTTTGCCAATTTTCTGGTCTAATTCGACACGCTATACGATTCAGTTACGAAACAGGTGCGATAGTGTTACGAATATTCGTGGGATTCGGCTGGAATCGCACGAACATTGTCCAGAAATTCACTACGATTTTTTGGAATCGGGAGTTCGTGGCCAGGACTTTGAACAGCTCAAACTTTTTGCCACGAATTCCCGATTGATCAAGAATTGCAAGAACTAACTACGATTATATACGAAACTGTTAAGAACTTCACGACCTGATAACGATTCAACCACGAAACCTGAAATTTTCAATTCCTGGCGATTCGTGGGATTCGTGGTCTGTGTGAAATAGGGGCATCAAAGTTTTTACCACCAATTCCTGTTGGTCAAGAAGTGCAAGAACTGACTACGAATATATACGAATCTGTTAAGAACTTCACGTACTGATTACGATTCAACCACGAATCGTGAAATTTGTAAATTCATGGCCATTCGTGGGATTCATGGTCTATGTGAAATAGGGGCATTAGGCGGCTTATAATTAGATGTCTGCCACGCCTGCTGAGGCCGATGAGGGTAATTAACTATCGTTTAAGCCCCCTTTACACTGGACGGCCATGAATTTTTTGTGCGGCCATGAAACTGGCATCGCTGTGGTCATAGTAAGGAGGCACAAGCATCGCTTTGGTTGCAGAATGAATGCTCAATGACTTGCCAGTTGTCGACAAGTAAAGCATTATTATTTTTTTAAATCTCAAACGGGGCCGTGCTAAGGGACGCGGAGAGGGCGCCGTCAAAAGTGAACGGGGCTTTAACAGCTTTAGTGGGCGTCCCAGACATCTAAGCCGCTTGGGCTGAAAGCAATATATCGAGGGAACAACAGTGTACGCAGCTATAAATGCATATTACAGACATGAGCTTTTTCCGCGGAATTCCGCGTCTTTTAATTCAATTTTAAGGCGGCCTCGGACCCCCGGCCAGTTAGGTTTTGGGTCCCATGATAAATAAGGCTTTTTTTTAATTCTAGGCTCATGTCTGCTATAAACCATACACCGTTAGATCCAATAATAAGGGGAAAGCTGAAGAAAGAGAGCACAAGGAAATTGACAACATTGCATTGAAGTAGTATGGTTATGGGTTTTATTGTTGGCTTTGGTATACAATACAGTATTTTCAGGAAATGTCCATATAATCGTTGTTTTCTAAATTTGATGGTCCAGAATTGCTCTCTTGGAGCTAAAAAAAAACGAAATTTCACATACTAATTGAATATAATACTCATCGAACGTCTTTATAGAACTAAATAATATTTAGAACGAAAGGTATTTTTTTTAAAAAACTTGTTCACTTTTTTGTGAGAGCCGCAGAAAACTTCTGTCAGGATAACAACGTTAGTGACCAGAATTTTAGAAAGGAACCCTTCTTTCCTACAAATAACCAGATAACCAGCCCCCCCCCCCCTCTCCCCTTCGCCCATTCCTCTCTGACAAATATTTTCTTGGCCTACGACCCTGGAATCTAAGATAGAAATTTAGAAAAATCATTCCTTGATTTTAAATTACTTTCTAGACCAGGGCGCACCTGTAGGATTCGCCCGGGGGTTCAACTAGAGCAGTGCTTTTTAAAACTCTTTTTGACAGCTATCACACCCTATGATTTTATCGCAACTTAAATGTGTCTATCGGTATTTGGATTTAAAGGTATGTGGATTTAGAGGTAAGTCGGTTTAACGGGGCATCGTTGCTACATGCCTGATGCCTGTTGAACAAGAAAGTACAGTAGATTTAAGTTTTGTTCTGCAAAGTCTTATTTAAAAAAATAGGACTTTACAAATAATATAAAAGGTAATAATATAAAAGGTAAAAAGATTGGCCACGTAATCTTGTAAAGCAACCGTAGCCTACAATGCTAAGGAAGTGTCGAACGTTAAAAAGTTTTACTTAAGCGGTGAGTCGAAATAAATTAAACGATTTTGGCACCTAAAAGTAATTTTGTTTAAGAGATTTAAAAATCTATTTTCATAGGCTTTTGATCGAATATAATATATGTACAGGGCATCAAACTGACGCTCATTGTTCCAAGATTCACAGAGATGTATCATCGTTGCTAATTCTAGCACCATAAATGGCTGCCATCCTTTAAAATAAAAAATGTACAACTGGGGTTAGTTGGCCCTCTTGACTCGGGGCAAGTTGGACCCTCATATTACCCACAAACCTTTGCGCGCAACAGAGATAGAGAAGCACAGCACACGAGCTAGAGACCATTGTTGAAACAAACTCATTGGTTTAAACTGAATTCGTTACTTTCTTTTAAAATGAGAATGTATTATTCGTTTTCATTCATTAAAAACTGCTTTATATCATTATTAATATATTCCTTATTAAAACAAAACAAATTTTATTGATAGATATTTTAGTACTTGCAACACATACAACGTGACGTACGGAAACCTTAATAAATCTGCCTCATTTGAACTATTTATTCATCAAAGATTCTCAAAAATTAATTTAATAAATTAAAAATGTGTAAAAATATATTTCATGGCGTTTACATGGGATACTTACTTCATTTTCGTATAGGGTGCCAACTTGCCCCTGACGTCAACTGCGTTTTTTGCCATATTGTGAGATATCTGGCATTATATTTGAAAAATAATGACATTGCATACTTAGTTTAGTTCATGGGGCTTACTTTGAAACAGGTTTTGTTACTCTAACTCATTCCTAGTTGGCTCTTCAAGCACTGCGCTGGGCCGGGCGAATTATTATTACGTAAATTACAACAGACATGTCTCATTTTGTTTGAGGAATTGCCTTTGGGATCATTTGGAAAGAGAGGCGAATCCATAGGCCCTATGGTCTTACAGATAACTGATCAAATCAAATTTATTTGTGAGCTAATTGCACTATAGAATAGATCTCTAATTGGTTGTTTAGACCGAAATAGTTAGTTTGATACCTATTAACATTGTCATGTTTTAACATGGAATGCTTTGTCTCACTCTGAACTTGGGCTAATCAATGGGCTGTATGCATAACTTAAGTATGTAAAGTTTTAGCTTCACTCAACTAAAGAAGTCGGGAAACATGAAATTGTTTTTCAATAATTGAAATGCTATGTAATGTAGTGGGGAAAATTCATTGTATACAAAAATGTAACGTATAGTGGGTGTATTGTCCGTCAATGGTTTAAAAATTTATCTTAGCTCATTTGATTATTTTATAATTATAACAATGTTTCCGAACTTTTTTGGTCGAATGTACATTCTATTTAAGATCTTCAGTAGAAGGCACGTACGTTACTGACACCAAGTAAAGCACATTCGATACCGCACTGACGTAAGTTGTATTTAAAAACCAACCCCAGCCAATTAATCGTCCTTGATCAAGTTTTCAGACAAAGAAGAAAGTCTTGCTTCATTACTTGTTGGCTTATGGCGGCCGCAGGCGTCATTTCATATGTCCCTTCCATACATCCTTGTCTGACATCGGAGTGGCCAGCTCCCTGACACCTGCTGCACCCATGTCCCTCTTCAGCATATCAACGCAGCTAGGTCTGGGACGTCATCTCCCGCGGTTCCCATGGCGCGGTTTCCTCAATACGAGCTTGTGCGTGCTCAACTCAGGGTGGCAGTGGCCTGCGAGCTGTGCAGTTTCTTTGGCACAGTCTTATCGCTGACTGCAGGTAGCTCACCATACAGCTGTTCGTTTGTCATGTGAGTTTTATTGAACGTAGAGGACTTTCCTAACCATACGTGTGTATTAGTATAAAATTGCGGGATTTGGAATTGTAATAAACAGTTGGACATGTGTTGAGAATACCCACGAAATATGACTACTTTAAAAAACAAGAACACATTTCCAGAGGTAACTACGATAGGTTTTGCTGCATGCAGTGTTTGTATAAAATAAAATTGATGAAACTAAAGCAGGAAAATTACAAGAAAGGTAATCCAATCCGACTGGCTTGTAAACTCAAGCTGTATTTAATCCGAGAATCATTCTTTACAGTTTGTGGGGTTTTTTTATGGTGACAGAGCAAAATAATAATAATAATAATCAGTTTTGATTCCAGGTACTTTTAACCAAACAAAGCTCTCATTAAATTTTAAGAAATACCATACATTTTGTTATTACACAACTTTTTCATACAAGTACTAACATAGCCCATTAACTACCATTCAGCAAAAACAAAATTAATAATCAGATAATAAAATAATTTTATTGACTTCTCAAATTTTCAGACAGCTATTGGATCTAACTGCACCTGACATAAAATTGGTCTACAATATAACTGATAAATATTTCTATACTATTATGTTAAAAAGACCATAAGATCTCAGACTGGAAATATAATCACTCAGCTCACAGAGAAAAAATATTCCTGGTACATTAGTTGTTGACATCATCAATTCCATACTTTGTATTTCCAAAGAAATCATGTTCACATCAAATTTTAAGAGACCAGAATTCAAGATAGACGTTGTATTCTAAAATCTGCAATACAGCAACCTTCTTACTTGGGTAAAAACAATAATTGCAGAACAGTATTGTTTTCCTTATCCAACATACTTACATGTCAATCTCAAAATAACATGGAGAATATTTTGAAAAAAAAAAAAAAAAAAAAAAAAAAAAAAAAACATTTGAGATACAACACAATCTAAACTTCAACCAGTATTTGTTCACAAGGTTCCAAGAGAAAGTCTTGCACATTTTCCAAATTTATCTGTACCATTTTGACAATCCCTTCACATGTATGACAAGGAAACAAGCAAATTACTAGGCATGTTATGAGTGAGCTGGTCACCTGGGATTTTTTCTATATTTCAAAAACTCCCCAGATCATGGAAGGTTGTTGAAAACCTTGTAAAATACAAAATTCAGTGATACTTCCATAGAAGGTTCCATAGTGCTTAAAAGGAAATGTTCAGTGTGCGACATAGTTTTTGCACAGTATTGTCTAGTCTTTTATTTTCCATTCAAGGGTGCATCAATCATCTTTATCCTCATCATTTTGATTGTGCCACGTGAGTCGCTCCTCATAGAACTGAATTACAATCTGTGGGCACTTCACATTGGCTTGTCTTGCTGGAACCAGATCTGCCTCGTCACAGTCTTTCCTGGAATTTATAACCAAAATGTGTTTTTCTTCATCCAAATAAAATTTCATAAGGTATTTTGGGGATACTTGCTTCGTTAAGATTTTCAGAGTAAAATTGGAGGGAAATTACAATAAAAGAAGAAAAAGTACGAAGTTGCTAAAAAAAATATAGGCAGTATGCAAAAGATTTAGATCTGCCACTGTGTATGAAAGAAGATGCAAAATCTCAAATCAAACCAAAACATGCATATACATGCAAGCATTCCCCCCCCCCCAAAAAAAAAAAAAAAAAGCAACGCTGTCCAGTCTGACTTACAAAAAAATCTTTAAAACTTACTTCCCCCTTTTCTTTAAACAACTTAACATAACAAAAGATATATCACTGAAGACACTATCCTACCATTTCATTAAAAACATGAGTTCCCCACTGCTGTCTGTGGCACCTATGATCCTCTCAGGCTGCAGACCTCGATCAAATCCTCGCGGCTTGTGTTCTTCTTCCTGTGATCAAAAAGCAATAAAAAAATTGCAATTTATCTCTGACCTTATGTCCATAGTTATCCTGTCACTTGCAACATATGGTAACTGCTCACAAATTCCAACACTGAACTAGTTTTAATTTCACTTCTCTACAAATTAAATCATTTCAGATATTTCAAATAAATAAAAACAATGAAAAATATTAATTTCACTTTTCAGTTATCCATGCCAAGTAAGCCCATATCTGTTTCAAGAAAAAAAATAATGGACAAAAATATAAATTTCTTAATATTCTTTTGGCTAAAAAAATGTATAATATTTCAAGAACAGCAACTACTAGTAAATCTATGACTGATATAGCTAAAAACACCAAAGACATTCCGCTTAACTTTTGATTGTCCTGTATCAAGCAAAATCAACTGGTTGGTTGAAAGAAATTACATAATTTAAAAAGTTGTCTAGGGTCAACTGATGGTACATACTTCTGTTTTAAAGTCCTTCGTTTGAGCTTACAACATTCACTTTCTACATACTACTTATGATTTATTACAACTTGTACTATTTTATGCAAACTCTCTGCTTTACCAGCTAAAAGAGATTGTGAGCCCTAATAATGCAAAACTAAATCCATTAACCACTCTGTTAATTGTTATACCACAACACACTGGGATATCACACATACTTCTGCCACTTTCTTCTTCTTTTTACTTGTGCCTTCATCGTCATCTCTGTCCTCTGCTTTTTTCTTTGTGGCTTGCTTTTTCTTTTTATCGTCCTTTTCTTTCTTTCTTTTTTCCTCGTAGTCTGCTATAAGATCTGGACAGTCCAAGTTATTTTCTGGCTCCCAGGTGTTCTCTGAACTGTAAAATGTGAAATTGCTTTTTTTCAGAAACCAATCATTGACTGTATAATTCAATCAGCGCAATCTAATTCTGCATGGCAAGTTTGGAAAGACAAAAAAATTCAAAAACAAAACTTAAAATGTGTGGAGCTACTTGCTACTTTCCTCAATTTAAAAAATCAAAGTCTATAGCTTCACTAGGAAACAATATAATGCCAAATTGTGCCATTATAAAACATGCCAACCTGTAAAATAGGTTAGCCAAATGCTAAAAGAAAACAACAATTTTGACAATTTATAAGTTCAGGATTTCAACATGCTGATAATGATGAAATTTTCAGCTACAAGAATAAACCCAGGATGCCTTGCTAGATGGTCACATGGTGAAATGAAAAACCTAAGGTAAGGCAGATGAGTTTGGCACTGTGCCTACTACCAAATGTCTTTAGGCAAGACAGTAGACCCCTAATGCCTCCTGTTGCCCAGTTGTGGAAATAGGCACTACCTTGATATATCAAGAAACTGCCTGTCATAGGCTGGCACCCTATGAAAGATGTGTGAAAACTAAAATAAGCACTAACCAGTATAAGCCCTTGTGTTACTGCTTCACAATAGCAGAACTTAAGCAATTTGGCTTTTTCATTCAGAGTCATTGTGTAAGTGAAAATGGGGACATAATTCCACTCTTTCAAATACTTACATATTATAATTTAATAACACTTCACAACTTACTCAGGATAATTTTTCCACTTAATCAAGTACTCTCTCTGTCCTCCTCGTACCCGTACATCCACCACCCTCTCTACTTCATATTCTTCTTCTTCCTCTTCTTCAACTTCAGGGGTAGGTGGGTCCTCTTTTTTGTCTTTCTTTCCCATAGCTCTGGAAAAAAATAAACCATGATTGGACTAAACTGGAGAGTCCATGAGAGACAGAAAGTAAAGGTATTATTTCTAGTTTAGCATGACTAAATTCATCTTTGATTTTAAAGGAAAAGTTTGCAGGGAATGTCTAGGCATAAATATTCAAAACTGAAGCATATATACTAGTATGTGCATCATCATTATATGAAGAATTCAGGATGAGCTGCTTTGTATTCTGTAATTGAACATTGAAATAATTAACAGTGAAATGTGATTTAGGGGAAAAATTAGTTTTTACATATTACTGGTTTAGTTTAGAAATGAAATCCACCAGTTACTGGGCACATGCTAACAAACTAACGAGATGTCTTTATCTACAAATTCAACTTTGGGCTTTTGTACTAAGGACAATGTTTTTGAAAAGTACCACCCTGAAATTTTAATAACAATCAATCTTGTAAACAACCAATTTGGGCCATGTTACCATTTTAAGATAGAGGTCACTTGGTACAAGAATAGCAAGCTTACTAGGAGTATTTAATAAAATCAAAACACCAAATCGACTAAAAGTATATCTACTTTGATCTACTCGCTGTAGGTTCCTTTTCCATGTTTCTAAAACGAGAAGAAGGTTAGAAAAGTTAGCTAATCATAGCATGTGGTAAAGAGAAGCAGAAAAGACGCACAGTAAGGTATCAAATAGTGCTCCCACAAAACATGATTGGTGTGATTTTACATGAAATATTTAATTTTTGAACCGATTAATTTTGACATGTTAGTGCCACGAAAGCTACATTCTTTCTACTATGGTCAAACACCCTGATAAGTCGAGTTTGAATGTGATGTGGTTAGATCACTCAAGGAACCAACTAAAGCTAGGAGAGTTCAATGGGGATCATCCGAATAACTAAGGAATTATCAGCACTGCATAATATCATACAAAACTACAAAATTAATAAGAATCATAGCGAGATGTAGTTTTTTGGTGGTAAGGTTGAAACTTTGTGCATTGGGAACATCATCTTAGAAAGCAGTACAACAGTGACATGCAAAAGGTGGTGAATTAGAACTGTTCTGCGGTAGATTGTATGTAACCTAACAAAGGGCAAGGATCCATGAATAACTGGCAGATTCTAGTTGTTGCTGCACTACACTCACTTGTCTGCTGTTACTTTTGACCCCACTCTTATCCAAATCCTGTGAAATCACACTTCAAATATTGATATTTGAGCAAACATTTTCTTTTTTCATTCTGAGCCATATATAATCCTTGGTTTTTGACACTCATTTAAATATCTGTACATTGGCACACACAGCATTTATATATTATACTATTATATATTGCTATATCACTTGGGGGAACTTTTACAAACTGGAGGGACATATATAAAGGTCTAGTTTCCAAACAAAAATTTGAAAGGGAAGTTGTAAAGCTTTTTTTTTTTTTTGACTGACCAAGTGATTAATTTGGCTTATCTTTTGGAATGCCAACTATGTATGAGTTGTATAAGAAACTAGTAGAAGCGTTTTATGTGGGTTTCTGGGAATTTACACTAGCTTCACAGGTAACTTTTGATGAAGTCGTGAAATCATATGAACTAGATATCTCGAATGATCCCCACTGACAGATTCTGAATTCCTGATATCAGAAACAGATAGGGTGGAAGGTAAATGGGATAGGGGTAAGTTCAAATTGATGATAAACTTTATATATACCTTCCTTTCCAATATTATTGCTATTCAGATCAAACTATGAACCTGATCAAAGGCAGTGGCGCTCGTGAATAGAGAGCAAGTCTGTTCTAGTTTTTAAAATCCAGTACGTCCAATTTTGACTCCCAGTGACACGTTGCTCAATCTGTGCTCTGTAAATGTAAGGTGAAAACATGTCAAAAGCAGAAGAGCTGCTTAATCTTATGTGCTTTCAAAATATGAAACTGACAACATTGCTGAAGACCACCTGCGCCAAAAGGCAACAATGGATCGTCAAGTTACAACTTGTACACATGTGCATCACCATTTAACTCGTGAAAACGACTTTTCAAAAAAAGGAAAAAATCATTTAAATAACGCATATATTGTTCTTAGTTAATATAAACCTAAATGTTAAACTAGAACAATATATTAAACATGCAATGTACCTGATTTCGGCGGTTCTTTCTTATTGCATACAGCATACAATGAAACACCCGCCAAAGTGGAACCCTTCGCGCTTGCGTGCACTGAGCATACGGGCACTTCACATGGTAATCTGTGCACTCGGGTCTTTCCGTAACAGTTTTATTTTAAAAAATGTAACAAATGTGGTCTAACATGTACCAAATTTCATTCACCACAAAAGACCATTTATTCTTAACAAGCTCAAGATTATTATAAGGGGATAATTACCATTATTATATTTTCATATATTACCCCGGAGATTACCGAGCCATTTGAGTCACGTGACATTTGTAAAAATCCAAAGCGTGCAAAATGCCGGAGGTAAGTGAAAGGATTTTTTACGTTCAAATCTCTGCTATATAAAGCTATGATCTTAGTAATATTTATGTTAAAGAAGTTGATTTGTGACTCAATGCATAATACATTCCACTTAAAGTCTGCAAATAAAGTATTTATTTGATAAATAGGGTTTATATTGCGACCGGCATCTTGTTCCTTATTTGTTCTTTGTCTAAGCAAGTGCGTTTTCTATAATTTTAATTTTTTGACCAGTTCTTTTGGGTTTTGACGTTGTTCGTAAATATACTCAAGCTGGAATCGAAAAATTTGTTTTGATTAAAAAATTATAAATAATGCTTTTGCACAAATAGGGATATCAGTTAATTATTTCAAACATTCACTTACTGTAAGGATTTGTGATTCGTTTACTGGATATTCTCGTTTGAAAAAAGCACCATGCAATGGGCAAGCATAGAAAGTAAAAACCGTGACTCAGCTAATAAGTTTTAGATGCCTTCTTATCTAATTATAAGATGCGCCAGTCATGGGGTTGAATTTATTTCTACAGGAATAGCACATTCCGATTTTTTTTATTGTACAATCCAATGGGTTGGTAATAATCCTTATTTTTGGACCCCTGTTGTGCTTTATTGCACTTTTCAGAATAGCCACATATTTTCCTTACACATCAGCTTTTTAGAAAACTTTTTTTATGCATATTAATGTTGTTCTCAGGACTAAATAACAGTAATGCTTATTGGCCAGACTCAAAAGGACCCTATTACCATTTCTGTCTTTTCTTAACTGAGGCCCAAATGTTGTAACATCAATTCCTTTGTTTTTGTATTTCCTAGGATTGCAGATTTGAGCAGGAGTTTTTTCGTTGTTTTGAAAACAGGTTGAACTAATGAAAAGAGTTACAACAAATCCCATCTAAGGTCCATAAAATACACAAAAGATGTAAAATGAATTTTTATATGTTTATGTCTAAAAACTTGTCTAAATTGTTACCCATTGTTCCAGAAGGATAGCGAACCAGAACAGTTCAGAAAAATTTTCATTGGTGGTTTGTCATACGAAACCAATGAAGATGGTTTAAAGAAACATTTTGAAAAATGGGGCAGAGTTGTAGATGTGGTGGTCATGAAAGACCCGCGATCTAAAAGGTGAGGTGCTTGTAGCATTAAAAAAAAATATATTTTTATCCAATGCAAATTAGCTAACAGCATGATCCTGTATGTATGCAACTCTTTCTACCAATGTTGGTATTAATGAAAAATTCCGATAAGAAGGGAATTGCTGATTGGTATAACTCTTACTTTCCAGTGTAAAAAAAGGGATGGTTTAGTGCACTCTGATATCATGTCATTCTTTTAAACTATTGGGCAATTAATTTTTCGTGTAAAATCATGCTCAAAGGCAAGTGATAAAAATGTTATGTGTGCTTGTTCATGGGTTTAAATTCATCTATTGTTGTTATGTGAAATATGCCCAAAGCTTGTTCAATATATGAATGTTAAGCTTAAATTTTACTATTCATTAACTGTTAATCAAAAAAAAAAAAAAAAAAAATGGGGGGGGGGGGGTAAGGTGCTGAAATTTCACATTTCATTTTTCAATAACATTCAATATTGTTGTACCAGGTCACGAGGTTTCGGTTTCATTACGTATGAGAAGGCAGAGCAGGTGGATGAAGCCCAAGAAGCCAGACCACATAAAATAGATGGCAGGGAAGTGGAGACCAAGAGAGCTACACCCAGAGAGGTACAAACAGCACTAATTTGAACTTATTTATGATTTATTATTTAATTGCATAATACAGTTCCATACTCAAACTGCCCTTTGAGCTTCAGCATTGTCTATTTACAGTTTGGATAATACATTCATGCCATGGGTGAACTGTGTATGTAATTATTGGTGAGAAAGTGCTTGTGGAAAAATATCAGTTTTTGTTTTACCTGTGTTATCTTGAAAGATAGCAAGTGTATGCTTGGAGTTATAAATATCAAGAAGGATAAAGGCAGTATGCCATTCATATATTTATAATTGAATTGCTACGTATCTTAAGTGTGTATGTTTAAAGTGTATGGTTTTCTTAGGATTCAGGCAAGCCAGAGGCCCAGGCAGCCTCCAAAAAGATCTTCATTGGAGGTTTGAAAGAAGAGGTGGAAGAGAAACATCTCAGAGATCATTTCTCAGAGTTTGGGAATGTTGAATCTGTGGACATCATTACAGACAAGGACACCAAAAAGAAGCGAGGGTTTGCCTTTGTCAGTTTCAATGACTATGACCCCGTGGATAAGATAGTGTGTAAGTGGGACATATTTTTATTTCTTTGAAATGAAGAAAAAGCTTCACACAAACGCAAACTTTCAAATAAATTAATAAGTGCTTGTTGAAGTGTCACAGAATTGAGTTGATGTGTTTGGATGACTGATAAAAAACATGTTTGAAAACTAAGTTCAGTTTGTAGAGATGCCTGAAACAAGGAATAGCATTTATTGTAGAGTTCATTTTTTATCCTGCTGCACTTGTTTATCTTTCAGTGAAGCGTAATCACACTATCTGTGGCAAGAGCTGTGAGGTGAAGAAAGCTCTGTCTAAACAAGAACTACAGGCTGCCAAGGAGCGTGCAATGGAACGCAACATGGGCGGCGGAGGCGGTGGCATGGGGCGTCATGGGGGACGTGGAGATTTCCGTCAGGGTGGAGGAAGGTTTGACAGAGGAGGTAATAAATTATACGTAAAAATCTTTCCAAACAAGTGAATGCAGGGCATTTTTATACTTATGTGCCTTTGGTACTTGCCAAAGTAACTTTATTTATAATGACAATCCATTATTTGACTTGTTGTTTTTATTTGGGAGCACCATATGATGAAGAGACTTGGGACGTAATCATCATACTTCAGTTGAAAAGCTGTTGATGACATCTACTTTTTTCTCTGATGATGTATCCCCAATGAAATATCAATGCAATATTGTAGATTATGCATAGATGTTAATGTTTTTAAATTTTACAATTAAGCTGGTTTTGCCAGAACAAGATTATGCTTGAAATACGTAATATGCTGTCAGATTTGTCCATTTATCTTTTGAGTAATTAAGTGGAAATAGTACTAGCTGACTTATGAAAATGTGATCAATTTTTGATTGAACATGTAGCCTCTAATATGTCTATAAGCTTTTCATTAATTTTTTTAATGTTTTTGTGTGGTTAAAGTGATACTGTTGATCAATTAAATGGAAATTTCAGTATCTGTCAAACTAAAAAAAAAATTGTAAAATTAAAAACAAGTGCCTTGACAAGTGTTTTTATGAAAAATGACACTTTTCACAATTTTTCCCCAGGTGGCCGCAACTTTGGTGGTGGCGGCGGCGGTGGAAACTTCAACAGTGGTGGCTACGGAGGTGGCGGTGGAGGATATGGTGGTGGCGGAGGTGGTTATGGAGGAGGTATGTATTGCACTAGTTCATAGGGTTGCACAAGATTTTCAGTGCATTTATATGTGTTTGTGTGTGCGCTAGATCTGTAATTGAGTAGGCAAATGGTTTTTAATATACAGTATAGTTTGTTTTGCCAATAGATTAGATTCATTGGTCTAACCCTATTATTAATCTGGCTTGGGACTTTTCTATTACTATTTAAAACTTGGTTCTTCTTCTAACAAATTAGTGCTTTCACAAAGTGGATATTTCTTTGCATGTCTTGGTATATATGGGGTTGCTCTTACTCACTGTTGTGGAATATTTGTTAACATTCTGTGGTGTGGAAGGTCTGGATGCTCACAGCTGCTATTTAGAGATAGCATTGGGTTAACATCAGGTTGCCAATGCTGGGGAACTTTGCTGATATCCTAAGTTTAGTTTTGATCTGCTGTGGTCAACCAAACTGGGGCATCTTTGACAGGCTTTGTCTAGAGTGATATGGTTTTCATTTGTGGGTATTTCACTTGTCTCTTTACTCAGGATGTATTTTTTTTTATTGTAGTTTTCAACTCTTGCTTTAAGTTTTCTGTAGCAACTGTAGTCTGTGGGGCTTTCTTTTATAAATGTGTCAGCCTTACCAGTAACAAGAGTGGATGGAATTGTATGTGATCTTTGCTTTCATGGCAGAATCTATCTAGATTTAGTGACTGTAGAATAGATTTCTAACATTAAGTCCAGACCAGTTGGAAGTGCAAAAAGTTCAGTAAGTTATCCAGCAATTTTGGTGGTCCTTTCTCACATTGTAGCCTGGTTTGATAAGAAATAGTAACCACTCCTGCAACAGCTTGTAGTTGTTTCCAGTATCTGACCTGACTCTTTCAATGTCCTTTTCACACAAAGTTTTGCCGTGTATAGACATTCCCTCCGGATTCTTGCAGGGTCTGATAGGGGCAATTGGCAAGGGGGCAGCGGCCGGAACTTTGGGGGCGGAAGTGGCGGAGGAATGATGGGAGGAGGCGGAGGAGGAATGATGGGTGGAGGAAACATGGGCGGTGGCTTCGGAGGAGGAGGCTCAGGTCAGTATGCTGTTTCTCTTTGTGTGTGTGTTAGCGTAGTGTGATTTCTTTGGTGCACATCTTCTTTTTGGCCTCCATGGTCAGGTCACTACACCTAGGTGTTATATTAGTCAGCATACTGGTAGAAAGAGCTCTTATTAGAATAGGACACAGTATCAACTTTGACAAAGTTTGTTGTGTGATTTTTACATTTTTTTTTCTATTCATCGTATATCAAATTTAATTATATCAAAATGCTTCAGAATGTGGTCAGGATATTTCCCAATTGTTGGAGGGTATAGGTGTGAAGTGGACCATTTCTTGTTAGTCATCATCATGCTGCAGGCTGAACCTAGCATGTGAAATTGGTTATTTAGGCAGTAGAGGCATTAAGTTTCAGGAGGTTGACTTAGATGTGAAGACTTTCTTTGATTAAACTGTTGGCTTTAAAATCTTAGTTGTCCATGTACAGGAATTATTCAGGATTATTTAGTCAATTCTGGTTAGCGTAGAAGCATGTGTTGTTATGGAGAGGTGAAAAACAAATTCTGATATTTTGAATTTTTGACTCTCAAAGTATTTTCGATTAAAGGTATAGCGTGCAATTTGCAATTTCATATATTTATATTTTACAGGTGGAGGTGGCAACTACGGCAGTGGAGGTGGTGGCTACGGCGGAGGTGGCGGCGGCTATGGAGGCGGCGGTGGTGGTTACGGAGGTGGCTCTGGAAGTTATGGCGGCAACCAAGGAGGTGGCTATGGCGGGGGCAACCAAGGTGGCTACCAAGGAGGTAGTCAGGGTGGCAACTATGGCGGCGGGCCAGGGGGCTATGGTGGCGGTGGCCAGAGCGGAGGATTTGGTGGAGGCGGTGGTGCCAACAACTATGGCGGTCCAGGTGGCGGCTACAGCAACCAAGGTGGGGGCTCAGGCAGTTATGGAGGTGGCAACTTTGGCAGCAGTGGAGGGCAGGGCAATTTTGGAGGTAGGTGAAAGAAAACAGTGGTTAGCTGTAGTTAGTGGGTTGGTAGTTACGAATTACATTTTGATTGACAGCGTTGGTTTGCTATAGCCAACATGGTGCTGATACTGCATGCCTTCCTTGCCTACAGTATTTGTAAGCCAGATCAATTTTCATTTACCTGCTGTTTAAGAACTTACTTGACAATTAGTTTATTGTTTGGATTACAGGTAGAGGAAACAAAACTAATAAGTTTTTTTTAAAATGTAATCAAGACAGTGTTATGTTCATTTGGACTATGACGTTTGTGTTGGCATGTTTTCTTTTAACTTTTCCAAAGTTCTGTACAGGTTGCTAAGAAAATTGTTGGTCAGCTTGTAGATGCAATCAGATTTTAGTGGTAACTGATAATGAATAGGATGCTGACCTTTGAAATAATCTTAATTCAGTATTGCCCTTGATTTTACATCACAATTCTAGAATTGGCAGAATTTGAGTTGCTGGCTTATATAAAGCCAGAGAGACCCACTTTAACTAGGACCTGTTTTGATGTGTAATTCCTCTTTGTTTCTACTACTCCTTTGTTGATGACTGCTTCAGGTGGAGGAGGCGGGCCCCAAGGTGGCTGGGGTGGAGATTACGGCAATGGCGGAGGTAGTGGCGGCGGTGGCTACGACAACTACAGTCAAGGGGGCGGCGCCATGAAATCTCAGAACTACACACAGAGAGGATCAGGTCCCTATGGCGGTATGGCATAATATCTGTTTCTTGTTAGGAAAGATTGGGATAAAATAGTCTCTCTTTGTTTCCAATGCAAGTGGTAAAGAAAGCAGTGTTACTTTCAGTTTTAAGTTTGGTTTTCCAAAGGTAATTATTGTTAAATGACAGCCAGGGAAACCTGTTATAAAAGCACACATTTCATAGTTCATGTAAATTATTAACTTAGGCGAAATGAAATGCATTTCATTTTCAGTTTTTTTTTTAATTTGATTTGATGTAAAATAAAGTGTAAGGAATGCTAGTCAAGTAATATCTCCTTGATTTGAAGGTCTGATCTTAAAACTTTCAGGTGGCTATGGCCCAGGTGGAGGTGGCGGTCAAATGGGCGGCGGATACCAGAGTGGTGGAGGTGGCTATGGCGGTGGGGGGAACTTCCGCCGCTAAGCCCTCAACTAGCTCTCTCTGACTGGTTTTGTTGGAAAGAGGTGAGTGGGGGCTCAGTGATACCTTCAAAGATTGGGAAGGACTTTTTATCTCATGGAAGATGGCATTTGTGTGAAAGGACTTCAGAACTTGCTAAGTTATTTAGATTTGAAATGAAAGTAAACTTCTCAGTTGACAATTGGCTAAATTAAGAGTAAGATTTCTTTTTATCCTGCAAATCTCTAGATATGGTAGATTTTCCAATCTCAAGATAGACTGAAGCATTTCTTTGAATAGTGACTTGTTGAGAGGAAGATTCAGAATTTTAAGACCAACTCTTGTATGTCATCAGATATTGCAGGTGTGAGTTTATGAGTAACTTTGCCCTTTGGGAATGTTTATTTAATGTACATGTTTTTATTACCTTGAATTTTAGGCAGCAAAGTGTAAATAACAAAGTAAACTCCTGGTTATGTCCAGCATTGTAGACTTTTAAGAGAAGGAACTAAGTATAGAGAAACAGCAGGGTGGAAAAAAGTGACCCATTTTTAACCTCAGCGCAACTCATCAAAATAAGGAAGCTATTGATTATCAGCAAGGGTTGTAGATAATGACCCAAACCCTAGAGACAACATAAGTTCCCACAGAGAAGGCAAGATAGCACACTTCAAGAGATTACAATAGCTACTACCAGATCCCAGATTGATTTGGAAAAGTATTCTCATCGGGACCATATTATAAGATGTGTACATAGAATAAGCAGTGAAAGCTAACTTGTGGTGTAAAGGTTTGTTGAACTGCCCTGCCTGGTTGTTTGCAAAAGAGGAGACAATATGAATAGAAATAGGATTATTTTGGTAATTTTTTAAAATAAACTGATAAGTAGATGTGACACTGCCCTATCATAAAATGATGCCGCAGAAAAAGTTTCAAAAACAATTCTCTTGCACCTGTGAATTTTAATCATAGTGACTGAACGTGGGTTCAATTTTAAAATCCGTTTTGTGAATTTACTTTTTACTTGTTTCACTATTGTGGACTCCTGATTGTATAAGAAAAAAATAAATAAATGTGTAAATATGTAAAAAAAAAAAAAAAAGCCTGTGTTAGTTAGGTCCGTAGTTTGTTGTCTTTGAAAGTTTTGTGTATGCTGTAACTTGTTGGGCAAATTGCTTGTTCTCTTTATTCTTCCTCTTTCTGGGGGATGTGCAGGTTGAAAAAAGATGCAGCTGAGATTGGAATTGCTTTAGTCTGCCAAAATTTAGAAGTTGCAAAATTAAGATAGACAACTTTTAAATTGGAAAAGAGAATCACTTGGAACATTACAGTCTTAATCTCACTTTTGAGTCATTTTGAAGTTATTTAAATATATTTATTGGTTGTTGAACAGTCTCTTTTATATTAAAAGTAGATGTGCTCAAAACATGAAAAGATCAGAGAAGAGAGGCCTTATGGAGAACTGCACAACCTTTCAACTGTCTGTCTTTACCTGTTTTATGTTTAGATGATATGAGGTGGAAGGTGTGTATTACCTGCAGTTTCAGGGGGCAGGAAGATTAATTTTTTATTATTTTTTAATTTTTTTTTCTGGGTTTAACATTAATTGGGTGATTTTTTTTTTTTTTTTTTTTTTTTTTTTTTTTTTTTTTTTTTTTTTTTTTTACAAAATAAGTCAACTAATTTTTGTCTCCCATGAAGCAGCAGTTTATATAACTGATGGTTTTTGCCATTGAAGAAATGGGGTCACTTTTCATGGTACCTTTACAAAGCAAAGAGAATGAGCGAGTATTAATTACTTGTATTGCACAAACTCAAATCTTGTGATAAAAATCAAAAGTTACATAGTGAATTGTATTGCTTGGAATACCAGTTGAAATTTAAGTAGCAAAGTGAAGTCAGCAGAGGCTAGCTAGCATGGTTCGATGACAGCTTAGCCAGTTAGCCTTGTGTATACATGATGAAGAAGGCAGCCAGGTAGACAGTTATGTACATGTTGAAGATGCAAGTTAGCCATATAGATGATGAAGAACAGGCCAGTTAGCCAGCTATCAGCTCTCCTCAGCATTACTGAAGATGTTAGTGGTTAGCATCGATGGACGCCATTGAGGGTAAGATGAGGGAGAAATATGTAGTGGTACAGTAGTCAATGAGGGGAGAGCTTTGTAAGATGAATATCAAGTATGAAACCCTGCTAGTATGATGATTGTGGGTCACTGTAAGTAGTGTGGAAGAATAAAAAAATGTTTATCCAATTATAATATTTCAAGATATTTTGAGATGTAGAATAGATATCTAGTAGTAAAACTTTCTTTTAGTAGCTAGATATCCAGTTCCAATTTCTCCTCCATATTAGTTTTCATTGCTGACCAAAACTACTTTCTACGTATTTTCTAGCTAAGTCTCACAAATTAAAATCCAGTTTTAGTGGTAACCAAAATATCACATAAATGATCAGTTTTACAGTGGCTTCACTTCCAGCTTTAAAAAAATTGAATCATTTTACTAATTAAAAATGTGTTTGAAATTTATTTTCAGACTTTTATGTTCACAAATTGTTCTTTTGGGTACTCTTCAGCTTGGACGCTTGTAGGATGAAATGGAAATGTGTTGCAGAAAATATTAAATTGTTTATAAATATTTAAGTTTTTAGATCACAGCAACAACAAAAGAAATTGTCTTTTAACCTTTTTCACCATTTTTTGCTGAAATGTAATTCATTAGGCTGTCAAAATGTGTACCACTTAGATCAAAACTAAAAGAAAACTATTGAAAATTTTATTAAAACATTCATAAGTTGACTTGAAATTTATTCCATTTTTTTCTCTTACATTTTTGATGTAGATTTTCAAAATTTCTCGCAAGTGCAAATGATGATAAATTGTCATTGATGAGACTTTCCAAATGAACTAGAATTAGCATGGCTGAAGTTTAAATATACATAATTTGTACACCATTTAATTTAGGGACCAAAATGTCTCACTAATGTGGACAGTGGTAAACTAGTGCACATTTTTTCTGAACATTAGGTACTGGTAGCACTGAGGAAAAGAATGTTCCAACCACAAGCCAGCTCCAATATGGCTGGAGGGAACGTGCAAGGCAGAAGCAGATGGGTTAGTACCACCATTTTGATAGAACTGATGTGCAGTTATATCATTGTGTATGTGCGATGTGTAAGTTAACTGTTTGGTTATATGTGGAAAAGATCGAACTTGTTAACAGGAATGAGCTCTTGCTTGTTATAGGCTTAATCTTTTTACTTATTGAACTAAATTAAAGTTATACCTTGAAAAGCTTTCTGTCACTCTGTGACCTTCATCAGTGTCTGCTACCATGAGACTCGTATCAACAGATTACACAGATGAATTTCCATCAGAATAGGAATTAGGTCTGACTGGACATATTACCTATTGTTAAATTGATTAGTAATTGTCATAACTACAAATTGGAACTTAAAATGGCTTTGGAATCTATTTAATACATTGATGCAGTAAAATTCCAGGTTGGCTGTGCTTAGAAAACTGGGTGTATCCAGTGAGGAGTTGGGGTTACCTGTTGGGATCACCTCAGAACCTACATATCAGGTACCCTTTTCCCCCTCGATAATCCTCGTGCATTAGGGATAATTATAACTAATGATGGCCCATGGTGGAAACGGCTATTCAGTAGAAAAGTTGCACATAAACACTTTTAACTAATTCCTGAAAAACGCACAGGCAGTCATCAATGTTGCTCTTCGATGTTTGTACGTTGAATTGTGACGGATTCAAAAGTTACCTTTTTGCCCAACGTACCTTTCAAACATGAAAGTCACTCGTTCTTGTCTCTATTTGCAGGTCACTTGAAAACTGGCCGTGATGCATGATTCCTCGCGGCAGCAGCGGGGTGGCACAGGAATTGAATTCAGCGTCTCAAGACCGTATCCCTGTCATGAATTATGGTGACAACATGTAGAATGATTTAGCTGGCCAGGCATGACGTTTGATTCCGGACACGCTCAATATTCACGTGTCACAGTGTCGGGTTTCATGTCTAATGTATCGATTTCACTGTCATTCAAATTATCTGAAATCCTCAGTGACACGCCTGACAAGACTGAAGTACAAACGATGAGCCTGGCAAGACTTAGGGACAAATTATTGTGTAATTGGAGTCATGAGTCACACTAAGAAATTTGAAAGTGAAGAAGACTTGAGAGAAGGTGATATAAACAAACAATGAAACATTTCCTTTGTCTTACAAAGAGATGGGACAGTCCTGATATTATCTGAAATATGTGCAAAGAAATGCTCAGGTGTGGAATTTTTTATCAGTAGGTGTATAAATAAAGAATCGTTGTGAATGGGTGTTGCCAGTTTTGCTAAATCTGTGAGATTATTAAGAACAGGTTCGTAAAAACCAACTTGTGATACCTGTACGTTACTCGTTAGACACACACTAACATGAAATGGTTTTCATTCTGTGTCGGGTTTTTACGAATGCATTTTTTTTGGCGCAATCAAACAAAACTAACCGGGGGAAAGAAAACGTGAAATACGCTATGAAGCGCATTGTAACTTATCTAAAAGCAAAGTGGTTGTTACATAATAGATATAAAAATTACTTAGATACGAAAATCAATATTATTTTGCAAAATGTCTCGTATTTACACGTTGAATTGTGACGGATTCTAAGTTAACTTTCGCTTAACGTACCTTTCCAGCATGAAAGCCCTGATTTGTCAGGAGTGTTATGAATCTAATTTGACAATCTTACACATTTTTAACCAAGAATTTAATTAATCTTAGGCTATGATGTCCATCTCTTACATTCCTTCAGGTGGCAAGAGTGATCCGTGTTAACGGTTGCTTAACACAATAGGAACCAAAGGTGGACATTTCAAGCAAAAATTAAATTTTTTCAAATTTGTTAATGATCTACTTGATGAGATCGTCACATAAAGTTATTTGAACACTTTTGAAGATAATGAAATGATAATAGTAAGATTTTTAAAAAGACTGAAGAATTGAGGTGAATAAGTGTTTTCCTATGTCAAAAGTTGACCCATTTCCCTTAAAGGACAATGTTCATGTTAAAATCCATTTCTCGAATTTTGAAGATACAGCACTCAATCTATACACTAGAGGTATGTTTTAATCGATCCCCTCCATTTAAAAATTATAAAAACAATCTATTAGTAGAAAAAAAAGCGTTTTAGTAAACCTCACCTAAATATGCAAAAATGAAGCAACAGATCTGGGTCACGTGGTACTGTGACGACAATCACGATAAAGGTCTATGAGACTCAACTGAGCTGCATGGTGCATACAGACGGAGAAGTTAAGGAAAGTTGTGTTGAACGGAGTTGAGGAATTTTCGTTATGCCTCGGTGTGTTGCCGTGGGATTCACCAAAATTCCAGCTCTCGTTCTTTGTCTGTGACGGTCTTCCGTGACTTACTTACTAACTTCGGTGACAATAGTTGCGATGCTCTAGATCATGGTCACCTCAGGTGGTTTAGATCATATCAAGAGCTGGTAGTCTTTCAGATTAACTGTCATCAGTTGGCAAACTTACTGATTGCTGATGCATTTTAAATGCATTGTAGTTGACCAAAAGCTCGTTTACAACAAACCTGTTAATTATGCACCGCTGCAATTCCCAAGCCAGGTAATAACAGGTATGAAACTCGTCTTGGTGGGCTTTCATATTTTTCAATATATCTCATTTATTTCATGGGGTTATTTTATTGGTATTTGTAAATGACGTTAAATATCAATACTTAACAATTAAGTTCAAACACGGTCGCGAACATTAATAAAAGAAATTGCTCTCAGGGTATCTTGAAGCTTCCGTGGAAGAAAACGTGTTGAGGAAAAACAGGAAAAAGAGCGTTATATTAAAGAAAAAATGGGAACTGCTATAATAAAATGGTTCGTTATCCTAATTCGTTTATGCTTTGAGGATTTGTTTCTGAAGATTATTTCATCTGAAATATTAAATAATTTAAAAGATTGATTATTTTATAACTTGAAACGCAAATTCTGCGTCAGTACGCAATTTTTTTTTTTTTTTTTTTTTTTTTTTTTTTTTTTTGCAAATTTGTAAGCTTATAACACCGTGCTATAAAGATCTACTCAAGAAAAAAAATTTGCTTGGGTAAAATTGAGTACGGAATGAACTGGAGACACTTGGCTTGTCATTAAGTTTACACGAAAATATGTCAGGTAACTTTATACTGTCTTTGAAAGAGTAAAGATTGAAAGATAATTTTAGAAAAACTTTGACGGGGGAAATACCTACAAAGAGTAATGGGCTATTTCGCCAACATCTTGTTGAAAATTTTACACTGCAATTCTATTCAAATAAGCTAAGGAACTAATTGCCAAATTAATACCCTCATCACATAACAGGGGGTATCCAGACCTGCAAAAATTGTACGCACATATTTAAAAAGATTACAAGCACATACAGCAAAATGTAGACTTACGCAAAACATGAAGGACAGCGTAATCACAGCAAATGTACCTTATATAGTAGCTTAATTTCCATTAATAATAAAATCATCATTTAAGTCAAAAATATTCTCGCGATTAAATAACTATTTTAATTTACCCAGAACGGTATATTTATTTTAAAGGCGGTTAACTGAAATATAGTTTTATGATTTGTTTGTGAAAATTGCCCATGTCACCCTGTTAGTTTGGAGGTCTAAGCTGGATCAAGTCCGTGTTAAAATTCCTATGAAGTTGTGCAGGAAAAATTCTTCCTTTCTTTCTCTAGCTCCTCGATAAACCTGGTGTTCAGATTTTATCTAGTGCCCCCAGGTCTACGGGAGCTGCGCTTTGTAACTAACGCACAGGTAGATTTTTACCTGAGATAACTGGAGTATAGGTATAGGTATAGTTTATTGCCGAATCACCTTGACATAGGCATATAACCATAGAAAGTATAACATTTGTGGTAGGTGGAGGTGGCAACCACTGTTGACATATTGGAGTACCTAAAAAAAAGCTTAGATAGAGAGTGCGTTCGATACAAGCAAGACAAATTGAATGCCATTTAACCCTCTAATTAAGAGGTAAAGGAAGTTCCAGTTAGATGGATGATTAAGATAGGACTTGTAAAGGTAACGGGCATTGTTTACCTCAGTTTAATAAAAGTATGCAAGACGGAGTGTCAGCGGTTTAATAAAATAAATTGAATTTCACAAATAACATGGACCTCATATGCAATAATCAACATTTCCCTTAACTCATTCAAATGCAGTGTTTTATACAACTTGGGATAACCATAATGAAATGCGTGTTAAAGAAATGACTAGACGGGAAATGGTTTTACACAGCTTCACGAGGATTTAGACCCCTCGGGTAAGAGATTTGAATGAGTATAAACTTTTATCAGAAGCCAGAGAAGTCATCTTACAGGTAGACAATGCAGCTCAGTTTGACAGCTAAGCACGCTCTGTTCTCCAGTGGCTCGATTGTCGTCATCGGACCACGTGACCACGTAGCTCATTAACTCACAGGCCGAGCAAATAGGACGTTTTTTAAAGCCAAAAATTTACAAAATGAGCCTTTAATTTGTGTATTTGGATAAAGATATCGTTAGTTGGGCATGTTTTCTGAAGAATATGTTCCGTTCAGGCCATTCTGACGGCATGAAGCAAACCCTTTAACTTTGCATCAGTAACCAACGGGCAATTTAGAGTTGCACGGGACTTGAAGAACGGTCTTGCTGAATACAGCCAGAATCGATCACAAGGCCCTTTCCCAACCCCTACAACCTACAGTCCTGACACCTGTTTGTGAAAACTACTTGACAATATTATCCAGTACGTATGTTCCAGTCCTTAAGTTTTATTAGTTCAAGAGCTGCAATAGGAAATATTCTCGCTCTATTGGTTGTCGTTTTTCCTGCCCTTCATTCAGACATGTATTGCAACGTTACAGGTTCATTATTCACTTTGATGAGTTTATTAATTATCAAGAAAATGATAAATAGTATACACATACAGCTGCTTTATATTGTTGTTTTGTTTGTCGTTTAAAGATTCTTTCAGTGCTTGCGGGATATCTGTACAAACAAAAAGGCATGTTCTGCTTGAATGCCGAATGACAACTAAGAGAGCAGTATGGACTCAACATTAATAGCAGGGACGGATCCAGCATTACTTGAAGGGTTATTAGAAAGGACAAGACGCGGATGCAAAGCCGCCGCCCCCCCCCCTCTATTTTAGAGGTGCCATTTGATACGGTTTATTTATTTATTTATTTATTTATTTATTTATTTATTTATTTATTTTTATTTTTATTTTATGTATTTATTTATTTTTTTTTTTTTTTTTGAAGAAGAAGAAGAAGAAGCTTATATGTGATTATGGTGATGATGTGGTAAACGTGCCTGTAAATGAAATTAATTAGGGGATTATGGGGACTTAATTGCGGAAGTTGCCCCTCTCCCAAAACCTGGGCTTCATAAAAGTTTTGATAAAGTACTTTATTTTCGAGATAGTCTGATACATACATCAATGTTTTATATTTATTCCGTCTTTGAGTAACAGCAACCAAATTCTTTAAAGTATTCCATTGATGGCCTCAGAGGAGTCTGGATTTGCTGGCATATGTAACTATAAACAGTTGAAAGTCATGTAATAAAATAATCAAATGGAATAAAATAAATGATAAAAGAAAAAGTGTCTATCAAGATATGGAAAAATAAGTTTTACCTTAGAAATATGCAGTCATTGAATTAATATATGCCGTTCTATTGACCAAAAAAAGCACTCCGAGAGCGCAGACCTCCGCCAAGGCAGCAATTTTTGATTATGATTGATTATTGATTGATTATTGATCTGGATCACCATCTGGATCATCATCTCTTCCTTGGCCCACTTCTGACAGTTCCTGAAAATTTCATCAAAATCGGTCCATAACTTTTTGAGTTATGTTGATGGCAGACAAACAGACAGACAAACAGGGGTGAAAACATAACCTTGGCCGAGGTAATAAATGTCATAATCATTACAATTATTCACTAGCTCATTTATTTATTTATTTATTTATTTATTTATTAATTTATAAAATAATTTACCTATATCTGAAGCACTTGTTTTGGTTGAAACAAGGTCTCTCTCTCCCGTGTTGACTAGAACAGATAAGTTATCAAACCATCAACCACATATTTATTAAATTCCATGTCATTTACTCTAATGGGTAAAATTCATTTGTATAAAAATATCCAAACAATCAACAGATCACTTTCTCGATAGAATTAAAGATTAGGAGGCTTTCAGCTGACGATGGACTGTTTACAAAAATGCGCGTGAAAGGCATAAAATCCATGTAAAATAAGAATAAATACTTTTTCGTTTTTTTAGTTAAAATTCAAATGTTGGCTGTCGTTCTCCCCAGGACGTTGAAATAGCCTGCACAAGTAAGAGAATCATGGCGACAACCGGTAGAAATTCGTATCACCTGTTTTTTTTTGTTTTTTTTTTTTTTTGTTTTTTTTTTGTCTAATGAGTCCATAGTGGGTGCCTGGGCGGAGGGGGGGTGGGGTGCACAATATAAAAATAGTGCTGATAAAAGAGTTCTGACCACAAATCGATCTTCACACATAGATTTTGATCCTCTCTAGGTGACCACAAGACAATGCTGTGTTCATCATGTAAGGTTGATTTTATACCACAGAAATTCACTTCCTTACAATCACCAAAAATCTCACCTAGACCCTGTCAAACAAAGGCACATTTCCAATTTAATTCTTTTCGATTCTGAAAAATTATAATCTTTGACATATTCTATTGCTAGATACAGATCTTTTCCTATACTATTTTTGGTATTTAGAGAGGGCGAACGGTGTCATTTGGTACGGCTTAGAACAATGAATCAGCTGGTCAAAATTCTAATTCAAGAGGGGACCAATGTTGTGATTTTTATCAAAAATCGAAGGGAGGGGGGGGGGGGGGGGGCAAGACCCCCCCTTAAATTCCCCCGCCCCCTAAATCCGCCACTGTTTTCCTACAGCACACTGTAATAGCTGATGACAAACACAAAACACCGCAGTGCGTCAGGAGGGCGCCAGGGAGCGATGCGCTGCAAACGACACATTACATTCACAAATGGAGGTGAAGGCTATCTAAGGAAATGTGTATTTACTCATATATAAAATGTGGTGCAAGGAAGTTGTTAGCTTCCAACCTCACTTGTTGATGTTTACAAACAAACTTGAGTTTATAGGCCTATACAACCTAAGAACAGGCCTATTTCCGCACTTAAACATTGAGAGAAGTCTAAAAAACGCATTATGACACGATCAAAAAATTTAATTGTTTAATGAAAAATGTAATTTTGACACAGGTCAAGGCGGTATTAAGTTTAATGTAGTTGTGTATCACAAACGTTATTAAGCACGCAATCGGATGATTATCAATTTACACAATTACAAGTTGTCTTAAAATTTTCACTGTGAACCTCTACGAAAAGGAACTGTAGTGGCCAACAAGATTTTCATTTCTGAAACCCTTTAACTTCTGAAGATTTTGACTGTTATGGTAACCATTTTTTTCTCGGTCTTCGCCTTATTTTTCGCTTCAAAGACAAAAGAGAGAGAGAAAATGTCCCAATAAAATTCAACCTTATAGAACACAAATAAATAGAAATGCAGTCAAAATTTTAATGGTTTGCCGATATCCATTTTCACTCACTTGAAAACCTTAGACACGCATTTTTTCAACCTATATATAATAATTATAATCGTATATCTTAGGCGTGCGATTTTCACCCAAAAGTCGTGTCGTCTGCAAAGTGCGGGGTCAGCGCAACCCTGAGGCACATTTACTATTTGTTCCTCATTCATGCAATGATTGCGTTAGTGCAGAAAATTTCTTTCTCGCCAGATGACGAGTGAAAACTTTGATAAGATTTTTTTAATCACCTTCAAGATCATCAAGTCATCAAGACCATCACCATTACAGATCTCTGATATGAACATCACTTCCGGCCCGGTCTTATATTACTTTAGGGGACTTAATTTGCATATAAGAGAATAAATGCATTTTTTTCTGATTCTGGCTCGTCTCCGATTTTTTCATTATTTTCAGAAACTAATGTCCTCTTTTGCTCAAAAATTGGAATACTTTTGATCCCAATGCACTGTTTGAAAATCATGTAATTAGAAATAACTTTTATATCACAGACGTGTATCACGTTTTCACTCTACAGCCATAAAACTCGTTAGCTGCATGGGTATAAAAGTAGGTCAATTGCCTGTATAAAATTGCCATACGATTATTGATTTTTTAGTGTGGACCGTTTTAGGGGGAAGACCGTAGTGGGAGATGTATTAAGGTGCTAGCAAAATGTTTGTGTCGCATGGGGTTACTGAAAGCAGATTATATTGCAAAGATTATATTGCAAAGAGAGTAAAAGTAGCCTACACCTCCAGCTTTACCACTGGCAATACCATGGAGGACTTTATAGATGCCACGGTCCCCCTCTATTTCATCTGACTCTCCCTAAAATTTTATGGACCGCGTTAACTGTTCAGCTCCCGGGAAGCGCGGAGCATCCAGCGTGGTGGCAGACGCAGGTGCTCTGCAGACGGCACATGCATTCACAAGAGGGGGTAAAGGTTTTGTAGGAAAATGTATTTAATTACATCCGGGAATAACGTGATAAAGGAAAGAAATATGACTTATTTGAATTTATATTGATCAAAGATACTGGTATTTCTACTCAAAATTGACAGAATAAAAAAAATGCAAATGGAGATAACCTATCTCCCCTCAGAACCATTCCAAGGCATATCCTATCCGCGAGCTTTTGACCTACTTTCTAATGGCTTTCGCACTCCTGTACACGCTGAGTTTGTGTGGTAGAAAGCGGGGCGAGGGGTGGGTGGGGGGGGGGGGGGGAGCGAATTTATACTATAGCATAATTTTTTGGCTCATGAACAGTATTACACACAGGTAGATTATTCGACCTAAGTATATGTTTTTTTTACATGTTTTATTTTATACAATAAAACATTTTATTTTAAAAGATAGACCTGAATTGAGGGCGTTGTCAACAGGGAAGAGAAGTTTTTTATCCAAGCCCACAGTTGTTGATTATGCTGGTCTGCACATTCCGTACTTCATTTAATTATAATTTTGATCTGGTTCGTTTTCTTTTGCGATGATTTAGTTAGGACAAACAGTGAACCGACGTACAATATTTAACTTCAAGCATTGGATTTGGCCGCCCCCTCCCCTTCCCTCCCTCTCTCTTTGTCTCTCCCTCCCCCCTCTCTCTCTCTCTCTCTCTCTCTGTGTGTGTGTGTGTGCGCGCGCGTGTGTATGTGTGTCTAATGTATGTGTAGGGGAGAGTGTATGTAGTTTTCACGTAGTCTTGCCATGCCTTGACAAGGTACCGATATCATTAAAAAAATAATTGTAACGCGTTTTTCATATTGGCTTCAAAATCACGGGTTTGTATTTGCTTGAAGCTGCAATTGTCGTTCAGATTTCATTTTTAACTTAAAATTATCCTTCCATTTTTTTTCTTTAATACTGAATAGTAAAATTTGTGATTTTCAGGTAACAACTGCTTTGTTATAGATAGGATTTGTTAATGATTCTCTAAATTAGTGGCAATAGGCTACTGCTAACAAGAATGTTTTGAATCCGTTCTGTAGCTTTCTCTAGCGCGATATTTTCTACGTTTAATACACTCCTATTTACGGTTTTAATATGCACTGTTTAAAGGACTGAAGTAGGGGAGACCGGGGTTAGTTGGCCCAGTTAGACACTTTTGGTCTTGTAGAGTCAACTGGGCACGAGTGAGAGTAACGAAAGTGGTTTTGAAGTAAGTACCATAAAGTAAGCTACGTATGCAACTTCACTATTTTTCAAATATAATGCCGGACGGCTCACAATTTGACGAAAAACGCTATTCAGGTTGGGGGGGGGGGGGGGGAGGGGGGGGGGTCAACTTGAGGCAGATATATTGAGGTTTCTATACGTTACGTTGTATGTGTTGTAAGAACCAAAATATCTATTAATTAAACTTGTTTTAATTAAGAATAAGCTAATAATGGTATTTTAAAAGCAGGTTTTTAATGGTTTTTAAAAACGAATAATAAATTTTCGTTTTAAAAGAAACTAACAAATTCAGTCTTAAACTGGTAATTATTTAACAAACCACTAACTTTGCCTTAACATTGGTCTATAGCTCTGTGGATTGTGGTCTATATGAGGGTCCAACTTGCCCAGAGCCAAGGGGCCAACTAGCCCCAGGTGCACAATTTTTATGGACAGACACAGATGTGTCTGTACATATTGCCATCACCTGCGTCTGTCGTCGCCGTCGTCGCCGGCGCCGTGCACTTTCAGCGTAAACACGCTAAGTGGAAGGCAGTTTTACTTTTTGGCTTTATATTTACAGAGCTGATGAATATTCATAAAACGCAGGTCAAGTTCGAAAATCAGCATGATCGGGCCATTATTGTAGAAGTTATAATGTTTTTTTGTTTTTTTTTTTTCACTTTTCAGCATATATGCAACACTGTAAACACATTTCAAGAAAAACCGATAGGCCTGTTGTCATGAAACTCACAGGAGTAATCAATCTTACTAAAATGCAGGTCAAGTTCGAAAATGGGCATGATCGGGCCAGTATTTTAGTAGTTATGCTGTTTTTTCACTTTTCAGCATATATGCAACACTGTAAACACAATATAAGAAAAACAGATTGACCAATTGTCATTAAACTCACAGGAGTGGTCAATCTTACTAACACGCAAGTCAAGTTCGAAAATCGGCTTGATCGGGCCAGTATTTTAGTAGTTATGCTGTTTTTTCACTTTTCAGCATATATGCAACACTGTAAACACAATATAAGAAAAACAGATTGGCCAATTGTCATTAAACTCACAGGAGTGGTCAATCTTACTAACACGCAGGTTGAGTTCGAAAATCAGCATAATCGGGCCATTATTTGAGAAGTTATGCTGTTTTTTTTTTTCTCATTTCCTCAGATTCAATTCTCAGGCATGTTAACAGTCTCATTATTTAACTAATAAGATACGTAAAAGTGTTTGTTTGACATTTCCTGCATCTTTACAACATTGTTAGTTGATTATGTAAAAATGATGGTAAACTTGTTATCGTGTATTGTGTAATAAAGTTTCAAAAATGGAAATAAACTCATATCATTGCAGTTTGTCAGATTCAATCATTCACTAGGTTCAGAATCTCAGAATGGAGGAAATTGGACATTTAACACTGATCTATTGATATTTTCCCCATCTCATCAATTTTCTTAGTTGATCATATAAAAATGGCAGTAAACTGTTAATTTTGTTTTATGTTAAAAAATTGTTAAAAATTGGGAAAAACATTCAGAACAGTGCTGTCTTGTTTACATTTTGGCATTTTCAAGGTGTGACTTTGAAGTTCGGTGGCCATGAAGACCTTTGCTAGTCACATTTTCTGAATATCCATGATACTAATATTTCATTATTTAAAATAGATGGTCATTATGCTGTTAAACATCATGTAATATTGCATAAAAATAGAAGAAAACACAATTTTGGGTGCTGCTGCCATGATGACCATTATGGGAAAACCGTGTTACTTATTATTATTTTTAACTTACATTTTTAGGATTGGCTTGCAGTTCAAATTAGAAAGCCAGCTCAATTGGGTTATCATTTATTATTGAATTTATGCAATTTTGTGTGAAATTTACATTTTTATCAATCTGGCATTTTCAAAGTGTGAACTTGAACTCCCATGGGCCTGAAGCCTTATGCTTGTTACACATTTTACTTACATTGGTATTACCTGTTGAGCATAATTAAAATTTGATGTTGAATTTGCAGTTAAGCATAATGTACTTTTGCATCAGAATTGACAGCAGCCTATTTTGTACATTGTTATTTTCTTCTTTTTGTCTGTACATTTGACAGCTTTGCTGCCTTGCTATATTAAAGGATTGCAGCTGTTTATGGTGCAAGAATGGACTGCGTGAAAACATTTTTCTAAAATTTCAAACAATTAGTTTTAGTTTGATGCCCTATACGTATACTTTACTCGATCAATTGCATATGAAAATAGATTTTTAATTCTCTCAAACAAAATAACTTTTAGGTGCAAAAATCGTTTATTTGGACTCACCGCTTAAGTAAAATTTTTAACGTCCGACACTTCCTTAGCATTGAAGGCTACGGCCACTTTACAAGAGTATGTGGCCAATTTTTTAAAAATCGTAGTTACTTTTTCATAAATTGACGGGGGGCCAACATACCCTGCGGTCCAACTAGCCCCGGTCTACGCTATGATGGTGATGAAGATGAACGTGCCGAGATTTAGCGTATATTCGAAATGATAATAGACAAAATAATTTTCAGATTTAATTAAAGTTCAGTTTATTTTCCATGAAAGTTGTCCGATATCTTATTGATTCATGAGCCGATATATGGGTTACAACATCTACTTTATGTCCGAGTGGCAACAGCAGCTGTTCACGATTCACTGCCAGAGACTTTGTGCTTGTCTTGCTTGTATCTGTAATAAAAATACAAGTGTAGATAACTGATAGCTATGTACGGTAATAGAAATAATAATAAGAAAAAGAAGAAGAAACGAAAACGATAGAAAACTGTCTTACGTCCTGTTCGAAACTTAAAGCACCACCGCATCACAAACAGTCACCGTTTTAAAAGGACACATACAAGTATGCGACACAAGACAAAGACGGATTGTCGAGCAGAAGTTCATAAAAATATCAAAGGCTTTAAAAAATATTATCCTTGTTTTATTGTTACGGAATCTTCAAGACGTTAACCTTTATTGCGCACTTTTAATTTCCCGTCCCTTTTGCAGTATACGTCACGTATCCTAGTAGTCTGCTTAATTGTTTATTTTTATTTTGGTCCCTGAAGAAGGCTCACAAGCCGAAAGCTCGAGCATTTTTCACCTTTCATAGTTAACCTGTATAGATGCGTTTTTAGTGTAATTTTTTTACGTAAAGATACGGAAGAGGCGTATGCAAAATATGTAGTTTTATTTATCAGCCATAACAGTTAATTATCATAAAAGAGGTCTGTTATTTGATTCTGGTTCGATGACCAATTGGTTGTGAATGAGGCCAGAGACAACCTCAAAGAGAGAGAGAGAGAGAGAGAATGAGAGAGAGGAGAAGAGCTGCAGAGAGAGAGAGAGAGAGAGAGAGAGAGATACTACACTCTACCAGAGTCACAGACAGATTTTTCATTGAATATTCACAGATAAAATGTAAAGATGTCTTTAGTAATTTTTAAAGAAAGATTATTGTTTATGATTTGAACGCAAAGGACGACCGCGTTAGTTACGTTATATAAAAGCTATCATCTGAGTCCTCAAGGGAGTCGAACTTCCAACACGGAGGTACTTTGGGTAGATCAATAATAATAATAATAATAATAATAATAACACAATGTCTCTTTTGCTCTTTCTTGAATCTTTCGATGCACACGAAAATCGTTGCATAAGTTAGCTCAGCACCTGTGCTAATCATATTTTGAAAATGCGGACTCAATTTTAAACCTGCGTTACTGTCGCTCGTAACACCACATCACGTTCGCCTTATTTTCAATTAGAAACAAACATCTCAAAAATATCTTAAATAAGGCAATAAATAACTTGCAGCTACTTTTGCGTGATGCCTGGCTTTTAAAAACTGGCAAATCCTTCGTGGCGTCTTTTTGCTGCAAATCATTAATTGTAGTTGTTTGATGCCTATGAAATTTTTTAGCCATTAATAAAAATCTTCAATTTATTTAAAAACAATGATTGTAAGTCCCATAGGGTATTTTCCTTACCCGTGAAAACCAGTTACCATTTCACGAGATGGTCGCAACGTTCTTATTAATAAGCGTCATCCGTGAAGAATCCCTTTCCGGTGACTCGTGAATGCGGGTTTTTATCACTCGTCCCTAGTGAAACGAAGTCATTATACTCGGTGATAGTTATTTTCAGCTTCGAGGGCTCGCATTTTCAAGGACATATGAATGAGCTTTTGAAATAATTTATGTGTTTTGTGATTTTATGATTTTATTTTCCGCTGTTGTGAACTTTGGTCACTCCCCCCTCCCCCTGGGAACAGTCAAATGTTTTACACGACAAAACTTCAATCTCTTGATTAGAAGGCCATATGCAAGACCTTCGTTGCCAGGCATTGTGCAAAATATACTTGAAATTGGGGTCAAAATGTAGGCTTTTTGAAAAAATAAATGCGCATCTCATATTAGCCTACTACTACTAGCACTCGCTGTCTGTAGCACAGTCTTTGGCGCAGTCTATAAGTAATGTAGGCAAAAACGACTTTAGGGTATTTCAAGCAAGTTTAGTATACTTTGAAAGTAATGTGAAGCTTCATTTGCTTATAACTTGAAATTGAGTGTTGTGTTGGCAGAGCTTAGATCCAGCAAAAGTTGAAGCAAATAATAAACAAATAAATAAAATAAAATTAATAAATAATAAAAATGGCCAAAAAAGAATATAAAATTACCTTTTTGTGTAAAACTTATATAATAAATTAATATCTAAACGAAAAATCTAAAGATATAATAACTTGGGATGCAGAGTGAAACGGAAATGTGACCGGATGTACCGAGATGTGACCGAGTATTCACTGCGGGTTTTCTTTGACCTACTTAGTCTACATAATTTGGCGGGAATATCTTACACGTTATGAAATAAGGACAAGATATGTTTGCGAGTAATCATCAAAGTTTGATCTGAAGCAGTAGGATATTCCACGATCCCTGCATCCCTTTTAATGTATACAAAGACATTCTTGATGACAGAAGGGTGAGCACTTTGTTGTAGCAATTCTGTTGGTAGGTATATATCAGAATGCTTTTGAGGTGCCACAGTAAATCATGTCCTGCTGCAGCACTGCCCCCCCCCCCCCCTCCCCAAATGTATTCTTTGTGAGTAAAGAATACATTGCAATATTGAAATATTATTTTGGGTTAATTCTTACATTTCTGATTATCAATTTCCAATAAACTTGACACTTAAAAAGGACACAAAAACTAATCAGCTTATCACAAATTTTTATTCTTGTTAATCATCACTTGTAAAAAATTTCATAAATATTGGACAAGGTTTGTCAAAATTATAAATGTTTAACTATTTTAAGTCGTGGAATTTGCCAGTGTTTTCAGTGTAATTTTCAGTTTTCTCAAATATATCGTCCGAAGAAAACACTATTCATTAGACACAGTCAAGTGATCAGCTTATCAGATTTTTATTGTTCTTAAGCATCATTTGTAAAAATATCAAAAATTTTGGACAAGATTTGTCAAAATTATTAACGTTTAACTATTTTAAGTCTTGGAATTTACCAGTCTTTTCAATGTAATTTTCATTCTTTTTTTAGTTATATTGTTCTTTTTCCAGAGTTCCCTTACCATGAAAAAGCAGGCACTGAAAGACAGGATAAAGAGCAGCACCATGTCTTATCCATGTGTACAATAACTTATATGAAGCAAGATTTTGTGCATTGTCAAGTATTGTGCTAACAGCAACCCATTCCAGAAACCCATTGTAAGGAGGAATCTGCATCTGGCATTGATAGTAAGGAGAAGTCTTGTATGGGTATATATTGTTTTCCAGAAGACAGTTATAGGTAATTTGCAACCTCTCACACAAACAAACTCAAATCACCACATTTGCTGTTTTCTTTATTGGTAGACAATACATTGCAATATTGAAATATTTTTCGGTTAATTCTCACTCTTCTGATTATCAATTTTCAATAACTTCCAAAGAAGACACTTTCTATTAGACACAGTCAATTGATCAGCTTATGACAGATTTTTATTGTTGTTAAGCATCTTCTGTACCAATTTCAGAAATATTGTACAAGATTTGACAAAATTATTAACGTTTAACTATTTTAAGTCTAGGGATTTGCCAGTCTTTTTAATGTAATTTTCAGTTTTCCCAAATATATTGTCCAAAGAAAACAATTTTTATTAGACACAGTCAACTGATCAGCTTATCACAGATTTTTATTGTTGTTAAGCATCTTTTGTACCAATTTCAAAAATGTTGGACAAGATTTGACAAAATTATTAACGTTTAACTATTTTAAGTTTTGGGATTTGCCAGTCTTTTCAATGTAATTTTCATTCTTTTTTCAGTTATATTGTTCTTTTTCCAGAGTTCCCTTACCATGAAAAAGCAGACAGTGAAAGACGGGATCAAGAGCAGCACCATGTCTTGTCCATGTGTACAATACATAATATGAAGCAAGATTTAGGGCATTGTCAAGTAGTATTGTGCTAACAGCAACCCATTCCAGAAACCCATTGTAAGGAGGAATCTGCATCTGGCATTGATAGTAGGGAGAAGTCTTGTATGGGTATATATTGGTTTCCAGATGATAGTTATAGGTAATTTGCAACCTCTCACACAAACAAACTCAAATCAGCACATTTGCTGTTTTCTTTATTGGTAAACAATACATTGCAATATTGAAATATTTTTTGGTTAATTCTCACTCTTCTGATTATCAATTTTCAATAAACTTGACATTAAAAAAAAAAACACAGATAACTGATCAGCTTATCACTGATTTTTATCATTGTTAAGCATTATTTGTGAAAATTTCAGAAATGCTGGACAAAATTATTAACGTTTAACTATTTTAAGTCATGGGATTTGCCAGTCTTTTCAATGTCATTTTCAGTTTTCCCAAATATATTGTCAAAAGAAAATACTTTTCATTAGACACAGTCAACTGATCAGATTATCACAGATTTTTATTTTTGTTAAACATCTTTTTTACCAATTTCAGAAATATTGGACAAGATTTGACAAAATTATTAACGTTTAACTATTTTAAGTCATGGAATTTGCCAGTCTTTTTAATGTAATTTTCAGTTTTCCCAAATATATTGTCCAAAGAAAATACTTTTCATTAGACACAGTCAATTGATCAGCTTATCACAGATTTTTATTGTTGTTAAGCATCATTTGTATAAATTTCAGAAACATTGGACAAGATTTGTCAAAATTATTAACATTTAACTATTTTAAGCCATGGAATTTGCCTGTCTTTTCGTTTTAATTTTAAGTTTTCCCAAATATATTTTCCAAAGAAGACACTTTCTATTAGACACAGTCAACTGATCAGCTTATCACAGATTTTTATTGTTGTTAAGCATCTTTTGTACCAATTTCAGAAATATTGGACTATATTTGACAAAATTATTAATGTTTAACTATTTTAAGTCATGGAATTTGCCAGTCTTTTTAATGTAATTTTCAGTTTTCTCAATATATTGTCCAAAGAAAATACTTTTCATTAGATACAGTCAACTGATCAGCTTATCACAGATTTTATTTGTTGTTAAGCATCTTTTGTACAAATTTCAGAAATATTGGACAAGATTTGACAAAATCATTAACGTTTAACTATTTTAAGCCATGGAATTTGCCTGTCATTTCGTTGTAATTTTGAGTTTTCCTAAATATATTTTCCAAAGAAGACACTTTCTATTAGACAGTCAACTGATCAGCTTATCACAGATTTTTAATGTTGTTAAGCATCTTTTGTACCAATTTGAAAAAGGTTGGACAAGATTTGACAAAATTATTAACGTTTAACTATTTTAAGTTTTGCAATTTGCCAGTCTTTTCAATGTGATTTTCATTATTTTTTCAGTTATATTGTTCTTTTTCCAGAGTACCCTTACCATGAAAAAGCAGACAGTGAAAGATGGGATCAAGAGCAGCACCATGTCTTGTCCATGTGTACAATACATTATGTGAAGCAAGATTTAGGGCATTGTCAAGTATTGTGCTAACAGGAACCCATTCCAGAAACCCATTGTAAGGAGGAATCTGCATCTGGCATTGATAGTAAGGAGAAGTCTTGTATGGGTATATATTGTTTTCCAGAAGACAGTTATAGGTAATTTGCAACCTCTCACACAAACAAACTCAAATCACCACATTTGCTGTTTTCTTTATTGGTAGACAATACATTGCAATATTGAAATATTTTTCGGTTAATTCTCACTCTTCTGATTATCAATTTTCAATAACTTCCAAAGAAGACACTTTCTATTAGACACAGTCAATTGATCAGCTTATGACAGATTTTTATTGTTGTTAAGCATCTTCTGTACCAATTTCAGAAATATTGTACAAGATTTGACAAAATTATTAACGTTTAACTATTTTAAGTCTAGGGATTTGCCAGTCTTTTTAATGTAATTTTCAGTTTTCCCAAATATATTGTCCAAAGAAAACAATTTTTATTAGACACAGTCAACTGATCAGCTTATCACAGATTTTTATTGTTGTTAAGCATCTTTTGTACCAATTTCAGAAATATTGTACAAGATTTGACAAAATTATTAACGTTTAACTATTTTAAGTCTAGGGATTTGCCAGTCTTTTTAATGTAATTTTGAGTTTTCCCAAATATATTGTCCAAAGAAAACAATTTTTATTAGACACAGTCAACTGATCAGCTTATCACAGATTTTTATTGTTGTTAAGCATCTTTTGTACCAATTTCAAAAATGTTGGACAAGATTTGACAAAATTATTAACGTTTAACTATTTTAAGTTTTGGGATTTGCCAGTCTTTTCAATGTAATTTTCATTCTTTTTTCAGTTATATTGTTCTTTTTCCAGAGTTCCCTTACCATGAAAAAGCAGACAGTGAAAGACGGGATCAAGAGCAGCACCATGTCTTGTCCATGTGTACAATACATAATATGAAGCAAGATTTAGTGCATTGTCAAGTAGTATTGTGCTAACAGCAACCCATTCCAGAAACCCATTGTAAGGAGGAATCTGCATCTGGCATTGATAGTAAAGAGAAGTCTTGTATGGGTATATATTGTTTTCCAGATGACAGTTATAGGTAATTTGCAACCTCTCACACAAACAAACTCAAATCAGCACATTTGCTGTTTTCTTTATTGGTAAACAATACATTGCAATATTGAAATATTTTTTGGTTAATTCTCACTCTTCTGATTATCAATTTTCAATAAACTTGACATTAAAAAAAAAACACAGATAACTGATCAGCTTATCACTGATTTTTATCATTGTTAAGCATTATTTGTGAAAATTTCAGAAATGCTGGACAAAATTATTAACGTTTAACTATTTTAAGTCATGGGATTTGCCAGTCTTTTCAATGTCATTTTCAGTTTTCCCAAATATATTGTCAAAAGAAAATACTTTTCATTAGACACAGTCAACTGATCAGATTATCACAGATTTTTATTTTTGTTAAACATCTTTTTTACCAATTTCAGAAATATTGGACAAGATTTGACAAAATTATTAACGTTTAACTATTTTAAGTCATGGAATTTGCCAGTCTTTTTAATGTAATTTTCAGTTTTCCCAAATATATTGTCCAAAGAAAATACTTTTCATTAGACACAGTCAATTGATCAGCTTATCACAGATTTTTATTGTTGTTAAGCATCATTTGTATAAATTTCAGAAACATTGGACAAGATTTGTCAAAATTATTAACATTTAACTATTTTAAGCCATGGAATTTGCCTGTCTTTTCGTTGTAATTTTAAGTTTTCCCAAATATATTTTCCAAAGAAGACACTTTCTATTAGACACAGTCAACTGATCAGCTTATCACAGATTTTTATTGTTGTTAAGCATCTTTTGTACCAATTTCAGAAATATTGGACTATATTTGACAAAATTATTAATGTTTAACTATTTTAAGTCATGGAATTTGCCAGTCTTTTTAATGTAATTTTCAGTTTTCTCAATATATTGTCCAAAGAAAATACTTTTCATTAGATACAGTCAACTGATCAGCTTATCACAGATTTTATTTGTTGTTAAGCATCTTTTGTACAAATTTCAGAAATATTGGACAAGATTTGACAAAATCATTAACGTTTAACTATTTTAAGCCATGGAATTTGCCTGTCATTTCGTTGTAATTTTGAGTTTTCCTAAATATATTTTCCAAAGAAGACACTTTCTATTAGACAGTCAACTGATCAGCTTATCACAGATTTTTAATGTTGTTAAGCATCTTTTGTACCAATTTGAAAAATGTTGGACAAGATTTGACAAAATTATTAACGTTTAACTATTTTAAGTTTTGGGATTTGCCAGTCTTTTCAATGTGATTTTCATTATTTTTTCAGTTATATTGTTCTTTTTCCAGAGTACCCTTACCATGAAAAAGCAGACAGTGAAAGATGGGATCAAGAGCAGCACCATGTCTTGTCCATGTGTACAATACATTATGTGAAGCAAGATTTAGGGCATTGTCAAGTATTGTGCTAACAGGAACCCATTCCAGAAACCCATTGTAAGGAGGAATCTGCATCTGGCATTGATAGTAAGGAGAAGTCTTGTATGGGTATATATTGTTTTCCAGAGGACAGTTATAGGTAATTTGCAACCTCGTACACAAACAATCTCAAATCACCACATTTGCTGTTTTCTTTATTGGTAAACAATATATTGCAATATTGAAATATTTTTTGGTTAATTCTCACTCTTCTGATTATCAATTTTCAATAAACTTGACATTAAAAAAAACACAGATAACTGATCAGCATATCACTGATTTTTATTGATGTTAAGCATCTTTTGTTCAAATTTCAGAAACGCTGGACAAGATTTGACAAAATTATTAACGTTTAACTATTTTAAGTCATGGGATTTGCCAGTCTTTTCAATGTAATTTTCAGTTTTCCCAAATATATTGTCCAAAGAAAATACTTTTCATTAGACACAGTCAACTGATTAGATTATCACAGATTTTAATTGTTGTTAAGCATCTTTTGTTCAAATTTCAGAAATATTGGACAAGATTTGACAAAATTATTAACGTTTAACTATTTTAAGCCATGGAATTTGCCAGTCTTTTTGTTGTAATTTTCATTTTTCCCAAATATATTGTCCAAAGAAAATACTTTTCATTAGACACAGTCAACTGATCAGCTTATCACAGATTTTTATTGTTGTTAAGCATCTTTTGTACCAATTTCAAAAATGTTGGACAAGATTTGACAAAATTATTAACGTTTAACTATTTTAAGTCTTGGGATATGTCAGTCTTTTCAATGTGATTTTCATTCTTTTTTCAGTTATATTGTTCTTTTTCCAGAGTACCCTTACCATGAAAAAGCAGACAGTGAAAGATGAGATCAAGAGCAGCACCATGTCTTGTCCATGTGTACAATACATGATATGAAGCAAGATTTAGGGCATTGTCAAGTACTATTGTGCTAACAGCAACCCATTCCAGAAACCCATTGTAAGGAGGAATCTGCATCTGGCATTGATAGTAAGGAGAAGTCTTGTATGGGTATATATTGTTTTCCAGATGACAGTTCTAGGTAATTTGCAACCTCGAACACAAACAAACTCAAATCACCAAATTTGCTGTTTTCTTTATTGGTAAACAATACATTGCAATATTGAAATATTTTTTGGTTAATTCTCACTTTTCTGATTATCAATTTTCAATAAACTTGACATTAAAAAAAACACAGATAACTGATCAGCTTATTACTGATTTTTATTGCTGTTAAGCATCATTTGTGAAAATTTCAGAAATGCTGGACAAGATTTGACAAAATTATTAACGTTTAACTATTTTCAGTCATGGTACTTGTCAGACTTTTTAATGTAATTTTCAGTTTTTCTCAATATATTGTCCGAAGAAAATACTTTTCATTGGACACAGTCAACTGATCAGCTTATCACAGATTTTTATTGTTGTTAAGCATCATTTGTACAAATTTCAGAAATATTGGACAAGATTTGACAAAATTATTAACGTTTAACTATTTTAAGTCTTGGGATTTGCCTGTCTTTTCGTTTTAATTTTGAGATTTTTCAAATATATTTTCCAAAGAAGACACTTTCTATTAGACACAGTCAACTGATCAGCTTATCACAGATTTTTATTGTTGTTAAGCATCTTTTGTACCAATTTCAGAAGTATTGGAAAAGATTTGACAAAATTATTAACGTTTAACTATTTTAAGTCTAGGGATTTGCCAGTCTTTTTAATGTAATTTTCAGTTTTCCCAAATATATTGTCCAAAGAAAATAGTTTTCATTAGACACAGTCAACTGATCAGCTCATCACAGATTTTTATTGTTGTTAAGCATGATTTGTACGAATATCAGAATTATTGGACAAGATTTGTCAAAATTATTAACATTTAACTATTTTAAGCTATGGAATTTGCCTGTCTTTTCGTTGTAATTTTGAGTTTTTCTAAATATATTTTCCAAAGAAGACACTTTTTATTATACACAGTCAACTGATCAGCTTATCACAGATTTTTATTGTTGTTAAGCATTTTTTGTACCAATTTCAAAAATGTTGGACAAGATTTGACAAAATTATTAACGTTTAACTTTTTTAACTTTTGGGATTTGCCAGTCTTTTCAATGTGATTTTCATTCTTTTTTCAGTTATATTGTTCTTTTTCCAGAGTACCCTTATCATGAAAAAGCAGACAGTGAAAGACGGGATCAAGAGCAGCACCATGTCTTGTCCATGTGTACAATACATGATATGAAGCAAGATTTAGTGCATTGTCAAGTATTGTGGTAGCAGCAACCCATTCCAGAAACCCATTGTAAGGGGGAATCTGCATCTGGCATTGATAGTAAGGAGAAGTCCTGTATGGGTATATATTGTTTTCCAGATGACAGTTCTAGGTAATTTGCAACCTCGCACACAAACAAACTCAAATCACCACATTTGCTGTTTTCTTTATTGGTAAACAATACATTGCAATATTGAAATATTTTTTGGTTAATTCTCACTCTTCTGATTATCAAATTTCAATAAACTTGACATTAAAAAAAACACAGATAACTGATCAGCTTATCACTGATTTTTATTGCTGTTAAGCATCATTTGTGAAAATTTCAGAAACACTGGACAAGATTTGACAAAATTATTAGCGTTTAACTATTTTGTCCTGGGATTTGCCAGTCTTTTCAATGTAACTTTCAATTTTCCCAAATATATTGTCCAAAGAAAATACTTCTCATTAGACACAGTCAACTGATCACCTTATCACAGATTTTTATTGTTGTTAAGCATGATTTGTACGAATATCAGAATTATTGGACAAGATTTGACATAATTATTAATGTTTAACTATTTTAAGTCTAGGGATTTGCCAGTCTTTTTAATGTCATTTTGAGTTTTCCCAAATATATTTTCCAAAGAAGACACTTTTTTTTGGCACAGTCAACTGATCAGCTTATCACAGATTTTTATTGTTGTTAAGCATCTTTTGTACCAATTTCAGAAATATTGGACAAGATTTGACAAAATTATTAACGTTTAACTTTTTTAAGTCTAGGGATTTGCCAGTCTTTTTAATGTAATTTTCAGTTTTCCCAAATATATTGTCCAAAGAAAATACTTTTCATTAGACACAGTCAACTGATCAGCTCATCACAGATTTTTATTGTTTTTAAGCATGACTTGTACGAATATCAGAAATATTGGACAAGATTTGACAAAATTATTAACGTTTAACTATTTTAAGTCTAGCCATTTGCCTGTCTTTTTGTTGTAATTTTGAGTTTTCCTAAATATATTTTCCAAAGAAGACACTTTCTATTAGACACAGTCAACTGATCAGCTTATCACAGATTTTAATTGTTGTTAAGCATCTTTTATACCAATTTCTGAAATATTGGACAAGATTTGACAAAATTATTAACGTTTAACTTTTTTAAGTCTAGGGATTTGACAGTCTTTTTAATGTAATTTTCAGTTTTCTCAAATATATTGTCCAAAGAAAATACTTTTCATTAGACACAGTCAACTGATCAGCTTATCACAGATTTTTATTGTTGTTAAGCATCTTTTGTACCAATTTCAAAAATGTTGGACAAGATTTGACAAAATTATTAACGTTAAACTATTTTTAGTTTTGGGATTTTCCAGTCTTTTCAATGTGATTTTCATTCTTTTTTCAGTTATATTGTTCTTTTTCCAGAGTACCCTTACCATGAAAAAGCAGACAGTGAAAGATGAGATCAAGAGCAGCACCATGTCTTGTCCATGTGTACAATACATGATATGAAGCAAGATTTAGGGCATTGTCAAGTACTATTGTGCTAACAGCAACCCATTCCAGAAACCCATTGTAAGGAGGAATCTGCATCTGGCATTGATAGTAAGGAGAAGTCTTGTATGGGTATATATTGTTTTCCAGATGACAGTTCTAGGTAATTTGCAACCTCGTACACAAACAAACTCCAATCACCAAATGTGCTGTTTTCTTTATTGGTAAACAATACATTGCAATATTGAAATATTTTTTGGTTAATTCTCACTTTTCTGATTATCAATTTTCAATAAACTTGACATTAAAAAAAAACACAGATAACTGATCAGCTTATTACTGATTTTTATTGCTGTTAAGCATCATTTGTGAAAATTTCAGAAACGCTGGACAAGATTTGACAAAATTATTATTGTTTAACTATTTTAAGTCATGGTATTTGTCAGTCTTTTTAATGTAATTTTCAGTTTTCTCAATATATTGTCCGAAGAAAATACTTTTCATTAGACACAGTCAACTGATCAGCTTATCACAGATTTTTATTGTTGTTAAGCATCATTTGTACAAATTTCAGAAATATTGGACAAGATTTGACAAAATTATTAACGTTTAACTATTTTAAGTCATGGAATTTGCCAGTCTTTTTAATGTCATTTTGAGTTTTCCCAAATATATTTTCCAAAGAAGAAACTTTCTATTAGACTCAGTCAACTGATCAGCTTATCACAGATTTTTATTGCTGTTAAGCATCTTTTGTACCAATTTCAGAAATATTGGACAAGATTTGACAAATTTATTAACGTTTAACTATTTTAAGTCTAGGGATTTGCCAGTCTTTTTAATATAATTTTCAGTTTTCCCAAATATATTTTCCAAAGAAAATACTTCTCATTAGACACAGTCAACTGATCAGCTTATCACAGATTTTTGTTGTTGTTAAGCATCTTTTGTACAAATTTCAGAAATATTGGACAAGATTTGACAAAATTATTAACGTTTAACTATTTTGTCCTGGGATTTGCCAGTCTTTTCAATGTAACTTTAAATTTTCCTAAATATATTGTCCAAAGAAAATACTTCTCATTAGACACAGTCAACTGATCAGCTTATCACAGATTTTTATTGTTGTTAAGCATGATTTGTACGAATATCAGAATTATTGGACAAGATTTGTCAAAATTATTAACATTTAACTATTTTAAGCCATGGAATTTGCCTGTCTTTTCGTTGTAATTTTGAGTTTTTCTAAATATATTTTCCAAAGAAGACACTTTTTATTATACACAGTCAACTGATCAGCTTATCACAGATTTTTATTGTTGTTTAGCATTTTTTGTACCAATTTCAAAAATGTTGGACAAGATTTGACAAAATTATTAACATTTAACTTTTTTAAGTTTTGGGATTTGCCAGTCTTTTCAATGTGATTTTCATTCTTTTTTCAGTTATATTGTTCTTTTTCCAGAGTACCCTTATCATGAAAAAGCAGACAGTGAAAGACGGGATCAAGAGCAGCACCATGTCTTGTCCATGTGTACAATACATGATATGAAGCAAGATTTAGTGCATTGTCAAGTATTGTGGTAGCAGCAACCCATTCCAGAAACCCATTGTAAGGAGGAATCTGCATCTGGCATTGATAGTAAGGAGAAGTCCTGTATGGGTATATATTGTTTTCCAGATGACAGTTCTAGGTAATTTGCAACCTCGTACACAAACAAACTCAAATCACCACATTTGCTGTTTTCTTTATTGGTAAACAATACATTGCAATATTGAAATATTTTTTGGTTAATTCTCACTCTTCTGATTATCAAATTTCAATAAACTTGACATTAAAAAAAACACAGATAACTGATCAGCTTATCACTGATTTTTATTGCTGTTAAGCATCATTTGTGAAAATTTCAGAAATGCTGGACAAGATTTGACAAAATTATTAACGTTTAACTATTTTAAGTCATGGTACTTGTCAGACTTTTTAATGTAATTTTCAGTTTTTCTCAATATATTGTCCGAAGAAGAAACTTTCTATTAGACACAGTCAACTGATCAGCTTATCACAGATTTTTATTGTTGTTAAGCATGATTTGTACAAATTTCAGAAATATTGGACAAGATTTGACAAAATTATTAACGTTTAACTATTTTAAGTCTTGGGATTTGCCTGTCTTTTCATTTTAATTTTGAGATTTTTCAAATATATTTTCCAAAGAAGACACTTTCTATTGGACACAGTCAACTGATCAGCTTATCACAGATTTTTATTGTTGTTAAGCATCTTTTGTACCAATTTCAGAAGTATTGGACAAGATTTGACAAAATTATTAACGTTTAACTATTTTAAGTCTAGGGATTTGCCAGTCTTTTTAATGTAATTTTCAGTTTTCCCAAATATATTGTCCTAAGAAAATACTTTTCATTAGACACAGTCAACTGATCAGCTCATCACAGATTTTTATTGTTGTTAAGCATGATTTGTACGAATATCAGAAATATTGGAGAAGATTTGACAAAATTATTAACGTTTAACTATTTTAAGTCTAGGCATTTGCCTGTCTTTTTGTTGTAATTTTGAGTTTTTCTAAATATATTTTCCAAAGAAGACACTTTTTATTAGACACAGTCAACTGATCAGCTTATCACAGATTTTAATTGTTGTTAAGCATCTTTTATACCAATTTCTGAAATATTGGACAAGATTTGACAAAATTATTAACGTTTAACTTTTTTAAGTCTAGGGATTTGACAGTCTTTTTAATGTAATTTTCAGTTTTCTCAATATATTGTCCAAAGAAAATACTTTTCATTAGATACAGTCAACTGATCAGCTTATCACAGATTTTATTTGTTGTTAAGCATCTTTTGTACAAATTTCAGAAATATTGGACAAGATTTGACAAAATCATTAACGTTTAACTATTTTAAGCCATGGAATTTGCCTGTCTTTTCGTTGTAATTTTAAGTTTTCCCAAATATATTTTCCAAAGAAGACACTTTCTATTAGACACAGTCAACTGATCAGCTTATCACAGATTTTTATTGTTGTTAAGCATCTTTTGTACCAATTTCAGAAATATTGGACTATATTTGACAAAATTATTAATGTTTAACTATTTTAAGTCATGGAATTTGCCAGTCTTTTTAATGTAATTTTCAGTTTTCTCAATATATTGTCCAAAGAAAATACTTCTCATTAGACACAGTCAACTGATCAGCTTATCACAGATTTTTATTGTTGTTAAGCATGATTTGTACAAATATCAGAATTATTGGACAAGATTTGTCAAAATTATTAACATTTAACTATTTTAAGCCATGGAATTTGCCTGTCTTTTCGTTGTAATTTTGAGTTTTTCTAAATATATTTTCCAAAGAAGACACTTTTTATTATACACAGTCGACTGATCAGCTTATCACAGATTTTTATTGTTGTTTAGCATTTTTTGTACCAATTTCAAAAATGTTGGACAAGATTTGACAAAATTATTAACATTTAACTTTTTTAAGTTTTGGGATTTGCCAGTCTTTTCAATGTGATTTTCATTCTTTTTTCAGTTATATTGTTCTTTTTCCAGAGTACCCTTATCATGAAAAAGCAGACAGTGAAAGACGGGATCAAGAGCAGCACCATGTCTTGTCCATGTGTACAATACATGATATGAAGCAAGATTTAGTGCATTGTCAAGTATTGTGGTAGCAGCAACCCATTCCAGAAACCCATTGTAAGGAGGAATCTGCATCTGGCATTGATAGTAAGGAGAAGTCCTGTATGGGTATATATTGTTTTCCAGATGACAGTTCTAGGTAATTTGCAACCTCGTACACAAACAAACTCAAATCACCACATTTGCTGTTTTCTTTATTGGTAAACAATACATTGCAATATTGAAATATTTTTTGGTTAATTCTCACTCTTCTGATTATCAAATTTCAATAAACTTGACATTAAAAAAAACACAGATAACTGATCAGCTTATCACTGATTTTTATTGCTGTTAAGCATCATTTGTGAAAATTTCAGAAATGCTGGACAAGATTTGACAAAATTATTAACGTTTAACTATTTTAAGTCATGGTACTTGTCAGACTTTTTAATGTAATTTTCAGTTTTTCTCAATATATTGTCCGAAGAAGAAACTTTCTATTAGACACAGTCAACTGATCAGCTTATCACAGATTTTTATTGTTGTTAAGCATGATTTGTACAAATTTCAGAAATATTGGACAAGATTTGACAAAATTATTAACGTTTAACTATTTTAAGTCTTGGGATTTGCCTGTCTTTTCATTTTAATTTTGAGATTTTTCAAATATATTTTCCAAAGAAGACACTTTCTATTGGACACAGTCAACTGATCAGCTTATCACAGATTTTTATTGTTGTTAAGCATCTTTTGTACCAATTTCAGAAGTATTGGACAAGATTTGACAAAATTATTAACGTTTAACTATTTTAAGTCTAGGGATTTGCCAGTCTTTTTAATGTAATTTTCAGTTTTCCCAAATATATTGTCCTAAGAAAATACTTTTCATTAGACACAGTCAACTGATCAGCTCATCACAGATTTTTATTGTTGTTAAGCATGATTTGTACGAATATCAGAATTATTGGACAAGATTTGTCAAAATTATTAACATTTAACTATTTTAAGCTATGGAATTTGCCTGTCTTTTCGTTGTAATTTTGAGTTTTTCTAAATATATTTTCCAAAGAAGACACTTTTTATTATACACAGTCAACTGATCAGCTTATCACAGATTTTTATTGTTGTTAAGCATTTTTTGTACCAATTTCAAAAATGTTGGACAAGATTTGACAAAATTATTAACGTTTACCTTTTTTAAGTTTTGGGATTTGCCAGTCTTTTCAATGTGATTTTCATTCTTTTTTCAGTTATATTGTTCTTTTTCCAGAGTACCCTTATCATGAAAAAGCAGACAGTGAAAGACGGAATCAAGAGCAGCACCATGTCTTGTCCATGTGTACAATACATGATATGAAGCAAGATTTAGTGCATTGTCAAGTATTGTGGTAGCAGCAACCCATTCCAGAAACCCATTGTAAGGGGGAATCTGCATCTGGCATTGATAGTAAGGAGAAGTCCTGTATGGGTATATATTGTTTTCCAGATGACAGTTCTAGGTAATTTGCAACCTCGCACACAAACAAACTCAAATCACCACATTTGCTGTTTTCTTTATTGGTAAACAATACATTGCAATATTGAAATATTTTTTGGTTAATTCTCACTCTTCTGATTATCAAATTTCAATAAACTTGACATTAAAAAAAACACAGATAACTGATCAGCTTATCACTGATTTTTATTGCTGTTAAGCATCATTTGTGAAAATTTCAGAAACACTGGACAAGATTTGACAAAATTATTAGCGTTTAACTATTTTGTCCTGGGATTTGCCAGTCTTTTCAATGTAACTTTCAATTTTCCCAAATATATTGTCCAAAGAAAATACTTCTCATTAGACACAGTCAACTGATCACCTTATCACAGATTTTTATTGTTGTTAAGCATGATTTGTACGAATATCAGAATTATTGGACAAGGTTTGACATAATTATTAATGTTTAACTATTTTAAGTCTAGGGATTTGCCAGTCTTTTTAATGTCATTTTGAGTTTTCCCAAATATATTTTCCAAAGAAGACACTTTTTTTTGGCACAGTCAACTGATCAGCTTATCACAGATTTTTATTGTTGTTAAGCATCTTTTGTACCAATTTCAGAAATATTGGACAAGATTTGACAAAATTATTAACGTTTAACTTTTTTAAGTCTAGGGATTTGACAGTCTTTTTAATGTAATTTTCAGTTTTCTCAAATATATTGTCCAAAGAAAATACTTTTCATTAGACACAGTCAACTGATCAGCTTATCACAGATTTTTATTGTTGTTAAGCATCTTTTGTACCAATTTCAAAAATGTTGGACAAGATTTGACAAAATTATTAACGTTAAACTATTTTTAGTTTTGGGATTTTCCAGTCTTTTCAATGTGATTTTCATCCTTTTTTCAGTTATATTGTTCTTTTTCCAGAGTACCCTTACCATGAAAAAGCAGACAGTGAAAGATGAGATCAAGAGCAGCACCATGTCTTGTCCATGTGTACAATACATGATATGAAGCAAGATTTAGGGCATTGTCAAGTACTATTGTGCTAACAGCAACCCATTCCAGAAACCCATTGTAAGGAGGAATCTGCATCTGGCATTGATAGTAAGGAGAAGTCTTGTATGGGTATATATTGTTTTCCAGATGACAGTTCTAGGTAATTTGCAACCTCGTACACAAACAAACTCCAATCACCAAATGTGCTGTTTTCTTTATTGGTAAACAATACATTGCAATATTGAAATATTTTTTGGTTAATTCTCACTTTTCTGATTATCAATTTTCAATAAACTTGACATTAAAAAAAAACACAGATAACTGATCAGCTTATTACTGATTTTTATTGCTGTTAAGCATCATTTGTGAAAATTTCAGAAACGCTGGACAAGATTTGACAAAATTATTATTGTTTAACTATTTTAAGTCATGGTATTTGTCAGTCTTTTTAATGTAATTTTCAGTTTTCTCAATATATTGTCCGAAGAAAATACTTTTCATTAGACACAGTCAACTGATCAGCTTATCACAGATTTTTATTGTTGTTAAGCATCATTTGTACAAATTTCAGAAATATTGGACAAGATTTGACAAAATTATTAACGTTTAACTATTTAAAGTCATGGAATTTGCCAGTCTTTTTAATGTAATTTTCAGTTTTCCCAAATATATTGTCCAAAGAAAATACTTTTCATTAGACACAGTCAACTGATCAGCTCATCACAGATTTTTATTGTTGTTAAGCATGACTTGTACGAATATCAGAAATATTGGACAAGATTTGACAAAATTATTAATGTTTAACTATTTTAAGTCTAGGGATTTGCCAGTCTTTTTAATGTCATTTTGAGTTTTCCCAAATATATTTTCCAAAGAAGAAACTTTCTATTAGACACAGTCAACTGATCAGCTTATCACAGATTTTTATTGCTGTTCAGCATCTTTTGTACCAATTTCAGAAATATTGGACAAGATTTGACAAATTTATTAACGTTTAACTATTTTAAGTCTAGGGATTTGCCATTCTTTTTAATATAATTTTCAGTTTTCCCAAATATATTTTCCAAAGAAAATACTTCTCATTAGACACAGTCAACTGATCAGCTTATCACAGATTTTTGTTGTTGTTAAGCATCTTTTGTACAAATTTCAGAAATATTGGACAAGATTTGACAAAATTATTAACGTTTAACTATTTTGTCCTGGGATTTGCCAGTCTTTTCAATGTAACTTTAAATTTTCCTAAATATATTGTCCAAAGAAAATACTTCTCATTAGACACAGTCAACTGATCAGCTTATCACAGATTTTTATTGTTGTTAAGCATGATTTGTACAAATATCAGAATTATTGGACAAGATTTGTCAAAATTATTAACATTTAACTATTTTAAGCCATGGAATTTGCCTGTCTTTTCGTTGTAATTTTGAGTTTTTCTAAATATATTTTCCAAAGAAGACACTTTTTATTATACACAGTCGACTGATCAGCTTATCACAGATTTTTATTGTTGTTTAGCATTTTTTGTACCAATTTCAAAAATGTTGGACAAGATTTGACAAAATTATTAACATTTAACTTTTTTAAGTTTTGGGATTTGCCAGTCTTTTCAATGTGATTTTCATTCTTTTTTCAGTTATATTGTTCTTTTTCCAGAGTACCCTTATCATGAAAAAGCAGACAGTGAAAGACGGGATCAAGAGCAGCACCATGTCTTGTCCATGTGTACAATACATGATATGAAGCAAGATTTAGTGCATTGTCAAGTATTGTGGTAGCAGCAACCCATTCCAGAAACCCATTGTAAGGAGGAATCTGCATCTGGCATTGATAGTAAGGAGAAGTCCTGTATGGGTATATATTGTTTTCCAGATGACAGTTCTAGGTAATTTGCAACCTCGTACACAAACAAACTCAAATCACCACATTTGCTGTTTTCTTTATTGGTAAACAATACATTGCAATATTGAAATATTTTTTGGTTAATTCTCACTCTTCTGATTATCAAATTTCAATAAACTTGACATTAAAAAAAAACACAGATAACTGATCAGCTTATCACTGATTTTTATTGCTGTTAAGCATCATTTGTGAAAATTTCAGAAATGCTGGACAAGATTTGACAAAATTATTAACGTTTAACTATTTTAAGTCATGGTACTTGTTAGACTTTTTAATGTAATTTTCAGTTTTTCTCAATATATTGTCCGAAGAAAATACTTTTCATTGGACACAGTCAACTGATCAGCTTATCACAGATTTTTATTGTTGTTAAGCATCATTTGTACAAATTTCAGAAATATTGGACAAGATTTGACAAAATTATTAATGTTTAACTATTTTAAGTCTAGGGTTTGGCAGTCTTTTTAATGTCATTTTGAGTTTTCCCAAATATATTTTCCAAAGAAGAAACTTTCTATTAGACACAGTCAACTGATCAGCTTATCACAGATTTTTATTGTTGTTAAGGCCACACTTTTTTAATTTTATGGATGACATCCTGCGCGCGCACCGATTTTCGCCCGTTATCCGAAAAAAAAAAAAAATCCCCCCCCCCCAGCCCCCAACGAAGTCGGTTGGCGCAAACGTCGTTATTGAATTTGCCAGGAAATTAGCTTTCTGCGCATGCGTATTATCGCCATGTGGAAATGTGGCCGCTTTGCCGTCAAATTCATCTCTAGGATAACTTTCAAATTACACGACAATTAAAGTCATAAAGAGAACGGGTGCCGTCGTTTTGGATTGGTATGCCATTGATATTGGACATGGAGATATCACCTTTTTACAATTGTGCGAAAGGCTGGCGGCCGCCAGCGATTATCGCCCGAAAAATTTCAGTGACATTCTGTACAAAGCAGCACATAGTCTACCAGGTTTTCTGTAGCGAAAAAAGGGTCGACAAGGGCGTCGAGGTATTTGGTGGGCTGAAGGTCGGACAGGCCACCTGACAGTTTGGCCGTGTGAGTCAAAGTAGACAAAATGGCATCGTCCGAAATGACCTTTGATAGATTTGGTAGTATTAAGCATATCTTTGCATCATTTTTTTAAACATTTCTGTGAAGTGTTTAAAATGCTTTAATATTCTGAGAATACGAATAAAGACACACTGTTTGTTTGATATTTGTTTTATTGATTGCTACACCAACAAAATGCATGAAATAACCTTAATAGATTTTGTAATAAAAAGTATATCTATTCATGACTTTTTTTTACATTTCTACGAAGTATTCACAATGCTTTAATATTTTGAGAGCATGGATAAAGACATATTGTTAGTTTGATACGTGTTTCTGTGGTAAAATTTGTGTTTCCAGCTGTGTACTGACAGCATTCCTTTACTTAAGCAGTATTTTTTTTTTTTTTTGGACCATTTTTTTTTTTTCGCCCTCTCGCACCGATTTTGGGGTACCCAGAGGATGTCATCCATAAAAATAAAAAAGTGTGGCCTAATGTTTAACTATTTTAAGTCTAGGGATTTGCCAGTCTTTTTAATGTCATTTTGAGTTTTCCCAAATATATTTTCCAAAGAAGACACTTTTTTTTGGCACAGTCAACTGATCAGCTTATCACAGATTTTTATTGTTGTTTAGCATTTTTTGTACCAATTTCAAAAATGTTGGACAAGATTTGACAAAATTATTAACGTTTAACTATTTTAAGTCTAGGCAAGTCTTGGACAAGATTTGACAAAATTATTAACGTTTAACTATTTTAAGTCTAGGCATTTGCCAGTCTTTTTAATGTCATTTTGAGTTTTCCCAAATATATTTTCCAAAGAAGACACTTTTTTTTTGACACAGTCAACTGATCAGCTTATCACAGATTTTTATTGTTGTTAAGCATCATTTGTACAAATTTCAGAAATATTGGACAAGATTTGACAAAATTATTAATGTTTAACTATTTTAAGTCTAGGGATTTGCCAGTCTTTTTAATGTCATTTTGAGTTTTCCCAAATATATTTTCCAAAGAAGAAACTTTCTATTAGACACAGTCAACTGATCAGCTTATCACAGATTTTTATTGCTGTTAAGCATCTTTTGTACCAATTTCAGAAATATTGGACAAGATTTGACAAAATTATTAACGTTTAACTATTTTGTCCTGGGATTTGCCAGTCTTTTCAATGTAACTTTCAATTTTCCCAAATATATTGTCCAAAGAAAATACTTCTCATTAGACACAGTCAACTGATCAGCTTATCACAGATTTTTATTGTTGTTAAGCATCATTTGTACAAATTTCAGAAATATTGGACAAGATTTGACAAAATTATTAACGTTTAACTATTTTGTCCTGGGATTTGCCAGTCTTTTCAATGTAACTTTCAATTTTCCCAAATATATTGTCCAAAGAAAATACTTCTCATTAGACACAGTCAACTGATCAGCTTATCACAGATTTTTATTGTTGTTAAGCATGATTTGTACGAATATCAGAATTATTGGACAAGATTTGTCAAAATTATTAACATTTAACTATTTTAAGCCATGGAATTTGCCTGTCTTTTTGTTGTAATTTTGAGTTTTCCTAAATATATTTTCCAAAGAAGACACTTTCTATTATACACAGTCAACTGATCAGCTTATCACAGATTTTAATTGTTGTTAAGCATCTTTTATACCAATTTCGGAAATATTGGACAAGATTTGACAAAATTATTAACGTTTAACTTTTTTAAGTCTAGGGATTTGACAGTCTTTTTAATGTAATTTTCAGTTTTCTCAAATATATTGTCCAAAGAAAATACTTTTCATTAGACACAGTCAACTGATCAGCTTATCACAGATTTTTATTGTTGTTAAGCATCTTTTGTACCAATTTCAAAAATGTTGGACAAGATTTGACAAAATTATTAACGTTAAACTATTTTTAGTTTTGGGATTTTCCAGTCTTTTCAATGTGATTTTCATCCTTTTTTCAGTTATATTGTTCTTTTTCCAGAGTACCCTTACCATGAAAAAGCAGACAGTGAAAGATGAGATCAAGAGCAGCACCATGTCTTGTCCATGTGTACAATACATGATATGAAGCAAGATTTAGGGCATTGTCAAGTACTATTGTGCTAACAGCAACCCATTCCAGAAACCCATTGTAAGGAGGAATCTGCATCTGGCATTGATAGTAAGGAGAAGTCTTGTATGGGTATATATTGTTTTCCAGATGACAGTTCTAGGTAATTTGCAACCTCGTACACAAACAAACTCCAATCACCAAATGTGCTGTTTTCTTTATTGGTAAACAATACATTGCAATATTGAAATATTTTTTGGTTAATTCTCACTTTTCTGATTATCAATTTTCAATAAACTTGACATTAAAAAAAAACACAGATAACTGATCAGCTTATTACTGATTTTTATTGCTGTTAAGCATCATTTGTGAAAATTTCAGAAACGCTGGACAGGATTTGACAAAATTATTATTGTTTAACTATTTTAAGTCATGGTATTTGTCAGTCTTTTTAATGTAATTTTCAGTTTTCTCAATATATTGTCCGAAGAAAATACTTTTCATTAGACACAGTCAACTGATCAGCTTATCACAGATTTTTATTGTTGTTAAGCATCATTTGTACAAATTTCAGAAATATTGGACAAGATTTGACAAAATTATTAACGTTTAACTATTTAAAGTCATGGAATTTGCCAGTCTTTTTAATGTAATTTTCAGTTTTCCCAAATATATTGTCCAAAGAAAATACTTTTCATTAGACACAGTCAACTGATCAGCTCATCACAGATTTTTATTGTTGTTAAGCATGACTTGTACGAATATCAGAAATATTGGACAAGATTTGACAAAATTATTAATGTTTAACTATTTTAAGTCTAGGGATTTGCCAGTCTTTTTAATGTCATTTTGAGTTTTCCCAAATATATTTTCCAAAGAAGAAAATTTCTATTAGACACAGTCAACTGATCAGCTTATCACAGATTTTTATTGCTGTTAAGCATCTTTTGTACCAATTTCAGAAATATTGGACAAGATTTGACAAATTTATTAACGTTTAACTATTTTAAGTCTAGGGATTTGCCATTCTTTTTAATATAATTTTCAGTTTTCCCAAATATATTTTCCAAAGAAAATACTTCTCATTAGACACAGTCAACTGATCAGCTTATCACAGATTTTTGTTGTTGTTAAGCATCTTTTGTACAAATTTCAGAAATATTGGACAAGATTTGACAAAATTATTAACGTTTAACTATTTTGTCCTGGGATTTGCCAGTCTTTTCAATGTAACTTTAAATTTTCCTAAATATATTGTCCAAAGAAAATACTTCTCATTAGACACAGTCAACTGATCAGCTTATCACAGATTTTTATTGTTGTTAAGCATGATTTGTACGAATATCAGAATTATTGGACAAGATTTGTCAAAATTATTAACATTTAACTATTTTAAGCCATGGAATTTGCCTGTCTTTTCGTTGTAATTTTGAGTTTTTCTAAATATATTTTCCAAAGAAGACACTTTTTATTATACACAGTCGACTGATCAGCTTATCACAGATTTTTATTGTTGTTTAGCATTTTTTGTACCAATTTCAAAAATGTTGGACAAGATTTGACAAAATTATTAACATTTAACTTTTTTAAGTTTTGGGATTTGCCAGTCTTTTCAATGTGATTTTCATTCTTTTTTCAGTTATATTGTTCTTTTTCCAGAGTACCCTTATCATGAAAAAGCAGACAGTGAAAGACGGGATCAAGAGCAGCACCATGTCTTGTCCATGTGTACAATACATGATATGAAGCAAGATTTAGTGCATTGTCAAGTATTGTGGTAGCAGCAACCCATTCCAGAAACCCATTGTAAGGAGGAATCTGCATCTGGCATTGATAGTAAGGAGAAGTCCTGTATGGGTATATATTGTTTTCCAGATGACAGTTCTAGGTAATTTGCAACCTCGTACACAAACAAACTCAAATCACCACATTTGCTGTTTTCTTTATTGGTAAACAATACATTGCAATATTGAAATATTTTTTGGTTAATTCTCACTCTTCTGATTATCAAATTTCAATAAACTTGACATTAAAAAAAAACACAGATAACTGATCAGCTTATCACTGATTTTTATTGCTGTTAAGCATCATTTGTGAAAATTTCAGAAATGCTGGACAAGATTTGACAAAATTATTAACGTTTAACTATTTTAAGTCATGGTACTTGTTAGACTTTTTAATGTAATTTTCAGTTTTTCTCAATATATTGTCCGAAGAAAATACTTTTCATTGGACACAGTCAACTGATCAGCTTATCACAGATTTTTATTGTTGTTAAGCATCATTTGTACAAATTTCAGAAATATTGGACAAGATTTGACAAAATTATTAACGTTTAACTATTTTAAGTCTTGGGATTTGCCTGTCTTTTCGTTTTAATTTTGAGATTTTTCAAATATATTTTCCAAAGAAGACACTTTCTATTAGACACAGTCAACTGATCAGCTTATCACAGATTTTTATTGTTGTTAAGCATCTTTTGTACCAATTTCAGAAGTATTTGACAAGATTTGACAAAATTATTAACGTTTAACTATTTTAAGTCTAGGGATTTGCCAGTCTTTTTAATGTAATTTTCAGTTTTCCCAAATATATTGTCCTAAGAAAATACTTTTCATTAGACACAGTCAACTGATCAGCTCATCACAGATTTTTATTGTTGTTAAGCATGATTTGTACGAATATCAGAATTATTGGACAAGATTTGTCAAAATTATTAACATTTAACTATTTTAAGCTATGGAATTTGCCTGTCTTTTCGTTGTAATTTTGAGTTTTTCTAAATATATTTTCCAAAGAAGACACTTTTTATTATACACAGTCAACTGATCAGCTTATCACAGATTTTTATTGTTGTTAAGCATTTTTTGTACCAATTTCAAAAATGTTGGACAAGATTTGACAAAATTATTAACGTTTAACTTTTTTAAGTTTTGGGATTTGCCAGTCTTTTCAATGTGATTTTCATTCTTTTTTCAGTTATATTGTTCTTTTTCCAGAGTACCCTTATCATGAAAAAGCAGACAGTGAAAGACGGGATCAAGAGCAGCACCATGTCTTGTCCATGTGTACAATACATGATATGAAGCAAGATTTAGTGCATTGTCAAGTATTGTGGTAGCAGCAACCCATTCCAGAAACCCATTGTAAGGAGGAATCTGCATCTGGCATTGATAGTAAGGAGAAGTCCTGTATGGGTATATATTGTTTTCCAGATGACAGTTCTAGGTAATTTGCAACCTCGTACACAAACAATCTCAAATCACCACATTTGCTGTTTTCTTTATTGGTAAACAATACATTGCAATATTGAAATATTTTTTGGTTAATTCTCACTCTTATGATTATCAATTTTCAATAAACTTGACACTAAAAAAAACACAGATAACTGATCAGCTTATCACAGATTTTTGTTGTTGTTAAGCATCATTTGTGAAAATTTCACAAACGCTGGACAAGATTTAAAAAAATTATTAACGTTTAACTTTTTTAAGTCATGGAATTTGCCATTCTTTTTAATGTAATTTTCAGTTTTCTCAATATATTGTCCGAAGAAAATACTTTTCATTAGACACAGTCAACTGATCAGCTTATCACAGATTTTTATTGTTGTTAAGCATCATTTGTACAAATTTCAGAAATATTGGACAAGATTTGACAAAATTATTAATGTTTAACTATTTTAAGTCTAGGGTTTGGCAGTCTTTTTAATGTCATTTTGAGTTTTCCCAAATATATTTTCCAAAGAAGAAACTTTCTATTAGACACAGTCAACTGATCAGCTTATCACAGATTTTTATTGTTGTTAAGGCCACACTTTTTTAATTTTATGGATGACATCCTGCGCGCGCACCGATTTTCGCCCGTTATCCGAAAAAAAAAAAAAATCCCCCCCCCCCAGCCCCCAACGAAGTCGGTTGGCGCAAACGTCGTTATTGAATTTGCCAGGAAATTAGCTTTCTGCGCATGCGTATTATCGCCATGTGGAAATGTGGCCGCTTTGCCGTCAAATTCATCTCTAGGATAACTTTCAAATTACACGACAATTAAAGTCATAAAGAGAACGGGTGCCGTCGTTTTGGATTGGTATGCCATTGATATTGGACATGGAGATATCACCTTTTTACAATTGTGCGAAAGGCTGGCGGCCGCCAGCGATTATCGCCCGAAAAATTTCAGTGACATTCTGTACAAAGCAGCACATAGTCTACCAGGTTTTCTGTAGCGAAAAAAGGGTCGACAAGGGCGTCGAGGTATTTGGTGGGCTGAAGGTCGGACAGGCCACCTGACAGTTTGGCCGTGTGAGTCAAAGTAGACAAAATGGCATCGTCCGAAATGACCTTTGATAGATTTGGTAGTATTAAGCATATCTTTGCATCATTTTTTTAAACATTTCTGTGAAGTGTTTAAAATGCTTTAATATTCTGAGAATACGAATAAAGACACACTGTTTGTTTGATATTTGTTTTATTGATTGCTACACCAACAAAATGCATGAAATAACCTTAATAGATTTTGTAATAAAAAGTATATCTATTCATGACTTTTTTTTACATTTCTACGAAGTATTCACAATGCTTTAATATTTTGAGAGCATGGATAAAGACATATTGTTAGTTTGATACGTGTTTCTGTGGTAAAATTTGTGTTTCCAGCTGTGTACTGACAGCATTCCTTTACTTAAGCAGTATTTTTTTTTTTTTTTTGGACCATTTTTTTTTTTTTCGCCCTCTCGCACCGATTTTGGGGTACCCAGAGGATGTCATCCATAAAAATAAAAAAGTGTGGCCTAATGTTTAACTATTTTAAGTCTAGGGATTTGCCAGTCTTTTTAATGTCATTTTGAGTTTTCCCAAATATATTTTCCAAAGAAGACACTTTTTTTTGGCACAGTCAACTGATCAGCTTATCACAGATTTTTATTGTTGTTTAGCATTTTTTGTACCAATTTCAAAAATGTTGGACAAGATTTGACAAAATTATTAACGTTTAACTATTTTAAGTCTAGGCAAGTCTTGGACAAGATTTGACAAAATTATTAACGTTTAACTATTTTAAGTCTAGGCATTTGCCAGTCTTTTTAATGTCATTTTGAGTTTTCCCAAATATATTTTCCAAAGAAGACACTTTTTTTTTGACACAGTCAACTGATCAGCTTATCACAGATTTTTATTGTTGTTAAGCATCATTTGTACAAATTTCAGAAATATTGGACAAGATTTGACAAAATTATTAATGTTTAACTATTTTAAGTCTAGGGATTTGCCAGTCTTTTTAATGTCATTTTGAGTTTTCCCAAATATATTTTCCAAAGAAGAAACTTTCTATTAGACACAGTCAACTGATCAGCTTATCACAGATTTTTATTGCTGTTAAGCATCTTTTGTACCAATTTCAGAAATATTGGACAAGATTTGACAAATTTATTAACGTTTAACTATTTTAAGTCTAGGGATTTGCCATTCTTTTTAATATAATTTTCAGTTTTCCCAAATATATTTTCCAAAGAAAATACTTCTCATTAGACACAGTCAACTGATCAGCTTATCACAGATTTTTGTTGTTGTTAAGCATCTTTTGTACAAATTTCAGAAATATTGGACAAGATTTGACAAAATTATTAACGTTTAACTATTTTGTCCTGGGATTTGCCAGTCTTTTCAATGTAACTTTAAATTTTCCTAAATATATTGTCCAAAGAAAATACTTCTCATTAGACACAGTCAACTGATCAGCTTATCACAGATTTTTATTGTTGTTAAGCATGATTTGTACGAATATCAGAATTATTGGACAAGATTTGTCAAAATTATTAACATTTAACTATTTTAAGCCATGGAATTTGCCTGTCTTTTCGTTGTAATTTTGAGTTTTTCTAAATATATTTTCCAAAGAAGACACTTTTTATTATACACAGTCGACTGATCAGCTTATCACAGATTTTTATTGTTGTTTAGCATTTTTTGTACCAATTTCAAAAATGTTGGACAAGATTTGACAAAATTATTAACATTTAACTTTTTTAAGTTTTGGGATTTGCCAGTCTTTTCAATGTGATTTTCATTCTTTTTTCAGTTATATTGTTCTTTTTCCAGAGTACCCTTATCATGAAAAAGCAGACAGTGAAAGACGGGATCAAGAGCAGCACCATGTCTTGTCCATGTGTACAATACATGATATGAAGCAAGATTTAGTGCATTGTCAAGTATTGTGGTAGCAGCAACCCATTCCAGAAACCCATTGTAAGGAGGAATCTGCATCTGGCATTGATAGTAAGGAGAAGTCCTGTATGGGTATATATTGTTTTCCAGATGACAGTTCTAGGTAATTTGCAACCTCGTACACAAACAAACTCAAATCACCACATTTGCTGTTTTCTTTATTGGTAAACAATACATTGCAATATTGAAATATTTTTTGGTTAATTCTCACTCTTCTGATTATCAAATTTCAATAAACTTGACATTAAAAAAAAACACAGATAACTGATCAGCTTATCACTGATTTTTATTGCTGTTAAGCATCATTTGTGAAAATTTCAGAAATGCTGGACAAGATTTGACAAAATTATTAACGTTTAACTATTTTAAGTCATGGTACTTGTTAGACTTTTTAATGTAATTTTCAGTTTTTCTCAATATATTGTCCGAAGAAAATACTTTTCATTGGACACAGTCAACTGATCAGCTTATCACAGATTTTTATTGTTGTTAAGCATCATTTGTACAAATTTCAGAAATATTGGACAAGATTTGACAAAATTATTAACGTTTAACTATTTTAAGTCTTGGGATTTGCCTGTCTTTTCGTTTTAATTTTGAGATTTTTCAAATATATTTTCCAAAGAAGACACTTTCTATTAGACACAGTCAACTGATCAGCTTATCACAGATTTTTATTGTTGTTAAGCATCTTTTGTACCAATTTCAGAAGTATTGGACAAGATTTGACAAAATTATTAACGTTTAACTATTTTAAGTCTAGGGATTTGCCAGTCTTTTTAATGTAATTTTCAGTTTTCCCAAATATATTGTCCTAAGAAAATACTTTTCATTAGACACAGTCAACTGATCAGCTCATCACAGATTTTTATTGTTGTTAAGCATGATTTGTACGAATATCAGAATTATTGGACAAGATTTGTCAAAATTATTAACATTTAACTATTTTAAGCTATGGAATTTGCCTGTCTTTTCGTTGTAATTTTGCGTTTTTCTAAATATATTTTCCAAAGAAGACACTTTTTATTATACACAGTCAACTGATCAGCTTATCACAGATTTTTATTGTTGTTAAGCATTTTTTGTACCAATTTCAAAAATGTTGGACAAGATTTGACAAAATTATTAACGTTTAACTTTTTTAAGTTTTGGGATTTGCCAGTCTTTTCAATGTGATTTTCATTCTTTTTTCAGTTATATTGTTCTTTTTCCAGAGTACCCTTATCATGAAAAAGCAGACAGTGAAAGCCGGGATCAAGAGCAGCACCATGTCTTGTCCATGTGTACAATACATGATATGAAGCAAGATTTAGTGCATTGTCAAGTATTGTGGTAGCAGCAACCCATTCCAGAAACCCATTGTAAGGAGGAATCTGCATCTGGCATTGATAGTAAGGAGAAGTCCTGTATGGGTATATATTGTTTTCCAGATGACAGTTCTAGGTCATTTGCAACCTCGTACACAAACAATCTCAAATCACCACATTTGCTGTTTTCTTTATTGGTAAACAATACATTGCAATATTGAAATATTTTTTGGTTAATTCTCACTCTTATGATTATCAATTTTCAATAAACTTGACACTAAAAAAAAACACAGATAACTGATCAGCTTATCACAGATTTTTGTTGTTGTTAAGCATCATTTGTGAAAATTTCACAAACGCTGGACAAGATTTAAAAAAATTATTAACATTTAACTTTTTTAAGTCATGGAATTTGCCATTCTTTTTAATGTAATTTTTCAGTTTTCTCAATATATTGTCCGAAGAAAATACTTTTCATTAGACACAGTCAACTGATCAGCTTATCACAGATTTTTATTGTTGTTAAGCATCATTTGTACAAATTTCAGAAATATTGGACAAGATTTGACAAAATTATTAATGTTTAACTATTTTAAGTCTAGGGATTTGCCAGTCTTTTTAATGTCATTTTGAGTTTTCCCAAATATATTTTCCAAAGAAGACACTTTCTATTAGACACAGTCAACTGATCAGCTTATCACAGATTTTTATTGTTGTTAAGGCCACACTTTTTTAATTTTATGGATGACATCCTGCGCGCGCACCGATTTTCGCCCGTTCTCCGAAAAAAAAAAAAAAATCCCCCCCCCCCAGCCCCCAACGAAGTCGGTTGCCGCAAACGTCGTTATTGAATTTGCCAGGAAATTAGCTTTCTGCGCATGCGTATTATTGCCATGTGGAAATGTGGCCGCTTTGCCGTCAAATTCATCTCTAGGATAACTTTCAAATTACACGACAATTAAAGTCATAAAGAGAACGGGTGCCGTCGTTTTGGATTGGTATGCCATTGATATTGGACATGGAGATATCACCTTTTTACAATTGTGCGAAAGGCTGGCGGCCGCCAGCGATTATCGCCCGAAAAATTTCAGTGACATTCTGTACAAAGCAGCACATAGTCTACCAGGTTTTCTGTAGCGAAAAAAGGGTCGACAAGGGCGTCGAGGTATTTGGTGGGCTGAAGGTCGGACAGGCCACCTGACAGTTTGGCCGTGTGAGTCAAAGTAGACAAAATGGCATCGTCCGAAATGACCTTTGATAGATTTGGTAGTATTAAGCATATCTTTGCATCATTTTTTTAAACATTTCTGTGAAGTGTTTAAAATGCTTTAATATTTTGAGAATACGAATAAAGACACACTGTTTGTTTGATATTTGTTTTATTGATTGCTACACCAACAAAATGCATGAAATAACCTTAATAGATTTTGTAATAAAAAGTATATCTATTCATGACTTTTTTTTACATTTCTACGAAGTATTCACAATGCTTTAATATTTTGAGAGCATGGATAAAGACATATTGTTAGTTTGATACGTGTTTCTGTGGTAAAATTTGTGTTTCCAGCTGTGTACTGACAGCATTCCTTTACTTAAGCAGTATTTTTTTTTTTTTTGGACCATTTTTTTTTTTTTTTTCGCCCTCTCGCACCGATTTTGGGGTACCCAGAGGATGTCATCCATAAAAATAAAAAAGTGTGGCCTAATGTTTAACTATTTTAAGTCTAGGGATTTGCCAGTCTTTTTAATGTCATTTTGAGTTTTCCCAAATATATTTTCCAAAGAAGACACTTTTTTTTGGCACAGTCAACTGATCAGCTTATCACAGATTTTTATTGTTGTTAAGCATCTTTTGTACCAATTTCAGAAATATTGGACAAGATTTGACAAAATTATTAACGTTTAACTATTTTAAGTCTAGGGATTTGCCAGTCTTTTTAATGTCATTTTCAGTTTTCCCAAATATATTTTCCAAAGAAGACACTTTTTTTTTTTGACACAGTCAACTGATCAGCTTATCACAGATTTTTATTGTTGTTAAGCATCTTTTCTACCAATTTCAGAAATATTGGACAAGATTTGACAAAATTATTAACGTTTAACTATTTTAAGTCTAGGGATTTGCCAGTCTTTTTAATATAATTTTAGTTTTCCCAAATATATTGTCCAAAGAAAATACTTCTCATTAGACACAGTCAACTGATCAGCTTATCACAGATTTTTATTGTTGTTAAGCATCTTTTGTACCAATTTCAGAAATATTGGACAAGATTTGACAAAATTATTAGCGTTTAACTATTTTGTCCTGGGATTTGCCTATCTTTTCGTTGTAATTTTGAGTTTTCCCAAATATATTTTCCAAAGAAGAAACTTTCTATTAGACAAAGTCAACCGATCAGCTTATCACAGATTTTTATTGTTGTTAAGCATCATTTGTACAAATTTCAGAAATATTGGACAAGATTTGACAAAATTATTAACGTTTAACTATTTTAAGTCATGGAATTTGCCAGTCTTTTTAATGTAATTTTCAGTTTTCCCAAATATATTGTCCAAAGAAAATACTTCTCATTAGACACAGTCAACTGATCAGCTTATCACAGATTTTTATTGTTGTTAAGCATGATTTGTACGAATATCAGAATTATTGGACAAGATTTGTCAAAATTATTAACGTTTAACTATTTTAAGCCATGGAATTTGCCTGTCTTTTTGTTGTAATTTTGAGTTTTCCTAAATATATTTTCCAAAGAAGACACTTTCTATTATACACAGTCAACTGATCAGCTTATCACAGATTTTAATTGTTGTTAAGCATCTTTTATACCAATTTCGGAAATATTGGACAAGATTTGACAAAATTATTAACGTTTAACTTTTTTAAGTCTAGGGATTTGACAGTCTTTTTAATGTAATTTTCAGTTTTCTCAAATATATTGTCCAAAGAAAATACTTTTCATTAGACACAGTCAACTGATCAGCTTATCACAGATTTTTGTTGTTGTTAAGCATCTTTTGTACCAATTTCAAAAATGTTGGACAAGATTTGACAAAATTATTAACGTTTAACTATTTTTAGTTTTGGGATTTTCCAGTCTTTTCAATGTGATTTTCATTCTTTTTTCAGTTATATTGTTCTTTTTCCAGAGTACCCTTACCATGAAAAAGCAGACAGTGAAAGATGAGATGAAGAGCAGCACCATGTCTTGTCCATGTGTACAATACATGATATGAAGCAAGATTTAGGGCATTGTCAAGTACTATTGTGCTAACAGCAACCCATTCTAGAAACCCATTGTAAGGAGGAATCTGCATCTGGCATTGATAGTAAGGAGAAGTCTTGTATGGGTATATATTGTTTTCCAGATGACAGTTCTAGGTAATTTGCAACCTCGTACACAAACAAACTCCAATCACCAAATTTGCTGTATTGTATTGGTAAACAATACATTGCAATATTGAAATATTTTTTGGTTAATTCTCACTTTTCTGATTATCAATTTTCAATAAACTTGACATTAAAAAAAACACAGATAACTGATCAGCTTATTACTGATTTTTATTGCTGTTAAGCATCATTTGTGAAAATTTCAGAAACGCTGGACAAGATTTGACAAAATTATTATTGTTTAACTATTTTAAGTCATGGTATTTGTCAGTCTTTTTAATGTAATTTTCAGTTTTCTCAATATATTGTCCGAAGAAAATACTTTTCATTAGACACAGTCAACTGATCAGCTTATCACAGATTTTTATTGTTGTTAAGCATCATTTGTACAAATTTCAGAAATATTGGACAAGATTTGACAAAATTATTAACGTTTAACTATTTTAAGTCTAGGCATTTGCCAGTCTTTTTAATGTCATTTTGAGTTTTCCCAAATATATTTTCCAAATAAGACACTTTTTTTGGCACAGTCAACTGATCAGCTTATCACAGATTTTTATTGTTGTTAAGCATCATTTGTACAAATTTCAGAAATATTGGACAAGATTTGACAAAATTATTAACGTTTAACTATTTTGTCCTGGGATTTGCCAGTCTTTTCAATGTAACTTTCAATTTTCCCAAATATATTGTCCAAAGAAAATACTTCTCATTAGACACAGTCAACTGATCAGCTTATCACAGATTTTTATTGTTGTTAAGCATGATTTGTACGAATATCAGAATTATTGGACAAGATTTGTCAAAATTATTAACATTTAACTATTTTAAGCCATGGAATTTGCCTGTCTTTTCGTTGTAATTTTGAGTTTTTCTAAATATATTTTCCAAAGAAGACACTTTTTATTATACACAGTCAACTGATCAGCTTATCACAGATTTTTATTGTTGTTAAGCATTTTTGTACCAATTTCAAAAATGTTGGACAAGATTTGACAAAATTATTAACGTTTAACTTTTTTAAGTTTTGGGATTTGCCAGTCTTTTCAATGTGATTTTCAGTTTTCCCAAATATATTGTCCAAAGAAAATACTTTTCATTAGACACAGTCAACTGATCAGCTTATCACAGATTTTTATTGTTGTTAAGCATCTTTTGTACCAATTTCAAAAATGTTGGATAAGATTTGACAAAATTATTAATGTTTAACTATTTTTAGTTTTGGGATTTTCCAGTCTTTTCAATGTGATTTTCATTCTTTTTTCAGTTATATTGTTCTTTTTCTAGACTACCCTTACCATGAAAAAGCAGACAGTGAAAGATGAGATCAAGAGCAGCACCATGTCTTTTCCATGTGTACAATACATGATATGAAGCAAGATTTAGGGCATTGTCAAGTACTATTGTGCTAACAGCAACCCATTCCAGAAACCCATTGTAAGGAGGAATCTGCATCTGGCATTGATAGTAAGGAGAAGTTTTGTATGGGTATATATTGTTTTCCAGATGACAGTTCTAGGTAATTTGCAACCTCGTACACAAACAAACTCAAATCACCAAATTTGCTGTTTTCTTTATTGGTAAACAATACATTGCAATATTGAAATATTTTTTGGTTAATTCTCACTTTTTTGATTATCAATTTTCAATAAACTTGACATTAAAAAAAACACAGATAACTGATCAGCTTATTACTGATTTTTATTGCTGTTAAGCATCATTTGTGAAAATTTCAGAAACGCTGGACAAGATTTGACAAAATTATTATTGTTTAACTATTTTAAGTCATGGTATTTGCCAGTCTTTTCAATGTAACTTTAAATTTTCCTAAATATATTGTCCAAAGAAAATACTTCTCATTAGACACAGTCAACTGATCAGCTTATCACAGATTTTTATTGTTGTTAAGCATGATTTGTACAAATATCAGAATTATTGGACAAGATTTGTCAAAATTATTAACATTTAACTATTTTAAGCCATGGAATTTGCTTGTCTTTTCGTTGTAATTTTGAGTTTTTCTAAATATATTTTCCAAAGAAGACACTTTTTATTATACACAGTCAACTGATCAGCTTATCACAGATTTTTATTGTTGTTAAGCATTTTTTGTACCAATTTCAAAAATGTTGGACAAGATTTGACAAAATTATTAACGTTTAACTTTTTTAAGTTTTGGGATTTGCCAGTCTTTTCAATGTGATTTTCAGTTTTCCCAAATATATTGTCCAAAGAAAATACTTTTCATTAGACACAGTCAACTGATCAACTTATCACAGATTTTTATTGTTGTTAAGCATCTTTTGTACCAATTTCAAAAATGTTGGATAAGATTTGACAAAATTATTAATGTTTAACTATTTTTAGTTTTGGGATTTTCCAGTCTTTTCAATGTGATTTTCATTCTTTTTTCAGTTATATTGTTCTTTTTCCAGACTACCCTTACCATGAAAAAGCAGACAGTGAAAGATGAGATCAAGAGCAGCACCATGTCTTTTCCATGTATACAATACATGATATGAAGCAAGATTTAGGGCATTGTCAAGTACTATTGTGCTAACAGCAACCCATTCCAGAAACCCATTGTAAGGAGGAATCTGCATCTGGCATTGATAGTAAGGAGAAGTCTTGTATGGGTATATATTGTTTTCCAGATGACAGTTCTAGGTAATTTGCAACCTCGTACACAAACAAACTCAAATCACCAAATTTGCTGTTTTCTTTATTGGTAAACAATACATTGCAATATTGAAATATTTTTTGGTTAATTCTCACTTTTTTGATTATCAATTTTCAATAAACTTGACATTAAAAAAAACACAGATAACTGATCAGCTTATTACTGATTTTTATTGCTGTTAAGCATCATTTGTGAAAATTTCAGAAACGCTGGACAAGATTTGACAAAATTATTATTGTTTAACTATTTTAAGTCATGGTATTTGTCAGTCTTTTTAATGTAATTTTCAGTTTTCTCAATATATTGTCTGAAGAAAATACTTTTCATTAGACACAGTCAACTGATCAGCTTATCACAGATTTTTATTGTTGTTAAGCATCATTTGTACAAATTTCAGAAATATTGGACAAGATTTGACAAAATTATTAACGTTTAACTATTTTAAGTCTAGGCATTTGCCAGTCTTTTTAATGTCATTTTGAGTTTTCCCAAATATATTTTCCAAAGAAGACACTTTTTTTTGGCACTCAACTGATCAGCTTATCACAGATTTTTATTGTTGTTAAGCATCTTTTGTACCAATTTCAGAAATATTGGACAAGATTTGACAAATTTATTAACGTTTAACTATTTTAAGTCTAGGGATTTGCCAGTCTTTTTAATATAATTTTCAGTTTTCCCAAATATATTTTCCAAAGAAAATACTTCTCATTAGACACAGTCAACTGATCAGCTTATCACAGATTTTTGTTGTTGTTAAGCATCTTTTGTACAAATTTCAGAAATATTGGACAAGATTTGACAAAATTATTAACGTTTAACTATTTTGTCCTGGGATTTGCCAGTCTTTTCAATGTAACTTTAAATTTTCCTAAATATATTGTCCAAAGAAAATACTTCTCATTAGACACAGTCAACTGATCAGCTTATCACAGATTTTTATTGTTGTTAAGCATGATTTGTACGAATATCAGAATTATTGGACAAGATTTGTCAAAATTATTAACATTTAACTATTTTAAGCCATGGAATTTGCCTGTCTTTTCGTTGTAATTTTGAGTTTTTCTAAATATATTTTCCAAAGAAGACACTTTTTATTATACACAGTCAACTGATCAGCTTATCACAGATTTTTATTGTTGTTAAGCATCATTTGTACAAATTTCAGAAATATTGGACAAGATTTGACAAAATTATTAATGTTTAACTATTTTAAGTCTAGGGATTTGCCAGTCTTTTTAATGTCATTTTGAGTTTTCCCAAATATATTTTCCAAAGAAGAAACTTTCTATTAGACACAGTCAACTGATCAGCTTATCACAGATTTTTATTGCTGTTAAGCATCTTTTGTACCAATTTCAGAAATATTGGACAAGATTTGACAAAATTATTAACGTTTAACTATTTTGTCCTGGGATTTGCCAGTCTTTTCAATGTAACTTTCAATTTTCCCAAATATATTGTCCAAAGAAAATACTTCTCATTAGACACAGTCAACTGATCAGCTTATCACAGATTTTTATTGTTGTTAAGCATCTTTTGTACCAATTTCAGAAGTATTGGACAAGATTTGACAAAATTATTAACGTTTAACTATTTTAAGTCTAGGGATTTGCCAGTCTTTTTAATGTAATTTTCAGTTTTCCCAAATATATTGTCCTAAGAAAATACTTTTCATTAGACACAGTCAACTGATCAGCTCATCACAGATTTTTATTGTTGTTAAGCATGATTTGTACGAATATCAGAATTATTGGACAAGATTTGTCAAAATTATTAACATTTAACTATTTTAAGCTATGGAATTTGCCTGTCTTTTCGTTGTAATTTTGCGTTTTTCTAAATATATTTTCCAAAGAAGACACTTTTTATTATACACAGTCAACTGATCAGCTTATCACAGATTTTTATTGTTGTTAAGCATTTTTTGTACCAATTTCAAAAATGTTGGACAAGATTTGACAAAATTATTAACGTTTAACTTTTTTAAGTTTTGGGATTTGCCAGTCTTTTCAATGTGATTTTCATTCTTTTTTCAGTTATATTGTTCTTTTTCCAGAGTACCCTTATCATGAAAAAGCAGACAGTGAAAGCCGGGATCAAGAGCAGCACCATGTCTTGTCCATGTGTACAATACATGATATGAAGCAAGATTTAGTGCATTGTCAAGTATTGTGGTAGCAGCAACCCATTCCAGAAACCCATTGTAAGGAGGAATCTGCATCTGGCATTGATAGTAAGGAGAAGTCCTGTATGGGTATATATTGTTTTCCAGATGACAGTTCTAGGTCATTTGCAACCTCGTACACAAACAATCTCAAATCACCACATTTGCTGTTTTCTTTATTGGTAAACAATACATTGCAATATTGAAATATTTTTTGGTTAATTCTCACTCTTATGATTATCAATTTTCAATAAACTTGACACTAAAAAAAAACACAGATAACTGATCAGCTTATCACAGATTTTTGTTGTTGTTAAGCATCATTTGTGAAAATTTCACAAACGCTGGACAAGATTTAAAAAAATTATTAACATTTAACTTTTTTAAGTCATGGAATTTGCCATTCTTTTTAATGTAATTTTCAGTTTTCTCAATATATTGTCCGAAGAAAATACTTTTCATTAGACACAGTCAACTGATCAGCTTATCACAGATTTTTATTGTTGTTAAGCATCATTTGTACAAATTTCAGAAATATTGGACAAGATTTGACAAAATTATTAATGTTTAACTATTTTAAGTCTAGGGATTTGCCAGTCTTTTTAATGTCATTTTGAGTTTTCCCAAATATATTTTCCAAAGAAGACACTTTCTATTAGACACAGTCAACTGATCAGCTTATCACAGATTTTTATTGTTGTTAAGGCCACACTTTTTTAATTTTATGGATGACATCCTGCGCGCGCACCGATTTTCGCCCGTTCTCCGAAAAAAAAAAAAAAATCCCCCCCCCCCAGCCCCCAACGAAGTCGGTTGCCGCAAACGTCGTTATTGAATTTGCCAGGAAATTAGCTTTCTGCGCATGCGTATTATTGCCATGTGGAAATGTGGCCGCTTTGCCGTCAAATTCATCTCTAGGATAACTTTCAAATTACACGACAATTAAAGTCATAAAGAGAACGGGTGCCGTCGTTTTGGATTGGTATGCCATTGATATTGGACATGGAGATATCACCTTTTTACAATTGTGCGAAAGGCTGGCGGCCGCCAGCGATTATCGCCCGAAAAATTTCAGTGACATTCTGTACAAAGCAGCACATAGTCTACCAGGTTTTCTGTAGCGAAAAAAGGGTCGACAAGGGCGTCGAGGTATTTGGTGGGCTGAAGGTCGGACAGGCCACCTGACAGTTTGGCCGTGTGAGTCAAAGTAGACAAAATGGCATCGTCCGAAATGACCTTTGATAGATTTGGTAGTATTAAGCATATCTTTGCATCATTTTTTTAAACATTTCTGTGAAGTGTTTAAAATGCTTTAATATTTTGAGAATACGAATAAAGACACACTGTTTGTTTGATATTTGTTTTATTGATTGCTACACCAACAAAATGCATGAAATAACCTTAATAGATTTTGTAATAAAAAGTATATCTATTCATGACTTTTTTTTACATTTCTACGAAGTATTCACAATGCTTTAATATTTTGAGAGCATGGATAAAGACATATTGTTAGTTTGATACGTGTTTCTGTGGTAAAATTTGTGTTTCCAGCTGTGTACTGACAGCATTCCTTTACTTAAGCAGTATTTTTTTTTTTTTTTGGACCATTTTTTTTTTTTTTTCGCCCTCTCGCACCGATTTTGGGGTACCCAGAGGATGTCATCCATAAAAATAAAAAAGTGTGGCCTAATGTTTAACTATTTTAAGTCTAGGGATTTGCCAGTCTTTTTAATGTCATTTTGAGTTTTCCCAAATATATTTTCCAAAGAAGACACTTTTTTTTGGCACAGTCAACTGATCAGCTTATCACAGATTTTTATTGTTGTTAAGCATCTTTTGTACCAATTTCAGAAATATTGGACAAGATTTGACAAAATTATTAACGTTTAACTATTTTAAGTCTAGGGATTTGCCAGTCTTTTTAATGTCATTTTCAGTTTTCCCAAATATATTTTCCAAAGAAGACACTTTTTTTTTTTGACACAGTCAACTGATCAGCTTATCACAGATTTTTATTGTTGTTAAGCATCTTTTCTACCAATTTCAGAAATATTGGACAAGATTTGACAAAATTATTAACGTTTAACTATTTTAAGTCTAGGGATTTGCCAGTCTTTTTAATATAATTTTAGTTTTCCCAAATATATTGTCCAAAGAAAATACTTCTCATTAGACACAGTCAACTGATCAGCTTATCACAGATTATTATTGTTGTTAAGCATCTTTTGTACCAATTTCAGAAATATTGGACAAGATTTGACAAAATTATTAGCGTTTAACTATTTTGTCCTGGGATTTGCCTATCTTTTCGTTGTAATTTTGAGTTTTCCCAAATATATTTTCCAAAGAAGAAACTTTCTATTAGACAAAGTCAACCGATCAGCTTATCACAGATTTTTATTGTTGTTAAGCATCATTTGTACAAATTTCAGAAATATTGGACAAGATTTGACAAAATTATTAACGTTTAACTATTTTAAGTCATGGAATTTGCCAGTCTTTTTAATGTAATTTTCAGTTTTCCCAAATATATTGTCCAAAGAAAATACTTCTCATTAGACACAGTCAACTGATCAGCTTATCACAGATTTTTATTGTTGTTAAGCATGATTTGTACGAATATCAGAATTATTGGACAAGATTTGTCAAAATTATTAACGTTTAACTATTTTAAGCCATGGAATTTGCCTGTCTTTTTGTTGTAATTTTGAGTTTTCCTAAATATATTTTCCAAAGAAGACACTTTCTATTATACACAGTCAACTGATCAGCTTATCACAGATTTTAATTGTTGTTAAGCATCTTTTATACCAATTTCGGAAATATTGGACAAGATTTGACAAAATTATTAACGTTTAACTTTTTTAAGTCTAGGGATTTGACAGTCTTTTTAATGTAATTTTCAGTTTTCTCAAATATATTGTCCAAAGAAAATACTTTTCATTAGACACAGTCAACTGATCAGCTTATCACAGATTTTTGTTGTTGTTAAGCATCTTTTGTACCAATTTCAAAAATGTTGGACAAGATTTGACAAAATTATTAACGTTTAACTATTTTTAGTTTTGGGATTTTCCAGTCTTTTCAATGTGATTTTCATTCTTTTTTCAGTTATATTGTTCTTTTTCCAGAGTACCCTTACCATGAAAAAGCAGACAGTGAAAGATGAGATGAAGAGCAGCACCATGTCTTGTCCATGTGTACAATACATGATATGAAGCAAGATTTAGGGCATTGTCAAGTACTATTGTGCTAACAGCAACCCATTCTAGAAACCCATTGTAAGGAGGAATCTGCATCTGGCATTGATAGTAAGGAGAAGTCTTGTATGGGTATATATTGTTTTCCAGATGACAGTTCTAGGTAATTTGCAACCTCGTACACAAACAAACTCCAATCACCAAATTTGCTGTATTGTATTGGTAAACAATACATTGCAATATTGAAATATTTTTTGGTTAATTCTCACTTTTCTGATTATCAATTTTCAATAAACTTGACATTAAAAAAAACACAGATAACTGATCAGCTTATTACTGATTTTTATTGCTGTTAAGCATCATTTGTGAAAATTTCAGAAACGCTGGACAAGATTTGACAAAATTATTATTGTTTAACTATTTTAAGTCATGGTATTTGTCAGTCTTTTTAATGTAATTTTCAGTTTTCTCAATATATTGTCCGAAGAAAATACTTTTCATTAGACACAGTCAACTGATCAGCTTATCACAGATTTTTATTGTTGTTAAGCATCATTTGTACAAATTTCAGAAATATTGGACAAGATTTGACAAAATTATTAACGTTTAACTATTTTAAGTCTAGGCATTTGCCAGTCTTTTTAATGTCATTTTGAGTTTTCCCAAATATATTTTCCAAATAAGACACTTTTTTTGGCACAGTCAACTGATCAGCTTATCACAGATTTTTATTGTTGTTAAGCATCATTTGTACAAATTTCAGAAATATTGGACAAGATTTGACAAAATTATTAACGTTTAACTATTTTGTCCTGGGATTTGCCAGTCTTTTCAATGTAACTTTCAATTTTCCCAAATATATTGTCCAAAGAAAATACTTCTCATTAGACACAGTCAACTGATCAGCTTATCACAGATTTTTATTGTTGTTAAGCATGATTTGTACGAATATCAGAATTATTGGACAAGATTTGTCAAAATTATTAACATTTAACTATTTTAAGCCATGGAATTTGCCTGTCTTTTCGTTGTAATTTTGAGTTTTTCTAAATATATTTTCCAAAGAAGACACTTTTTATTATACACAGTCAACTGATCAGCTTATCACAGATTTTTATTGTTGTTAAGCATTTTTGTACCAATTTCAAAAATGTTGGACAAGATTTGACAAAATTATTAACGTTTAACTTTTTTAAGTTTTGGGATTTGCCAGTCTTTTCAATGTGATTTTCAGTTTTCCCAAATATATTGTCCAAAGAAAATACTTTTCATTAGACACAGTCAACTGATCAGCTTATCACAGATTTTTATTGTTGTTAAGCATCTTTTGTACCAATTTCAAAAATGTTGGATAAGATTTGACAAAATTATTAATGTTTAACTATTTTTAGTTTTGGGATTTTCCAGTCTTTTCAATGTGATTTTCATTCTTTTTTCAGTTATATTGTTCTTTTTCTAGACTACCCTTACCATGAAAAAGCAGACAGTGAAAGATGAGATCAAGAGCAGCACCATGTCTTTTCCATGTGTACAATACATGATATGAAGCAAGATTTAGGGCATTGTCAAGTACTATTGTGCTAACAGCAACCCATTCCAGAAACCCATTGTAAGGAGGAATCTGCATCTGGCATTGATAGTAAGGAGAAGTTTTGTATGGGTATATATTGTTTTCCAGATGACAGTTCTAGGTAATTTGCAACCTCGTACACAAACAAACTCAAATCACCAAATTTGCTGTTTTCTTTATTGGTAAACAATACATTGCAATATTGAAATATTTTTTGGTTAATTCTCACTTTTTTGATTATCAATTTTCAATAAACTTGACATTAAAAAAAACACAGATAACTGATCAGCTTATTACTGATTTTTATTGCTGTTAAGCATCATTTGTGAAAATTTCAGAAACGCTGGACAAGATTTGACAAAATTATTATTGTTTAACTATTTTAAGTCATGGTATTTGCCAGTCTTTTCAATGTAACTTTAAATTTTCCTAAATATATTGTCCAAAGAAAATACTTCTCATTAGACACAGTCAACTGATCAGCTTATCACAGATTTTTATTGTTGTTAAGCATGATTTGTACAAATATCAGAATTATTGGACAAGATTTGTCAAAATTATTAACATTTAACTATTTTAAGCCATGGAATTTGCTTGTCTTTTCGTTGTAATTTTGAGTTTTTCTAAATATATTTTCCAAAGAAGACACTTTTTATTATACACAGTCAACTGATCAGCTTATCACAGATTTTTATTGTTGTTAAGCATTTTTTGTACCAATTTCAAAAATGTTGGACAAGATTTGACAAAATTATTAACGTTTAACTTTTTTAAGTTTTGGGATTTGCCAGTCTTTTCAATGTGATTTTCAGTTTTCCCAAATATATTGTCCAAAGAAAATACTTTTCATTAGACACAGTCAACTGATCAACTTATCACAGATTTTTATTGTTGTTAAGCATCTTTTGTACCAATTTCAAAAATGTTGGATAAGATTTGACAAAATTATTAATGTTTAACTATTTTTAGTTTTGGGATTTTCCAGTCTTTTCAATGTGATTTTCATTCTTTTTTCAGTTATATTGTTCTTTTTCCAGACTACCCTTACCATGAAAAAGCAGACAGTGAAAGATGAGATCAAGAGCAGCACCATGTCTTTTCCATGTATACAATACATGATATGAAGCAAGATTTAGGGCATTGTCAAGTACTATTGTGCTAACAGCAACCCATTCCAGAAACCCATTGTAAGGAGGAATCTGCATCTGGCATTGATAGTAAGGAGAAGTCTTGTATGGGTATATATTGTTTTCCAGATGACAGTTCTAGGTAATTTGCAACCTCGTACACAAACAAACTCAAATCACCAAATTTGCTGTTTTCTTTATTGGTAAACAATACATTGCAATATTGAAATATTTTTTGGTTAATTCTCACTTTTTTGATTATCAATTTTCAATAAACTTGACATTAAAAAAAACACAGATAACTGATCAGCTTATTACTGATTTTTATTGCTGTTAAGCATCATTTGTGAAAATTTCAGAAACGCTGGACAAGATTTGACAAAATTATTATTGTTTAACTATTTTAAGTCATGGTATTTGTCAGTCTTTTTAATGTAATTTTCAGTTTTCTCAATATATTGTCTGAAGAAAATACTTTTCATTAGACACAGTCAACTGATCAGCTTATCACAGATTTTTATTGTTGTTAAGCATCATTTGTACAAATTTCAGAAATATTGGACAAGATTTGACAAAATTATTAACGTTTAACTATTTTAAGTCTAGGCATTTGCCAGTCTTTTTAATGTCATTTTGAGTTTTCCCAAATATATTTTCCAAAGAAGACACTTTTTTTTGGCACTCAACTGATCAGCTTATCACAGATTTTTATTGTTGTTAAGCATCTTTTGTACCAATTTCAGAAATATTGGACAAGATTTGACAAATTTATTAACGTTTAACTATTTTAAGTCTAGGGATTTGCCAGTCTTTTTAATATAATTTTCAGTTTTCCCAAATATATTTTCCAAAGAAAATACTTCTCATTAGACACAGTCAACTGATCAGCTTATCACAGATTTTTGTTGTTGTTAAGCATCTTTTGTACAAATTTCAGAAATATTGGACAAGATTTGACAAAATTATTAACGTTTAACTATTTTGTCCTGGGATTTGCCAGTCTTTTCAATGTAACTTTAAATTTTCCTAAATATATTGTCCAAAGAAAATACTTCTCATTAGACACAGTCAACTGATCAGCTTATCACAGATTTTTATTGTTGTTAAGCATGATTTGTACGAATATCAGAATTATTGGACAAGATTTGTCAAAATTATTAACATTTAACTATTTTAAGCCATGGAATTTGCCTGTCTTTTCGTTGTAATTTTGAGTTTTTCTAAATATATTTTCCAAAGAAGACACTTTTTATTATACACAGTCAACTGATCAGCTTATCACAGATTTTTATTGTTGTTAAGCATCATTTGTACAAATTTCAGAAATATTGGACAAGATTTGACAAAATTATTAATGTTTAACTATTTTAAGTCTAGGGATTTGCCAGTCTTTTTAATGTCATTTTGAGTTTTCCCAAATATATTTTCCAAAGAAGAAACTTTCTATTAGACACAGTCAACTGATCAGCTTATCACAGATTTTTATTGCTGTTAAGCATCTTTTGTACCAATTTCAGAAATATTGGACAAGATTTGACAAATTTATTAACGTTTAACTATTTTAAGTCTAGGGATTTGCCAGTCTTTTTAATATAATTTTCAGTTTTCCCAAATATATTTTCCAAAGAAAATACTTCTCATTAGACACAGTCAACTGATCAGCTTATCACAGATTTTTGTTGTTGTTAAGCATCTTTTGTACAAATTTCAGAAATATTGGACAAGATTTGACAAAATTATTAACGTTTAACTATTTTGTCCTGGGATTTGCCAGTCTTTTCAATGTAACTTTAAATTTTCCTAAACATATTGTCCAAAGAAAATACTTCTCATTAGACACAGTCAACTGATCAGCTTATCACAGATTTTTATTGTTGTTAAGCATGATTTGTACGAATATCAGAATTACTGGACAAGATTTGTCAAAATTATTAACATTTAACTATTTTAAGCCATGGAATTTGCCTGTCTTTTCGTTGTAATTTTGAGTTTTTCTAAATATATTTTCCAAAGAAGACACTTTTTATTATACACAGTCAACTGATCAGCTTATCACAGATTTTTATTGTTGTTTAGCATTTTTTGTACCAATTTCAAAAATGTTGGACAAGATTTGACAAAATTATTAACATTTAACTTTTTTAAGTTTTGGGATTTGCCAGTCTTTTCAATGTGATTTTCATTCTTTTTTCAGTTATATTGTTCTTTTTCCAGAGTACCCTTATCATGAAAAAGCAGACAGTGAAAGACGGGATCAAGAGCAGCACCATGTCTTGTCCATGTGTACAATACATGATATGAAGCAAGATTTAGTGCATTGTCAAGTATTGTGGTAGCAGCAACCCATTCCAGAAACCCATTGTAAGGAGGAATCTGCATCTGGCATTGATAGTAAGGAGAAGTCCTGTATGGGTATATATTGTTTTCCAGATGACAGTTCTAGGTAATTTGCAACCTCGTACACAAACAAACTCAAATCACCACATTTGCTGTTTTCTTTATTGGTAAACAATACATTGCAATATTGAAATATTTTTTGGTTAATTCTCACCCTTCTGATTATCAAATTTCAATAAACTTGACATTAAAAAAAACACAGATAACTGATCAGCTTATCACTGATTTTTATTGCTGTTAAGCATCATTTGTGAAAATTTCAGAAATGCTGGACAAGATTTGACAAAATTATTAACGTTTAACTATTTTAAGTCATGGTACTTGTCAGACTTTTTAATGTAATTTTCAGTTTTTCTCAATATATTGTCCGAAGAAAATACTTTTCATTGGACACAGTCAACTGATCAGCTTATCACAGATTTTTATTGTTGTTAAGCATGATTTGTACGAATATCAGAATTATTGGACAAGATTTGACAAAATTATTAACGTTTAACTATTTTGTCCTGGGATTTGCCAGTCTTTTCAATGTAACTTTCAATTTTCCCAAATATATTGTCCAAAGAAAATACTTCTCATTAGACACAGTCAACTGATCAGCTTATCACAGATTTTTATTGTTGTTAAGCATGATTTGTACGAATATCAGAATTATTGGACAAGATTTGTCAAAATTATTAACATTTAACTATTTTAAGCCATGGAATTTGCCTGTCTTTTTGTTGTAATTTTGAGTTTTCCTAAATATATTTTCCAAAGAAGACACTTTCTATTATACACAGTCAACTGATCAGCTTATCACAGATTTTAATTGTTGTTAAGCATCTTTTATACCAATTTCGGAAATATTGGACAAGATTTGACAAAATTATTAACGTTTAACTTTTTTAAGTCTAGGGATTTGACAGTTTTTTTAATGTAATTTTCAGTTTTCTCAAATATATTGTCCAAAGAAAATACTTTTCATTAGACACAGTCAACTGATCAGCTTATCACAGATTTTTGTTGTTGTTAAGCATCTTTTGTACCAATTTCAAAAATGTTGGACAAGATTTGACAAAATTATTAACGTTTAACTATTTTTAGTTTTGGGATTTTCCAGTCTTTTCAATGTGATTTTCATTCTTTTTTCAGTTATATTGTTCTTTTTCCAGAGTACCCTTACCATGAAAAAGCAGACAGTGAAAGATGAGATGAAGAGCAGCACCATGTCTTGTCCATGTGTACAATACATGATATGAAGCAAGATTTAGTGCATTGTCAAGTATTGTGGTAGCAGCAACCCATTCCAGAAACCCATTGTAAGGAGGAATCTGCATCTGGCATTGATAGTAAGGAGAAGTCTTGTATGGGTATATATTGTTTTCCAGATGACAGTTCTAGGTAATTTGCAACCTCGTACACAAACAAACTCCAATCACCAAATTTGCTGTATTGTATTGGTAAACAATACATTGCAATATTGAAATATTTTTTGGTTAATTCTCACTTTTCTGATTATCAATTTTCAATAAACTTGACATTAAAAAAAACACAGATAACTGATCAGCTTATCACAGATTTTTATTGTTGTTAAGCATCATTTGTACAAATTTCAGAAATATTGGACAAGATTTGACAAAATTATTAACGTTTAACTATTTTAAGTCTAGGCATTTGCCAGTCTTTTTAATGTCATTTTGAGTTTTCCCAAATATATTTTCCAAATAAGACACTTTTTTTGGCACAGTCAACTGATCAGCTTATCACAGATTTTTATTGTTGTTAAGCATCATTTGTACAAATTTCAGAAATATTGGACAAGATTTGACAAAATTATTAACGTTTAACTATTTTGTCCTGGGATTTGCCAGTCTTTTCAATGTAACTTTCAATTTTCCCAAATATATTGTCCAAAGAAAATACTTCTCATTAGACACAGTCAACTGATCAGCTTATCACAGATTTTTATTGTTGTTAAGCATGATTTGTACGAATATCAGAATTATTGGACAAGATTTGTCAAAATTATTAACATTTAACTATTTTAAGCCATGGAATTTGCCTGTCTTTTTGTTGTAATTTTGAGTTTTCCTAAATATATTTTCCAAAGAAGACACTTTTTATTATACACAGTCAACTGATCAGCTTATCACAGATTTTAATTGTTGTTAAGCATCTTTTATACCAATTTCGGAAATATTGGACAAGATTTGACAAAATTATTAACGTTTAACTTTTTTAAGTCTAGGGATTTGACAGTCTTTTTAATGTAATTTTCAGTTTTCTCAAATATATTGTCCAAAGAAAATACTTTTCATTAGACACAGTCAACTGATCAGCTTATCACAGATTTTTGTTGTTGTTAAGCATCTTTTGTACCAATTTCAAAAATGTTGGACAAGATTTGACAAAATTATTAATGTTTAACTATTTTTAGTTTTGGGATTTTCCAGTCTTTTCAATGTGATTTTCATTCTTTTTTCAGTTATATTGTTCTTTTTCCAGACTACCCTTACCATGAAAAAGCAGACAGTGAAAGATGAGATGAAGAGCAGCACCATGTCTTGTCCATGTGTACAATACATGATATGAAGCAAGATTTAGGGCATTGTCAAGTACTATTGTGCTAACAGCAACCCATTCCAGAAACCCATTGTAAGGAGGAATCTGCATCTGGCATTGATAGTAAGGAGAAGTCTTGTATGGGTATATATTGTTTTCCAGATGACAGTTCTAGGTAATTTGCAACCTCGTACACAAACAAACTCCAATCACCAAATTTGCTGTATTGTATTGGTAAACAATACATTGCAATATTGAAATATTTTTTGGTTAATTCTCACTTTTCTGATTATCAATTTTCAATAAACTTGACATTAAAAAAAACACAGATAACTGATCAGCTTATCACAGATTTTTATTGTTGTTAAGCATCATTTGTACAAATTTCAGAAATATTGGACAAGATTTGACAAAATTATTAACGTTTAACTATTTTAAGTCTAGGCATTTGCCAGTCTTTTTAATGTCATTTTGAGTTTTCCCAAATATATTTTCCAAATAAGACACTTTTTTTGGCACAGTCAACTGATCAGCTTATCACAGATTTTTATTGTTGTTAAGCATCATTTGTACAAATTTCAGAAATATTGGACAAGATTTGACAAAATTATTAACGTTTAACTATTTTGTCCTGGGATTTGCCAGTCTTTTCAATGTAACTTTCAATTTTCCCAAATATATTGTCCAAAGAAAATACTTCTCATTAGACACAGTCAACTGATCAGCTTATCACAGATTTTTATTGTTGTTAAGCATGATTTGTACGAATATCAGAATTATTGGACAAGATTTGTCAAAATTATTAACATTTAACTATTTTAAGCCATGGAATTTGCCTGTCTTTTCGTTGTAATTTTGAGTTTTTCTAAATATATTTTCCAAAGAAGACACTTTTTATTATACACAGTCAACTGATCAGCTTATCACAGATTTTTATTGTTGTTAAGCATTTTTGTACCAATTTCAAAAATGTTGGACAAGATTTGACAAAATTATTAACGTTTAACTTTTTTAAGTTTTGGGATTTGCCAGTCTTTTCAATGTGATTTTCAGTTTTCCCAAATATATTGTCCAAAGAAAATACTTTTCATTAGACACAGTCAACTGATCAGCTTATCACAGATTTTTATTGTTGTTAAGCATCTTTTGTACCAATTTCAAAAATGTTGGATAAGATTTGACAAAATTATTAATGTTTAACTATTTTTAGTTTTGGGATTTTCCAGTCTTTTCAATGTGATTTTCATTCTTTTTTCAGTTATATTGTTCTTTTTCTAGACTACCCTTACCATGAAAAAGCAGACAGTGAAAGATGAGATCAAGAGCAGCACCATGTCTTTTCCATGTGTACAATACATGATATGAAGCAAGATTTAGGGCATTGTCAAGTACTATTGTGCTAACAGCAACCCATTCCAGAAACCCATTGTAAGGAGGAATCTGCATCTGGCATTGATAGTAAGGAGAAGTTTTGTATGGGTATATATTGTTTTCCAGATGACAGTTCTAGGTAATTTGCAACCTCGTACACAAACAAACTCAAATCACCAAATTTGCTGTTTTCTTTATTGGTAAACAATACATTGCAATATTGAAATATTTTTTGGTTAATTCTCACTTTTTTGATTATCAATTTTCAATAAACTTGACATTAAAAAAAACACAGATAACTGATCAGCTTATTACTGATTTTTATTGCTGTTAAGCATCATTTGTGAAAATTTCAGAAACGCTGGACAAGATTTGACAAAATTATTATTGTTTAACTATTTTAAGTCATGGTATTTGCCAGTCTTTTCAATGTAACTTTAAATTTTCCTAAATATATTGTCCAAAGAAAATACTTCTCATTAGACACAGTCAACTGATCAGCTTATCACAGATTTTTATTGTTGTTAAGCATGATTTGTACAAATATCAGAATTATTGGACAAGATTTGTCAAAATTATTAACATTTAACTATTTTAAGCCATGGAATTTGCCTGTCTTTTCGTTGTAATTTTGAGTTTTTCTAAATATATTTTCCAAAGAAGACACTTTTTATTATACACAGTCAACTGATCAGCTTATCACAGATTTTTATTGTTGTTAAGCATTTTTTGTACCAATTTCAAAAATGTTGGACAAGATTTGACAAAATTATTAACGTTTAACTTTTTTAAGTTTTGGGATTTGCCAGTCTTTTCAATGTGATTTTCAGTTTTCCCAAATATATTGTCCAAAGAAAATACTTTTCATTAGACACAGTCAACTGATCAACTTATCACAGATTTTTATTGTTGTTAAGCATCTTTTGTACCAATTTCAAAAATGTTGGATAAGATTTGACAAAATTATTAATGTTTAACTATTTTTAGTTTTGGGATTTTCCAGTCTTTTCAATGTGATTTTCATTCTTTCTCAATGTTATTTTGTTCTTTTTCCAGACTACCCTTACCATGAAAAAGCAGACAGTGAAAGATGAGATCAAGAGCAGCACCATGTCTTTTCCATGTATACAATACATGATATGAAGCAAGATTTAGGGCATTGTCAAGTACTATTGTGCTAACAGCAACCCATTCCAGAAACCCATTGTAAGGAGGAATCTGCATCTGGCATTGATAGTAAGGAGAAGTCTTGTATGGGTATATATTGTTTTCCAGATGACAGTTCTAGGTAATTTGCAACCTCGTACACAAACAAACTCAAATCACCAAATTTGCTGTTTTCTTTATTGGTAAACAATACATTGCAATATTGAAATATTTTTTGGTTAATTCTCACTTTTTTGATTATCAATTTTCAATAAACTTGACATTAAAAAAAACACAGATAACTGATCAGCTTATTACTGATTTTTATTGCTGTTAAGCATCATTTGTGAAAATTTCAGAAACGCTGGACAAGATTTGACAAAATTATTATTGTTTAACTATTTTAAGTCATGGTATTTGTCAGTCTTTTTAATGTAATTTTCAGTTTTCTCAATATATTGTCCGAAGAAAATACTTTTCATTAGACACAGTCAACTGATCAGCTTATCACAGATTTTTGTTGTTGTTAAGCATCTTTTGTACCAATTTCAGAAATATTGGACAAGATTTGACAAATTTATTAACGTTTAACTATTTTAAGTCTAGGGATTTGCCAGTCTTTTTAATATAATTTTCAGTTTTCCCAAATATATTTTCCAAAGAAAATACTTCTCATTAGACACAGTCAACTGATCAGCTTATCACAGATTTTTGTTGTTGTTAAGCATCTTTTGTACAAATTTCAGAAATATTGGACAAGATTTGACAAAATTATTAACGTTTAACTATTTTGTCCTGGGATTTGCCAGTCTTTTCAATGTAACTTTAAATTTTCCTAAATATATTGTCCAAAGAAAATACTTCTCATTAGACACAGTCAACTGATCAGCTTATCACAGATTTTTATTGTTGTTAAGCATGATTTGTACGAATATCAGAATTATTGGACAAGATTTGTCAAAATTATTAACATTTAACTATTTTAAGCCATGGAATTTGCCTGTCTTTTCGTTGTAATTTTGAGTTTTTCTAAATATATTTTCCAAAGAAGACACTTTTTATTATACACAGTCAACTGATCAGCTTATCACAGATTTTTATTGTTGTTAAGCATCATTTGTACAAATTTCAGAAATATTGGACAAGATTTGACAAAATTATTAATGTTTAACTATTTTAAGTCTAGGGATTTGCCAGTCTTTTTAATGTCATTTTGAGTTTTCCCAAATATATTTTCCAAAGAAGAAACTTTCTATTAGACACAGTCAACTGATCAGCTTATCACAGATTTTTATTGCTGTTAAGCATCTTTTGTACCAATTTCAGAAATATTGGACAAGATTTGACAAATTTATTAACGTTTAACTATTTTAAGTCTAGGGATTTGCCAGTCTTTTTAATATAATTTTCAGTTTTCCCAAATATATTTTCCAAAGAAAATACTTCTCATTAGACACAGTCAACTGATCAGCTTATCACAGATTTTTGTTGTTGTTAAGCATCTTTTGTACAAATTTCAGAAATATTGGACAAGATTTGACAAAATTATTAACGTTTAACTATTTTGTCCTGGGATTTGCCAGTCTTTTCAATGTAACTTTAAATTTTCCTAAATATATTGTCCAAAGAAAATACTTCTCATTAGACACAGTCAACTGATCAGCTTATCACAGATTTTTATTGTTGTTAAGCATGATTTGTACGAATATCAGAATTACTGGACAAGATTTGTCAAAATTATTAACATTTAACTATTTTAAGCCATGGAATTTGCCTGTCTTTTCGTTGTAATTTTGAGTTTTTCTAAATATATTTTCCAAAGAAGACACTTTTTATTATACACAGTCAACTGATCAGCTTATCACAGATTTTTATTGTTGTTTAGCATTTTTTGTACCAATTTCAAAAATGTTGGACAAGATTTGACAAAATTATTAACATTTAACTTTTTTAAGTTTTGGGATTTGCCAGTCTTTTCAATGTGATTTTCATTCTTTTTTCAGTTATATTGTTCTTTTTCCAGAGTACCCTTATCATGAAAAAGCAGACAGTGAAAGACGGGATCAAGAGCAGCACCATGTCTTGTCCATGTGTACAATACATGATATGAAGCAAGATTTAGTGCATTGTCAAGTATTGTGGTAGCAGCAACCCATTCCAGAAACCCATTGTAAGGAGGAATCTGCATCTGGCATTGATAGTAAGGAGAAGTCCTGTATGGGTATATATTGTTTTCCAGATGACAGTTCTAGGTAATTTGCAACCTCGTACACAAACAAACTCAAATCACCACATTTGCTGTTTTCTTTATTGGTAAACAATACATTGCAATATTGAAATATTTTTTGGTTAATTCTCACCCTTCTGATTATCAAATTTCAATAAACTTGACATTAAAAAAAACACAGATAACTGATCAGCTTATCACTGATTTTTATTGCTGTTAAGCATCATTTGTGAAAATTTCAGAAATGCTGGACAAGATTTGACAAAATTATTAACGTTTAACTATTTTAAGTCATGGTACTTGTCAGACTTTTTAATGTAATTTTCAGTTTTTCTCAATATATTGTCCGAAGAAAATACTTTTCATTGGACACAGTCAACTGATCAGCTTATCACAGATTTTTATTGTTGTTAAGCATGATTTGTACGAATATCAGAATTATTGGACAAGATTTGTCAAAATTATTAACATTTAACTATTTTAAGCCATGGAATTTGCCTGTCTTTTCGTTGTAATTTTGAGTTTTTCTAAATATATTTTCCAAAGAAGACACTTTTTATTATACACAGTCAACTGATCAGCTTATCACAGATTTTTATTGTTGTTAAGCATCATTTGTACAAATTTCAGAAATATTGGACAAGATTTGACAAAATTATTAATGTTTAACTATTTTAAGTCTAGGGATTTGCCAGTCTTTTTAATGTCATTTTGAGTTTTCCCAAATATATTTTCCAAAGAAGAAACTTTCTATTAGACACAGTCAACTGATCAGCTTATCACAGATTTTTATTGCTGTTAAGCATCTTTTGTACCAATTTCAGAAATATTGGACAAGATTTGACAAATTTATTAACGTTTAACTATTTTAAGTCTAGGGATTTGCCAGTCTTTTTAATATAATTTTCAGTTTTCCCAAATATATTTTCCAAAGAAAATACTTCTCATTAGACACAGTCAACTGATCAGCTTATCACAGATTTTTGTTGTTGTTAAGCATCTTTTGTACAAATTTCAGAAATATTGGACAAGATTTGACAAAATTATTAACGTTTAACTATTTTGTCCTGGGATTTGCCAGTCTTTTCAATGTAACTTTAAATTTTCCTAAATATATTGTCCAAAGAAAATACTTCTCATTAGACACAGTCAACTGATCAGCTTATCACAGATTTTTATTGTTGTTAAGCATGATTTGTACGAATATCAGAATTATTGGACAAGATTTGTCAAAATTATTAACATTTAACTATTTTAAGCCATGGAATTTGCCTGTCTTTTCGTTGTAATTTTGAGTTTTTCTAAATATATTTTCCAAAGAAGACACTTTTTATTATACACAGTCAACTGATCAGCTTATCACAGATTTTTATTGTTGTTTAGCATTTTTTGTACCAATTTCAAAAATGTTGGACAAGATTTGACAAAATTATTAACATTTAACTTTTTTAAGTTTTGGGATTTGCCAGTCTTTTCAATGTGATTTTCATTCTTTTTTCAGTTATATTGTTCTTTTTCCAGAGTACCCTTATCATGAAAAAGCAGACAGTGAAAGACGGGATCAAGAGCAGCACCATGTCTTGTCCATGTGTACAATACATGATATGAAGCAAGATTTAGTGCATTGTCAAGTATTGTGGTAGCAGCAACCCATTCCAGAAACCCATTGTAAGGAGGAATCTGCATCTGGCATTGATAGTAAGGAGAAGTCCTGTATGGGTATATATTGTTTTCCAGATGACAGTTCTAGGTAATTTGCAACCTCGTACACAAACAAACTCAAATCACCACATTTGCTGTTTTCTTTATTGGTAAACAATACATTGCAATATTGAAATATTTTTTGGTTAATTCTCACCCTTCTGATTATCAAATTTCAATAAACTTGACATTAAAAAAAACACAGATAACTGATCAGCTTATCACTGATTTTTATTGCTGTTAAGCATCATTTGTGAAAATTTCAGAAATGCTGGACAAGATTTGACAAAATTATTAACGTTTAACTATTTTAAGTCATGGTACTTGTCAGACTTTTTAATGTAATTTTCAGTTTTTCTCAATATATTGTCCGAAGAAAATACTTTTCATTGGACACAGTCAACTGATCAGCTTATCACAGATTTTTATTGTTGTTAAGCATGATTTGTACGAATTTCAGAAATATTGGACAAGATTTGACAAAATTATTAACGTTTAACTATTTTGTCCTGGGATTTGCCAGTCTTTTCAATGTAACTTTCAATTTTCCCAAATATATTGTCCAAAGAAAATACTTCTCATTAGACACAGTCAACTGATCAGCTTATCACAGATTTTTATTGTTGTTAAGCATGATTTATACGAATATCAGAATTATTGGACAAGATTTGTCAAAATTATTAACATTTAACTATTTTAAGCCATGGAATTTGCCTGTCTTTTTGTTGTAATTTTGAGTTTTCCTAAATATATTTTCCAAAGAAGACACTTTTTATTATACACAGTCAACTGATCAGCTTATCACAGATTTTAATTGTTGTTAAGCATCTTTTATACCAATTTCGGAAATATTGGACAAGATTTGACAAAATTATTAACGTTTAACTTTTTTAAGTCTAGGGATTTGACAGTCTTTTTAATGTAATTTTCAGTTTTCTCAAATATATTGTCCAAAGAAAATACTTTTCATTAGACACAGTCAACTGATCAGCTTATCACAGATTTTTGTTGTTGTTAAGCATCTTTTGTACCAATTTCAAAAATGTTGGACAAGATTTGACAAAATTATTAACGTTTAACTATTTTTAGTTTTGGGATTTTCCAGTCTTTTCAATGTGATTTTCATTCTTTTTTCAGTTATATTGTTCTTTTTCCAGAGTACCCTTACCATGAAAAAGCAGACAGTGAAAGATGAGATGAAGAGCAGCACCATGTCTTGTCCATGTGTACAATACATGATATGAAGCAAGATTTAGGGCATTGTCAAGTACTATTGTGCTAACAGCAACCCATTCCAGAAACCCATTGTAAGGAGGAATCTGCATCTGGCATTGATAGTAAGGAGAAGTCTTGTATGGGTATATATTGTTTTCCAGATGACAGTTCTAGGTAATTTGCAACCTCGTACACAAACAAACTCCAATCACCAAATTTGCTGTATTGTATTGGTAAACAATACATTGCAATATTGAAATATTTTTTGGTTAATTCTCACTTTTCTGATTATCAATTTTCAATAAACTTGACATTAAAAAAAACACAGATAACTGATCAGCTTATCACAGATTTTTATTGTTGTTAAGCATCATTTGTACAAATTTCAGAAATATTGGACAAGATTTGACAAAATTATTAACGTTTAACTATTTTAAGTCTAGGCATTTGCCAGTCTTTTTAATGTCATTTTGAGTTTTCCCAAATATATTTTCCAAATAAGACACTTTTTTTGGCACAGTCAACTGATCAGCTTATCACAGATTTTTATTGTTGTTAAGCATCATTTGTACAAATTTCAGAAATATTGGACAAGATTTGACAAAATTATTAACGTTTAACTATTTTGTCCTGGGATTTGCCAGTCTTTTCAATGTAACTTTCAATTTTCCCAAATATATTGTCCAAAGAAAATACTTCTCATTAGACACAGTCAACTGATCAGCTTATCACAGATTTTTATTGTTGTTAAGCATGATTTGTACGAATATCAGAATTATTGGACAAGATTTGTCAAAATTATTAACATTTAACTATTTTAAGCCATGGAATTTGCCTGTCTTTTCGTTGTAATTTTGAGTTTTTCTAAATATATTTTCCAAAGAAGACACTTTTTATTATACACAGTCAACTGATCAGCTTATCACAGATTTTTATTGTTGTTAAGCATTTTTGTACCAATTTCAAAAATGTTGGACAAGATTTGACAAAATTATTAACGTTTAACTTTTTTAAGTTTTGGGATTTGCCAGTCTTTTCAATGTGATTTTCAGTTTTCCCAAATATATTGTCCAAAGAAAATACTTTTCATTAGACACAGTCAACTGATCAGCTTATCACAGATTTTTATTGTTGTTAAGCATCTTTTGTACCAATTTCAAAAATGTTGGATAAGATTTGACAAAATTATTAATGTTTAACTATTTTTAGTTTTGGGATTTTCCAGTCTTTTCAATGTGATTTTCATTCTTTTTTCAGTTATATTGTTCTTTTTCTAGACTACCCTTACCATGAAAAAGCAGACAGTGAAAGATGAGATCAAGAGCAGCACCATGTCTTTTCCATGTGTACAATACATGATATGAAGCAAGATTTAGGGCATTGTCAAGTACTATTGTGCTAACAGCAACCCATTCCAGAAACCCATTGTAAGGAGGAATCTGCATCTGGCATTGATAGTAAGGAGAAGTTTTGTATGGGTATATATTGTTTTCCAGATGACAGTTCTAGGTAATTTGCAACCTCGTACACAAACAAACTCAAATCACCAAATTTGCTGTTTTCTTTATTGGTAAACAATACATTGCAATATTGAAATATTTTTTGGTTAATTCTCACTTTTTTGATTATCAATTTTCAATAAACTTGACATTAAAAAAAAACACAGATAACTGATCAGCTTATTACTGATTTTTATTGCTGTTAAGCATCATTTGTGAAAATTTCAGAAACACTGGACAAGATTTGACAAAATTATTATTGTTTAACTATTTTAAGTCATGGTATTTGCCAGTCTTTTCAATGTAACTTTAAATTTTCCTAAATATATTGTCCAAAGAAAATACTTCTCATTAGACACAGTCAACTGATCAGCTTATCACAGATTTTTATTGTTGTTAAGCATGATTTGTACAAATATCAGAATTATTGGACAAGATTTGTCAAAATTATTAACATTTAACTATTTTAAGCCATGGAATTTGCCTGTCTTTTCGTTGTAATTTTGAGTTTTTCTAAATATATTTTCCAAAGAAGACACTTTTTATTATACACAGTCAACTGATCAGCTTATCACAGATTTTTATTGTTGTTAAGCATTTTTTGTACCAATTTCAAAAATGTTGGACAAGATTTGACAAAATTATTAACGTTTAACTTTTTTAAGTTTTGGGATTTGCCAGTCTTTTCAATGTGATTTTCAGTTTTCCCAAATATATTGTCCAAAGAAAATACTTTTCATTAGACACAGTCAACTGATCAACTTATCACAGATTTTTATTGTTGTTAAGCATCTTTTGTACCAATTTCAAAAATGTTGGATAAGATTTGACAAAATTATTAATGTTTAACTATTTTTAGTTTTGGGATTTTCCAGTCTTTTCAATGTGATTTTCATTCTTTTTTCAGTTATATTGTTCTTTTTCCAGACTACCCTTACCATGAAAAAGCAGACAGTGAAAGATGAGATCAAGAGCAGCACCATGTCTTTTCCATGTATACAATACATGATATGAAGCAAGATTTAGGGCATTGTCAAGTACTATTGTGCTAACAGCAACCCATTCCAGAAACCCATTGTAAGGAGGAATCTGCATCTGGCATTGATAGTAAGGAGAAGTCTTGTATGGGTATATATTGTTTTCCAGATGACAGTTCTAGGTAATTTGCAACCTCGTACACAAACAAACTCAAATCACCAAATTTGCTGTTTTCTTTATTGGTAAACAATACATTGCAATATTGAAATATTTTTTGGTTAATTCTCACTTTTTTGATTATCAATTTTCAATAAACTTGACATTAAAAAAAACACAGATAACTGATCAGCTTATTACTGATTTTTATTGCTGTTAAGCATCATTTGTGAAAATTTCAGAAACGCTGGACAAGATTTGACAAAATTATTATTGTTTAACTATTTTAAGTCATGGTATTTGTCAGTCTTTTTAATGTAATTTTCAGTTTTCTCAATATATTGTCCGAAGAAAATACTTTTCATTAGACACAGTCAACTGATCAGCTTATCACAGATTTTTATTGTTGTTAAGCATCATTTGTACAAATTTCAGAAATATTGGACAAGATTTGACAAAATTATTAACGTTTAACTATTTTAAGTCTAGGCATTTGCCAGTCTTTTTAATGTCATTTTGAGTTTTCCCAAATATATTTTCCAAAGAAGACACTTTTTTTTGGCACAGTCAACTGATCAGCTTATCACAGATTTTTATTGTTGTTAAGCATCTTTTGTACCAATTTCAGAAATATTGGACAAGATTTGACAAATTTATTAACGTTTAACTATTTTAAGTCTAGGGATTTGCCAGTCTTTTTAATATAATTTTCAGTTTTCCCAAATATATTTTCCAAAGAAAATACTTCTCATTAGACACAGTCAACTGATCAGCTTATCACAGATTTTTGTTGTTGTTAAGCATCTTTTGTACAAATTTCAGAAATATTGGACAAGATTTGACAAAATTATTAACGTTTAACTATTTTGTCCTGGGATTTGCCAGTCTTTTCAATGTAACTTTAAATTTTCCTAAATATATTGTCCAAAGAAAATACTTCTCATTAGACACAGTCAACTGATCAGCTTATCACAGATTTTTATTGTTGTTAAGCATGATTTGTACGAATATCAGAATTATTGGACAAGATTTGTCAAAATTATTAACATTTAACTATTTTAAGCCATGGAATTTGCCTGTCTTTTCGTTGTAATTTTGAGTTTTTCTAAATATATTTTCCAAAGAAGACACTTTTTATTATACACAGTCAACTGATCAGCTTATCACAGATTTTTATTGTTGTTAAGCATCATTTGTACAAATTTCAGAAATATTGGACAAGATTTGACAAAATTATTAATGTTTAACTATTTTAAGTCTAGGGATTTGCCAGTCTTTTTAATGTCATTTTGAGTTTTCCCAAATATATTTTCCAAAGAAGAAACTTTCTATTAAACACAGTCAACTGATCAGCTTATCACAGATTTTTATTGCTGTTAAGCATCTTTTGTACCAATTTCAGAAATATTGGACAAGATTTGACAAATTTATTAACGTTTAACTATTTTAAGTCTAGGGATTTGCCAGTCTTTTTAATATAATTTTCAGTTTTCCCAAATATATTTTCCAAAGAAAATACTTCTCATTAGACACAGTCAACTGATCAGCTTATCACAGATTTTTATTGTTGTTAAGCATCTTTTGTACAAATTTCAGAAATATTGGACAAGATTTGACAAAATTATTAACGTTTAACTATTTTGTCCTGGGATTTGCCAGTCTTTTCAATGTAACTTTAAATTTTCCTAAATATATTGTCCAAAGAAAATACTTCTCATTAGACACAGTCAACTGATCAGCTTATCACAGATTTTTATTGTTGTTAAGCATGATTTGTACGAATATCAGAATTATTGGACAAGATTTGTCAAAATTATTAACATTTAACTATTTTAAGCCATGGAATTTGCCTGTCTTTTCGTTGTAATTTTGAGTTTTTCTAAATATATTTTCCAAAGAAGACACTTTTTATTATACACAGTCAACTGATCAGCTTATCACAGATTTTTATTGTTGTTTAGCATTTTTTGTACCAATTTCAAAAATGTTGGACAAGATTTGACAAAATTATTAACATTTAACTTTTTTAAGTTTTGGGATTTGCCAGTCTTTTCAATGTGATTTTCATTCTTTTTTCAGTTATATTGTTCTTTTTCCAGAGTACCCTTATCATGAAAAAGCAGACAGTGAAAGACGGGATCAAGAGCAGCACCATGTCTTGTCCATGTGTACAATACATGATATGAAGCAAGATTTAGTGCATTGTCAAGTATTGTGGTAGCAGCAACCCATTCCAGAAACCCATTGTAAGGAGGAATCTGCATCTGGCATTGATAGTAAGGAGAAGTCCTGTATGGGTATATATTGTTTTCCAGATGACAGTTCTAGGTAATTTGCAACCTCGTACACAAACAAACTCAAATCACCACATTTGCTGTTTTCTTTATTGGTAAACAATACATTGCAATATTGAAATATTTTTTGGTTAATTCTCACCCTTCTGATTATCAAATTTCAATAAACTTGACATTAAAAAAAACACAGATAACTGATCAGCTTATCACTGATTTTTATTGCTGTTAAGCATCATTTGTGAAAATCTCAGAAATGCTGGACAAGATTTGACAAAATTATTAACGTTTAACTATTTTAAGTCATGGTACTTGTCAGACTTTTTAATGTAATTTTCAGTTTTTCTCAATATATTGTCCGAAGAAAATACTTTTCATTGGACACAGTCAACTGATCAGCTTATCACAGATTTTTATTGTTGTTAAGCATGATTTGTACGAATATCAGAATTATTGGACAAGATTTGTCAAAATTATTAACATTTAACTATTTTAAGCCATGGAATTTGCCTGTCTTTTCGTTGTAATTTTGAGTTTTTCTAAATATATTTTCCAAAGAAGACACTTTTTATTATACACAGTCAACTGATCAGCTTATCACAGATTTTTATTGTTGTTAAGCATCATTTGTACAAATTTCAGAAATATTGGACAAGATTTGACAAAATTATTAATGTTTAACTATTTTAAGTCTAGGGATTTGCCAGTCTTTTTAATGTCATTTTGAGTTTTCCCAAATATATTTTCCAAAGAAGAAACTTTCTATTAGACACAGTCAACTGATCAGCTTATCACAGATTTTTATTGCTGTTAAGCATCTTTTGTACCAATTTCAGAAATATTGGACAAGATTTGACAAATTTATTAACGTTTAACTATTTTAAGTCTAGGGATTTGCCAGTCTTTTTAATATAATTTTCAGTTTTCCCAAATATATTTTCCAAAGAAAATACTTCTCATTAGACACAGTCAACTGATCAGCTTATCACAGATTTTTGTTGTTGTTAAGCATCTTTTGTACAAATTTCAGAAATATTGGACAAGATTTGACAAAATTATTAACGTTTAACTATTTTGTCCTGGGATTTGCCAGTCTTTTCAATGTAACTTTAAATTTTCCTAAATATATTGTCCAAAGAAAATACTTCTCATTAGACACAGTCAACTGATCAGCTTATCACAGATTTTTATTGTTGTTAAGCATGATTTGTACGAATATCAGAATTATTGGACAAGATTTGTCAAAATTATTAACATTTAACTATTTTAAGCCATGGAATTTGCCTGTCTTTTCGTTGTAATTTTGAGTTTTTCTAAATATATTTTCCAAAGAAGACACTTTTTATTATACACAGTCAACTGATCAGCTTATCACAGATTTTTATTGTTGTTTAGCATTTTTTGTACCAATTTCAAAAATGTTGGACAAGATTTGACAAAATTATTAACATTTAACTTTTTTAAGTTTTGGGATTTGCCAGTCTTTTCAATGTGATTTTCATTCTTTTTTCAGTTATATTGTTCTTTTTCCAGAGTACCCTTATCATGAAAAAGCAGACAGTGAAAGACGGGATCAAGAGCAGCACCATGTCTTGTCCATGTGTACAATACATGATATGAAGCAAGATTTAGTGCATTGTCAAGTATTGTGGTAGCAGCAACCCATTCCAGAAACCCATTGTAAGGAGGAATCTGCATCTGGCATTGATAGTAAGGAGAAGTCCTGTATGGGTATATATTGTTTTCCAGATGACAGTTCTAGGTAATTTGCAACCTCGTACACAAACAAACTCAAATCACCACATTTGCTGTTTTCTTTATTGGTAAACAATACATTGCAATATTGAAATATTTTTTGGTTAATTCTCACCCTTCTGATTATCAAATTTCAATAAACTTGACATTAAAAAAAACACAGATAACTGATCAGCTTATCACTGATTTTTATTGCTGTTAAGCATCATTTGTGAAAATTTCAGAAATGCTGGACAAGATTTGACAAAATTATTAACGTTTAACTATTTTAAGTCATGGTACTTGTCAGACTTTTTAATGTAATTTTCAGTTTTTCTCAATATATTGTCCGAAGAAAATACTTTTCATTGGACACAGTCAACTGATCAGCTTATCACAGATTTTTATTGTTGTTAAGCATGATTTGTACGAATATCAGAATTATTGGACAAGATTTGTCAAAATTATTAACATTTAACTATTTTAAGCCATGGAATTTGCCTGTCTTTTCGTTGTAATTTTGAGTTTTTCTAAATATATTTTCCAAAGAAGACACTTTTTATTATACACAGTCAACTGATCAGCTTATCACAGATTTTTATTGTTGTTAAGCATCATTTGTACAAATTTCAGAAATATTGGACAAGATTTGACAAAATTATTAATGTTTAACTATTTTAAGTCTAGGGATTTGCCAGTCTTTTTAATGTCATTTTGAGTTTTCCCAAATATATTTTCCAAAGAAGAAACTTTCTATTAAACACAGTCAACTGATCAGCTTATCACAGATTTTTATTGCTGTTAAGCATCTTTTGTACCAATTTCAGAAATATTGGACAAGATTTGACAAATTTATTAACGTTTAACTATTTTAAGTCTAGGGATTTGCCAGTCTTTTTAATATAATTTTCAGTTTTCCCAAATATATTTTCCAAAGAAAATACTTCTCATTAGACACAGTCAACTGATCAGCTTATCACAGATTTTTGTTGTTGTTAAGCATCTTTTGTACAAATTTCAGAAATATTGGACAAGATTTGACAAAATTATTAACGTTTAACTATTTTGTCCTGGGATTTGCCAGTCTTTTCAATGTAACTTTAAATTTTCCTAAATATATTGTCCAAAGAAAATACTTCTCATTAGACACAGTCAACTGATCAGCTTATCACAGATTTTTATTGTTGTTAAGCATGATTTGTACGAATATCAGAATTATTGGACAAGATTTGTCAAAATTATTAACATTTAACTATTTTAAGCCATGGAATTTGCCTGTCTTTTCGTTGTAATTTTGAGTTTTTCTAAATATATTTTCCAAAGAAGACACTTTTTATTATACACAGTCAACTGATCAGCTTATCACAGATTTTTATTGTTGTTTAGCATTTTTTGTACCAATTTCAAAAATGTTGGACAAGATTTGACAAAATTATTAACATTTAACTTTTTTAAGTTTTGGGATTTGCCAGTCTTTTCAATGTGATTTTCATTCTTTTTTCAGTTATATTGTTCTTTTTCCAGAGTACCCTTATCATGAAAAAGCAGACAGTGAAAGACGGGATCAAGAGCAGCACCATGTCTTGTCCATGTGTACAATACATGATATGAAGCAAGATTTAGTGCATTGTCAAGTATTGTGGTAGCAGCAACCCATTCCAGAAACCCATTGTAAGGAGGAATCTGCATCTGGCATTGATAGTAAGGAGAAGTCCTGTATGGGTATATATTGTTTTCCAGATGACAGTTCTAGGTAATTTGCAACCTCGTACACAAACAAACTCAAATCACCACATTTGCTGTTTTCTTTATTGGTAAACAATACATTGCAATATTGAAATATTTTTTGGTTAATTCTCACCCTTCTGATTATCAAATTTCAATAAACTTGACATTAAAAAAAACACAGATAACTGATCAGCTTATCACTGATTTTTATTGCTGTTAAGCATCATTTGTGAAAATTTCAGAAATGCTGGACAAGATTTGACAAAATTATTAACGTTTAACTATTTTAAGTCATGGTACTTGTCAGACTTTTTAATGTAATTTTCAGTTTTTCTCAATATATTGTCCGAAGAAAATACTTTTCATTGGACACAGTCAACTGATCAGCTTATCACAGATTTTTATTGTTGTTAAGCATCATTTGTACAAATTTCAGAAATATTGTACAAGATTTGACAAAATTATTAACGTTTAACTATTTTAAGTCTTGGGATTTGCCTGTCTTTTCGTTTTAATTTTGAGATTTTTCAAATATATTTTCCAAAGAAGACACTTTCTATTAGACACAGTCAACTGATCAGCTTATCACAGATTTTTATTGTTGTTAAGCATCTTTTGTACCAATTTCAGAAGTATTGGACAAGATTTGACAAAATTATTAACGTTTAACTATTTTAAGTCTAGGGATTTGCCAGTCTTTTTAATGTAATTTTCAGTTTTCCCAAATATATTGTCCTAAGAAAATACTTTTCATTAGACACAGTCAACTGATCAGCTCATCACAGATTTTTATTGTTGTTAAGCATGATTTGTACGAATATCAGAATTATTGGACAAGATTTGTCAAAATTATTAACATTTAACTATTTTAAGCTATGGAATTTGCCTGTTTTTTCGTTGTAATTTTGAGTTTTTCTAAATATATTTTCCAAAGAAGACACTTTTTATTATACACAGTCAACTGATCAGCTTATCACAGATTTTTATTGTTGTTAAGCATTTTTTGTACCAATTTCAAAAATGTTGGACAAGATTTGACAAAATTATTAACATTTAACTTTTTTAAGTTTTGGGATTTGCCAGTCTTTTCAATGTGATTTTCATTCTTTTTTCAGTTATATTGTTCTTTTTCCAGAGTACCCTTATCATGAAAAAGCAGACAGTGAAAGACGGGATCAAGAGCAGCACCATGTCTTGTCCATGTGTACAATACATGATATGAAGCAAGATTTAGTGCATTGTCAAGTATTGTGGTAGCAGCAACCCATTCCAGAAACCCATTGTAAGGAGGAATCTGCATCTGGCATTGATAGTAAGGAGAAGTCCTGTATGGGTATATATTGTTTTCCAGATGACAGTTCTAGGTAATTTGCAACCTCGTACACAAACAATCTCAAATCACCACATTTGCTGTTTTCTTTATTGGTAAACAATACATTGCAATATTGAAATATTTTTTGGTTAATTCTCACTCTTATGATTATCAATTTTCAATAAACTTGACACTAAAAAAAAACACAGATAACTGATCAGCTTATCACAGATTTTTGTTGTTGTTAAGCATCATTTGTGAAAATTTCACAAACGCTGGACAAGATTTAAAAAAATTATTAACGTTTAACTTTTTTAAGTCATGGAATTTGCCATTCTTTTTAATGTAATTTTCAGTTTTCTCAATATATTATCCGAAGAAAATACTTTTCATTAGACACAGTCAACTGATCAGCTTATCACAGATTTTTATTGTTGTTAAGCATCATTTGTACAAATTTCAGAAATATTGGACAAGATTTGACAAAATTATTAACGTTTAACTATTTTAAGTCTAGGCATTTGCCAGTCTTTTTAATGTCATTTTGAGTTTTCCCAAATATATTTTCCAAAGAAGACACTTTTTTTTTGGCACAGTCAAGTGATCAGCTTATCACAGATTTTTATTGTTGTTAAGCATCATTTGTACAAATTTCAGAAATATTGGACAAGATTTGACAAAATTATTAATGTTTAACTATTTTAAGTCTAGGGATTTGCCAGTCTTTTTAATGTCATTTTGAGTTTTCCCAAATATATTTTCCAAAGAAGAAACTTTCTATTAGACACAGTCAACTGATCAGCTTATCACAGATTTTTATTGTTGTTAAGCATCTTTTGTACCAATTTCAGAAATATTGGACAAGATTTGACAAAATTATTAACGTTTAACTATTTTAAGTCTAGGGATTTGCCAGTCTTTTTAATGTCATTTTCAGTTTTCCCAAATATATTTTCCAAAGAAGACACTTTTTTTTTGGCATAGTCAACTGATCAGCTTATCACAGATTTTTATTGTTGTTAAGCATCTTTTCTACCAATTTCAGAAATATTGGACAAGATTTGACAAAATTATTAACGTTTAACTATTTTAAGTCTAGGGATTTGCCAGTCTTTTTAATATAATTTTAGTTTTCCCAAATATATTGTCCAAAGAAAATACTTCTCATTAGACACAGTCAACTGATCAGCTTATCACAGATTTTTATTGTTGTTAAGCATCTTTTGTACCAATTTCAGAAATATTGGACAAGATTTGACAAAATTATTAGCGTTTAACTATTTTGTCCTGGGATTTGCCTATCTTTTCGTTGTAATTTTGAGTTTTCCCAAATATATTTTCCAAAGAAGAAACTTTCTGTTAGACAAAGTCAACCGATCAGCTTATCACAGATTTTTATTGTTGTTAAGCATCTTTTGTTCCAATTTCAGAAATATTGGACAAGATTAGACAAAATTATTAATGTTTAACTATTTTAAGTCTAGGGATTTGCCAGTCTTTTTAATGTCATTTTGAGTTTTCCCAAATATATTTTCCAAAGAAGACACTTTTTTTTTGGCACAGTCAACTGATCAGCTTATCACAGATTTTTATTGTTGTTAAGCATCTTTTCTACCAATTTCAGAAATATTGGACAAGATTTGACAAAATTATTAACGTTTAACTATTTTAAGTCTAGGGATTTGCCTATCTTTTCGTTGTAATTTTGAGTTTTCCCAAATATATTGTCCAAAGAAAATACTTCTCATTAGACACAGTCAACTGATCAGCTTATCACAGATTTTTATTGTTGTTAAGCATGATTTGTACGAATATCAGAATTATTGGACAAGATTTGTCAAAATTATTAACATTTAACTATTTTAAGCCATGGAATTTGCCTGTCTTTTCGTTGTAATTTTGAGTTTTTCTAAATATATTTTCCAAAGAAGACACTTTTTATTATACACAGTCAACTGATCAGCTTATCACAGATTTTTATTGTTGTTAAGCATTTTTTGTACCAATTTCAAAAATGTTGGACAAGATTTGACAAAATTATTAACGTTTAACTTTTTTAAGTTTTGGGATTTGCCAGTCTTTTCAATGTGATTTTCAGTTTTCCCAAATATATTGTCCAAAGAAAATACTTTTCATTAGACACAGTCAACTGATCAGCTTATCACAGATTTTTATTGTTGTTAAGCATCTTTTGTACCAATTTCAAAAATGTTGGATAAGATTTGACAAAATTATTAATGTTTAACTATTTTTAGTTTTGGGATTTTCCAGTCTTTTCAATGTGATTTTCATTCTTTTTTCAGTTATATTGTTCTTTTTCTAGACTACCCTTACCATGAAAAAGCAGACAGTGAAAGATGAGATCAAGAGCAGCACCATGTCTTTTCCATGTGTACAATGCATGATATGAAGCAAGATTTAGGGCATTGTCAAGTACTATTGTGCTAACAGCAACCCATTCCAGAAACCCATTGTAAGGAGGAATCTGCATCTGGCATTGATAGTAAGGAGAAGTTTTGTATGGGTATATATTGTTTTCCAGATGACAGTTCTAGGTAATTTGCAACCTCGTACACAAACAAACTCAAATCACCAAATTTGCTGTTTTCTTTATTGGTAAACAATACATTGCAATATTGAAATATTTTTTGGTTAATTCTCACTTTTTTGATTATCAATTTTCAATAAACTTGACATTAAAAAAAACACAGATAACTGATCAGCTTATTACTGATTTTTATTGCTGTTAAGCATCATTTGTGAAAATTTCAGAAACGCTGGACAAGATTTGACAAAATTATTATTGTTTAACTATTTTAAGTCATGGTATTTGCCAGTCTTTTCAATGTAATTTTAAATTTTCCTAAATATATTGTCCAAAGAAAATACTTCTCATTAGACACAGTCAACTGATCAGCTTATCACAGATTTTTATTGTTGTTAAGCATGATTTGTACAAATATCAGAATTATTGGACAAGATTTGTCAAAATTATTAACATTTAACTATTTTAAGCCATGGAATTTGCCTGTCTTTTCGTTGTAATTTTGAGTTTTTCTAAATATATTTTCCAAAGAAGACACTTTTTATTATACACAGTCAACTGATCAGCTTATCACAGATTTTTATTGTTGTTAAGCATTTTTTGTACCAATTTCAAAAATGTTGGACAAGATTTGACAAAATTATTAACGTTTAACTTTTTTAAGTTTTGGGATTTGCCAGTCTTTTCAATGTGATTTTCAGTTTTCCCAAATATATTGTCCAAAGAAAATACTTTTCATTAGACACAGTCAACTGATCAGCTTATCACAGATTTTTATTGTTGTTAAGCATCTTTTGTACCAATTTCAAAAATGTTGGATAAGATTTGACAAAATTATTAATGTTTAACTATTTTTAGTTTTGGGATTTTCCAGTCTTTTCAATGTGATTTTCATTCTTTTTTCAGTTATATTGTTCTTTTTCTAGACTACCCTTACCATGAAAAAGCAGACAGTGAAAGATGAGATCAAGAGCAGCACCATGTCTTTTCCATGTGTACAATACATGATATGAAGCAAGATTTAGGGCATTGTCAAGTACTATTGTGCTAACAGCAACCCATTCCAGAAACCCATTGTAAGGAGGAATCTGCATCTGGCATTGATAGTAAGGAGAAGTTTTGTATGGGTATATATTGTTTTCCAGATGACAGTTCTAGGTAATTTGCAACCTCGTACACAAACAAACTCAAATCACCAAATTTGCTGTTTTCTTTATTGGTAAACAATACATTGCAATATTGAAATATTTTTTGGTTAATTCTCACTTTTTTGATTATCAATTTTCAATAAACTTGACATTAAAAAAAACACAGATAACTGATCAGCTTATTACTGATTTTTATTGCTGTTAAGCATCATTTGTGAAAATTTCAGAAACGCTGGACAAGATTTGACAAAATTATTATTGTTTAACTATTTTAAGTCATGGTATTTGCCAGTCTTTTCAATGTAACTTTAAATTTTCCTAAATATATTGTCCAAAGAAAATACTTCTCATTAGACACAGTCAACTGATCAGCTTATCACAGATTTTTATTGTTGTTAAGCATGATTTGTACAAATATCAGAATTATTGGACAAGATTTGTCAAAATTATTAACATTTAACTATTTTAAGCCATGGAATTTGCCTGTCTTTTCGTTGTAATTTTGAGTTTTTCTAAATATATTTTCCAAAGAAGACACTTTTTATTATACACAGTCAACTGATCAGCTTATCACAGATTTTTATTGTTGTTAAGCATTTTTTGTACCAATTTCAAAAATGTTGGACAAGATTTGACAAAATTATTAACGTTTAACTTTTTTAAGTTTTGGGATTTGCCAGTCTTTTCAATGTGATTTTCAGTTTTCCCAAATATATTGTCCAAAGAAAATACTTTTCATTAGACACAGTCAACTGATCAGCTTATCACAGATTTTTATTGTTGTTAAGCATCTTTTGTACCAATTTCAAAAATGTTGGATAAGATTTGACAAAATTATTAATGTTTAACTATTTTTAGTTTTGGGATTTTCCAGTCTTTTCAATGTGATTTTCATTCTTTTTTCAGTTATATTGTTCTTTTTCTAGACTACCCTTACCATGAAAAAGCAGACAGTGAAAGATGAGATCAAGAGCAGCACCATGTCTTTTCCATGTGTACAATACATGATATGAAGCAAGATTTAGGGCATTGTCAAGTACTATTGTGCTAACAGCAACCCATTCCAGAAACCCATTTTAAGGAGGAATCTGCATCTGGCATTGATAGTAAGGAGAAGTTTTGTATGGGTATATATTGTTTTCCAGATGACAGTTCTAGGTAATTTGCAACCTCGTACACAAACAAACTCAAATCACCAAATTTGCTGTTTTCTTTATTGGTAAACAATACATTGCAATATTGAAATATTTTTTGGTTAATTCTCACTTTTTTGATTATCAATTTTCAATAAACTTGACATTAAAAAAAACACAGATAACTGATCAGCTTATTACTGATTTTTATTGCTGTTAAGCATCATTTGTGAAAATTTCAGAAACGCTGGACAAGATTTGACAAAATTATTATTGTTTAACTATTTTAAGTCATGGTATTTGCCAGTCTTTTCAATGTAACTTTAAATTTTCCTAAATATATTGTCCAAAGAAAATACTTCTCATTAGACACAGTCAACTGATCAGCTTATCACAGATTTTTATTGTTGTTAAGCATGATTTGTACAAATATCAGAATTATTGGACAAGATTTGTCAAAATTATTAACATTTAACTATTTTAAGCCATGGAATTTGCCTGTCTTTTCGTTGTAATTTTGAGTTTTTCTAAATATATTTTCCAAAGAAGACACTTTTTATTATACACAGTCAACTGATCAGCTTATCACAGATTTTTATTGTTGTTAAGCATTTTTTGTACCAATTTCAAAAATGTTGGACAAGATTTGACAAAATTATTAACGTTTAACTTTTTTAAGTTTTGGGATTTGCCAGTCTTTTCAATGTGATTTTCAGTTTTCCCAAATATATTGTCCAAAGAAAATACTTTTCATTAGACACAGTCAACTGATCAGCTTATCACAGATTTTTATTGTTGTTAAGCGTTTTTTGTACCAATTTCAAAAATGTTGGACAAGATTTGACAAAATTATTAACGTTTAACTATTTTAAGTCTAGGGATTTGCCAGTCTTTTTAATGTCATTTTCAGTTTTTTTCAAATATATTTTCCAAAGAAGACACTTTTTTTTTGGCACAGTCAACTGATCAGCTTATCACAGATTTTTATTGTTGTTAAGCATCTTTTGTACCGATTTCAGAAATATTGGAGAAGATTTGACAAAATTATTAACGTTTAACTATTTTGTCCTGGGATTTGCCTATCTTTTCGTTGTAATTTTGAGTTTTCCCAAATATATTGTCCAAAGAAAATACTTCTCATTAGACACAGTCAACTGATCAGCTTATCACAGATTTTTATTGTTGTTAAGCATGATTTGTACGAATATCAGAATTATTGGACAAGATTTGTCAAAATTATTAACATTTAACTATTTTAAGCCATGGAATTTGCCTATCTTTTCGTTGTAATTTTGAGTTTTTCTAAATATATTTTCCAAAGAAGACACTTTTTATTATACACAGTCAACTGATCAGCTTATCACAGATTTTTATTGTTGTTAAGCATTTTTTGTACCAATTTCAAAAATGTTGGACAAGATTTGACAAAATTATTAACGTTTAACTTTTTTAAGTTTTGGGATTTGCCAGTCTTTTCAATGTGATTTTCAGTTTTCCCAAATATATTGTCCAAAGAAAATACTTTTCATTAGACACAGTCAACTGATCAGCTTATCACAGATTTTTATTGTTGTTAAGCATCTTTTGTACCAATTTCAAAAATGTTGGATAAGATTTGACAAAATTATTAATGTTTAACTATTTTTAGTTTTGGGATTTTCCAGTCTTTTCAATGTGATTTTCATTCTTTTTTCAGTTATATTGTTCTTTTTCTAGACTACCCTTACCATGAAAAAGCAGACAGTGAAAGATGAGATCAAGAGCAGCACCATGTCTTTTCCATGTGTACAATACATGATATGAAGCAAGATTTAGGGCATTGTCAAGTACTATTGTGCTAACAGCAACCCATTCCAGAAACCCATTGTAAGGAGGAATCTGCATCTGGCATTGATAGTAAGGAGAAGTTTTGTATGGGTATATATTGTTTTCCAGATGACAGTTCTAGGTAATTTGCAACCTCGTACACAAACAAACTCAAATCACCAAATTTGCTGTTTTCTTTATTGGTAAACAATACATTGCAATATTGAAATATTTTTTGGTTAATTCTCACTTTTTTGATTATCAATTTGCAATAAACTTGACATTAAAAAAAACACAGATAACTGATCAGCTTATTACTGATTTTTATTGCTGTTAAGCATCATTTGTGAAAATTTCAGAAACGCTGGACAAGATTTGACAAAATTATTATTGTTTAACTATTTTAAGTCATGGTATTTGCCAGTCTTTTCAATGTAACTTTAAATTTTCCTAAATATATTGTCCAAAGAAAATACTTCTCATTAGACACAGTCAACTGATCAGCTTATCACAGATTTTTATTGTTGTTAAGCATGATTTGTACAAATATCAGAATTATTGGACAAGATTTGTCAAAATTATTAACATTTAACTATTTTAAGCCATGGAATTTGCCTGTCTTTTCGTTGTAATTTTGAGTTTTTCTAAATATATTTTCCAAAGAAGACACTTTTTATTATACACAGTCAACTGATCAGCTTATCACAGATTTTTATTGTTGTTAAGCATTTTTTGTACCAATTTCAAAAATGTTGGACAAGATTTGACAAAATTATTAACGTTTAACTTTTTTAAGTTTTGGGATTTGCCAGTCTTTTCAATGTGATTTTCAGTTTTCCCAAATATATTGTCCAAAGAAAATACTTTTCATTAGACACAGTCAACTGATCAGCTTATCACAGATTTTTATTGTTGTTAAGCATCTTTTGTACCAATTTCAAAAATGTTGGATAAGATTTGACAAAATTATTAATGTTTAACTATTTTTAGTTTTGGGATTTTCCAGTCTTTTCAATGTGATTTTCATTCTTTTTTCAGTTATATTGTTCTTTTTCTAGACTACCCTTACCATGAAAAAGCAGACAGTGAAAGATGAGATCAAGAGCAGCACCATGTCTTTTCCATGTGTACAATACATGATATGAAGCAAGATTTAGGGCATTGTCAAGTACTATTGTGCTAACAGCAACCCATTCCAGAAACCCATTTTAAGGAGGAATCTGCATCTGGCATTGATAGTAAGGAGAAGTTTTGTATGGGTATATATTGTTTTCCAGATGACAGTTCTAGGTAATTTGCAACCTCGTACACAAACAAACTCAAATCACCAAATTTGCTGTTTTCTTTATTGGTAAACAATACATTATAATATTGAAATATTTTTTGGTTAATTCTCACTTTTCTGATTATCAATTTTCAATAAACTTGACATTAAAAAAAACACAGATAACTGATCAGCTTATTACTGATTTTTATTGCTGTTAAGCATCATTTGTGAAAATTTCAGAAACGCTGGACAAGATTTGACAAAATTATTATTGTTTAACTATTTTAAGTCTTGGGATTTGCCTGTCTTTTCGTTTTAATTTTGAGATTTTTCAAATATATTTTCCAAAGAAAATACTTTTCATTAGACACAGTCAACTGATCAGCTTATCACAGATTTTTATTGTTGTTAAGCATCATTTGTACAAATTTCAGAAATATTGGACAAGATTTGACAAAATTATTAACGTTTAACTATTTTAAGCCATGGAATTTACCTGTCTTTTTGTTGTTATTTTGAGTTTTCCTAAATATATTTTCCAAAGAAGACACTTTCTATTAGACACAGTCAACTGATCAGCTTATCACAGATTTTTATTGTTGTTAAGCATCTTTTATACCAATTTCAGAAATATTGGACAAGATTTGACAAAATTATTAACGTTTAACTATTTTAAGTCTAGGGATTTGACAGTCTTTTTAATGTCATTTTCAGTTTTCCCAAATATATTGTCCAAAGAAAATACTTTTCATTAGACACAGTCAACTGATCAACTTATCACAGATTTTTGTTGTTGTTAAGCATCTTTTGTACAAATTTCAGAAATATTGGACAAGATTTGACAAAATTATTAACGTTTAACTATTTTGTCCTGGGATTTGCCAGTCTTTTCAATGTAACTTTAAATTTTCTTAAATATATTGTCCAAAGAAAATACTTCTCATTAGACACAGTCAACTGATCAGCTTATCACAGATTTTTATTGTTGTTAAGCATGATTTGTACGAATATCAGAATTATTGGACAAGATTTGTCAAAATTATTAACATTTAACTATTTTAAGCCATGGAATTTGCCACTCTTTTCAATGTAACTTTAAATTTTCCTAAATATATTGTCCAAAGAAAATACTTCTCATTAGACACAGTCAACTGATCAGCTTATCACAGATTTTTATTGTTGTTAAGCATGATTTGTACGAATATCAGAATTATTGGACAAGATTTGTCAAAATTATTAACATTTAACTATTTTAAGCCATGGAATTTGCCTGTCTTTTCGTTGTAATTTTGAGTTTTTCTAAATATATTTTCCAAAGAAGACACTTTTTATTATACACAGTCAACTGATCAGCTTATCACAGATTTTTATTGTTGTTAAGCATTTTTTGTACCAATTTCAAAAATGTTGGACAAGATTTGACAAAATTATTAACGTTTAACTTTTTTAAGTTTTGGGATTTGCCAGTCTTTTCAATGTGATTTTCAGTTTTCCCAAATATATTGTCCAAAGAAAATACTTTTCATTAGACACAGTCAACTGATCAGCTTATCACAGATTTTTATTGTTGTTAAGCATTTTTTGTACCAATTTCAAAAATGTTGGACAAGATTTGACAAAATTATTAACGTTTAACTATTTTAAGTCTAGGGATTTGCCAGTCTTTTTAATGTCATTTTCAGTTTTTTTCAAATATATTTTCCAAAGAAGACACTTTTTTTTTGGCACAGTCAACTGATCAGCTTATCACAGATTTTTATTATTGTTCAGCATCTTTTCTACCAATTTCAGAAATATTGGACAAGATTTGACAAATTTATTAACATTTAACTATTTTAAGTCTAGGGATTTGCCAGTCTTTTTAATATAATTTTCAGTTTTCCCAAATATATTTTCCAAAGAAAATACTTCTCATTAGACACAGTCAACTGATCAGCTTATCACAGATTTTTATTGTTGTTAAGCATTTTTTGTACCAATTTCAAAAATGTTGGACAAGATTTGACAAAATTATTAACGTTTAACTTTTTTAAGTTTTGGGATTTGCCAGTCTTTTCAATGTGATTTTCAGTTTTCCCAAATATATTGTCCAAAGAAAATACTTTTCATTAGACACAGTCAACTGATCAACTTATCACAGATTTTTATTGTTGTTAAGCATCATTTGTACAAATTTCAGAAATATTGGACAAGATTTGACAAAAGTATTAACGTTTAACTATTTTAAGTCTTGGGATTTGCCTGTCTTTTCGTTTTAATTTTGAGATTTTTCAAATATATTTTCCAAAGAAGACACTTTCTATTAGACACAGTCAACTGATCAGCTTATCACAGATTTTTATTGTTGTTAAGCATCTTTTGTACCAATTTCAGAAGTATTGGACAAGATTTGACAAAATTATTAACGTTTAACTTTTTTAAGTTTTGGGATTTGCCAGTCTTTTCAATGTGATTTTCATTCTTTTTTCAGTTATATTGTTCTTTTTCCAGAGTACCCTTATCATGAAAAAGCAGACAGTGAAAGACGGGATCAAGAGCAGCACCATGTCTTGTCCATGTGTACAATACATGATATGAAGCAAGATTTAGTGCATTGTCAAGTATTGTGGTAGCAGCAACCCATTCCAGAAACCCATTGTAAGGAGGAATCTGCATCTGGCATTGATAGTAAGGAGAAGTCCTGTATGGGTATATATTGTTTTCCAGATGACAGTTCTAGGTAATTTGCAACCTCGTACACAAACAAACTCAAATCACCACATTTGCTGTTTTCTTTATTGGTAAACAATACATTGCAATATTGAAATATTTTTTGGTTAATTCTCACTCTTCTGATTATCAAATTTCAATAAATTTGACATTAAAAAAAACACAGATAACTGATCAGCTTATCACTGATTTTTATTGCTGTTAAGCATCATTTGTGAAAATTTCAGAAATGCTGGACAAGATTTGACAAAATTATTAACGTTTAACTATTTTAAGTCATGGTACTTGTCAGACTTTTTAATGTAATTTTCAGTTTTTCTCAATATATTGTCCGAAGAAGAAACTTTCTATTAGACACAGTCAACTGATCAGCTTATCACAGATTTTTATTGTTGTTAAGCATGATTTGTACAAATTTCAGAAATATTGGACAAGATTTGACAAAATTATTAACGTTTAACTATTTTAAGTCTTGGGATTTGCCTGTCTTTTCGTTTTAATTTTGAGATTTTTCAAATATATTTTCCAAAGAAGACACTTTCTATTAGACACAGTCAACTGATCAGCCTATCACAGATTTTTATTGTTATTAAGCATCTTTTGTACCAATTTCAGAAGTATTGGACAAGATTTGACAAAATTATTAACGTTTAACTATTTTAAGTCTAGGGATTTGCCAGTCTTTTTAATGTAATTTTCAGTTATCCCAAATATATTGTCCAAAGAAAATACTTTTCATTAGACACAGTCAACTGATCAGCTCATCACAGATTTTTATTGTTGTTAAGCATGTTAATTTGAATTGTACGAATATCAGAATTACTGGACAAGATTTGACAAAATTATTAACGTTTAACTATTTTAAGTCTAGGGATTTGACAGTCTTTTTAATGTCATTTTCAGTTTTCCCAAATATATTGTCCAAAGAAAATACTTTTCATTAGACACAGTCAACTGATCAACTTATCACAGATTTTTATTGTTGTTAAGCATCTTTTGTACCAATTTCAAAAATGTTGGAAAAAGATTTGACAAAATTATTAACGTTTAACTTTTTTAAGTTTTGGGATTTTCCAGTCTTTTCAATGTGATTTTCATTCTTTTTTCAGTTATATTGTTCTTTTTCAGAGTTCCCTTACCATGAAAAAACAGACAGTGAAAGAAGGGATCAAGAGCAGCACCATGTCTTGTCCATGTGTACAATACATGATATGAAGCAAGATTTAGGGCATTGTAAAGTACTATTGTGCTAACAGCAACCCATTCCAGAAACCCATTGTAAGGAGGAATCTGCATCTGGCATTGATAGTAAGGAGAAGTCTTGTATGGGTATATATTGTTTTCCAGATGACAGTTCTAGGTAATTTGCAACCTCGTACACAAACAAACTCAAATCACCAAATTTGCTGTTTTCTTTATTGGTAAACAATACATTATAATATTGAAATATTTTTTGGTTAATTCTCACTTTTCTGATTATCAATTTTCAATAAACTTGACATTAAAAAAAACACAGATAACTGATCAGCTTATTACTGATTTTTATTGCTGTTAAGCATCATTTGTGAAAATTTCAGAAACGCTGGACAAGATTTGACAAAATTATTATTGTTTAACTATTTTAAGTCTTGGGATTTGCCTGTCTTTTCGTTTTAATTTTGAGATTTTTCAAATATATTTTCCAAAGAAAATACTTTTCATTAGACACAGTCAACTGATCAGCTTATCACAGATTTTTATTGTTGTTAAGCATCATTTGTACAAATTTCAGAAATATTGGACAAGATTTGACAAAATTATTAACGTTTAACTATTTTAAGCCATGGAATTTACCTGTCTTTTTGTTGTTATTTTGAGTTTTCCTAAATATATTTTCCAAAGAAGACACTTTCTATTAGACACAGTCAACTGATCAGCTTATCACAGATTTTTATTGTTGTTAAGCATCTTTTATACCAATTTCAGAAATATTGGACAAGATTTGACAAAATTATTAACGTTTAACTATTTTAAGTCTAGGGATTTGACAGTCTTTTTAATGTCATTTTCAGTTTTCCCAAATATATTGTCCAAAGAAAATACTTTTCATTAGACACAGTCAACTGATCAACTTATCACAGATTTTTGTTGTTGTTAAGCATCTTTTGTACAAATTTCAGAAATATTGGACAAGATTTGACAAAATTATTAACGTTTAACTATTTTGTCCTGGGATTTGCCAGTCTTTTCAATGTAACTTTAAATTTTCCTAAATATATTGTCCAAAGAAAATACTTCTCATTAGACACAGTCAACTGATCAGCTTATCACAGATTTTTATTGTTGTTAAGCATGATTTGTACGAATATCAGAATTATTGGACAAGATTTGTCAAAATTATTAACATTTAACTATTTTAAGCCATGGAATTTGCCTGTCTTTTCGTTGTAATTTTGAGTTTTTCTAAATATATTTTCCAAAGAAGACACTTTTTATTATACACAGTCAACTGATCAGCTTATCACAGATTTTTATTGTTGTTAAGCATTTTTTGTACCAATTTCAAAAATGTTGGACAAGATTTGACAAAATTATTAACGTTTAACTATTTTGTCCTGGGATTTGCCAGTCTTTTCAATGTAACTTTAAATTTTCCTAAATATATTGTCCAAAGAAAATACTTCTCATTAGACACAGTCAACTGATCAGCTTATCACAGGTTTTTATTGTTGTTAAGCATGATTTGTACGAATATCAGAATTATTGGACAAGATTTGTCAAAATTATTAACATTTAACTATTTTAAGCCATGGAATTTGCCAGTCTTTTCAATGTAACTTTAAATTTTCCTAAATATATTGTCCAAAGAAAATACTTCTCATTAGACACAGTCAACTGATCAGCTTATCACAGATTTTTATTGTTGTTAAGCATGATTTGTACGAATATCAGAATTATTGGACAAGATTTGTCAAAATTATTAACATTTAACTATTTTAAGCCATGGAATTTGCCTGTCTTTTCGTTGTAATTTTGAGTTTTTCTAAATATATTTTCCAAAGAAGACACTTTTTATTATACACAGTCAACTGATCAGCTTATCACAGATTTTTATTGTTGTTAAGCATTTTTTGTACCAATTTCAAAAATGTTGGACAAGATTTGACAAAATTATTAACGTTTAACTTTTTTAAGTTTTGGGATTTGCCAGTCTTTTCAATGTGATTTTCAGTTTTCCCAAATATATTGTCCAAAGAAAATACTTTTCATTAGACACAGTCAACTGATCAGCTTATCACAGATTTTTATTGTTGTTAAGCATCTTTTGTACCAATTTCAAAAATGTTGGATAAGATTTGACAAAATTATTAATGTTTAACTATTTTTAGTTTTGGGATTTTCCAGTCTTTTCAATGTGATTTTCATTCTTTTTTCAGTTATATTGTTCTTTTTCTAGACTACCCTTACCATGAAAAAGCAGACAGTGAAAGATGAGATCAAGAGCAGCACCATGTCTTTTCCATGTGTACAATACATGATATGAAGCAAGATTTAGGGCATTGTCAAGTACTATTGTGCTAACAGCAACCCATTCCAGAAACCCATTGTAAGGAGGAATCTGCATCTGGCATTGATAGTAAGGAGAAGTTTTGTATGGGTATATATTGTTTTCCAGATGACAGTTCTAGGTAATTTGCAACCTCGTACACAAACAAACTCAAATCACCAAATTTGCTGTTTTCTTTATTGGTAAACAATACATTGCAATATTGAAATATTTTTTGGTTAATTCTCACTTTTTTGATTATCAATTTTCAATAAACTTGACATTAAAAAAAACACAGATAACTGATCAGCTTATTACTGATTTTTATTGCTGTTAAGCATCATTTGTGAAAATTTCAGAAACGCTGGACAAGATTTGACAAAATTATTATTGTTTAACTATTTTAAGTCATGGTATTTGCCAGTCTTTTCAATGTAACTTTAAATTTTCCTAAATATATTGTCCAAAGAAAATACTTCTCATTAGACACAGTCAACTGATCAGCTTATCACAGATTTTTATTGTTGTTAAGCATGATTTGTACAAATATCAGAATTATTGGACAAGATTTGTCAAAATTATTAACATTTAACTATTTTAAGCCATGGAATTTGCCTGTCTTTTCGTTGTAATTTTGAGTTTTTCTAAATATATTTTCCAAAGAAGACACTTTTTATTATACACAGTCAACTGATCAGCTTATCACAGATTTTTATTGTTGTTAAGCATTTTTTGTACCAATTTCAAAAATGTTGGACAAGATTTGACAAAATTATTAACGTTTAACTTTTTTAAGTTTTGGGATTTGCCAGTCTTTTCAATGTGATTTTCAGTTTTCCCAAATATATTGTCCAAAGAAAATACTTTTCATTAGACACAGTCAACTGATCAGCTTATCACAGATTTTTATTGTTGTTAAGCGTTTTTTGTATCAATTTCAAAAATGTTGGACAAGATTTGACAAAATTATTAACGTTTAACTATTTTAAGTCTAGGGATTTGCCAGTCTTTTTAATGTCATTTTCAGTTTTTTTCAAATATATTTTCCAAAGAAGACACTTTTTTTTTGGCACAGTCAACTGATCAGCTTATCACAGATTTTTATTGTTGTTAAGCATCTTTTGTACCGATTTCAGAAATATTGGAGAAGATTTGACAAAATTATTAACGTTTAACTATTTTGTCCTGGGATTTGCCTATCTTTTCGTTGTAATTTTGAGTTTTCCCAAATATATTGTCCAAAGAAAATACTTCTCATTAGACACAGTCAACTGATCAGCTTATCACAGATTTTTATTGTTGTTAAGCATGATTTGTACGAATATCAGAATTATTGGACAAGATTTGTCAAAATTATTAACATTTAACTATTTTAAGCCATGGAATTTGCCTGTCTTTTCGTTGTAATTTTGAGTTTTTCTAAATATATTTTCCAAAGAAGACACTTTTTATTATACACAGTCAACTGATCAGCTTATCACAGATTTTTATTGTTGTTAAGCATTTTTTGTACCAATTTCAAAAATGTTGGACAAGATTTGACAAAATTATTAACGTTTAACTTTTTTAAGTTTTGGGATTTGCCAGTCTTTTCAATGTGATTTTCAGTTTTCCCAAATATATTGTCCAAAGAAAATACTTTTCATTAGACACAGTCAACTGATCAGCTTATCACAGATTTTTATTGTTGTTAAGCATCTTTTGTACCAATTTCAAAAATGTTGGATAAGATTTGACAAAATTATTAATGTTTAACTATTTTTAGTTTTGGGATTTTCCAGTCTTTTCAATGTGATTTTCATTCTTTTTTCAGTTATATTGTTCTTTTTCTAGACTACCCTTACCATGAAAAAGCAGACAGTGAAAGATGAGATCAAGAGCAGCACCATGTCTTTTCCATGTGTACAATACATGATATGAAGCAAGATTTAGGGCATTGTCAAGTACTATTGTGCTAACAGCAACCCATTCCAGAAACCCATTGTAAGGAGGAATCTGCATCTGGCATTGATAGTAAGGAGAAGTTTTGTATGGGTATATATTGTTTTCCAGATGACAGTTCTAGGTAATTTGCAACCTCGTACACAAACAAACTCAAATCACCAAATTTGCTGTTTTCTTTATTGGTAAACAATACATTGCAATATTGAAATATTTTTTGGTTAATTCTCACTTTTTTGATTATCAATTTTCAATAAACTTGACATTAAAAAAAACACAGATAACTGATCAGCTTATTACTGATTTTTATTGCTGTTAAGCATCATTTGTGAAAATTTCAGAAACGCTGGACAAGATTTGACAAAATTATTATTGTTTAACTATTTTAAGTCATGGTATTTGCCAGTCTTTTCAATGTAACTTTAAATTTTCCTAAATATATTGTCCAAAGAAAATACTTCTCATTAGACACAGTCAACTGATCAGCTTATCACAGATTTTTATTGTTGTTAAGCATTTTTTGTACCAATTTCAAAAATGTTGGACAAGATTTGACAAAATTATTAACGTTTAACTTTTTTAAGTTTTGGGATTTGCCAGTCTTTTCGTTGTAATTTTGAGTTTTTCTAAATATATTTTCCAAAGAAGACACTTTTTATTATACACAGTCAACTGATCAGCTTATCACAGATTTTTATTGTTGTTAAGCATTTTTTGTACCAATTTCAAAAATGTTGGACAAGATTTGACAAAATTATTAACGTTTAACTTTTTTAAGTTTTGGGATTTGCCACTCTTTTCAATGTGATTTTCATTCTTTTTTCAGTTATATTGTTCTTTTTCCAGAGTACCCTTATCATGAAAAAGCAGACAGTGAAAGACGGGATCAAGAGCAGCACCATGTCTTGTCCATGTGTACAATACATGATATGAAGCAAGATTTAGTGCATTGTCAAGTATTGTGGTAGCAGCAACCCATTCCAGAAACCCATTGTAAGGAGGAATCTGCATCTGGCATTGATAGTAAGGAGAAGTCCTGTATGGGTATATATTGTTTTCCAGATGACAGTTCTAGGTAATTTGCAACCTCGTACACAAACAAACTCAAATCACCACATTTGCTGTTTTCTTTATTGGTAAACAATACATTGCAATATTGAAATATTTTTTGGTTAATTCTCACTCTTCTGATTATCAAATTTCAATAAACTTGACATTAAAAAAAACACAGATAACTGATCAGCTTATCACTGATTTTTATTGCTGTTAAGCATCATTTGTGAAAATTTCAGAAATGCTGGACAAGATTTGACAAAATTATTAACGTTTAACTATTTTAAGTCATGGTACTTGTCAGACTTTTTAATGTAATTTTCAGTTTTTCTCAATATATTGTCCGAAGAAGAAACTTTCTATTAGACACAGTCAACTGATCAGCTTATCACAGATTTTTATTGTTGTTAAGCATCTTTTATACCAATTTCGGAAATATTGGACAAGATTTGACAAAATTATTAACGTTTAACTATTTTAAGTCTAGGGATTTGACAGTCTTTTTAATGTCATTTTCAGTTTTCCCAAATATATTGTCCAAAGAAAATACTTTTCATTAGACACAGTCAACTGATCAACTTATCACAGATTTTTATTGTTGTTAAGCATCATTTGTACAAATTTCAGAAATATTGGACAAGATTTGACAAAAGTATTAACGTTTAACTATTTTAAGTCTTGGGATTTGCCTGTCTTTTCGTTTTAATTTTGAGATTTTTCAAATATATTTTCCAAAGAAGACACTTTCTATTAGACACAGTCAACTGATCAGCTTATCACAGATTTTTATTGTTGTTAAGCATCTTTTGTACCAATTTCAGAAGTATTGGACAAGATTTGACAAAATTATTAACGTTTAACTATTTTAAGTCTTGGGATTTGCCAGTCTTTTTAATGTAATTTTCAGTTATCCCAAATATATTGTCCAAAGAAAATACTTTTCATTAGACACAGTCAACTGATCAGCTCATCACAGATTTTTATTGTTGTTAAGCATGTTAATTTGAATTGTACGAATATCAGAATTACTGGACAAGATTTGACAAAATTATTAACATTTAACTATTTTAAGCCATGGAATTTGCCTGTCTTTTCGTTGTAATTTTGAGTTTTTCTAAATATATTTTCCAAAGAAGACACTTTTTATTATACACAGTCAACTGATCAGCTTATCACAGATTTTTATTGTTGTTAAGCATCATTTGTACAAATTTCAGAAATATTGGACAAGATTTGACAAAATTATTAATGTTTAACTATTTTAAGTCTAGGGATTTGCCAGTCTTTTTAATGTCATTTTGAGTTTTCCCAAATATATTTTCCAAAGAAGAAACTTTCTATTAGACACAGTCAACTGATCAGCTTATCACAGATTTTTATTGCTGTTAAGCATCTTTTGTACCAATTTCAGAAATATTGGACAAGATTTGACAAAATTATTAACGTTTAACTATTTTAAGTCTAGGGATTTGACAGTCTTTTTAATATAATTTTCAGTTTTCCCAAATATATTGTCCAAAGAAAATACTTCTCATTAGACACAGTCAACTGATCAGCTTATCACAGATTTTTGTTGTTGTTAAGCATCTTTTGTACAAATTTCAGAAATATTGGACAAGATTTGACAAAATTATTAACGTTTAACTATTTTGTCCTGGGATTTGCCAGTCTTTTCAATGTAACTTTAAATTTTCCTAAATATATTGTCCAAAGAAAATACTTCTCATTAGACACAGTCAACTGATCAGCTTATCACAGATTTTTATTGTTGTTAAGCATGATTTGTACGAATATCAGAATTATTGGACAAGATTTGTCAAAATTATTAACATTTAACTATTTTAAGCCATGGAATTTGCCTGTCTTTTCGTTGTAATTTTGAGTTTTTCTAAATATATTTTCCAAAGAAGACACTTTTTATTATACACAGTCAACTGATCAGCTTATCACAGATTTTTATTGTTGTTAAGCATTTTTTGTACCAATTTCAAAAATGTTGGACAAGATTTGACAAAATTATTAACGTTTAACTTTTTTAAGTTTTGGGATTTGCCAGTCTTTTCAATGTGATTTTCATTCTTTTTTCAGTTATATTGTTCTTTTTCCAGAGTACCCTTATCATGAAAAAGCAGACAGTGAAAGCCGGGATCAAGAGCAGCACCATGTCTTGTCCATGTGTACAATACATGATATGAAGCAAGATTTAGTGCATTGTCAAGTATTGTGGTAGCAGCAACCCATTCCAGAAACCCATTGTAAGGAGGAATCTGCATCTGGCATTGATAGTAAGGAGAAGTCCTGTATGGGTATATATTGTTTTCCAGATGACAGTTCTAGGTAATTTGCAACCTCGTACACAAACAAACTCAAATCACCACATTTGCTGTTTTCTTTATTGGTAAACAATACATTGCAATATTGAAATATTTTTTGGTTAATTCTCACTCTTCTGATTATCAAATTTCAATAAACTTGACATTAAAAAAAACACAGATAACTGATCAGCTTATCACTGATTTTTATTGCTGTTAAGCATCATTTGTGAAAATTTCAGAAATGCTGGACAAGATTTGACAAAATTATTAATGTTTAACTATTTTAAGTCATGGTACTTGTCAGACTTTTTAATGTAATTTTCAGTTTTTCTCAATATATTGTCTGAAGAAGAAACTTACTATTAGACACAGTCAACTGATCAGCTTATCACAGATTTTTATTGTTGTTAAGCATCATTTGTACAAATTTCAGAAATATTGGACAAGATTTGACAAAATTATTAACGTTTAACTATTTTAAGTTTTGGGATTTGCCTGTCTTTTCGTTTTAATTTTGAGATTTTTCAAATATATTTTCCAAAGAAGACACTTTCTATTAGACACAGTCAACTGATCAGCTTATCACAGATTTTTATTGTTATTAAGCATCTTTTATACCAATTTCAGAAATATTGGACAAGATTTGACAAAATTATTAACGTTTAACTATTTTAAGTCTAGGGATTTGACAGTCTTTTTAATATAATTTTCAGTTTTCCCAAATATATTGTCCAAAGAAAATACTTCTCATTAGACACAGTCAACTGATCAGCTTATCACAGATTTTTGTTGTTGTTAAGCATCTTTTGTACAAATTTCAGAAATATTGGACAAGATTTGACAAAATTATTAACGTTTAACTATTTTGTCCTGGGATTTGCCAGTCTTTTCAATGTAACTTTAAATTTTCCTAAATATATTGTCCAAAGAAAATACTTCTCATTAGACACAGTCAACTGATCAGCTTATCACAGATTTGTATTGTTGTTAAGCATGATTTGTACGAATATCAGAATTATTGGACAAGATTTGTCAAAATTATTAACATTTAACTATTTTAAGCCATGGAATTTGCCTGTCTTTTCGTTGTAATTTTGAGTTTTTCTAAATATATTTTCCAAAGAAGACACTTTTTATTATACACAGTCAACTGATCAGCTTATCACAGATTTTTATTGTTGTTAAGCATTTTTTGTACCAATTTCAAAAATGTTGGACAAGATTTGACAAAATTATTAACGTTTAACTTTTTTAAGTTTTGGGATTTGCCAGTCTTTTCAATGTGATTTTCATTCTTTTTTCAGTTATATTGTTCTTTTTCCAGAGTACCCTTATCATGAAAAAGCAGACAGTGAAAGCCGGGATCAAGAGCAGCACCATGTCTTGTCCATGTGTACAATACATGATATGAAGCAAGATTTAGTGCATTGTCAAGTATTGTGGTAGCAGCAACCCATTCCAGAAACCCATTGTAAGGAGGAATCTGCATCTGGCATTGATAGTAAGGAGAAGTCCTGTATGGGTATATATTGTTTTCCAGATGACAGTTCTAGGTAATTTGCAACCTCGTACACAAACAAACTCAAATCACCACATTTGCTGTTTTCTTTATTGGTAAACAATACATTGCAATATTGAAATATTTTTTGGTTAATTCTCACTCTTCTGATTATCAAATTTCAATAAACTTGACATTAAAAAAAACACAGATAACTGATCAGCTTATCACTGATTTTTATTGCTGTTAAGCATCATTTGTGAAAATTTCAGAAATGCTGGACAAGATTTGACAAAATTATTAATGTTTAACTATTTTAAGTCATGGTACTTGTCAGACTTTTTAATGTAATTTTCAGTTTTTCTCAATATATTGTCTGAAGAAGAAACTTACTATTAGACACAGTCAACTGATCAGCTTATCACAGATTTTTATTGTTGTTAAGCATCATTTGTACAAATTTCAGAAATATTGGACAAGATTTGACAAAATTATTAACGTTTAACTATTTTAAGTTTTGGGATTTGCCTGTCTTTTCGTTTTAATTTTGAGATTTTTCAAATATATTTTCCAAAGAAGACACTTTCTATTAGACACAGTCAACTGATCAGCTTATCACAGATTTTTATTGTTATTAAGCATCTTTTATACCAATTTCAGAAATATTGGACAAGATTTGACAAAATTATTAACGTTTAACTATTTTAAGTCTAGGGATTTGACAGTCTTTTTAATATAATTTTCAGTTTTCCCAAATATATTGTCCAAAGAAAATACTTCTCATTAGACACAGTCAACTGATCAGCTTATCACAGATTTTTGTTGTTGTTAAGCATCTTTTGTACAAATTTCAGAAATATTGGACAAGATTTGACAAAATTATTAACGTTTAACTATTTTGTCCTGGGATTTGCCAGTCTTTTCAATGTAACTTTAAATTTTCCTAAATATATTGTCCAAAGAAAATACTTCTCATTAGACACAGTCAACTGATCAGCTTATCACAGATTTTTATTGTTGTTAAGCATGATTTGTACGAATATCAGAATTATTGGACAAGATTTGTCAAAATTATTAACATTTAACTATTTTAAGTCTAGGGATTTGACAGTCTTTTTAATATAATTTTCAGTTTTCCCAAATATATTGTCCAAAGAAAATACTTCTCATTAGACACAGTCAACTGATCAGCTTATCACAGATTTTTGTTGTTGTTAAGCATCTTTTGTACAAATTTCAGAAATATTGGACAAGATTTGACAAAATTATTAACGTTTAACTATTTTGTCCTGGGATTTGCCAGTCTTTTCAATGTAACTTTAAATTTTCCTAAATATATTGTCCAAAGAAAATACTTCTCATTAGACACAGTCAACTGATCAGCTTATCACAGATTTTTATTGTTGTTAAGCATGATTTGTACGAATATCAGAATTATTGGACAAGATTTGTCAAAATTATTAACATTTAACTATTTTAAGCCATGGAATTTGCCTGTCTTTTCGTTGTAATTTTGAGTTTTTCTAAATATATTTTCCAAAGAAGACACTTTTTATTATACACAGTCAACTGATCAGCTTATCACAGATTTTTATTGTTGTTAAGCATTTTTTGTACCAATTTCAAAAATGTTGGACAAGATTTGACAAAATTATTAACGTTTAACTTTTTTAAGTTTTGGGATTTGCCAGTCTTTTCAATGTGATTTTCATTCTTTTTTCAGTTATATTGTTCTTTTTCCAGAGTACCCTTATCATGAAAAAGCAGACAGTGAAAGCCGGGATCAAGAGCAGCACCATGTCTTGTCCATGTGTACAATACATGATATGAAGCAAGATTTAGTGCATTGTCAAGTATTGTGGTAGCAGCAACCCATTCCAGAAACCCATTGTAAGGAGGAATCTGCATCTGGCATTGATAGTAAGGAGAAGTCCTGTATATTGTTTTCCAGATGACAGTTCTAGGTAATTTGCAACCTCGTACACAAACAAACTCAAATCACCACATTTGCTGTTTTCTTTATTGGTAAACAATACATTGCAATATTGAAATATTTTTTGGTTAATTCTCACTCTTCTGATTATCAAATTTCAATAAACTTGACATTAAAAAAAACACAGATAACTGATCAGCTTATCACTGATTTTTATTGCTGTTAAGCATCATTTGTGAAAATTTCAGAAATGCTGGACAAGATTTGACAAAATTATTAACGTTTAACTATTTTAAGTCATGGTACTTGTCAGACTTTTTAATGTAATTTTCAGTTTTTCTCAATATATTGTCCGAAGAAGAAACTTTCTATTAGACACAGTCAACTGATCAGCTTATCACAGATTTTTATTGTTGTTAAGCATCATTTGTACAAATTTCAGAAATATTGGACAAGATTTGACAAAATTATTAACGTTTAACTATTTTAAGTCTTGGGATTTGCCTGTCTTTTCGTTTTAATTTTGAGATTTTTCAAATATATTTTCCAAAGAAGACACTTTCTATTAGACACAGTCAACTGATCAGCTTATCACAGATTTTTATTGTTATTAAGCATCTTTTGTACCAATTTCAGAAATATTGGACAAGATTTGACAAAATTATTAACGTTTAACTATTTTAAGTCTAGGGATTTGACAGTCTTTTTAATATAATTTTCAGTTTTCCCAAATATATTGTCCAAAGAAAATACTTCTCATTAGACACAGTCAACTGATGAGCTCATCACAGATTTTTATTGTTGTTAAGCATGTTAATTTGAATTGTACGAATATCAGAATTACTGGACAAGATTTGACAAAATTATTAACATTTAACTATTTTAAGCCATGGAATTTGCCTGTCTTTTTGTTGTTATTTTGAGTTTTCCTAAATATATTTTCCAAAGAAGACACTTTCTATTAGACACAGTCAACTGATCAGCTTATCACAGATTTTTATTGTTGTTAAGCATCTTTTATACCAATTTCAGAAATATTGGACAAGATTTGACAAAATTATTAACGTTTAACTATTTTAAGTCTAGGGATTTGACAGTCTTTTTAATGTCATTTTCAGTTTTCCCAAATATATTGTCCAAAGAAAATACTTTTCATTAGACACAGTCAACTGATCAACTTAAAACAGATTTTTATTGTTGTTAAGCATCTTTTGTACCAATTTCAAAAATGTTGGAAAAAGATTTGACAAAATTATTAACGTTTAACTTTTTTAAGTTTTGGGATTTTCCAGTCTTTTTAATGTCATTTTGAGTTTTCCCAAATATATTTTCCAAAGAAGACACTTTTTTTTGGCACAGTCAACTGATCAGCTTATCACAGATTTTTATTGTTGTTAAGCATCATTTATACAAATTTCAGAAATATTGGACAAGATTTGTCAAAATTATTAACATTTAACTATTTTAAGTCATGGTACTTGTCAGACTTTTTAATGTAATTTTCAGTTTTCTCAATATATTGTCCAAAGAAAATACTTTCTATTAGACACAGTCAACTGATCAGTTTATCACAGATTTTTATTGTTGTTAAGCATCATTGGTACAAATTTCAGAAATATTGGACAAGATTTGACAAAATTATTAATGTTTAACTATTTTAAGTCTAGGGATTTGCCAGTCTTTTCAATGTAACTTTAAATTTTCCTAAATATATTGTCCAAAGAAAATACTTCTCATTAGACACAGTCAACTGATCAGCTTATCACAGATTTTTATTGTTGTTAAGCATGATTTGTACGAATATCAGAATTATTGGACAAGATTTGTCAAAATTATTAACATTTAACTATTTTAAGCCATGGAATTTGCCTGTCTTTTCGTTGTAATTTTGAGTTTTTCTAAATATATTTTCCAAAGAAGACACTTTTTATTATACACAGTCAACTGATCAGCTTATCACAGATTTTTATTGTTGTTAAGCATTTTTTGTACCAATTTCAAAAATGTTGGACAAGATTTGACAAAATTATTAACGTTTAACTTTTTTAAGTTTTGGGATTTGCCAGTCTTTTCAATGTGATTTTCAGTTTTCCCAAATATATTGTCCAAAGAAAATACTTTTCATTAGACACAGTCAACTGATCAGCTTATCACAGATTTTTATTGTTGTTAAGCATCTTTTGTACCAATTTCAAAAATGTTGGATAAGATTTGACAAAATTATTAATGTTTAACTATTTTTAGTTTTGGGATTTTCCAGTCTTTTCAATGTGATTTTCATTCTTTTTTCAGTTATATTGTTCTTTTTCTAGACTACCCTTACCATGAAAAAGCAGACAGTGAAAGATGAGATCAAGAGCAGCACCATGTCTTTTCCATGTGTACAATACATGATATGAAGCAAGATTTAGGGCATTGTCAAGTACTATTGTGCTAACAGCAACCCATTCCAGAAACCCATTGTAAGGAGGAATCTGCATCTGGCATTGATAGTAAGGAGAAGTTTTGTATGGGTATATATTGTTTTCCAGATGACAGTTCTAGGTAATTTGCAACCTCGTACACAAACAAACTCAAATCACCAAATTTGCTGTTTTCTTTATTGGTAAACAATACATTGCAATATTGAAATATTTTTTGGTTAATTCTCACTTTTTTGATTATCAATTTTCAATAAACTTGACATTAAAAAAAACACAGATAACTGATCAGCTTATTACTGATTTTTATTGCTGTTAAGCATCATTTGTGAAAATTTCAGAAACGCTGGACAAGATTTGACAAAATTATTATTGTTTAACTATTTTAAGTCATGGTATTTGCCAGTCTTTTCAATGTAACTTTAAATTTTCCTAAATATATTGTCCAAAGAAAATACTTCTCATTAGACACAGTCAACTGATCAGCTTATCACAGATTTTTATTGTTGTTAAGCATGATTTGTACAAATATCAGAATTATTGGACAAGATTTGTCAAAATTATTAACATTTAACTATTTTAAGCCATGGAATTTGCCTGTCTTTTCGTTGTAATTTTGAGTTTTTCTAAATATATTTTCCAAAGAAGACACTTTTTATTATACACAGTCAACTGATCAGCTTATCACAGATTTTTATTGTTGTTAAGCATTTTTTGTACCAATTTCAAAAATGTTGGACAAGATTTGACAAAATTATTAACGTTTAACTTTTTTAAGTTTTGGGATTTGCCAGTCTTTTCAATGTGATTTTCAGTTTTCCCAAATATATTGTCCAAAGAAAATACTTTTCATTAGACACAGTCAACTGATCAGCTTATCACAGATTTTTATTGTTGTTAAGCGTTTTTTGTACCAATTTCAAAAATGTTGGACAAGATTTGACAAAATTATTAACGTTTAACTATTTTAAGTCTAGGGATTTGCCAGTCTTTTTAATGTCATTTTCAGTTTTTTTCAAATATATTTTCCAAAGAAGACACTTTTTTTTTGGCACAGTCAACTGATCAGCTTATCACAGATTTTTATTGTTGTTAAGCATCTTTTGTACCGATTTCAGAAATATTGGAGAAGATTTGACAAAATTATTAACGTTTAACTATTTTGTCCTGGGATTTGCCTATCTTTTCGTTGTAATTTTGAGTTTTCCCAAATATATTGTCCAAAGAAAATACTTCTCATTAGACACAGTCAACTGATCAGCTTATCACAGATTTTTATTGTTGTTAAGCATGATTTGTACGAATATCAGAATTATTGGACAAGATTTGTCAAAATTATTAACATTTAACTATTTTAAGCCATGGAATTTGCCTGTCTTTTCGTTGTAATTTTGAGTTTTTCTAAATATATTTTCCAAAGAAGACACTTTTTATTATACACAGTCAACTGATCAGCTTATCACAGATTTTTATTGTTGTTAAGCATTTTTTGTACCAATTTCAAAAATGTTGGACAAGATTTGACAAAATTATTAACGTTTAACTTTTTTAAGTTTTGGGATTTGCCAGTCTTTTCAATGTGATTTTCAGTTTTCCCAAATATATTGTCCAAAGAAAATACTTTTCATTAGACACAGTCAACTGATCAGCTTATCACAGATTTTTATTGTTGTTAAGCATCTTTTGTACCAATTTCAAAAATGTTGGATAAGATTTGACAAAATTATTAATGTTTAACTATTTTTAGTTTTGGGATTTTCCAGTCTTTTCAATGTGATTTTCATTCTTTTTTCAGTTATATTGTTCTTTTTCTAGACTACCCTTACCATGAAAAAGCAGACAGTGAAAGATGAGATCAAGAGCAGCACCATGTCTTTTCCATGTGTACAATACATGATATGAAGCAAGATTTAGGGCATTGTCAAGTACTATTGTGCTAACAGCAACCCATTCCAGAAACCCATTGTAAGGAGGAATCTGCATCTGGCATTGATAGTAAGGAGAAGTTTTGTATGGGTATATATTGTTTTCCAGATGACAGTTCTAGGTAATTTGCAACCTCGTACACAAACAAACTCAAATCACCAAATTTGCTGTTTTCTTTATTGGTAAACAATACATTGCAATATTGAAATATTTTTTGGTTAATTCTCACTTTTTTGATTATCAATTTTCAATAAACTTGACATTAAAAAAAACACAGATAACTGATCAGCTTATTACTGATTTTTATTGCTGTTAAGCATCATTTGTGAAAATTTCAGAAACGCTGGACAAGATTTGACAAAATTATTATTGTTTAACTATTTTAAGTCATGGTATTTGCCAGTCTTTTCAATGTAACTTTAAATTTTCCTAAATATATTGTCCAAAGAAAATACTTCTCATTAGACACAGTCAACTGATCAGCTTATCACAGATTTTTATTGTTGTTAAGCATGATTTGTACAAATATCAGAATTATTGGACAAGATTTGTCAAAATTATTAACATTTAACTATTTTAAGCCATGGAATTTGCCTGTCTTTTCGTTGTAATTTTGAGTTTTTCTAAATATATTTTCCAAAGAAGACACTTTTTATTATACACAGTCAACTGATCAGCTTATCACAGATTTTTATTGTTGTTAAGCATTTTTTGTACCAATTTCAAAAATGTTGGACAAGATTTGACAAAATTATTAACGTTTAACTTTTTTAAGTTTTGGGATTTGCCAGTCTTTTCAATGTGATTTTCAGTTTTCCCAAATATATTGTCCAAAGAAAATACTTTTCATTAGACACAGTCAACTGATCAGCTTATCACAGATTTTTATTGTTGTTAAGCGTTTTTTGTACCAATTTCAAAAATGTTGGACAAGATTTGACAAAATTATTAACGTTTAACTATTTTAAGTCTAGGGATTTGCCAGTCTTTTTAATGTCATTTTCAGTTTTTTTCAAATATATTTTCCAAAGAAGACACTTTTTTTTTGGCACAGTCAACTGATCAGCTTATCACAGATTTTTATTGTTGTTAAGCATCTTTTGTACCGATTTCAGAAATATTGGAGAAGATTTGACAAAATTATTAACGTTTAACTATTTTGTCCTGGGATTTGCCTATCTTTTCGTTGTAATTTTGAGTTTTCCCAAATATATTGTCCAAAGAAAATACTTCTCATTAGACACAGTCAACTGATCAGCTTATCACAGATTTTTATTGTTGTTAAGCATGATTTGTACGAATATCAGAATTATTGGACAAGATTTGTCAAAATTATTAACATTTAACTATTTTAAGCCATGGAATTTGCCTGTCTTTTCGTTGTAATTTTGAGTTTTTCTAAATATATTTTCCAAAGAAGACACTTTTTATTATACACAGTCAACTGATCAGCTTATCACAGATTTTTATTGTTGTTAAGCATTTTTTGTACCAATTTCAAAAATGTTGGACAAGATTTGACAAAATTATTAACGTTTAACTTTTTTAAGTTTTGGGATTTGCCAGTCTTTTCAATGTGATTTTCAGTTTTCCCAAATATATTGTCCAAAGAAAATACTTTTCATTAGACACAGTCAACTGATCAGCTTATCACAGATTTTTATTGTTGTTAAGCATCTTTTGTACCAATTTCAAAAATGTTGGATAAGATTTGACAAAATTATTAATGTTTAACTATTTTTAGTTTTGGGATTTTCCAGTCTTTTCAATGTGATTTTCATTCTTTTTTCAGTTATATTGTTCTTTTTCTAGACTACCCTTACCATGAAAAAGCAGACAGTGAAAGATGAGATCAAGAGCAGCACCATGTCTTTTCCATGTGTACAATACGTGATATGAAGCAAGATTTAGGGCATTGTCAAGTACTATTGTGCTAACAGCAACCCATTCCAGAAACCCATTGTAAGGAGGAATCTGCATCTGGCATTGATAGTAAGGAGAAGTTTTGTATGGGTATATATTGTTTTCCAGATGACAGTTCTAGGTAATTTGCAACCTCGTACACAAACAAACTCAAATCACCAAATTTGCTGTTTTCTTTATTGGTAAACAATACATTGCAATATTGAAATATTTTTTGGTTAATTCTCACTTTTTTGATTATCAATTTTCAATAAACTTGACATTAAAAAAAACACAGATAACTGATCAGCTTATTACTGATTTTTATTGCTGTTAAGCATCATTTGTGAAAATTTCAGAAACGCTGGACAAGATTTGACAAAATTATTATTGTTTAACTATTTTAAGTCATGGTATTTGCCAGTCTTTTCAATGTAACTTTAAATTTTCCTAAATATATTGTCCAAAGAAAATACTTCTCATTAGACACAGTCAACTGATCAGCTTATCACAGATTTTTATTGTTGTTAAGCATGATTTGTACAAATATCAGAATTATTGGACAAGATTTGTCAAAATTATTAACATTTAACTATTTTAAGCCATGGAATTTGCCTGTCTTTTCGTTGTAATTTTGAGTTTTTCTAAATATATTTTCCAAAGAAGACACTTTTTATTATACACAGTCAACTGATCAGCTTATCACAGATTTTTATTGTTGTTAAGCATTTTTTGTACCAATTTCAAAAATGTTGGACAAGATTTGACAAAATTATTAACGTTTAACTTTTTTAAGTTTTGGGATTTGCCAGTCTTTTCAATGTGATTTTCAGTTTTCCCAAATATATTGTCCAAAGAAAATACTTTTCATTAGACACAGTCAACTGATCAGCTTATCACAGATTTTTATTGTTGTTAAGCGTTTTTTGTACCAATTTCAAAAATGTTGGACAAGATTTGACAAAATTATTAACGTTTAACTATTTTAAGTCTAGGGATTTGCCAGTCTTTTTAATGTGATTTTCATTCTTTTTTCAGTTATATTGTTCTTTTTCTAGACTACCCTTACCATGAAAAAGCAGACAGTGAAAGATGAGATCAAGAGCAGCACCATGTCTTTTCCATGTGTACAATACATGATATGAAGCAAGATTTAGGGCATTGTCAAGTACTATTGTGCTAACAGCAACCCATTCCAGAAACCCATTGTAAGGAGGAATCTGCATCTGGCATTGATAGTAAGGAGAAGTTTTGTATGGGTATATATTGTTTTCCAGATGACAGTTCTAGGTAATTTGCAACCTCGTACACAAACAAACTCAAATCACCAAATTTGCTGTTTTCTTTATTGGTAAACAATACATTGCAATATTGAAATATTTTTTGGTTAATTCTCACTTTTTTGATTATCAATTTTCAATAAACTTGACATTAAAAAAAACACAGATAACTGATCAGCTTATTACTGATTTTTATTGCTGTTAAGCATCATTTGTGAAAATTTCAGAAACGCTGGACAAGATTTGACAAAATTATTATTGTTTAACTATTTTAAGTCATGGTATTTGCCAGTCTTTTCAATGTAACTTTAAATTTTCCTAAATATATTGTCCAAAGAAAATACTTCTCATTAGACACAGTCAACTGATCAGCTTATCACAGATTTTTATTGTTGTTAAGCATGATTTGTACAAATATCAGAATTATTGGACAAGATTTGTCAAAATTATTAACATTTAACTATTTTAAGCCATGGAATTTGCCTGTCTTTTCGTTGTAATTTTGAGTTTTTCTAAATATATTTTCCAAAGAAGACACTTTTTATTATACACAGTCAACTGATCAGCTTATCACAGATTTTTATTGTTGTTAAGCATTTTTTGTACCAATTTCAAAAATGTTGGACAAGATTTGACAAAATTATTAACGTTTAACTTTTTTAAGTTTTGGGATTTGCCAGTCTTTTCAATGTGATTTTCAGTTTTCCCAAATATATTGTCCAAAGAAAATACTTTTCATTAGACACAGTCAACTGATCAGCTTATCACAGATTTTTATTGTTGTTAAGCATTTTTTGTACCAATTTCAAAAATGTTGGACAAGATTTGACAAAATTATTAACGTTTAACTATTTTAAGTCTAGGGATTTGCCAGTCTTTTTAATGTCATTTTCAGTTTTTTTCAAATATATTTTCCAAAGAAGACACTTTTTTTTTGGCACAGTCAACTGATCAGCTTATCACAGATTTTTATTATTGTTCAGCATCTTTTCTACCAATTTCAGAAATATTGGACAAGATTTGACAAATTTATTAACATTTAACTATTTTAAGTCTAGGGATTTGCCAGTCTTTTTAATATAATTTTCAGTTTTCCCAAATATATTTTCCAAAGAAAATACTTCTCATTAGACACAGTCAACTGATCAGCTTATCACAGATTTTTATTGTTGTTAAGCATTTTTTGTACCAATTTCAAAAATGTTGGACAAGATTTGACAAAATTATTAACGTTTAACTTTTTTAAGTTTTGGGATTTGCCAGTCTTTTCAATGTGATTTTCAGTTTTCCCAAATATATTGTCCAAAGAAAATACTTTTCATTAGACACAGTCAACTGATCAACTTATCACAGATTTTTATTGTTGTTAAGCATCATTTGTACAAATTTCAGAAATATTGGACAAGATTTGACAAAAGTATTAACGTTTAACTATTTTAAGTCTTGGGATTTGCCTGTCTTTTTGTTTTAATTTTGAGATTTTTCAAATATATTTTCCAAAGAAGACACTTTCTATTAGACACAGTCAACTGATCAGCTTATCACAGATTTTTATTGTTGTTAAGCATCTTTTGTACCAATTTCAGAAGTATTGGACAAGATTTGACAAAATTATTAACGTTTAACTTTTTTAAGTTTTGGGATTTGCCAGTCTTTTCAATGTGATTTTCATTCTTTTTTCAGTTATATTGTTCTTTTTCCAGAGTACCCTTATCATGAAAAAGCAGACAGTGAAAGACGGGATCAAGAGCAGCACCATGTCTTGTCCATGTGTACAATACATGATATGAAGCAAGATTTAGTGCATTGTCAAGTATTGTGGTAGCAGCAACCCATTCCAGAAACCCATTGTAAGGAGGAATCTGCATCTGGCATTGATAGTAAGGAGAAGTCCTGTATGGGTATATATTGTTTTCCAGATGACAGTTCTAGGTAATTTGCAACCTCGTACACAAACAAACTCAAATCACCACATTTGCTGTTTTCTTTATTGGTAAACAATACATTGCAATATTGAAATATTTTTTGGTTAATTCTCACTCTTCTGATTATCAAATTTCAATAAATTTGACATTAAAAAAAACACAGATAACTGATCAGCTTATCACTGATTTTTATTGCTGTTAAGCATCATTTGTGAAAATTTCAGAAATGCTGGACAAGATTTGACAAAATTATTAACGTTTAACTATTTTAAGTCATGGTACTTGTCAGACTTTTTAATGAAATTTTCAGTTTTTCTCAATATATTGTCCGAAGAAGAAACTTTCTATTAGACACAGTCAACTGATCAGCTTATCACAGATTTTTATTGTTGTTAAGCATCATTTGTACAAATTTCAGAAATATTGGACAAGATTTGACAAAATTATTAACGTTTAACTATTTTAAGTCTTGGGATTTGCCTGTCTTTTCGTTTTAATTTTGAGATTTTTCAAATATATTTTCCAAAGAAGACACTTTCTATTAGACACAGTCAACTGATCAGCCTATCACAGATTTTTATTGTTATTAAGCATCTTTTGTACCAATTTCAGAAGTATTGGACAAGATTTGACAAAATTATTAACGTTTAACTATTTTAAGTCTAGGGATTTGCCAGTCTTTTTAATGTAATTTTCAGTTATCCCAAATATATTGTCCAAAGAAAATACTTTTCATTAGACACAGTCAACTGATCAGCTCATCACAGATTTTTATTGTTGTTAAGCATGTTAATTTGAATTGTACGAATATCAGAATTACTGGACAAGATTTGACAAAATTATTAACGTTTAACTATTTTAAGTCTAGGGATTTGACAGTCTTTTTAATGTCATTTTCAGTTTTCCCAAATATATTGTCCAAAGAAAATACTTTTCATTAGACACAGTCAACTGATCAACTTATCACAGATTTTTATTGTTGTTAAGCATCTTTTGTACCAATTTCAAAAATGTTGGAAAAAGATTTGACAAAATTATTAACGTTTAACTTTTTTAAGTTTTGGGATTTTCCAGTCTTTTCAATGTGATTTTCATTCTTTTTTCAGTTATATTGTTCTTTTTCAGAGTTCCCTTACCATGAAAAAACAGACAGTGAAAGAAGGGATCAAGAGCAGCACCATGTCTTGTCCATGTGTACAATACATGATATGAAGCAAGATTTAGGGCATTGTCAAGTACTATTGTGCTAACAGCAACCCATTCCAGAAACCCATTGTAAGGAGGAATCTGCATCTGGCATTGATAGTAAGGAGAAGTCTTGTATGGGTATATATTGTTTTCCAGATGACAGTTCTAGGTAATTTGCAACCTCGTACACAAACAAACTCAAATCACCAAATTTGCTGTTTTCTTTATTGGTAAACAATACATTGCAATATTGAAATATTTTTTGGTTAATTCTCACTTTTCTGATTATCAATTTTCAATAAACTTGACATTAAAAAAAACACAGATAACTGATCAGCTTATTACTGATTTTTATTGCTGTTAAGCATCATTTGTGAAAATTTCAGAAACGCTGGACAAGATTTGACAAAATTATTAACGTTTAACTATTTTAAGCCATGGAATTTACCTGTCTTTTTGTTGTTATTTTGAGTTTTCCTAAATATATTTTCCAAAGAAGACACTTTCTATTAGACACAGTCAACTGATCAGCTTATCACAGATTTTTATTGTTGTTAAGCATCTTTTATACCAATTTCAGAAATATTGGACAAGATTTGACAAAATTATTAACGTTTAACTATTTTAAGTCTAGGGATTTGACAGTCTTTTTAATGTCATTTTTAGTTTTCCCAAATATATTGTCCAAAGAAAATACTTTTCATTAGACACAGTCAACTGATCAACTTATCACAGATTTTTGTTGTTGTTAAGCATCTTTTGTACAAATTTCAGAAATATTGGACAAGATTTGACAAAATTATTAACGTTTAACTATTTTGTCCTGGGATTTGCCAGTCTTTTCAATGTAACTTTAAATTTTCCTAAATATATTGTCCAAAGAAAATACTTCTCATTAGACACAGTCAACTGATCAGCTTATCACAGATTTTTATTGTTGTTAAGCATGATTTGTACGAATATCAGAATTATTGGACAAGATTTGACAAAATTATTAACATTTAACTATTTTAAGCCATGGAATTTGCCACTCTTTTCAATGTAACTTTAAATTTTCCTAAATATATTGTCCAAAGAAAATACTTCTCATTAGACACAGTCAACTGATCAGCTTATCACAGATTTTTATTGTTGTTAAGCATGATTTGTACGAATATCAGAATTATTGGACAAGATTTGTCAAAATTATTAACATTTAACTATTTTAAGCCATGGAATTTGCCTGTCTTTTCGTTGTAATTTTGAGTTCTAAATATATTTTCCAAAGAAGACACTTTCTATTAGACACAGTCAACTGATCAGCTTATCACAGATTTTTATTGTTGTTAAGCATTTTTTGTACCAATTTCAAAAATGTTGGACAAGATTTGACAAAATTATTAACGTTTAACTATTTTGTCCTGGGATTTGCCAGTCTTTTCAATGTAACTTTAAATTTTCCTAAATATATTGTCCAAAGAAAATACTTCTCATTAGACACAGTCAACTGATCAGCTTATCACAGATTTTTATTGTTGTTAAGCATGATTTGTACGAATATCAGAATTATTGGACAAGATTTGTCAAAATTATTAACATTTAACTATTTTAAGCCATGGAATTTGCCAGTCTTTTCAATGTAACTTTAAATTTTCCTAAATATATTGTCCAAAGAAAATACTTCTCATTAGACACAGTCAACTGATCAGCTTATCACAGATTTTTATTGTTGTTAAGCATGATTTGTACGAATATCAGAATTATTGGACAAGATTTGTCAAAATTATTAACATTTAACTATTTTAAGCCATGGAATTTGCCTGTCTTTTCGTTGTAATTTTGAGTTTTTCTAAATATATTTTCCAAAGAAGACACTTTTTATTATACACAGTCAACTGATCAGCTTATCACAGATTTTTATTGTTGTTAAGCATTTTTTGTACCAATTTCAAAAATGTTGGACAAGATTTGACAAAATTATTAACGTTTAACTTTTTTAAGTTTTGGGATTTGCCAGTCTTTTCAATGTGATTTTCAGTTTTCCCAAATATATTGTCCAAAGAAAATACTTTTCATTAGACACAGTCAACTGATCAGCTTATCACAGATTTTTATTGTTGTTAAGCATCTTTTGTACCAATTTCAAAAATGTTGGATAAGATTTGACAAAATTATTAATGTTTAACTATTTTTAGTTTTGGGATTTTCCAGTCTTTTCAATGTGATTTTCATTCTTTTTTCAGTTATATTGTTCTTTTTCTAGACTACCCTTACCATGAAAAAGCAGACAGTGAAAGATGAGATCAAGAGCAGCACCATGTCTTTTCCATGTGTACAATACATGATATGAAGCAAGATTTAGGGCATTGTCAAGTACTATTGTGCTAACAGCAACCCATTCCAGAAACCCATTGTAAGGAGGAATCTGCATCTGGCATTGATAGTAAGGAGAAGTTTTGTATGGGTATATATTGTTTTCCAGATGACAGTTCTAGGTAATTTGCAACCTCGTACACAAACAAACTCAAATCACCAAATTTGCTGTTTTCTTTATTGGTAAACAATACATTGCAATATTGAAATATTTTTTGGTTAATTCTCACTTTTTTGATTATCAATTTTCAATAAACTTGACATTAAAAAAAACACAGATAACTGATCAGCTTATTACTGATTTTTATTGCTGTTAAGCATCATTTGTGAAAATTTCAGAAACGCTGGACAAGATTTGACAAAATTATTATTGTTTAACTATTTTAAGTCATGGTATTTGCCAGTCTTTTCAATGTAACTTTAAATTTTCCTAAATATATTGTCCAAAGAAAATACTTCTCATTAGACACAGTCAACTGATCAGCTTATCACAGATTTTTATTGTTGTTAAGCATGATTTGTACAAATATCAGAATTATTGGACAAGATTTGTCAAAATTATTAACATTTAACTATTTTAAGCCATGGAATTTGCCTGTCTTTTCGTTGTAATTTTGAGTTTTTCTAAATATATTTTCCAAAGAAGACACTTTTTATTATACACAGTCAACTGATCAGCTTATCACAGATTTTTATTGTTGTTAAGCATTTTTTGTACCAATTTCAAAAATGTTGGACAAGATTTGACAAAATTATTAACGTTTAACTTTTTTAAGTTTTGGGATTTGCCAGTCTTTTCAATGTGATTTTCAGTTTTCCCAAATATATTGTCCAAAGAAAATACTTTTCATTAGACACAGTCAACTGATCAGCTTATCACAGATTTTTATTGTTGTTAAGCATTTTTTGTACCAATTTCAAAAATGTTGGACAAGATTTGACAAAATTATTAACGTTTAACTATTTTAAGTCTAGGGATTATCACAGATTTTTATTGTTGTTAAGCATGATTTGTACGAATATCAGAATTATTGGACAAGATTTGTCAAAATTATTAACATTTAACTATTTTAAGCCATGGAATTTGCCACTCTTTTCAATGTAACTTTAAATTTTCCTAAATATATTGTCCAAAGAAAATACTTCTCATTAGACACAGTCAACTGATCAGCTTATCACAGATTTTTATTGTTGTTAAGCATGATTTGTACGAATATCAGAATTATTGGACAAGATTTGTCAAAATTATTAACATTTAACTATTTTAAGCCATGGAATTTGCCTGTCTTTTCGTTGTAATTTTGAGTTTTTCTAAATATATTTTCCAAAGAAGACACTTTTTATTATACACAGTCAACTGATCAGCTTATCACAGATTTTTATTGTTGTTAAGCATTTTTTGTACCAATTTCAAAAATGTTGGACAAGATTTGACAAAATTATTAACGTTTAACTATTTTGTCCTGGGATTTGCCAGTCTTTTCAATGTAACTTTAAATTTTCCTAAATATATTGTCCAAAGAAAATACTTCTCATTAGACACAGTCAACTGATCAGCTTATCACAGATTTTTATTGTTGTTAAGCATGATTTGTACGAATATCAGAATTATTGGACAAGATTTGTCAAAATTATTAACATTTAACTATTTTAAGCCATGGAATTTGCCAGTCTTTTCAATGTAACTTTAAATTTTCCTAAATATATTGTCCAAAGAAAATACTTCTCATTAGACACAGTCAACTGATCAGCTTATCACAGATTTTTATTGTTGTTAAGCATGATTTGTACGAATATCAGAATTATTGGACAAGATTTGTCAAAATTATTAACATTTAACTATTTTAAGCCATGGAATTTGCCTGTCTTTTCGTTGTAATTTTGAGTTTTTCTAAATATATTTTCCAAAGAAGACACTTTTTATTATACACAGTCAACTGATCAGCTTATCACAGATTTTTATTGTTGTTAAGCATTTTTTGTACCAATTTCAAAAATGTTGGACAAGATTTGACAAAATTATTAACGTTTAACTTTTTTCAGTTTTGGGATTTGCCAGTCTTTTCAATGTGATTTTCATTCTTTTTTCAGTTATATTGTTCTTTTTCCAGAGTACCCTTATCATGAAAAAGCAGACAGTGAAAGACGGGATCAAGAGCAGCACCATGTCTTGTCCATGTGTACAATACATGATATGAAGCAAGATTTAGTGCATTGTCAAGTATTGTGGTAGCAGCAACCCATTCCAGAAACCCATTGTAAGGAGGAATCTGCATCTGGCATTGATAGTAAGGAGAAGTCCTGTATGGGTATATATTGTTTTCCAGATGACAGTTCTAGGTAATTTGCAACCTCGTACACAAACAAACTCAAATCACCACATTTGCTGTTTTCTTTATTGGTAAACAATACATTGCAATATTGAAATATTTTTTGGTTAATTCTCACTCTTCTGATTATCAAATTTCAATAAATTTGACATTAAAAAAAACACAGATAACTGATCAGCTTATCACTGATTTTTATTGCTGTTAAGCATCATTTGTGAAAATTTCAGAAATGCTGGACAAGATTTGACAAAATTATTAACGTTTAACTATTTTAAGTCATGGTACTTGTCAGACTTTTTAATGTAATTTTCAGTTTTTCTCAATATATTGTCCGAAGAAGAAACTTTCTATTAGACACAGTCAACTGATCAGCTTATCACAGATTTTTATTGTTGTTAAGCATCATTTGTACAAATTTCAGAAATATTGGACAAGATTTGACAAAATTATTAACGTTTAACTATTTTAAGTCTTGGGATTTGCCTGTCTTTTCGTTTTAATTTTGAGATTTTTCAAATATATTTTCCAAAGAAGACACTTTCTATTAGACACAGTCAACTGATCAGCTTATCACAGATTTTTATTGTTATTAAGCATCTTTTGTACCAATTTCAGAAGTATTGGACAAGATTTGACAAAATTATTAACGTTTAACTATTTTAAGTCTAGGGATTTGCCAGTCTTTTTAATGTAATTTTCAGTTATCCCAAATATATTGTCCAAAGAAAATACTTTTCATTAGACACAGTCAACTGATCAGCTCATCACAGATTTTTATTGTTGTTAAGCATGTTAATTTGAATTGTACGAATATCAGAATTACTGGACAAGATTTGACAAAATTATTAACATTTAACTATTTTAAGCCATGGAATTTGCCTGTCTTTTTGTTGTTATTTTGAGTTTTCCTAAATATATTTTCCAAAGAAGACACTTTCTATTAGACACAGTCAACTGATCAGCTTATCACAGATTTTTATTGTTGTTAAGCATCTTTTATACCAATTTCAGAAATATTGGACAAGATTTGACAAAATTATTAACGTTTAACTATTTTAAGTCTAGGGATTTGACAGTCTTTTTAATGTCATTTTCAGTTTTCCCAAATATATTGTCCAAAGAAAATACTTTTCATTAGACACAGTCAACTGATCAACTTATCACAGATTTTTGTTGTTGTTAAGCGTTTTTTGTACCAATTTCAAAAATGTTGGACAAGATTTGACAAAATTATTAACGTTTAACTAATTTAAGTCTAGGGATTTGCCAGTCTTTTTAATGTCATTTTCAGTTTTTTTCAAATATATTTTCCAAAGAAGACACTTTTTTTTTGGCACAGTCAACTGATCAGCTTATCACAGATTTTTATTGTTGTTAAGCATCTTTTGTACCGATTTCAGAAATATTGGAGAAGATTTGACAAAATTATTAACGTTTAACTATTTTGTCCTGGGATTTGCCTATCTTTTCGTTGTAATTTTGAGTTTTCCCAAATATATTGTCCAAAGAAAATACTTCTCATTAGACACAGTCAACTGATCAGCTTATCACAGATTTTTATTGTTGTTAAGCATGATTTGTACGAATATCAGAATTATTGGACAAGATTTGTCAAAATTATTAACATTTAACTATTTTAAGCCATGGAATTTGCCTATCTTTTCGTTGTAATTTTGAGTTTTTCTAAATATATTTTCCAAAGAAGACACTTTTTATTATACACAGTCAACTGATCAGCTTATCACAGATTTTTATTGTTGTTAAGCATTTTTTGTACCAATTTCAAAAATGTTGGACAAGATTTGACAAAATTATTAACGTTTAACTTTTTTAAGTTTTGGGATTTGCCAGTCTTTTCAATGTGATTTTCAGTTTTCCCAAATATATTGTCCAAAGAAAATACTTTTCATTAGACACAGTCAACTGATCAGCTTATCACAGATTTTTATTGTTGTTAAGCATCTTTTGTACCAATTTCAAAAATGTTGGATAAGATTTGACAAAATTATTAATGTTTAACTATTTTTAGTTTTGGGATTTTCCAGTCTTTTCAATGTGATTTTCATTCTTTTTTCAGTTATATTGTTCTTTTTCTAGACTACCCTTACCATGAAAAAGCAGACAGTGAAAGATGAGATCAAGAGCAGCACCATGTCTTTTCCATGTGTACAATACATGATATGAAGCAAGATTTAGGGCATTGTCAAGTACTATTGTGCTAACAGCAACCCATTCCAGAAACCCATTGTAAGGAGGAATCTGCATCTGGCATTGATAGTAAGGAGAAGTTTTGTATGGGTATATATTGTTTTCCAGATGACAGTTCTAGGTAATTTGCAACCTCGTACACAAACAAACTCAAATCACCAAATTTGCTGTTTTCTTTATTGGTAAACAATACATTGCAATATTGAAATATTTTTTGGTTAATTCTCACTTTTTTGATTATCAATTTGCAATAAACTTGACATTAAAAAAAACACAGATAACTGATCAGCTTATTACTGATTTTTATTGCTGTTAAGCATCATTTGTGAAAATTTCAGAAACGCTGGACAAGATTTGACAAAATTATTATTGTTTAACTATTTTAAGTCATGGTATTTGCCAGTCTTTTCAATGTAACTTTAAATTTTCCTAAATATATTGTCCAAAGAAAATACTTCTCATTAGACACAGTCAACTGATCAGCTTATCACAGATTTTTATTGTTGTTAAGCATGATTTGTACAAATATCAGAATTATTGGACAAGATTTGTCAAAATTATTAACATTTAACTATTTTAAGCCATGGAATTTGCCTGTCTTTTCGTTGTAATTTTGAGTTTTTCTAAATATATTTTCCAAAGAAGACACTTTTTATTATACACAGTCAACTGATCAGCTTATCACAGATTTTTATTGTTGTTAAGCATTTTTTGTACCAATTTCAAAAATGTTGGACAAGATTTGACAAAATTATTAACGTTTAACTTTTTTAAGTTTTGGGATTTGCCAGTCTTTTCAATGTGATTTTCAGTTTTCCCAAATATATTGTCCAAAGAAAATACTTTTCATTAGACACAGTCAACTGATCAGCTTATCACAGATTTTTATTGTTGTTAAGCATCTTTTGTACCAATTTCAAAAATGTTGGATAAGATTTGACAAAATTATTAATGTTTAACTATTTTTAGTTTTGGGATTTTCCAGTCTTTTCAATGTGATTTTCATTCTTTTTTCAGTTATATTGTTCTTTTTCTAGACTACCCTTACCATGAAAAAGCAGACAGTGAAAGATGAGATCAAGAGCAGCACCATGTCTTTTCCATGTGTACAATACATGATATGAAGCAAGATTTAGGGCATTGTCAAGTACTATTGTGCTAACAGCAACCCATTCCAGAAACCCATTTTAAGGAGGAATCTGCATCTGGCATTGATAGTAAGGAGAAGTTTTGTATGGGTATATATTGTTTTCCAGATGACAGTTCTAGGTAATTTGCAACCTCGTACACAAACAAACTCAAATCACCAAATTTGCTGTTTTCTTTATTGGTAAACAATACATTATAATATTGAAATATTTTTTGGTTAATTCTCACTTTTCTGATTATCAATTTTCAATAAACTTGACATTAAAAAAAACACAGATAACTGATCAGCTTATTACTGATTTTTATTGCTGTTAAGCATCATTTGTGAAAATTTCAGAAACGCTGGACAAGATTTGACAAAATTATTATTGTTTAACTATTTTAAGTCTTGGGATTTGCCTGTCTTTTCGTTTTAATTTTGAGATTTTTCAAATATATTTTCCAAAGAAAATACTTTTCATTAGACACAGTCAACTGATCAGCTTATCACAGATTTTTATTGTTGTTAAGCATCATTTGTACAAATTTCAGAAATATTGGACAAGATTTGACAAAATTATTAACGTTTAACTATTTTAAGCCATGGAATTTACCTGTCTTTTTGTTGTTATTTTGAGTTTTCCTAAATATATTTTCCAAAGAAGACACTTTCTATTAGACACAGTCAACTGATCAGCTTATCACAGATTTTTATTGTTGTTAAGCATCTTTTATACCAATTTCAGAAATATTGGACAAGATTTGACAAAATTATTAACGTTTAACTATTTTAAGTCTAGGGATTTGACAGTCTTTTTAATGTCATTTTCAGTTTTCCCAAATATATTGTCCAAAGAAAATACTTTTCATTAGACACAGTCAACTGATCAACTTATCACAGATTTTTGTTGTTGTTAAGCATCTTTTGTACAAATTTCAGAAATATTGGACAAGATTTGACAAAATTATTAACGTTTAACTATTTTGTCCTGGGATTTGCCAGTCTTTTCAATGTAACTTTAAATTTTCTTAAATATATTGTCCAAAGAAAATACTTCTCATTAGACACAGTCAACTGATCAGCTTATCACAGATTTTTATTGTTGTTAAGCATGATTTGTACGAATATCAGAATTATTGGACAAGATTTGTCAAAATTATTAACATTTAACTATTTTAAGCCATGGAATTTGCCACTCTTTTCAATGTAACTTTAAATTTTCCTAAATATATTGTCCAAAGAAAATACTTCTCATTAGACACAGTCAACTGATCAGCTTATCACAGATTTTTATTGTTGTTAAGCATGATTTGTACGAATATCAGAATTATTGGACAAGATTTGTCAAAATTATTAACATTTAACTATTTTAAGCCATGGAATTTGCCTGTCTTTTCGTTGTAATTTTGAGTTTTTCTAAATATATTTTCCAAAGAAGACACTTTTTATTATACACAGTCAACTGATCAGCTTATCACAGATTTTTATTGTTGTTAAGCATTTTTTGTACCAATTTCAAAAATGTTGGACAAGATTTGACAAAATTATTAACGTTTAACTTTTTTAAGTTTTGGGATTTGCCAGTCTTTTCAATGTGATTTTCAGTTTTCCCAAATATATTGTCCAAAGAAAATACTTTTCATTAGACACAGTCAACTGATCAGCTTATCACAGATTTTTATTGTTGTTAAGCATTTTTTGTACCAATTTCAAAAATGTTGGACAAGATTTGACAAAATTATTAACGTTTAACTATTTTAAGTCTAGGGATTTGCCAGTCTTTTTAATGTCATTTTCAGTTTTTTTCAAATATATTTTCCAAAGAAGACACTTTTTTTTTGGCACAGTCAACTGATCAGCTTATCACAGATTTTTATTATTGTTCAGCATCTTTTCTACCAATTTCAGAAATATTGGACAAGATTTGACAAATTTATTAACATTTAACTATTTTAAGTCTAGGGATTTGCCAGTCTTTTTAATATAATTTTCAGTTTTCCCAAATATATTTTCCAAAGAAAATACTTCTCATTAGACACAGTCAACTGATCAGCTTATCACAGATTTTTATTGTTGTTAAGCATTTTTTGTACCAATTTCAAAAATGTTGGACAAGATTTGACAAAATTATTAACGTTTAACTTTTTTAAGTTTTGGGATTTGCCAGTCTTTTCAATGTGATTTTCAGTTTTCCCAAATATATTGTCCAAAGAAAATACTTTTCATTAGACACAGTCAACTGATCAACTTATCACAGATTTTTATTGTTGTTAAGCATCATTTGTACAAATTTCAGAAATATTGGACAAGATTTGACAAAAGTATTAACGTTTAACTATTTTAAGTCTTGGGATTTGCCTGTCTTTTCGTTTTAATTTTGAGATTTTTCAAATATATTTTCCAAAGAAGACACTTTCTATTAGACACAGTCAACTGATCAGCTTATCACAGATTTTTATTGTTGTTAAGCATCTTTTGTACCAATTTCAGAAGTATTGGACAAGATTTGACAAAATTATTAACGTTTAACTTTTTTAAGTTTTGGGATTTGCCAGTCTTTTCAATGTGATTTTCATTCTTTTTTCAGTTATATTGTTCTTTTTCCAGAGTACCCTTATCATGAAAAAGCAGACAGTGAAAGACGGGATCAAGAGCAGCACCATGTCTTGTCCATGTGTACAATACATGATATGAAGCAAGATTTAGTGCATTGTCAAGTATTGTGGTAGCAGCAACCCATTCCAGAAACCCATTGTAAGGAGGAATCTGCATCTGGCATTGATAGTAAGGAGAAGTCCTGTATGGGTATATATTGTTTTCCAGATGACAGTTCTAGGTAATTTGCAACCTCGTACACAAACAAACTCAAATCACCACATTTGCTGTTTTCTTTATTGGTAAACAATACATTGCAATATTGAAATATTTTTTGGTTAATTCTCACTCTTCTGATTATCAAATTTCAATAAATTTGACATTAAAAAAAACACAGATAACTGATCAGCTTATCACTGATTTTTATTGCTGTTAAGCATCATTTGTGAAAATTTCAGAAATGCTGGACAAGATTTGACAAAATTATTAACGTTTAACTATTTTAAGTCATGGTACTTGTCAGACTTTTTAATGTAATTTTCAGTTTTTCTCAATATATTGTCCGAAGAAGAAACTTTCTATTAGACACAGTCAACTGATCAGCTTATCACAGATTTTTATTGTTGTTAAGCATGATTTGTACAAATTTCAGAAATATTGGACAAGATTTGACAAAATTATTAACGTTTAACTATTTTAAGTCTTGGGATTTGCCTGTCTTTTCGTTTTAATTTTGAGATTTTTCAAATATATTTTCCAAAGAAGACACTTTCTATTAGACACAGTCAACTGATCAGCCTATCACAGATTTTTATTGTTATTAAGCATCTTTTGTACCAATTTCAGAAGTATTGGACAAGATTTGACAAAATTATTAACGTTTAACTATTTTAAGTCTAGGGATTTGCCAGTCTTTTTAATGTAATTTTCAGTTATCCCAAATATATTGTCCAAAGAAAATACTTTTCATTAGACACAGTCAACTGATCAGCTCATCACAGATTTTTATTGTTGTTAAGCATGTTAATTTGAATTGTACGAATATCAGAATTACTGGACAAGATTTGACAAAATTATTAACGTTTAACTATTTTAAGTCTAGGGATTTGACAGTCTTTTTAATGTCATTTTCAGTTTTCCCAAATATATTGTCCAAAGAAAATACTTTTCATTAGACACAGTCAACTGATCAACTTATCACAGATTTTTATTGTTGTTAAGCATCTTTTGTACCAATTTCAAAAATGTTGGAAAAAGATTTGACAAAATTATTAACGTTTAACTTTTTTAAGTTTTGGGATTTTCCAGTCTTTTCAATGTGATTTTCATTCTTTTTTCAGTTATATTGTTCTTTTTCAGAGTTCCCTTACCATGAAAAAACAGACAGTGAAAGAAGGGATCAAGAGCAGCACCATGTCTTGTCCATGTGTACAATACATGATATGAAGCAAGATTTAGGGCATTGTAAAGTACTATTGTGCTAACAGCAACCCATTCCAGAAACCCATTGTAAGGAGGAATCTGCATCTGGCATTGATAGTAAGGAGAAGTCTTGTATGGGTATATATTGTTTTCCAGATGACAGTTCTAGGTAATTTGCAACCTCGTACACAAACAAACTCAAATCACCAAATTTGCTGTTTTCTTTATTGGTAAACAATACATTATAATATTGAAATATTTTTTGGTTAATTCTCACTTTTCTGATTATCAATTTTCAATAAACTTGACATTAAAAAAAACACAGATAACTGATCAGCTTATTACTGATTTTTATTGCTGTTAAGCATCATTTGTGAAAATTTCAGAAACGCTGGACAAGATTTGACAAAATTATTATTGTTTAACTATTTTAAGTCTTGGGATTTGCCTGTCTTTTCGTTTTAATTTTGAGATTTTTCAAATATATTTTCCAAAGAAAATACTTTTCATTAGACACAGTCAACTGATCAGCTTATCACAGATTTTTATTGTTGTTAAGCATCATTTGTACAAATTTCAGAAATATTGGACAAGATTTGACAAAATTATTAACGTTTAACTATTTTAAGCCATGGAATTTACCTGTCTTTTTGTTGTTATTTTGAGTTTTCCTAAATATATTTTCCAAAGAAGACACTTTCTATTAGACACAGTCAACTGATCAGCTTATCACAGATTTTTATTGTTGTTAAGCATCTTTTATACCAATTTCAGAAATATTGGACAAGATTTGACAAAATTATTAACGTTTAACTATTTTAAGTCTAGGGATTTGACAGTCTTTTTAATGTCATTTTCAGTTTTCCCAAATATATTGTCCAAAGAAAATACTTTTCATTAGACACAGTCAACTGATCAACTTATCACAGATTTTTGTTGTTGTTAAGCATCTTTTGTACAAATTTCAGAAATATTGGACAAGATTTGACAAAATTATTAACGTTTAACTATTTTGTCCTGGGATTTGCCAGTCTTTTCAATGTAACTTTAAATTTTCCTAAATATATTGTCCAAAGAAAATACTTCTCATTAGACACAGTCAACTGATCAGCTTATCACAGATTTTTATTGTTGTTAAGCATGATTTGTACGAATATCAGAATTATTGGACAAGATTTGTCAAAATTATTAACATTTAACTATTTTAAGCCATGGAATTTGCCACTCTTTTCAATGTAACTTTAAATTTTCCTAAATATATTGTCCAAAGAAAATACTTCTCATTAGACACAGTCAACTGATCAGCTTATCACAGATTTTTATTGTTGTTAAGCATGATTTGTACGAATATCAGAATTATTGGACAAGATTTGTCAAAATTATTAACATTTAACTATTTTAAGCCATGGAATTTGCCTGTCTTTTCGTTGTAATTTTGAGTTTTTCTAAATATATTTTCCAAAGAAGACACTTTTTATTATACACAGTCAACTGATCAGCTTATCACAGATTTTTATTGTTGTTAAGCATTTTTTGTACCAATTTCAAAAATGTTGGACAAGATTTGACAAAATTATTAACGTTTAACTATTTTGTCCTGGGATTTGCCAGTCTTTTCAATGTAACTTTAAATTTTCCTAAATATATTGTCCAAAGAAAATACTTCTCATTAGACACAGTCAACTGATCAGCTTATCACAGGTTTTTATTGTTGTTAAGCATGATTTGTACGAATATCAGAATTATTGGACAAGATTTGTCAAAATTATTAACATTTAACTATTTTAAGCCATGGAATTTGCCAGTCTTTTCAATGTAACTTTAAATTTTCCTAAATATATTGTCCAAAGAAAATACTTCTCATTAGACACAGTCAACTGATCAGCTTATCACAGATTTTTATTGTTGTTAAGCATGATTTGTACGAATATCAGAATTATTGGACAAGATTTGTCAAAATTATTAACATTTAACTATTTTAAGCCATGGAATTTGCCTGTCTTTTCGTTGTAATTTTGAGTTTTTCTAAATATATTTTCCAAAGAAGACACTTTTTATTATACACAGTCAACTGATCAGCTTATCACAGATTTTTATTGTTGTTAAGCATTTTTTGTACCAATTTCAAAAATGTTGGACAAGATTTGACAAAATTATTAACGTTTAACTTTTTTAAGTTTTGGGATTTGCCAGTCTTTTCAATGTGATTTTCAGTTTTCCCAAATATATTGTCCAAAGAAAATACTTTTCATTAGACACAGTCAACTGATCAGCTTATCACAGATTTTTATTGTTGTTAAGCATCTTTTGTACCAATTTCAAAAATGTTGGATAAGATTTGACAAAATTATTAATGTTTAACTATTTTTAGTTTTGGGATTTTCCAGTCTTTTCAATGTGATTTTCATTCTTTTTTCAGTTATATTGTTCTTTTTCTAGACTACCCTTACCATGAAAAAGCAGACAGTGAAAGATGAGATCAAGAGCAGCACCATGTCTTTTCCATGTGTACAATACATGATATGAAGCAAGATTTAGGGCATTGTCAAGTACTATTGTGCTAACAGCAACCCATTCCAGAAACCCATTGTAAGGAGGAATCTGCATCTGGCATTGATAGTAAGGAGAAGTTTTGTATGGGTATATATTGTTTTCCAGATGACAGTTCTAGGTAATTTGCAACCTCGTACACAAACAAACTCAAATCACCAAATTTGCTGTTTTCTTTATTGGTAAACAATACATTGCAATATTGAAATATTTTTTGGTTAATTCTCACTTTTTTGATTATCAATTTTCAATAAACTTGACATTAAAAAAAACACAGATAACTGATCAGCTTATTACTGATTTTTATTGCTGTTAAGCATCATTTGTGAAAATTTCAGAAACGCTGGACAAGATTTGACAAAATTATTATTGTTTAACTATTTTAAGTCATGGTATTTGCCAGTCTTTTCAATGTAACTTTAAATTTTCCTAAATATATTGTCCAAAGAAAATACTTCTCATTAGACACAGTCAACTGATCAGCTTATCACAGATTTTTATTGTTGTTAAGCATGATTTGTACAAATATCAGAATTATTGGACAAGATTTGTCAAAATTATTAACATTTAACTATTTTAAGCCATGGAATTTGCCTGTCTTTTCGTTGTAATTTTGAGTTTTTCTAAATATATTTTCCAAAGAAGACACTTTTTATTATACACAGTCAACTGATCAGCTTATCACAGATTTTTATTGTTGTTAAGCATTTTTTGTACCAATTTCAAAAATGTTGGACAAGATTTGACAAAATTATTAACGTTTAACTTTTTTAAGTTTTGGGATTTGCCAGTCTTTTCAATGTGATTTTCAGTTTTCCCAAATATATTGTCCAAAGAAAATACTTTTCATTAGACACAGTCAACTGATCAGCTTATCACAGATTTTTATTGTTGTTAAGCGTTTTTTGTATCAATTTCAAAAATGTTGGACAAGATTTGACAAAATTATTAACGTTTAACTATTTTAAGTCTAGGGATTTGCCAGTCTTTTTAATGTCATTTTCAGTTTTTTTCAAATATATTTTCCAAAGAAGACACTTTTTTTTTGGCACAGTCAACTGATCAGCTTATCACAGATTTTTATTGTTGTTAAGCATCTTTTGTACCGATTTCAGAAATATTGGAGAAGATTTGACAAAATTATTAACGTTTAACTATTTTGTCCTGGGATTTGCCTATCTTTTCGTTGTAATTTTGAGTTTTCCCAAATATATTGTCCAAAGAAAATACTTCTCATTAGACACAGTCAACTGATCAGCTTATCACAGATTTTTATTGTTGTTAAGCATGATTTGTACGAATATCAGAATTATTGGACAAGATTTGTCAAAATTATTAACATTTAACTATTTTAAGCCATGGAATTTGCCTGTCTTTTCGTTGTAATTTTGAGTTTTTCTAAATATATTTTCCAAAGAAGACACTTTTTATTATACACAGTCAACTGATCAGCTTATCACAGATTTTTATTGTTGTTAAGCATTTTTTGTACCAATTTCAAAAATGTTGGACAAGATTTGACAAAATTATTAACGTTTAACTTTTTTAAGTTTTGGGATTTGCCAGTCTTTTCAATGTGATTTTCAGTTTTCCCAAATATATTGTCCAAAGAAAATACTTTTCATTAGACACAGTCAACTGATCAGCTTATCACAGATTTTTATTGTTGTTAAGCATCTTTTGTACCAATTTCAAAAATGTTGGATAAGATTTGACAAAATTATTAATGTTTAACTATTTTTAGTTTTGGGATTTTCCAGTCTTTTCAATGTGATTTTCATTCTTTTTTCAGTTATATTGTTCTTTTTCTAGACTACCCTTACCATGAAAAAGCAGACAGTGAAAGATGAGATCAAGAGCAGCACCATGTCTTTTCCATGTGTACAATACATGATATGAAGCAAGATTTAGGGCATTGTCAAGTACTATTGTGCTAACAGCAACCCATTCCAGAAACCCATTGTAAGGAGGAATCTGCATCTGGCATTGATAGTAAGGAGAAGTTTTGTATGGGTATATATTGTTTTCCAGATGACAGTTCTAGGTAATTTGCAACCTCGTACACAAACAAACTCAAATCACCAAATTTGCTGTTTACTTTATTGGTAAACAATACATTGCAATATTGAAATATTTTTTGGTTAATTCTCACTTTTTTGATTATCAATTTTCAATAAACTTGACATTAAAAAAAACACAGATAACTGATCAGCTTATTACTGATTTTTATTGCTGTTAAGCATCATTTGTGAAAATTTCAGAAACGCTGGACAAGATTTGACAAAATTATTATTGTTTAACTATTTTAAGTCATGGTATTTGCCAGTCTTTTCAATGTAACTTTAAATTTTCCTAAATATATTGTCCAAAGAAAATACTTCTCATTAGACACAGTCAACTGATCAGCTTATCACAGATTTTTATTGTTGTTAAGCATTTTTTGTACCAATTTCAAAAATGTTGGACAAGATTTGACAAAATTATTAACGTTTAACTTTTTTAAGTTTTGGGATTTGCCAGTCTTTTCGTTGTAATTTTGAGTTTTTCTAAATATATTTTCCAAAGAAGACACTTTTTATTATACACAGTCAACTGATCAGCTTATCACAGATTTTTATTGTTGTTAAGCATTTTTTGTACCAATTTCAAAAATGTTGGACAAGATTTGACAAAATTATTAACGTTTAACTTTTTTAAGTTTTGGGATTTGCCACTCTTTTCAATGTGATTTTCATTCTTTTTTCAGTTATATTGTTCTTTTTCCAGAGTACCCTTATCATGAAAAAGCAGACAGTGAAAGACGGGATCAAGAGCAGCACCATGTCTTGTCCATGTGTACAATACATGATATGAAGCAAGATTTAGTGCATTGTCAAGTATTGTGGTAGCAGCAACCCATTCCAGAAACCCATTGTAAGGAGGAATCTGCATCTGGCATTGATAGTAAGGAGAAGTCCTGTATGGGTATATATTGTTTTCCAGATGACAGTTCTAGGTAATTTGCAACCTCGTACACAAACAAACTCAAATCACCACATTTGCTGTTTTCTTTATTGGTAAACAATACATTGCAATATTGAAATATTTTTTGGTTAATTCTCACTCTTCTGATTATCAAATTTCAATAAACTTGACATTAAAAAAAACACAGATAACTGATCAGCTTATCACTGATTTTTATTGCTGTTAAGCATCATTTGTGAAAATTTCAGAAATGCTGGACAAGATTTGACAAAATTATTAACGTTTAACTATTTTAAGTCATGGTACTTGTCAGACTTTTTAATGTAATTTTCAGTTTTTCTCAATATATTGTCCGAAGAAGAAACTTTCTATTAGACACAGTCAACTGATCAGCTTATCACAGATTTTTATTGTTGTTAAGCATCTTTTATACCAATTTCGGAAATATTGGACAAGATTTGACAAAATTATTAACGTTTAACTATTTTAAGTCTAGGGATTTGACAGTCTTTTTAATGTCATTTTCAGTTTTCCCAAATATATTGTCCAAAGAAAATACTTTTCATTAGACACAGTCAACTGATCAACTTATCACAGATTTTTATTGTTGTTAAGCATCATTTGTACAAATTTAAGAAATATTGGACAAGATTTGACAAAAGTATTAACGTTTAACTATTTTAAGTCTTGGGATTTGCCTGTCTTTTCGTTTTAATTTTGAGATTTTTCAAATATATTTTCCAAAGAAGACACTTTCTATTAGACACAGTCAACTGATCAGCTTATCACAGATTTTTATTGTTGTTAAGCATCTTTTGTACCAATTTCAGAAGTATTGGACAAGATTTGACAAAATTATTAACGTTTAACTATTTTAAGTCTTGGGATTTGCCAGTCTTTTTAATGTAATTTTCAGTTATCCCAAATATATTGTCCAAAGAAAATACTTTTCATTAGACACAGTCAACTGATCAGCTCATCACAGATTTTTATTGTTGTTAAGCATGTTAATTTGAATTGTACGAATATCAGAATTACTGGACAAGATTTGACAAAATTATTAACATTTAACTATTTTAAGCCATGGAATTTGCCTGTCTTTTCGTTGTAATTTTGAGTTTTTCTAAATATATTTTCCAAAGAAGACACTTTTTATTATACACAGTCAACTGATCAGCTTATCACAGATTTTTATTGTTGTTAAGCATCATTTGTACAAATTTCAGAAATATTGGACAAGATTTGACAAAATTATTAATGTTTAACTATTTTAAGTCTAGGGATTTGCCAGTCTTTTTAATGTCATTTTGAGTTTTCCCAAATATATTTTCCAAAGAAGAAACTTTCTATTAGACACAGTCAACTGATCAGCTTATCACAGATTTTTATTGCTGTTAAGCATCTTTTGTACCAATTTCAGAAATATTGGACAAGATTTGACAAATTTATTAACGTTTAACTATTTTAAGTCTAGGGATTTGCCAGTCTTTTTAATATAATTTTCAGTTTTCCCAAATATATTTTCCAAAGAAAATACTTCTCATTAGACACAGTCAACTGATCAGCTTATCACAGATTTTTGTTGTTGTTAAGCATCTTTTGTACAAATTTCAGAAATATTGGACAAGATTTGACAAAATTATTAACGTTCAACTATTTTGTCCTGGGATTTGCCAGTCTTTTCAATGTAACTTTAAATTTTCCTAAATATATTGTCCAAAGAAAATACTTCTCATTAGACACAGTCAACTGATCAGCTTATCACAGATTTTTATTGTTGTTAAGCATGATTTGTACGAATATCAGAATTATTGGACAAGATTTGTCAAAATTATTAACATTTAACTATTTTAAGCCATGGAATTTGCCTGTCTTTTCGTTGTAATTTTGAGTTTTTCTAAATATATTTTCCAAAGAAGACACTTTTTATTATACACAGTCAACTGATCAGCTTATCACAGATTTTTATTGTTGTTTAGCATTTTTTGTACCAATTTCAAAAATGTTGGACAAGATTTGACAAAATTATTAACATTTAACTTTTTTAAGTTTTGGGATTTGCCAGTCTTTTCAATGTGATTTTCATTCTTTTTTCAGTTATATTGTTCTTTTTCCAGAGTACCCTTATCATGAAAAAGCAGACAGTGAAAGACGGGATCAAGAGCAGCACCATGTCTTGTCCATGTGTACAATACATGATATGAAGCAAGATTTAGTGCATTGTCAAGTATTGTGGTAGCAGCAACCCATTCCAGAAACCCATTGTAAGGAGGAATCTGCATCTGGCATTGATAGTAAGGAGAAGTCCTGTATGGGTATATATTGTTTTCCAGATGACAGTTCTAGGTAATTTGCAACCTCGTACACAAACAAACTCAAATCACCACATTTGCTGTTTTCTTTATTGGTAAACAATACATTGCAATATTGAAATATTTTTTGGTTAATTCTCACTCTTCTGATTATCAAATTTCAATAAACTTGACATTAAAAAAAACACAGATAACTGATCAGCTTATCACTGATTTTTATTGCTGTTAAGCATCATTTGTGAAAATTTCAGAAATGCTGGACAAGATTTGACAAAATTATTAACGTTTAACTATTTTAAGTCATGGTACTTGTCAGACTTTTTAATGTAATTTTCAGTTTTTCTCAATATATTGTCTGAAGAAGAAACTTTCTATTAGACACAGTCAACTGATCAGCTTATCACAGATTTTTATTGTTGTTAAGCATCATTTGTACAAATTTCAGAAATATTGGACAAGATTTGACAAAATTATTAACGTTTAACTATTTTAAGTCTTGGGATTTGCCTGTCTTTTCGTTTTAATTTTGAGATTTTTCAAATATATTTTCCAAAGAAGACACTTTCTATTAGACACAGTCAACTGATCAGCTTATCACAGATTTTTATTGTTATTAAGCATCTTTTATACCAATTTCAGAAATATTGGACAAGATTTGACAAAATTATTAACGTTTAACTATTTTAAGTCTAGGGATTTGACAGTCTTTTTAATATAATTTTCAGTTTTCCCAAATATATTGTCCAAAGAAAATACTTCTCATTAGACACAGTCAACTGATCAGCTTATCACAGATTTTTGTTGTTGTTAAGCATCTTTTGTACAAATTTCAGAAATATTGGACAAGATTTGACAAAATTATTAACGTTTAACTATTTTGTCCTGGGATTTGCCAGTCTTTTCAATGTAACTTTAAATTTTCCTAAATATATTGTCCAAAGAAAATACTTCTCATTAGACACAGTCAACTGATCAGCTTATCACAGATTTTTATTGTTGTTAAGCATGATTTGTACGAATATCAGAATTATTGGACAAGATTTGTCAAAATTATTAACATTTAACTATTTTAAGCCATGGAATTTGCCTGTCTTTTCGTTGTAATTTTGAGTTTTTCTAAATATATTTTCCAAAGAAGACACTTTTTATTATACACAGTCAACTGATCAGCTTATCACAGATTTTTATTGTTGTTAAGCATTTTTTGTACCAATTTCAAAAATGTTGGACAAGATTTGACAAAATTATTAACGTTTAACTTTTTTAAGTTTTGGGATTTGCCAGTCTTTTCAATGTGATTTTCATTCTTTTTTCAGTTATATTGTTCTTTTTCCAGAGTACCCTTATCATGAAAAAGCAGACAGTGAAAGCCGGGATCAAGAGCAGCACCATGTCTTGTCCATGTGTACAATACATGATATGAAGCAAGATTTAGTGCATTGTCAAGTATTGTGGTAGCAGCAACCCATTCCAGAAACCCATTGTAAGGAGGAATCTGCATCTGGCATTGATAGTAAGGAGAAGTCCTGTATGGGTATATATTGTTTTCCAGATGACAGTTCTAGGTAATTTGCAACCTCGTACACAAACAAACTCAAATCACCACATTTGCTGTTTTCTTTATTGGTAAACAATACATTGCAATATTGAAATATTTTTTGGTTAATTCTCACTCTTCTGATTATCAAATTTCAATAAACTTGACATTAAAAAAAACACAGATAACTGATCAGCTTATCACTGATTTTTATTGCTGTTAAGCATCATTTGTGAAAATTTCAGAAATGCTGGACAAGATTTGACAAAATTATTAATGTTTAACTATTTTAAGTCATGGTACTTGTCAGACTTTTTAATGTAATTTTCAGTTTTTCTCAATATATTGTCTGAAGAAGAAACTTACTATTAGACACAGTCAACTGATCAGCTTATCACAGATTTTTATTGTTGTTAAGCATCATTTGTACAAATTTCAGAAATATTGGACAAGATTTGACAAAATTATTAACGTTTAACTATTTTAAGTTTTGGGATTTGCCTGTCTTTTCGTTTTAATTTTGAGATTTTTCAAATATATTTTCCAAAGAAGACACTTTCTATTAGACACAGTCAACTGATCAGCTTATCACAGATTTTTATTGTTATTAAGCATCTTTTATACCAATTTCAGAAATATTGGACAAGATTTGACAAAATTATTAACGTTTAACTATTTTAAGTCTAGGGATTTGACAGTCTTTTTAATATAATTTTCAGTTTTCCCAAATATATTGTCCAAAGAAAATACTTCTCATTAGACACAGTCAACTGATCAGCTTATCACAGATTTTTGTTGTTGTTAAGCATCTTTTGTACAAATTTCAGAAATATTGGACAAGATTTGACAAAATTATTAACGTTTAACTATTTTGTCCTGGGATTTGCCAGTCTTTTCAATGTAACTTTAAATTTTCCTAAATATATTGTCCAAAGAAAATACTTCTCATTAGACACAGTCAACTGATCAGCTTATCACAGATTTTTATTGTTGTTAAGCATGATTTGTACGAATATCAGAATTATTGGACAAGATTTGTCAAAATTATTAACATTTAACTATTTTAAGCCATGGAATTTGCCTGTCTTTTCGTTGTAATTTTGAGTTTTTCTAAATATATTTTCCAAAGAAGACACTTTTTATTATACACAGTCAACTGATCAGCTTATCACAGATTTTTATTGTTGTTAAGCATTTTTTGTACCAATTTCAAAAATGTTGGACAAGATTTGACAAAATTATTAACGTTTAACTTTTTTAAGTTTTGGGATTTGCCAGTCTTTTCAATGTGATTTTCATTCTTTTTTCAGTTATATTGTTCTTTTTCCAGAGTACCCTTATCATGAAAAAGCAGACAGTGAAAGCCGGGATCAAGAGCAGCACCATGTCTTGTCCATGTGTACAATACATGATATGAAGCAAGATTTAGTGCATTGTCAAGTATTGTGGTAGCAGCAACCCATTCCAGAAACCCATTGTAAGGAGGAATCTGCATCTGGCATTGATAGTAAGGAGAAGTCCTGTATGGGTATATATTGTTTTCCAGATGACAGTTCTAGGTAATTTGCAACCTCGTACACAAACAAACTCAAATCACCACATTTGCTGTTTTCTTTATTGGTAAACAATACATTGCAATATTGAAATATTTTTTGGTTAATTCTCACTCTTCTGATTATCAAATTTCAATAAACTTGACATTAAAAAAAACACAGATAACTGATCAGCTTATCACTGATTTTTATTGCTGTTAAGCATCATTTGTGAAAATTTCAGAAATGCTGGACAAGATTTGACAAAATTATTAATGTTTAACTATTTTAAGTCATGGTACTTGTCAGACTTTTTAATGTAATTTTCAGTTTTTCTCAATATATTGTCTGAAGAAGAAACTTACTATTAGACACAGTCAACTGATCAGCTTATCACAGATTTTTATTGTTGTTAAGCATCATTTGTACAAATTTCAGAAATATTGGACAAGATTTGACAAAATTATTAACGTTTAACTATTTTAAGTTTTGGGATTTGCCTGTCTTTTCGTTTTAATTTTGAGATTTTTCAAATATATTTTCCAAAGAAGACACTTTCTATTAGACACAGTCAACTGATCAGCTTATCACAGATTTTTATTGTTATTAAGCATCTTTTATACCAATTTCAGAAATATTGGACAAGATTTGACAAAATTATTAACGTTTAACTATTTTAAGTCTAGGGATTTGACAGTCTTTTTAATATAATTTTCAGTTTTCCCAAATATATTGTCCAAAGAAAATACTTCTCATTAGACACAGTCAACTGATCAGCTTATCACAGATTTTTGTTGTTGTTAAGCATCTTTTGTACAAATTTCAGAAATATTGGACAAGATTTGACAAAATTATTAACGTTTAACTATTTTGTCCTGGGATTTGCCAGTCTTTTCAATGTAACTTTAAATTTTCCTAAATATATTGTCCAAAGAAAATACTTCTCATTAGACACAGTCAACTGATCAGCTTATCACAGATTTTTATTGTTGTTAAGCATGATTTGTACGAATATCAGAATTATTGGACAAGATTTGTCAAAATTATTAACATTTAACTATTTTAAGTCTAGGGATTTGACAGTCTTTTTAATATAATTTTCAGTTTTCCCAAATATATTGTCCAAAGAAAATACTTCTCATTAGACACAGTCAACTGATCAGCTTATCACAGATTTTTGTTGTTGTTAAGCATCTTTTGTACAAATTTCAGAAATATTGGACAAGATTTGACAAAATTATTAACGTTTAACTATTTTGTCCTGGGATTTGCCAGTCTTTTCAATGTAACTTTAAATTTTCCTAAATATATTGTCCAAAGAAAATACTTCTCATTAGACACAGTCAACTGATCAGCTTATCACAGATTTTTATTGTTGTTAAGCATGATTTGTACGAATATCAGAATTATTGGACAAGATTTGTCAAAATTATTAACATTTAACTATTTTAAGCCATGGAATTTGCCTGTCTTTTCGTTGTAATTTTGAGTTTTTCTAAATATATTTTCCAAAGAAGACACTTTTTATTATACACAGTCAACTGATCAGCTTATCACAGATTTTTATTGTTGTTAAGCATTTTTTGTACCAATTTCAAAAATGTTGGACAAGATTTGACAAAATTATTAACGTTTAACTTTTTTAAGTTTTGGGATTTGCCAGTCTTTTCAATGTGATTTTCATTCTTTTTTCAGTTATATTGTTCTTTTTCCAGAGTACCCTTATCATGAAAAAGCAGACAGTGAAAGCCGGGATCAAGAGCAGCACCATGTCTTGTCCATGTGTACAATACATGATATGAAGCAAGATTTAGTGCATTGTCAAGTATTGTGGTAGCAGCAACCCATTCCAGAAACCCATTGTAAGGAGGAATCTGCATCTGGCATTGATAGTAAGGAGAAGTCCTGTATATTGTTTTCCAGATGACAGTTCTAGGTAATTTGCAACCTCGTACACAAACAAACTCAAATCACCACATTTGCTGTTTTCTTTATTGGTAAACAATACATTGCAATATTGAAATATTTTTTGGTTAATTCTCACTCTTCTGATTATCAAATTTCAATAAACTTGACATTAAAAAAAACACAGATAACTGATCAGCTTATCACTGATTTTTATTGCTGTTAAGCATCATTTGTGAAAATTTCAGAAATGCTGGACAAGATTTGACAAAATTATTAACGTTTAACTATTTTAAGTCATGGTACTTGTCAGACTTTTTAATGTAATTTTCAGTTTTTCTCAATATATTGTCCGAAGAAGAAACTTTCTATTAGACACAGTCAACTGATCAGCTTATCACAGATTTTTATTGTTGTTAAGCATCATTTGTACAAATTTCAGAAATATTGGACAAGATTTGACAAAATTATTAACGTTTAACTATTTTAAGTCTTGGGATTTGCCTGTCTTTTCGTTTTAATTTTGAGATTTTTCAAATATATTTTCCAAAGAAGACACTTTCTATTAGACACAGTCAACTGATCAGCTTATCACAGATTTTTATTGTTATTAAGCATCTTTTGTACCAATTTCAGAAATATTGGACAAGATTTGACAAAATTATTAACGTTTAACTATTTTAAGTCTAGGGATTTGACAGTCTTTTTAATATAATTTTCAGTTTTCCCAAATATATTGTCCAAAGAAAATACTTCTCATTAGACACAGTCAACTGATGAGCTCATCACAGATTTTTATTGTTGTTAAGCATGTTAATTTGAATTGTACGAATATCAGAATTACTGGACAAGATTTGACAAAATTATTAACATTTAACTATTTTAAGCCATGGAATTTGCCTGTCTTTTTGTTGTTATTTTGAGTTTTCCTAAATATATTTTCCAAAGAAGACACTTTCTATTAGACACAGTCAACTGATCAGCTTATCACAGATTTTTATTGTTGTTAAGCATCTTTTATACCAATTTCAGAAATATTGGACAAGATTTGACAAAATTATTAACGTTTAACTATTTTAAGTCTAGGGATTTGACAGTCTTTTTAATGTCATTTTCAGTTTTCCCAAATATATTGTCCAAAGAAAATACTTTTCATTAGACACAGTCAACTGATCAACTTAAAACAGATTTTTATTGTTGTTAAGCATCTTTTGTACCAATTTCAAAAATGTTGGAAAAAGATTTGACAAAATTATTAACGTTTAACTTTTTTAAGTTTTGGGATTTTCCAGTCTTTTTAATGTCATTTTGAGTTTTCCCAAATATATTTTCCAAAGAAGACACTTTTTTTTGGCACAGTCAACTGATCAGCTTATCACAGATTTTTATTGTTGTTAAGCATCATTTATACAAATTTCAGAAATATTGGACAAGATTTGTCAAAATTATTAACATTTAACTATTTTAAGTCATGGTACTTGTCAGACTTTTTAATGTAATTTTCAGTTTTCTCAATATATTGTCCAAAGAAAATACTTTCTATTAGACACAGTCAACTGATCAGTTTATCACAGATTTTTATTGTTGTTAAGCATCATTTGTACAAATTTCAGAAATATTGGACAAGATTTGACAAAATTATTAATGTTTAACTATTTTAAGTCTAGGGATTTGCCAGTCTTTTCAATGTAACTTTAAATTTTCCTAAATATATTGTCCAAAGAAAATACTTCTCATTAGACACAGTCAACTGATCAGCTTATCACAGATTTTTATTGTTGTTAAGCATGATTTGTACGAATATCAGAATTATTGGACAAGATTTGTCAAAATTATTAACATTTAACTATTTTAAGCCATGGAATTTGCCTGTCTTTTCGTTGTAATTTTGAGTTTTTCTAAATATATTTTCCAAAGAAGACACTTTTTATTATACACAGTCAACTGATCAGCTTATCACAGATTTTTATTGTTGTTAAGCATTTTTTGTACCAATTTCAAAAATGTTGGACAAGATTTGACAAAATTATTAACGTTTAACTTTTTTAAGTTTTGGGATTTGCCAGTCTTTTCAATGTGATTTTCAGTTTTCCCAAATATATTGTCCAAAGAAAATACTTTTCATTAGACACAGTCAACTGATCAGCTTATCACAGATTTTTATTGTTGTTAAGCATCTTTTGTACCAATTTCAAAAATGTTGGATAAGATTTGACAAAATTATTAATGTTTAACTATTTTTAGTTTTGGGATTTTCCAGTCTTTTCAATGTGATTTTCATTCTTTTTTCAGTTATATTGTTCTTTTTCTAGACTACCCTTACCATGAAAAAGCAGACAGTGAAAGATGAGATCAAGAGCAGCACCATGTCTTTTCCATGTGTACAATACATGATATGAAGCAAGATTTAGGGCATTGTCAAGTACTATTGTGCTAACAGCAACCCATTCCAGAAACCCATTGTAAGGAGGAATCTGCATCTGGCATTGATAGTAAGGAGAAGTTTTGTATGGGTATATATTGTTTTCCAGATGACAGTTCTAGGTAATTTGCAACCTCGTACACAAACAAACTCAAATCACCAAATTTGCTGTTTTCTTTATTGGTAAACAATACATTGCAATATTGAAATATTTTTTGGTTAATTCTCACTTTTTTGATTATCAATTTTCAATAAACTTGACATTAAAAAAAACACAGATAACTGATCAGCTTATTACTGATTTTTATTGCTGTTAAGCATCATTTGTGAAAATTTCAGAAACGCTGGACAAGATTTGACAAAATTATTATTGTTTAACTATTTTAAGTCATGGTATTTGCCAGTCTTTTCAATGTAACTTTAAATTTTCCTAAATATATTGTCCAAAGAAAATACTTCTCATTAGACACAGTCAACTGATCAGCTTATCACAGATTTTTATTGTTGTTAAGCATGATTTGTACAAATATCAGAATTATTGGACAAGATTTGTCAAAATTATTAACATTTAACTATTTTAAGCCATGGAATTTGCCTGTCTTTTCGTTGTAATTTTGAGTTTTTCTAAATATATTTTCCAAAGAAGACACTTTTTATTATACACAGTCAACTGATCAGCTTATCACAGATTTTTATTGTTGTTAAGCATTTTTTGTACCAATTTCAAAAATGTTGGACAAGATTTGACAAAATTATTAACGTTTAACTTTTTTAAGTTTTGGGATTTGCCAGTCTTTTCAATGTGATTTTCAGTTTTCCCAAATATATTGTCCAAAGAAAATACTTTTCATTAGACACAGTCAACTGATCAGCTTATCACAGATTTTTATTGTTGTTAAGCGTTTTTTGTACCAATTTCAAAAATGTTGGACAAGATTTGACAAAATTATTAACGTTTAACTATTTTAAGTCTAGGGATTTGCCAGTCTTTTTAATGTCATTTTCAGTTTTTTTCAAATATATTTTCCAAAGAAGACACTTTTTTTTTGGCACAGTCAACTGATCAGCTTATCACAGATTTTTATTGTTGTTAAGCATCTTTTGTACCGATTTCAGAAATATTGGAGAAGATTTGACAAAATTATTAACGTTTAACTATTTTGTCCTGGGATTTGCCTATCTTTTCGTTGTAATTTTGAGTTTTCCCAAATATATTGTCCAAAGAAAATACTTCTCATTAGACACAGTCAACTGATCAGCTTATCACAGATTTTTATTGTTGTTAAGCATGATTTGTACGAATATCAGAATTATTGGACAAGATTTGTCAAAATTATTAACATTTAACTATTTTAAGCCATGGAATTTGCCTGTCTTTTCGTTGTAATTTTGAGTTTTTCTAAATATATTTTCCAAAGAAGACACTTTTTATTATACACAGTCAACTGATCAGCTTATCACAGATTTTTATTGTTGTTAAGCATTTTTTGTACCAATTTCAAAAATGTTGGACAAGATTTGACAAAATTATTAACGTTTAACTTTTTTAAGTTTTGGGATTTGCCAGTCTTTTCAATGTGATTTTCAGTTTTCCCAAATATATTGTCCAAAGAAAATACTTTTCATTAGACACAGTCAACTGATCAGCTTATCACAGATTTTTATTGTTGTTAAGCATCTTTTGTACCAATTTCAAAAATGTTGGATAAGATTTGACAAAATTATTAATGTTTAACTATTTTTAGTTTTGGGATTTTCCAGTCTTTTCAATGTGATTTTCATTCTTTTTTCAGTTATATTGTTCTTTTTCTAGACTACCCTTACCATGAAAAAGCAGACAGTGAAAGATGAGATCAAGAGCAGCACCATGTCTTTTCCATGTGTACAATACATGATATGAAGCAAGATTTAGGGCATTGTCAAGTACTATTGTGCTAACAGCAACCCATTCCAGAAACCCATTGTAAGGAGGAATCTGCATCTGGCATTGATAGTAAGGAGAAGTTTTGTATGGGTATATATTGTTTTCCAGATGACAGTTCTAGGTAATTTGCAACCTCGTACACAAACAAACTCAAATCACCAAATTTGCTGTTTTCTTTATTGGTAAACAATACATTGCAATATTGAAATATTTTTTGGTTAATTCTCACTTTTTTGATTATCAATTTTCAATAAACTTGACATTAAAAAAAACACAGATAACTGATCAGCTTATTACTGATTTTTATTGCTGTTAAGCATCATTTGTGAAAATTTCAGAAACGCTGGACAAGATTTGACAAAATTATTATTGTTTAACTATTTTAAGTCATGGTATTTGCCAGTCTTTTCAATGTAACTTTAAATTTTCCTAAATATATTGTCCAAAGAAAATACTTCTCATTAGACACAGTCAACTGATCAGCTTATCACAGATTTTTATTGTTGTTAAGCATGATTTGTACAAATATCAGAATTATTGGACAAGATTTGTCAAAATTATTAACATTTAACTATTTTAAGCCATGGAATTTGCCTGTCTTTTCGTTGTAATTTTGAGTTTTTCTAAATATATTTTCCAAAGAAGACACTTTTTATTATACACAGTCAACTGATCAGCTTATCACAGATTTTTATTGTTGTTAAGCATTTTTTGTACCAATTTCAAAAATGTTGGACAAGATTTGACAAAATTATTAACGTTTAACTTTTTTAAGTTTTGGGATTTGCCAGTCTTTTCAATGTGATTTTCAGTTTTCCCAAATATATTGTCCAAAGAAAATACTTTTCATTAGACACAGTCAACTGATCAGCTTATCACAGATTTTTATTGTTGTTAAGCGTTTTTTGTACCAATTTCAAAAATGTTGGACAAGATTTGACAAAATTATTAACGTTTAACTATTTTAAGTCTAGGGATTTGCCAGTCTTTTTAATGTCATTTTCAGTTTTTTTCAAATATATTTTCCAAAGAAGACACTTTTTTTTTGGCACAGTCAACTGATCAGCTTATCACAGATTTTTATTGTTGTTAAGCATCTTTTGTACCGATTTCAGAAATATTGGAGAAGATTTGACAAAATTATTAACGTTTAACTATTTTGTCCTGGGATTTGCCTATCTTTTCGTTGTAATTTTGAGTTTTCCCAAATATATTGTCCAAAGAAAATACTTCTCATTAGACACAGTCAACTGATCAGCTTATCACAGATTTTTATTGTTGTTAAGCATGATTTGTACGAATATCAGAATTATTGGACAAGATTTGTCAAAATTATTAACATTTAACTATTTTAAGCCATGGAATTTGCCTGTCTTTTCGTTGTAATTTTGAGTTTTTCTAAATATATTTTCCAAAGAAGACACTTTTTATTATACACAGTCAACTGATCAGCTTATCACAGATTTTTATTGTTGTTAAGCATTTTTTGTACCAATTTCAAAAATGTTGGACAAGATTTGACAAAATTATTAACGTTTAACTTTTTTAAGTTTTGGGATTTGCCAGTCTTTTCAATGTGATTTTCAGTTTTCCCAAATATATTGTCCAAAGAAAATACTTTTCATTAGACACAGTCAACTGATCAGCTTATCACAGATTTTTATTGTTGTTAAGCATCTTTTGTACCAATTTCAAAAATGTTGGATAAGATTTGACAAAATTATTAATGTTTAACTATTTTTAGTTTTGGGATTTTCCAGTCTTTTCAATGTGATTTTCATTCTTTTTTCAGTTATATTGTTCTTTTTCTAGACTACCCTTACCATGAAAAAGCAGACAGTGAAAGATGAGATCAAGAGCAGCACCATGTCTTTTCCATGTGTACAATACGTGATATGAAGCAAGATTTAGGGCATTGTCAAGTACTATTGTGCTAACAGCAACCCATTCCAGAAACCCATTGTAAGGAGGAATCTGCATCTGGCATTGATAGTAAGGAGAAGTTTTGTATGGGTATATATTGTTTTCCAGATGACAGTTCTAGGTAATTTGCAACCTCGTACACAAACAAACTCAAATCACCAAATTTGCTGTTTTCTTTATTGGTAAACAATACATTGCAATATTGAAATATTTTTTGGTTAATTCTCACTTTTTTGATTATCAATTTTCAATAAACTTGACATTAAAAAAAACACAGATAACTGATCAGCTTATTACTGATTTTTATTGCTGTTAAGCATCATTTGTGAAAATTTCAGAAACGCTGGACAAGATTTGACAAAATTATTATTGTTTAACTATTTTAAGTCATGGTATTTGCCAGTCTTTTCAATGTAACTTTAAATTTTCCTAAATATATTGTCCAAAGAAAATACTTCTCATTAGACACAGTCAACTGATCAGCTTATCACAGATTTTTATTGTTGTTAAGCATGATTTGTACAAATATCAGAATTATTGGACAAGATTTGTCAAAATTATTAACATTTAACTATTTTAAGCCATGGAATTTGCCTGTCTTTTCGTTGTAATTTTGAGTTTTTCTAAATATATTTTCCAAAGAAGACACTTTTTATTATACACAGTCAACTGATCAGCTTATCACAGATTTTTATTGTTGTTAAGCATTTTTTGTACCAATTTCAAAAATGTTGGACAAGATTTGACAAAATTATTAACGTTTAACTTTTTTAAGTTTTGGGATTTGCCAGTCTTTTCAATGTGATTTTCAGTTTTCCCAAATATATTGTCCAAAGAAAATACTTTTCATTAGACACAGTCAACTGATCAGCTTATCACAGATTTTTATTATTGTTAAGCGTTTTTTGTACCAATTTCAAAAATGTTGGACAAGATTTGACAAAATTATTAACGTTTAACTATTTTAAGTCTAGGGATTTGCCAGTCTTTTTAATGTGATTTTCATTCTTTTTTCAGTTATATTGTTCTTTTTCTAGACTACCCTTACCATGAAAAAGCAGACAGTGAAAGATGAGATCAAGAGCAGCACCATGTCTTTTCCATGTGTACAATACATGATATGAAGCAAGATTTAGGGCATTGTCAAGTACTATTGTGCTAACAGCAACCCATTCCAGAAACCCATTGTAAGGAGGAATCTGCATCTGGCATTGATAGTAAGGAGAAGTTTTGTATGGGTATATATTGTTTTCCAGATGACAGTTCTAGGTAATTTGCAACCTCGTACACAAACAAACTCAAATCACCAAATTTGCTGTTTTCTTTATTGGTAAACAATACATTGCAATATTGAAATATTTTTTGGTTAATTCTCACTTTTTTGATTATCAATTTTCAATAAACTTGACATTAAAAAAAACACAGATAACTGATCAGCTTATTACTGATTTTTATTGCTGTTAAGCATCATTTGTGAAAATTTCAGAAACGCTGGACAAGATTTGACAAAATTATTATTGTTTAACTATTTTAAGTCATGGTATTTGCCAGTCTTTTCAATGTAACTTTAAATTTTCCTAAATATATTGTCCAAAGAAAATACTTCTCATTAGACACAGTCAACTGATCAGCTTATCACAGATTTTTATTGTTGTTAAGCATGATTTGTACAAATATCAGAATTATTGGACAAGATTTGTCAAAATTATTAACATTTAACTATTTTAAGCCATGGAATTTGCCTGTCTTTTCGTTGTAATTTTGAGTTTTTCTAAATATATTTTCCAAAGAAGACACTTTTTATTATACACAGTCAACTGATCAGCTTATCACAGATTTTTATTGTTGTTAAGCATTTTTTGTACCAATTTCAAAAATGTTGGACAAGATTTGACAAAATTATTAACGTTTAACTTTTTTAAGTTTTGGGATTTGCCAGTCTTTTCAATGTGATTTTCAGTTTTCCCAAATATATTGTCCAAAGAAAATACTTTTCATTAGACACAGTCAACTGATCAGCTTATCACAGATTTTTATTGTTGTTAAGCATTTTTTGTACCAATTTCAAAAATGTTGGACAAGATTTGACAAAATTATTAACGTTTAACTATTTTAAGTCTAGGGATTTGCCAGTCTTTTTAATGTCATTTTCAGTTTTTTTCAAATATATTTTCCAAAGAAGACACTTTTTTTTTGGCACAGTCAACTGATCAGCTTATCACAGATTTTTATTATTGTTCAGCATCTTTTCTACCAATTTCAGAAATATTGGACAAGATTTGACAAATTTATTAACATTTAACTATTTTAAGTCTAGGGATTTGCCAGTCTTTTTAATATAATTTTCAGTTTTCCCAAATATATTTTCCAAAGAAAATACTTCTCATTAGACACAGTCAACTGATCAGCTTATCACAGATTTTTATTGTTGTTAAGCATTTTTTGTACCAATTTCAAAAATGTTGGACAAGATTTGACAAAATTATTAACGTTTAACTTTTTTAAGTTTTGGGATTTGCCAGTCTTTTCAATGTGATTTTCAGTTTTCCCAAATATATTGTCCAAAGAAAATACTTTTCATTAGACACAGTCAACTGATCAACTTATCACAGATTTTTATTGTTGTTAAGCATCATTTGTACAAATTTCAGAAATATTGGACAAGATTTGACAAAAGTATTAACGTTTAACTATTTTAAGTCTTGGGATTTGCCTGTCTTTTTGTTTTAATTTTGAGATTTTTCAAATATATTTTCCAAAGAAGACACTTTCTATTAGACACAGTCAACTGATCAGCTTATCACAGATTTTTATTGTTGTTAAGCATCTTTTGTACCAATTTCAGAAGTATTGGACAAGATTTGACAAAATTATTAACGTTTAACTTTTTTAAGTTTTGGGATTTGCCAGTCTTTTCAATGTGATTTTCATTCTTTTTTCAGTTATATTGTTCTTTTTCCAGAGTACCCTTATCATGAAAAAGCAGACAGTGAAAGACGGGATCAAGAGCAGCACCATGTCTTGTCCATGTGTACAATACATGATATGAAGCAAGATTTAGTGCATTGTCAAGTATTGTGGTAGCAGCAACCCATTCCAGAAACCCATTGTAAGGAGGAATCTGCATCTGGCATTGATAGTAAGGAGAAGTCCTGTATGGGTATATATTGTTTTCCAGATGACAGTTCTAGGTAATTTGCAACCTCGTACACAAACAAACTCAAATCACCACATTTGCTGTTTTCTTTATTGGTAAACAATACATTGCAATATTGAAATATTTTTTGGTTAATTCTCACTCTTCTGATTATCAAATTTCAATAAATTTGACATTAAAAAAAACACAGATAACTGATCAGCTTATCACTGATTTTTATTGCTGTTAAGCATCATTTGTGAAAATTTCAGAAATGCTGGACAAGATTTGACAAAATTATTAACGTTTAACTATTTTAAGTCATGGTACTTGTCAGACTTTTTAATGAAATTTTCAGTTTTTCTCAATATATTGTCCGAAGAAGAAACTTTCTATTAGACACAGTCAACTGATCAGCTTATCACAGATTTTTATTGTTGTTAAGCATCATTTGTACAAATTTCAGAAATATTGGACAAGATTTGACAAAATTATTAACGTTTAACTATTTTAAGTCTTGGGATTTGCCTGTCTTTTCGTTTTAATTTTGAGATTTTTCAAATATATTTTCCAAAGAAGACACTTTCTATTAGACACAGTCAACTGATCAGCCTATCACAGATTTTTATTGTTATTAAGCATCTTTTGTACCAATTTCAGAAGTATTGGACAAGATTTGACAAAATTATTAACGTTTAACTATTTTAAGTCTAGGGATTTGCCAGTCTTTTTAATGTAATTTTCAGTTATCCCAAATATATTGTCCAAAGAAAATACTTTTCATTAGACACAGTCAACTGATCAGCTCATCACAGATTTTTATTGTTGTTAAGCATGTTAATTTGAATTGTACGAATATCAGAATTACTGGACAAGATTTGACAAAATTATTAACGTTTAACTATTTTAAGTCTAGGGATTTGACAGTCTTTTTAATGTCATTTTCAGTTTTCCCAAATATATTGTCCAAAGAAAATACTTTTCATTAGACACAGTCAACTGATCAACTTATCACAGATTTTTATTGTTGTTAAGCATCTTTTGTACCAATTTCAAAAATGTTGGAAAAAGATTTGACAAAATTATTAACGTTTAACTTTTTTAAGTTTTGGGATTTTCCAGTCTTTTCAATGTGATTTTCATTCTTTTTTCAGTTATATTGTTCTTTTTCAGAGTTCCCTTACCATGAAAAAACAGACAGTGAAAGAAGGGATCAAGAGCAGCACCATGTCTTGTCCATGTGTACAATACATGATATGAAGCAAGATTTAGGGCATTGTCAAGTACTATTGTGCTAACAGCAACCCATTCCAGAAACCCATTGTAAGGAGGAATCTGCATCTGGCATTGATAGTAAGGAGAAGTCTTGTATGGGTATATATTGTTTTCCAGATGACAGTTCTAGGTAATTTGCAACCTCGTACACAAACAAACTCAAATCACCAAATTTGCTGTTTTCTTTATTGGTAAACAATACATTGCAATATTGAAATATTTTTTGGTTAATTCTCACTTTTCTAATTATCAATTTTCAATAAACTTGACATTAAAAAAAACACAGATAACTGATCAGCTTATTACTGATTTTTATTGCTGTTAAGCATCATTTGTGAAAATTTCAGAAACGCTGGACAAGATTTGACAAAATTATTAACGTTTAACTATTTTAAGCCATGGAATTTACCTGTCTTTTTGTTGTTATTTTGAGTTTTCCTAAATATATTTTCCAAAGAAGACACTTTCTATTAGACACAGTCAACTGATCAGCTTATCACAGATTTTTATTGTTGTTAAGCATCTTTTATACCAATTTCAGAAATATTGGACAAGATTTGACAAAATTATTAACGTTTAACTATTTTAAGTCTAGGGATTTGACAGTCTTTTTAATGTCATTTTTAGTTTTCCCAAATATATTGTCCAAAGAAAATACTTTTCATTAGACACAGTCAACTGATCAACTTATCACAGATTTTTGTTGTTGTTAAGCATCTTTTGTACAAATTTCAGAAATATTGGACAAGATTTGACAAAATTATTAACGTTTAACTATTTTGTCCTGGGATTTGCCAGTCTTTTCAATGTAACTTTAAATTTTCCTAAATATATTGTCCAAAGAAAATACTTCTCATTAGACACAGTCAACTGATCAGCTTATCACAGATTTTTATTGTTGTTAAGCATGATTTGTACGAATATCAGAATTATTGGACAAGATTTGACAAAATTATTAACATTTAACTATTTTAAGCCATGGAATTTGCCACTCTTTTCAATGTAACTTTAAATTTTCCTAAATATATTGTCCAAAGAAAATACTTCTCATTAGACACAGTCAACTGATCAGCTTATCACAGATTTTTATTGTTGTTAAGCATGATTTGTACGAATATCAGAATTATTGGACAAGATTTGTCAAAATTATTAACATTTAACTATTTTAAGCCATGGAATTTGCCTGTCTTTTCGTTGTAATTTTGAGTTCTAAATATATTTTCCAAAGAAGACACTTTCTATTAGACACAGTCAACTGATCAGCTTATCACAGATTTTTATTGTTGTTAAGCATTTTTTGTACCAATTTCAAAAATGTTGGACAAGATTTGACAAAATTATTAACGTTTAACTATTTTGTCCTGGGATTTGCCAGTCTTTTCAATGTAACTTTAAATTTTCCTAAATATATTGTCCAAAGAAAATACTTCTCATTAGACACAGTCAACTGATCAGCTTATCACAGATTTTTATTGTTGTTAAGCATGATTTGTACGAATATCAGAATTATTGGACAAGATTTGTCAAAATTATTAACATTTAACTATTTTAAGCCATGGAATTTGCCAGTCTTTTCAATGTAACTTTAAATTTTCCTAAATATATTGTCCAAAGAAAATACTTCTCATTAGACACAGTCAACTGATCAGCTTATCACAGATTTTTATTGTTGTTAAGCATGATTTGTACGAATATCAGAATTATTGGACAAGATTTGTCAAAATTATTAACATTTAACTATTTTAAGCCATGGAATTTGCCTGTCTTTTCGTTGTAATTTTGAGTTTTTCTAAATATATTTTCCAAAGAAGACACTTTTTATTATACACAGTCAACTGATCAGCTTATCACAGATTTTTATTGTTGTTAAGCATTTTTTGTACCAATTTCAAAAATGTTGGACAAGATTTGACAAAATTATTAACGTTTAACTTTTTTAAGTTTTGGGATTTGCCAGTCTTTTCAATGTGATTTTCAGTTTTCCCAAATATATTGTCCAAAGAAAATACTTTTCATTAGACACAGTCAACTGATCAGCTTATCACAGATTTTTATTGTTGTTAAGCATCTTTTGTACCAATTTCAAAAATGTTGGATAAGATTTGACAAAATTATTAATGTTTAACTATTTTTAGTTTTGGGATTTTCCAGTCTTTTCAATGTGATTTTCATTCTTTTTTCAGTTATGTTGTTCTGTTTCTAGACTACCCTTACCATGAAAAAGCAGACAGTGAAAGATGAGATCAAGAGCAGCACCATGTCTTTTCCATGTGTACAATACATGATATGAAGCAAGATTTAGGGCATTGTCAAGTACTATTGTGCTAACAGCAACCCATTCCAGAAACCCATTGTAAGGAGGAATCTGCATCTGGCATTGATAGTAAGGAGAAGTTTTGTATGGGTATATATTGTTTTCCAGATGACAGTTCTAGGTAATTTGCAACCTCGTACACAAACAAACTCAAATCACCAAATTTGCTGTTTTCTTTATTGGTAAACAATACATTGCAATATTGAAATATTTTTTGGTTAATTCTCACTTTTTTGATTATCAATTTTCAATAAACTTGACATTAAAAAAAACACAGATAACTGATCAGCTTATTACTGATTTTTATTGCTGTTAAGCATCATTTGTGAAAATTTCAGAAACGCTGGACAAGATTTGACAAAATTATTATCGTTTAACTATTTTAAGTCATGGTATTTGCCAGTCTTTTCAATGTAACTTTAAATTTTCCTAAATATATTGTCCAAAGAAAATACTTCTCATTAGACACAGTCAACTGATCAGCTTATCACAGATTTTTATTGTTGTTAAGCATGATTTGTACAAATATCAGAATTATTGGACAAGATTTGTCAAAATTATTAACATTTAACTATTTTAAGCCATGGAATTTGCCTGTCTTTTCGTTGTAATTTTGAGTTTTTCTAAATATATTTTCCAAAGAAGACACTTTTTATTATACACAGTCAACTGATCAGCTTATCACAGATTTTTATTGTTGTTAAGCATTTTTTGTACCAATTTCAAAAATGTTGGACAAGATTTGACAAAATTATTAACGTTTAACTTTTTTAAGTTTTGGGATTTGCCAGTCTTTTCAATGTGATTTTCAGTTTTCCCAAATATATTGTCCAAAGAAAATACTTTTCATTAGACACAGTCAACTGATCAGCTTATCACAGATTTTTATTGTTGTTAAGCATTTTTTGTACCAATTTCAAAAATGTTGGACAAGATTTGACAAAATTATTAACGTTTAACTATTTTAAGTCTAGGGATTTGCCAGTCTTTTTAATGTCATTTTCAGTTTTTTTCAAATATATTTTCCAAAGAAGACACTTTTTTTTTGGCACAGTCAACTGATCAGCTTATCACAGATTTTTATTATTGTTCAGCATTTTTTGTACCAATTTCAAAAATGTTGGACAAGATTTGACAAAATTATTAACGTTTAACTATTTTGTCCTGGGATTTGCCAGTCTTTTCAATGTAACTTTAAATTTTCCTAAATATATTGTCCAAAGAAAATACTTCTCATTAGACACAGTCAACTGATCAGCTTATCACAGATTTTTATTGTTGTTAAGCATGATTTGTACGAATATCAGAATTATTGGACAAGATTTGTCAAAATTATTAACATTTAACTATTTTAAGCCATGGAATTTGCCAGTCTTTTCAATGTAACTTTAAATTTTCCTAAATATATTGTCCAAAGAAAATACTTCTCATTAGACACAGTCAACTGATCAGCTTATCACAGATTTTTATTGTTGTTAAGCATGATTTGTACGAATATCAGAATTATTGGACAAGATTTGTCAAAATTATTAACATTTAACTATTTTAAGCCATGGAATTTGCCTGTCTTTTCGTTGTAATTTTGAGTTTTTCTAAATATATTTTCCAAAGAAGACACTTTTTATTATACACAGTCAACTGATCAGCTTATCACAGATTTTTATTGTTGTTAAGCATTTTTTGTACCAATTTAAAAAATGTTGGACAAGATTTGACAAAATTATTAACGTTTAACTTTTTTAAGTTTTGGGATTTGCCAGTCTTTTCAATGTGATTTTCATTCTTTTTTCAGTTATATTGTTCTTTTTCCAGAGTACCCTTATCATGAAAAAGCAGACAGTGAAAGACGGGATCAAGAGCAGCACCATGTCTTGTCCATGTGTACAATACATGATATGAAGCAAGATTTAGTGCATTGTCAAGTATTGTGGTAGCAGCAACCCATTCCAGAAACCCATTGTAAGGAGGAATCTGCATCTGGCATTGATAGTAAGGAGAAGTCCTGTATGGGTATATATTGTTTTCCAGATGACAGTTCTAGGTAATTTGCAACCTCGTACACAAACAAACTCAAATCACCACATTTGCTGTTTTCTTTATTGGTAAACAATACATTGCAATATTGAAATATTTTTTGGTTAATTCTCACTCTTCTGATTATCAAATTTCAATAAATTTGACATTAAAAAAAACACAGATAACTGATCAGCTTATCACTGATTTTTATTGCTGTTAAGCATCATTTGTGAAAATTTCAGAAATGCTGGACAAGATTTGACAAAATTATTAACGTTTAACTATTTTAAGTCATGGTACTTGTCAGACTTTTTAATGTAATTTTCAGTTTTTCTCAATATATTGTCCGAAGAAGAAACTTTCTATTAGACACAGTCAACTGATCAGCTTATCACAGATTTTTATTGTTGTTAAGCATCATTTGTACAAATTTCAGAAATATTGGACAAGATTTGACAAAATTATTAACGTTTAACTATTTTAAGTCTTGGGATTTGCCTGTCTTTTCGTTTTAATTTTGAGATTTTTCAAATATATTTTCCAAAGAAGACACTTTCTATTAGACACAGTCAACTGATCAGCTTATCACAGATTTTTATTGTTATTAAGCATCTTTTGTACCAATTTCAGAAGTATTGGACAAGATTTGACAAAATTATTAACGTTTAACTATTTTAAGTCTAGGGATTTGCCAGTCTTTTTAATGTAATTTTCAGTTATCCCAAATATATTGTCCAAAGAAAATACTTTTCATTAGACACAGTCAACTGATCAGCTCATCACAGATTTTTATTGTTGTTAAGCATGTTAATTTGAATTGTACGAATATCAGAATTACTGGACAAGATTTGACAAAATTATTAACATTTAACTATTTTAAGCCATGGAATTTGCCTGTCTTTTTGTTGTTATTTTGAGTTTTCCTAAATATATTTTCCAAAGAAGACACTTTCTATTAGACACAGTCAACTGATCAGCTTATCACAGATTTTTATTGTTGTTAAGCATCTTTTATACCAATTTCAGAAATATTGGACAAGATTTGACAAAATTATTAACGTTTAACTATTTTAAGTCTAGGGATTTGACAGTCTTTTTAATGTCATTTTCAGTTTTCCCAAATATATTGTCCAAAGAAAATACTTTTCATTAGACACAGTCAACTGATCAACTTATCACAGATTTTTGTTGTTGTTAAGCATCTTTTGTACAAATTTCAGAAATATTGGACAAGATTTGACAAAATTATTAACGTTTAACTATTTTGTCCTGGGATTTGCCAGTCTTTTCAATGTAACTTTAAATTTTCCTAAATATATTGTCCAAAGAAAATACTTCTCATTAGACACAGTCAACTGATCAGCTTATCACAGATTTTTATTGTTGTTAAGCATGATTTGTACGAATATCAGAATTATTGGACAAGATTTGTCAAAATTATTAACATTTAACTATTTTAAGCCATGGAATTTGCCTGTCTTTTCGTTGTAATTTTGAGTTTTTCTAAATATATTTTCCAAAGAAGACACTTTTTATTATACACAGTCAACTGATCAGCTTATCACAGATTTTTATTGTTGTTAAGCATTTTTTGTACCAATTTAAAAAATGTTGGACAAGATTTGACAAAATTATTAACGTTTAACTTTTTTAAGTTTTGGGATTTGCCAGTCTTTTCAATGTGATTTTCATTCTTTTTTCAGTTATATTGTTCTTTTTCCAGAGTACCCTTATCATGAAAAAGCAGACAGTGAAAGACGGGATCAAGAGCAGCACCATGTCTTGTCCATGTGTACAATACATGATATGAAGCAAGATTTAGTGCATTGTCAAGTATTGTGGTAGCAGCAACCCATTCCAGAAACCCATTGTAAGGAGGAATCTGCATCTGGCATTGATAGTAAGGAGAAGTCCTGTATGGGTATATATTGTTTTCCAGATGACAGTTCTAGGTAATTTGCAACCTCGTACACAAACAAACTCAAATCACCACATTTGCTGTTTTCTTTATTGGTAAACAATACATTGCAATATTGAAATATTTTTTGGTTAATTCTCACTCTTCTGATTATCAAATTTCAATAAACTTGACATTAAAAAAAACACAGATAACTGATCAGCTTATCACTGATTTTTGCTGCTGTTAAGCATCATTTGTGAAAATTTCAGAAATGCTGGACAAGATTTGACAAAATTATTAACGTTTAACTATTTTAAGTCATGGTAGTTGTCAGACTTTTTAATGTAATTTTCAGTTTTTCTCAATATATTGTCCGAAGAAGAAACTTTCTATTAGACACAGTCAACTGATCAGCTTATCACAGATTTTTATTGTTGTTAAGCATCATTTGTACAAATTTCAGAAATATTGGACAAGATTTGACAAAATTATTAACGTTTAACTATTTTAAGTCTTGGGATTTGCCTGTCTTTTCGTTTTAATTTTGAGATTTTTCAAATATATTTTCCAAAGAAGACACTTTCTATTAGACACAGTCAACTGATCAGCTTATCACAGATTTTTATTGTTATTAAGCATCTTTTGTACCAATTTCAGAAGTATTGGACAAGATTTGACAAAATTATTAACGTTTAACTATTTTAAGTCTAGGGATTTGCCAGTCTTTTTAATGTAATTTTCAGTTATCCCAAATATATTGTCCAAAGAAAATACTTTTCATTAGACACAGTCAACTGATCAGCTCATCACAGATTTTTATTGTTGTTAAGCATGTTAATTTGAATTGTACGAATATCAGAATTACTGGACAAGATTTGACAAAATTATTAACATTTAACTATTTTAAGCCATGGAATTTGCCTGTCTTTTTGTTGTTATTTTGAGTTTTCCTAAATATATTTTCCAAAGAAGACACTTTCTATTAGACACAGTCAACTGATCAGCTTATCACAGATTTTTATTGTTGTTAAGCATCTTTTATACCAATTTCAGAAATATTGGACAAGATTTGACAAAATTATTAACGTTTAACTATTTTAAGTCTAGGGATTTGACAGTCTTTTTAATGTCATTTTCAGTTTTCCCAAATATATTGTCCAAAGAAAATACTTTTCATTAGACACAGTCAACTGATCAACTTATCACAGATTTTTGTTGTTGTTAAGCATCTTTTGTACAAATTTCAGAAATATTGGACAAGATTTGACAAAATTATTAACGTTTAACTATTTTGTCCTGGGATTTGCCAGTCTTTTCAATGTAACTTTAAATTTTCCTAAATATATTGTCCAAAGAAAATACTTCTCATTAGACACAGTCAACTGATCAGCTTATCACAGATTTTTATTGTTGTTAAGCATGATTTGTACGAATATCAGAATTATTGGACAAGATTTGTCAAAATTATTAACATTTAACTATTTTAAGCCATGGAATTTGCCTGTCTTTTCGTTGTAATTTTGAGTTTTTCTAAATATATTTTCCAAAGAAGACACTTTTTATTATACACAGTCAACTGATCAGCTTATCACAGATTTTTATTGTTGTTAAGCATTTTTTGTACCAATTTCAAAAATGTTGGACAAGATTTGACAAAATTATTAACGTTTAACTTTTTTAAGTTTTGGGATTTGCCAGTCTTTTCAATGTGATTTTCATTCTTTTTTCAGTTATATTGTTCTTTTTCCAGAGTACCCTTATCATGAAAAAGCAGACAGTGAAAGACGGGATCAAGAGCAGCACCATGTCTTGTCCATGTGTACAATACATGATATGAAGCAAGATTTAGTGCATTGTCAAGTATTGTGGTAGCAGCAACCCATTCCAGAAACCCATTGTAAGGAGGAATCTGCATCTGGCATTGATAGTAAGGAGAAGTCCTGTATGGGTATATATTGTTTTCCAGATGACAGTTCTAGGTAATTTGCAACCTCGTACACAAACAAACTCAAATCACCACATTTGCTGTTTTCTTTATTGGTAAACAATACATTGCAATATTGAAATATTTTTTGGTTAATTCTCACTCTTCTGATTATCAAATTTCAATAAACTTGACATTAAAAAAAACACAGATAACTGATCAGCTTATCACTGATTTTTATTGCTGTTAAGCATCATTTGTGAAAATTTCAGAAATGCTGGACAAGATTTGACAAAATTATTAACGTTTAACTATTTTAAGTCATGGTACTTGTCAGACTTTTTAATGTAATTTTCAGTTTTTCTCAATATATTGTCCGAAGAAGAAACTTTCTATTAGACACAGTCAACTGATCAGCTTATCACAGATTTTTATTGTTGTTAAGCATCTTTTATACCAATTTCAGAAATATTGGACAAGATTTGACAAAATTATTAACGTTTAACTATTTTAAGTCTAGGGATTTGACAGTCTTTTTAATGTCATTTTCAGTTTTCCCAAATATATTGTCCAAAGAAAATACTTTTCATTAGACACAGTCAACTGATCAACTTATCACAGATTTTTATTGTTGTTAAGCATCATTTGTACAAATTTCAGAAATATTGGACAAGATTTGACAAAAGTATTAACGTTTAACTATTTTAAGTCTTGGGATTTGCCTGTCTTTTCGTTTTAATTTTGAGATTTTTCAAATATATTTTCCAAAGAAGACACTTTCTATTAGACACAGTCAACTGATCAGCTTATCACAGATTTTTATTGTTGTTAAGCATCTTTTGTACCAATTTCAGAAGTATTGGACAAGATTTGACAAAATTATTAACGTTTAACTATTTTAAGTCTTGGGATTTGCCAGTCTTTTTAATGTAATTTTCAGTTATCCCAAATATATTGTCCAAAGAAAATACTTTTCATTAGACACAGTCAACTGATCAGCTCATCACAGATTTTTATTGTTGTTAAGCATGTTAATTTGAATTGTACGAATATCAGAATTACTGGACAAGATTTGACAAAATTATTAACATTTAACTATTTTAAGCCATGGAATTTGCCTGTCTTTTCGTTGTAATTTTGAGTTTTTCTAAATATATTTTCCAAAGAAGACACTTTTTATTATACACAGTCAACTGATCAGCTTATCACAGATTTTTATTGTTGTTAAGCATCATTTGTACAAATTTCAGAAATATTGGACAAGATTTGACAAAATTATTAATGTTTAACTATTTTAAGTCTAGGGATTTGCCAGTCTTTTTAATGTCATTTTGAGTTTTCCCAAATATATTTTCCAAAGAAGAAACTTTCTATTAGACACAGTCAACTGATCAGCTTATCACAGATTTTTATTGCTGTTAAGCATCTTTTGTACCAATTTCAGAAATATTGGACAAGATTTGACAAATTTATTAACGTTTAACTATTTTAAGTCTAGGGATTTGCCAGTCTTTTTAATATAATTTTCAGTTTTCCCAAATATATTTTCCAAAGAAAATACTTCTCATTAGACACAGTCAACTGATCAGCTTATCACAGATTTTTGTTGTTGTTAAGCATCTTTTGTACAAATTTCAGAAATATTGGACAAGATTTGACAAAATTATTAACGTTTAACTATTTTGTCCTGGGATTTGCCAGTCTTTTCAATGTAACTTTAAATTTTCCTAAATATATTGTCCAAAGAAAATACTTCTCATTAGACACAGTCAACTGATCAGCTTATCACAGATTTTTATTGTTGTTAAGCATGATTTGTACGAATATCAGAATTATTGGACAAGATTTGTCAAAATTATTAACATTTAACTATTTTAAGCCATGGAATTTGCCTGTCTTTTCGTTGTAATTTTGAGTTTTTCTAAATATATTTTCCAAAGAAGACACTTTTTATTATACACAGTCAACTGATCAGCTTATCACAGATTTTTATTGTTGTTTAGCATTTTTTGTACCAATTTCAAAAATGTTGGACAAGATTTGACAAAATTATTAACATTTAACTTTTTTAAGTTTTGGGATTTGCCAGTCTTTTCAATGTGATTTTCATTCTTTTTTCAGTTATATTGTTCTTTTTCCAGAGTACCCTTATCATGAAAAAGCAGACAGTGAAAGACGGGATCAAGAGCAGCACCATGTCTTGTCCATGTGTACAATACATGATATGAAGCAAGATTTAGTGCATTGTCAAGTATTGTGGTAGCAGCAACCCATTCCAGAAACCCATTGTAAGGAGGAATCTGCATCTGGCATTGATAGTAAGGAGAAGTCCTGTATGGGTATATATTGTTTTCCAGATGACAGTTCTAGGTAATTTGCAACCTCGTACACAAACAAACTCAAATCACCACATTTGCTGTTTTCTTTATTGGTAAACAATACATTGCAATATTGAAATATTTTTTGGTTAATTCTCACTCTTCTGATTATCAAATTTCAATAAACTTGACATTAAAAAAAACACAGATAACTGATCAGCTTATCACTGATTTTTATTGCTGTTAAGCATCATTTGTGAAAATTTCAGAAATGCTGGACAAGATTTGACAAAATTATTAACGTTTAACTATTTTAAGTCATGGTACTTGTCAGACTTTTTAATGTAATTTTCAGTTTTTCTCAATATATTGTCTGAAGAAGAAACTTTCTATTAGACACAGTCAACTGATCAGCTTATCACAGATTTTTATTGTTGTTAAGCATCATTTGTACAAATTTCAGAAATATTGGACAAGATTTGACAAAATTATTAACGTTTAACTATTTTAAGTCTTGGGATTTGCCTGTCTTTTCGTTTTAATTTTGAGATTTTTCAAATATATTTTCCAAAGAAGACACTTTCTATTAGACACAGTCAACTGATCAGCTTATCACAGATTTTTATTGTTATTAAGCATCTTTTATACCAATTTCAGAAATATTGGACAAGATTTGACAAAATTATTAACGTTTAACTATTTTAAGTCTAGGGATTTGACAGTCTTTTTAATATAATTTTCAGTTTTCCCAAATATATTGTCCAAAGAAAATACTTCTCATTAGACACAGTCAACTGATCAGCTTATCACAGATTTTTGTTGTTGTTAAGCATCTTTTGTACAAATTTCAGAAATATTGGACAAGATTTGACAAAATTATTAACGTTTAACTATTTTGTCCTGGGATTTGCCAGTCTTTTCAATGTAACTTTAAATTTTCCTAAATATATTGTCCAAAGAAAATACTTCTCATTAGACACAGTCAACTGATCAGCTTATCACAGATTTTTATTGTTGTTAAGCATGATTTGTACGAATATCAGAATTATTGGACAAGATTTGTCAAAATTATTAACATTTAACTATTTTAAGCCATGGAATTTGCCTGTCTTTTCGTTGTAATTTTGAGTTTTTCTAAATATATTTTCCAAAGAAGACACTTTTTATTATACACAGTCAACGGATCAGCTTATCACAGATTTTTATTGTTGTTAAGCATTTTTTGTACCAATTTCAAAAATGTTGGACAAGATTTGACAAAATTATTAACATTTAACTTTTTTAAGTTTTGGGATTTGCCAGTCTTTTCAATGTGATTTTCATTCTTTTTTCAGTTATATTGTTCTTTTTCCAGAGTACCCTTATCATGAAAAAGCAGACAGTGAAAGCCGGGATCAAGAGCAGCACCATGTCTTGTCCATGTGTACAATACATGATATGAAGCAAGATTTAGTGCATTGTCAAGTATTGTGGTAGCAGCAACCCATTCCAGAAACCCATTGTAAGGAGGAATCTGCATCTGGCATTGATAGTAAGGAGAAGTCCTGTATGGGTATATATTGTTTTCCAGATGACAGTTCTAGGTAATTTGCAACCTCGTACACAAACAAACTCAAATCACCACATTTGCTGTTTTCTTTATTGGTAAACAATACATTGCAATATTGAAATATTTTTTGGTTAATTCTCACTCTTCTGATTATCAAATTTCAATAAACTTGACATTAAAAAAAACACAGATAACTGATCAGCTTATCACTGATTTTTATTGCTGTTAAGCATCATTTGTGAAAATTTCAGAAATGCTGGACAAGATTTGACAAAATTATTAACGTTTAACTATTTTAAGTCATGGTACTTGTCAGACTTTTTAATGTAATTTTCAGTTTTTCTCAATATATTGTCCGAAGAAGAAACTTTCTATTAGACACAGTCAACTGATCAGCTTATCACAGATTTTTATTGTTGTTAAGCATCATTTGTACAAATTTCAGAAATATTGGACAAGATTTGACAAAATTATTAACGTTTAACTATTTTAAGTCTTGGGATTTGCCTGTCTTTTCGTTTTAATTTTGAGATTTTTCAAATATATTTCCAAAGAAGACACTTTCTATTAGACACAGTCAACTGATCAGCTTATCACAAATTTTTATTGTTGTTAAGCATCATTTGTACAAATTTCAGAAATATTGGACAAGATTTGACAAAAGTATTAACGTTTAACTATTTTAAGTCTTGGGATTTGCCTGTCTTTTCGTTTTAATTTTGAGATTTTTTCAAATATATTTTCCAAAGAAGACACTTTCTATTAGACACAGTCAACTGATCAGCTTATCACAGATTTTTATTGTTGTTAAGCATCTTTTGTACCAATTTCAGAAGTATTGGACAAGATTTGACAAAATTATTAACATTTAACTTTTTTAAGTTTTGGGATTTGCCAGTCTTTTCAATGTGATTTTCATTCTTTTTTCAGTTATATTGTCCTTTTTCCAGAGTACCCTTATCATGAAAAAGCAGACAGTGAAAGACGGGATCAAGAGCAGCACCATGTCTTGTCCATGTGTACAATACATGATATGAAGCAAGATTTAGTGCATTGTCAAGTATTGTGGTAGCAGCAACCCATTCCAGAAACCCATTGTAAGGAGGAATCTGCATCTGGCATTGATAGTAAGGAGAAGTCCTGTATGGGTATATATTGTTTTCCAGATGACAGTTCTAGGTAATTTGCAACCTCGTACACAAACAAACTCAAATCACCACATTTGCTGTTTTCTTTATTGGTAAACAATACATTGCAATATTGAAATATTTTTTGGTTAATTCTCACTCTTCTGATTATCAAATTTCAATAAACTTGACATTAAAAAAAACACAGATAACTGATCAGCTTATCACTGATTTTTATTGCTGTTAAGCATCATTTGTGAAAATTTCAGAAATGCTGGACAAGATTTGACAAAATTATTAACGTTTAACTATTTTAAGTCATGGTACTTGTCAGACTTTTTAATGTAATTTTCAGTTTTTCTCAATATATTGTCCGAAGAAGAAACTTTCTATTAGACACAGTCAACTGATCAGCTTATCACAGATTTTTATTGTTGTTAAGCATCATTTGTACAAATTTCAGAAATATTGGACAAGATTTGACAAAATTATTAACGTTTAACTATTTTAAGTCTTGGGATTTGCCTGTCTTTTCATTTTAATTTTGAGATTTTTCAAATATATTTTCCAAAGAAGACACTTTCTATTAGACACAGTCAACTGATCAGCTTATCACAGATTTTTATTGTTATTAAGCATCTTTTGTACCAATTTCAGAAATATTGGACAAGATTTGACAAAATTATTAACGTTTAACTATTTTAAGTCTAGGGATTTGACAGTCTTTTTAATATAATTTTCAGTTTTCCCAAATATATTGTCCAAAGAAAATACTTCTCATTAGACACAGTCAACTGATGAGCTCATCACAGATTTTTATTGTTGTTAAGCATGTTAATTTGAATTGTACGAATATCAGAATTACTGGACAAGATTTGACAAAATTATTAACATTTAACTATTTTAAGCCATGGAATTTGCCTGTCTTTTTGTTGTTATTTTGAGTTTTCCTAAATATATTTTCCAAAGAAGACACTTTCTATTAGACACAGTCAACTGATCAGCTTATCACAGATTTTTATTGTTGTTAAGCATCTTTTATACCAATTTCAGAAATATTGGACAAGATTTGACAAAATTATTAACGTTTAACTATTTTAAGTCTAGGGATTTGACAGTCTTTTTAATGTCATTTTCAGTTTTCCCAAATATATTGTCCAAAGAAAATACTTTTCATTAGACACAGTCAACTGATCAACTTATAACAGATTTTTATTGTTGTTAAGCATCTTTTGTACCAATTTCAAAAATGTTGGAAAAAGATTTGACAAAATTATTAACGTTTAACTTTTTTAAGTTTTGGGATTTTCCAGTCTTTTTAATGTCATTTTGAGTTTTCCCAAATATATTTTCCAAAGAAGACACTTTTTTTTGGCACAGTCAACTGATCAGCTTATCACAGATTTTTATTGTTGTTAAGCATCATTTGTACAAATTTCAGAAATATTGGACAAGATTTGTCAAAATTATTAACATTTAACTATTTTAAGTCATGGTACTTGTCAGACTTTTTAATGTAATTTTCAGTTTTCTCAATATATTGTCCAAAGAAAATACTTTCTATTAGACACAGTCAACTGATCAGTTTATCACAGATTTTTATTGTTGTTAAGCATCATTTGTACAAATTTCAGAAATATTGGACAAGATTTGACAAAATTATTAATGTTTAACTATTTTAAGTCTAGGGATTTGCCAGTATTTTTAATGTCATTTTGAGTTTTCCCAAATATATTTTCCAAATAAGACACTTTTTTTTGGCACAGTCAACTGATCAGCTTATCACAGATTTTTATAGTTGTTAAGCATCTTTTGTACCAATTTCAGAAATATTGGACAAGATTTGACAAAATTATTAATGTTTACTATTTTAAGCCATGGAATTTGCCTGTATTTTCGTTGTAATTTTGAGATTTTTCAAATATATTTTCCAAAGAAGACACTTTCTATTAGACACAGTCAACTGATCAGCTTATCACAGATTTTTATTGTTGTTAAGCATCTTTTGTACCAATTTCAGAAATATTGGACAAGATTTGACAAAATTATTAACGTTTAACTATTTTAAGTCTAGGGATTTGCCAGTCTTTTTAATGTCATTTTGAGTTTTCCCAAATATATTTTCCAAAGAAGACACTTTTTTTTTGGCACAGTCAACTGATCAGCTTATCACAGATTTTTATTGTTGTTAAGCATCATTTGTACAAATTTCAGAAATATTGGACAAGATTTGACAAAATTATTAACGTTTAACTATTTTAAGTCTTGGGATTTGCCAGTCTTTTCGTTTTCATTTTGAGTTTTCCCAAATATATTTTCCAAAGAAGACACTTTTTTTTTGGCACAGTCAATTGATCAGCTTATCACAGATTTTTATTTTTGTTAAGCATCTTTTGTACCAATTTCAGAAGTATTGGACAAGATTTGACAAAATTATTAACGTTTAACTATTTTAAGTCTAGGGATTTGCCAGTCTTTTTAATGTAATTTTCAGTTTTGCCAAATATATTGTCCAAAGAAAATTCTTTTCATTAGACACAGTCAACTGATCAGCTCATCACAGATTTTTATTGTTGTTAAGCATGAATTGTACGAATATCAGAATTACTGGACAAGATTTGACAAAATTATTAACATTTTACTTTTTTAAGCCATGGAATTAGCCTGTCTTTTTGTTGTTATTTTGAGTTTTCCTAAATGTATTTTCCAAAGAAGACACTTTCTACTAGACACAGTCAACTGATCAGCTTATCACAGATTTTTATTGTTGTTAAGCATCTTTTATACCAATTTCAGAAATATTGGACAAGATTTGACAAAATTATTAACGTTTAACTATTTTAAGTCTAGGGATTTGACAGTCTTTTTAATGTAATTTTCAGTTTTCCCAAATATATTGTCCAAAGAAAATACTTTTCATTAGACACAGTCAACTGATCAGCTTATCACAGATTTTTATTGTTGTTAAGCATCTTTTGTACCAATTTCAAAAATGTTGGAAAAAGATTTGACAAAATTATTAACGTTTAACTTTTTTAAGTTTTGGGATTTTCCAGTCTTTTCAATGTGATTTTCATTCTTTTTTCAGTTATATTGTCCTTTTTCAGAGTGCCCTTACCATGAAAAAACAGACAGTGAAAGAAGGGATCAAGAGCAGCACCATGTCTTGTCCATGTGTACAATACATGATATGAAGCAAGATTTAGGGCATTGTCAAGTATTGTGGTAGCAGCAACCCATTCCAGAAACCCATTGTAAGTGGGAATCTGCATCTGGCATTGATAGTAAGGAGAAGTCTTGTATGGGTATATATTGTTTTCCAGATGACAGTTATAGGTAATTTGCAACCTCGTACACAAACAAACTCAAATCACCACATTTGCTGTTTTCTTTATTGGTAAACAATACATTGCAATATTGAAATATTTTTTGGTTAATTCTCACTTTTCTGATTATCAATTTTCAATAAACTTGACATTAAAAAAAACACAGATAACTGATCAGCTTTTTACTGATTTTTATTGCTGTTAAGCATCAATTGTGAAAATTTCAGAAATGCTGGACAAGATTTGACAAAATTATTAACGTTTAACTATTTTAAGTCATGGTATTTGTCAGTCTTTTTAATGTAATTTTCAGTTTTCTCAATATATTGTCCGAAGAAAATACTTTTCATTACACACAGTCAACTGGTCAGCATATGACAGATTTTTATTTTTGTTAAGCATCTTTTGTACCAATTTCAGAAATATTGGACAAGATTTGACAAAATTATTAACGTTTAACTATTTTAAGTCTTGGGATTTGCCAGTATTTTCATTGTAATTTTCAGTTTTCCCAAATATATTGTCCAAAGAAAATACTTTTCATTAGACACAGTCAACTGATCAGCTTATCACAGATTTTTATTGTTGTTAAGCATCATTTGTATAAATTTCAGAAATATTGGACAAGATTTGACAAAATTATTAATGTTTAACTATTTTAAGTCTTGGGATTTGCCAGTCTTTTCAATGTGATTTTCATTCTTTTTTCAGTTATATTGTTCTTTTTCCAGATTTTCCTTACCATGAAAAAGGAGGCAGTGAAAGACAGCATCAAGAGCAGCACCATATGTCTTATCCATGAGTACAATATATGATGAAGCCCTGAACCTGGGAAATATGTGTACTTTAGATAAACGAAGGGAAGATCTGTGCAAAACTTTCTTTTACAAAATAACTGAACCCTCTGACAAACTGAATCACATTTTAATTGAGTAATCCAATCATCTTTTAAGATCAAACAATAAATACAAAGTGCCAAAATTTAAGACCGATAGATACCGATGCTCTTTTATTCCATATGCACTTTTAAATTTCCAATAGTATAATGTTGTCTTTTATCCTAAGTACAGTAATTTTAAAGTTCAAGTAGCAGTCTTTTAACTCAGTTTCATTCAAGCAAATATCATTTTATTATCATTATAATGTTCTTTACATTCTATGTACAACTTCAACCCACCTGGTTGTAATCTTAAAAAATTATTATTATTATAAAGATTTGAAATATAATCGTCATCATTATTTAACTGTATGAAATGGATATTACCAATAAAAACATTGATTAATAAGAAAGGATTTTTTATGGGGGGGAGGGGAGGGGGTACCACTTCAGTTGGTATAAAAGAAATTCAAACCATTCTTTATCTTTCAGCACTGTTTTTAAAATAACATAAAGAAAGTACCAGTATAGTATTGGTTTCCAAGTCCAGGTAACTTAGTGTCCCCAAGGGTGTTGTAATTATATTGTTAATCCAACGGGTTTGCTTAAAGATTATCATCGAAAAAATCAAAATATAATAACTGAAGACACTTGATACAAGTATAAGAGAACCTTTTCCAAAACTTTTTTGTACAAACACGGATGTGTCAGAATATAAAGCCGTCTCCTGCATTTGCCATCGCCTTTGGCTTGCACTTTCAGTGATAACACATTAAGTGGAAAGCCATTTTACTTTTTGTTTTCAAACTTACGGAACAGATGGATATTCATAAAATACAGGTTGATTTCAAAAATGGGTATGATCGAGCCATTTTGTCAAAAGTAAAGCTGTTTTTTCACTTTTTCAGCATATTTAATCCACCATAATACAGATACCATGAAAACTGTCATATTTTGCTTTAAAACTTGTTGACTGATTTAAAGGACAAATAAACCAATCAAATTCGAAAATTAGCTTGATCGGTTCATTTTTCTATATGCCCATGTTACCTGCAGTGCATTATTAAAGATTGGTTGTGATTATGCTGTTAAGCATTATGTAATATTGCATCAAAGTTGAAGAAAAACCTATGTTGGGCACTTCTGCCATAGTAACCACTTAAGGAAAACTATGCCACTTGCTATTCTCAAATTTACAGGAAAGAAACATATAGGACTAAAATACAGCTTTGGTTGGAAAACGAGCCTGATTGGTTAATTTTTCTTGAAGTTACACATTTGGCATTTTCAAGGTGACTTTGCACCTCCATGGGCTTGAAGACTTTTGCTAGTCACATTTTCTGAATATCCATGATACTTCTATTTTATCATTAAAATCTGATGGTCATTATGCTATTAAGCATTATGTAATATTGCATCAAAAGTGAAGAAAAACCCATTTTGGACACTGCCGCCTTGATGACTATTAAGGGAAAACCATGTTACTTATGATTTCCAAACTTGCAAAGCAGAAACATGAGACTTAAATGCAGCCTGAGTTGGAAAAGCAGTCTAATTGCCTGCTCTTCCTGGAAGTTAATCATTTTTGTGAAAATTTTCATTTTTGAAATATTAGCATTTTCAGTGTGGAACTTAGAACTCCCACGGGCATAAAGCCGAAAGGTAATCAAATTTTCTAAATGTTCATGTAATTTGTAAAAGATAATTAAAAATTGGTAGTAATATAATTGTTATGCAATGCTGCATCATGCAATGCTGCATCAAAATGGACAAAAAAAAAACTACTTGATGTACTGCCTCCACAAACATTCTGAAATAAAAACTGTGTTACTTATAATTTTTTAACAAGAATGAATCTTAGGATTGACATACAGCTCAAATTATAAAACCAACTCTGTTGGATTATACTTTTTTATTGAATTTCTTTGTGAAATTTTCATTTTTTCATAAAATTTTCATTTTTCTCATTCTGCCATTTTGAAAGTGTGAACTTGAAGTTTCATGCCCATTACACATTTTACTTCCATTGGTATTACCAGTTGTGCATAATTAAAATTTGCTGTTGACAGTTAAGCATAATGTAATATTGGATCAGAATTGGCAGTAGCCTATTTTGTGCATTATTATTTTCTGCTTTTTGTCTGTACACTTTACAGCTTTGATGCCTTGTCTTTTTAATTAATGCAATTTTTTGTGAAAGTTTCATTTTTTTTCTGGAGCTCATTCTGGCATTTTCAAAGTGTGAACTTGAACTCTGATAGGCCTGAAGCCTTATGCTTAAGCAACAATTGTTACACATTTTACTTCCATTGATATTACCTGTTGTGCATAATTAAAATTTGATGCTGATTTTGCTGTTTAATCATGTATTATTGCATCAAAATTGCCAGTAGTCTATTTTTTGCATTATTACTTTCTGCTTTTTGTCTGTACATTTGACAGCTTTGCTGCCTTGTTTTGTAATGTACCCCACTCCGAATTTCAGATTCCATACAATAACAAATCGCAAAGGTACAATACTACACCAGCGCCCACAACTCTATCATTTCGGAGCTCGAGGGAGATACTGAAGAAAGTGACGAAAGTGGTACTTATACTGCTACTGTTACTGAGACTGAAATGGATTCTGAGACTGAGGGCAGTCAGGTTCATGATTTCATTGACAGTGATTTAAAGTGGCACCTATTCTCCTACTCCTACTCCAGTATAAATAATTGAGCGTTTCGTCTCACTACACCGCCTACTTGGCGTTACACGCAGAACCATTAGCAAAAAGCAGTTGACTTGCGCTTGGAAAAAGTATATCTGCATGTATAAGACTCACTCTTACAAAACACTAGTACTTGGATTATCAGTGTTACATCCGTTCTGGACTATGCTGCGGGAGTCTGTGGCTTCTCATAGTGAAAGTGCTCAAAACAAAGCGATTTCTTACTAACGAGTCCACGGACCCGGACTGTCTACCATGTCAGCACTGTAAATGGTTAAACACGGTGCAAAACTGGAACAGAGTGTTGTCCGTTGAACAACCGTGTATCACGAAACACGTGCTTGAGATAGACTACCAGCTCTGCGTTGAGATACTGGTGCGAGCTTTAGAAAAAAGAAAATGCAATGATTATTATTTATTCAATTGATAGTTAATCTGTTGTTACTATTGCCATTGTTATTTTCTATTTTATTATAAATTTTTGTCCGGTGGAAACATGCTATCTCATTAACAAATTGTTCCATAATAGGGCCGGTGTTTCTTTTTCAGATGGCCCTCACTCAATTTAAGGTACCCTCCCCTTTACCAAAAAATAAATGAAATACATAAACGTAAGACCTCTTTTAAAACACAAAAAGAAAAGTTGTCCATATTTCTCTACGGCCATGGATCTCTATCACCTACCCAAAGTGAAATGATCTTCGAAACTATTGCAAATTTTCTACTCGAAAACGTTGTGATCACTCAATATAAGTACTATCTCTTCTCTATTTGACCAATGTTGTATACCTAAACTAGTTACGATCCTTTTCTTCTTCCTTTTATTTTCTTTCTTTCTGTACTTAATTAGTTCTGGTAACTTTTGTGCTCCATACTGAAATATTTGAAGATATACATTTATTCTGTTGTATAACCGTATCCATTTGTTTTATTTATTTACTTATTTAATTTTGTGGAGAGCATTTAATGCTTCCAGCGCCTTGCCTCCATTTCTTTCGAATAAACGTTGTTAAAAAAAACAGGGCCGGGGTATATTACCCTTATGACCATAATAAAACAGTATTCTATTCTAGTTGTGCTTACTCTTTGTATACAGTATTTTGAACAACGAATAGAATAAACCAGTTAGCATAAAAAAAACGTTACATTTACATGTACAAACCTTTCGGCTCCACAAATCTATAGTAAACAATATATAGTAATTGAGCAAAATACGTCTGAATGTTTAAACTGCGTTGTGCTGGTAATGATAATGATAATAACCTCATTCATTTGGAATTGAGATATGACCTAGGGATTCGCCGATAGATGTAACTTTTTGAATTGGATAAAAGTCGCATTTTGTCTTCTCTAACACAATCGATTGATTTTTATTGGGTTCATTCATTCTACCAGTGAAATCTGATTGCTGCCACTGGTCACTTAATATAATGTTCGATGGCTGATAAACCGTGATTGTTTTGCCGTTATGATTTTAGTTAACCCGCGATCGGAATCCATAATAGTGCCCTATCTCATAACAAAGACCAATGCCTAAATCGAGGCCCCTGTACGGAGGGTGGTCAACTATACATTATTATGTAAACCAGGTGAGCACGTCACTTTGCTGAGAGGTATTCAGATAGGACCAAGGTCAGTTGGAAAAGAAGGAAGCCTCACTGCTACAATTTCCACATGTAGGCCGAAATTCTGACACTGAAATTGCAGTAATCTGTTGTAAGTACCGTAGAGATAATATAAGATAACACTTTTGATTATGTATGGACGGCATTTTCCCAAAACGGTACATTTTCTATTGAAGTCGTTTTGACCAAGGGGACATGTACATGACGTGAACGTCACTTTCTTCTTGAAGTCCAAAATGAGCTTGAAGTAAAATAGCTTATTTTATGTTATTATTTTCTAGAGGGAATTCACTTGCCAATTAAGAACCAAGAAGATTATTCCAGTTGTCCAGAGACATGCTATTCCATCTTAAACAAAGCAAGACGACAAGGCAGGTGACTGTATACGCAGCTCTCTATTGGGTGCCTTTTGATTCCTAACCATCGCATTTTTTTCAATAATCAAGTGCCTCCTGTTTTTAGACTAAATTTTTAAAAAAGTAATAATATCACTGTAAATTAAGTTCGTGGTTGCATAGAATGTGTTGGTTTAATATATTTATTAATATAATATGATTTTTATATATCGTCATGAATTCCGAAATGGATTGCTGTAATTGTTATATTTTTCTTTATGGAACCCTTAGATACTGTCTTGTGAATGTGAATTTTATTTAATTTAATTTCATTTTCATTTAATTCCAGTGACTCTTAACCATACCGTTTATGAAAATGGATTCGCCCCATACAAAGATATCAACTTCGTGTTCGACAGCGCCCGCACCCATGTCAAGATTGCCTCGCTTGCCGGAGTTTGTCTCATAGTTAATTTGCAGGGTTGACATTTGATTTGGTTTTGATATAATGTTTGTATTGGGTTGTATTATTCTGCACCATCAAATGAAGTGCAGCGTGTAACGAGCGTTTTATTCGTGGAACTTCTTGTAAAAATTGACTAAATCCAAGCGTCAACCCTGCACGTCACTATTTTATTACTTTAGATATGTTAATAAGTTTTGTATCACAGCTCTCTATTCGCACACGACGTACTTTTGTAATTTGTTTATATTTTTTGTTTATACTCACCAGTTCTCGAACCTGAAACGACAGTTTCGGGGTGCTTTTCAAACAGACGTCATTGAAATCATTTTCGTGCTTATGTGATGCATAAAAACGAAAAGTGATAAAAAATATTGTAGAATTATCACTTTGTGATGTCCAGGTGGAACACTATGCTGGTACGACTGGTTTTCTGTTTGACTGTAAAATATGTGTGGGCAAATATGTAATAAGACAATTTGTTGTGAACTGGAAAATGCATGTTTATTCGTATATTTATTTTAATGTAGTTCACTTTTGAAAAGGAAAAATGTCGCACATCCATTACGTAAAATGCATACAGGAATCTTTTATTGTGGGTGCTTTTGAAGAAGTGAACAGTAATGAAATATTCAATAAACTGTTAATACAAATTATTACATGTAAAAAATAACAGCAGTATGAAATTGTAAAATGTGCTCAAGTTATTGCAGAAATGTCCACACGTATTGAAACGGATTTTTCTAAAATTGTGAATATGCGGTTATGACGCATCCTAAGAATGACTGGTTTCCGGTGTTTTGATATAGTTTGTCTGATCAGTGACACATCCATAGTTTTATTGCTGGGAAGGGGTAGAAATGTTTGTGTTTTCAGAAAATCAAACCAGGGGTTGGGGTAGTTTTTTTTTTTTTCAAAATTAATGTTTTTGTTATTACAGAAGGGAAATTGACCTTTCGTCTGCAAAACAAAGAGAAAATGTTTGATGTTCACAAAAAATGGATTGTAGAAAAAAATTTCCTTTTGGCATCTTTTGTCAATGAAAATGCATGTGTGGGATTGGCATTTATCGCATCCTTGTACAACTAAAAAATTTGAGAAATTCTTATCAAATTCGTATCGATAACTAGTTGTTGCGTGTTTCTTTTTATGTTGTTCTTGCACCTGGTACTTTCTTAATTCTATTTTTCGGTCGAGATCAAGGGGTGATTGCGAAGAAAATGGAAGATTAGATGCCAGTCCTGCACCTGCTGCTGGGTTATTTTGGCTGAATGTTTCTTGATCACTGAACACCGGAGGCCGTTGAGTTTATAATCATTTCCTGAGTAAATGTGCTTAGTTACTTTAAGTAAATTGTTTTTTCCATTACCGTTTCAATTTTCTTTACATATCATTATTAAAAATTAATATGACTGGGCTAAGGTTGTAAACTGGCCATGTCTTCATGCTGTTCTTGATTCGCACGACGCTTAAATTTTAGTGCTCACTCAAAATTGTGCCACCTAAATGCTATTTTAAGGTTTAAAGAGGGGGAAAAATGACACAAAATATGAGATACTTATTCATTCATCTATGAGAAATGCATTCATCAAATTTACAGAATTGAATAATGTTTGGCTGCTGTTAGGTGTTGTGTGCAATCATCAGCGTGGCGACATAGAGTAAGGTGTGGTGTCGTGAGTGTGTACCCGCGTGGAAGGGAGTATCGTTTACAGGCCTGTAGCCAGCAATTTCAAAGGAGGAGGGGAGTCTTTTTCTGAAAAAGTGGACCTTTTACCATAAAATCTTCGTGTACCTAGATTATATTTTACCCAGAGTGGCCCTTTTCCCAGCAAAAAATTGTGGCTCTTTTGAACCCCCGAACACCCCCTGGCTACGGGCCTGGCATACATGAGATCGTATGCATTTTGAATTTTGGATGTCGTTACTAATCTTGAATTTGGATAAAAATGTCCCTCGGTGAAATTGTCGATCAGTCATAAGACAAATACACCAATTTCAACTTTGAACGATAGTTGTAAAATATATCACGTCGAATCTTCAACCAAAATGATTTATCTTGAGCGATAATTTTCAAAATGCATAGAACCTCCGACACATTTAGTCATGGAAAGTTGTATTTACGCTTGATTTACACCTCGAAATGCGAAGATGGTATGAAAATAGATTTTTAAGTAGAGCCAAAACGTCATGTTCGTTTTTTGTATACATCTGTATGGTGCAATTGCTATTATTTGTTATAATAAACGTACATATATATAAGTTGTAATAGTAGTTTCAAAATGCGCAAAATGTCTGTCGTTTATTCCTTATTTTCTTTTCTTCAGCTCGACTCGAACCTACGGCCACCAGTTTCTTGGCCTTCTGTTTCTTGGTCTCTCACCTTACCTATTGAGCCACCGTCTCATCTCCCTTGTCTTTGCAATTGGCATGATCATCTTGTAGTAGTTTAAATTGTTTATTTGGAATTATTTTTGCAAAAGGTAATTTGCTGGGACCTAGAAGCGCCAGGAATCGAACTGGCGACCTTCTGTTTCCGAGGCAAGCGCGTTACCTACTCCTCTAACTGTTCCCACCCACCCTCCTCGGGTAGACTTTCTTCTTATAGTAACCAAAGGAAATTTTTAATAGCACCCCTTGTAATTCCAAAGTGCCCGAGCCAGGAATCGAACCCCAACCCCAGGCTACCACTGAGCCATGTAGCCGTCAATAAAAACACTAAGACATTTTGAATATTTAATAGGTGTTTTATTAGGAGCAAAACATATTGCCATTTACTCAATTATTTACAAGGCATATATCTGTAAAACATCATTGTCTTAAGTCTTTTATTACTACAAGTTTAAAAGGGCTCGAGTATCTGAAAGAATATAATTGATGTCTGCATTTAAATTCACTTAAAGGAGTAACACACATAACATTTTTATCCATACGATTTGACAAATAAACTATCTACCGCACTAATTGTCTTATGTTTTATTTATATCACACAAACAAAAATTTCAACTGAAAAAAAACCAATGGTGGATGTAATCTCCGCCTTCCCCCCTCCCCCGAGGAGAGAGAGCCATTCTGGACTCACAAGATCAAGTACTCCAAATACTCCATCTCGCCCCAAAGGTCAACATATGACCCCATTTAAATATCCTTGATCCACCAGTGTTTTTCTCTATATAACAAAAATTGAGACTTTTATGAAATAATGTTTAAAATTGAACGCTTTTTTCCCAGTCGGACACGTATCGTTGAGAAGAAAAAACATTTTTTCTTCTTACGTAAAAACGTATAAAGCGTTTATCCAGCTATTGACAACATTGAAAGAATAATTAACAATAGATTATAAAGGGAATATGAAACTGAAAATATCCCTAACAAAAACTATATAAGAAAACAAACAACATGTACACCTATGAAATCTGGATTAAAATCTAAGGGAGAGATCTCGATGTTTCTTACATTTCCTACATCCATTTTCATTGTAAGAACTATACTGACAGTCAATGAAAACACATCATTTATTTATCAAATAATATTTTAATTCCTTTGGCACATTAAGAAAATAACAGTTTGTGTGAAATATGACCCATTATTCAGTCACACAAGGTGAAAAAAGGTCAGAAAAGATCATTAAAATGCAAGGTCACGTAATCAAATCTCTTTGGTCCCGCCCATCCTCTAGCATCCCCAGGGCCCGCAGTCACTCTTCCAGTGTCAGACGTGGCAACACTGAACTTTTTTGTTATGTGTCATACTGGATTTGGTGACTACCTTAAATAGGCTTAATTAATCACAATATACTGAACCTGATTAATTCACACCAATCACGAGACAGGAAAAAACACATGATTTTGTAACAGCTGATCACAAAATAACTGAAGCGGAAATTTTAAACATCCGAGTGGTCAGCCCACTCTCTTATGACCAAACAAGTGCATTTGTACTCGTTTATATGGTTGGAATCGATTCTCGGCAAAAAAAGTACAAGAGAAAGTTTTCTGATGCGTTTTCATTGACTGTCAGTATACATTCAGAGATAAATACTAGAAGTTTTTTTCCATCCTATAAATGGTATTTACATATATCAAATCAGATTTTCAATAAGGGAATTTTCGCAAATGGAAATTAAAAATTGTAAATTCTGCATACTTCACTACTTAAACAAAATAATCGGACTTGGTTTGCGAAATTACATCACTTAATCAACAAGACAGTAAATATTCAAATTTTAAGAGATGATATGCCGTCTTTTCTCATCTGAACATTAAAAGAAAGACATGCAATGAGCGTCATTCGTTACAATACAGATTTCAGTCCATTTCAAGAATGAAAATGAAGAATATAGTCACGCTGGTAAAAACAGAAATTCAGAATTCGACACCGGCCTTTTAGAACTTATCAACGTTTTTGATAATGTGTCCTTTGGTGATTTAGGTGAAATTGCTTATTTATATCACAGAAAAATATTTGGCTTGAAACCGACATAAAAATTGGAATTTTTGGCGCACTTAATTCGCAATCTAATCTAGAAAGTCACGAACAGTTGTCAGTTGAAGAATACAGCCAATAGTACCATTTCACAAATGACAAGGCGACAAACATACCACTACGATAGTATAGAACATATTTCAATGCATAGGGGCGGATTATCGAAATAAAGCAAATAATTTTGTAACTAATGACCATGCATTCTGATATATGATCACTTTTAAATATACTACATTTAATTCGCAAGAGACCTCAAATTCGAGATGTTATATCATATAAAACACCCAAAAGACACCTTTTGACAGAGCCTTTTCAAATCCGTTCCAATCAGCATTTCGGGTTATCGCCTCGCCCCTATGTCTTGAAGGGTTCATCTTATAATCAATACAACTTCAATTTAGCTGACACATTTAAATGAAATGAATAGTAAATCTTGATTTATGAAATCTTGCCAAAATTCGAAATGGAAATATATTACTATATCCCCTTAATAATTGAATTATGTTCTTTACGTCGGAAATGGACGTTTGTTACTCGATCTATATCATATTCTTTAATTCCACTAATAACCGCTCACGAAATATCAACATATCAATAGCGAGACTCTCACAAGACATTTCACAGCATTTTCCCCTACTTGGCCATTTCTCACGGTAAACTTCGACTGCCACTACTACTTCTACCGATGAAGTTCAAAATATTAAACATGAAGTGCAACTGCATTTTTCTTTTTTATGAGACGCGATGAGATGAAGTGAAGGAGGAAATAAATGGTACGTGGGGAAATGTTGGGAAATGACCAAAACCACAGTTGAGCTAACAGGCTGCAAAATACTTTTCAAAAACAAATCACAATTAACTGATCGCCAAATACCTAACATTGATTTCTTAAAACGTTATATTCATTTGGCTAAATTACGATATTCGTATACTTAATATCTAAGCCGCCTTCGCTCCACTTCCTGATCACTCAGCACTGAGGCAGTGACGTCTCCTTCCAGGCTGTCCATCCCATTACATTCATGGTAGGGGAGGTGGCAGGCTGAAGTGGTCGCCTTTCCTTTTCAACTCTCGCCAATATTTTACGTATGAAACTTCGTTTGTAATTTACAACATTAAAAATACAAAGGACGATTTCAAAATATGCCAGAAGAAAATTTTAATCTTTACCTTTAGTTAAAACTTTAGATCCTTACCCACCCCAAATTGAAACGACATTATGTAGGTCACTGGCTATCTTGATATGACGCAATATGGCACACTCATTTTAATATCTGAGCAGTTTTTGTTATGTTTGACCAACTGTTTGACCAACTAGACCATGCCCAGGGGGGTTGGGGGGGGGGGTTGGGGGGGGGTTCTAATGACCCCCCTTTTTGCCGGGAAAATGTTCCCTACGGGTAAAATTTTATTTAGGTGCATGATGGTTTCATGGTAAAAGGTCCACTTTTTCAGAAAAAGAACCCCACTTTTGAAATTGCTGTCTACTGGCCTGTAGACCATACTGTTGAACCAATCTGGAGGAAAATACAATAATGCTGCAGCTCGGCAGCTGGTTTAAGATTTACAATTTTAGGGACATGGGACGGACAACGGATTACATGGATTAAATGTTTTTAATTGCACAATAAAATTAAATTTGAGACAATTGAATGCAATTCTCTCATACAATATATATCTTCACATTCTCTCATGAATACATGCGTCTTTGGCCGTGTGTGCGTGTGTGAGCGTGCGTGCGCGTTCTCTGTTGTAAGCAAATGTACCACGATTTACATCCGATTGGGGATTTGTCATTAATAAAGTAGTAGACATATGTAAGAATAACATAAAAGCTACAGGTTATCTACATACTATGAATGATGTTCACGATCAGCCACTGATCAGCTATGATCGGTTATTGAAAAAAAAACCACATAATCTATGGGGGTTCGAAACATTATAAAGGCCTACATTTGGCAAAGCAGCATTTTTCTCATTTCTCCTATTTGAAATATTATCTTGATATAATTCTTATTTCAGTATTTTAAGGCTATCGCCCAGACTACAAAGTTCTAATCATGTATCAATTGTATCAGTAACGGCTGTTCATAATAATAATAATAATAATAATAACAACAAACGGATCGGAAGAATTAATCCTCGTATGTGTTCCGCTCTTAATTTGAAAGCTGAGAACACATATTTCATTAGACCTATCAATAATTCAACATTCAGTCCGCATGAACAGATGGACAATAAGGCTGACAGGATTGAATGTTTTTAATTGCACAATAAAATTTGATGGAGGCACTTCTCTCATACAATGTATATCATTATATTCTCTCATGAATACATGCAACCAAGAGATGGACATAGGCAACAAGAGAAGCCTCGTAAGAGATGGATGGATGAATTTGACGAGTACTGGGAAAAACCAGCTGGAGTGTAAAGTGCAAGACAGAATACGCTGGAAGAAGCATGCTGTGGCCTTTGTCCAACAGTGGAACAATTTAGGCTCTGAATGAGGATGATGATGATATAAACACAATGAAAATAAAGGTTTTCAAAGAACAAACTTTCTTTTTCCTTTGCATAATTCACCATCCCACGGAATGTACCTAGGGTGACCAAGCGTTAAACCACAGCAGTCTTTAAAAAAAGCAAATCACCACATAACGCCTTATGCTGTTTATTCTAATATATCAGCTACTGAAACGAAACTTCCGTCTAGGTTACACTAGGCCTACGCATAGGCATACAGTAGGTGCCGGGCAGGGGGCTGAGAGGGGAATCCCACCCCTCAACTATATGTATTTTAACTACCTAAAGGCGCTCTGGTTAAATTTCAAGAGACTTTTATGTCTAGATAAGCGTGTTATCGCCGCAAAGCACGGCAGTGAAATACGTCGATGTGGGTTATTCATGGACCGAACGTCACTTCCGGAAAGTTACGTGAAAAGTTACAAGAGTTTGTAAGTCCACGACTTACAAGAGTTTTGAGAATACCGTGTAAGTCTAAAATACAAATTCACGTAAATAGTTACAAATTGTTGAAAGTTACAAAGTTTTGAGAATACGGCCCCTGTCCGCCTCGTTAATTCTATGTTAAATATGCACTAAAATAAGCCATTACAGTACTGCGTCTCTTTCCGAGACCCTTCTCAGCCGATATCTAAATAAAGTACATAATGTTTCCTTTAACCCCACCTCCCCAATCGCGTCCCCAATTTAGTTTAATTTTCAATCATTTGCCTAGAAGAAACATGTGTCTGGGTTATTCTATGCTGACGGCAAAGTTCTCTTTTCAACAAGCCCATTTGGTCTCAAATATATAGCCTGGATTGTTAAAAAAAGTGAAATGTAATTGTAAACTATGGAAATTTTTGATAAACATTTTAAAAAAAACCAAGTAGTTATTTTCAACAGCAAGGGAAAAATTACAGACGCTCAAAACAAACACAAAATTTACGTTAGCGGCAAACTAATTAATATTTCATCTAGCTACAACTACTTAGGAATTCTTTTCTCTAGAACCAGCAAATTCACAGCAGCTCAAACTAAATTAAAAGAAAAAGCACAAAAATACTTTTTTTGTACTAAAAAGTGACTTCCCTCTAACCAGTCCTGTTTTAATCATCCCTCAAGGAAAAACTATTCGATACCATGATAATGCAATTGCAACGTACGGATTAGAGATCTGGGGCTATACCGCTCTAACAGACAGGTCTCCATCGGAAAACCAAACCTCAGATTTTGTAAACATCATTTAGGTTCAACCAAAATCATCAAACCATGCAGAAAGAGGAGAGACTGGAAGAATTCCTGCTCAGATATAGATTAAAATACAATTAATAAATTTTGGCTTAAAATATTACAATTGGATGATAACCTACGTTAAAACAGCATACCTAGATGAATTTCAATATGACAAATTACTCTCAACAAAAAGCTTGTCAAATCTGAAAGATTACCTCTCATGGAGTGAAGGCATCATGAAACTCCTATTCGAAAACGGATTTGGAGATGTATGGTTAAAACAGTATCCTTACAAAAACTCCTTAAACACCTTCAAATAACGCATCATCAGCAACTTCATACAAAACTGGCACAGTGAACTAGAGGACAAATCTAAATCCGGAGCCTATTGCCAATTCAAAAGTACATTTAAAAAAGAATATATATATATATATATATATATATATATATATATATATATATATATATATATATATATATGGACGTTGTTCACGATGCTAAAAAAGCCCAAGTCGTTTTCGCACCAGTGGACATAAAACTTCACATTGAAACAAGCAGATACACTAACACTCATCGTTCCAACAGAATATGCTATTACTGATGTAAAGACAAAATAGAATATGAAAAGCACTTTATCACAACCTGCTTCCTGTACAACGACCTGCAAACCATATCATACCAGGTATTTACAAAACACTACACACAATTTGGCCTCAGATCATTTGATGAAAAGTTTACCATCATTATGAAATCCCAAGAAAAAGACATCGCCTTTGCATTAGCTCAGTTCCACACCTTGAAAACGGGTAGTGTGGTCCGATCTACCGGTTAATTCAGGATCCTTAGGTGCCGAGTCTGGTAGTTGGGTAGGCCAGAGTTTATCTCCGCTGCTTTTGCTAGGAGGAATTTAGAAAAACAGTACTGTACCCATCGGCAATGGAGTAGTAGTAATCGTAACTTGGGTTAAACAACTGTCTTTAGTAAGTAAGTAGTTTTACACATTGTAACTGGTTAATAGCATACTCATTTAAAATCACATTTATATTATCATTTTCATCAACCCAGGTGGATGCATACGTTGCAGTGAGTAAACTATGAACTAAACCATGAACTATAATTACATTAAACTTTCATTGTACTAAGATCCTATGCATCGTACCCTAGGTTCTAGATTCCGGTATTGCCAGCTCGATCTTGATTTCATATATAACCCATATCAGCAATACCAGTAAAAGAGACTCCATCACAAGGTATATTTAACAAGCTAGCTTTTGCGTTGCTCTGACACTCAGGGTAATGCATCATAGAAGTTTACAGACATTTAGAAAAATAGTCGCAGTGTAAGAACGTAAGCTATAAATAACAGAGATACATTACTGTTAATTAACCATCTCCTGTCACATACTAATGTCGCCAAATTTCATCTCAATCCACAGACCTAAGGGTAAATATGCCCTCTTGATTTTGATGAGGTTGTCTCAACCATGATTGTGACGAACTCCACAAATATCACCCAATTGTGTTAGTGAAGACAGAACGTGAGACGGGAAGTGGGAGGGGCACCTCCCGCCAGTGATGTACGGCAGATAGCTTGAAAGTGCATTTCGATGGTTGTAGTGTCCGAAGGGGAATGTGGAGGGGAGGAGGAGGAGAGGATAACGGGGATGGATGTACACTGATGCTCATAAGTTAAGCAACACCCCGATTTTTTCAGATGTTTCTTCTATCATGATCATTATTTCATTTGTTGGTGGGATTATGCATATTTCTTTCATATTTTATAAATAACTTATTCAAGTTGAATATTTCGGTTAAAGAAATACACCAGACAGCTTATTGTAATAATCAAAATAACTTTATTAACCAAACGGTACTAAAATATGCCAAACCATGTGTCAAAAAAGTATGCTCACACAGCAAAAAGTACGTGCTGATTAAAACAGCTTATTAGAGAATAATGAGCATACTGTAGTTTTCATTCAAAGGTAATTGCTTACCAAGAGTACTTAGTCAGATGTTAGATGTAGCCAAAGGCTATGTTGCATCAGTACTTACCTGGAGAACATGTCATTCTCTATATGCACACTGTGTAGGCCTATATAGTGAATCATTCAGACACTGGACTTCACCCTGATAGGAGGTGTGCAGGACTTTTTATACCTGAGGTGACTTACATTTATTTACATATATCAGTATTTCATAATCTAGTTCTTTATTGAGTATTTCATATTTTTCCATTTATTATATTACTGAGTTTACTAATAGTTTGTTTGTATGCATTTCAGCCTTCATTGTTTCCAGTTAATAAAGATTGGAAATCAAATAGTGTCCATCTTATCTATGAAGGCTCAGGTATGACCATAGTCTACCGGTAAACAGTCCATCCTACAGGCCAGCATGCCAGTTGTAAAGTGCCCATTCCCAGACTGCACCTATGAGACAGAAGATGTGGCAGATACCATTGTCAACACACTATTGACAATACATGCACAAAGCCATAATGCCACTTCCTCTCAGTCATCTACAAAGGTCAAAACTGACAAGATTCGTCGCCCCACAATATCTACAGCGGGTACTAGTGAAGATTGGACTTACTTTCTGACTAGATGGAAAGAATATACCATAGCAACCAAAATTACTGGCCAAGATCGTGTAATACAATTACTGGAATGCTGTGATGAAACTCTTAGGAAAAATATCACCCGCTCAGCTGGTGGAACTCTTACAAACAAAAGTGAAGAAGAGGTACTATCTGCTATCAAGAGACTGGCAGTACGTGAAGAAAATCCCATGGTTGCCCGAGTCATTCTACATGAGATGCGGCAGGACAGAGAAGAACCAATTCGTCAGTTTGGGGCAAGAATCAAAGGTCAAGCTAGCATTTGTAAATTTACACTTAAATGCCCTAACTGTGAAACAGATGTAGATTACACAGATTGCATATTAAGGGACATTTTAAGTCGTGGCATAGCCGATAATGAAATCCAGCTAGACCTGCTTGGAAATATGAACCAGAACATGGACCTTGAAGATGTGTTCAGATTTATTGAATCTAAAGAATCTGGGAAACGTTCATCAGCGACATTAAATGCTTCCGAAGGTGCCCATGCCACTAGCTCGTACAGACGCGCTCAAAGGTATGCAAAGTCTGATAAAGCTGAGATATGCAGTTACTGTGGGGAAAAAGGCCATGGTATTAAAGCACCATTTCGCTGTAGTTTTCATTCAAAGGTAATTGCTTACCAAGAGTACTTAGTCAGATGTTAGATGTAGCCAAAGGCTATGTTGCATCAGTACTTACCTGGAGAACATGTCATTCTCTATATGCACACTGTGTAGGCCTATATAGTGAATCATTCAGACACTGGACTTCACCCTGATAGGAGGTGTGCAGGACTTTTTATACCTGAGGTGACTTACATTTATTTACATATATCAGTATTTCATAATCTAGTTCTTTATTGAGTATTTCATATTTTTCCATTTATTATATTACTGAGTTTACTAATAGTTTGTTTGTATGCATTTCAGCCTTCATTGTTTCCAGTTAATAAAGATTGGAAATCAAATAGTGTCCATCTTATCTACTTATTATGAAAAATAAAGTTCGATCATTTAAGAATTAGTTTTAATAAAAGAAGACTGTAGATAATAGATGGTTAATCGTCTATTATGCAATAAATATCGGGTGTGCTTTCCCTGGTTTTGAACAACAGCTTCACATTGTCTCCTGCAACTCCTGCCACCAAATTCTGCCAATCTTGCTTTGAGAGCCGGTTCCATTCTTCATTTACTGCCTGCTGGACCTCTCTAATGTTTCTAACTGGACGTTGCCTCTCATTTACTGCCCTGTCAATCATATCCTAAGCATGTTCTATTACATTGAGAATTGATAAATATGCAGGCCAATCCAAATGTGGGATACCGCGCTGTTGCAGCGCGTCTTGCACGGATCATGCTTTCTGGATGGGCGCATTGTCCTGCACCAAAATGATTTTTCTTTCTGGATTTGCTTGAATGTGTGATTGTATGCACCCCAATGGTATTTCGTCTCTGTATTGTTGACCAGGGCACCTCCCTTGAATGACGTACGGTGGCAATTTTTCATCGATTGGCTGATATGAACTGGTCCTGGTGGCATAATCGAACCAGATATCTTCATCTCTTGCGTCGGTTAATACTGGTCTACCAGAAAGAGGCTTGTCCAATACATGATGAGTTTGGCGCCATTTTGCTACCAGCTTGGACACTTGACTTGGTGCTGCTTTTTTGTTGCCTTGCAATCTGTCTCTTTGGCACCCAGCACGATGCCATCTGATTACCTCGTTGAGTCCTCTTCTAACCATTGGTTAGTCCAAAATAACAAATTGTGCCCATGAACCTAGCCAAACTGGAAGTTCCTCATGGCATGGCCAAACTTTTTTTTTCGCAAGTGGCACCCCCATTGCATATTATATCGTGTCCAACAGTAAATAGTACTCTAATGTCACGGTCCAGTAAGTCAAAGTAAAAACAAGAGAAATATCTAGCTACTGTACAAATTTTGTCTCAATAAAAAATTTTGGTTGCTGAGAAATTCGAGAAATAAGAAAGTGTTGCTTAACTTATGAGCATCAGTGTAGGTTGGATGGTTGGATGAAGTGTATTGGAATCTGCAGAGGTAGAGTGGGAAATGGAATTGAAAGAAACCATTTCATTAAAAACTGGATCCAAATTTACTGCTTATCGAGAGACAATAAATCCTAATCTGTCGGCTCATAGTGTTTACAAACACACCACTGACATCTCGGAGTCTCTCCTCTCTGTTGATGTGTGAATGTTAGCCATTCATACTCCGAGATATCAGTGGTGTAACGTATGTTTGCACCAGGTGACTAATCCGACTTGACCGACTTCAGTAGTCATTAAAAATAATCAATCACTTGTCAAGGTTGCAGATTAAGGAGCGTGATGTTTATGTGGTGTTGTGAGTTTTGTTTGTGGTGTTGTGAGTTTTGTTTTTGGTGTTGTGAGTTTGTTTGGTGTTGTGAGTTTTGTTTGTGGTGTTGTGTGTTTTGCTTGTGGTGTTGTGATGTTTGTTTGGTGTTGTGGCCCTTACACGCTTCCATACTTTCAAGAGATCTCGGTCCTAATGACAAACCACTGCTCTTGTGTGGCGTCGGTAGTGGAACGCGTATCATTTACTAAGTGCAAAGATTATTAGTTTAACTATCTAATTAAGTGATATCTTAATTCAGTATGGTTTTTGACATAAAGAAAAATTAATTTTGTCACTTGACTGCTATCAAAAGAAGGACAATTTTGATCTACGTATCTTTGTTGGCGTTCCCGCCATATCAAATCACTTTATTGACAGCACAGACTGAATAAGATAAAAGATAATAAAAAACGGATTATTGGCTTTTGATTAATGAATTCAATTTTCCCTTTAATGGCCAACGTTAGCTTCTCCTTATACATCCATTAACTCAATACTACATCTTCACGCGTTTTCTAGATAATTTCTTCCCATTATAAGCCCCTGTGCGTAATTGCGACGTCCTTTATAGCAAATAAAGTTGATTTTTTTTAAAAACTAGTGCTGCGTCATTAATGGGTAAGCAATAATAAATATTGCATCAATTCCATGCAAAGTTAAAAAGAAGGAAAAAATTAACATCTTGTTTCCGGAGCAGAACGTACATGTACGTATCCTCGATATTTCTTATTGTGGTGCTTGGTCATGGTTTGATTGGCCAAAAGGCAACTTAAAGCATTCTGATTTCGGTGTGTGTGTGTGTGTGTGTGTGTGTGCATTCATTCAATTTAAATTATATTCACAAGCTCTCGATCTTATCAAATATGAAATTAGATAGTAATCATAACTATCAAATCATAGCCTTAATTATGAATTGAATCGACTCGAACCTTTTTGACTTATATTAGAGCGTATTTTGGTTTATTGTTCATAAAGTGAAGTTATACGCGTTTTCACCAAATATCAAAATGTGAATACAACATTTGGGTATTTTAAAAATTGAAAATGCAAAGAAAAAAAGATTGCATACTTCACTGACACATAAAAGAGTAAAAAATGTGTAAAAAGAAAAACGATCCCAATCTTTTTATATTTTTGTAGTCACTGAAAACACTTGGTGGTCATATTGAACTTCTATACCTTATCATGAAACTACTCTGCGCAGTGGGGTTGATTCATTAGGAAATAAGTATCAAGTGTACAGCTGGTTGGTCTAATTGAACCCCTCAATACACAGAGCTGTAATAATCGTCATTTCATCCTCAAGCAGCCAATTTTCCAGATAGGCAAGGTTATATCCCCTTTGGAACTCCACAGACCATCTAATTTAGTAGTTTAGATCTGCTCAGTTTGAAAACGGCTAGCTCTCTTTTCCATGTCACCAACCTGAATTCAAAATTAATATTCATTGTTTGCCTTTTTACCGGGTACCACTTAACCAAAATACAAATGGGAAAGTAGTTCAATTTGCAATCTGGCTATGGTGTTTTGCTATCTTGCTTATTCTGCTATGTATCATATACCCACTGTAAAAAAATTCCGCTGTTTTAAAATTCCACGTACGTAATATGTTGCTGTTTGCTCTGCATGCTGTCCGCCTGAGAATAGAATTCGGCATCCCGTTTCACAATATCTGTAGATTCGTATCTAGCACCACTTTGGTCCTCGTAAGGAATTCGCCCCTTTTCTAATTCAGGCGACGAGTCAGAATCGTGCGCACGAAGTTGGTTGGAACCGCTAGTACGACGATTCGAGTATGTGACATCATGGGGATGTAACTGAGTGACGTCATCATGGTTGAAATGCCTGTGGCCGGGGTGCAAAGTGACTGCAGGAACACGCGTGTTTTCACACGCTCGACTGAGCGTTGTTTGCCCTTGCCATAACCGTCTCTTAGCCAGACACCTTACCAGGAAAATACAGCTTACCAGAAAGATAACCATGCCAGCAGACACCAATGCTATTGTGATCATCTCCATTTCTCTCTCATGTGCATTCTGTACCGGGGGATGAATCGTGGAATTCCGTGCGGGCGTCGACATGACTAACTGACTTACAGCCCAATCTTTCCGTAACTGTTATATGTGTCCAGTATATCCGTTCTATGAATTTCCTATGGGCGATTCTAAGGACCTAACCTATTGGTATCACACCAAAGCAACTTTTTGCGCCTACTATGTATTTTTCTAAGCCGATTTGGTCTTAATTCTCGGTGCTTGAACCCTATAACAAATCAATACAGCATGATTAATCAGGTGCCAAGATGATATAATAAGTCTTCTAGCTGTTTCTTCTGTTATTTTCTTGCATTTCTGTGATCTCATAGTTCAACGTACGTCGCAAGCAGTTTGATTTTATCCTTTCCTCTTACAATGCCCAATGACATCTGTTTGTTTGAATCTTTAGCGAAACAACATGAGATGATTCAACTGATTATAGGTTTCCCATACCACTCCGCTCCACTTCGAGGTTTCTCCAATCTATAGCGCGGCTATATTAGATTATTAAATTGGGATTGCTGCTCTTCCTATCGGTTTCCTGTATCTATAAGAAAACAAGGAGATAAGATTAACACGCAGCTGCTGAACATCGGCAATTTAATTGAACTGGATAGACTCTAGATTGGAACGTTTGTGCTTTCCGTTTCCTCTGTTTTTCAGTGCACAATGCAGGTATCCCAAACATGCCACAGTAAAATGATTGATTCCAAAATGATGTTTTCTCCCATCGTGACAACGCAATGCATTTTGAGGGACATGTTTATAGACCAGGGACTGTAACGAGAGTAATTCGTAAGGTCACCATCCAGTCTTGTATTAGCAAGGCGACATTGGGTTTGTTGCTAAAGCAACGCGGAATCTTATAGGCTCCATTCCAATAGACACTATCGGTCCACGTGAATCAACCCAACTTTACAGAGACTCTCGCTGACTGCAACCACCTTAACTGAATGGCCTGCCTCCTCCCGGCGTTAAATGCAATACAAAAAGCTGGTAATTATACGAGTCCGTTGTTCACAAGAAGAGACGTGACATTTAGTTCAGCTGATTGCACTTAGCGAGAGTCCCTGAAGAGTTGGATTGGCCGATGGTGTCTGTGAAAATGGGATCTAAAGCATCTTAAACTTGTGGTCAAATATCTTTAACGCTGACCCTTTCAAAGCTTACACAGACCTGGTCTTACAGGTGAACTCTACTAATATGCACATTCTATAAAAAAAGTTATCTGTTTTCAAAGGCATGGCGTATACTTACTCTTGGAAACCCACGCATTATATGCAGTGCTCAGTATCTGCAAAACAATCATGTCCTTTACAAAATGTCCATTAATTATTTCGTAGTGCCATTAGTATCAGTTCTAGCGTTTAACTCAAGCGGTCTGATGTTAAAGGCGAGCTACATGTTCTTACTGACAATCAATTTAAGAACATCGCATAATTACTTTAGGCGTGAAAACTGACATCGAAATGGCTCTCTTATATCGACTTAATTGAATTACAGTAATTTTTGTGGGTTTTTTTTGCTGTTATATTAATCAATTTCCTTATAACTATAATGACGTTTTATGACCAGTCCTTGTGAATCATATGTCGATTAACGCAAATGATGATGATGTTACAAGATCGGTGGTGGAATAGTAGGAAGAGGAGACTTACTTATTACAATATACCACTTTTTAATGGTGACCAACATAAAAGGTTTCCAACTTATGAAATACAACATTTTCTTTGTCGTACTAAATGCCGAATTTACACTTTGCAAACAAAAGCAAATAAAGAGCGCACCTAATGTTCTTTAACGTCTATTTTGCACATATCAGAATGAGGACTATTTGTCTTTGACCAGCAAACTGCATTGAGAGTCAGCTACTTTAAAACAGACTTAAGGTGGTACACTATTCGACAAATCTTCAGTTTAGGTTACCTACAGCATATAACTTTGTATAAAACATCATTTTAAATAATCATAAGTTGAAAGTACCACTAGTACAAGTGGATGCGATCAATATATTTTTAGTTTGACAACACAAATTGCACGATTCGACTCGAGACTTAGGTCTGTTTTATAGTGTTAATATGGTATAACTACAGAGTGATCTACGACAAACCCTTGTTTTAAAATTCCTTATACAAAATCGATATTTTTCTAACAAATAAAACTTACCTAGAAATGAGTTGCCATTTGAAAATTATACATTGTTTCTGCGGCAGCTGTTCCAATTTATATGCCTTTCCGCCTGCCTTGTCGCTTGTTAAATGTACCACTTAATCGAAAACATTGTCGGCGTTCTGTGAATTAATGACGAAACACTATATCCTGAATGAAGATAGAATTGATCATTCGATTATTTATAACAATATATAGCTCTTCTTCCTAAAGTAGAAAACATGTTATGATCACTGCACTGACCGGCATTGTTATAATATTTCCTAGTGTTCAGAACTCCGTGTCAGTTAATCTATTTGCCGGCTGTCTCAATGGGGCCAGCCGTATGGGCCCAATGTTGGTTATATGTTGCCTATTGGGCCTACATGGAGCGCCGTTGTTTCGGCTCTATTGGGCTAGGTCAAGGGGACTGGAAGGTGTACGTGGTAAAACGAATGCGTGGGACCCCGTATCATCATGCTTTCGGGGTGGCAATAAAATGTCGTTTGGTGTGCCTTAACAATGCATTTCATTGTTTCGGTATAATTGATTGCTGTATCAAAAGCTGCTCCCGACCTAGCGAGCTTTTTCATAATCGACATCACACTACATAACAAGTTGTGGGTTGATGGAGTTAGCGTGACGTTGGTCATCACTGCCGGCTGATATTCTATACTTTAAAATTATTGCAGCTTTGATGCAGAAAGCCTACTTGTACGCTGTGTGTGTGGTGCGCAGTGGCAGATCCCTTGCTAAAACAAGGCTGATCGGTTTTATTACCCGCACCCTTCCCTTGCTGTTTTACTCTGTATTCAATCTTGTGTGATCAAATGTGATGTACATTCGTTTATATCGCACCATTCAATGTGTTTTCAGGCATTATGTGATTTTCACTAGAAAGGTTAAATATTCAACTACACATTTACAAATTCTTTATTTCAATGCATTTAGTGTCCGTCTGAGCTACTCATCGGTCTGTCTTGTCAGCACTGTGATTCAAAATGCACCTGAATCTAATTCCGCGTTTGGGTGATTAATATTTACTATAAATATAACATGACACTTAAAATCGGTGATAAACCCGTGGCTACCAATTCATCTCTCTTTAAATATTTTGATAATTATCTGGTGGAGAATACGGTATTCAAATCCCTGAGTTGCAGAGGCTAGACTTACCTGGGACTCACCTATTGGTTTCCATATCGGAGACGACAGAAAACGTTTGGCGGGTACAGGAGACAAACGCTTTTCGCCCTGAAACTCAGGGTATTTCCCCCTGACAACAGTAATAATTAAAAACTGCAGGCACTTACAAGTGACATATGTGTCACGAGACATGCTGCCTTTATAAAAGCGTTAAAGATATCGATTTTTTCTACACCTGATACTATTGATTGAGTCAGTCCTTGTAGCGTCAGTTTGAGCAAATACTTGTTCTTTGGTTCCGAGTTGGCTATGCGTAGCCACTTTTTGTTACATGTCACCACTCGCCAGCCATAAACAGTGCGTAACTACTGTTATAATTCTGTTTTATTTATTGGGGTTGGTTATTAAAAATAGTTTGCCTTTATTGTACGTCATCAAATAGTGTAGAAACAAAATCAAGACACGAATGAGAAATTGCTGCCATACAAATTCAGATTTCATATAGCCTACACCTTCACAAATCGGACATATGTGAGTGTTAACCGTAAAGTATATAAGAAATAGCAAGAAAAAATCATTTGAAGTTCAATCAAATACTTTTTCTCATGGAATTTTGTAAAAATATTTTACTGTTAACATATAAAATTTTATGCTTTATTCCATATATATTTCTACGCAGCATACAAATGGACATCCCCAACTCTTCGTTAAACCCACTTTACACCGGACGGCGTCCTGTATGGGGTCTTTGTGCGACCATCAAACTGGCATTGTGTGGTCGTCTTGAAAGGAATCACAAGTATCGCTTTGGTTGCAGAACGAACGCTCAATGACCTGCCAGTTGTGGGCACTTTAAAGAGATAACAACTGTTCATTTTGACCAAAAATGGATGTTTCTGGAGTAAACCACAATTATCCCAATTTACCAATGGTTAAGGAATCCGTTCCGACACTCATAGTTAGTCCCTATTTTTTTTCCTAAAAGTTTGGTTCTTTGGAATAATATCTTAAGAGATTATTACAGAGGGTAGCCATCTATGGAGGTCACATGGTCCGATGGCAAGCACAAATTCCAAAATAATTGCAATACCCACAGTTTTGGTGGTAAAATAGAATTTATTATATTTCTATGAGATGTTTACAATGTATTTCTTGTTACCTCCGCCCCGCTAAGGAGGTTATGTTTTTGGTTCTGTTAGTTTGTCTGTCTGTCTATCTGTCTGTCTATCTGTCTGTCTGTCTGTCTGTTAGCAACATTACAGAAAAAGTAATGGACCGATTTTGATGAAATTTTCAGGAACTGCCAAAAGTGGGCCAAGGAACAGATGATATGTTTTTGGTGGTGATCCGGATCTTTTATCAATCGATAATCAATAACAAAAAAATCATTTTAGAATGAAAATTTAGGGATGAAACGGCATTGGGTGGAGACTATGCTTCCTTGGCGGAGGTCTGCGCTCTCGGAGTGCCTTTCTAGTTAAGTATGGATCTCTTAATTACGAACAGTTATTATCCCTTTAATTAATTTTTACTTGCAAACGGGGGTCGTACTACGGGACGCAGAAAGGACGCCGTCCATTGTGTAGGGGGCTTTAATTTCACCTCTAAAGACTGAAGTGGCTGGAAAAAGTGACGTGAGTAACCCCCTCCCTACATCCAACCTACCCTGCCCCTTGCTCCTTCAACACTATCGTTTGCTGCATCATATTCTGCGTTTCTCGACAGCTAAACAGTTTACGCGGTCTGCAAATTTTAGGGAGGAGCAGATGAAATATGGATTCTGTCATAATGTCTGCAAAGTTTTAAGTCGCAAAACTGAAGAAGTAGATTATTTTTTAGCCCTTTAAAAAGTTTTCAATATACTCTGCTTTTAATTGGTTCCAAGAGATCAAAATATTTTGCTGGCATCTTGATAATTTTACTTTGTATGTTTCCCCAAAAACCGTCCACACATAATAATCGATAATCGTATGGGATTTTTCTACAGGCAATTAACCTACTTTGGGCAAGTGCAGTTATCTTCGTTTTTTAACAGTTTTATGACTATTGGGTGTGGAAACGTAATTCACGTCTGTGACATAAAAGTTTTTTGCAATGATGTGATTGATAAACAGTGGATCAAATCTTTGAAAGTATTTTTTAGCAATAAGAATCATTTCTTTTTAAGGATAATAGAAAATGTGTACCCAACTCAAAATCAAGAAAAATACTGCATTTTTCTCTTATATGCAAATTAGATTGCCTTTTGTAATAAAGTGGGCGGAAGTGATGTTCATATCTGTAAACGAGACCGATGCAAGCACAGTGTAAATGACGCTGCAACGAAGTTGTCAGCGGAAAGGCAATAAAACTTTTGGGAGATATTAAAGAGATACAAAAAATAAATAAAGAAAAAGAAAAAGAATCACAGGGAATATGAGAAAGTTGTCAGAAGTGAATTCAAATATTTTTTATTAAATATTTTTAATTGAGATTTGGTCTGTAAAGGTACAAAGCTGAAAATGATTTGAACTCTCACTTTTAAAAGTTATTGAACAAAATGCTAAGCGAACCAAAGAAAATTGTCTGTTTTTCTTCTACTTACATCTGCATTCACTGCGGTGTTTTCAGGCTATTTGTGGGTGTTTATAAGCATCGATTTAATTTGATGATTCAAACGTGCTTTCCTATTTGTATTCGCTTTTATGTTTTAGTGATTTAAGTTTTTTCTTAAACTGAATTCTTTGTTTGTTGTTTATAGTTTGATTTACACTACACTGTTTAGTGCAGTTGCCAGGGGTGTGCCCTCCACCACTGTCATCTACTGTGCCATGGAGTCAAAATCTCCTTACTTTGGTCACAGTGACTCTTTTGTACAGGTAAATCAGTTACATCAAGTGAAGTCAATCATGACTCCATCGGAGTCAACTTGACTTCAATTGGGAGTTATTTTAGGCATCATTTCTGGACTCCAGCACCCCATTTCCATAGATTAGATCGACCTACTTTAGATCGACCTAACTCCCTGGGGGTTCACGCTAAGTAGCTGTCAGCCGGGCGGACACGAAAGTTAATTACCCCCTTACAGCTTGTAGTAGGCGGGACGGACATTTAAGCCGGATTATCTGAAATTAATCTAGTTAGACTCCCCACGGGGATAGATCGATCTAAAATCTATGGGAATAGAGCCCAGGTTTGGAGTCACTAGGGGTGCTTTCCCAGAGATTTAGATCGATCTAAAGATTAAGTTTTAGATCGACCTAACTCCCTGGGGGTTCACGCTAAATTGCAGTCAGCCGAGCGGGCACCATAGTTAATTACCCCCTTACAGCTTTAAGTAGGCGGGACAGACGCTTAAGCCGGCCAAGCTGACAGTAATCTAGTGAGACTCCCCACAGGGATAGAACGATCTAAACATCTATGGAAATGGGGTGTAGGACTCTGATGTTATTCTCAGTGAGGTAGATACATGATTGATTTCATGGACCAACTATCACCGAGCTAAGCTTGAACCTTGAAAATAATGGAAGCTCTGCTTATATGATTTTTCCATATACAACAGTGTGGATGATGTCCGTGGTTTAGATCTTGAACAGGATCTGTATTTTGAGCACCTCTAAAAATAAAACAAATTGTGAAAAAGTGATTCATATTTCCTTCTTTCCTGTGTTGGTTTGTTATAACAAGCGTGTAAACGCAGATTAAGCCAGTGAGACCGACAGGAAAACACATAGTGCTTATTAATTACTAGATTGGAGAGGTCGCACTTGAAATCTAGAAAGTGCGTTTTTAATTCACAAGTCAGTATGTCTGCAGCCAGTTGGTGTTCCTGAGACCTTGTGTGTGTGTGTGTAATTACATGTATTATGTACACCAATTTGTCAAAATTAAAGAATTTGCAGACCAGTTTCGATATATTAGATGATAAATGCAAAAGAACTTGTCACTGTAATGTAATATGAAAAAATAGGAGGCAAATTATTATTCCAACACCACCACCACCACCACCACCACCACCAACAACAACAATAATAATAATAATAATAATAATAATTACTATTATTGTTGTTGTTGTCAAAAGCGAAGCAAAGGTCTGGGATGCTTATAGTAGGCCAACCTCGCATAACACCTATATAAGTGCCTGAAAATTCCTCTACAAATGTATCCCACAGGTAGCTATTAACTACAAATTCTCCCCTCCTCTCCCCACCCCAACTCTCTCCCTCCAACCGGTTTCAGTGACCGTTAACTATAGTATGAAGGTATGTTTAACAAACCAGTGGCGCTCTCGGCTGTCACACATAATGCGCCCAGTGGTCACTCTGACAAGGACACTGCATATGTAGGACACGATTTGAGCCGCCTGGATGATCACTGACCGATCGCAGCAAACCTTCTGTAGCTCTTACATTTACTTTTCATGGGTTAGATTTTTGCACGCATATAGACTTGGATGTTTTATGAACAGGTAAACGTTGAAAGATATCTGGGATATATCACGGACGTTTTCGTGTTCCAGGATATGAAGTAGCTATAGGTCGACAGTTGTCATGTGTCATAAAATCGGCCTCCAGGCAAGTACAGGTATGTGTTTACAGTCGTGCGGTTTGAGCATGTTTATGTATACGTTATTTACTTTAACATATCTCTGATTTAAAAATCAATAGAAAAGCTGCACGGTGGATAAAGATGCGAGTGCAGAAAATACGGATTTGTATGCTTATATACATGTACAACCGCCACGCCCATTATAACTCCTCAGGTTACACAGGAGCATTATAATTTCTACAAGTAGGTATGAATACATGCCCCATATACAATTGTTGTGGACTTTTAGTTCTCTTACGAAGGACTCCTGAAAACGTGGGCATGAGTCCTGTGAGTAGGTGTTTGTTTCTTCGATACGTTGTAATAATGGCCTAGTACACGCAAATTAAGCTACTTACTGGACAAGACGAACAGGGATGGTTAAAAGTTGCCTGTTTCTTTACAAGTGACTAATTTTTCCTTACTTAGGCTATAGTCAACGTTTACCCATGTAGATAAGATACACAAGGGAAGGAAGTGCCGAGTGCAGACGCCCAGCCTCGTATTATGTGGGTGTTTACGGGCTTTTATCAAAAATATTTTATATGGGATAGAAGAGGAGTGTCCTTCTAGATCTTCGCCCTACTGCACTGGTATAGTGTATATTCAGGTTCTTTACTTTTACTGACATCAAATCATTAAGAGAGAGTTTCACTACTACTGGTATATTACCACACCCTGCCAACTCCAGGTGTATAGGACGTACACTGTATGCAGCAAATCAACAGGTAACATATTGTGAACGGTTTCACCCGCCACTTGAGCCATATACAGTACTTTGTAAGCTATTATGAACATGTCTGTTCTAAGAAACATATGTGAATACCATAGACTAACTGAAATGTAAAACCGTAATTGGATCTTCCTGTCAACTTATTTTACTCAAAGGGTTCTAATTCAGCGACTTCAGGGCTCTCCCTCTCTTTTTCACTCTTTGGATAACTTTTTACTCTTAACTATTTATTCGATTGCTATTTAAAATCCTGTATAGAAATCATTCTTAACATTTTTTGCTTTCCAGGATCATACGCCTATTGTTTAACCAAACTTACAATTTCTTAATTTCAGTTTCTGGCATTTCCATTTGCTATGCTCCACCCCGCCGTTTCCCCTCTGGAAATGACGTCATCAAGTTGGCTGGGTTCCCTTACCGAGAACGATGCTGGATTGTACTTAGATTCTGGATTACAGCTGATATTTGGAGGGATACCTTGGCAGGTTAATACAATAAAGGGGTCTAGAATAGACTTCTTTATTTGCTTGTCTCAATTTATGCAACTGTGCTCTTCTCCGAAAAAAAAAAAAAAAAAAAAAAACACAGGCCATAGTATAGAACCGAGAAATTTCACAAAATCTGAAAAAAGCAACAAAAAATTCAAGAACTATGGAATCAACATCCTTATCAAATATTTCCTTTCCGCCTTTAAATTATACTTTTCGTTATCCAGGTATACTTTCAACGAGTGCTATCTGCAAGGACAGTGGGTCAGGCTAAATGGTTATCTATTGTAGCTGGCTTTTTCTGTTTGGTGTGTGCTGTTCCAGCTGTAATGATTGGAGCCATTGGAGCCTCAACAAGTAAGTCGCACAACTTGGTGTTAGGACGAATTACGTTTAACAGGGCTACAGTATGCTATCGGAGAATTGACAGAAAAAGTATAATATAACATATTCTCTACTTATATGCTTATACTAAGTACGTCACAAATTATGTCCCTTGTTTTAGAGTTTATTAACCGAGGTATTTGGCAAAGCAAAATGGTTGCTTGGTCAAATGAGAAAACCGCTCAATTTTTTTTTTATTTCTGTGGATGAAATAAGCAAAAAAGGTAGACTTTTCCATAAAGGATATACTTTGTGATCTGTTTAAATACAAGAGCTGCTTTAAGCGTACTAGTTCGGTTCGATTCAACAATTCTAACTCGTTTGACAGCTAATTTCCTTTAATTTTCCCCCAATCGTGTGGCAACATTCCCAACTTTTTCAACTTCTTCTCTTCCATTTATTTCAGATTGGACAGAGACTGCTTACGTCGATGTTTACAATCAGACTACAGTCCCTTCAGAAGAATACAAGAACATCTTGCCGCTTGTCTTGCAGTACCTTACGCCCCCTGCCGTCTCCTTCATAGGCCTTGGAGCTGTCTCCGCCGCTGTGATGTCATCTACTGACTCCGCCATTTTGTCCATGAGCTCACTCTTTTCTCACAATGTGTACAGACCACTGAGGAAGTTCCTGTGTCGCGGAAAGAAGGCATGTTTTTTAATGTGTGCCATCCACGTTTTTTAATTGCTTTGGTTGATACCATTTATCGCAGCTACTGCATTTTTTGTTACTGTGAATTAAAGTACTCCTCATGTTAGGACCTGACTTGAAACAAGATGCTTAGCGACGGCATTTTTCTGTATCAGCAAAAATAACCCATGCTACGAACTTTAAGTATTAAAATGTTATTATCAAGGTCTGCGTATAATGCATAGCATACAAAGTTCCAGCTGTAACAATTTTATTATCATTAGTTACAATTACGTAAAGCAATTAATTCACAGTGAAATGCGTTGATTAGCGCAATGGTAAATTCAAATGTGCATAATAGTGCCATTGTATCTCATTAATGAAAACTTTAAAACTATCAATGGTAATTTGTATTCTAGGCCTCGGAGCTGGAGGTTGTGTGGTTCATGCGTGTGGCAGTGGTAGTGTTTGGGGCCGTGGCTACAGTGATGGCGATCTACATCACCTCAATATACGCTCTGTGGTTCTTGTGTTCTGACTTTGTCTACGTCATCCTTTTCCCCCAACTTGTATGTGTGATATTCCTCAAGCAGGCCAATATGTATGGAGCTTTGACTGGGTAGGTTATGAACTTCGTGCATCTTTGATTACCATTGTGCCACCTGCTAAATATACGCAAGGAGGTCAGAGGGGGGAAAAAACCCTCACCCTCTCGAATGTATTGTTAGGTCAACTTTAAATCTCCACTGTCCTTTTGACTAAGTCAAATAAGTAGTTGCAGAAGCCATCGTAATGACTATGTAATGGTATTAATTATTTTCCTAGCCGGAATGTAAAGCAGTTATTTCATATTTCAGGTACATTATCGGCTGGATCCTTCGTCTTGGAGGTGGGGAAGCGACATTTAATCTTGCCGCGTTTATACTATACCCATGGTACGACTTTGAGAACAGCGCTCAAAGATTTCCCTTCAAAACGTTCAGCATGCTTGTCAGTTTCCTCTCCATAGTGATAGTGTCGTTGATATTCCACGTGCTTTTTGCACGGGAAATTTTGCCAAAAAGGTATGACTTTTTTGCCACCTGCATACCGAAACCGGAAGAAGAGCTGGAAGATGGAGAAGAAATGGACGGACCGGAAAAGACAGGCCTTTCGAATTTGGGCTACAATACAGAAGAACAGGCGAAACAAGAGAACAATACCAAATTATGATTACAAAACAATCCAGCTTGATATAGCTCCAATTTATTGAAACTGTCATGAATTGTGACTTACTCTCAGTTTATAGGGAACTGCTGTCAAATTCATGATCACAAAATGTCAAAATCTTATGAAGGGCATTATAAGTACGGGTATTCCAGGTAATTTTAATTATCAGTTGTGAATTCCTTTTTTAGGTTCTACTTTTAAGTATATATATCCCCATGTAGACCCAGTGAAAGAGCTGTATTGCTTGGACTGCAGAGAATATATTTTATTTTTATTCTATATTTGTAATTTAGATAATAAAAATATCAGAAACAAGGCGTTTTAGCGAAAAACAAAAGTTTGAAAACAGTACAGAAGAAAAACGGTATAAATATTGCGAAAGGCACGGGTGCTGTAGACTGCGGTTTGTGCATAAAATTTTAACTTAAAAAACGATATGTACATGAATGCTAGTTAAGTTATATAGTATAAAGGTATTAATTCCTTAGAATTAAAAAAAATGCATGACGACCTACACTTTGACCCTACACGCTTTATTTTAAAGCTATTCCCTCCCGACGTTACACACACGTTGCAAACCCTTTCGTAACCTATTGACCGCCCCAAAAATACCAAGGTGACGTGCTTACCGGCTACTTGCCCTCGCGCCAAACCGGTTTTCACATACAGTTGAAAAAGAATGGGTAGTTGTGTCATAAAAAAGTATAAAGGCAGGTATTTTTACTTAAATCTTGGCCTATTAATACTTAGCCGACTAGGCTGAGTTTCACAAAGAATCTTTAAGGTCATTTACCTCGTTTTTTCGGCATGTAATAGTCTTGAAAGAAGTCTTGAAAGAAGTTTACTTCCAGTGACAACAACAGTCCACTGATGTGTGTCAAATACATTAATCGTGGGCCAATCATTCTTAAAGGAACTGTCCACGCGTCTGAAAAACCCCACCTGTAAAGCTTCTTATATTTCCCAATTCAGACCCCAGAGACGATAAAACCATTGGAATACTAGAAAAGCACTCAGAGAGCGCAGACCTCCGCCAATGCAGCTCAGTTCCCCCTATCATACTATCTCGAACTTCTTTCTTGTTTGAGGAGACAATAATACTTCTCAGCAACAATACTTCTCTTTAAAGCATTTTATTTCGTTTCTTCAAATCATAATGAAATCAGCCATCATAACAAAAAATAGACTATATATAAAGAATCCTTTAAAAAATCCTGGATCCAGACGGTGATCCAGATCACCACCAAAAACTAAACACTACCAAGTTAACCCATTTCTGACCTACCCTGAAAATTCCATCGAAATTCATCCATAACTTTTTGAGTTATGTTGATGACAAACAGACAGACTGACAAACAAACAAACAAACAGGGGTGAAAACATAACCTCCTTGGCGGAGGTAATTATCTCCTCACCCTATACAAAAATTTGGGAGTAGTAGAAAATTGCTCCTTGATATACCCCCCCCCCCAAAAAAAAAAAAAAAAAAAAAAATGGCAGGTACATCCCGGCCGCGGGTAGAGAACCTTTAAAAGATTATACTCTAATTTTGCATAATCAAATCTGCGTAGTCAGCTTTCCGATTTTTACAGCCCGAGTGGATAAAAACATCACGAGCTTTAAAAAAGACTATTTTTTCCAAGATTAACCAAAATGTTTTCGTCTTTTTCCAGGCTGATCTCTGTCCGGTTGCTGATTGCATTATAATCTCCACAGCAGAATTTACCAAGTTAAAACTTCTGTGCACCCGAGACACTACTAGGCAGGAGCAAAATGCGAATTTTCATGGATAATTTTGACGCTGTCCGAGTTTAGAATGTGGGACTTTTTTGCCCCCAGGCAATAACATGACTAAGGTATATATTCATATGAATCTCCTTTAATGTATCTCAGTCATGTTCTTGCCAAGCTTAAGGACTACTAATTTACCGTAAACACGGAAAATACATTGTCAGTCTATGTGCACTTTTCTATGCACGTTTTGTGATAATACCGCGGTTATGCGTTTACGCTATCAGAATAATTTAACATCATAATGGATTTGTTGAGATGTAGACTGAATAGAAGTAGGCGTGTCGTGTCCTAAGGTTTCTTCCCTACTTTTTATTGCGTTCTGATTCACATAGAATCAGCGGCACAGGTGAACGGGTCCTCTTTAGCAAGTGGATGATATTTCGAGCTACAAGTTAAGATTACAAGCACAAATCATACTGTGAGTAAGTACTAATTCCCTACAAATAATGCGTGTGTGAATATATTTTAAATGGAACATAGATCAAACGTGACAATTCAGTGAAAAATGCAGTCATTGTTGTTTCTTTTTGTTTCGAGGTAAGTTACAGATGAAGCAAGAGTTAATACCCTGTTACTTATGAGAGAAGAATTTCATCAGCTATGCTATTAGGATACATTTAATAGATTTTTTTTCAATTTACAGCTTAATATTGGAATTGTTTACCTCCAATATTTCTGTAACTTATATATATTATTAATATAAGTTTCATACACGTGCAATAAAAAAAGGAAACCTGAAATTAATTTCACCTGCATCTGCAAAAGGTTTAATATGTGCATTTCCGTCAAAATTATGGTAGTAAAATTGACCTACTTACATGTATTTGGCCTAGTTTGCACGTAAACCACAGCTGAAAATAAGCAGAAAAAATATGTGCAAATATCGTTTTTCTGGAAATTGTGTATTATTTCTTAAAGTTATGCTACTTGACACACAATTTGGTGTACTTTAACAGGAATAATTTGATATACACTGCTAGAACTTGCTTATAACAGTCAGCGAGGAGAACCGCGGCAATCCCTAACTACTAGATGTGTTCATACCCTTAAGGTCAAGCTGCATTGACGTATACCTGTAACCACAGGTGACTGAGATTTGACGTGGCCTTCGTGAATAAAATCCTTGTTTTGAATATCATCGTGAACGCAATCAAATTGAAAATTAAAGGCACACTCCATGGGTTTGAAAATCCCCAAAATGCTTATTTTTTTGCCATCACCAGCTACTTATAAAACCTTACTTAAACCTTTAAAAATTTTTAATGCCTTAAGTATTTTTTCTGTAGGTTATCTGATGTTGATATTTCCATTGGAGCTTATATGAAAATGGTCGCTATTATAGTGACTGGCCAGTCATTTTAAGCTAAAATCAACTTTTATTAATTTGATCAAATGTCAAATCCAAATGCAGTGAGAAATAGACACATGTACATGATTTGTGAGTACGAGAAAATGCTTATTTTCCCCGGGAAGATCTATACTTGTGGTTAAATCTCATAGAGTGTACCTTTAAGTGAAATTACTTATTGTTCAATAATAAGATTTTTTATTAGTTTTAACTAAAATAAACTATACCAATATTAAATAACGCTGTGTCAAATTTCGGGGATTTGCATGGCAAACCTTAATGTTAGTGTTACCACAATTGAGGAACTGAAGACAGGATTTTCACACTGACTCAGTTGCATATAATGAGTTTTTGAAAATGCATTACTTCTTGTTCACTATAAGTTTAACAGACAACAAGCCCTAAATCAGAACAAACAGGATGATAAATGAGTACATGTACCTTTATATATTATCAAAGTTGACCGGAGAGAGCAGCGACCCATGTCCTTGAGATCATCATCATTATCGGCACACTCCACAAATTTCACCTTAGGGACAACCATTAAAATTGAGAAAATATATACCAGAAGCGGATTCAAGCCTTTTTTTAACAGGCTCCTATTGACCTTGAAATACGACTCGCCGCGGGCCTTGCTTAAAGTTTTTATCTGTTAATGGCCAGCTACCAGCCACCTACATTATTTCAACAAGACGCAAGAGAGTCATAGAATTTTGAAAGACAAGAAGTCAGGTTACAAATATTTTTTCAAAATATTTAGACGGAAAATATAGCCGTTATGAAGGGGATTTATTGGATACACACCAAGAGATGCTATGTGACCGTGGTGATATTCGTTTTTATGTGTGTTTTAGGTGAAATGAAGAACTTAATGTCTGTCAAATAAAACACTGTCACCATTTCACGATATAAGCCTTGAACACTTCGAGCGTCACCAAGACAGGTGCTCAAAGCACTTATCGCGTGAGGTGACAGTGTATTATTTGACATGCATACCAAGAGAAAGTATTCGTATTTCACCGGGAAACAACCCTATGCCGAATAAAGCGTACGGTCACATAGCATCTCTAGGTGCGTAAAAAGTAAATAGTCGCGGCTATGGCGTCTCAGGGCCTTTTCTGTGACAATACCTGCTCAGAATACGTACTGATGGTGCAGACAAATGCCCTCGTTCAGTTAAATCTGGGTCACCCTACGCTTGCAACGTTTTGGCAACCTCTTTGCAACCACAGAATCTTGCAGTACGGTATCTGCAGTCTCTGAAGACCACCTTCATGCCACAGGTTAGCAGTTGCACGCCGTTTGACGAGCGATACACAAACTGTCAGTAACCAAAACCGGTTGCAGGACTGTAGCAATCGATTGCTGACTGGTTACCACAAGTCGCATAGATCATTTAAGTTACAAACTTATCACGGTAGCTGCTTTCACATCAGTTCCCCTCTCAAAATACAGGAAAACGTCCTGGTAAAATGACACCTTCACTAAGAGCAGGGAACGTTTTGGCTATACTGTAATACTTGGAAGTCCAGTTAGTTTTTTGGCGTATTTATCTTATTTTACGATTGTGAGAAAACAAACTTTACTATAGCTAAATATCAAATCCGTATTGAAACCAACACAGCAATCACAATAATTATAAATTTGAACCTTCTTTAAGCCTTGTTAATCTTCACATATCCTTTAATGATATTTTGCATCAATACATGTATTTGGTCTCTTTGAGGTCGCAGGCCCTTTGGGGTTACGATCACACTGAATTTAAAACTTCCTTGCAACTATCACCGGTTGCAAAATGGTCGGCGACCGGTTGCTACAACTCGCAAAGTGATTTCTAAAAGAACGCCCGGTAAATATCTAGTGTCTATGTTTAGAAAACATGCATTACAAAATGTGAAAAAATAGTCTACGCCAAAAGAGGCCATAATCCTACGCCTACTTTATTGCGGTCGCTTGCAACCTTCTGGCGACCTGCTGCCGACTTCTTGCGACTGGTTAGAGATTTGTAAGCGACTGAGCGACAAAAGGCCGTCAATCGACCTTGCATTTAAAAGTGGTATGCCACTGGTTTTAGCCTGGTTACAGCGACCTACTGGCAACCAAGAAGAGACCGATAGGCAACCTTTGGGATATCTCCAGTCGCATTGGTTGTCGGTGCACAAAAATGGCCCTCATGTGCCAACGATCGCTTGCTACCAGTTTGCAACCTTATGCGGCAACTTAAAAACCTATGGCAATCTCCTTGCAAATGAGGTTGCAAAAAGGCTGCAAAAGGGTTGCAAGCGCATTGTGAGCCAGGCTTTAAAAACACCCGTGTAACGAAACTGAGAGTCCGTGTAACAGAAAGTCCGCCCTGCATTTAGTTATAATGGTTAGGGTTAGCCTGATCTAAGTGGATCAAAATCTAGGACAAGGCTTACCTGTATAAATGACCGGTGTGGCAGGAATGGTAGACCTGTGATTGGAAGTCCAGGCTCCCATATGATTAGTACAGGCCAGGGTTAGTCGGAGTATTGGGATTATTATATGGGACAAATGTAACCTGTACAAAGAAATGGGGAACAGACTACGGTTCTTAGCGGACTATCAATCCTGCTACACCGGTCCACTGTTATGATATGGTAGGCCTACGTAGCAGTTGTGAAAATCACACTTGGGACGCTTAAAATCCGAAATTGCTACCCACAGCTTTTCAGAAACACTTACGTGTTTAGTGGAAACAAGATTGATGTTATATAGATGCCCCAGTTCTCAGAGCACTTGTGGAAGTCACGCACGTCTTGTTGACGAGTACGTGACTTAAGCCACGAAACTGAGATTATATATTACATAGATTACATTTACACGGGTGCCGTACTATGAAATTGTCCGTACGATTTTTTTTTAAGACGCCGTGAGAAAAGGGTATTACGGACAGTATACATGTACGTGCACCGCACGGGCATAGCATTTCAAATGTAATCTAGTCTTTATCTGAGATACGTCATATTGTGTCAAGAACTGAAGACTCAAGCATGCATGACATGGCTTCATGGGAGATACGGCACGTTTGGGTCTTTGGTTTCGCTACCCGTCTTATAATTTTTTACAGTTTTTTTTTTGACAGCTGCGACTCCTCAAGATGGGGAACCATTGTATATCTATGTGTTTTCACCAGTTCAATTACACATTGAATTTTGACCATCACTTTAGTAATAATGCATTGGAAATGGAAAATGATAATTACGCTGAGTAGACATGGTTAGACCTTCATCGTCGTATTATGCTCTTGTTTGCTGTGTTTATTTACTGTGAGCAGAAATTTAAAAAAAATCAACTAATCTTTTTAAATCTTTTTAATTAAAATTAGATATGTCGTATTTCAAAATGTTAATGATTAAAAGTGTAGGGTAATCGATTGCTTCACCCCCTTCTCTCTCTGAGAGAATTTCTTTTCCCGTTCTTATATTTTCTGTCTAACATTAATTAAAATATTCTTAAAATATTCTTATGCTTTCCAGGACCAATGATAGACCTACCTAGCTTAATAAGGAGATAAAAACAGGAAAAGTCATAGAAATCATCATGGTCGACGGCGTGATAAATATCTGGGGTCTGGTGGCCATTATAATATTCTACGTCATCATCTTCATCATCGGAATAGTGGCTGGAAGAAAGTCTAAGAGTTTTGGCAAAAAAGCACAAACAACAGAACTAATTCTAGCAGGGAGAAATATAGGGCCTTTTGTCGGCATTTTTACGTTGACAGGTAAGACAAAGCTTAATTGTGACAAAGCTTTATGTATTTCTGAAACAAGATACCTTTACAACAGGCTTTACAACAAGAGGAATGACAGGAAGAAATGTAATAAGCCTCTCGACTTTATTATTATTCTCCAAAAGCTGTAGGCTTCATGGAAATATTTTCAATTGCTGGATGTTATAGTCTCTTTTTAGGATTCTTTTAGTCAGGTCTTGAATTTTAGATACTTTGAATGATTTTTTTGCATCATCTAAGAGATCAAATTCATTTGCTCAAAACACTGAAGTAAAAATAATATTTTAATCTGTATTATGGATATGCTTGTTTGAATATAAAAAAAACTAACCCTCAACAATTCATTTAAATCAGTAAACTGAATTCCGTTTTTAGATCAACATTTAGTTGGCGATGTTCTGTTCGAACTACAGAGTGCCTGTTCGATATTGCACACATGCATATAAGCCTTCCAATGTCCATTGACACAACAAACGAGGTGTACAAATTATGATCTACAATCACATTACTTCATTTGTTCAAAAATTTCACTTTTGCCTCTACAATTACATTTTTTTCAGCGACTTGGGTGGGCGGAGGTTACATCAACGGAACAGCGGAAATCACCCTGGATGCAGGGTTAGTATGGTGTCAAGCACCGGTAGGATATTCCATCGCTCTCGCCATCGGCGGGCTGGTGTTTGCTGGACCCATGCGATCCGCAGGGTACATGACTATGCTGGATCCATTCCAACATAAATACGGTCCAGTCATGGCGGCTTTACTGTACATTCCAGCCCTGCTGGGAGATTTGTTCTGGTCGGCGGCTATTCTATCGGCTCTCGGTAAGATTAAATGCTGTTAGAAATATATGATATTTGAATTGTTATTTTGTTCTAAATTGCATCTTGTGCTCAGTGTTTAAATCGGTATTGATCTTTTTAGAGATCGAAAGCTTGCGGAACAAGGCTGCGCACAGATAACAGAAAAAGAGCCATTTTACATACAGAAAAAAAAACAACTTAAATTTTATAAAAAAATATAAAATGATTTTGTATTTCACTTTCATCAGCCCTTAGACCTGAGTTTTCTTATACACGACACACTGTTTTAGGTTCTTCTCTGACAGTCGTGATTGGACTTGACAACACGCTCTCTATCATTGTATCAGCCATCATCGCCGTTGTTTATACACTTATCGGTGGACTATATTCCGTGGCGTATACAGACGTAGCACAGCTGATAATGATTCTCATTGGATTGGTTAGTTCACAAGAGTAAAAAATAATGATCAGAATGGCATTTATAAATCTAAGAACTCAATGTGCTTTAACAAATTTTAAACAATAAGTTGTCGGTTTGAATGTGTCCATAAAAATCTTTAAGACAAAGGTTATATATATATATATATATATATATATATATATATATATATATATATATAATTATTCAAAATTATGACTGCTAATTAATGTCATAAAAAAAGCATACGAATACAGAGGTCACAATCTCCACCGCACTAGTTTTCGGTGGCATACGATTGTAGTATTTCTGGACTTTCATTTCTTTTATTTCCAGTTTCTGGCTTTTCCTTTTGCTATGCACCACCCCGCCGTTTCCTCTCTGGAAATGACGTCATCAAGCTGGTTGGGTACCCTGACCAAGAACGACGCTGGGTTGTACTTAGATTCTGGATTACAGCTGATATTTGGAGGAATACCTTGGCAGGTAAATACAATAATAATTATTCATTGAGCACAGATATTTTTTTACGTTTAAGGGCTCTCTAACCACTACAAATTAAAATGGTGTTATACATCATACATTATAAAAAATACAAGTAAACAGACAAGAACCTTTACATATAGACTTGGCTATTTCAGTTTCAAGGGAATTCCTTGGCAAAATGCATTAGAATAAGCTCAGATCTCATATAAGACATGAGGATGGAGAAGTGTGTGGTCAGGTGTCACGCTACCATTTAAATAACATGTACTACCACGTCTATAGTAATAAGGGGAATGTTAGAGATCAAAAATGTCGTTTTTAATCAGCCTGGGGTCTTTGTTTGCTTCATTGACGAATTCAGTTAAAGGATGGATGTCACAGTAACATCAAAGGGATGTTTAAGGATTATTAAAAGTTATTAGAGCACGATTTTATACCTAATTTACATTTATAAGTACAAAAATATGGTAAACAATTGTCTGTTATTTGTTTGTGTGCTAGCAATATCTTGAAGCTCTCTATAAAATTCGTCAATGTCCTCTCCTTTCTGCGTAGCGTGTCGAAATGAAAATTTATTCAATTAAACGTTGATGGAAGGTAAAAAAATAGTCAGTGATAGCATCAACACATTTCGTAAACTCATCTTCTCCTTCGCCGGGGGTTAGTTGAAATGTGCTGAAAGATTCGACGATGTCATTTAACTCGTCGCTGGCGAAAGATAGCATGAGTGCCTTCTTCTTTTTCGGACTTGTTATACCATTACCAACAAATGCATTGTTTTTCAATCTGTTTATCCATTTTCTCCATCTAATGGCAACGCCTTCTGACTTACAGTCAAATTCATGATAAGTAGGTATCTGTATAGATGGGCTCGCCATTGTGACTGTTCAACGCAGGGTATATTGAGTTATACTGCGCTCATTGAATTTCGCTATAGTCAATGTTTGTTTTTTTAAGAGTATCCATTCTTAATTGTTACTTTCCTTCCTTTGTGAGTCTGTTCCTTCCTTGTCGCCAGATATGGTATTGAAACAAAATGATTAAAATATTTATCACAGAATTAAAAGTCCATGGCTCATATGCCACGTCGCATCCCCACTTTCCCTTCACACTCATGACCTCTGACCTACATCACGTGACTTATTACATCATTACATCACAGAGACAAAATGAGTTAAATAGACAAGAAAAGTAGAATTTAATTTAATGACAAAAAACAAGAAGGAAAGAGAGAAATAATAACAAAATGAAAGTAAAACAATCAAAGCAACTCTGTCTCTGTCTACTGTGTTTTCGTTACATAGGTATACTTTCAACGGGTGCTCTCTGCAAAGACGGTGAATCAGGCAAAATGGTTATCTATTGTAGCTGGCTTTTTATGTGTGGTATGTGCTGTTCCAGCTGTAATGATTGGAGCCATTGGAGCCTCAACAAGTAAGTCGAGAAATGTGGATAGATGGTGGTGGTGTAGTAGGTTAAAAGGCAAGGAAAAAAACATAGAATGGCAATAACGTGTTGAGTACATTCATGTAGTCCTCGCGCGTATGCAAGGGCGGATCCAGGATTAATTGATTATGATTCAGATAGCCAAATTTCTAATTTCAAAAGAGGAATATTGGTGTGATTTTTTTTCAGAAGTTGAAGAGGGTGGGGCTCAAAACCCCCCTGACCCCCTAAATCCGCCACTGTGCATGTGAATGTTAAAATGTATAAAACACACTGGTTGCTTAAAAATTAAAGAAATACGCTTATGGGGGCTTTTTTTACATACAAGGTACTTCACCAATTGGAAATGGTTTATATTTATAAGCAGTCAGCTTTTGCAACGATAAAACCTTAAACAACCAATTAACGCGTCATTGTTGTTCAGTAATTTGTCCTAACTGCGCAGATATATTTGGACATTTCATACAAATACCTCTTCTTATATTACAGATTGGACAGAGACTGCTTACGTCGATGTTTACAATCGGACTACAGTCCCTTCAGAAGAATACAAGAACATCTTGCCGCTTGTCTTGCAGTATCTTACGCCCCCTGTCGTCTCTTTCATCGGGCTAGGCGCCGTCTCCGCCGCTGTGATGTCATCTACTGACTCCGCCATTTTGTCCATGAGCTCACTCTTTTCTCACAATGTGTATAGACCATTGAGGGAGTTCATGTGTCGCGGGAAGAAGGCATGTGTTTTCTTTGGCATCTATATTTTTGAATTGCTTTAGTTGAGACCATTTGCGCACCTACTGCATGTTCATTTTCTTTACAATTAAAGGATTTTGTCCAAAGGTGAATTGGTAACTACTGCATTGTTTGGGTATTCCGGTTTTTGTACAAATGGTTCTAATGCACGTTAAATGTATACAGTTTCTTTGTGTTCCAACCTCACATATTTACTTATAAATAATCTCCAAAGCTACTTTTCCAATTCAGACAGTTTAAACGCTAAAGCGATTCCGAAAAAAGTATCTTAATTAAGTCTTACTCTTCGTTTAGTTCTTAAAATAGAAATGGTACAAAACATGGGATCTAATGGGAAGGGCGAAGTGATATATAAGTCATTAATTGCATTTTTGTGAAAAAAAAAGAAAACCTAATGGATTCCTGTAACTGTTTTTATTTAAGCATCAGCGATTTTTTGGATACTATATTGACAATAAAGATATCCTAGTTATTTTACCGCCATGTAAACGTAAATGCAAATCATTCAGAACTGTACCTTTTTGTCTCCAATTGAACTTGCCATTTGGATTCGATTTATTTTAACACCACTTCCGTCCAAATGCTTAATTAAACCGTTGCTTTGTTGAATGGGACAAGGGTGCGTTTTTATTATTATATGTAATGAAGTACAATTTCCTTGTATTCAGTGTCAGATCATGACGACATAATCACTTAGTCATTAATTACATTATAGAATATGAACCAGTCACGAATAGAATGGCGTAAGGAAGCCAAATTGTACTTGACAGTCAATGAGGAAGTGTACGTACACGTACACTATGTACTTCAGTTCTAACTGATGCTTTTTTTGTAATGAAATCATTCCAGAAGGAACACAGAATCCTCTATATATACTCCTACCCTGTACTGTGAAAATTGCCATTTCAGGCTTCCGAGCTGGAAGTTGTTTGGCTAATGCGTGTAGCAGTTGTGGTCTTTGGAGCGGCGGCTGCAGCAATGGGCATCTACATCACCTCAATATACGATCTGTTCGTCTTGTGCTCTGATTTTGTCTACGTTATCCTTTTCCCCCAACTTGTATGTGTGATATACCTCAAGCAGGCCAATATGTACGGAGCTTTAACTGGGTAGGTTATGAATTGCCGTTTAAGTACATCATTGTTCAATGTTGTGTTTCCAATAGTACTCATTTCGTCGGAGGGTTCTTACAAAAAAGCGCTTGGAATAATGCATTGTGGTCCGAAATTCACCTGGATTCCCCACTGTGCCAATTTGACGGCTTCAATGCCTTTACTTGTATACATGTAGATCGAGTGTCTGTTGAACTGTCGCAATTTTATCAAATTTCAAGGCGTGCTTTCGTATTTCAGGTATATAATTGGCTGGATCCTTCGTCTTGGAGGTGGGGAAGCAACATTTAATCTTGCTGCGTTTATTCTATACCCATGGTACGACTTTGAGAACAGCGCTCAAAGATTTCCCTTCAAAACGTTCAGCATGCTTGTCAGTTTCCTCTCTATAGTGATAGTGTCGTTGATCTTCCACGTGCTTTTTGCTCAGGAAATTTTGCCAAAAAAGTATGACTTTTTTGACTCCTGCATACCTAAACAGGAAGAAGAGCACCAGGAAGAGGAAGTTGAAAATGAATTGGGCGACCCAAAAGAGAACGGGCTTTATAATTTAGGATACATTGCTGAAGATCAGGAGAAGCAAGAGTATAATACCAAATTATAATGCATAAATCGACGCAATATAATTCATTTTTGTAGTAGTCTTTTTAAAGTGTCTTACCTGTGTCATAAAGAAAGCCAGTGTGATAGAAACAAACCTGAGACAAACAAAATAAAGCAATTTCTTCAGCCATTACGACCAATCAGGTTGCTGGAATATGTTTCCCCGCTCTTGTCTCTCACATCAGCTTGTTCCCATTCTTCAATATCTTTTGTAAATTACATGTAGTTGTCCTTCTCCTCATTCGTCTTTACAACCCACTCTGCAAACTGCTAGTTTAAGGCAACTGGCTATTGTCTTTTCTCATATTTCTGTCATATTTCTATTGAGCTGCATGAACGTACTAGCTTATTTTTTGATGGAAGATTATGGAACCTTAATGTAATCGTGCATTTTTCCTACCACCATTGTCATTGTCACCATTGCCTATTCCATCATTGATATTAGGGAAATAATGAGTTAAAACTTTACTTTGCCTAGTTTAAATTTCATTAATTTTGTTATAATTTTGTTAGAATTTTTATTTGTTGTAGATTGTTGCCATTAGTTCAACTAAAATGTATGCATAACTTTTTATCTTTTCTTGAAATGATGTTATCTTATTACATTAATATTTTAATATTACTTAAAAGTAATTTGCGTTTGATAGGTATGCCTTGCTGTATGTTATAGTTTCTTTTAAGACTTGAAATTTTTCAGCCTTTTTCACCAAAGTATTAAAATGCACCTTTTTTTATGATAGGTAAAGTAACACGTATTGCCCTTCCCATTTATCATCCATGGCATTTTTGCATATAGTTGAGGTATCGAACTCTTCTTGAATGGGTGCAGACGGCGATATAAGGGGCGCTCAAAGTTCTGCATTTCTTGTGATGCCGACTCTGTTTATTTAAAATTCTTGGTATAATTTTACAATGTATCGTAGCACCCGAAGTACATGTCCGCCCCGCTTACAAAGTCAAATTCTATGAGGTAGTAAGGTTTGGGTGGCCGGACGGCTGTGTCTCCCTTTCTTACCGATAGAATGTCAGTACGTCGACGTCATTTTGGGGGCGTTTTCTTACAGCTGGCTCATGTAAATTTTACACTGTATACGTGTGCTCATTTATTTTCCATACGCCCATTGTATCTTATACTTTTACCTAAACCACCTTTTAGTAACGCGGGTATGTCATTAAATTTTTTCTTCATTTACTTATGGTGTAATGTTGCAACATATGCACATGTCTATATTGAAACATATCATTTAGTTTTTTAATAATAAATATTGTTAGCCTCCAGGCTGTTGTATAGTATTACTGTAGCATTACACATTAAAACATATCTATAAGCTGGCGGAAAGATCAGGGCCAGATAGACCCTGAACTAAATTCGACAGTGCACTGTACTGCTTTGAAGTCGAAATAAATTTTCCGTCACGTCGGTCGCGCGTCTTCGTGCACCAGGAAGATAGCGAGTGTGACAAGTGTCTCGTGGTGAGGTGAGAGCATAGAACAACCCGATATACCTGTACTTGCAGGATAAAAAAAGTTTATCCTCGATCTAAGGCAATTGTTTATCAATGACTTGTAATTCCCTTATCAATGCACTGCCTTCAAGCGACCAGTGTGATGCAGCCCCAACCGGTGACCCAGTTTGACGCCGGAGCTCATGTTAGATCATAGTCTTATTTTCATTCTCTCTCTCGCTGATTTGATGACAGGTAAGTAATACGTATTGCCCTTGCTAGTTATCGTTCACGTCATTATCGCATGGCTGAGGTATAACTCTTCTTAAATGGTTGCAGATGACGAGATACAGGGGAGCTGCCACGTTTTTAAATATAAGCGCACAGAACAACCTGGCTATTGCTTAAGTACTGGTGTATTTGAATAGTTAAGAAAATGAAGCTAGGTGACGTGGTTTGATAACCTTAGTCAATGCATATCAGCAAAGAAAATGCCTATGACACCTATAAGTCCATATATCGCCATGCATTTCCTTGAAGTGTGAAAAGCATCATGTAAAAACTCCCGAAGAACACCTGCATGGGAAACATTAAAAATCCAAAATAACAGCTGATTACCGTACACATATACATGTACATTTTAGTATATACCGTATGGTTTGACCTTACACCCCTACCTCAGCCCAGTTATGCACTAGACATTTGTCTTTGCATCCGATTGCTTTTAAGAACCATATCGATGTTATTTCGTAAATCCAACATGGCCTCCAACCGTCCGAAAAATTATATTCCCATTAAAACTGGCTAAAAATTTGAATCATTTCACTTTCATCAAGTTTGTAGATATCGAGCTTAATTCAAACCCCAGGCGTTTTGCTGATTTAGATATCAATGGAGTTGCATGCGGCATTCGGAACTATAGAAGTCCAAAGAGAAATACAAGAGCCATATGTACGTTTTTTGAAATATTTGGATACTCTTGACTGAACTTTATGTAACATTTGATATAATAAGCATGGGATTGGTACACCTATAATGCTGAGCCTTCTTTAAAGCATCCCCCCCCATTTTAGTGGGTTTCAAACATATTTTGTCTATTAACCATGCATAATACCATAAACCAAAAATAATGAGATTATACTGTCTGGTAATCACAAATATTTCACTTTATTCACATTTGCTCAATTTGTATGTGATTATATGTACATGTACCTGTGTCCGTCCTACAAGGTACACCACAGTGTATAAGAGTGCAATGGTTTAAAGTGCACTTTGTTGTCAACCAGTACCTAGAGCATTCAACCACTGTAAAAACTGATGCACCGACCATGAACACTTCAAGTAAACTCCGCCACCTAAAAACTCTAACCAGAATTAAAAAGACTGGCTACCTTTTGTCTGCTGTCTTTTGTCATGAATCCTGCAGTTTGTTTACTAATAACCATAAGTACTTTGCTTTTGTATCATAGCACCGGGACACTCGTGTTGTCAGTTTGTTTATCGTTTGCCACAGCTGTATGCGGTGGCTACATCAGTTTTCTCTATGCGGTAGAACAGTACGAATCTAGTTGTCACAACGAAAGCAATGAGAACTTTTGGGCTTACTACCAACGTTCAGGCACCCAAATGTTGGTGGTCACCTATGATGAGAAAATTATTGGAACTGCCGCTGTTGACAAGGTATCAGAGACAACAGCGGAATTGAAAAGAATCACCGTTGGAAAAGCCTTTCGTGGATGTGGTATTGGATACCAATTAGTCAAAACAGCCTTAGGGTTTTGCAAAGAACATCGCTACCTAGAAGTGGTTCTTGTCGTTAATGCAGTCAACGTACCTGCAATTCGCTTGTACAAAAAGTTCGGATTTCAGTATTATGAGACATGCGACGAGTTTCATGCATTTGGGTTAGTACATTTGAAAATTCTTCAATTCCGTGTGTCGCTCTAGTGGATTCTGATATTTTGAAGACTATTTTGGTCAGAAACATATTAATATTATTGTAATTATGGGCGAGGACCTAACTTGACAGCATAATTGGCACCCAGAAATACATAGAGTTTTACCCTTGTTTCCAAACTGTTAACTACAACTCTCGCAGATTTTAGCACGTTTGCTAGTCTCGTATGACGTCATGCAGTATCGACAGCCTCTTTTAAGGAGGTTCACATGTAAATTCTACTGTATGGAAAGTGCTGCGTAGGACAATCGATATTTTATATGAAAGAAAAACTCTTTGGAGATTGGATATCATTCCATATTTGTTCGGTATTTCTTGACCAATCACGTCAGACACATCTGCTCAGAGACGTGATAATAACAAATATCAAGGCTCTCTTATTTGTTAGTTTGACTGTACAGTTGTACATGATGTATATGTACACCCGTAGTCTGCATCTGACTGTGTTTATAATTAAATTAAAATGTCAAACTGAAAAAAAAAGGAATTCGTTTTACGCGTTTTATTATTACAGAGATCGTGTGTTTAACTAAAATCTACTATCTTCGACTACAATGTTTTTTGTATGATTGATTAATTTGATTATGTACATACAACCTCTAGCTAGATTTAGCTTTGTCTGTTAGTCATTTACTGTTCCAAAGAGCACGTTTTCCGGTACGTGCTTCATTAAATGAGACGAAGTGGGTGTTTCTTAGTATTATATTTGTCAAAATAGCACGTCAAATCAGACAGGATCTTTTTACAATTACGACTGACACACGAATCGCATTCTATTACTAGTGATGTTTTGGAGACACTGAGTTCATTTTATTGTCCTTGATTTTTTGGCTTACGTATCTCTCTCTCGTTCTCTCTCTCTCTCTCTCACACACACACACACACACACACACACACACACACACACTAATTGTTGAAACTGTTAACATATGTATATTTGATCTAGAAAAAGACTTTCCTTCTTATTTTTACATAGTGAAAATGATAACCTTCATAAATGATTCTAAATATTATTGTACCAATACCCTGAAATGTTAATCACATAACGTTGGCCCAAACACGGAACATAGCTTCAAGTGGGCAGGCAATATTATCTCACCGTGAATACTTATATTTACCAGCAAACTTTGTCCGTGAAGTACATGGTAAGGTACTAATTCTTTTTAATAATACTTGCAAGAAGTGCTGATCATACTGTAAGCAATATAGGCCCAAATTACTTTAGCACGGGTATGAGTGTGTATTTCTGTCATTTCTTTTCCTCGATATGGTATGCTACTTTTAAATGCGTACTGAACATTTCATACTATATAATCACAAGGGGACTGCAACGGTTACGTATGGACATATCGACATGATTGTTTCTTTATATTGAAACAATAGTTCACGCTCAATCCTATGCTTACAAAACGTTTAGGGCCACGTAAGGAGAGATAATAACCGTTTCAATATTGGTTGCTGTGATATCGCGCATGTCATTACAAATTCTACGCTCGTTTTCTGGCCGAGTCATAGATACCTTTTATAGCGCCGAGTGGGCGTTGATCATGAATCATCGGATTGTGCTTGGACGGTATTCCTATTTGTATCCCAATCATCCCAACAGATTTACTGCTCTTTGAAATTTACTCCTGCCCTAAACAGGTGTGGGACCGTAGTCCGTTCCCCATTACTTAATACAGTTGACATTTGCGCCTTATACCAACCCCAATACTTCCGACTTACCCTGATCTATACTTATCATAAGGGCCCCCTGATTCCTTTCTTAGACCTACCATTTCTGTCACACCGGCTCAATATGCTTGGCTTGTTGGTGCGTATTAAAAAATTGAATCATTGACTAAAAGGCATTAAGAACTGCTTTTTGATACGGAGTCCATTTTGTTTCCTAGACATACTCCAAGTCGCCTTCTGTTCATTATGGTTCGGATCTTAATGAATATTTCATAACACACCCCAGAGTGCATCCGTTGGTAATTAAATTATCTGTTTATCAACACTACGATAGATTAAAGAAACGTGACATAATTACACACATGGCCCGTTATCGTTTTTCTGCTCAGTTTGTCAAGTGCAATGTGAGTTTTATTGAAATGCATCCCAGTTTTAATGTGAGGTCCCCAGGGAAGACTGGTGACTGTTAGACTGGGTTCCCATCCCTAGATCGATCTGACAGGATCGGTCCATCTCCACGGGGTTTCTCGCTAAATTGCTTTCGGCTTAAGTGGCTTAGACGTCTGGGAAGCCCACTTAAGCTACTAAACGATAGTTAATTACCCCCTATCAGCTTCAGTAAGCGTGACAGATATCTAAGCCGCTTAAGTTAATTGCAATTAAGCGAGAATCCCCTTGGAGATAGTTCGGTCCAAAGTTTGCATGTTAAGCCCCATTCAGAATAGGGACTTACTAGTCCGAGGGTCAAATATGGCGACCCACTACAAAGCTTGCCGTCTAATCCGCTAAGAGACACTGAATAGATATCCCGTGGGGAAGTATTCAAGTGGGTCAGCCATATTTGACCCTCGGACTAGTTAGTCCCCTATTCTGAATGGGGCCTTAGTCTCTGGGAATGGCATCTTATTCAATGACGTCATTGGTTATAATAACTGCTGTGTGTTATTGCCTAACGTTAAGTGTTTGGCGATATTTTATCACTCGCAGTAGTTTGGATGTGGGTGTGGGTAGGGGTTTGTTGGGAGGGGGGGTTGTATGTAAAGTATTAGGTTGAGCTGTATTTTTTTTCTACCCCAGTCTGTTGAGGACATGGATGTGGTTAAATGCATTACTCAATATCTTTCCATATCTTAAAGGTCGGGGGGGGGGGGGGGGGGGAGTATTTACCCCAGTTGTGTATTGCATGAAGGTTCAACGATATCTTATTCATCAGGGGCCAGAATATTGTCCAAGTTGGTTTTTCGCAAAACATTGAAAGGGGGGGGGGGAGTATTTACCCCAGTTGTGTATTGCATGAAGGTTCAACGATATCTTATTCATCAGGGGCCAGAATATTGTCCATGTTGGTTTGACGTTTGTCAAAATGCATCTGAATAAGGTATACGTATTTGTGGCATAACATGTTCGAAGGTCCTCATTTATGAAATTGTCTGGTTAGGGGAACAGCTGTGTATCCTTGTAATGTGATAGCTAAGGCTTCAATAACACGTAGGTGTATCTACGCTGGGTGGTTTTATAATATTAGTTTCTGTTACAGCGTGAATCCCCCAGGTACGTTATTCAGGACGCTCTGCAGAGATGAAAACCATCCTTTGTAAACTTGGGCCACTGATGCCACTGTGCGAAAGCGCGCATTCACTTGTGGCGTTTTGTGTAACGATGATTTGCTTATAAAAATCTCATTTTCCTTATTGTGTTCTAGGAGTTTCTTTGAAATTTGGTAACAAACCCAGAATATTATTATTTTCGAAATTATTGCTACAGGGATGCTTGAACACCAACATGTACTATACCTTAAATGTCGCTCTTTTCCATGTAGAAGATCGCTGTGGTATAACGCACTAAAGCATTTTAATTTAAGTCTTTTATACCAGGTATATTTTGATAGTGCTCATTTAATTGTGCTCATTGAATTATACAAAATCTTCGCCTTCAGTTACGTTGTCTAGGCAAGAGCGACGTCAAGATCCTGACAGAAAATGTCCATTATGCATGCATTCGTGGAAAGTTGATATCCAACGCGTATATGTAAGATGAATTGAGCGAGGTCACATGTTAATTCTAAACTACAGTGTAATTTACACGTGCATTTCGATGAATGTGTCAAACAAATAAGCTTCCAGCGTCATGCCCGCGAAAGACTTTTTATGAGTACGATTGATTATTTGAATAAGATTACGATATTTACAATTACCAGTTACTTAGTTTACCGCCCTTTCTAAATTCCCTTCGAGATTCCAGTCACTGGCTATGATAAAGCTAGGAACCTCGGCTCTTTCAATGTTTTGCCAAAAACACGTTTTGAGACCGCCCCTTTCATTGAATCAAGGTTCCTTATAACCAGTCGCGCTATCGACGAGCTTTCACAGCGGAAGTTCAGACCGAAGACGACGCCACGGGCTGCAACACCATTGCAAGAGACAGATATTGCAAAGGTATGTTTTGAATATCTAGTTGAGTTATTAAGTTTGGATTCCAGAAGTACCCGTGATTAATTTATTAAACCGATCGTAATGACAGCGGTATTGAACGGCAATCCACATCACACTTACGATGTAATATGTTACACTGTATCTTCAAGTGATGATGCATATCTTGATGCAATTCTTTGCTTCAGCACGGCAGTTGCGTGCATAGAATTGCATGATCTCGGCCTTAATACGGTGAAGTAACAACGGTATGGAGAACCCTGCGTGTATCACAAGGCGCCAGGGCTGCAGGCTACTAGAACCTTTCTAGACACGATATTGTTGTATAAAAAAAAAAAAAAAAAACGTGTGGGCCGACTCAAATTTTTGGAATTTCTTCTGCTTGCCTGAGCCTGATTTAAAGGTCAGACATGTGAATCATTATGATTTATTTCTGTCTAGATATTAAAACCAAAATTAGACAGGACAGTGTCTTCTGTTTGACTCGTTCTCAGCATGGCATTGAATAAAAACTTGAGATTGAGCTGAGATTACTATTAATAAAGGGGTACCTGGCAGTATTGTCCTTGCATATATCCAAAAGCAAGAAGTACTTTCATAGAACAATCACGCTGCCAGTATTGTACAAATCAAATACGTTGTGGGCGAAAATTCAATCCTACTCCTATCGACGCGTTAAGGGGTTTTCTTAGTAATGCAGTTTCAATAAAATATTCTACAAAGGCAGATATAAAAGCCTAGTCCATATCTGATGATACTCAGCTGCAACATCAAGAACTCTGTAATATCCTTTTCACAAATGGGAACCTGTATCTCAGATCTTGGAGACTGGATGGTTAAGAATAAACTGATGATCAATGATAAGATAACGGAATCCATGGTCATCATGCACACAGCCTCAAAAAAAAAAAAATAATAATAAAAAAATAAAAAAATAAAATAAAATAAAAAATAAATAAATAAATAGAAAAAAAATAAAAAAGCCTTAGCATTTAGATTGATAAAAGTATGGTGAAATGTTTCCTCTAATGCTAAACATCTAGGTGTATATGTGGACATCTCCCTGTGGACAGACAAACACACATCTCAGACAACACACGTTTCTTAGTCGTGCGTGTTAACAACAAAAACATAACGTTATTGCGAAACCATCTCAGTGGCTCCTCCACTGATGCTATCAGAAATGCTTGTGTCACATCTAGATTGGACTACTGTTATTCTCTTCTCGACGGATGTACATGTATATGCATTCAAACTATCGCTGCTCGTGTCCTTACCCACATAACTGGTGACAGTCACATCACGCCTGTCCTTAAACAACTTCAGTGGTCGCTCATAAGAGCACGGGTTCTCTTTAAACTTTTACTTTATGTCCGCGCTGCATTTTCCAACTTAGCTCAACCATATTTATATAAAACAGGCTCCCTCTGCTACATGCATCTCATTCTAACGCCATGTAATGCCAGTCCATTTATTCAAGGTAGCAGCAACAGACGCACTTCCACTTTCCCTGAGGTTTTAAAAAAGGAGCTGAAGATGTATCATTTTACGGATTTTCCGGCTTTCATTCGTAAGGAAAGCACTTACTGTTAATTTTATATATAACAATGTTTAACTTGTATTTCTCATTGTTACAACTATTGAAAATATTTGGATTTAACGCTCTTAACTTATTATAATTAACGTTTCTACATGCATTAATCTAAAAATTCGTCTTTGTACAATTTGATACAAGGTTCTATTAAGTTTAATGAGACAGTAAATTATTTTTCAAAGCAATGTAGTGTAGAAAATCGTTGTATGTCTAATTAAAAGATGGTTCTTAAACCGCGGTCAACACTGCCTCACTTGGTATCTTCGTCATTTTTTTTCTTCAAAACGAGAGATTTGATGTCTTGAATTTGGAACCAAACTTGCAATTTCTCAAAGCAACAAACGTATGTACAGCTAAAAGGACGCATGGAACGCCCCCCCCCCCCCCCAACCGACGACTCGGCCCTTGGATCATTCGAACCGACATGTGCATGTAAGACAGTTCACATCTTTTAAAGCTTTAATATTCGCAACATACATTTTATGAATCCAATAAGAGATCAAAATTATATGAAACTAGAAAGACTCCGTGGTGCCTCATCGGGGCAACGGATGAGTCAAAATAAAGTTATTACGATACCGAAAGGTCACTTCTAGGCAAGCTAAACTGTTTACTGTAATTCCATCTATAAATTGATAATACGCTAATAAATAATGCCAAATTTGAAGCGGTCTACGTCCGGCCTAAATTGCATTAAGTATGAGCTGAGTTATGTTGAAAATTGGTATATTAAGGCAATTTTGAAAACCGAACTCTTCCTGGTTGCCTGCAATTTGCTCTTTATTTAATTACCCGCACTAAGAACGGCAAATCGCGATAAAGAGGGGATGAAGACAGCAAAGGCGAAACACCATGAAATCAATTGCCTCAAGTGCTTGAAAAGCACTATAAGGACCGGAGATGCATCAGGCTTTTTAGAAGTTTTTTGCAATGATTTTTCTTTCAATACAAATATTTTGGAGAGGGACTCTGGTAGACATCAAAGGCCTAAGAAAAGGATATTAGGGAATGGAACGTTGGCGTTATATAAGTTTTCTGCAAATGATGCCATGCTGTTTTGATACTTCTGGTTCTCCTCCAAATGTTGTTGGACTGTTAGATGAAAGTGAGGTGGATTTGCAAGGAAGGTAAGGTGTCGTGTGTCAGATGAACTGATGACTCCAGATCTATGATTTCGTCTAAATTAACATCATGAGTTGGCAACAACGTTAGCTTTTCGGCAAGTTTAACTTCTAGGTTTAGCATACGTCACGAAGATACTAAACCGTCGCCCATTTTAATTTCTACCAAACTGTTTTATTTATTTATTTAACTATTTCCTCTTTAGAAGGATGGTTACTGCATCCAAAAAACGTTTAAGAGTGACAGAGATTAAGGTAATGACAGTCCCTAGAAGTCCACGTCTGTTGTTTATTAGACTTCGCGCGTGCGATCTATTTGTTATTATTTTATTGTAATAGGACGTAGATGTCACGTGCATCCACACTGAGCCTTAAATTTGATTCTCATTTCACCTTTTTCAAATGACCTGTCATTTTCCCACAGCTGAATATGGTATAAACAATGTAAAAAGTACCCTTCAAACTAAATTCATGGAGGTCACTGGACCCGACCTTTAACTGTTCGTTTTTAAAAGAATTTCACGAGTAAGAACTCGAAGACACGGGGACAAGCGAGTGTGAATACTTTTGATTTTTTTGCATGAAAAAATGAACCTACTCAAACCGTATTGGTTCGAATTTTACCAAAATATATTCCCTGTTCTGTCAACGTACTCTCTCTTGACAGTATTGAGCACTGTGGGTCCTTTAATCATTTTGTTTTAATTATTTACTAGAGAGATGCACTTAAGGTATTGTCAACGCTACACTGCGCATTGATCAACGTTTTTTTTTTATTGTGCACAATGGTAAAAGGTTGGTTAAAATTCCTTCACAAATGCTTTTCAATAAAGAATATTCTCAATTTATCTAAACAAAAGATCAACAGATAATAGTTACTTGATTGCAGTGGTATACAACCAAGAGATAGGCGAATATGACCTTTTTCTCATCTTTGTCTGTCATACGTACTGAAAACAATGCGTAGGAGATATGGACGCACGTCATCTGTCAAGAAATATAAAAATATATACAAAACAGTGAAATTTCACATACGGTTTTATAGTATAATTGAATCCAAAGTTCATAGCACCAGAGGAACAAAATTAACATGGATAAATATAATAGTTTTAATATCTTGAAAAAATTTGTAAAAATCATTTCTGAAAGAATAAAGAAGGTTTCCGTTGTATTTGAAATTGTTTTGGTCCTTTTTCGTGATTGACTTTGACATTTCGGCATGACCTTGACCTCAGATGACTTTCAAACTATTTTCAAATGAATTACAATGCCATTGAACATTAGAAATGATGTCTCTCACAAGTCTTTAAGTTACCCAGTTTCCATGATATGACCACTTAAACACACTCCCCTATGCATTGGCGGCGTTTTTGGATTTTGGCACTTTGCCATGGGCGGATTCCGGTGGGAAATTATCTGGGTCATACACTGTATTGGCCCATTAATGGACCGAACTCAGTTGAGAAACCTTTGTCAACATTTTCCAGCCTCAGTGGGGAAATTTCGTCCGTTTGCTGTGCTAAATACTAAATTATAGTGTTATTGAATTATCTGTGCGTTCGGACCAGATTCCAAAAAAGGTGGTTGATCTGCTGAAAATGTCTCAGTGCAAACGCACACAGCATAGCAGACTAAACTTCAAATAAAGCAGTCAACAAGTCGAACAAATTATTATACAGAACATTTGATGCCCGGATGTCATTCAGCAATTAAAGTCGGGACAGCCTAAGATCTGTTTGAAGGTAGCGGGGTGTGAACAGACCAAACAATCCGCTGCAGAATACAGAATACAGACCTCTGCGGTTAAGGGGCATCGTGACGGGAGGGGCTCAAGTTATTAAACGTACCAGAGGTAATAATCGCTGGTGTTATTGTCGGGGCTCTAAGTTAGTGGATTTGGTAAAAGTCCTGAGAGCCCTTGTAAAGTTTGGTTTAGCTAAATGCCATGTCTAAGCAGAAGTTATGAGTATATGGTACCTACCGCATACGTGCTAAATTTTTTTGCTTAGTAGCCTGTAGACTGTTTTTTATACGCCTTTTAGCAACAAACAAGTTTACCAGCAACACAATCGGCTTTCGCGGTATAACGGTGCGTTGATACATCCAACTGTATAAAATTCATGTCGATAGTGACTAAAGTATCACTCCAAAAGTTCACTAATCGCCACTAACAGAAATGTAGATCACCATCTCTGCTTTCGATCTCCTTTCATGTACTCTTGTCACATGCTTTAATGCCCATAGACCCGTTTCATAAAAGGTCTCAACTTGAGAGTTTGGTTGTTTTAAATTTCCTTACAAAATCTCTCATCTTATTTGTCCCTAAACAAAACGGCATTAGTATAATATTTTTTCTATCGTCCTCGACAGGTTTTGGTTACTTATCGATCTTCAGCATATTGGGCTTCTTACTCAATAAAACACTTAAATGTACGTATATTTCATTTTCAATCTCAAAGCCTAGGTAAATTCTTACGTGTATCCATTGCAATTCACATTGCTGGAAATTGTAATTACTGGACTGGGAATGTGATCTTTCATGCTTAACGGATGAAACGTTATTTTTTACTTGTTAACAAAATGTTAAGGGCTTAATCAAAACATTAGCAATAAAATATCCAGCACAAACGGTCCATTTACTGCTATGAATTGTACATTGATTGTACAAAGACGTAAGACGACTGCGACACGCTTAGTTCTTGGATTAGGCGACGGAGATAAAAGTTTATGCTGAGAAATAACAATGGGTAGATCAGTGGCAAAAGACCCTTATAATTGATTGATGAAGCTGTGATAGACAGCGGAATACAGTCACAGTCAGCAGAGACAAATCGAATTCATTGTCTTTATTTACGCAATCGACGTTTATCAGAGAGCTAAGGTAGACAAAAGGCGGAGCGACGCGCTCTCTTAGGAATCGAAGCATGATAAATGCCTCAAAGAAAAATTACACAGGCGTGATACTTATTTTCTCCCCAAGGCTTTATTTTGTTTCCGTAATGTGTGAGTACATGATATTTTCATCCCCTGTAAGTCGGGCGTCCGTTTGAGGTAATGTCACTGTAAGGTAATGGTTTGCTACAATGTTCAGTTGCGTACATGCAGATGTGCGTCTGTCAAAATCAACCGATCTCTGTATCCGATCTTGGATAGCTAGAACTATGTAATAAATCTTGCAAAGAGAGAGAGAGAGAGAGAGAGTGTGTACATGTATGATCCAGTGCTTGCACGTGATAACCCCATGGCTTCTGTCCCAATATGATTAGCATATTATTGTGCAATTTCATTAGATAACTAAGATAACTAAACGTGTCAATGTAACTTTTTATAACACATTTCCGGGATAACTCATGACAGCAAAGCGATTAGACAAAGGTGAAACCAATAAAGAGCAAAAAGTAAGTGCAGGGGCGTAACCAGACCTTTAACAATTGTACGCACAGATTTTTAAATTACAGCATGTAAGGGCCGTAGCCTGAGCAAAATGCCAGGTAAGGGCAGTAAGCGGACACGAGGGGAAAATTTTTAAAAACTGTATGTAAAATACTGCATTCTGGTGCATTTTAACTTTTATTTATTGCTCAATCAGAAGTCAGAAATTGTGGGTTCATTTTGCCATAAGTACAGTCATTTTTTCAACACAACACGCCAATTGGACTTCATTTCCTAAGGGAGGGTGAGCATTTTGGCATGAACTGAGTTGGCTAAAAACAGTACACCTTTGTAAACAGATTGTTGAATGATTGTCTTGTGGCCATGAGTGCATTTTCTCACAGAATTGAATCCAACTTTGCAATTATTTTGTTACCTCTGCGATTATTAGTAATATTTTTTTGCACCTCAAATCCCAAGGGGGCAGCTGCCCCCCCCCCCCCCATTAATAATAAAATCATCATTTAGTCAGAAATATTCTCGCAATTAAAAAAATTTCAATATTCTTATTACCCAGAACGGTATATTTATTTAAAAGGAGGTTAGCTTCTCATATGTGGAACCCCCTTCGAAAAATCCTGGATCCACCTCCGAGTTGAACTAACATACGGTTTCATTCACCTTACATGTGGATGCATGGCTCCCAAAACAAACCAATTGTACGACACGACAGGGCTCTGATAGATCTAAGTTTAATTATTTGTTTGTAAAAATTGCCCATGTCACCCTGTTAGTTTGGAGGGGTAAGCTGGGTCAAGTCCGTGTCAAAATTCTTTGACTTTTTGCAGAGAAATTCTTCCTTTGTTTCTCTAGCTCTTTCTTAAACCTGGTGTCCAGATTTTATCTAGTGCCCCCAGGGTTGCGGGGTCGAGCTGCTCTTTGAAAATAACACTCAGGCAGATTTTTACCTGAGATAAATATCGCTAGTGAGATCGAATGCGCTTGATATTCTCAAGAAAGATTGTACAGAAGAGTTGAGGGCCACTGAACCCTCCAATTAAGAGGTAAAGAAAGTTTCAGTTAGATGGACGATTAAGATAGGACTCGTTAAGGTTACAGGCATTGTAAACCTCAGCTTGCAAGAGGGGGGGGGGGGGGGTCAGGGTGCCTATACAATTGATACAGAGGATTTGTACATACAGGTGTCTTTAATAAGCAGAGAATTTTCTTTAATATTCCGTGAAAAATACACTAAATTTATATAAAATAATATCATGGCCAAAAAATTGTACGCACAGTGCATCCGTGCGTATGCCTAGTTACGCCCCTGAAGTGTACAGTATTTGTCAAAGAGGAAAATAAAGGTGATATTTCCCAGGGAAATAACAACAAGAGAATGGAGGGACAACATCAAGTACACATTAATCGGATATTGATTTGACCAAGGTCAATTATTTTTCGTGGACTTTACCCCAGTGTCCAGGGAGATAGCACGGTAGTTGATTTCCCACATCTAGTTAACTTCTGGAACTTAACACGTCTTACATATTGATTATTCATTGACTTCAGCTTTTATTTCGTTAACATTAGAGGCCCATGGTGCAATGGTTAACCGGTCAGCAGCTACTGTAATGATTCTGATTGCCGTTTTGTGCTTATTTCATACAAATGTGCATCATGAGTAGCAAGAGTCTAGCAATCACAGTGGCTAAACATTTACCAATTTCAATGTCACGTTATAAAATGTGCACTTACAGATTAGCGAAACACTAGTCAGTTTTCGGCATGTTTTGCCTCCAGATAGATAATTTTAATTAAAAATTCGGCATTGATACACTGGTACCCCTGCTAGATACCCCTGAAAGTAATAAGTATGTTTTTTTGGTATTGCATGTCAAATTTACATTTTTCTTTTATTGATTAATAAAGTGAAATTCAACATTACGAATGGATACGCAGATGTGCTTTAAGATATTGTGTGATGTAATTAAACGATGCTAATTACCGTTTTTATAACATAGAAATCAGCATTTATTAGATACAAGGCGGCACTACCACACTAGCGTGCATTATACGCATTAGTTAAAGCTGCAGATATCATAATTCACAGAGGCTTTTTATGTTATGAGATATTTTCATGTAACCAATACAAACATCATACGCAATACACGTAGTATTCTCGTCCTTGGAAAAAAAACGTTAATTTTATTTTGTGGAGGTTCTCACGTTTATCTATTGATTATTCATTGACTAAGGCTTTTATTTCATTAAACTTGAGGTCCGTGGTGGAATGGTTAACCAGTTAGCAGCTTCTGTGATTGCCTGTTTGTGATTACCCCACATGCATGCGTACATCATGAGTAGCAAGATTCAAACAATCACAGAGAGAAAAAATTTGCCAATTTCAAATGCACGCTAATTGTACTTCCAGGTAATGTGGGCGTGTTTTCTATCTTGGGCTTAATAAGAACCAGCATTGTTTTAGATATACAGTATGTATGCTTTTAAGTCTTGCGTGATACATTTACATTTTTCTTCTTATTGATTACTTAAGTGAACTTCAACATTACGCAATGGATACGCAGGTGTGCTTTAGGATATTGTGTGATGTAATTAAGCAAAGCTAATTACCGTTTTTTTAATATCATAGAGGACACCATTCATTTGATTTAAGGCGACACTGCCACAAGAGCACGTTGAGTATTAGCTTAAATTGCAAAAATGATAGATTCAAAGACACTTGTTATATTATAAATATTTTTATGAAGCAAATAATTGTACTAACATCATGCGTAATGCATCAAGGATGCTGAACTTCCGATTCAAAATTACGTTGAGTTCCATACTTCTGACTTTTGGGATGGGAGTTTAACCCCCACCCTCCCTACCCGTACGTCAGGTATTCTCGTCTTTTTAATGTATTGACTCCTGTTATTTGGAAGTTTTGATTTATTTAAATAATTTTAATTTTAATTTTAATAATTTTAAAAAATATGGGCAATTTAATCGTATTCTGGACACTAAGGTACAGGTGGTATGAATTATAGCGTTTAACCCATAGCCAACTGTAGAGAACAGAAATTGTCACAGTTGTCACCTAAGTGCCGGACGGCGTTAAATGAAGCGAGCCCCGCTCTCATATCTGGTGTGATTGGTAACGCAGTCAACCACGTTGAATACGGGATGTTTTTTCTAACCTCTTCAGACTGCCTCCTTGGTCCCAACACTCCTCTTTGTATGTCGTGCACTAACGCGTCCTTCCTGTCAAATGAGTTGCTAGAGTTTTTAAGATGTGTGAATACGACCGAACCACATGTGTCTTCCTAGCTTGGCCGCCATTCGACCTTGCTGTATCCTGCTTTTAAGATATTGTTTTATTTCACCAACATATGATTCAGTTTTTAAGTACCCTTTCATTTCACACCATACACGACACGGGAGTTCTTACCCTTGGGCGTAAAGTCTATAACATCCACCAACCGGTTCCTTTGAGTGTTACACGGCTAGAAATAGGTAGGTAGAAATACCAAACTGTCGAAATGGAAATATCTATCTCTCAGAAAAAAGCCTTCAACTTAAGGTATGCAGACATATATCCTCGAGACATCAGTGTTGTTTTGCTTTTCTGACTATGGAAGATAGACAAAAAGTCGAAGTTCATCCCATATGTACCATAGTGTCTATGACATTCGGTGATTCACTTTTCCATTCCTTCATTGTTTGAAACTGAAACTGGATTAATCAAAATGTGCAGTTCATGAGGTACATGTAACTTTTAACCTTGTGCAGTTTCGGTTTTTGAGAAAGTTTTTCCTTGTATTGATGACTGAAATTGGCTGAATGGAACTTAATGTGATATAACTGAACGCAATATGGAAATCAAATGATATCGAAATTAATATCTTTAGAACGGCAATCGTGACCTTTTTTTCTATGGGTTTATTTGTTGGACACTGACACAGATAGTGAGTAAGCAGCTGGTCACAGATAACAAGATAAGTAAGAATTTCATCTGATCAGAAACCACTTGCCAGGTGAAGGCCTATGCCAAAAGGCACAACAGCTGTAAAATGTAGAAGTTCCTGATTCATGATCAGTGGTCACTGCTGCGGATCAGTGGTCACTGCTGAGATTTAGTGGTCACTGCTAAGCATCAGTGGTCACCGCTGAGATTCAGTGGTCACTGCTGAGATTCAGTGGTCACTGCTAAGCATCAGTGGCCACTGCTGAGATTCAGTGGTCACTGCTGTATTTAGTGGTCACTGCTGAGGATCAGTGGTCACTGATGAGATTCAGTGGTCACTGCTGAGATGTAGTGGTCACTGCTGAGATTCAGTGGTCACTACTGAGATTCAGTGGTCACTGCTGTGAATTAATAGTTACTGCTGAGCATCAGTGGTCACTGCCGTGAATGAATAGTTATTGCTGAGAGTCAGTGGTCACTGCTAAGCATCAGTGGCCACTGCTGAGATACAGAAGTCACTGCTGTATTTTGTGGTCACTGCTGAGGATCAGTGGTCACTCTTGAGATTCAGTGGTCACTGCTGAGATTCAGTGGTCACTGCTGAGGATCAGTGGTCACTGCTGAGTTTCAGTGGTCACTGCTGTGATTTAGTGGTCACTGCTGAGCAGCAGTGGTCACTGCTGAGGTTAGTGGCCACTGCTGAGATTCAGTGTTCACTGCTGAGGATCAGTGGTCACTGCTAAGCATCAGTGGTCACTGCTGAGATTCAGTGGTCACTGCTGTGAATTAATAGTTACTGCTGAGCATCAGTGGTCACTGCTGTGAATTAATAGTTACTGCTGAGATTCAGTGGTCACTGCTGTGAATTAATGGTCACTGCTGAGCAGCAGTGGTCACTCTTGAGATTCGGTGGTCACTGCTGTGATTTAGTGGTCACTGCTGAGCATCAGTGGTCACTGCTGAGCAATAGCGGTCACTACTGAGATTCAGTGGTCACTGCTGTGAATTAATAGTTACTGCTGAGCATCAGTGGTCACTGCTGTGAATTAATAGTTACTGCTGAGATTCAGTGGTCACTGCTGTGAATTAATGGTCACTGCTGAGCAGCAGTGGTCACTCTTGAGATTCGGTGGTCACTGCTGAGATCCAGTGGTCACTGCTGAAGATCAGTCGTCACTGCTGAGATTCGGTGGTCACTGCTGTGATTCAGTGGTCACTGCTGAGCATCAGTGGTCACTGCTGAGGTCAGTGGTCACTGCTGAGATTCAGTGTTCACTGCTGAGGATCAGTGGTCACTGCTGAGATTCAGTGGTGACTGCTTAGGATCAGTGGTCACTGTTAAGGATCAGTGGTAATGGCTGATATACAGTATTTACTGCTGAGGATCAGCGTTCACTGCTGAGGACCAGTGTTCACTGCTGAGGATCAGTGGTCACAGTGGTCACTGCTGGACAAACCAGAGTCATGTCACACACAACTTAATCTTGTGAGAACCTACTGGAGGTTATTTGACAGAGGAATGCACAGTCCCGTTAAGATTGGCACGTGGTGTACAAAGAAACATACGAGCCTCCAACTGCAGTCGACTTATAAGTAGAGGTGCTGATATATTTTATACATAATATTCGGAAAGTTTCTATAAGCAGTGCCATAGGGTTTTATTGCACCAGTGCTTACCTACCTGGCTGATTCTTACAAAGATATAATAAGTCTTGACACCTGCATGCATGATACAGCGTGGGCTAACTTAAAACCTCAATTAAAAACAGGAGGAATCAACTGGTACAGAGTAAATAATCCTACAATGAACGACGTTAATTTCCATGTAAATTTGAGCTTGAGATTAAATTTGGACAGTAATGATTTGCAGGCACTAGGGCGCAAATTAAATCATCAATAACAGATTATATAGCGAGCTTTAAATCGAAAGTATATAATCATATTAGGGACTAAATTGGCATTGCTGTATTCATGAACAATGTCTCCATGGACAAATGGTCGTTACAAAACTAATCGAGCAATAAAAACACGTAGGCACTGATTATATGCAGAACAAGTGTTTTGATTTAGGAAGCAGGGATGCCTTACAGTTTTTGTGGCGCAAGTCGTATAAAGCAACCAGTATTTGTCTGTCTTCCCGTATAAGAGCATGGCAAGGTCTCAGCAGATGCACTTAATGAGACTAATCTGCGTGTTTTAATCATAAAGCATTGCAGAGATGCATTTCAACACTTTTCTTAAACTGCAGACTCGAAAAAGTTTCCTTCGGTTATATTTTTATGTACGTGTCAAACACACATGTGATTTGTAAAAGGTTTTTCATTTTTAAAGACAACACATATTTTAAGTTAAAAAAGAAAGCCTGCTGATTTTTCATTAAAATAGGTTTTCGGCAAATAAATGAAGAAAAATCATTACCATTATTTGAATCATTTAGGACCGTACACTGTTTTTTTCTTGCAATGAGACTTGCCTGGTGCTAAAATTCATTTTGTAAACATGTTATGAGGAGTGGTGATGCTGAAAATGCACTGGCAAAACGTGCGTCTTGGTGCATGTACATGTATGTGCTTTAGGCTTAATTGGCAAGGTGTCAGAGAATACATTTCAGTTGTCAATAAGATAAACAGAAAAAACCTCACAGTTAAACACATGCATACTTTTAACCCCTCTTAAGCTGCTTTCACGAGAGTGGCAAGAGACGAGATGATTAACACGGTTGTTTACCATTGAAGGATAGAAGCTATTGACAGGGGAAGATTTAAAGTGCCGTTTTACAATTAATCCATGACACTTAATATCGATTCTTTGAGCTTTTTCCAAAGTTCACTGTATATGATGTGACATTTTGGGATTTCAGATGTTTTCTACTTGTTTGAAGTGAATTTAAAGGCAACGATTTTGTGTAAGGCCAATTTCATATTAACATTTGGCCACAGGGGAACAATTTTCCTATTATCTGTCTGTCGACGTATCGACGTATGTAAATGAGACTTGTCACCAACACTCTCATTATTGACGTTAGGTATTTGGTAACATTCAAATCCAATTTTTATAACACCTAACGTATTCAAAGATGGAACGTTTGTTGTAATTGACTTGTTTGATACTGTTCTTTACCGATTTATATAAAAAAGTTATCCGTGCTGTTATGTATACTTGGTTACGTTGATTGGACATGCGATGTATGTTTGATAAACGGTCCCGTGTAGAATGATTAAAATATGACACTGCTAAATTGTTAAATTTTAAATTGTTTTTGCTCAGCTTACAAAACATTTTGCAATGTTGTATTGTAAAATGTAATTTTAAATGCATGACACAATGTGTCACGCTTCGACATGTGTTCTATTTGCATGTTTGACAGGCGTGTGGAAGCCCAGGGCAGTTTATCATTAATGTTTCATTTTTTCATGCTGTGCAAACGTGCCTTTGGTATATATTATCAAATGAAATTGCAAGCTTTTTAAAAAGCTTTTTTTATGGTGGTATGGCCTCTGTTATGTTGTAACATAAACAGAGGCCATACCACCATAAAAAAAGCTTATAAAAAAGTGTAAAGTACACGCTGTCAGGAATTCTCGTGCTGCTGTTGGTTCGGCATAACAACTGTTAGGCATTAATTCATTTATTAATATTTTGGAAAAATCTTTTCATTACCTTCGACGTACGATATTTTATGTCATATGTGATAGTACTTAAGGGTACATAGTAACCGAACATCGGACGAGCGTGGATTCCCAGTAACACATATAAACAACTTCAAATAGTTTTTTAAATCACTCAAATAAAGTCAACTAGCCTAAGGACAAACTGAATATATCACTCTATCAGCCATTAAACAGCTTTAGACTGCCCCTTTCTTTAAATTTTTGGTCAGAAATTTAACCTACTTTTCGTGACCTACTTCTCTGCCCCATATACACAGCATAGAAAGCTAGAAGAAAAATCCGTTCAAATATCATGTTTCGGGTGATACTAAGCAATGTCTTTTGGTAATTCTCTTAGTTGTACTATTTGATACTATATGCTGGCATTTGGTTGGTTTTTGTGGCAAAAAATGACTTCATATGCATCTTTAAAGAAAATTACAACAACAAAAACGTGACAAAGGGTGCCTTTTAAACTACAGCACAAACAATTCAAAGGTAAAGTTAAGGAATTAAAAGGCAGACAAAATGCAAGCAACTGGCTCTTTGGTTGCTTTCGGTAAGTGTTAGCTATGTGCTTTACATGTTTGATCCCACGACGCGACCATATGTATGAATGTTAAATCATCTAACAATGATGCACAATGTTGGATGTGTTTCGGAATTCGCTTTCCTTTATGATAATATACTACTATTTTTAAAGACAACACATATTTTAAGTTAAAAAAGAAAGCCTGTTGATTTTTCATTAAAGCATGTTTACTCTACAACTGTATCCATTTCTGAATTATGGCAAGTCAGCTGTTCTTTCATCTTTTACAGAATAAATACAATATTGATCACTTAAAAAATCACTTTCAGTTTCCCGGTTGAAAATGGCATTTGCCAAACCGTTGGGCCTGTGGAACATCAAGTGGTGTCTAAAACTTGTATAATGAGCCCGTAAGTCTCGAGTTCAGACGATAAGCGTATTAGTTGTCTTGACATGTGACCGAACCAAGCTAAAATAATAGTTGAGTGTTTTTATTAATGCCATATCCAAGGCGACCGACAGGTGCATTTGCTGTTTTGCATAGTGGGCATTTGTTATACAGATATAACCATGGGCAGTATTATGACATAAATTGAAAATTAATGCATGCAAAGCCGTTGGCGGGGGTTCACTAGGGCAGTTTCCCACCCCCACACCCACCCACAAGATTTTTGAAAAAGAAGATTTTTGTTGATTTCTATGAAGCATCTAGATGAGTGCTGTGCCACAGGTGGTTTAAGTCACCTGTTTGCATGTGCTGCATTGTTGGCCTTCGGCAGCTCATCCTCCAGGCGTTTTATTCAGCCTACGTCCCAGCTGTGAGTTCCACAGCAAGATTTAGCATAAACAAATGTCTTAAAACCACAACATGATCAAATGAATGCGTAGGCACTGACGCCGTTATGATGCGAGGTTACCATGATCTAACTTCACATCATGTGATTTAATGCCGCTACATGCATGTAAAACAACACAGACTTTGGCAAATCGAGTCCACAGTATATGATTAATACAGTTAAATTTCTCTGTTTACTACCTGAGCGTATGCCGTGATAAACGCCACTTGATGTTGTCCGTTTGTTCTTTCGTGTTGGCATAAAAGCTCCATATATCACAAATAGATATCGGTACCAAGGTTAGGCATTTCAGCGGTGCGTCTGAAAAAAAAACCCCTCAATTCTAAGACTTGTTTGTCATCGCAAAATAATCACCAAAATCACCCTGCAGAAGAATTAAAACAACATGTACGCCTCCCGCAGCTCTGCGCATCAGCGCAGCAGAAGTTGAATTGGTCTTTACTTGTTGGAGAGAAAAGATAATTAAGTTAGATGTCTTGAGTGAGAATCTGCGCCCGGGATCATTATTAACCCGGAGTCCTGTAGGCACGTTTTACGCCCACGAGGTGATTTTAAGTGCCCATCACAGGGACAAGTGATGGCAATTAGGTCGTAATTGACAGACGGGTAATAATAAAAGGCGTGTAATTTCTCAGCAATTACGAGGAATCGGTTTTCCTCGAACGAAAAATGGCAAGCCAATTAGGGAAAATAGACCCCATAAAAAAGAATTAACCCGAGCCCTTAAAGGGCAAAGTAAAATTAATATTTTTATAATGATGCGTTGACGATTCAACGTATTCGATGTTGAATCTACTTTCATTACTTTGGATTTCGCATTTTATTTCTGTTAAGGACGAGTGCACTTACAGTTTCTTTAACTCTATCTTTATGTTGCATTAAAAAAAATTAATTGGTTTTCACAAAAGTATCAAAATTGTCCACTAGCAAAAGGAAACATTTGTCATTTCAGTTTTTATCACGTTTATAGCAAGTCGGAATCATTTGTTTATTATTAACCTGCAGGTACCTTTCATATACGAACTGTTCTTTGTTTGAACTAGCCTGCAAGCGGCGTATTAGGTCTTGCACAATGCCTTACCACCTTAACGGTGATGAGTTCAGGATAGTATCATCCATACCGTGCATCAGGTATCAAGGCCATTCTGGTTGGTCTATAAATCGCTTGGATATTAACCTTAACATGAAAATATACCAAGTGAGCCAGCCGAGGGGACTGTAAATCCCATTGCCACTTCTTAATTGTAACTTGTGTTCAGAAAGCAGTTATTTGTTGAAGAATTAAACACATTATCACCATTGCAATTGTAATTGTAGTATTTTATTATTTGCTTCATTGCTAATTGCGGATTTTAACAATAAAGACTTGACATTTAACATGAAATATTTTAGTTTCAAAGGTATGCATGGGGAAAATGCGTTCTTCTTTCAACTCAGATCTCATATGAGACATTTGAATGGAGATGTGTGTAGTCAGGTGTGTCGCTACCAATTAACTGACTACCATGTTTATTGCACTGCTGCATTGTGTAATATGCAGTGATTTCATTGGGTAGTGCTCCTTTGGGCTGGTCAAAGCTTGGCTTTGGCAAAGCATGGTTTTGTTTAAAAAAGAATCCATATGTCGGCAACAACTGCATATTGATGGTTTTGAAATTTTACATGCAAGCGGTCGGTTTTGCAGTGCGTATAATGAGTTAAGCAGTGCTCTTTTCAAAATTGTTCTTCTGTGCCAGAATAGTGCTAAAACGACAAATATTGCCAGATAGATTATTGTGTCACACAAAACGTTACGCACAGTTTTATAGAGCCATGCCCAGACCGATGTACCTACACAGAGGCCACGCCGAACGTATCGAAATCTTACCACCAGGGTACAGGACTCACTGTACTTCAGAATATGCTGCTGCAACTAAACAAAAACCACCCAGTCCGTTCAGAATGATGGGCAAATTGTCACCAGAACGTGTTTTTCAACGATCTTCGCGAAAACCAAACTGGTTTTAGCTGGTAAGAATACCAGACGACCTGTGAGGAAGCCACTGTAAACAGCAAAACATCGCCGTCTGTGTCTTTAATGAATTGGAGACCATGACCGTCTCTGGGTAGAACACTGAAACCGCATGGCTTTCTTTATTGAGGTCAGATTTCACCTGTGCCGCTCAACTTAGTCAAAACAGAGTTTACAGACACCCTGAAAAGGCCTATACGACGAAGCGTGTGCCGCGTCGAAAGTGGATACCACATCGGTGCCAAAACGCCAATGGTAGTCATCGATGAAGACCTGAACTGCATTAAATAAAAAGAATAATCTGGGAACCATTTGCCTATAATTTGATAATGGACACATCAGGAACAATTTCAGGTTGCAAGATGAGATTGTCAGATCACACAGAAAACTTTTAATAGCAGATAACTTACAGAACCAAGAGAATGAGCAGCTACCTCAAATTCATCAAAATTGCACATTTGAATCAAATTAACAATATTTGGGTAGGTCATTACTCACCGAATTAACGGCCTACATGTCCTACGATAGAACTGAACCATATTGGACAAGTTTTGTACGATGCCTGGAATGTTATTTTAGATTAAATTCTAAAAACCTATCCCAGTATATGCCTTGTCACTTGAGAGCCCTGGTAGCAACCAGATGAGGTCAGGCGTAACAGGGACTATTTCTGTGATTTGTAACTGAGGGTCTTTTGTGGGGCGTGTATCTCTTTTAAAGATGACATTATGTAAAATATGGAGATCCAAAATATTGCTTTTAATGGTTGTCGTATGACTTAAAATTGGCAATGTATTTTTGTTTGCTTCGCTGGCGAATTCAATTAATGAATTGTCTCATTGACAAGAAAGAGATTATTAAAAGTTATTAAAAAGCGATTTTAATACTTATTTTCATTAATCAGTCAGCAAAATAGGGAAAAAACCGATGAAAGATCATTCATAAAAAATATTCCATATTAAATGTGAAGTCTGTATTATCAGGCATTACTAGTATTACTAATATTTGTATGGGCAGGAAGTTAATGGTAACTGCGTTCCAAAATAAAATGGCAGTTTCAGTACTGCGTTCTCATTAATTAATAGGTCTCAGAATTAAATTATGTAAAAACTTTGCAAGTATGTTTTGGATTTTGCCGTTTTCTTACGCTTTGTCTCGTCCTGTCCCGTTCAACTAAGAGTAAACTAAAAGGACAAAAGGCTCAAGAGTTAGTCAAAGCTAGATTCACTTTCCAAGGGCAAACAGATACTAGATCAAAGTACAGTGGCAACACCCGGCACCCCCTACTTCAGTGAATAGTGCTCTATTGATTTCAGTAATTTGATGGATGTTGTCCAATATTTGTTCGAATCTTTTTAATCCTTGGAGCAAGACGGTTATCAACCATATACTTAAGGTAATTTAGAATTTGTGTAAGTAAGTTGTTGGCTTTGGCTATATGCTTGAAATGGAAATGTGATTCTCTTGTCTGGGGAGATGTGTGACATGATGACGCAATATTAGTTACTTTAAGAGTGTAAATTAAGATTAATGCCCCGTTCTAACTGTGCAAGCAATTTTGGTGTGGTGAAAAGTGAAGTAAAGAACCCAAGAGATGCCGTTTTATTAGCTCTCGAACATGACCGGCATTTCGGTCTCAGAATCTTTCCAGTATCCTCAGGTGACTCTCAGGCTCTTGCACTAATATTAGCAATTCATTTACGCAATTTGTACGTAAACGGATTAGCAACGATGATATCTGCATAGTAGTAACTTTTCGTGATGTAATAGGGACGTGTGATAGGGACGTGTAATAGCACATTAAATGAAGCCTCTCTACTGCCTAAATGGATTTTAATTCACCCAGAATATTTGGCACTGGTGTGACATGTTCATCAATATAGAGATACTCCAAATGAATAAATGAATAAACAAATAAATGAACAAGTAAGCAGTAATGATGGATAGATAGATATCGACATAACCATATAGTCACATGCGCGTTACAAATAATTGCAGTGTTGTATTTTTATGAAAATATTATGTAACTTTCTTGAGTAAAGCTTTGAACAAAGAAACGACACTGACTTATGTTTCTCTTTCGGATCTACTTTTTTGCAATTGTCTGTTGTGTCTGAGATATCACTGTTGTGTCAAAATGTACGACGTACTTTCTGACCCACATTGCATGCCTGAGACCAAGATTCACAGCATGTTTGAATCTGGAATTGTGAATAGCCCATTTTATTAAATGAGCTCGAGGGTATTGCGTTTGTCTCAGCGAGGTAAGAACTGTTATAATGCTATGGTCATTTCAAAAGAAGTTTAGAGCAATAGTTGACTTTAATTTTAGAACTTATATTTTAGTCCAATTTGCCCCCAAATAAGTAAAAAGTAGTTCAGCTCAAAAATTATTTAGAAGTGGGAAATGAAAAACGCCCTTAAAATATTTTGCTTTATCGGCCTAGGTTGCCACGATCAGGCATACATGTATAGGGATATAGGAAAGATTGCTTAGTTTTGCACTTTTATGAAAGGACTGTTCTTAAAATTTTGACGTTCTCATATGGTGACTTTTTTCACATTATTCAATGAATAAATATGCTGACGCTAACAAATAATGCCATCTCATTTGTGTTTTACTATCAGGTAGGCTGTTGGTATAAAATACAGTCTCCATGCAATAAATGTATATTTTAAAAACTCGAATAGATCTCGGAGTATTTTTTCACTTGTAGAATTCACATTGCTTGACAAAGATTGTAATTCAAATGATGGCACTAAACAGTAAGTTGGATGTAATAACTGTATACCTGAAATAAGCCATTTTCGGGGTTTGCTTAAAGCCCCTGATACGCCTCGCATATCCTTAGTGTCTAATTAAACCAATTTCGCTGTGCGTGATGTCTACTGTCGTGATGTGCAAACTCAAAAATGTTGCACTTTAGGGTAGTTATGTGCTCATTATTTGACATCTGTATTTCCCAGCTCTGGATTAGGAATTATGAAATAGTGCACCAGCGTCCTGTACATCTATATGACATGTGAGTATTTCCTGGGGATATAAAAATATACAAAATATGGCTTAGTTTTTGGAGAAGCTAACAAAGAGAGAGGGAAAGCAAAGTAAATGCATATCTTTGACGACAACTAAAATCCGTAGAGAACGCTCTAATTAAATTACATCAACTACAAATGGCAGTGGTGTGTGTTCTTCATTCCTTCGTGTTTGATTTATTTCATTAAATGCTAAGCAACGGCAAAGGTAAAATATTATCCTTCTGGGGCGTCACTCATTTGCGTGGTTTGGTATATTAAGCACTATAGCTCTTCCCCCAATCTCAACTCAGACAATAAAAATATAAGAGACAATATGTTCATGTAGAAAAGGCGATCAAATACAGACAATGGGCTTTAAAAGATCAGCTGAACGAAGGTTCCAACCATCTGACACACGACGTGCTTCCATTTGACTGGGTTGCAAATAGCTCGTTTCCTACTTGACATTTGTTACAAAGTTTTCCATCTTCATGAAAACTGCAAGACTTTGTTCCCTAAATGAGTCAAATGGTTGCAACTCTGAATCGTATCGATTTTCATCCATTGTGTGTTCTATCATAATCGCGGGACCTGGTTAAGTTCAAGTGTTTTCAGTAAAAAGGCAATGGCCATAATGGGTAAGGCTTAGAAATGTCTAAGGGTGCTCCTGCTGGTGCCCTTTCTATTTCAATTGATTAATCATTTATTGACGGAGAGTTTAAAAGGCACGGTTTCCCTTTTATAATCAAAATGTATATCCCTCTACGTATTACAGTATCGTGTGTCATCATTAAAAATTGACAAGAAGTACTCATTAAGAAGGAAGAAAAACGCACTTTGCTCCTGGGAGTATTATTATTTGATCTCAGTAAGCTCTAAAAATATTATGTTAATCCAAAATCAATGCGCTATTTTTTTTCAGAATTTTCGATTCTATTATAAAGTGAACCGCGTGTGGCACACACAGCCTAATTATTTCTGTTTCCTGCAAAACTGGCAGTTGAACAATAGCGCAAGCATGGTTCCGAGACATGATTTTCCGGATTTTCTTTTCTATTCTGAAAGCCTAATCTGGCTGTTTCCGCACTTGTATACACTGTATACATGTAAGGGGATGATGCGTTTGCTAGCTGCTATGTTTTTTTCCCAAGATTGCGTGATGCTGTTAGTCATAAGGACTGTTGTTTTTTGTCCTAGACCGAGTATTACAGAGTTTTTTTTTGTTGCGGTTAGCTAATGTCGTTAGCTTTACCCCAAGCACTGTTTGATTATGCAGTGTTTTTATAATCCATTTCCAGTTTATGTTTTTTCTTTAGGTTTTTGTTTGTCCTGAAATGCAATGAAACGCCTATGCGCAACCTTGTCAACGAAAGTCTTCAACATGATACTGTTTCCATATTTTGACATGTATGCTACAATGTATCCAAAGCATGTCCAATCTCATCATTATTATTAATCAATTAAAAGCGAAAACATAGATAAAGAATAAAGTTATGTGAGAGATAATTTACTGTCACCAGAGCAATATACGGTAGGCCTTGGCACCTCGAAGTGACTTACTTGATATGCATGCCGAGACTCGCATTTCACCAAAAAACAACACTGAAACCGAATAAAGCGTATATATCACCACGATTGATACACGTTGTTATTGATTGTGCTAGTTGTCCTTGTTGTGGGCGGAAGTAGTCTTGTATAATATGGGAGGGGTCACGCATGTTACAGACCGAGTATTAAATTTTCATGAGAATCCATGCATATTCATGACGCATGTACGGACAGAGAATATATGCACCTAAACGAAGCCCGTGTAATGTCGAGTTTTACTGATTAAATGATGACCCGGATCACCAGCAAAATCGAATCATTTGTTCATTGATTCATTTCTGAACTTTCCTGAAAATTACATCGAAATCCGCCCAAACTTTTTTGCATAAAGTTGCCAGCAGAGAGACATAATAACTAACTAACAAAACAAAATGTACATAAATAAATAAATAAATAAATAAATAAATAAATAAAAGGTAATGACTAGGACTATATTATCACCGAAAAACTCCCAATCGCTCCCATACAACTTTTTTAAAGTGCATAGCGAACTGGCTTAATTCAGATTACGGTTTCATATGAACCTAAATGGCTTAATATCTAAATGAATATCTGAATATAAAAAAATCTAATTAAGATGATTGATAGCCAGTGGTTGTGTTATAAGCCATTTATTCCTTATTTATTCCACTGTGTACTGACGTGCTGACATATGCTTATAAAAAAATACAGGTAAGTAAAGCTTCATGTCGTTTATGCATAACAGGAGCCCAATGAACAACGCAGTAATGCATCATTTATTCCTAATCGATTATCTTTCATGCATATAAACAGCTCGACAGTATCTGCGTGCATATGGCAAAACACATGTACCTGTAACGCGTCTTCATCTTCACTGAACATGTTGTCCTGGTTGCTTGAAAGATGTATCGGCGTTATGAAGCTGTTTAGTGTTTATTTATTTATTTAATCCTTCTGTTTCTGAAGAAGAGTCTGTCTCTTTGAAAACAAGAACGCACAATTAAGGTAAGGTATGTAATGCACTAGTGTGTAGATATTTTGTTATCATTAAAACGGAACGTGAAAGTGACGCCGATGTGGGTAACTGTGTGATAGAAACGTCTGTACACACCAGTGTTAAAACACATTGGCGTCTACAATAGTCTGCTCATAGTGTTTGATAATTAATTCCTCGTAAAAGCAATATATTTCTTTACTTGACAGTTAAGATTATCGAATGGCAGTGTGATCATGGTCTTATATTTAGAAGACATCAGTTGTTGTATATTCTTGGATTAAATAAGTAGTTTTATCTAAGTAGAGGTAAAGGAGTCATGTTCCAAGGCAAAAGGTCTCTAATGTGTCTTGTTTTCTCTACAAACCATCGTGATAGGAAGGGCTACAGATTCTGGTGAGTGAATCTTCATTCTGATTTACACGCATGTGTATCATGTTCTAACTAAACATATATCAATTATATGCACTGTGTTTCCAATGCATGATTTATGCGTTTCGTCATGCGGGTACATGGACAACTTAGATGAAATTCACTTTACTGTGCTAAGTCTCTCCAAGTATTCGATTATTGAATCAAAACAGGTGGTTCTGTAGTTAATTGTCACCTTTGACCTTATACCTTCACAGCTTGGGGATACGGAACTGCTTTTCAGAGTTATCTTTTGTCTTGAAGCAACACGTATTTGTTTGCGTATTTCGCCTCAGACTGGTGTGTTATCGGATAACATCTTTACAAATTAAGGATTACATCATATTTAAAATAATTACTGTCCACTTTATATTCAGCGTTACTAAACACATGTATCCTTCAGCTTTTATTTTATAAGGGAACATGGCGCACGATTCAATTACAGTAATTGTTGAGCAAATGTTCAATTCGGTTCAAGTAATCTCTTTAGGTTTACAGTACTTTGCCTATCTAAAATTGATAGAAATGCAAACATGTGAATAATATAAATGTAAGTTTTGTAAATTAGAGTATAACTTTAGGAACGTGCTACATTTTTTATTGACAGGGTGCTGTTTTTAAATACCATTTTTAAAAAGTCAACAGTCATGCAGAATTTTATAACATAAATTATCTTTTGTCAACTATTACATGCATGTGTCACTGTCTGTTATAGTCCAGTGAGCGCAGTTCATGTCTCTAGGCAAATATTTTTCTTAGAATTTTGTAGGTCAGGTGTTTTTTTTTAGTGAAGATTTTAAATAAAGTGCTTTTACATCAATATCCCTTTTTGAAAATTTCGCTTATCTATTCCGTTAACGCGTTGATTTATTGCTAATTGCCTCAGTTGTTTGTTATGGATTTTTTAATGGAAGCATACATGTAGATAAGCATGATCAAAATTAGAAAAAAGCACAGATAACAAAAATAAAAACACACCGACAGGGCAGACAATCCATATTCCTCTACATGATACATGTTGTAAAGGTTGCACGCAAAAGACCAATTTGTCTAAAAGCTCAGTCCGTTATCACCCCTAATGTAGTAAGATTTTATACACAATAACAAGGTAATATAATCTAACACATGCACTTAGTTGATGTTTTACATTCTATATTTATGCTAAATTCTGTACTAACGTTACATGATGGCCGAGTGCAAAAATAAACACTATTCATACTGTTGCAAAAGGCCAACTGTGAGATTCTGGCATCAACACCCGGTGTATATTTTAACTGCCATTTTCATGGGAGCGTTATTTAATCGTATCGCATGATGATTTTAAATAAAACCTCCGGAGACCTTAAATGTGCGTGTTATTTGTCGTCATTTAAGCTTTGATCAAAACAGGACGCACGAATGTTAGGATCGTACGTTCCCTGTGAATTTTGGGTGCAGTAGAATCCGTGGAATTCGCAGAGGTAGAGGAAAGTTTGCAATGGAAAGGCGCAACTCTGCCTTGCGAGTCGCAGGGGCCACGTGAGATGTCCTTTCAAGAAGGGACGAGGTGCGATGTCGTGGAAATTGTACTCATTTCTGAAGTTTGTCTTGCTACCTGCGTACGTGGTACGCATTTACCACTTATGAAGAGAATGCAAAGCACGGCGAAAGTAGCTTCACACTTGCCCCACAGGCTTGTAATGACGTACGTCAGTTTTGCCTCCTGTTCTCCCCTTCTTTCTTTTTTCCTCCCGCCTTCTTTTTCTGCTCTCTAAGTTTTTCCCTAGCCTTTGGGAGGCATATTAGAAGCTGAATTGAGCAAAAATTGAAATTCATTGCTTGCGACGTGCGTTATGGACCACGCTCGTCTTGCGAACTCCTCGCGATCTCTTTGCGAGTGGAGCAAGTTATGCTTGCAGCCTCGCTGTTCGCAGATTATTCGTAGAATCTTTTGAACGTGTCCAATATCCTATATAAAATATGACAGTGTATTTGTCTTGTTGTGAGAAAGCCTGGTCTTTTATAAGTTTACAATCATAAAGTGTAGTCTTTTAAGACGTCTTTTATAAATGTGAGTTTGCAGAACGTGGCCAACATTTTACACGTGAACTTAGACTAATAACTACTTGACCAAAGTGTTGTTAGAGCAGATGCATTCAATATTAGGTCTACCCTGTTGACATGACGTATTTATACCACGTGACCAGAATGCCAATTTCGTGGTCCCATTTCACTCGGAATTAATCTTTTCGCCCTCTATCCAATTAACGTTGTTTAGCTGTTAACCGTAAGTGGTCAGACTTATTCACAATAAATAGCACGGGGTGCCCATCCAATAACACAGATTATCAGACTGATTAATATTTAGTGGAATACACTCGTTCGCCCCGGTCAATAGGGTCCTACACGTGCATTCTAGGCAAATTACCATCTATTTATGATCAGTGATTTTCTGGATGAACAAGGAACATAAAACGCATGAAAATATGCTCATATTGTCTAGTTGCGACGACTTCCCACGCTCTCTCTACGCAATTTGTTTCGGTTTCTTTCTTTGCGTAGAAGACGATTACTTCTGGTTTATCACAAAATAAAAGGCTTTTTAGAAAAGAAATAACTGAAAAAAATTAACGTAATAAACAGCGGTGTGGCCCCAGAGTAGCCGTCTAACGACCTCACTCGCAAAAAACAAAAAAAAAACAAACAAAAAACAAACAAAAAAAAAAAACCGGGAAGGTTGAGAACGTAGTTAAGCTGAAGCATGTGTCTCAGTGTAAATAAATGGGTATCTTAGGCACGTGCAGATATTGACGTGTACCTAGTAGGCTACCTAGTACTAGTTGCATCCAATCAAAGGCAACGCGACTAACTTGAAAACTAACTGTGACTAGAATGTATATTCATGTTTAATTCTGTACAAATATTACATACAAAAAAAAAAGATTGAGTGTTGAATGTGGAGTGGGATCAGTGAGGGTGGAATTAAGACGACTGTTATAAGTTAGAATATGATGTGTCTTTCTCTCGTATTTTTATGTCTGAAAACAAAGGTAAGAATATATTTGCTCTTTTACCCAGATTGTGAGCCAATTGCTCTCTTGGCTAATACTGTGAAGTCATTTTTTCGTAGTCGACTATCAAGAAGCACTGTTACCAAAACATACAACACTACGTTCTTTTGTGAGACAGGTTCAGTCGCTGTGAAAACGAAACCCATCTTAGGTAGTTGAATTCATACATTGTTTCCAACAGAGTTAATTAAAATTACAATGTTGCACACAAATATCTCTGCTTGCTTGATGGTCACTTTGCACACACAAATCAACCGACATAACCGCATACATTCATAATTGCTATGCGAGTTTGGTGTATGGAAATATGATATGACCCGTTCCCAGGGATTTGCTGTCTAATCACGTTGAACATGCCATTTTTTCGTGTAACCAGCATAATTTGGTGAGGTAATATTTCACAATTACTGCTCTCCACCGATAGGTTTTGACTTAAACATCTCCTCTCTCCGCAATTACCCAGTCTATAACCCTACCGACTACAGCCATGTTTCTCTTTAATTTCTATCCTTCAAAATAATTTCAAAGTTTCAACTTTTTTCCTTTGGCAATTCCTTGCCCACAGACGAGGAGCTAAGAATAATTGGAGACTATGTGTATCATATAATACGCAAACCCTTTTGCTAAGCTTAACCTCAGCCGTAACCTGGGAGGAGACAGTGAGATTCATATTTTTAGTAAGATCCAGCAACAAGTGATTTACTGTCGTAGCACGCTAACTTTACGGCTTACGTCCGTGTTCCAAAACTTCACAGTTAACTCCTTCTACTAATTGGTTGCTACTTCGTGAACCCGTGTAGTGACAGTAATGAAATACATGTAAACCAGTGGTCTATGTGAAGACGTGCGCTGGTGGGCCTTTCCGTCATTTGGCTCACAACCTCAATAGAGCGGCACCATACATTGGCTCACATACTCAGACTCAGATAGAGATGCGCACATAACAGTACAGAGAGAGAGAGAGAGAGAGAGACGCGCATTCATTTTCAGAAATGAGCCATCTGTGTTTAGCTGTCAAATCTGTCATGTCCGTCTTTCCTAGACAATACGCAAAATACCTGGAATTCAACGCTAATAGATTGTGAACTGTTTTAATAAGCTGTTTTGATGGAAATATAATTATTTCGTGCTAACGCATTTAATGCCCCAAGAGAGAGAGCTGTTTACTAGCATCAAATTTCCTGAAACTGAGCCATTTAACAATCAGTCCCCCAAGGGGCTGAATGCTCTGAGCTAAACCTACGTAATTCTTTAGTAGAGGTATTTAACCTTGATAAAGGACCGTTTTTTTATAAATCACTTAAAATTTATGTATCCTCCGCTAAGAGGGCGTGATTATCTTCGCGTACATATCAATTTTAAGGACTCCCTTTCCTTTTCCAATTTGCATGTAAATCGAATGGAAAGCCTAGGTATAGTTTATACTAATTTGTCTTACAGTGGGGGGCCTGGGGGCACAATGGACCACACTTGCTTTCTCACTCATTCATATATAGTATTGCAAGCCAAACGAGACAAAAATCAAATGATTTTACCATCACTGTACATATTCCTATATATTACTGTGGAATTGCCCTCGTCAGGTAACTTATCTTCTGTGTGCTTGGGTCTCCTCCACGTGCGGTTATTAACAAAATAAAGATTCGCCAGTGTCTTATACCTTCATTTGGCCAGGGGCCATTAATTATTTTAATATGCCAACTGAACAAGGCTCAATCGTGATCGTGGAGGAAATAATTTTCATACGTTTTGAATACAGTCAACGTGTGCGTTAGACCAAGTGTAGGGGTAAGCTTGGAGGAAAATGTAAATCATATGTCCCATGAGGTTGTTTCTGATTATTCATATAGCAAAACTTGGCTGTTTAAATTTGGATAAGTCGATTAAATTAAAAATATAGAACTTGCGGGTTTTGGATAGGGTATACCCTGGCCAATATGAAGAAATTCTTGGAAAATTAATTTTTCTTTATTAAGGTCTAACCCCAACTGGCCTTTATAGGTCGATATGATATTTCACACATCCGTCTAATGGCATTGTGATGTCAACAAAAGTAATCACTCAACACCACTTGTGCACTTGGCGTAGCACGTGTAGATTCTTGCACAGATCTCCTGATGGGGAATTCATGCAACCTTTAATATAAATGGAATAAAATATGTTTCAGTGACTCACGGAATAGGCTGGTGTAATGTGCTGTGGCTGTTCTCAAACTTCCACCAAAAATTGGCTTGTCAACCAGCAGCTTTCACCTTTGGTCGACGTCACCGAACAACATTTAACAGCTTCGATTTTGTCTTAGATGTGGTGATTGTTATACCCATGTAACTAATACAGCTTTTTTTTCGAAATAATAATATTAATAATTATTACAACAGTATTGAGTCCACTAATATTGTTAAATAGATTAGCTTTGGTGTTTAAATAATATCACCATAAGATCGACTTGAATAGGGCGAATTCTAACATAACGCGAATTCTAAATTTTGTATTGAAAATGATAGCTTGTTTTCTTTTGTCCATCATACCGCTGTGAATCAACATTTTTATCAGGGTGTAACTGACTACGGTCTCTGTCACCTGTCTGTAATTTCAACTCATGACTGACTATACTTAAAAACGCATAGGGTTGAAGCAAAAACTTTTCTTGTGATTCCCATGGGGCTGCTCTCCGGGCACCAGTATATATATATAGACATCAAGTTCGTACGTATATTAAGAGGTCTTGCTTCTTCTTACCACTTGTATTACCTGCTGGGGCAGATGGCTCGTTCTTATGCCTTAATATTCTTATGTCTTAATGATTTAATTGCTTGATAAGTTCGCAAAAAACACATTTGATTAGTTTCTAATGTCAAACACCATGGCCGTGCTTGTTTACGGCTTGCTGGACACATTCGTGATGTGGCTGTCCCGCACTGGTTGTATGCGTCTCGGCGGCAGTGGCTGAGACGTCATTTAGCAAAACTTTTTTCAGATTCTAATACATTATTATTACATGTTACAGCCGTGTCAAAAGGCCATTCACTGTCAGGCATACATATCATGTGATATTATGTACTAGTACATATCTCTTATGTTTTAATTGTCTTTTCCGTGTTGTTTTAGGCGGCAGAGCTAGTCGGTATAAAAGCTTGATCCAATATCTGCAAAAATGTCTGTACTATCGATCGGTGAAAGAAAACAACGCTTGAGATTCTGCATTCGAACAGAGTAACTAGCATAGGGCAATCTATCAAAGAAATAATGACATCCTTGCCTTATGTCTGTATATAGTTTTGATTTCCATTTTGGCTTCTTTATCCAAAATTTTGTTATCCGAGACACTTAACGCCACAGTCAAGGAAAGTCCCATGACAGGAATAAAAAAAGTCCGTTAAACAGAGGGTAAACTTGATTTGTTTGTGTGGAACGGGTATTACAGTTATGTTTGATTTTTGATTTTGTGTCTCGGGCTCTTAACAGACTTTTTCAACCTTCTGGTAGGTCACATCGCACCGGCGTACTCAGGTTGTACATGTGGAGATTTCGACCAACCGCTGCTACGACCTTTTGAAAAATATATCCGATTTATAGGATTTTTAAGTAATTAGACTGATCTATAACTACACCCTTTTTTACCCTTTTATAATGTATTAGGTCCAGATCTGATTCCGCAACCTTGCTCTGAAATGGTGGAAATCGTCTCCCTGTATTCGCCAACATTATGACGTTTGAGGCACCTCAGTGACTAAAGAAAATACATTTCAACCAGCAAAGGAAGGTGCGCCAGTTGTTCTTTACGGGTGTGATACTGGACTTCACTCAATGTGTATTTAATCAACAATAGCAAATAATCATATTGTTCTTTAAGCATAGGCAACAAAATCCGATAAACATTTCAATTCAGTTTTCCATTCAGGTTTATCGACCTCGTAGCACACTTTCCGTACTCGGCAGCCAGATATCGATGAAGTGGCAGAGTTAACAATGATGCTGCGTACAGATGTCATCTGAACCGAAACACATTTTCTGTTATAGATCATGATAATAACCACAGATCCCGTTTCTTTTGGCCAATACACCCAGCACGTGCAGATTCCGTATGAGTTGCCACCCTTTGTTGCTAACACACATAAGTCTTAACAGAATGTCATGGTCGCGTTTGCTGCCAATCAGGTTTAATGGGGATATCTGTCAGTCAACAAGTGATTCATCATATCAAATGACACAGCTTTCGTACTTAATTGAGAACGATTGTTCGATGTTATCAGTCATTCAATTATTCTACTATTAAAAGCAATTATGCATGAGCAAAGCACAGTCGTGAATTAAGCGTAGCTATTGGTGCAAGATTGCTGCACAATATTGACGGTCACGTTCACAATGTACAGCCATCGGTGCTTAGGTTCAAGGTTGTAAATTATAAGTTGCTTGCTGATTGGTCCACATGAGGCTGCTGTTGAGTGACATAACCTAGCCAAACAAATTGCGTTGACTCCAACCTAGCCAACAAGCCTGTATTGACTGCAATCTAGCCAACCAGACTATCTTGACTCCGACCTAGCCAACCAGGCTGTGTTCCCTACAACCTAGTCAACCAAGTTGTGTTTACTGCAACCTAGTCAACCAGGCTATGTTGACTGCAACCTAGCCAACCAAGCTGTGTTGTCTTGCAACCTAGTTAACCAAGTAGTTTTTACTGCAACCTAGTCAAGCAGGCTATGTTGACTGCAACCTAGCCAACCGAGTTGAATTGACTGCAACCTAGCCAACCAGGCTGTGTTGCCTGTAACCTAGTCAACCAAGTTGTGTTGAATGCAGCCTAGTCGACCAGGCCATGTTAACTGCCACCTAGCCAAACAGGTTGTTTTGAATGTCACCTTGTGTTGACTGCAACCTAGCCAGCCGGGTTGTGTTGACTGTCACCTTGCCAAAAATGATTGTGTTGACTGCAACCTAGCCAGCCAGGCTGTGTTGACTGTCACCTTGCCAAACAGGTTGTGTTGACTGCAACCTAGCCAACCAAGTTGTGTTAACTGCAACCTAGCCAAACAGGTTTTGTTGACTGTCACCTTGCCAACTAGACTGTGTCGACTGCAATCAAGCCAACCAGAGTATGGTGATTACAATCCAGCTGAACAGGAGCCTATCCTATTTCATGATGTGTGACCCATTAGCCAGCCACCCCTCGTTATTTACCGTTCACCAAATCCCGCTTTGTCAACACGTGTAAACCGTTCACATTTTTTTCACTTTTGATATTACCTATTGATAGCTACACCAGAGAAAGGGTTCACAACATGTGTTCATTTCCGGTTGCAAATGTTGATTGCAATGAGTCGAAATTGATCACCTATCCAACCCGTTCAAACTGCGGGATGTTATTAATAGGTTAAAGACACGCAACTGGCTTTAATGTACCTGTAGAGTAGAATCAATGTGAGCTTTATAGACTTAGTGCGAACAGTACCATTAACAGACAAATGGAACAGCGTCCAAGGAGCCAACGAGATGTCGATTATCCATTCGCTCACATTACAAGCGTTAGGGTCGAAACGATTGTTCGTAGATTCTAGGTGACAGTATAATATTCCCAGAAGATCAAGAAGTTTTGCTGTAGTAACATCACTTTGACCTCCAGAAGGTGACAAGGTAAGCGCAAGAATTCTGATGGGAGGTTTTGCTCTGGTTTTGGAATTTGAAATCCCGATCAGAATGACAGCATGTAATTTAACGGTTTGGACACACCCAGGACTAAATAGTCATGGGAGAAAGTATCCACTGTATATATATGTAGGTAGATAGATAGATAGATTGAAGGGTGCAAGTTAGGGAGGTGGTAAAATAGTTAGGTAGTAGGCACATGTACGAGAGAGAGAGAGAGAGAGAGAGAGAGAGAGAGAGAGAGAGAGAGCAGTACATACTAACGATGTGACTGTTAACACACAGCATGATTTTACCCACATAACACCACAATCTTAAGTAGCACTTTATTTAACACGTACTGTACTAGTATGTGTGTGCAGATACAACGACGTTGAAAATCACATTTAGGTATGGTTTTATTCATTCACACGAATCCTGACTTTGCAAAATATTATTGTACCTTGTTTCCATAGTGGCTATAAGTAATAGACGTAATATAGAAAAATCTATGAATAAAGAGGTTCAATGTAGCTGGTATCATTTAACAAAACACATGGCCAGAACAAGATATGCAAATTCCCCTGTAAGCAAATTAAATCACGTAGTGTATAGATTTTAGAATAATGGCGTCGTCTGTTGTAGACTAGCATTAATGTATTAAATCTGGATAATTGTGACAGTTTGTAACGTAGTCATCGGAACGCTAATTCTAATGCATTCACTGAGTCTTTTATTTAGCTTAAAATCAAATCGGATGACGGTCATCGATAAAAGTCACTTAGACGAACATAAATGTTATCCCAAAAGACAAATAAAAAAACTAATGCGGTGGAAATGGTATTACGCATGTTATCAATGCCGGCATGGATATATAGAGAGTCTGAACACGACTTAACTCGGCCGTGCTTCACTGCAGAGCATTTATCAGTTTCAGTGTTCACAGTATTCACCCTCCAGCCTTGATTGATCAGAGAAGCTGAAGTACCGACAATATTCCCGTTGTTATGAAGTCAAAAGCAGTATCTAGACAAGGACACTCTCCTATAATCCTACTTTACTGGCGCTTAGAACCAGTCCAATTAATTTAACTGTTTGGATTTAAGATGCACGCGTGCCTGCATTATCGAATATACTTCATTTTCCCCTATAAGTGCAGTACCAATATATGCCATGTGAGACGTGCTTTATACAGTAAAGAAGACCTTTTTCTCTACATGGACACATCGCCACTATGTTTTTTTTATTTCAAAGCTGGGTCTCTTACTGTGAGTCCTCGACAATGTAAACAGGTTAATTTTTTCTAGTAACAGTTCACCAAGTAGGCCAACTGCATGAGACCGTCTACACGAACAGCCAAGTCCCGGAGCATGGTGTGTTATTGGCGTATCAGATCAGGTTCGAAACATTGCCATTTCTGTTATCATTGTTTCTTTAAAAAATAACGTGGGAGGAAAAAGACGGATTGCGGAATCACAATTTCTGCGGAGGCCGGTATCGTAGCGAGAAAACCAAACTACAGCTTTTGTTGAAAAGTTAATACGGTTTTCTCACTGCCTGAAAGGCTGCAGTGGCAAATGCGGAAACGCGAGGCTAAGTCCTACTACTCAGACCTGAAGGAATCGCAAAAAAAAAAAAAAAAAAAAAAAAAAATATATATATATATATATATATATATATATATATATATATATATATATATATATATATATATATATTTGATAGAGAGAGATGATGATTTTATTCAATTCTATGTTGGATCAAGCATAAGAGATTATTTCGGTTTTTGTTTTTAAAAAAGAAATGAATAAACAAGAAGATGGATAGAAAGTCATATGCCACTTTGAAAAAAGGAATTCTTGTGGCATTCCATTCTGCTTCGAAATGTCAACCCACAAAATGTCATTAATGATCTATGCGGCTTGGAGCAGCTGGCAGTTTTAATCCCAGACTCGTGGGCGAACCCCCTTACATGTGTATTTGACCTTTGTGTATGTGTGTATTTAGTAAGTGACATGCATTGCGTATTAAGCATGTGCGCGTGGCGTAAACGACGCACTTATGTCCGTAGTGGGTTTAAACTGGCAAACGATCATTTGCCGCGAAATCTATACTACTATCACGCGACTCTCCGTACTACATGTAAACCTCAAAACCGGTGCCTGCATTGAGTTTGTCGTGGAAGAATGCTCTGGAGTGTCTCGTATGTATGTCTTGTGTGCTTTTTCTGTAACGAAAATATGCTTGTTTAAAAAAAGTGCTCGGTGTCTTACCAGTCAAGTGTATAGTCTTCATTAAAATGATGCGATTCACTCTTTACAGTAAAACTCACATGTTACGCGCTAGTCCCGTTTATTGTCATTGAAATATTCCATTTATATGTATGGTTATTTCAGAGTATAAGAGACAACCGTCCTAGTTGATATTCCTACGGAAGAATTCGTTGACCACTTAATTAAGTCATGCGCCATATATAAGCCACTTAATTAAGTTATATGTCCTATCTAAAGCAGATGGTTAAGTCACATTGTATCCTGTATAATAACGTCACTTTGTCTTATCCGAATCTTAATATACTGGAAGGTTGGTATTTCTGTTACTCGTTCTGAAGTCTTGAAAATGTATTAAATATACGAGTAATGCTTTGGTGGGTGTGGAAAGCATATCTGTGGATGCCTGAATGTTTATTTGTGAATTTTCAGAAAAATAGCTTTAAAGAAATGAGAGGTGAGATCGGAGATGTATTTGGAGGCCACGGTAGCCATCCATACTATACTTCTTTATTCTGTATCATTTTATGCATGTTTTGGATACGCATATGGTGTTGTTTTAATTGCCACAAGTTAGGGGTCATTCAGAACAGTGGACTAACTAGTCCGAGAGCCAGATCTGGCCGACCCACTTGAATACTTCCCCACAGGATATCTATTCAATGTCTATGAGTGGATTCGACGGCAAGCTTTGTAGTGGATCGCCATATTTGACCCCCGGACTAGTTAGTCCCCTATTCTGAACGGGTCCTTAGATAATTAAGTTCTTTACATTAATTCATTCAACTGCACGGACCCCATTATACTTTTTAACGCCAATTGAGTCCTTCACTTTGTTTTTGCTTGCAAAAGAAGGTGAAGCACCCTCTTCTCCAACTGTGCCGTAATAAAGTGTTCAGCATTTCAAACATAAAGATGAAAAAACTGTGATATGCGCTAGACCTAATCAAGTGAGTTCTTATATTCTATGTGTAACACAGCTTTGTTTTTTCACATTAAGTCCACATCTTCTTCTTCTTTATCGATCTGACGTTGCATGACTTGGGCAAATCCTGGGAAATTGTAAGTAATCCAGGAATATGGAAGTTTCCATCTGATCAGGCCTATGTCTTTAACCTTTCAGGTACGGAAGGCAGACCGCGGCATACATATCATTTTAATCAATACGCCATCGATTAGCTCCCAACCCAATGTCCGGGACTACCTAAAGCGGAATCTGGCGTACTGAAAATATCTGGTACAAGGTAATATAATATAATATAATATAAAATATAATATAATATAATATAATATAATATAATATAATATGACTCACGAAGACATTCAGAGAGCACACACAACGTAATATAACATAGGTCAAAAAGTAAAAAAAATATATATCAAGAGGATTAAGCATAAGTAAAGAAGAATAGAAGAATAAATAGAATAAAATAAAAAAGATGGAGTAAAACAAACATACGCTGAATAAGGTCTGTAAATGGAGATCCTTCTTTTGATAAAAAGCAAAAAAGCTCTTTACTAAACGCCGAGTATTCTATTGGTGTGTGTAATCGAAGCCTGATCGTACCTGGCTTATGCGGGAAATGAACAATGGATTTTATCAAGCCGTGAGTTAAAAGCCACGAGGGCAAATCTTTCTATGGATTAAAACTATGAAGATATTTTAGGTCGATGAGTTATTACAAAGCAATTGTCCCCATCAGAAATGTTTGAGGAAATGAAATCTTGAAAAGGAAATACACCCGTTTTCTACTTCTTTCACAACTGCAAAACGTTGTTTCGATCTACCCAGTACAATGACACAGTTAGGTTTCCTTTACAATCCATTGCTAGACAAGTGTTTCTCACGAGTAACGATGTCACCCCCCCCCCCCAAATGAAATATAAATAAATACACACACCTGCAAGGCCACACGCACGCACACACGCATACACACTCACACACCTTTTCACACGTAATCTGTTCTGTCGCCTTTCACAGCGTTCACGACGGAGTGGCTGCATATAATCAACATTCCAAAAGCCACCTGTCACCCGTCTCCCTAGTGTCCTTTGCACGGGGCAGTAGTGACGGTTTTCTGCCTACTCTTCCTCCTGGAAACTGGTTGCAATTTTGTACCCGTTCCAGGTATTCTCCAGGGTGTAGCCTGGACACTGTACAAAACCACAATAGTATACATCCCTGAAAGCCGTCTAGCTCTTGACCCTAGATGTGAAAATTGCCAGTACGTTTCATAATTCCGAGTTGTTGAGATCACCCATATCTACCCACATTATAGTGCACTTCTGAGATAAGATAAACGGTAATGACATTTTCATATACATTACATGTACGTGCACTAGGCAAGATAAGAAAAAGTATGTTCACGTAATTCATCAAAAGGGAACAGCTATAGGTGATGGACGAGGGGCACTTTTATTAAAGTATATTATTAATGATATTTATCACATTTTGATAAAACTCATTAGAGACACGGTGCGTCAAAGCAACTTGGAGACGACAAAAACTGGTCCAGCGAACCGACGTCATCATAAGCGTCTCTCCTAAAGTACCGTCTTCATTGATGCTCGGTTTAGGCTTGCAGGAAGATTAAGAATTCATGGCGTCTTAAGTACTCTATGTGAGAGTTAAATGCAGTTTGTGATTTTTTACGTTAAGCAAATATTTCATGCTCTTGCAAGAAGAATAGTAAAAGCCATATCAGGTCTTAATGTGTTCACTAAGCTGATTATGTATATGTGTGTATATATGCGTAAGAAAAAAAGAAAGTATGAACGAATAAAAAAAGAAGGAAAGGGAATTGGGGAGGTGATAACAATAACATAACATGTTACTTTTAACTATTTGAGTCATGCTATTGTTTATTTTTTGAGCAAAGTCCTCGTCAGAGACTGAAAATCGAAAAAGCACTTATTCGCTGAGGTGACAACCGCTTGCTTCTGGGAATGTTTATTCAAAGACATTTAATGGCGTTATGAGTCGATCAGAAGTCGTGTACTTTAATTCATTGAGGAATGGCTTTGAATATTGGTTCGATATTTCTGCGTGATTTTATGACCCGAATAATGTGTGAAAACTGCAGTATAAGCGAAGTGTTTGTGATGCATGTATTCTCGTTTTCGTTCAAGTGTAAGTACAAGCTGCATTTTAACTACCAGGGTGTCTGGCGAAATTTTCAATAGGCTTTTGCCATTTTTGACTTAGATGTTCTATGTGTACTTAAGGCGTAGTATTTAGATGTCAGTTTTCAAGGAAATTGCCACTCATTTTAGCCAGTGGAACAGCTCAACAAAATGGGAAGTGGTTCTTATCAATAAGCTTAGCAATTGAATTTAGATGTAAAAAACTGGACACCTTCAACACTCGAATGCTTCTGTGGAAATTGAAAAAACATAAGAGCAGTAACAAAAATGCTATAGAACACACAATTTTTGTAAATGCTAGCACCTCCAGTGGCACGCATCAGTATACTTGACAAGTTTACAAAAGCCGAGAAATGTTTTGAAAAACACACGCCCTACCTAAATTCACGTGTCAAATCAAGATACATATATCAAGACATATGTAAACTTGATGCCCCCTGCCGAAATATCTAGCCCAGCTAAGAATATCGACTTTAAACCACTGATGGCATGATTCGTTTCCGTAGATGCCGGCCAGCAGAGTGAAATCACCAATGTGCTAAAAACAAAACAAATCAACTACTCTCTTCTTTTGAATTTCCTGTTGTTTCTATGAGCTTGAAATCGTATTAAGCACCCTCAAATAAACCCGGCGCCTCAAGCTTACAGCTTCCGAGTACGAATTCTGATTTTGTTTGAAAGAATGGATAGTCACTAGATTGATCATACTACATGAGGCCATTTTTGTTTGTTTGTTTGTTTGTATGTTTGGGTGGGGATTTATATCATGTTTTATAAAATTAAATATCAAATACATGGATACTCAATAATAAGGTGGTATACTCTACTTTTCTAACTGGCGAAAAGGCTGTGTCTCAATTGGAAATTTACGAAGTATTTCTAAGTTAAGAGCTCCAAAGAGACATTGTGGAGAGTGCCAGAAAAATCTCACTGATTTAATTTTTGCACCAAATTTTTTGAATGCCAACCCCTTGCTTTCGCTGAAACCATACAGGTAATTGCTTTTGAAAAGAACACATTTACATTTGCGTTCATGTTTGACGTATATAGTGGCACTATAACATATGTTAACAGGACTACATGTACCAAAACGTAGTGTGCCACCTCGCTGCAGAATTTCTTCGAAGTACTTCTAAGTGTATCGCCATTTGCAGTAGACATTGCACGTTTTCATCATTTTTATCAGAGCTCATAGGGAGACCTTACAAATAAAACCAAATTGAATTCCAGGACATGTCTCTCTGCGCGTTCGGGGATTATATTATCTCATGTTTGCAAAAGAGAAGAAGATTAAAAAGCTGGCGGGTTTCATAGTCCGGTTCACGGGAAATTACGTCCTTTGTCGTACGAATGTAGGTATTCTTCTTCTTGTTAACTGCAGAGATAAATAGCAAACCCTAAGAGGCAGATGCACTTAGGCAGCCACAACAAATGATGGTAGGAACATTTATTTGGGGACATTTCATCTGCCCAATCTTCTTTGAGATGTTCAATAATCTTTTAAGCCGCCCATAAAAAGAAATCAAACGTTTGAGGATTCACTGAATTGTGTTGGCATGTTCAAAGTGAAGTACAGGGTCTAGCTGTCCAAACCAAATAGCAAACCATACAACAACAGTTAATCTATTCTGTAAGTTATTAGGATATCTACGTAAACAAAGCCGATCAGGCCACGTAAGTAGCTTTGACTAGAGCACCAATAACTACCATCTGCAATCTTTTGCTGATCGATGCTAAATCCAAACCGAAGATTCTAAAATAGATATCAATGATTATAACCATTAATTTTGTTTTAAGACGTTTTATTTTCCGGTTTCAATAGATGTCGAATGGAATTGCTTCCCGTTTTGGCTGACCTATGAATAAAAGAAATATTTAATAATACTGATCAATGAAATAGATTGCACATTTTTGCGGCGACTCATTCCAAACGTGATTTGATTAGATATCTGTAACACATAATTGGGTATTCATTAGATCGGATTAGAAACCACTACCCATGTCAGAGCAAAGAGACTAAACAGTTACGAGAACCGTTCGCACGTCCCCCTCAATCTTCAGTGTTTCGCCTCATTGGGTGTGTAATTCCCCCAAGGCGCTGGCTAGATCAGTTTAGGAACGTCGATACATTAATTTTACGCCTCTCATTATGATAAAACACCTTACCGCTAATGAAATGTCGAGAGATTAATTATTCAATTATCCTGCATTTGTTCATGTAAGTCATATCTGATGCGGCTTTTATTTTCGACAGTATTCTCTGTTTTCTATGCTCGTGTAGTTTAATGAATGACAAAGTGATATTATGAGAAATCGGCCAACGCAGTTCATAATATCAGCATATTGAGAGAAATATGTGCAATATCAATACGAAGCACCGTGCATCTTTAACGATTATGTAATGCAAGTGGGATGTACCGTTTCTCTTTCTTTTTTCGTTTTACATTTACATTTTTAGATACAGTTAACTACGCTTTTTATACCCGCGGAACAACCTGTAAACCACCATTCGTTACTGGTGGTTGGGATAAATAAGGTTTAATAAAACGGGGGCGATGAATCTGAAAGTTCACTGTGCCCTGTTGGGATAAAGCGCAAAAAAAATAACAGAAGGGATCCCATTCCAACCATGCCACAGATTTTCTTCTTGTTTTAACTCTTGTTGTGTGCGCTAAAATTCCATTTTTTAAAAACCGTTGACCCCAAGTCACCGGAGTGATTAAACTGGTATGGATTTCGTCTACGAGTACACGATTACAGTTATATTTTGGCACAATTTTATTCAGATTGCTGAGAGAGAGAGAGAGAGAGAGGGAGAGAGAGAGAGAGAGAGAGAGAGAGGGGGGGGGGGAATCGGGGTCTCAATGCAGTCATTGTAACAATAAAAAAATACTTTATCATAACATATTAAACTTCACCTGCTTAGCTTGATTTCAGCATCTTAAGTAAACATAATAGCCAAGACTGATTTTTTTCTGGGGGTCAATATTTTCATAAAGAAATGTCAGAGGCACTCTTGTGAATAAGACTCTAGAAAATAAAACGTCTATATGACCATTTCGTTAATTTTAGTATACAAATGATTCATTAAGCATGCAAATTAATCACGAATTCGATTTGTTTACTGTTATGCATTCCCTTTGTAAATGAATCATCTCAAAAAAGCTCTCATGTGAGTCGAATAAATAGAGAACATCCCATGATAAAAGAATCAGATATTCGATTACAAAAAACCATCATGCAGTATAGAGCATTCGAATTATTAGAATTACCTGACACACACACACACACACACACACACACATAAATAAAAGATAAAATTTGCCTTGTAACGCCGCTTTAACTATTTATACGTGCACAGGTACTTAATTTTCCACAAGCGGTTTATTAATGTTTGATTATGATACAAGTGAAAAAATTGCTCTCGAGATGGGTTTGGTAGCGGATTCATGTAAACACAACAACATGGATGTTAGTTTATCCAGGCCACCTGCCTAATAAGATGCATGATTTCAAAATATGCATTAATTCATGGTACAATGTACATTGAAATAATAAATAGAGTTGAAAACATTGTCAACCATATTCAGACGGTTATTATGATCTCTCTTTCTCTCGTGCGTGTGTGTGTGTGTTTGTGTGTGCGTGCGCGTGAAATTGACAACTCCAGGACTACCTCACATGACTCTTTCCTGACCAGATTTCTGTGGTTGTTCAACAATGATAAGATGAGCACGCATCACAAGCAATTCCTACCCAATCTCTGCTTTAAACGCACCCGGGGAGGCTAGGGGGGTCTTTATTGCCATTAGTCTCATTTGATGGATATTGCCTGGATTTAATAGGCTGCAAGCAGACAATGAACATATTGTTGGGTTATTAGTTTCAACTGTATTGGGAAGCCGTATATACACCAGAGATTGAAAATGTGGTAAACAGTAATAAGTCTAATAATATGACTTAGTTCCAACATATCGTCTCGAAACTCAATATGTACATAATGAATGCAGGGTATGACATAAACTTTTACCAACGTCATGTCTTTGTCTTTGACTCATATATTTCATGTTATTGTCTTTGACTCACGAATGTTCGGACTAAATATCGCTGTAACACCCCTGTGTCGCTCAATGAAGGCGTTGGTCTAGACCATAAACACACTGACGCTTTTTGGAAATACAGAGTTCTCCTCGTCTTTGAAAGCGTGTAAGAATTCGGACCAGGTAATGTATTTGTTGATATAAGGCTGTGCGCAGTGGCATTTCAGGTGACCAAAGGAAAACGGAAAGTTAAAGAACTATTGTATTGCTAAATTATATCCTTAGCATTATCATATTCACAAATTATTTTAAGATTATTTCAATTATTCAGGTTTTTAACTACCGTATTTTCAATTTTGAAGTCACGTTTCCTTTGTTATTTTATTTTAAAACCAGCTAGATTTTTACTAATGTTTCTCTTCATACATGTATGAATAGACGTAGAAAAAATTTTACCCCAAGATGCTATTTCTTTTCTACCAGTCCAAATGAAGTTACCGTGAGCTTGTCCTACATTTAGACGATATTGATTGTCATAACGCATGCGTACCATAACAACACTTGTTGATGACTTCATTAGACCACACTTATATATCATATTTCATCCACGGACGAAAATCATTACGATCTTCAAATTAATTATCGACGGACTTCTCGTGTCCCCGCTCTATCGATATTATAAAGAAATTATTCTTAGGACTATTCTTAGCCAGTGATTTAATTCACCTAAAATTATATTCCAGAATATAATTTACCAACAGAAGCTGGACCCATGCATAGCAGTACAAATTGCAATAGATTAAGCAAGGTAAGCGTTAGCAATATTGTTTTACATGAGATAAATGCAATATACTGCCAAGGTGTTGTAGCTTGTTCTGGATAATCGTTGTTTGTTCTTAAAAAAAAAACAAATTCAGTAGCACAGTGAAACATTTTAGGTTTAACTGGTGGGCGTGTAGCCATGTTTTTGTCTGACATGTCCATGAAATAACCAACTGTTTTTGGAAACGGACATTATTACTGCTAGCTACATTTTTGTGATGCAGACTTTCAGTTCGCTAACTTTCATCTTCTTTCTATTTAATTTGATTGGGATTCAATGATGCAGCACAGCAGAGCCTTACTTTTAAGGGTTCTATTTTCTATGTTTATAGCACTTGGAAGAAGGCTACAAACCTTGACCCGTTGTTGTGTGCATTTTTACGCAGACCATGCGGTTTTTCAAATCAGATTAACTAATTTTAACAAAATCAGTTCAATATATATATTCAGTATTTAAGAAAGACACGTTTCATGACACTGTAATCCGTCCATTGAGTGATTGACCTCCTATCTGTTCTTCCCGACGGAGATAGGTGTGTTTTTTCCAGAACTGAAAGCACCATACACTCTCTGTTTTATCTTAACTTAACGCTTGCACTTTGCAGCGGGCTTAATAAGACGTGGCACACATTTGTTGACTAGACTTATCAATCTTAGTGGGTGAGAACATTGTTCACGCACGTGCAACCATGGCTTAAATTGCGAAATGCTGTCAAGGGGACTTTTAAACTGGTCATGCATCTCGAGCTTCAGTCTTCCCAGGGGCTGCCAGGGATACGTTTTCAAAGTAACCAGCACTTATATATCTAGTTCAATTATTGCCAGCGGCACTTGCGTCAAGGCGTGAAAACACTTGGAAAAATTAAGACTTGCCAGAGACGTGAGTGGTCCGGACTGATATCACAGATAAGGGCAATAACAAGGGTCATTTATGACACTAATGACAAAATCTATTCTGTCAATCCTAATCTTCCAGAAGTGCAATTGCTTGCACGTCAATCTACGTATGATTGCCGGCTTTGCCACCATGCGAAACACGGCTGCTTTAACCGTTAGCCTGGGCATTTGTTACTAAGAATATTCGAGGAAGAAAGATATAGATTTCGGTCCCCTTAATGTTAATATATTAGATGTATGCTACTAACATTGCAAATTGAAAGTAGACATTTTGGACAAGTGACCCGCCTGTCGCCAGAGGCGTCAAACAGATCCTTCTATAGCCGTCAAGAATGCAACTGTTCCGTCTGAAACTTGTTATCTACGCATGAAGGTTGGGGCGCTCAACTTTGTATGAGTATAAGCAGTTATACGGAGATATTTGCCTGCTGCTTTATATTTCTGTTTATACTTATACAAGTATAGTGTTTCAGATGCGGCTATAGTTGTAGCAAAGGCTTACCCCAAAGTGTGAGTACGAGATATTTTGACAAACAGGCCTCCAGCTGACATCTACTTCAGAAAAGAAAGCTTGTAAACATATTCGCAGCAATTTAAGATCCAATATTACTCTTTCCAAAGACTCGGTTTGAAACGATCAGGCGATATTACTCTTTAACGACTTTTTATGTAGTTCAGTGTATCGTTTTTGTGCCATAATTAGCCGTGACGTGGTATAACTTCCCGTAAAATCAACCTTTAATGGCGGATTGAGGTAGAGATTGGCAAGTCATTTGATTAATGCAACCGAGAAATAACCAAAGAAACGTAACACCTTATTTTACCGGAACATCACGTTAACTGAGGGGAAATAAAACGCGGACTAATGCTCCACGACATGTCAAATTCATTGAAAAAAACGATGAATATTGGATTCTATTGGCATGAATGTCATCTGGATCAGAGTTATGTACATGCTTATGTATATGTGTATAGTCTTTCAATTGGTGTCGATGTGAATTCTCCAAACATACACAATATTTGTGATAGAAGTACGTTCTTTTAAATAAACTAAACTAGAAAGAGTATTTTAATTGTTCGCCGGGAAAGGTCTATTTGCCGCATGACAGTAATCAGTAGAGTCTATCACATGGCGTTATTTTTCGCCATTGCTGACGTGACAAACACTGGCGCCCTCTGAAGTTAAAAAGCTGTAGCTGGGAAAACATTATCCCTCAATTCCTTATTACTGTACAGGCTATGGGATTCTTAAATGTAAAAAGACATTATATTGATTGTATTTATCAGGGGATAAGTAATTATTGTCCTAAAAATGTGTGTTTCATTGAATTTTTAAAAAACTCGAAAAAACTTTTTAAAAAATCGAAAATCTAGAAATATGCGTGTGTTAATTTTTGGCCTCTTTGCAACCCCACAAACGGAATTTGTGCAAAATTCTTTGTACTGTAAATAAAAACTTTTGCTGACTCATTGCACCATAATTTTTAGGATGATGAGTCGTATTGAATATTTGATATATAACTTTTATCCCTTAGGCCGTAACATTTATAACAGGCAACAATTTGTTACATTGTTAGTATAGTGGGGTTATATAATAAGTGCGGCCTTGTTTGGCCAAATATCGAACAACCAATATTCTTTGTTCCCTTCTTTCTTGTTGTGAATGGAATTATGAAAGTTTGTGGTGCACTAGGAAGGAGGATGAGACATAAAGGTTCTATACAAAATAACCAGCAGATGTCTAAATTTCTTTAGATTATCCTTAACTCGATCATAAGACCAAGCAAAAACTACATAACGTACATACACGATACGTATTATGAAAGTATATCCCTCTTCATTTAATGGAGGCCTACAGCACACAAAACATAAATAGCAGCATGTACCCAACACAAAATATAATTTTTTTCCTTACAATCGCTGTCTCTCAGTGCATATTATTCATTTTGTATCTTAAACATTCGATGTGTTATTATTCATCTGTCCGGATTATACACAAAATTGACGTGGATCATTAACTGTTAGAATATAAATAATCACATCAGGGTCGGGCATCGACCAGTGTGATCAAATACCTCATTTTTCGTCAATATCTGTTTGGACGAAAAAAGGAAATTATTAGCCGTTTTTAATCTAGCGGCTGATAGTAGGGGTATAATCTGGATCATCTGGTTTTAAAATCAGGACTGGATGCTCCAAAGGTCTTAGACGCCGAGGCAAAGCAGCGGGTTACTAAAACGGTTGTTCCAGCGTATAATGTATACAGATTCTTGCAGCGCCTTGTTCTAGAATCTATAAAATGGTCGGGCACAGTCCTGTATATATACTAGATTCTCAATTAATTTACGCCTTGTTTTGTGAAATGTCATGTGGCTTGACATCTCGTAATTAAAAATATAAGCATTTTATTGTAACTGTCAATTCATGAGACTTACTTTCTTATCATCGCTTGCAAGGTTTAACTATCAAGTACTTTATTATAAGTATGGGTGACTGCTACTCTATTTCGCTTGTCGTGTGTATGAAAGAAGTCAGTTCGAATTAAAAAGAACTTACTGAAATAATAATTTGATCTGAGAGTCAGTATTTTCTTTTCATAATGGTTACATTTTCATTATTTTGATTATTAACTGTCAAGTTAAAGTCGAAGTTAATGAGATGTCACTATTAAACAAGTCCTTGGTGTCAAATGCTGTTGCTCGCCAGTCAATCACAAGGTTGCGTCTCGAATAGCTGTCAAATTACTGTCAGCTTTGATGGCGCGGGTTCATACATCTTGGATGCGATCTTAGGTTACTTTGACCGCCATTTTTTAAAGTTGCTCGTTTATCTCTGTACAGTTTATTAAATCAAATCACGACCCTTGGGTAGCTTACTATTTCAAATATACGGACAGACAGATAGACAGACGGACAGACAGGTTTACGGACGGACAGACGGACAGACATAAAGCCAAATAGACAAATACACAAACGCAAACGGGCATCTGCTTAAATTCACAACACACTTAGTCGTGGTAACTGTCATTACGAAACAAGTACGTTAACGTGGGTGGAGTTTTGGAACCGGTTATCTTTATGAGAAACAAATGGGTCTTTTACTGAAATGCCGTATTGCTATAGTTACGCTCTAATATAAGAGATGGAAAATAAATGAGATCATACTTTATAACAGTATGACTTTGACTACAGACAGATCGATGCGTCACAGTGTGGCAGTGTAGAGTGTGTATTTAGCATCTGCTCTGCAACACAGGTGATATTGTCTTAATATCTGTGGGTAACCGTCATATCAAATTGTTCAATTGACACACAGTGCTGAGAAATAGAGAGAAGAAACTGCAAAAGACGATGGGTTTTATACAGTTAGTACTACAAATAATGCAGGCTATGTCCTATCGGTATCTGATATCCTGCTGGCAGAGATGTGCGTATAGGGATTCAACTATAGTGTAACCATATATTCCCATCTGTTCATTTATCAAGGTATTCTGTACAGGTCTAATGGAGGCAATGGTCTAGGGGCCCATTTAATATCTAAAACAGGTGTTTCCTACTCTTTGACTTTCAATCAAAGAGGCTGAGAAAGAAGGTGTTAATTTAGATATCTCTCTGAATTCGTGACAGTAGAAATAATTGGGATATGTCATTGCTGTTCAAAGTGTAGTCTTCTTTGTGTTATAATAATTTGTCCAAAATAAAAGTCGTGAATTAAATGCAAGCGATTAGCTAAACATGTATCGGTTATTGTATTTTTTACCTTCTGTCCATGAGAAAGATCAAGGAGACATAAATGTCTCATTTCTCACAAAATGTAATAGCCAAGTTGGCGTTTAGAAATTGTGTTGATTTTCTCCACAGATAATAGATTTGCAAATTAAATCCACAGCAGCCCATATTGTGAGTGACTTGGAACTTACAATTTAAGAGAGCATACATAACGTCTTAGGGTCTTGTGAGAAGGTATGGAATTCCCATAGTGTGCACGCCGATTTGACAAATGCCCAGTTAACGGTATCTGCATGGTCGCGTCCTCTGTACATTGAGATGTGAGCGTCTCCCGAGGGCCTTGTTAAAATAATCACTGTGTAAACTATGTGCATCTGCGGGGCTGCTCACAATGAATTTTGTCGACCCAGCTAACGCGCTCTGCCTCCACGGAACTCTCGCTGAATGCAATTAGATTAACAGATGAACATGCCTCCTCTTGTGTACTCATTTAATCACCAGCTTTCTTTCATTCTGCAAGGAGGTATGTTGGTCTGTCAATCTGTGTACATTAGCAAAATTTATTGTGAACGACCCCTATTATGTGATTCGACTTACGGTAGAAGTGAGATGAAAAATGGCTGCAGTTCAGACTACAGTATTTTAATTCTCAGTGCGATTGCAAGCTATTTTCGCATCTCCCTTGTACGATAATGGATTAACCGCATGTGATTTATAGACGTATGTCTCGCATTGTCTTTTAAATAAATCAAATCTCTTGCAATGTTGTTTCAGATCTCTACCAAGGAAGACACTGGTGGCCACGTTTGGGTATTTCGGACAGGTAATTTACTTAATTGCAACATTCTGTTTCCTTCTTCGTGTTCTTACATTAACTAACCTTATTTTACTTACAAGGTACACATTCGCCTTGACTTTGAACAAAATTCTTTGGTCCCAAATCACCCCATCATTTTCTTACCGCATTTCTGCATTCTTATTTATAGAGTAAAAATTACCAAAAAATGCACTTTCTAAGTATTAATTCTGTGGTTGTAGGTATTTTTTTTTATTTCGGCAATTTCGGTATTGCGATCATTTACTGAAATTACTTCCGTTGTATTGTTAACCCGCCAGTTCACCTTGAGCGATGCGATGCGATAGGTGACTGATGAGGTAATCGAAACCGCCACCGATGCGTTTATGATTACTATATGTTGTTTCATTGCTTTGATTATTCCTAATTACCTAGAATAACGGTAATATTGTTTCACTTCCACGAAGTTCTTCAGCCTCTTGGGACTACGGAGAGAAAGCATAATTGGATAATAAAAATACGACGCGTTTGATGTTACCGTTTTAAGTTGAAGAAAGCTGAAAGTGACAGGCGTTGGTGTCCATATGCTATTTTAAGCGCTACATATGCGTAAACAATTTTTAAGGATATATTCATTATAATTTGTGGAATGAACATATCCTTTACGTAATACGATTTGTGTGTGTGTGTGTGTGTGTTTTGTGTGTGTGTTCTTAAATCCTTTTTTTTCTGAGAATTGTGATATGTACGTAAACATTATGTCAGTGTTGTACAGTTATACAGGGCTTGTTTATTTTCCCTTACTCTTCATGTTAGGTGGGCTGTTTTTTGCAATTAAATGCCAGCCATATCTTAAGAAGCATATCGAAGTTGACATAATGGCACTTATACGATAGTGACTACCATCAGAGGAGTCTTTGAGTCACAAAAGTCTTTTAAAAATTTAGATTTGCTATCTGATAATACAACAATGTCTTACAAAATTGTTGTTACAATACAAAATTACTTTTAACATTTTAATCGCTTTGACAACACCGATGTTTTCTATTGGGATTTTACACTTCAAAATAAGCAATAAATAAATAATAGTTTGTTTGTATAAAAAGGAATATGTCTATGTAAAATTTATTATTACGTACGAAGACTCATAAAAACCATGTATAGAGAGTGATTAAAAAAACTTAAGCAAAAGAAGCGTTGAGAAATTTATATAATGTTTAGAATGAATAGAAAATGTGACGTTGAGATAGGACATAAATGACATAACAAAACAGTTATATTATACATTTACTGTTTTGCAATACGCATGTCAAAGAGCAGCAGCATGACCGCTGACTTCGTGTTTCGTATCGGCGAACAGTCATTGCGGAAGATATTCTCATTAATTTAAATGCCGTCCCTCCCAGAAGGCAAATATGAACATCAGATTGATTTTGCTTAAACCGTATCGGCTGAATTAACTATCACTTCTTGTTACTTCCAGTTCCGGATAAGTTACCGTTATAAAGACAAATCACTGTTCATTACATACAATTTCAAAGGGTTAAATTATGTTGGGTGTCTGGACTTCTAAACTGCATGAAGTAGAGGGCAAATGTTTGTCACTACACAAATGAATACGGCCCATTTTACCCCAAATGTATTTGTTTAACTCAACTCAACTAAAAAGTAACATTTTTTTTGCAAAATACTCCTTGAACTTACAATGGAAATTACAGGGTAAACGCATTTTAAAATGCACGTGTTAATGAACACACGCAAGTACTGATTGCGGGAGGTTTTAAAAAGTGCGACATTTTTGCTGCAGATGTTGAAATTTGTAGCAGAGCAAGAATCATTGAAATATATCTTCTCTGGAGAGCATTACTGTTAGGTGATTTATTGGCTGCTCAGTTGCTTCATTTTCATCGCATGTTTTAATGAGGATACGTAGATCTACACTTTACTAGTGCCCTATTTGAATATCGAAAGAATGACACGTAGTTTCTATAATGTTCAAGATAATTGCAGTACTTAGGTCGCTAAAAGTTTACAGGGTCAAGTTACTATGTATTAACGCATCTTTTGTGGGAATTTTTTTTACCAGTAACAACCGTAACGTGTTTTACACGTCTTCAAATGATTAAAAAAGACAGAAGAACAAACCAGAAACCATAACTAGACAAGAGGAGAGCAGGATTCAACATTTAAGAAAAATTAATTATCACAATATCCGACATATGTACGTATTCCAGATTATAGCAGATCCGAAGCCAGCAATTTCAAGGGGGACGTTTTCTAAAACAAGTGGATCATTAATCATGAAACCTCCGTGTGCTTATATTAGATCTATTTCAGAGCTTACCTTTTTTCCGGCATAAAGGGCAGTGCGTTCGAGCCCCCGGAGCCCTCCTGGCCAAGGGCCTGTATAGAGACCTTCTCCCAATGCCCTCAGAATTTTCTGTAATAATGGATTTTATATATTTCAACATGGCATAATTTAGTCGTTTATAGTCGTTAATCACAATTAAAACTATTTTAATACTAATAAAATTTTAATACATAAAATGTGCCCCCTGTGTATTCAATGTTAGTTTTGTTAATTTTACAGTGACGCAGAGTACGTTATTAGCGCTATGAAACAATACGCTGGCAAAATAAGAAATCAATAGGTAATTCTAAACAGACTATCAGAAATCTCATAATAATTTTTGTAAAGATGTTAAAATAATAATATCATTTAGTCTCTTTAACACTTACTTAATAAAAAACCATTTCATAACAATAAAAAGTCCTCAATTTATCTCTGATAGTAAAAAGGTGAAAATATATATAAGACTGTGTTCCCATAAACCTATCGTACTCGCAGGATCGATCTAACTCCGAGGGGATTCTTGCTAATTTGCATTTAGTTTAAGCGGCTTAAATGTATATCTTGCCGACTAAAGCTGCCAGGGGGGTAAATTAACTTTCGTGCACGCATAAACTAATTGCAATTTATTTTCGAAATGTTCAATATGATAGCTTTATTTTGCTTGTTTTTATTTTGTTCATTTCAATACCCATTGACATGTCTTTATATTCAAATATATGAATAAATATGAATAAAGATATACAGACTTGACATTTAATGGAATATTTGAGTTTCGAAGGTATGCCTAGGTAAAATGTGTTCTTTTATAAAAAAAACTCCGATCTCATATAAGATATGTGAATGGAGATGTGTTTAGTCAGGTGTGTCGCTACCAATTAACTGAATACCAGGTTTGCTGCGCTGCTGCATTATGTAATATGCAGTGATTTAATTGGTACTGCATAGAAGAATTTGGAATTTTGCATGCAAGTGGTCGGTTTTGCAGTGTGTAAAATGAGCTATGCATTGCTTTACAAATTTGTTAATCTGTGGCAGAATGGCGCGAAAAAGACAGACGTTGCCAGACAGATAATTACGCCAAACGAAACGGTCCGCACAGTTTTATAGAGTAATGCCCAGACTGATGTACCTACACATAGGCCAAAATCAATGTATTGAAATCTTACCACCAGGGTACAGGACCCACTGTCTTTTGGGATATACATTGCAACTAAACAAAAACTACCCAGTCTGCTCAGAATGAGGGGTAAATTGCCACCAAAATGCATTTTTCAAGGCCCTTAGCGAACACCAAACTGGTTTTTAGCAGGTTAGAATACCAGACGACCTCCGAGGAACCCACTGTAAACAGCAAAACATCGTTGTATGTTTCTCTAATGAATTGGGGACCTTGAACGTTTCTGGGTTGAACACTGAAACCTCATGGCTTTCTTTATTGAGGTCAGATTTCACCTGAACCGCTCAACTAGCCAAAACAGATTTTACAGACATCGAGAGGAGGCCAACGACGAAGCATGTGCCGCGTCTGAAGTGACTAAGGTCATTAACAGCGTCAGTATTTGGAGTAGATACCACATTGGTGCCAAAACACCAATGGTGGTCATCGACAAGAAACCTGAACCAGATCAAATAAAGGAATAATCCTGGAACCACTTGACTATCATTTAATAGGGGGCACCTTAGGACCAATTTTAGGTTGCACGGTGACATTGCCGGTTCACACAGAGCACTTTTAATAGCAGATTACTTACAGAATCACGGGAATGAGCAGCTACCTTGGTCATCAAAATCGCCAGATTTGATCCACATAGACAATATGTGGGTAGGCCATTACTCGCCAAATCAATGGCCTACATGTCCTACAACAGAACTGGACCAAATTGGACAGATTTTGACCGATGCCTGCAATGTGATTCCATATTGAACTCCAAAAACATACCCCAAGGAATGCCTTGCCAACTTCAGAGCGCTGGTAGCAGCCAGAAGAGGTCAGGCGTAACAACGACCGTTACTGTGACTAGACACTGACATGAGGGTCCTTTGTGGAGCGTGTAACTCTTTTACAGACAACAATTTGGAAAATATGGAGATCCAAAATATCTCTTTTAATGATTGTCACATGATATAGAATAGGCAATGTGTTTTTGTTTGATTCTCTGGCGAATTCAGGTAATGAACTGATGTCACAATGACATCAAAGAGATAATTAAAAGTTATTTAAACACGATTTTAATCCTTATTTTCATTTATCAGTCAGCAAAATAGGAAAAAACTGATGAAAAATGATTTGGAAAAAATAATCCATATTAAATGTCAAGTCTGTATATATGAGGCAATAATTCGGAGAAATGTGGGATATTTTCAAGCCACCGAAGCAGTTGAAAAGGCCTTTTTCGGGCTGCATGTGAAAATGCAACATGACAGTCAACATGTATAAACAAGAAATTCTTTAACCTCCGCTTATTTCATTTTCTTATGGCATATAATCGGGGTTTAGTGTTTGTGGATCTGGAGTCTTCGCATGTTATCTCTGACTACGTTGCGAAAAAATCATCAACGACGTTACATCCACAGTTTTTTTCACATGCTGGTTCCTTTTTTCATACGTAATTAAATGTTATATGATGATAGGCGACCTGTAAAAAGGCTAACATGAGAAAGAAATACCAAACTGGAGCGGGTGGGTTGTGGCTTTAATTCCCAATGTGAGAAAATTGTAGCAGTCCGCAATATTCCGTTTCTCATTACAGATTGTACTAACCGCAATACGTACTTCCGGCTAACCGGGTTACTTCCGGCTAGCCCTTTCCGGGTACTGGCCACATGGAGCTATGGGACCCGGACTTCCCCTTCCGGGAATACCATTCCTGTCACGACATCCGTGTCCTGATTATATATCTTTGATCTTGATACCCAGCATCAATACATGTATAGTACCCTATTCATATCTGGTGGGGTCGTTTACGGAAGCGTAATTTTTTTAGTATACATTATTTTTCCATGGAATTTCAGGGATTCGTCACATTTTTATCGGCTTTCATGAGATATTTCGCAGGTTTTGTATCGTTTAGGCCTATGGTTATTTTACTAGACTCAAAATAGATTTCTGCCATTTAGCCATGTTGAACATGTCATTTTATTCCATAAATTCCACGCAAATTATTTATTAGATTAAAATATGACAAACAAATACAGAGCAATGTAATATGTGAGTAAAAGAAAGATAAAAAATCTTTAAGTGGAAGAGTTCCACAGATGAGAGTAATTGGGTTCATCAGACTGATGATGAAGAAGAGGACCACATATTTGAAGCATCAGGCACTTGTGGCACAGAGTTTGCAAATGATGATGAACTAGAGGACAGCAACATAATGTAACCACAAAGGGTGGAAATAAGACTAAGAAGAGGCTGCGGCAGAGGACGTGGACAAAATGTAATGAATTACCTCTGTCGGTCAGCTTGAATTTATCAATTGCGAGCCTAGGACAATGACCCTGGTATATGACCAAGAGCAACTAAATGGTAAAATTGAACAGTTTGGAAGATGATCCGCCTAGCATTGGGATAAAACCAACCCAAAATTTCTGAAGCAGATCGCCACTCGGCAACAGCTTCGTCAGATTCTGCCCGGATATTATGCCATCTTTATGAATGTCCATAAAGCAAAATACGTGAAAATTGCAGCCTCTATAGCTATCCCCCTTACTGACTTCTCCATATGTTGCAAAATATGCCGGTATAATAAGGGTTAGAGAAGCATATTGATAACTAGTCAAGGACTCTTTGACTTATTAATCATTAATGTTTTCGTCGGTTTCTCTGTTCAGTAAATTTGCTTGCATGTTCTACGGAGTGTTTAAAGGGGCACTCATGGCATCTTGATTGTCACGTGTAACATATTTTTCTTCAGGTATGTAGCAAGGAAACTGTAGCTTTTGTCTTCTGTTGTCAAAACCAATATAAATATACTTGCAGGCCCGACGCAAATCAAGATGTCTACGTTTTATAGTCTCACTCTGAAAGTTGATAATAATAATAAAAGTTATACATGTATAAATAGGGATATGTAGGGCTAATAGGGCCACTAGAACCAGTGGCTACGCGTAAATGCCCTTATTTTGGGTCATGCATTTTCACCAATAAAGTAAAGAAAAATCAACAAGGCATCAAATGGATGTTGTACATACGAGAACACCTAAGCACCAAAGTACGCCATGCAAGTAAATTAAACAATCTCTAAATTTCACGAAAATCACTTGGATTGAAAACGAAGTTGGAGAAACGTTTTGTTTTACCTTGTAAACCTATCTAATCTTTGAAGACAAATATTGCCACAAAGATTAACGTGTAGTTCAAATTAAGAAATCCATATAGGATGTACGTTGGTAATTGAGAGGTGTCAATTTCATATTTGATGATACTCTTTTCTGAACATTATACATACGAGCTGCCCATAATCTCCAAGGTCCCTTAAAATGAAATCAGGCAGAAAAATTACCAACCCAAACAAGTGCTTTGAAACCGGACGAGGATGCCTAAAAAATAGTACAACTTAAGCTAGAGTAGTTAATTATCCTTGGAGTAAAGAAGATCAACTTTGCATGCAATTAATTTCTACTCGGCTTTCGTGGTGGACTGGGTATGTTGTCGGCTTACTATACAGGAAATGAAGAACCACTCCTGTTTGATATATGTAATGCTCACTTAGGCAGATAATTCCAGATAGTTGTGACTTTGTTCAATGTACATGTAAACAATTCTGTGGTATTATCTGAGCCTTTCATGTACGATAAAGCCCAGAAACGTCTAAATTAATTATGTTAGGTATGTACACGTGTGTACTAAAATCAGGCAAAGGCCGGTCACAAAGAGATACTTGTATATTGCGTTTATCCAACAAATAACAAGTTTCTAATAATTGTTTGAATGCACGACCCACTGGGAATGTAATATGAAAAATAAATGTGCAGCTGTGAAACAAGTTATTAAACAGCAATCGCTAACAAGCAACACAGTATTACGGATGTCTGTTTGCGATTCGCTCCATCGCTGTAATCGAGGAATTGATCGCCTATTAAGAGTGCGCCGTGCGGCAATCACCACTCTGTTTAGTTTACTAATTGGTAATATGATGACTACTGATTGGAAATTATATTAATGGGATAATGTAATTAGGTACCCGTTTCTCGTCAGGATTTTCCGTCAAGAGGTTTATTTGTATGACGGGTTTAAGTGGGAAGCCAAAGCTTGGATTGCATGGTCATTAGCCACTTGTGGTTGTGACAATGCTTTATGCTTTCTTCAAAAGATAACCCTAGCCGCTCTCTGTGGCTGCCTTATATCGGGTATTTCCAGCCTTTAAAGAACTTTAAAGAACCTTTATTTGAACATAATCACCGGGTATATAACGTTGTATTCAAAAACTTTATCCCTTTTTTATTCTGAATTAACAATACATTGCTTTACATACTACAGCATGAAATATTCTAAGAAAATTATAGATTTTTTCCATGGATGGATAATTAGGTAACGTTTTTGTGCATTAGCTCATCTTCGGCTAAACTTGATTCCATTTACGTTATACCCAGCCGTGTTAAACAAAGTTTGACATTTTTTTCATTTTAAAATAACCTTCGTTTATAGTTGCTTAACCTATAAATCATACTTTGAAAAAAAATCTATGTATATGAAAATGTTAAAACTATCAGAACAAAAATCTAAGTCAAAGCTGACACTGAGAAATGGCGCCTTCGTTGTTCACTATACATTACACATTTTAACAATTTGCATTGCAATTTGTATTTTCTCACTTATCGTACAGATAACATCTGTAAACGGTCACATCGGAGGACAAGCTGCATTTTTTACATAGAAACAGCATTACCCCAGGGACTCAGTTTGAACTATTTCCATTATCACTTCGACGCAATAAAACATATTGATGGAAATAGGTGCCAAAGTAATCTTTTTATCTGTGAAGCATTATTATTCTTATAACACTTAGAGCCGCCTAATGGATGTTTTGAGTCTTAATGTAGATATAACAATCGCTCTTTGTTGGTCACGATTTTGTATTGAAAACACGTAGCATATTTCGCATCCCAGCTGGCTTATCTATAAAAAACCAAATCTGACATATGCCAGGCTAGTTTCGCTTAATTAATATCGAAATTTAAAACGCGCTGAAATATCTGCGTTTGAACGTAGATTCTGAAAACACTGTTTGAAATTATTGTTATACTAGTCACTTCTTTTTTTCGTGACCAGAAAAGTACCCTTTTAAAATACGTTGATGCGATAAATATATCCTTTTACTGTATAGAAAGTACTCTCTTGAATAACCACCTGCTAATTCAATATTACTGTGTTTGGAATTCGTTCAATCGAAAACCGGCAGTTATCCCAACGTTACCCACAGTAGGACACTTGAGGTGAATGCCCTTTAACGCATAAGTTATCTTAACCCCATACAAGTGGATTTGTTCATAAACAGCGGCCAGGTTACATATGCGCCTAATCCAGCTATAAGCCTAGACGTGACGTCATTACTACGTTGGTAGGTGACGTACGCGCCGTCGACATGGTATTGGGAAATGGGATGGAAAAACTAGTATCCTTGAAATAGCTACATGAACAGATATACGGATCCAGATTTACTTATACCACACCCTTTTTAGGCAAAAATCATTAACATTACGCCACCAGAAATGTAAAATTTGGGGTATTCAGTTATCACACACAATACACAAAACTGTCAATGCCCCAACAAGTTGGCAGAGAACGTACAATTAAAGGAACACTCTTGTTCCATAGAACTATCTATCATCATTCGTTTTACATTAACCTTAGCTTTCCTATCGGGGAAAAGACTTTTGCAACGTCTTAACACTACCACTGAGTGCTAACATTAGGAGTCCATATGGCCCCATTTATATCTGCCACTTAGTGGCCCGACAGGAACACGCTCCTCCTGCGGCCATCACACAACACCCTAGCAGGATAGCTGTCCAATCAAACTGATCAAAAAGAATGGACACTTTGACACTAATGGGTTATTTGCGAAACCACCCGCGTTGGCTGGCATCATTTCTGAAACTCTGTGCTCTGGTATGCTGTGTGATTTATCACTGCAACCCTGAGCTAGACGAGAGTTTGAGGAGAGGTTTACATTGCAAGGATAAGAGCCGCTTCTGGCGCGCTCGCCCCTACAGTGGCTCTATAGTAAAGTTTACTCTTACAATTATATCTCTGGTGTTCTCACGGTTCGTTGAGTTAGTCTCCAAATGAGAATATAGGCATAGTTCATAGCAAGTGTTTAAATGAAACACCTACTTCTGATCATAAACACGTATCATATAGAATATTATTTGAACAGTGTCAATTGCGTATTGGCTCAAAAAAAAGCTACCTGTACCTTAAATTATTGCGTTGACGCAATGATTTATTCAGTCTTTGGCGATTTACTCGTTAGCACCTTACCTGCATGTATAAACGCTGGCATTGTCATGAGATTAAAATATATCAATATCCTGTCAGGAACGGAATGCGTCTTTCTCGTATTATAAATGTACAAGTGCGACGTGTCGTTAAGATCTGAAAAGGTTCCCCACAATTTTGGTGACAGTTTTTATAAACATTGGTGTCGGACTGAAGGAAGGGTTTTACAGTTTGAACTTAATATCTTGAATAAATCTTCTAATTTACGACGAAGTTTACGTTTTTTTTTGTTTGATTTTTGCTCTCTAGTTCAACTTGTTTCCTTACCATCTACAAGTAAATGTTTCTATAAATGTTTCAGCGGGCTGCAACGAAGTAACTGGTCGCAATGAATTTAGATCGACACAAATCTGCATTTACCTCTGGAGAGCACACTTAACGTTTAATCATAGTCAGCATTTACTTAAACACATAGGGGCCAGGCGACCCGTCACGCAGCGTGCGGTTTTACAGGGCAGCATGCCGTGAAGTATGGATTAAGGCGCCATGTTCATGTTATCTTGTGAATAACGTACTTGCTTGATAACATTGTTGTAATTGGGAGGGTGGCATTTCTTGTGTTAGGGATAAAATATGTGCTTATGATGCAGCTTGATACGCTTTCAGGTGTTATATCTCTTTTAATGCAGTGAGTTACACGGTATCCCGTGAGTTAAGGTTTGATTAATGGCACCCAACCTAAGGCCAGTGAGGTGAATCTGATGGTTAACAACTCATCATAAATCTGGTGTAAGTAATTATACATAATACCCATTAGTTAAAAATGACACACAGGCACGTACATAAAAAGAAAACGAAGAAGCAGTGAGCACCTATGTGCTTTCGCTATTTCTCTTCAACGTTGCGGACACTGAATGTAATAAATACCTTTAAAAAAGACCATTACTGAGGTGAATAGATTCTATATAATTACAAAGTCCGGGTCTTGTTCGTTGATAATGTAATCTGTCTTCTGGTTAGCCACATTGATACTAGTAATGCATGGCCTTGGGCACCTTACCTACAACATGCATTACACGATGCTCACAGGGCAATGCGGAGGGACCAGTGTGCGGTTGCACCCGTCATATGGGTTTTAAGATGACAATGGAGCTATGAATATTAGATAATAATAATAATAATAATAATAATAATAATAATAATAATTATTATTATTATTATTATTATTATGTATTGACCCGAAGTGTTAAAATTTGACATACGTTATTTTACACGGCCAATAGATGAGCAATACAGTTCAAATTTTAGAATATTATATAAGCTAAATTTTATATATCTGTGCTATATGTTGACAATTTTTATGCAAAAGTGCAATGGATTTTAAATACATGAACAATACATTGATATCTGTGTCCCTGCACCCTGAATGTGTGTTTTAGTTCCATATGTGCGCAACTAATACGCATCTCCTTCACAAACCTAATCAAGACTTGCATTCCACACCGACTCAAATCCAATATTTGAAAAATAGATCGCACTGGAGCTTTTGACAGCATTTTGGAATGCATTGAGTGTAACTCTAATTAAAGGTTATATTATGGACGCAGAGTTGCATTGCTTGCCATATATGCCTGCACGCAAATACAGAATCCAAGTTGATCTGGAGCCATTATAGATACTTTCTTAAGTAGGTTTAACATATAAGAATTTATGAAGATACCAAGTTCTCAACCAGGGGCATATTCGACCCTTAGATATGAAGTCCAGTAGGATAAAAGTTTGGTTAGAATGGTTTCTGTTGTAGTGTATTATAAAGTCGACCTGTTCTGGGGGCACGCAAAAAATTTATCTTGAGGTATTTTGTACAAAATGAAAAAAAAAAGATAACAGTAATAACAAAAACAGTATGGATGTACTCGACTGTCATTCGTCCTTTAACTAATAAAAAAAAGATCATTTTTAAAACCGAAAGATCAGACTTAAAAGTCTCAGATAGTTGAGTCAAGCCATATGGTGTATTACGAGTTTGAGAATCCAAGGCGCCTGTAAGCTAATCGTGTAGGAAGAAAATGAAATGACATAATCGTTTGAGATAGCCTCAAGGCCATTCTTTCGTTCTTCCTAATACATGCAAATGTTATCTGCTTGGTGTCATTGCCCCCAACTCTTCTGTTTCACTATTCGTAGGAAATGACAGAATGGAAATGCGTGACATTTCTTCAATTCTGTACGAGACATATATCAGTGCTGTGCATATTTAATTGGCTATTTTACAGGAAAGGTTATTATTAAAATATCCTTCCCATATGGTGGAACCGCAGCAAATATGACATAATTAAATTGATAGATATATAACAGAAAGGCCTATTAATATCCATTCAAAGAAATGTAACAAGATATAGATCTATCAACATTACGTGCGGTATGCGGAGAATACCGTGTGAAACCGCTTAATCTTTGTACGCGTTTGGCGTTTTGCGTTCAAAAATTAAGCGGTCTCACACGGCATTCTCCGCATCACATGGGTTTTGGTGGTCAGGTTAAACCAGTCTTTGGATATCACCTGATGTACTCCAACGACCAGTATGTGTAGAGTGTTCAAAACCTAAGGTTGTTAATTGCCATGTCAATTCACCAAACCGTTTTGTAAGAAATACATATCCCAAAGGATTCTGAAATAACCTTTAACACCGAGATTGCTTGATAATGACGTCTGCCATCAAAGAAAAATAATTGAAATAGACAGAAAGGGTCTATCTGAAGATTTTTGTCGGTATGATAGCGTAGATGTACATGGGCCACACGAAGTCTCCCCAAAGGTCAGTATCAACAGTGATTTATTTTAACATCAGCTCTTTTGGATACGATTTATTTCAGGCAGGCTTTTTCCAGGTTAGTCATGCATTTTGTACGAGCGGGAGATATTTATCATTTTCAAACAGCATCACGTTACTTCGGCAATGATTTAAATTATTGCATTTTTAATAAAAAGATGGAAATGTGGAAACCATTAGTTATGCTGGGCTACGAAATATAAGGTACATGGAAATATGAACGTTTATTGGGCGAGGTGCTAGCTGCCACGTGCATTTATCACAGTAGATATGTCCGCTCTGATTGGTCGAGAAGTGCAGAACATAGAATGGTGCCATACACTTTTCGAGCCTCGTTTTAATTACTGGCAGTATATGACAAGACCATCAGTAAGCAACTACATCATCAGACAGAGGCTATAGAAGAATCTCAAGTTAGCACAGACGTTATTTATAATTAGCCAGTATATAACAGTAATTGAATCGAGGGTCGGGGGGGGGGGGGTATATATAAATAAGGCTCAGTAAATTATTCGTAGTATTTTTATCTAAACGTTAAAATTCAGTGATTATTGGCTATGCAGTCACAGAAACATGTAGAGGGAGCGTTGAGGAATGGAATGGGGTCCATGTAAAAATATGACTAAGTGACTGCATAACTAATGGCTTGCGTGCCTGTACACGCAAATTTCGCAAATTTACAGAACAAACTGAGTCTGAAGTTTATCTGGGCATTTTATAGACGTATATCACCCAAAGAAGTTCAAGTACAGGCAGGGGCGGATCAAGGATTATTTGAAGGGGGAGGGGTCCGAAGATGCAAAGCCGACCCTCCCTCCCCTTGGCTGGTATTTTAGAGGACGAATGGTGCCATTTGGTACGGTTTTGAACTATGATTCAGCTAGTCAAATTATAACTTCAAGAGGGGACCATTGGTGTGATTTTTTCAGAAATCAGGACCCATAGGCCCCCTTCTAAATCCGCCACTGGGTACAGGGTCCTTCATCCAGAGATATGCATAAGCCTATATGTGATGACAGAAATTGTAGGTGAACGACAAAGCCTAACGTACAACTGTAGTGCTTTATTCTAAGATACATTTGAACCGTTGCTTGTTAACGCATGTAAACACTCCTATTACTGTAGTTTCTTATACTCAAATAAAGCCGACATGTCACAGGATAAAAGAGCTTCAAGACTGCATTTTCTTCAAATTTTTGGTCGTAAATTGACCTACTTTTCTGACCTACTTCCCTGACCTACTTAAAGTAAGAAGAAAATATCCGTTCACATATGCCAATATGAAACCCTTTTCTATTTCTCCAATAATACAATTTTAAACTTTATGGTGGCATCTGATCAGCTATTGTGGCAAACATTTTGCTTCAAATGCATCTTTGAGTAGTTAAGAGCCCTCTCTAGGCAATGACACAAAGCATATATCATTTGAAAGCTAAGTGTACTGCTTGCATGGTCAAAGATACTTCACCAAAATGTGAAAATATCATATCATACTCAGTGATTTAGATAATTTGGTCAAATATTTGCATTTTTAGAAAAAGTGCTGATATCTTGGATTTTGTCTGTTTCCATGGTTACGTGACCACTTGTCATTTCCAAATCATAGCTATATCTTTGGCCAGCAGATTTCAGGCCTACCCAACTACCAGACTCGGCACCGAATGATCATACCCTGATCAAATTTTGAGTGGTGATGCAATGCTTTTCAACCCCGCTGAGAATCGTACTAGGCAAGAGCGGTGTCGCGTCTGATACTATGTAATGCGATCTGATACACACCTTGAAAACGGGTAGTGTGGTCCGATTTACCGGTGAATTCTGGATCATTCGGTGCCGAGTCTGGTAGTTGGGTAGGCCTGAGATTTGGAGCTTTCAAATGACTGATGGTTTGGATCTGTGTATAGAAGGTTGGGGGTTAATCTGTCAATCTTGCCCTTTTGGCGCTCACCTGATTATCTACTCGATCAAGTTCAGTTTTAGATATGATGCTTTTCTGTTGTCCAGTTAAGGGACATAAACTGAGGTTGGGTAATTATCATTCACGGCCAGGGCTCTTCTATACAGACAGCTATATGGGTAGCCAGTGAGTGGCTGTAAAATATATAATACTTTTCATCTTAACTTTTCACAAGGGGAAAGTTTCTTTCAGGCTTTAGGGAGCTGAAGAAAATGTAACCCATGTTTTTGTCCTGCTCAACATAATGTACATTAAAATTCTGATAACACAACCGCTGCACATTCATGAATTGACATTTCGTTTTTGTCATTGCTGGTGTTTTTTTTTTTTTCAATTTTATACTGACATAAACCAAGGGGCCACTTTTGACTTAGGTGTCTCTTCGCCCTACAGCTGACACTGTTGATGTCTTAAATATTTTTTTCAGTTATTACCTCTTTCTTCTTGTACATCATCAGCAACAGTTTCAATGGAGATGAAAGATTTTGGTCACCCTATTTAACCTCTTATCTCGTCAGTGTCTATGGCATGACTGCCTTTTATCCCTATGTACGTCATGTTAACGTTCCAATGCGTGAACATAATATAAGCACTTCAGCAAGAAAACATTGTGAAACGTGTGACTTAACCAAACATATTATATGATAAGTGGTTTATTTGTTTTTGCTTTGTTTTTCGATTATGATACAACAACGAAATAGTCAGCAACGATGGAGAAAGAAGCCAAAAATACTGTTACAATTTTTTTGTAACACTTAAAAAATACAGAAAGCTGCTTGTGGTTGAATTCAATGCTTTTGTCCTTATGGACTGGTATGTAAGCAAAGATAAACAAGTCACACCTTGGAGCCATGTCAGTCCATGTAGCACGATTCACCCTCGGCCCCCAGCTGCTGCTAGCCATATTGCAGTATCCATGGCACACGAGGGCAATAATTCCTTTTGGTGCGATCACATCCCAAGTCAAACTGTGTTCGACCCGTTTTATTTATCACTGTTGAACGTTGGAAAACATCAACAAGTACTTGTATTGTTCAAAATCGCCCTCTAAATGAAAACAAACTTAAGGACATATAGCATTCTGGAAAGCTGGTGAGATGAGAGACTCGTACAAGGTACAAACTAAACATACCTAATTATCAAATAACAAGATTACATTTTGTAGACTACAGACAACTTATACCTTTTAATAGACCAGTCTACCTGTATAGATGTAATTACTCGTTTTCTGTCAGAGGATCATGTCTAAATTGAATTTCTCAATTGGAGACTGACAAGTACAGGGCTTTTACGTAGAACTTTTTACATCCAAAATTCACACCCAGATTTGACACCTAATGTGACCTTGGGCCCACGGGGGAAATATCACGACTTTATCTCGAAATCTCTCTGTGACAGATGAGGTGAGATGAGGAGAGAGGTCGGTTTAATAAAAAAAATCCCGGGTTAAAGAGTTCATGAATATTAGTTTTTGTGCATCTGTTTTCGTCGGTCTTTTATTTATTTATTTATTTTATTTATATTTATCAACTTTTCAGGAACGAACAACTACTAATTTAAACCCACGTATGTTGTTTTAAATCGATTTTATTTAGAATCGATTAGAATACTAACTCGGATTCGTTTCAATTATCACCAAACTGCTACGGTGACAATGTCCATATGAATGTAAATCCAAACTTAAAGTTGCAAAGTTCTTTGTCGAACATTCCCTTTCTTTAGCCTACCGACGGATAAAAGTGACATTTTCACTTAGATTTGCAATAATCTTCACCAATCATCGATCAGCTAAGCAGATAGTGATCTTCACTTTAAGTGTCATTTCACATCTTTGTCATCACCAAACTCTTATAAACTTAATGTACTTTTTCTGTTTCACTTATGACAGGTCGAATCCTTCCCTCTGCCGTCAAATCAAACCAATCTTAGGTCAAGTGCTTCTACTGCAACCCCTTTAAATCAATCCCTGTGTAATCTATTGAATCCCAGCCCAGAGACGCTGTTGTTACACTGCGACGCTGTGAGAAGCCTTAAACCATCTCCATTCGCTTTTCCTTCTTTTGATCGAATGGGCTCCAGTTCATAAAGTCTATGGGACTACGTCAAACAGACTCACGTTTCCTATTGGACGCGCACTGGGAAATAATTTGATATGGTTTCCTTGAGACTTAGACACGCAAACAGCACTGGGTCAAACGGGGGACATAAATAAGACTGGAACACGCTTCGGCTAGCATTAACGGACGCGAGTGGCCATCCTAACGCATGCACGGACTCTGTTGCTTAGGACCGTGCGGCTTGCTGGGTAAGGACGTTGTTTTAATGTCTTAGTTTCAGATTAGAGGTTTCACATACGTGACATATTAGTTATAAGCATTTTTTTGTTTCTATTAAGCACACGACCTGTGTAATTATCGAACGGACTTGGAGACAGCCAATAATGTTTATTAAAAATTTATCAACGTTATTAGTAAAAAAAAATTTCGTATAGTCGTATTGAAGTACAATATATATATATTTCCATATTGGTACTCTGCGACTTCGCAACGCAACAATGTGCAGCAAGTTTGTTTTTTTTTCACGCTGCACGAAAAGAACAAAAAGAAGAAACGCTCGTTTTTTATCTCGGTGGTCAACAGCATTACGGCATTAGTTGCATGCCAACAAAATTACATCTAACAGACCAAATGAATCAACGCATAATTACATGTACCTGTAAGAATGATATTGCGTCAATTTCGTATGATTTCATGAATTAATTATCACCAACCGCCTTCTTGAAACATGCATATTGTATTGCCGTCATTGTTTCCACGGTATCTATTGCCTTGCTTGCGTATTCGCAATATCGCCAACACGTTCAAGCTTGTTCCACAGATAAGAACTGTGCAATCATCTGCCAATAATTGAGTCGGATGTGAGATAAATGTGGCAGAAGTGGTAGACCTGATATAAAATCCAATTCACACTTTTTTTACCAAAATAGATGACGGACATACTTTTTTTCTAAAATTGATGGATAAAGAAGGTGCGTCTACCAGATGCCATAGACATAACTATTTAGTCATTTTAATTGTTAGAGATCAACCGGCCAGCTTGCAACCCATCCGTACATCTCATGCACGTTTCATGTCAGGTCGACGTGAACGTAAACCTACATTCAAAATGCTAACTCTAAACTTTAAAAGTTGCGCCTGGATGGTCCCGGTAACTGTACTGATTCCCAGTGGATTGAAATCTAGATCGTTAATTATATCAGTTAAGAAATGTTAGGTTAAGTGTAAACCTGGGGGACACCTCATCAGCCCGAGCGTGCAGATGTAGTGTACGTGCCAAGGTTCTTAGCGTATTCGCGTTAAAAGTTGGTGAGTGCAACTGTATTGTCATTGTCGTGCTGTTAGCATTGATATTAGCTAAATTAAATGCAAATATTTTGTGCATCATATTTAAAACGATTGAATAACTGTTTGAATGAAGAAAACGGAAAGTTGGATAAACGCAGTGTAAAATTAGTGAAAATGGATCGGTGTCCCTTCAGTGTAATATCATCATCCTTCTAAAACTTGTAGAAGTAGATGTTAAAATACATGTACGCCTTACAAATAGGTAATGGCAAGAGTAAAAAAACGCGACCTTTAGCGTCCAGGAAAAGGTATTCTAGCGGTAGGAGTAGTGCCAGCCGTTGAAAGTACCAAACACCCCCACATGAAGGCGTCATTATTGAAAGGTCATCATTTTCAAAGACTGAAAGATCTTTCAAGCGACACATGTGCGTCTGACAGATCAGTATTTAGGGTCGACGAGAGAGATGTCTGACAGGACCATTCAGAAGTATGTCTGATCTCTTTTGAACCATTCCACAAAGGTCGTGGCCTCAATAGTGCCGTTCCTCGCCTTTGGCAAATCAAAATTAAAGGTTATTTATTGGTACCCTAATACGTTTTGATTTCTTTTAACGAATTGCCTCCAGGTCTCTGTCGTTATCATTTATTCAGGGAGGTCTCTGATTTATTATTTTCCCTTGACAGTTGATTTAAAGCGGCAGAAGTAGGTGTTTGTGCTTGACTAACCCTGCGTTGCGATGAGGAAGAGCGAACTGAATAATTGATAACTGGCTGTATTAATGCTGGGATAAGGAATTGTTAACTCGTGGATAAGTCTAAACAACCACAGTGAAATAAAAATGGTCGTTTGCTGGATAATATAGTATGCCTATCCCCACTTAAAAATAAGGGGAGCTTTGGCTACATCCTGTGTAACGTAATAATGTTTCTTTTTTAATCTATTCTACGAGCTTCCATTAATCCATCTGTGGTCTACCCAGCTGTCCGATAACACGTATTGTGCCATCTCTTTCAGTGTTAGGCTTTACAGGTCTTCTTGCGATAGAATAGAAAATATCGGTGCTTAATGTGTACATAAAGGTTTTTTGTTTGTTTCCTCGTTTGGACAACGTTCAATAGGAAACCTGTTTATTTTTGTGTGAGAATTTGTTTCTACCACAACAGCTATAACACGACTTCATCTTCCCAACATGCATGTAAAAGCGAAATGTGATAAATAAAAATACAGTGTAATTTGATCATCATCTCTTCAACTCGCAATCACACAATAAGAAATCGTATTCAAATCCGATAATGAGCGTTGGCGTCGGGTAAAGTTCGAATCCAAAACCCACTTTTCTCTTAACACGTCAAAATTTGATTAACGCATGGCATTGTGCACCTGGGACGTTGTTTCCTTTTTTGTGAGAGGAAAAAAGGGAATGCACTTTCACCAGCTAGGATTCAAATAAGACTTACTAATTAAACGAATGAAGGTTTAATTAACACACACACACACACACACACACACACACACACACACTATATGTATAATTTAAAATCAGGATGTTAAAGAACTGCTAAAACAAACGAGGCTGCATTCTGTGTCCGAACAGTGAGAATTGTACTTTGGCTCTATATGCCTTAAGATTGCCAAAGAGAGCTCTTTTAATTAAATGCTAAAGTTCATTTAGAAAAAGAAACAGAACCGATTGGTCACTACTTTTATCCAGACAGAGGGATTCAGCAGAGCGGAACTGAATTTCATGATTGAAATATAAAATGATGATTGGAATATGGGAGGCGGGGGGGGGGGGGGGGGGGGGGGGTAATCCTAACATAAAGTTAAATTTTATTGTATTATTGTATTTGTGAAAAGAGTAGCATTACATGACCATCGCTCTAGTATCCGCCGTGACCATAATTTGAAAGTTGACGCTACGCTATGTTCCCTTTTAAAAACCTTATTTCTTATTTTTTAAGCCCATGTGACATTCCATTGTCAGCACGAATAAATTAATATAATTTTCTTCAAAACAAAATGTTCATACCTCTTTCTTCATTAAGTATACTATACGCTTGATTTATCTTAGATATTGTTATGAAAATGGAAACGTTCCTACACTACAGGTGACAGCATCGTCATTAACGAATATGCCACCATAATGCACACAAAGTCTTACTTTCGTGAATATATCGCTAACATGTTCATTAAAACATCATTCAGAGAGAACCAATTTCGCTATTAGTATGCTATAAGCATGCTATGACAAATGTCAGTTAAGTTAAAATGACGTGTAGAATGTGTAGAAAGGTAGTGTATTAAACAAAACAGGACGTGATAAGCCTATGTAAAACCCGAGAACGGCACACATTTATTCTTGTTTAAGCGACAAATCGACATCCAAATACTAGTTCCGATAAACACCTGGTTGAAAAACCCGTCATCTTTATTTCGACGTTTTTTTCTACCATCTTACATTTATACTGGGTTCCCATACCAAGATAATCTAACAGGATCGATCCATCTCCGAGGGGTTTCTCGCTAAATTGCTTTCAGCTTAAGCGACTTAGATATCTGGCACGCCTACTGATGCTGCTAAACGATAATTAATTACCCCCTACCAGATTAAGTAGGCGAAACAGACATTTAAACCGCTTAAGTTGATTGCAATTTAGCGAGAATCCCCTCGGAGATTGATCGTTCCGCAGTTAGTACGATAGGGTCTGGGAATGGTCCCTTAAATTATACAATTAATTGTAACAACGTTAGAAATGTGAGAAATATTGTCAAATTATTAAAAAAATAAGATGGTAAACTCATCAATGTATATATAATATCGTTACAGGTACAATACAAGGAGGAATTTGGTTTAATGGTGAAAGGATAACATCGGAGAAATAAGTACAATTTTATACCTAAAGGAACAGCCAAATAGTCAACACATTCTCTATGTGCAATGCTTCTTTTGAACATGAGTCTTTAAAGGTATTCCCCTCAGAAGCAGCACGATAGATTGGGAACGTCCTTCAGTTTCGCTCGTAAATTGTAGCATGCACCATTTGTGAGAAAAACTGGATTTTTGCCACTGTTGAAAATATGGAAGTTGAATCCATAAACATGGCAAGGAATTTTGATGATGGATTGTATTCCGTGGGACCAAGATGGACAGCAACATCGATATATAGCATTGACGATGGCGGAATGCCAACCAACAGTACCGTTGAACCAATGAACGAGACTTGCGGTGATTTGCTGTATCTCGGTAAGCAAGCCGAATACAAAGTGCCGATTTACGGTTACCTATCGCCGATTGTGGTCTTATTTACCGTTATTACAAACGTTCTCATTTGCGTTATCCTTCTACGACGACACATGCGTACTCCAACGAACGTCCTTCTGGTATTCATGGCTTTATCTGACCTGTTCACCGGGCTGTTTCCATTGCCTTTTTTGCTCTACGTCTACACAGCTGGGCGCTACGTGGATTATCTGCCGTTTGACACATGCTGGATGTATAAATACCTATTTGAAATTATCCCAACGATATTCCACACGGCCTCTATATGGCTCACTGTTGCCCTTGCTTGCCAGAGGTACGTCTATATCTGCCATTCGACCAGGGCGAGGGAATGGTGTACGATACCAAATGTCATCAAGGCCACGTGCATCATCTATATTCTGAGCATCTTGTCGCAGTTAAGTCGATGCTTGGATACCGATATCACTGCATGTGAGGTGCCATCACTGGTGAATCCTAACGAAACCATTACCACTTGTTTTGAACAGTTGACCCCCTTAATTGAAGCTAACCAAAACCTGTATTATAACATTTTCTTTTGGTACCGTGTTGTTGTCATACACGCCATCCCGTGCGTCACACTCGTAGTCATGAATGCCCTGCTTGTGCGCGCCCTTCGTCGCGCACGGCGTCGTCGTGAGAGGCTCTTGCAGCAGAACAGAAAAAGCGAATGGAAGAAGATTCACGAAAGCAATTGCACCACCCTAATGTTAATTGCCGTCGTTGGTGTATTCCTTGTCGTTGAAGTGCCCATGGCCATTAGCTTCATTCTGTACATCGTGCAGAACACCTTCGAACTTCTTATCCTGACCGACGACACCCAACAGAGTATTTCCATGATAATTAACTTCTTCATCTTATTATCGTACCCGCTCAACTTTTTCATATATTGCGCCATGAGCAGACAGTTCAGAGAGACATTCAAGCAGGTGGTCTTACGGCGTCCTGCTGACTTGAAGAAGGATTCTACAAAATACACCACCTTACCGACCACAGTGAACATTGAAAACACTGTGGTCAAAAATGGCAATGGCGTTAGCGGCGATGATTATACGGGGCCTCAATGTAACGAAGAGTCCAAAGTGTGAGTTAAACCCGAGAACTTCTGAAATGGCACCCCACGGTCATCCAGTACCAGACATAGGTGTGCAAAAAATGCTAATTAAAAATGATCCTGCCAACTGTACGTACTAATGTTAAAGACAATCAGCAGGCCTCGGGATGGGTGCGAACAATTACCATGAACACTCTACCATGTATTAGGACAAAATTGACAAGAAGGGGATGTTGGCGGTGGTGGCAAACGTGACAAAGTTTCTTTGGAAATTCAAGAACATAAGCCAAGCTTATATTTAAGAGCGAACACGGCCAAGAAGTGTTACGCAAATGATAAGTGCCACTTTAGATAGTCTCAATGTTGTCGATAACGACCTGTCAACCCTTAGTAGCGACCATGGTCGAAAGTTAGTGAAGACAAATGAAATGTTCATATGACAGGATTGAACCCTTCAGAGGAGAGAAACATGTCAAGATATCATGCTTTGTGTGCACTGATCATCATCATAAATGAGGTTGAGGAACTTGAGTGCAGTGATAAACCGTAAGCAGGTTCTTCCTCATGTGATAGTATAGGAATTTGTAAAATATGGCGCAATGAAAGATACCGCAAAAATGACGATGATGTAGGTGCAGTTTAACGTCCGCTCAACGACTAGACAGTCCATGAAGACTTTAAAGGGAATGGTTGTAGAGAAATCAGTGTCGTCATAAATGTTGTCCAGCCTTTTTTGCAAACATTGAGTGGTCGGAGTCGTAATAGATTCACTCGATTTAACAAAGCAAGTGGCGTTCCACTCGATTCCAAATTTTGCTCAGTCTACAGCATGAAGAGAGAGTATCGTTCAATTGAGGAAAGGGTTTTTTTTACTACGATTTACATGTACTAGCTGGTTTTGGAAAGCTTAATCGTGAAAATATCATTCTACCAAGACACTGGAACAATTTGGACTGCCTTACTGTTGGCTGAGCTGCGCTCTGTCACATTGGCTGATGTTAAAAACTTTCTGGTGAGTCTGCTGTGCCCACTGCTAATCAAGTTATCAACATACACTAAATGCTACTGCACTTATTGCCACAATATCACTTGTTGGTATAAACAAGTATATACCAAGTATGATTAAGAACAATGTCAAACGTTGAGTAAATGCGTAGGCTGAATCAATAATGATTTAGAGTATTGTCAAAAGTTGTCTGGTCTTGTACATTGTAAGCGGTGGTGCATGTACAACTGATCCTGTTGTCAGATTGAACCGACTTCTTCGCTAAAAGGGGGAACGTTTTCAATTGAACCTGGAAATGATTTAGATTACACGCGTCCAATTGCATTAACTACGTTTTAGTATAAACGTTATCAAGATGTGATTGATTTAAGAAGCAGCGTTTGCCCGCCAAGTGTGTCTTAGAATAAAGACAAATGCAGTTTGGTGTCGCTTGCTGTGTTACGAAAAGCGCTGGCACTAGCACGGCGGACCAACTGAGGCCGACGTTGACAAAAAAATTTACAGTTACACATTGTTGTAGTAACGGATAGTTTAATGCTTTGCGGGGGTATCGTTACTGATAATCGACTCCGCATATAGATGTTGGTACTGATTCATTGTACAAGCGTTGTAAATAGATAACAGTAGAATAGATCTCATTGCTGTGCTCAAGATACGAATGAAAGAAATTATAGTTTAGCTTTGATAACGTGGAAATTAATTTTGTCTCAGAGAAAAATGCTCTAAATAAGCATTTAAATAACGGAGCTTCTTGTAATGACAGCGATATTAGGTAATGTTAACTGGCAACATTTTAGTGCTGGTACATTTTTCATTAAATATAAATCAAGTGCTAGCAGTTTTATTATATTTAATAATGCAGTACGTGTTTTGTTGTACATCATTCGACATAAAAGGCAAAGTGTACAGTGGTCATATGTGCATAATTTGTCGTGTATTTGTATTTAGGAAATATGCAATCGGTTAGTCTATCTTGGTGAGCTTGCACTAATGAAAACCATCCGAGATAGCCTAAAATGGCGGCCTTCGGCTCTGCGTGACGTTATACGAGACTAGAAAACATGCGAGAATCCGCGTGAAGTGGTGTTTACTTCGTAGCGGTAACTGTCAAATTTAGTGCGCTGAAATTGTATGGAAAGCAAAACAGAAATGACACCTAGAACTTAGTGAATTCGTACTGTTGTGCAATAGGCTGTTATTTTCTAGAACTTGAGAAAAAACAGCCAAAAGAGTATCCGTTGATAAATTCTGTCAGAACTCTATGGTGAGTTGGCCATTATATCCTCCCCAATCTCTTCCAAAATCCCGAGTTCTCGATTGATTTTGCGCTAAGCCACGAGACTTTGAGCTTTCTCTAATGATTCGCGTGAATTGTGTAAGCACATATTTGTACCTATCTTGACATGAGACTTTACAGGTGTAAATATAAATACGTCTGATATGTTGTTCTATAAATTAACAAAATACCCCTCGAAAAATCAGAAGTAGCAGAAGTATCAACATGTCATTTCAATGTGTGGTGGAGGGGGTATAAAAAGGGCATTTAATCCAGTACAGATGACTATGTGGGCCAATAGTTTTTGTCGTTCTATTTAAAGTTCTTTGTATTAATCAGAAAAAAGATGCGCCAAAATCAGTATTGAAATAGTTGTACTGCACCTTCAGGGTGGAATTTTTAAGCGTGCTGGCTCATTAAGACTGGATACTAGGTGTTGGTGTTATTATATGTAAACATGATGTTGATTCAGAAACCATGGTAACAATATGGTATATTTTGCATGAGAAATAAAAATATATAAAACATGAGTGATGGTCGCATGCTCCTACATCGAAACAAGACGAATTCTTTCAAGACGAAACTATCGGATATTTCCATTTGTGTCAACACGTGCGTCAGTTAATACTTGTCCCGATGAAAAAAGATTCACATATATACGGATCACTATTGACATGTGGTCATTCAATATTAACTGGACATGGTGAATGGCAGTAAAACAATATAATATACAGACTACGGCATTTTAAATGACCAACCAGAAGCCTAGAATTCTTCAAGAAGGACAATAATTTCTGTTCACATAAGTGAATATATTACGATCTTGAAGAATTTGACAATTAGAAAAAAAAAAGAAGTAGAAATGATTGAAATCTAATTATTAATACTATAATGACACTATCACGTGACGCAGTGTAAACAATCTTAAATACACCGCTGTTTGTAAAATGTTACATATATAGAGCCATATCGCCAGAAGTTCCTGTTTTAGTTATACGTCTCAAAATTTGCCACAAACTGTACCTAATGTGATAAGTATTTGGGCTAACTTTGTTTTGAAATCACCAATGTTTTTTAAATAATGTGTAAATGCTCCAAATGTAGCCAATGAAAACACGGTTGTGTTATCAAATTTATCCATGGTTTTGAAATTTAATCTAAATCAAGGAAAAAGGACTTGAAATTGGAAATTGATCTCGTTAAACCAATTAATTTTAAATGACTAATATCCACCAGGGTAACGTTTGACAGGGAAATGAAGATTAATGACGATTTAAAAATGGTTGGCAAATCTTGGACTCATATGGCGCACTTGGTCTTGAAACAGTGAAAGGACGGCAACGGTTTGCTGTATTTCCTTTCACCTACAATAAGACAAGCCGCGATAACCAGTCCAATTACATCTGCATCTTCCTACGTAAGCACCAAATTTCGATTTCCTTTTTTAAATCCTAAAGGCAGAAATTAGAAAGACTGTTTTCGATAATAACTGCTAACCCAAGATGCCGTTAGCTCATACCCGGTTTCTGGGACAAGAGAAGAAACATGTGAGCCTCCTTGAAATGTAATCATTTAGAAGTGTGTTGATCAAGATACATGTGAATTTAGCGTGAGCATTATTCCGTCTGCTGAAGTATTCTGGGTGTTAAACAAGCACCAACACTTGTCGTCGTGTCAGGATGATACCATGTCGACTTTTAAGTCCACCTTGATCATTTCCAAGACATGTCATGAGTATTTTTAGCATATACAGGAACGCAAAATAAATTTGTTCAAGCAGCCCGTATAGAGCAATTTTTGCAATACACATATCTATGATGACCGTTTTCACCTCAAGTTAAGAATTTATCTTTAAACATTGTTATATCAATCATTTGTATTGAAGCAGACAGACATAAATAATGTAACCTCTTAAAGAACATCACAGCATGTGTAAATTATGCAGAATGGCGCGCCATGGCATCGTTGCTTTCGCTGATGTAAAGGTAGAGAAGGGAAATACTTGTGACATTACCAAAGTATAAATTCTCTATTGAGTTTTCGGAAAGCAACGATTTTCATATTGTACGTTTAGCCAAATTAAACTTATTTCACTTCCGAGGTGGACATTCGGCATTTAATTCAAATTATGCTTAACAATGTACGTTTTTTTAATCCACTGATCGCAGCAACAAAGTGCGAATGCAAAAAGGGTTAACCTCCTTCCACGCACTTTTAAAACCAATAACTTCCAAGACAATGGGGCACAAATACTTATTTGGAGGATCACTTAGGCAGGCTTCTTGTAACGAACTCAAAAATGTTTCACACTGTAGTATATTTTTAATTTTTCCTTGGCACCGTCGGGACTGAAGGGTTTGTCTGCATTCCAAATTTTAAATAAAGATTGTTCATCCAGCTTCCCCTTGCCTTCTCGAAAAAAGGAGAAAGGGTATTTTAGAGCCTCGAGAAGCAATTCAATGCTATTTGCTAAATATGTGGGAAGAAGGTGTGAATTATGTAGAATCAATTAATTGTTCTCTCCTGTTGATATCCGTTTTTTTTTTCAATTGAGGGAGTTTCCACGTTGAAAAAAAATCAGATTACATTCGAGGAAACCCACAACACTTATCATAATGGACAAATCCATATGTCAATTTTGTGCAATTACTCGTAGAGCGGCTGTAATCACTAAGGGAGTCGACCATGGAACAAGATAGATAAATGGAGTCAGCCAGTTGAAAAGACAGACCAATATACAGCAAGATGATCTATCACACTACTGTGGAACAGGCGACTGAGTTCTTATAGCAAAGTTTCCATGCTTAGCTAGTCCTGTGTCTCAAGCCTTTATTCAAAGGAAGACGATGTGTGACAAACCTCTGAATAATAAATGGTAGTTGACATGGATCTGGTCGACGAAAACTTGAAATGACATGAACATATTGCACCTGGCTCACTGATTTTAGTGCATCAGACCATTACATAATACGAGGGTCTTTCCATTAAATGTAACTACAGAGACTCCTGGTGGAGGGCATTTTCTTGCTATCTGTCTCTGAGAATCGCAAATGGGTTGTAAGGTGATGTCTACATAATCTCTACAGTATACAAGTTGTCTCTCTTCACCTCCGTCAAATTTCATCGATCGCCTAGGTTTTTCGACAATTTTGTTGACCTTTTCGAGTTCATTATAATGTTCAAAACACTCAAAAAAGTCTTGCGACCAGAGATTATCGCATGAGGTCTCATCATGGCAAAACAATGTTGCACAATTTTCAATTCACTTCAGTGGGCATCACAGGTCTTTAAAGACGTCTAACACACAGGCTGCGTAAATTTGGGGTAAAATCAAACGGCAAGAGTAAATTTGTTATTGAAACTTAAATACAAATGCTCTCATTGGTGCCCTCGGTCTGAGCTGGTGGCTTTGCCGTTGCAGGTGTCTTCAATACCGAGTGTCTAGCCACCAAGTCGAAACTCCATTACAACCACGTCACTTCGCCTCTGGTCCTTTTTTCTCTCACTAGACCCTTTCCTTCCTAGTTTCCTTGGAATTGTTTTAAGGTACATGGGATGAAGGCCCGGGGGAGAAGTTGGGGCAGGTTTTTGGAAAGTGAAGATGCAAAATCCTTATTATGCAATAGGCCCCTATATGCATATACAAGCGAATCTTTTCGCGAGATTTTTAAAAGACCAATTTAAACTAAAAACTTGCCAATATATATATATATATATATATATATATATATAAGGCCCCTTTACAAAAAAAAAAATGGATGGCTGCATCAGACAATACATACATATGACCCTTATTTAATTGCATATTATCAATCCCTTCTTCTTCTTCCTCCTCTTCTTCTGCTTCTTCTTCTTATTATTATCACTTGAAATACGCCCATAATCTGAACAAGAGCTCAGAAAAAATAACAGATTGGACATGATTTCTCTCTATATTAAAAACCACATACTGAAAAGCTTTCCATTATTTCCCACAGATCTGAACTCCGCTATTTCCAATCGGCCTCGGCTACTCAATAAGATCCAATGATGATGGCCGGATATGAGACTTTAGATGAGATAATATGTCTATTATCGTGCACAGATAATTGTCTACTTTCGTTGTATAAATTTATTTGAAGAAATAAAAGACACTGCATCAGCCGATCGAAGACAAAAAGGGCAGATTATTTTTACCCCCTCTCAGAATATATTTGGCAAATATAAATTGTACTTAAACTTATATATATGAGAGAGAGAGAGAGAGAGAGAGAGATCGATAGATAGATAGTCGTGAGCGTGGGTAAATGAACTTATCGAAAATGTTATTCTGTATGTTAGGCTCGAGAATTTAATGTCCAAGTGGCATTTGTTAAATACCCTTTGATGATTTTCCCGTAATAAGGCAGATAGCCTAAAACGAGGCTGTCAGTAAGCCTAAAACGAGGCTGTCGGTGTAAAGAAACTGAGGAAATCCGCCCTCCATTTAGTTATATGGTTAGGGTAAGCCTGACCTAAGTGGATCAAAATCTAGGGCGAGGCTTACCTGTACAAATGAATGGGAAGCGGACTCTCTATCACGGGGGACTCTCTGTCATGTGTGGTATTGTGTGGCGTCATACGAGACTAGAAACTTGCGAGATACTACGTGAGGTGGGGTTTACTTTACAACGAAAAAGTTGAAACTTTACACTGGACATGTCGTCTTTACACTGGACATCACGCAAACCCTAGTAAATTCGCAATCTTGTTGAATGTAGACTGAAATTCGACAGAATTTAAAAGAGAAAACAACCAGAAAAAGATCGGTAAATTCTGTCAGCTTTTATTCGTTCCTCTACCGCTTTCAGTACAGGTATTCCGTCATTATTTCTGACCCCACTCTCTTACATATCCAACAAAATCTCGCTTGATTTCACGCCAAGCTGCGAGACTTTGAACCACTACGCATGATTCGCATTGTGACTCACTTTCCCAAGTACGGAACAAAAATCATTACCTTCGTCCAACTTAACGATGTTTCATGAAGCCGACAAAGTTTAAAACATGATAGAAACACCTGGAGCATGAAGAGAACGGGGTTTTTACTTGTTAAAAAAGATTGCAACAATAGGTACTTTGATTTCCTTCAAGGAAACCGTAAATATATGAGAAACCTTTTAATGCAGGAGTAATTCATATAAATAGGATATAATTTCCTATACTCTCGTTCACTGACTCATAAATCCCGGAAATTTTATCCAAGAAATTCATTGAAAGTTAATGCATCTTCAGGAGGCTTGAGCTATAGTAATCATCTGCTTATTTTAAAGTCTCAGTAGCAGGGACTTGTTTCGTAAGTGGTACTTAAAAAGCAAAATAGACTTTGGGCGTGAGATGAAAAATCGTTAGACTTGGTGTTTGTTAACTAACAATGGGCCGCAGTTACGTGTCGCAACGGGAGTGTCGTTTATGCCATCTTACTGTTACTTAGTGCCTAGAAAACCCCCACCTTAACTCAGCTGGCCCGTTTCTTAACAAGCGACCTCTCGCCGCTTGCGTCATAGGAGACTGCGAACACCCGCACGTCGAGGAAATGAGACTGGAGAAAGGTTTCTATGCACTTCTCAGATGCCTGGAATTTGTCCACAATCAAACATGCGGCAACCACTGCGCACGCATTTTAACAGTATTTCTTTTTTATTAATGGTGTGAGTATAAATAACAACGTCGTTTCCTTTGTGTACTAACGCATGCTGAGTCATAGCTTAGCTCTATCTAGTCCCACCCGCTGATCTAAAATAAGAAGACCAGCTTATGGTATTACTTTTGAAATCGGCATAAATGAGTTACACGCGTGGTAATGTTGCTACTGTAGCTCACACGTACGGCTGCCTTGTGGTGTATGTCGGCAACTTAACATCATCGGAAATTAGATTCCACTCGCTCATGATCAATCATTTTCTTACGTTAATTTATGAATAAATGTCTGATGCTCAACCACGTACGCTTGCGTGAACAAGTCATGAAACATCACACTGACACGCATACCCGTTCGCACACCTGCAGTAGGCGACGTATGTTCAAAGGACATTTAGCATTGTTCCATTGAGTAATATTCTTGAAGGGGAATTTTTTTTGAAAAAAAGAACATAGATTTTAATTAGAATAATAATGAGGAAGTAGGAAATAACAGGGACATGATTTGCAATAAAACTTATGATTCACAAGATAAGCTATGGCTTTATGTATTAGTATTGACGCTTTTATCACTTTCAGAAGACCATTCTGGGCAAAGTGAGAATTTCAATCAGATAACACTAACTTTTCATCTCTGAAATGGAACCTTTTGCAAAGACATTAAATTTTACAGAAACAGAGAAAATAGGAAATTTCCCGTCTCTCTCTCTCTCTCTCTCTCTCTCTCTGTGTGTGTGTGTGTGTGTGTGTGTGTGTGTATGTATATGTGTGTGTGTTATCACCGTAAAACACATAAAAAAACTATAGCCGCAAGAACCACATTCCTGACTACTGCAGGGAAGTTTATGTTGTCAATTAATTTCGGTCGCTTTCATAAAACCGTCCGTGATTGAAGAGCTATGATGCTACGTCTTTAATTTAATGGAGTCTCGCGTACGTTTGTTTACTAATTGGTTCACTTTTGAAGATGCAATCAACGTTCCCTCGGGCATGAATGATGTGAAGGTTTCCACCGTAAGAACGACTCTCATTTGTGACGGTCGTACATATTTTTCCATTTGGCCTGGAATATATTGAGTCTAAGCGTTAAATAAGAGATATTGCGACAGGTCACTCCGTGAAGCAGAGACAGAACCAATTGGAGATATTGGATTGCGAGTAATAAACTAGTGATTAATAACGCAGCTCTGGTTTTATCGTCTCAATTCACTGTACTATCAATCTCCAGGCTTGATTAAGATTGTACCATAAAGGGATCAATTAGGGGAGAGAAAGCAATGATTGTACTTTTAATCATGGGATACCTCGTTCTCACTTGTACATGTAGTAGTCATCTTTTCCGTTCGTACATCTCTCTCTCTCTCTCTCTCTCTCTCTCTCGTTGCCACACATACACATAACTATTTCACTGTGCACACACTCCACACCCAAATTATGTGCACAAGTCAACACATACCTACACATATACTAGTGCGAGTATACATTAAGGGGTTTGAACTCCCAAGAAGCATTGATAACCCTGATATTTTGTCTTTTTCACACAAATAACACTTAAAATAATATCTAAACCGAACAACAACATACCTTGGCTTTCTTCGCTCCAAAAGTGCCAATGAAATATAGCAAAGTTGCTGTGCTGGTGTATGCGGTCAGATTCAGTGAACCTATCGATGCATACTAAAATCGGCCGAATCGAGGCATAAGACAAAGTTCAGCGCCTTTGCTTGTGAGTTCAACCCCCTCCCCCCTTGTACATGCACGCGTGTATACTCATTGATGCATTTTAAATGTACAAAAAATTGTATTATATATATATATATATATATATATATATATATATATATATATATATATATATATTCAGCATTTGACCTGAACTGGAATATGCCCCAAGTTCTGAAATTAAAGTCAATGGTCGACTGACCGTTGCAAACTCTGGACTTAATTGAAGTTGTCACATGGACTCAAAACGCTTCGGTACAGGTACCTAGCTGATGTTAGTTATAGATTGACACGCATTTAACTAGTTCTACTAGTTCTGCCTTAGCTATAGCTTGGTCATGGACTGCATTTAGGTAACATACACGAGTTGGTATTTATTGAGTTCTCCTTCTAGCTTTTTTTTCTTATATTGATGGTATCTGAAGGGTATTCAGGTACAAAGTGTGATGCTTCAAAAACTAATACACTGTTTGATGAGATATCAAATCGAAATGAACTAACAGACGCGGAAAGGTGTTTATTGAGTTGTTCTTTATTTCCCCCACTTTTTTTGTTTTATAACCTTTCATACGAGTTCGTCTATTTCCGTCTCATCGATGCATATTAACATCCAACACCCACCCTGGTCATTCACCTATAACCAGCATATGCAGTGACGCGGTTTCAGTGACTGAAAACGATATTTGGGAGCTGGCTCTAGAAGAGGGGTTTCAAAACCAATGCAAAACTGAAGGTTGCTTACCACTACGAGAAGAGATAATTGAATACCCGGTGGCTCAATCCATTTTCTGAATTCTGGTTGCAGGGCGAATACCAAGCAGTGGTCCTTAGATCATTAATAAAATAGTGATTTGCAATTCATTAACTTGCAAACGTGTCCCATTTCGACGATTTACTGGGGACACTTAATAGCCTCGACTGACCTACTGAAATTTCCACTTAAAGGAGTATTCCCTATTTGATTGGAAGATAAAGTTGACACACTGTTTGAACCTTAGCCGCCGCTTATGTTTTAAACATGCCCTATCGCCACCTTTTATCGCGTCGTATTGAATTTATAGCATGTATTCACGATAAGATGAACTTGCCACCTTGGCAAAATTTCATATCGCAAAACCAATCAACGCCAAATGCTAAATTGTCATTCTCTTGCTGATATATTGGAAGGAGTGATAGCCCCATTTCCCTGACGAAAATGTTTGTGTCAAAATAATGAAAGTTTGCTGGAATTGATGATTTTATTGTATTATCAGTAGTAGTTTATCGTATTTGTAAGCATTACCATGGGGTATATTTTTGTGATGGTAAGGATAAAAAAAATCCAATCGCCTATTACTTTTGCGATCAATTCTGCTATTTCTTTGCATATAAAAAGGTGGGTTGTGGACGTATGCATGCGTGCATGTAAGAATCATAGTGTGCGCGTGTGTGAGAGAGAGTTGTTTAGTCTTCATCTGCATATGTCAAGAAAAAGCATTGTTTTGTAATAAAACATATGGTGCACATAACGCCAGGTGCAGCCTCTGATCAGAAAAATCTAACTTTTTTATAGATTCATTTATTTATTTATTTATAGTATTTATTTATAGATATTTACAAAAAAATGTACGTTTTGTATGTCACTTAGTAAGCAGCGCCACCTTTGTCAAGAGCAGCGGTAAATATTTATTCCTGTTCCTTCATCGTACCGCTCTCTTGAGAACTGATCCAAAGTCTACAGGTTTGGCATTAAGGCAAAAAGATCAATATTTGAAACAGACTTTAAGTCAACTAGGTACTGATTGATGAAAGATAGCGAGATTGTTCGCGAGTAGATTGTAGACAAATTAAACTGAAACGAGTGTCTTTGGGGAGGCTTTGTTTCTCTTGTAGGATTGTTCTTTGAATGAAATGAGTATAAACAAAGATTAGTGTGTCTTGTAGAGCGTGAACCCAGGTTTGCGATCTGTGACACTTGTACGCATATCAATATTCCCTTGGGTATGAGTGAGTGGCATTTAATTTTGGAGCAAACGCTCTCACCGGCTTCTCAATCAATTTTCATCATCTTCATGTTCTTTGTCTTTGGGTGATGTTTTGCCAGAATTTGTTTTTAAGATACGATCGTTTAGGCATTGCGTCCCAACCTAAGTCAAGATGCAAGATTAAGTTGTTAGTCTAACATGTGAAATGACATTACAATGGCCGCCCTTAATACCATAAAACACCACTTCAAAAAAAAAAAAAAAAAAAAAAAAAAAAGCACGCGGTTTCAAAGTTTTCGTAGGTACAGTGTGACAATATCAGGATGTAGACCTGTACATAGAAAATATACCATGAAAGCTTGTTGACGTTGACTACCTTTATAAGTTCTTTATTTGATGCTGTGGTGGGAAAATGGATTCGATTCTATAAAGCGTGTGCATTATTTCCCCAAGGTGTGCGACAGTCAGTTTATTTAATTTGTAGGAACGTTGCTCTCTAAAATGGGTGGAAAACAAATGAAAACACCCGTGTCAGGACGCCCGGGCCGGAGGCATAGTTGATAAAGATTGAATTCAAGTTGGCCATTGGGTTCTATATGGGTTCCGTGATGGGTTGGCATAGATGCCAAACAAGGCTGGTATACTAGATGGGTTTAACAAGGGTTCGAATAGCCCATACAAACATATATGAAACTTATGGCCAAACCAAAGACCCAGGGGGCAACTTGCCCACCATTTACACAAGTGTTCCCAGGCTGGTAGGAATTCTCTCATGCCGTCCCTCTTTATCACTTCCCCATTGAAAGTGGATGCAGCCCCCCCCCCTTCACACACACCACCACCACCACCACCACCACCACCACCACCAACAACAACAACACCACCCTCTCGCTCTCTCATGTCATTATTTTTCTATGGTATTCATATATTTAGTGACGTGCATCATCTAAGACATCATGCGCCAGACCTCAAAGCCGAAAATGACAAAGAAAGTTTTTCAAGGTGTTTCTGTTTAAAATGATGTTAGTATTTTTTTAACATCGCCAGTTTCCAACAAAAACTTTTGAAGCAATATCAAAATGTCTCTTAACACGCACCATGCCATTTCTTCAAGCCGTTTTAATCGGTTCTCTTCGGCAACATGTTACGGACTCGGTAGCAGTGATAAATGACATGCAGATTAACCAGACTGTAGTCAACATATTTGAAGTGGATTTCGACAGCTTGTGCTTCAGGGGCTTTTTCACTTCAGACGGTTGATAATCAAACAAAGACCCAAGATTTATGATTCCCACATTTATAAAACATAGATTTTACAGATTACTTTGTCTGTTTTGGTGCACTGTTGTTGGTTCTTTTGGAGCATTTTAGTAGTTGCATTCGTAATAACAGCTTAAGCTGAGTGATAATACAAACACGTCAGACCGCATATACAACGGTTATTACTTTTTGTTAATACTTGTAGGAAAAAAGTACCTTTGTTTTTTGCTTTCTTATTGTCTTGACACATTGGACGCCTTGAGCTTAATCACACATCGGTGAGTGTGCTGCATACAAAACAAATAAGATAGTCTAGTTTGCTTTATTTAGGACCAAATGTTAGAATATACTTTAGAACTAATAACAAAGCGTTATTCCGACGCAGTACATATTTCTTGCTTATTTTAATAAGCATAATAAAACATATTAACTAAGCTAACTTTCAACTAAGGGGGAATTATGAAATCTAATACACCTTGAAGGATTCGACAAAAATGGGTTGTTCGGCAAGTTGATTGCATATCTGAAAGAATAAATCTAATGGTTGTATAAGCGAGATAGTTGTGTCAATAGCCTATGGAGCTCAAGTGGCCATACAAAATGCACAATGTCACACATCTTGAAAAGATACAAGTATAAACTTTTGTTAAGAACAGTCTGGGTAAAAGATGCCAAAAATTATATTCATTGTTCAAGTGTCTCAATTTCTTAATACAAACTATCAGTCATTTGATGTAGGTAATCATCTTGTTCCTCGTGTGATTCCATCATTATTGCAACCATTCAGTAAAGATGTCGGTTCCATGCTCCTCATGGAACAGGATGTGGCAGTTGTCGATGACGAGTCTTCGCTCTTTATCTTTGTTTCTTAACCTGTTTAAATGCCATGTCTATTTAATCTGACTTTTTACCGAACTGAAAAGGGTTAGATTGGCCCTATGAAATGCATATAGTTGCATACCGCAATACTTTGTTCAAGAAACGAAAAAAAAAAAAAACGCAAAAACACGCTTCACTGAAATTTTCTATCACACACACTAGCTCACACTCTTTCACATTTACATTTACATTTATTTATCTAAAAGCTGATATAAGGTCACCAGAGAGTCAATTATGCAAAGTACTTAACAGTACCAACAAAGATAATTTTTTCTGCCTCTTCAATTTTATAACAAAATCATTCAAGAAAAGAAATTAAGTGGTTGCTTGGTAACTCTTAGCATATTCCTAGAATAATGTCAGTGTATCGTCCCACTGTTGTGAGCAGTGACTCGGAAGTGTGACTGAACATGGCACATGGTCAAAAGTCACAATATTTATATCTTTGTATGTAACTGCATTGTTTATCTATCTATTTCTTTATGTAATTGTAGTTCTCCCTCCCTTCCTTGTAAGTTTGAACTGTCCCATATTGTGTACCATATGATATAGCCATATGCTCGATTTGTGTTTATGGTAAATTTATAATCCCACCAAAATGTTAGATCTCACCGCCTAGCTTGAACATTTTATTAGTAACGAAACTAGTACATCTGTTCATTATATACAAAAATAAATTGAGAAGAATTTCATCAGCTGTGTACATGTTAAGTTACAAGAATGATGTGATTTTTTCTTCAGACAACAGCTAATATTGAGATATTTCGATGTCTATCAGGACATCTTCAGGGAATGAGGGTATCCAGGTGAATAGCCTCTACTTAGGAGGTGTAATCCCCCCCCCCCCTATTGTCTTAGGAAAGGGAGGTAGAGGTCAAGGAGGATGGCACCATCATTTCTGTTGAGACTGGCCCCTGTCTTTTTGATGTGGATGGCTTCTAGGACTTTTCTGTAATGTTCCCTTGGTTCACTGTCAATCACCTTGATTTTGTCGATTATAGGACCAGTGGAACGGGATGATCAGTGTCAGAGAGAATAGCCGAACACCAAAAATCGGTCAATAATAGAGACAGCAAGTCAGCATTAAGCCAGCATGAGGAACGACATAAAGTAGCATATGGTCCTATAATCGACAAAATCAAGGTGATTGGATAAATGACGTTACTAAGCAGGAAACAGCAAAAAATAATTAATTATGGGACTAACAGTGTACATACACTTTACAGCATAGCAAGAAACAAACACATACCTTTATTAATTAGCATGGATATTTAGAGTGATTTCAGAACAGCGGACAAACAGATCCGCGGGTCAAATATGGCGACTCACTTAAAAGCTAATTAATTCCCGATTAGACACTGAATAGATTCCCCACGGGGATTACGCAACGCGCTATCAAGCGGGTCTGCCATATTTGATCTGCGGATGTTTCAGTTCGCTGTTCTGAACCTGTGCGCTCTTGTACTAAGACCCCATTTCCAGAGATTTGATCGATCTACTTTAGATCGACCTAACTCCCTGGGGGTTCACGCTAAATAGCTGTCAGCCGGGCAGACACGAAAGTTAATTACCCCCTTACAGCTTGTAGTAGGCGGGACGGACATTTAAGACGGATTATCTGACAGTTATCAAGTGAGACTCCCCGCGGGGATAGATCGATCTAAAAGCTCTGGGAATACAGCCTAAGACCTATGTGGCTCCACAATTATATTATATTATATTATATTATATTATATTATATTATATTATATTTATCTCTCGTAAGGAAGACTACGTCTCTTCCGGTAACATATAGATAGAGAATTTGGATATGTTTCTGTAATGTCGGGTGTATTGTTTCAGGCCGACCCAAGTAGGAATTCGGACCTAAATCAACGTCGTATGTGATATTGTTTAAATAAAAACCAAACATAAGATTCCTCTCAGTATTGACATTCATATTTTCTCTCACATTCTCTCTCATTCCTAAAGCATATACGTCCACATGTTTTGTACACGTGGGAATTCCCAAAATACAAGAACTATTGTCTCCTTGGCAATGTTATGTAGCTAGCATTAATGGGATTTTTTATTTATTTTCATTAAATATGAGTTTTTGCAAAAGATTATGCAGTTTATTCTGAACTACAGTATCTTATATTTGGTATCATCTGTCTCGTTGAAATCATTATATATTTTAATATATTTTAAAATGTCATCTATTTTATATTATTTCTTCATAGTCTTTGTGCCATTTGTCTGTTGCTTTTTTTCGAGTTTTTAGAGGTAATTCTGATAGAAATATCTTGCCGGTTGCGAAATGCTGTTTATTGTATTTGTTTCCTTGCATAGTTTGTATAGATATTTATCGTTAGTCAAAACAGAATTTCACCATTGAGCTTGAATACTATTTTGGCTACTCATGTAGTCTAAAAATTGACATTTAGTTGCTTGTACACTTAGTTGCTGGTAAATGTTTTGTTTTCATTTCCCGTACAGTGCTGGTCCGTACAAAATATTCATCATTATGTGATCATATGTGGTAATTTATATTCTTATGGAGAATTCACATTTAGTTTCTTTTCCACCATTCAAAAGCCTGTGTTGCGACGACTGCTCCGTCAGCACTATCGTACGGGTTGATAGCTTGGTTCACGCGGAAGTTCGTAGTTTTCCCGAGAATCTCGACTGTGACGTCAACGTTGGACCACTTTCCGGAAGTTGGAACGAAGTTGGCTTGGTCGTAGGAGGCCTGAAATGTGTTTTTAAAGATTCGATGAAAGATTTTATCTGGTATATAGTTGTAAACATATCTTACATGATAAAGTAAAAGATAATGCCTGATTGAGAGTCGATACTCTAGACTTTACAAAAGTAACCCTAGGGTCCTCTTTGCAACCCCACAAATTATGTACAGTAGGTACAGGAATGTTTATGAATAAAAAATAACTTATGCTGACTGATCGCATCATAATAGTCCTATGGATAATTAATCCTATTGGAAATTTTATATATGTTTTTATTACTTTGATCATCATATTAGTACAGGCAATGCGTTTCAAGACAGTTTATTTGTGGGGCTACATATATATATATATATATAATAAAAGCGGCCTTAAATTAGCCAAAACTCGAACAACACATTCCCTGTGCTGTTTGTTTACTTTGTACAGATAATGGCGTGATTTTTTGTGGTAATTTGAGATGGGACAAACAAACCTTAAACACAACGATACCAGAAACAACTTGGAAAGCAAGTGCATCTAAGATTTTAAGTGTAGATCACAGTTGAACACTTGTATAAAAAGGTTTAGAATAAGCCTTACCCTAATGCATTAAATTCGACGAAAGCGCCCCGTTCACTCGTATCAGGCGCTGACATAAACGGTGTGGCAGAGAAGCCTTACAATAACCACTAGAAAAGTACATAGATACCGTTCTCCTTTGTGGGACATTTTGTAATGTAATTTACCTTCATCAGAGCAATGAGGTGAGAACGCTAAGTTTAGATTGACGTCATTGTCACGTGGTGTTGCACGCAAAAAGGGTACCTTGGCATTAGAGTATCGTACTAGGTCTACAAATACTTACTGCCTTGACTCTGTAGTTAGCGTTTTGTGTAGGCACCTTAGCCAACCAGCTGTAGGTGTTTCTGGCACTTTCATAGGCAACGCGAGCCGATGAGTACCCTGGGCAAGCTAGATAGAGAATAATTTAATGAGGATTATTACACAATTTTTGACTACATTTGGACTTACATGTACCTTACAATGCCCATTAATGTTTAGAAGGCATTGTAATTTCAAACATTGTTTAAAACGTTGTGTGTGTGACCAGAAAATGTCACGAAATTTAGGTACATGTAAATACACCAGTCAGATAAAGAGAGAGAGAGAGAGAGTAGATTTCAAACAAGTGCCACCTATCTTAACTATTTTACCCATGTACGCATTCTGTGGTCAATTCAGAAGACAATTGTTCATTTTGCACATCTTGATTAGCATCACGGGCACTGACTGATAATCATAAATATTTAAGTTTTGATTAACCAACGGTCAATGACCGCTTTATTACGATGCAGATGTCGTTTAAAATGCAGTACTGGATTAATAAAACAGGGGCCAAAAAGAGTGCCTTCCATTGAAGAATGCGATTGCTGTGTCAACACTCAATTTAAATGTGTTAGTTGAGAACCTTACCGTTATTTGCATTCACGTTACACCAGGAGCATTGATCCTGGTACTTCTTGCAGGCTTCCCCGGCATTTCTCTCGATTTCACCACAAGAGGGCTCTGCGCGCTTGGCAAGGGATCTGCGTTTCCCCCATCCTATTGACAAATAAAAGACTTATCTTTATGAATGGTGATTGCTCGTGGGTTATTTCAATAATATTGATATTAAAATATATTTATATGAATATCTACATGTATATACTCTCTCTCTCTTTCGGTTACTTAAAACAACTTGATTATGAAAATATTATCTTATCTACATACGAAAAAGATATGTATAAAGCAAAATATAGAAAAAACTAATTAAACAAACATGCATGGATCTTAAATCAAACTTCAACGTCAATACTTATTCAAACTGAAGTTATTCCTGAAAATACTTCTCAGTAAGTCACCTGAAAATACGTCTTTAATGCCTCCAATGACTTTGTCAACGACCTGAAAGTCACAGGTTGGCGTTGGGGTTATTAAGAAAGTAATATTTATTCCCCACACATACACTTATAATGGAAATAAACACAATATAAACGTAAATGAGCACGCTAATAAGAATAACTTTATAATAAACTTGTATTAAGAAAGAGCAAAGTATACAAATACATCACCTCAAATAGAAAAAAAGGAGAATACACGCCCTTCATATAACATGCGAGCGCGGACAATTTTATCAATTCGCAAAGCCAGTCATCAAAAAGATGCTATAAAGCCGATTTAAAACCGATGATTCCATAGAAAATTACTTACGTCTTTAGCTTTACTGGCCACAGATCCTCCAAGGTCTCCAATTGTTTTGATGGCACCACTAAAGGTCAGCTCTCTGTGTAGGTAAATTTACATAATGTTGAGCACATTCCTATGGGAGACCTTTCACATGGTCTCCCATAGAGGAAAACATCCACATGTTATGGTTCACACGCCTTAGCTAAGCTGTCCCATTATAAAGCTGATAGCTGAAGCAGATGATAGCTTTGAGTCCGTTCCTTTAGTTGAAATCTTAGATAAACTTTAGTTGAGATCTTGCCTTAACTTTAAGATGTAATCTTCAGGGTTCTAATTAAAATGTATGTGATTGTACTCCACATAAAGGTTTTATAGCCTAAATGTATTTTACAAAGAGTGCATAATGCTATAGAACGAAATATGCTAAAGTCTAGTGGGATACGTCTGATTATTACTTTGTCTTAGTAGACTTAATATTTTGGTCTTGGATGTCTACTTAGAAGCCGTCATGGCATGGGTTCTGGTAATGCAGGCAGTTGCAGACTGGATTATAATTGACACGCGCGACATACCGTGCGTTGATAGCAGTCGGCATGCACTGGATTTGCCAGAATTTAGATATGGTTTTGACATAATGAACACTATTTGAACAATTCTTCCATTTTTGGCGCACTCTTTAAAATACCTTTAACTTGTCCTTAAATCTAAAATTGGAAATCTGAAACTGAATATGTCATTTTTTTGCCTGAGATGGGGAGACATCCATCGTACTGAGTAACGTTGCTAGGGGGCACTTGCACAGAGGAGCTGAAAAGTTTTTACTATAGCCCCTCAATCAGTTTAAACTTTTGAACTAAATTTAAGACTTTTTCAGTTCAAGATATATCAACATAAGTCCTCTAAAAGTACATGCTGGGATGAAACAAGAGCCATGTCTGTCTTGCAATAAAAATTAAAACTGGTAAACTAATCAATTTAATTGGAATAAAACTATTTAATCTTGGCTCAAATCGGACGAAACTTTTTGGTTTAAAGGATAATTCCACTTTAAAGTTAAAGTTTTTTTAAACCTCAGCCTCTCTCTCTAAATAACCAATTAACCAACCGGATTCTTGGTCGAAATCATTAATGGTAGATACTACACTATGAAAAAGGGTATCAGTTTCTCCTGGCTTAATGGCTGCAGGCATTTAGCAAACAAGTAGCAAGTTTCCGCATTTACCTGTTACAAGACTTGGCTTTGGCTTTACATTTGTCAACTATGCATGGAACGCAGATTTTCTCCTGGTTAGTTTTAATGAGGTTTTGGCAGGTTGTCGTAGCGGCCTGGAAGGCACTCTCCTTGGCCTTGTAGTCGTTGTTGGCTGCTTGGATTTGAGTCACAATGTACTGGCCCCCAGAAGACGTCAGAGCTGGAGAAATCAGTAGTAATTGTTAATCAAACGTACAACAAACATATTTCTGTTTTGCTATTTATCTATTCAGTGTAAGTAAGAATCTGCGGTAAGCTTTATTTCAAATGCATGAATATAAATACAAATACATGAAAAATCATGCTGTCCGCTTGATATCAAATAAAATAAGTACGAAATAATACATTTATCAAATATATATAAAATGCAAGGTCATTAAAATCAGGTTGTCCGATCTTATGGGAAGCAGCCATATGGCACTTAAATCATAAGCCAGTCTGTTTAGAACGTAATACAAGCAAGTTATTTACGACCGCAACATTAACTTTTTTGAATCAGTACTGCTAAGTATTGATATTCTGTAAGTTTTTTGTCTCATTGAAGAGACGAATCTATTACGACACTCACGCCCTAGAAAGTTACTGCTCAGCTGCGTCACTTGCCCCAGGACACATGGCAGCAAAAGACAGGCGGCAAACACGACCTTCATCTCGAGTTTCTGAAACTGCAATGAAATAAGGTTTGTTATATGTGTGATGTGCAAATCTATGACTAGCGTCCCCCTCCCCCAACAAAACACCCAGTTAAATGACAGAAAATATCATAACGTTACTTTAGTTCCATACAGTTTAAGTAAAAACCTGAGTAGAAATGCGGTATACGTAACCGTATCTATAGTTCAAAGTATAATCCTGTGTACACGCAGTGTGGTTGGCATATGTGTGGAGGACAATCCAAATCCTAATATTAACAGGGTCGTGCCTTTGGGGTTGGGTTTAAGTTAGAGGTGTGCCGAGATAATACACGAAATATAATTATTCAATATAAAATTGAGGTCCTCTACAACTATGAGCGGGTAGAGACAAGGGGTTCAATGGAAACAAAAAGGTTGCAGAAGAGAGGCAGCAGCATTGCCATGGTGGTTCAAAGTTTGCCATGGAGGGGCATGGGAGATACAATGGAAGAAGACAGAAACATCGTCTTGATTTGCGATTAACCACCGCATCTAGTATATGCCGACCATTGACTGGCCACTGTGCATCCATTCTGGTACGACGGCGATGTTTCTGCCTCCTTTCTGCCTTTTTAACCCACTCTTGAACTACTTTCTGCGATTGTTTTGAACACGTTACAAAAAAATGTACATGGCGTTCACTGCGGCGTCTGAAAATCTCTTGCACAACACATGCACCACATGACCAACCAATGTGCCTCTTCTAAGTCTTCAACAGCGATGTTTGAAATATTTTAACTTATATTTAAATATTTTAACAACTGATAATAACTCGAACTAGAAAAGCACTCCGAGAGCGCAGACCTCCGCCAAGGCAGCAATTTTTGATTATTATTGATTGTTGATTGATTATTGGACCGGATCACCACGAAAAACTAATCATCTCTTCCTTGGCCCACTTCTGACAGTTCCTAAAAAAAATTCATCAAATTCGGTCCATAACTTTTTGAGTTATGTTGATGACAGACGGACAAACAGACAAACAGGGGTGAAAACAACTTCCTCGGCGGAGGTAAATATGACTACACGCACACACACACATACACTCTTCTGACATCAAAAGTTGGTGTAAATATGGCAGTTGATTAATCCAAAGAATGGTTTTGTGATCCCTTTTCTTTCATTCTTTCTTTCTAACTATTTTTCTTCTTTATTGCTTTGATTGTGTAAATGCGATACTGAATCTTGGTTACACAAGATCAAAAAGTGTGTATTAATAACCAGCATAAGTATTTCAACAACTTTCCGATACAAAATGTCAAATGCAATGATAGTAGATACCCGTTCGTGCATGAATGAATGTTAATCAAAATATGAAGCATTTTAATTCTTTTGTTTCTTATAAAGCTTCTGAGATGCAAAAACACTTCAGTTACCAATTACAAATTTGCAATGAAAAACATTTCGCATGTTTTTTTACAAGAAAATTACGATTGAAATGCAGTGACATTAAAAAAACATCCTCTAACCATCCTATAACCTCTAATAAAATTGTTATCCTACTCTTAAAACATCACTAGTGTTTGAAACCTAATTCACATCATTTTTCTTCTGCTTTTGAAAAGGGGAAATACATGGCTAGATCTATGTATAAAAAAACGTACCACGACTAAAACAGACTAAAAAATATACATACGTGTATATAGCAAAGGGAAACAAGTTTTAGGTCACAGAGAGAAGAAAAAAATGGAAAAAGTATAAAAAATAAATTATATGAGAAGTATATAGTTATGCATTTTAATATGCAAATCGTGCTTGCCACATGTAACTAATGTTGGTATTAAGGGGGTGGGAGAGAGAACGATGGTGTTGGAAATGCTAAGGACACCCTTAGACCTCAATCCCAGCGTATGGATCTAGAACGTAAGCAGTCTACATAGAATTAATCAAAAGAAACCAATCAGTCACTAATTCCCGTTGTCACTCACGTTTCAAAGGAGTGTGCGGTTAGTCACTGATCTCAAGCGTCCCGTATGTTGACACAAACCCCCCTCCACGCCACCTCCCCAGTCCTATATAAAGGGACAAGGACATGATATATGCACATTTATCACGAAGAGAAAACAAACAGACACGATGAAACTTCTCATACTGGCAGCTCTGGTGGCTGCAGCCTATGGCGCCTCCGTTCCAGTACCTGCTTCTATGTTTCCAGGTGAGTTTAGTCTTATCTCTTAGAGATATTTTCATTTTTGTCTTTTTTTGTATATATATCTGCCATTCAATCTTATGCAATTAATTGTTAAGCAGCCTGTAAAATCCACTGTGAACGGCATTTAGAGTCTAAAATTCTTCGCTCATATAAATTGTTGTGAAATTGCTCATCTTCCATAGGGAGCTATTGTTTCATTGATGTAAGGTTTTTGTAAAATAAGTTCAATAAAAAATAAAAAATGAGAATAAACTACTATGACCTTTTGGATACAATACTTTAAACGTAATATATGAAGAGAGAGAGAGAGAGAGAGAGAATGTAACGTAATTTGAACGTCAAGAATCGTTATGCCACACCAGAGTCTCGTCATGTTCTCCAACTGCTAATTTCACATGGATTATCCGATCAAACCTCACCTTAGTTTCGTATGAGATGTTAAGAGGTTTAAAACTCAAGGGATGTTGCGGGCAAAACACTCCATTTCAATTTTGGGTGCTTTGAAGCGATGAAATTGAAAGTATAGCTTTTTTTAAAAAATCATGCAAATGTCGTCCTTACTCCAGTGTTTTCCCCCCTTCATTCTTATGAGTTAACAGGACCTTTTCGCACCGAATGTCGACAGAGCTAATAGGAACAAATCAATGGGAACCAAACCCTGCGTGTCGCAGCTGACTCTTTTGTGCATGACCTTGAGTGTGCTATCTGTCCCTTTCAGATAGAGTCTCAAATCTAACAAAAGCACAAGAAAAAGAGATAAGAGTTTATTTAGCCAATTATAAAAATCGGAAATCATTTTGCTTTTGAAGCAAGTTTGATAATATACAGAGTAAAAGTAATACAATAGATAAATTAAGAATTTGGTTTTGAGATCAAATTAAAATGCGAAACTGCACTTGGATAAAAGCTGTTTAAAAAGCGTTTACTGCCTTTAAAAGTTAAAAGTCAACTATTGCTTGGTAAAAACTTAAAAAGTGATGATGCAGGATGAGAATAGTCTTCCATGGCGTTAACAGTTCTTTTCTCCATTCTGTCTTTAAGAATATAATTCAGCTTGGGGAGATTCTGCCCGATAATCTTTATTGCAGTTTCTTTCTATCCTCCTCAGTTGCTCTGCTATACAATATTATAATTCAGTACGCCAGGATGCTTTCAATTACACACCTGTAAAAATTTACTAAAATAGGCACGCTATCAGTAAAAGTTTTCCATAACCTTAAAAATACTGTCTTTGCCGTGCCTTCTTTACACCCTTCGCAGTGTTATCTCTCCAATTCAATTTACTATTCAGGTGTTCAACCTATCAATCATATAATCAATTTTTTAAAACCTTGTTTCTCATTTACGGTGTCTGTCGTTGTGTGATCAATCGATGAATTGATTATTTGATTATTCACTAGTTGATTGATTGTTTGATTGATTACATGTATATAGCTGATTGATTGCTTCAGTTCCTTTATTCTAACGCCACTGTCACTCAGTTATACGTTTTTAAAAACATTTTTATTCCATAATCCAGCCATCCAAGCAGGAGGTGTGAAGGTACTGCAAGCAGCCATCGTTGGCGTCCAGAGAAACTTCAACGCTTCCATCGAAGCTTTCAAGTCCGTCAACGTCACCTGTAACACTATCGTGAATAGGAAGATAGAAGAGTGCAAATCTTGCGTTACCACGTCCTGTGAAAACCGGTAACGCGAGTTCCATTTAATATTACTGGGCCCATTCGACATTAACGATAGCATTAGTCTTTTCCAAAAAAAAATTAAATCACGCGTGTTTGTGAAATTTGAAAGGCAATGCTTTATTTAAGATAAATCCAGATGAGAAAACTACCGAGCCTCTCAAGTGGTAATTTGCAATGTTCATCAATCGGAATTGCTAATGATATCGACTCCATTTTCCGGAAAAAACTCTCTAGCCATCTCTAATTGTTTCATATGATGCTACAAAGAAACAAAAACTGTCTATTACAGCGCCAAGCAGGCCTGCAAGCCTTCCGATTTCCAGCTAGTATTGGCCAAGGGTATCGGTTTCTTTGCCTCCGACATTCCCAATTTCTTCTCCAATAGTCTGCCAAACTTCTTCGTTGACGACATTGGCGGCGGAGTAATAAAGCTTGGAAATGAAGTAGGAGATTTCTTTACTAACACGGTAACTTTTTCTGTATTTTATTTTCTTTTATTCAATATATTTTTTCTTTTTGGATATTTTAGCCTTTTCTTTATTCAAGAAACCTATAGTATGTAGAATTGTCAAAGGAGCAGAAACGTGGTGTTTTTATTGCAATTCATCCATAGTCCGTATGGAAATAGACACTTTTTTTAACCAAAAGGCATCTCATTTTCTTACCTAAAACCACTATGCTATTAGTTAAGACCTGATGAATGAGTAACGGTGAATTGATATGTTTATAACATACGTGAAACTAATTTGTTTAATACATATTCCCAATATTAATTCCATGTCTGCTACTTCGGTGCTTTTCTGCCGCATGTCCAAAACATCTTCGATTGATTAATTGATTGATTAATCGAACTTTTTTCTCATATCTTAGATCGGAGGCGGTATAACAGACCTCGGCAATAATATCGCCGGCGGTTTTATTGACGTTGGAAATGGTATTGCAGACATAGGAAAAAACATTGGAAATGGCATTGTTGATTTTGGCAAAGGCATCGCAAACGGTTTCGTCGATTTCGGTAATAAAATCGGTGATCTAGGAAATACCGTTATTGATGGCATTGGCGGTGGTATTGGCAAAATTGGAGATTTCTTCAGCGGCTTTGGAGACCTCTTCGGAAGTAAGTCTAAATGATACAACTGAGCCGAAAGTTTAAAACGTTTTTTTTCATTGAAATATGTAGATCTGTAATTGCCCATTTTGTTTTCAATTAAGCAAAACAAATATAATATAGCAAAAAGGAGGGGCTTCGAACATATTTTATTGTTACGAATGGCTTTAATCACCAATACTTGCGATATCTGAAACAGTATGCTTTCTTATTTAACAACCCATATTCCATATGGAGTTACTATAAGTATTTGTGATCTGTATAATAACATGTATACCCAGAACAGACACAAGAATAGAGTGTGAAAAACTGCTCTAACAATAAAATGACAAATCTTAACACTTTAATATCCTTATTCAAGGGCGCCGTAGAGATGTTCACCACGAGATGGCCATGCACAAGCTGAACCGCATCATGCGCGCAGGAGAGCCCGGATGTGACGCCATCAAGAACGACGCCTCTAACGCGTGCAAATACTACATCAAAACCTGCACCCAGTGCGACATTGAAAAATCTCGAGGTAAATTATTGGAATACTACGCCAACGATCAACATTTTTTGAAGGTTTATTTTTCTTTAATTAACATTTTCATAAAATGACAGCCCGCAATTCTTTTTTTCAAAATGGAGAGGGACAAGAAATAAAAATTCGTAAATCATAAGATTTATTTCTTTTTTTTTATTTTGAATTTTAGTTTTTGGAAATATTTTGCATCAATATTATATAAATATGAGGCAAGTAGTTTTTTTTTAGTAAGCTTTTGTTTCTTGCAGTCCTTTACATTAGATACGCTGCATCGTAAAATTAAAATTAAAATTATTTCCTACAGATTGCCCTGGATACAAGACTGCCATGGAAAATCTGATCAAGGCCAACAATGACCGCCAGTGGCTCTCCAAGGTTAAAAAGAACAACTATGACATCCTCTCCGTAAGTAAAATTTCAGTTTCTATCTACATACTAGTCTTTTAATAGGCAAATATGCCGTCTGATCTTTGTTGATCTTATTATAATCCTTTGGTAGAATGTTTGATTAATCTAGGACTGCCATGAACAGCAAGGAGTTTAGTTTTTGGAAAAAGTCCTGTTTCACAATTCACAATTCATCCACTCTCACATATATAGATATGGGCGTGTATAAGAGCCCAATGAAAACATGAAAGCAACAAATTCGAAATCTATGAATACCTTCTTGATTACGAAATTTACTGAGAAAATCGTTTTCCGCAGGTTACTTACGACCCAACCGCTTTCGACCCCGCTACCGGTGGCTTCAAGGGAGTCCAAGCCAGCGTGAACCTGTTCGGCAACGCTCTCTCCTTCACACTGGATACCAACCCCTTTGACCCCACCAAGGCCGGTCCCGCCATTGCCGCCAAGGCTGTTCTGAAACTCAGTGGAAGAGAATAGAGAACGGATCCCGTGCGTGTGCTGTAAGGATGAAATTACGATAATAATTGCACAATTGTTTGCACTTACACAAAACCCCCAAATCAAATGACCCGTCCACTTGGATTATGAACTAAGAGTGCGCATGGTTTTTTCTGTTAACAGAACCGCTAGTATGCTGCTGTTCCGAGGAGTTGGGGAGGTGGGCGGGAGGGGGAGGTGGGGGAGGTCCAAGACTGGAAGGGTTGCTGTCTGTGCTTCCCACGACACCCTGGTGCTGAGGAATTATTACAGTCAACGTTCAATTAACAGCAAACACCCACACGCTTAAAATATAACTCACATTCATGATGCTCATTTCTAGCCACTTTGATAGTCATTATCTAAAACTGAAAAAAGAAAACAACAATAAAATATTTTATTTGGATTGTCCGCTTGTGAAATTTTAAATTGACTAATGTGCCCATTTGGACATCGTGTGGAATGATTTCTAACAAAACGAACCAGACATCTGATGTTATAAATCCATTCTAGTGAAAATGTTCATTGGAATTATTATATGTTGATGGTGTTCTGTAAAATATACTGCATATATATTCCTCTTTCTTTTTGATGATACAGAATCTTTTGATTGGTTTAAGATATTTTCCAACGCCTTTCATTGTAATATTTAGAATTTTGGTTGTTTATGCGTATCTGGAACCTGTTTTTACAAAAGAACCATATCACGAAAACCGGGTAGATTAAAAAATTAATTTAGAATTTGATTGATTTGATCTTTTAAACAAACTTCACCAGATTTGTTCAACATATATCTTTATTTTCTTTCAGGTAGAGCTACGAACCATGCCACACAGTCGAGCATATTAAGAAGCATTACTCCATTTTTCCATTTAATAAACGTGTGCTGGACAATAAAATTATGATTTAAGTATACGTTTATGTCTGTTGCTTGGATTTCATGTCAAAAATGTTATTGATTAAAATATCGGTCTTTAACCCATTCATCTGAGTAGTTATTCAATTTCTATTGTTCGTCACTAATATCATCAAGTCACAGTAGTACAGAGGCAGTCTCCACCAGGTTTGAAAACTATCCAATATTGTCTCCTTCTTACTGCCAACTATGGACTATATAACACAATAACATTTTAGCAATTTATATACATTTATCTATTCTTGCCTTGTATATAACAGAGCATCACAGATAATTTCACTCCTTCTAGTCGAGATTCCCAGTGTTTCCGAAAATCCCTGTATTTTTACTTTGTTTAAGAGGGTGGTGTCATGTTTGCTGATTTTTATTATGAAAATGCATCATAATCTACACATTGCTGATATTTTTAACCCCTTCCCCCAAAATAGATAAAATAAAGTAAGTAAAATTCGTACAAAGTCATTCTTCACATTTCCTTCTTTCTTCAAACTTTGTTCTTGTTCTCGAATTAGGGCTATTTAGTAAGTTAAAATTGGTGGGTTTGAGCACCTGCGCTGTTCTAACATAACAAAAGTTATCTGCTTGTGAATTATGAACTCTTAGAATAATAAAGACTAGAATGGTCATCATGAAAAAATTGCGATACTGTTTATGTGATCAATTGTGTTTAATAAGATTAATACAGGGGCGGATCCAGGATTAATTGAAGAGGGGTCCGCGGATGCGAAGCTGACTTTACCCCCCCCCCCCCCTTGGCGTGGGGTTTGGGGCCTGCTCAAGGGCCCCGAAAGTTTTTTAATGGGGTTATCAGACCATCAACAAATGTTAAGGGAGATATTCTAACGTTCTACACTGCCACTGTCATCATCATTGATCCGAGAAACGTTGCCAGCAAGTTCTATTAACGTATATAAATTTTGATGAAATTTACAAATTATACATTTTTTATTAATTTTGGCAAAAACACATGAACAAAGGATTTCACATTTTATATCACTAGAATTTGCACAACTTTAATCATCCCCTCTAGTATTTAAACGTTCTAACAATGTTATAAAAATAAAAAGATATGTGTCGGTTATATTTACCAATAGTCTCGCCATACGCTGTCGGTATTTAACGTTGGGCATCAAGCCTGTGTCACACGCTGTCTTAACTACACCTAGTGGCTGATTACAAATTGGGGTGGGGGTTAGTCGGCGACTAGATCGATGAGGATTTTACCCGAATTTGAAATTACCCGAAATTACCGACTTGATGAAAAGCTTTAACAATTATTTTAAAGTAGACTTCAATTTTGTAATAAGGTTTATCAAAATTATTAAAAAGGTGTTTTCAATTAATCGTGATAGTTGATTGGCGTTTGTAATGAATTAATTGTTTTAACTTAATTTTAGAAAATCCATTCCAATAAGTCGCTTACAAAGTCAGCTTACACAGGAGTAGTGAAAAGGGAGGGATTTCAGTCTAAGGGATCTCAGGTGGGGCGTCTCCATTTCATTAGAGGGGTGACAGGTGGGGCGAGTCCATTGCATTAGAAGGGGTGACAGGTGGGGCCAGTCCATTGCATAAAAGGGGTGACAGGTGAGGCGAGTCCATTGCATTAGAAGGGGTGACAGGTGGAGCGAGTCCATGGCATAAGAAGGGGTGACAGGTGGGGCGAGTCCATTGCAAAAAAGGGTGACAGGTGGGGCCAGTCCATTGCATAAAAGGGGTGACAGGTGGGGCGAGTCCATTGCATTAGAAGGGGTGACAGGTGGGGCGAGTCCATGGCATAAGAAGGGGTGACAGGTGGGGCGAGTCCATTGCAAAAAAGGGTGACAGGTGGGGTGAGTCCACTGCATTAGAAGGGGTGACAGGTGGGGAGAGTCTATTGCATAAGAAGGGGTGGCAGGTGGGGCGAGTCATTTAATTATCCCAATTTGGTTCAGAGAACAGGAACTGAAGAAATTTTGTTTTTTCCCAGAAATCAATTTTTTATCAATTTCAGCCGTATCCATTAAAAAGAACTAACTTGATTTAAGCTTACATCAAAATCATCCCACCTTTTCATTATTACGTTCAAATATCAAATTAAATATTTATACCAAGAAAAGGCCGCCATATTAAAACAATTCACGATAGCAAAAGCCAAAACCCGTCAAAATAGGACCCTCCCTATATAAGACAATATAGGAAAATTATATCCAAACGAATTAGTTCCATATGCTATAGAACAAAAATCTCATGTGAATTTTTTAAAATCCAGGATTGGAAATTTATATAAATTTGAACTACAAAATGTAGATTATTGGAAACCATTTTAGATATTTTATTTCAGTGCGCTAAAACAGCTTGGAGGGGTTATTTAGAAAATACTGGTCATTTTACAACAATTTAAATTTTAGGTACCACAGAAAACCGTCAACCACAAAAACATTGACATTATTTACAGATCAGATTGAATTTGATAGTCCTCAAACACTAAAAATAACTCATTTTCCATTATGATTACTACTATCCTTATCACAATAATTTCATAACAAAGTGAAAAATAAAATGCCAAATTACAAAAGTTTTTTTATTGAGTTTTCATGTAATAGATGTACGAAGGAGCGTGGGTTCCTGTGTGTGAACTAAACAAAGGCTAGACTTCATAGGTTGCTTTCAGGCGGATGCTATGAAGAATCTCGTTGATCTCCTGAAAAGATAAAATAATATTTACAACTTTGAACTAAACAGACAGGCTCTCTACATTCTAATAATGCATGCTATATCACAGGGCAGAGGACACATATAAATGGAATGGCGTGCACGATTATTGACTAGTCTGATGTTCAGATTCAGCTAGCGCAAAACCAAAATTATGAACTGGGATATGACTATTTGAGGCCTCTTGTTAAAAAAGTAACATTGATGGCACAACCCGTTTCATTTGCAGGGTGGGTGAGGTTATTGCTACGACCGTTAATGTATTCTTCTTGATATGAAAAGTTATAACACGTGTTGTAGTACATGTTGACGCATTTCAGAGAAAGAGATCATTTACAAATTCTCTTCGAAAATTATAACAATTATTGAACATATATAATAAGTTTTCATACAGTGACCCGTGTAATGGATGGACAACACACGGCACAATGGAGACGACAGGCTGTGTAAAATATGTATCTGTCAATCATTGTGCAATGAGCACTCGAAATCTTTGGATCGGCAGCTCAGAACGGTGACGAGCATCATCCAATTAATTAATTAGGGTAATAGGGTCTTCTTACATTTAAACACACACGACATTTTAAATTGGGTCAAATTATTCAAAATTAATTGTCAAGGCCGGGGCACACAAAATGTTCCAACAGAGGGTTACAAAGTGCAGAAGATTTCAAGCAAACTTCGGTTATCATCAAAACTCAGATTAATGCCTGAACATTTGGAGTCCCAATGCACTGTAAGCAATAATTATAACCATCCGAGTGACATACAAGTAACAATGGAAACATAGTAAAAGGATTCATGTCTTAAATATTTGTCGTAAATACTTTTCTCATTCTTCTGCTCCTTTAGTATTTAATGGCTGTGGTTGATGAAGAAATAGTGATACTTACAAACATACATTTGCTTCCACGCCTTATAATAGCTCGACCTTCTGACTGCAGCACACATAGGCCTACTGTTGCGTCTACACCCGACTCTGTCTAACTGCCAAATGAGCATTCGGGAAGACAGCTTGCACTACTGAGTATGATGACCAACTTGTTGTTATGCAAATAACAACAGGTATAGCTCATTTTAGATGAGAGGTTGTTGCTGAAACTGTTCACGAATGTTAAATAAGCCCGGTGGTGATAGCTTCATATGCTCAAGTCGTGCAAATATTCGATGTCACATACGAAACTCTACAAGGACAAAAGTGTCTAACTGAGCCTATTACACACATGTAGCCCAGGTGTAACAGGAATGGGAGTCCGCTAGAAACCATAGTCCGCTTCCCATTACTTTGTACCGGTGACATTCGTCCATAGGCCTATACTAACCCCAATTAACCTGTACTAATCATATGGTAGCCCGGACTTCCATTCCTAGGACTTTCATTCCTGTTACACCTGTTTCCCCTATGTGAAAATTATTCTGAAAAATCAGCATTGGGTGTCATTCTTTACACACACACACACACACACACACACACACACACAAATCGATTTATAAGGTCTACTGCCATGCTAGACCATGCTACGATACATTTTTGCTCAGTTAGGGGAATTGGCCTGCTGACTAAAATTAAATTTTCAGCATGAAGCCCACATTCGCCATTCATGGAATCAGAAGTTAAACTTTTAAACCCGAACAAAGGCGCGAGACGTCAATGATGTATGAATCATATCATTTTGAATTTCTCATAGTCTCATATATAGGCCTATTTAACAATTTCAAGAGGGGAATATTGGTGTGATATGTTTTTCAGAAACCGAAGACCCCCTGACCCCCCTCTAAATCAGCCACTGTTGATAAATTATAAACTAGATGGTGTCGATGGGTAGCCATCGCATATCCCCGCACTTCCCCATATTATCAAGAGCAGCTCACCTCTAGGGACCACTTACCACACACGCACGTACACACGCACGTACGCACACACATACATACACATCACTGCTTTATCCAAAGGTATTTAAAAATATAAATGTAAAAAATCTTTATAAATATAAAAATACATGTATGTACACTGGTACACACACATATATATATATACGCTAAGAAACAGAAAAGAGAACAGAAAAGTTTTATATCCACGTATTTGGATAAATAAAACATGAATAATGTTTTAGATAAATGAAAAATGATTACATAATAAAGTTTAAACTTCCTTACTCTAATGGTTTAGGGCAGATGGCAGAAATTACAATGTCTTAAGAATTTAGAATCAACCACCCCCAGGGTACAGCTCAACCCCCTGTGGCACTAAAATTCCAAAATGCCCATGCACATCCCTGATGATGGGTTTACCAATTCCCAAAGTTTCAGCTTCCTATCTGTAATGGTCTAAGAGGAGATAGTGAAAATTACAATGTTATAAGAATTTAGCATCAACTACCCCCCCCCCCCAGGAACAGCCCAACCCCCTGTTGCACTAAAATTCCAAAATGCCCATGCACATCCCTGATGATGGGTCTACCAATTCCCGAAGTTTCAGTTTCCTATCTGTAATGGTCTAAGAGGAGATAGCGGAAATTACTAACACAGACGCACGGACGGGCGGGAGAACGTGATCCCCGACTTTTGTCCAAAAGTGCGGGGATAATTACAATGTTATAAGAATTTAGAATCAACCACCCCACGGGGACAGCCCAACCCCCTGTTGCACTAAAATTCCAAAATGCCCATGCACATCCCTGATGAGGGATCTTCCAATTCTCATAGTTTCAAGTTCCTATCTATAACGGTCTAGGAGGAGATAGCAGAAATTACATTGTCTTAAGAATTTAGAATCAACCACCCCCAGGGTACAGCCCAACCCCCTGTGGCACTAAAATTCCAACGTGCCCATGCACATCCCTGATGATGGGTAAACTATTCACCAAAGTTTCAACTTCCTATCTGTAATGGTCTAGGAGGAGATTGTGAAAATTACAATGTTATAAGAATTTAGAATCAACCACCCCCCGGGAACAGCCCAACCCCCTGTTGCACTAAAATTCCAAAATGCCCATGCACATCCCTGATGATGGGTCTACCAATTCCCGAAGTTTCAGTTTCCTATCTGTAATGGTCTAAGAGGAGATAGCGGAAATTACTAACACAGACGCACGGACGGGCGGGAGAACATGATCCCCGACTTTTGTCCCAAAAGTGCGGGGATACTTACAATGTTATAAGAATTTAGAATCAACCACCCCATGGGGACAGCCCAACTCCCTTGTGGCACTAAAATTCCAAAATGCCCATGCACATCCCTGATGATGGATCTTCCAATTTCCGTAGTTTCAATTTCCTATCTCTAACGGTCTAGGAGGAGATAGCAGAAATTACAATGTCATAAGAATTTTGAATCAATTACCCCCCAGGGACAGCCCAACCCCCTGTGGCAATAAAATTCCAATGTGCCTATGCACATTGCTGAAGATGGGTCTACCAATTCCCAAAGTTTCAACTTCCTACCTGCAATAGTCTAGGAGGAGATAGCAGAAATTACTAACACACAGACGCACGGACGCACAGACGCATGATCCCCGACTTTTGTCCCAGAAGTGCGGGGATAATAAACAAATAAATAATTAATTAAAGCTCTTCTTAAACTAATGTGATTGGCCTACATTTGTACTATTTCACACTCACAAACAAAGATGGACAGCACTTTTTGATTAATTTATTATATAATCATTTAATTAATGTATTTATTTATCGAAAATGTTATTAATTGAGTTATCAGACAAATGAATGAATACCCGGTCATTTTTACCCCGTAATTCTTCTTTGAAAACTTGGACGAACGTCCAAGCGAACAAAAGTCAAAACTTAAATGAATTTAAATTAAAAGAAAAATATTCAGGCTATTTCATGAATGTATAAATGAAAAAAGGAACATATGAAGGGACTAGGATCTGAGGAATGACTGACTGCCTAAGTGACAACACGGCTGAACTTGAAGAAATAGATTAGACCATAGAAGTAGTTCTCTACTTCTATGATTAGACCAACTCTCTCGTCTCCTTGCAAGCGCCGAGTTCGCGGGAGGTCACAGCCTCGATGTGGCATCCTTTGAAGATTTCAAGATGGTGGATAGCAGTCAGAATTTATGCATAGCAGACGAAGTTTGTACATATTAATATACTTCAATCTAAATGCTAACTGAAGGATGTTGGGGAGTTTGTGTCTAAACGAACATACACTATAGGATGGAGAGGTGAATGAAACTAATATTTACCTGACGAATTGACGCTGTTCCTCGTTTGACTTACTTTTCACCGAAAATCTCAGTGATCGATAATGCTAGTGCATAAAACTTACCAGAGTTTTGGTAGCGAAGATGCTGCTTGTAAAAACTGTATTCGACGCTGCGGATTGAAATCTTGCACATTTGGACAGGACAGTTATCAAGAAACAGTGTTAAAGTCAAAAAGAAATTATACAATGAAACGACAAAATTAATGATGTTAACTTAAAGTTAAAACGTCGCATGCCCATGATATAAAAAAAGAAATGGAACAAAAAGGAAAATCGTATGATTGTAAGGGGAGCGAACACTTAAGATGTAGAAATGGTTTACTTGTCACAGAGGTGACACTAGAAAAGTCACCGGGCAGCAATAATAGATACTTAATGCAAGAAGGACCTTGGTTTGCAATTAAAAGTGAGAAACTTGAAGGGTTGGGAAATGGTACAGACTTATGTGAAGAAAGGTTTTTAATGCCAGAAGGAGTACCAGTATGCATCTCCAATGATACAGCCCTACCTGATGATCCTTGTGCTGAAAGCAATTCACAATCTGTCACGATGAAAAGAGACATTTGTGATGCTTTTGACCATGTCAACCAGCTTGTACCCACTGAATTGCAAGCTAGCATGGTAAAAACTGAGTCATGTGAGTCTTATAGCCTGTACACTTTGGATAGTCATCTGAGTTCCAATGGCAACTCTTGTAATGTGACCAGAGAACAAATTCAAAATTCTATGAAGAAAGACACAGTTGAACAAGGAATTGAAACAGAGATTTTTACTTTAGATTTGACTACTGGAATGATAACCCCCTGCAATGATAATAGTGAAAGAGCTGAGAATTTCAGGGAATCTTGCAACCTCGATAAGAATACAGGGACAGATATGAAAGGTAGTCTCTGTGTTGTGAATTGTTCTGAGAAACAAGATCAGTGTTCTCATTTGGGGATTAAAAATTGTACCAAAGTCAGTTTTGCTGCTGACAATGACACAAAGGCCACCTCAGCAAGTAACCAAATACTGAACAAAACATCAACATCACAGTTTAAATGTCGTTTCTGCAGCAAGCAATATAAAATGTCTGGGCATCGCAACAGGCACGAAAGAACACACTCAGGGGAAAAACCTTACAAATGTGATATGTGCCCGATGTCATTTGCAAGAAAAGATATTTTTCGGGTGCATCAGATGAGGCATGATCAAATATTCAAAGAAGGTTGCACTCGTCCTCGTGTTCCTTGTCCCATGTGTTCGAAAGATTTTCGTGACAAAAGAGATCTGATGAGGCATATGCAAGCACACACTGATGCAAAGCCATTCAAATGCAGTTTCTGTGAAAAATACTACAAAGGAAAAAATGAATGCCAGAGACATGAAAGAATGCATAAAGGAGAAGAAAATTCTCAAAAAGGAACATTTCTAAAGCATATTTGCGATTATTGTGGAAAGGTATTTTTCAGAAAGGATTCCTATGTGAGACACTTGAGAATTCACACAGGGGAGAAGCCGTACAGGTATCTTATTTTGTTCTTTGACCTATTGGGTCAGTTTTAAATGTACGGTACAAGAACAAATCTACACTAGTACGCTAGTACTAGTACACTAAAAACTGTTTAGCCAACTGGCCCTGGTGAACTCGAGGGTGTAGCAATCCACCTACACTTAGCAGAAACAGTGGCCAGTAACTGAAGGAAATTTACAAAAAAAAAATCAGCTGCAATTTTATTGTCATTTTGTGCAGGGTCAGTGTAAATTAACAGACTGAGAAATAAACAGATTTGAAATTTCTGTTCATCATCCCTTACCACAAACAGATTAAGAAAATTCCTAAATAGAGAGGATGCTCTTTTCACTTGCAGTGCATGATATTTAATGCTGGACTGGGGCAAGTGTTACTGTACCTATATCCATCTTTTCTGAACCATTGTGTATTTTTATGGAATGAATATAAGAAGGCTTTCCTATCTGCCCTACTCAACATCTGAAATATTGTACCAAGTATAAGTAAGTTCTGAAGGAGATTTTAAATTGGTCTTTTAATTCTTTTATTTATTTTTTCAGGTGTGATGTTTGTGATATTGCGTTTTCAAGGAGAGACCTTGTTGCACTTCATTTAAAAGAGCACAAGGAAGGAAAAATGTTCAAATGCAAAAGCTGCCATAGGTTATTCTCAGACAAGGATGCCTGTAATAAACATGAGAGTTGTCATCTTGTTGAAAAAAGCCACCCTTGTCAGTTCTGTGGCAATCTTTTTAAACACAAGCATGCATGCAAGTATCATGAACGTCAGAACTGTAAGATGATTAAGGCACACAAGTGCAAGTTTTGTAGCAAGGGATTTTCAACCAAAAGTACTTGCAAAAGACACGAGACTTCTCTCCATGTTACAGAGGACAAGGTGTCTTGATTAAAAAAGATCTCTAAAGTGGATTTTTGTTTTTTTTTTTTGGGGGGGGGGGGGGGGTTGTTTTGTGCTCATTCCTGAAGTTGAGTCAGTTCAGGTGCAGTTCAAATGTAGAAGACATCACCATTGCTTGCCTTAGCATTAATAATAATGATTATTATAATGTTCTTGTTATTACTGAGCTGAAGGTGAAAATTAACTGTTCACTTCACTGTAGTACAGTTTTGTTGTTGTGAGAGAAAAGTTTTAATGTTTTAATAAAAGAGTTCATATATTGTGCTCAATTGTTTTACAGTTTATTTTTGTTTTCTGCATCATGAATTACCCAGTTGTAAATGTGATCTGTATCCCAGCATATTCTGAATATTGTCAGCCCATATTGTCACTGTCATTCTGAAACTGCCCCAGTTACATGGACTGCCAACCATATATTTTTTTTAATTTACTGAGTAGTTTTGTTTGGTTAAAATAAGGGTTCCTTGAAAAAATGAGTTATTTTGCAGGTTTTTTAAAAATTTTTATTTATTTATTTTTTATTTTTGCTGTTTAAGTGATTTCCATCTTACATGCCCGGTCCCTTCTACTTATACTTTAAAGAGATAACAACTTCATTTTTGAAAAAAAAATTAATTAAACAAATAAAATGGATTTTTCTGGGGTTAATACAATTTTCTGAGGGGGAGGGGGCATAAGTGCTATCGAGACCCCCCCCCCCCTCCCGTTATGCCATCTCCTGCTCCTGTCTCGTCACTGGTGCATTTTACACAAAACGACATTAAGCTGTGCCCTGCTAAATTAAACTTGCATATTCCAATGTAGCCAGGTGCATTGAACCAATGAGCTCTGCAAGTTAATTTGAAAGAATCGACCCACACAACTCTCGATTTCTGCTACTTTTCAATGATCTACACAACTTTAGTCACGTGAACGGAAACACACTTGAGCATGCGTAGGATACATACAGCGTGAAACACGTGTGTATACAGAAAATATGGGAAGACCAGGTAAAGTATCATAATTTGGAGTAAAATAACTAAAAACTGTAATGATTTTCACAGATTGAATAAATTTACGCCCATGAATAATATCAGATTGGCGATCGACATCTGTTGGGTATGTATTTGTACCAGTGAATGAGAGAAGCGTAACCACTTTTGTCAATTTGTGATAGGACCAAAATTTTATTAATATGAATCACATTTTCCTCTTAGCGTTGTTACTTCAATAATTTTGAAATCTTGAATGTATTTAATGTAGTTTGGATTTTATCCACATACAAGCAGACAGAAGTATTTGACAAAATAAACAAGGCTATGCCTTTGCCCCAGACACCTAATTTCCCTGGACAAGAGCCTAAATCAAAGTAAAGCATCCAATTCAGTCTTTAATTCACGTTTAACTGAGATAGAGTTTGCCATATATGACTATGCAAGATATAGAAGAAGCTGTGTAGCAAAAGAAAAAAAAAACATCAGGTTTATACAAAGAATTATGACTACTACTAGTAATTAACTAATAGCCAGCTGAAGATCAACATTGCTTTGTTATTGTCTGAGACTCATGAATCATCTCTCTTCATAGTCTCACACTTGATTAAGTTGTAACTGCATAGTGTACTTGCTTGTTGTTCCAGGTTTCAGCCCTAGAGGAGGGGGAAGAGGGGGTTTTGGAGGCCGAGGTGGTGGCGGTGGCCGAGGAGGATTCGGAGGACGTGGTGGGGGTAGGGGTGGCGGAAGGGGAGGATTTGGAGATCGAGGCGGAGGTCGAGGAAGAGGAGGAGGAAGAGGCGGTGGAAGAGGTATCATTGATTTAAATCACTATTAGAAAATAATATGGATAATTTTAGTATAACTTATATATAAGTTCTAAGACAGAAAGTTTGAGCTGTTGATAATCTCAAGGTTGCTTTGATAGATGTCAGTCACATATACCAGAACTGGTTTATCTCAAGCTTTTTATAAACATACAGAGAGAATTAATTTAGTGTAACTGTGTTATATAAACAGATTTAATTTGAAAATCTTGAAAAAGAAAAATAAAATTCGTAGTTCAATTCATAAGTCACTGAAGAGGCGGAGACTTAATCATTGTGGTGGAAAAGACGACAAATGTTATTCTCATAGAAGCCAGGGATTCTTATTTCATTTCTGTTTATTGATTTTCTAGGTGGTCGTGGTGGAGGTAGAGGAGGCGGAAGAGGTTAGTAGCTTTATTGACTGAAATTTCATACAGAATGCTGGCAGGCAGAAGTAGTAGTGTACTTTCATAGCATAAGATATTCAGAGGAGAGAAGTTAGTGGAAATGAAGTAATGGAAATATTAACATAATGAAGCATTGGTTTTTGGGGTAGAAAAATAAGATCATCACTCAAGCTAGTATTGATTGTTTAAGTAGGTGCTGAATACAATTAACTTAAAGTGAGATGTATTTGACTTTTCGTTTTTGTTATTGTTGCTGTTATTAAAAAAAGTTTATTCAAAGGAAAGAAAAGGAGGCAAAGTCTCAATAACATTATGTGCTATTGTTTGGGAAATCAGTTAAAAAATTACTTCTTTAAAAGGAAAATCTTTACCACAAAGCATATTATTTTATCATGTAATTTTATAATGTCACATTATAATTTACGTAATTGTGCTACTGACATTAGAGGTGTAAAATATATATAAAGTGTTTTATCATGAAATTAAAATGCTTTAAGTTAATTGATTTTTTGGTCTAACATCTATGTTATCGATGTTATTTTGATTAACAGGTGGCTTTGGTGCTGGCAAAAAGACAGTTGTTGAGCCCCACAGACATGCAGGTAAATACAGAGTTACTTCTGATAAGTTATGACTGCTGAAATGAGCACAGAAAATACCAGCTTATGTGTTTATTGTCTTATTAACAATGGATAAGTTATGCTTGAAATATGAGAATTCAAGTAGAAAACATGAAGTTAATGATTGAATGAAAAAGAAAACAGAACATGAAATTAAAAAATTATTTTTCTGTCCACATAATTGTAAGAGATAGAAATTTGTCATTTTATTAAATGAATGAATGACTTATATTAATTTTATTATTTTGCCCCCCCTTCCCCTCTTTGAAAATGAAAAAAGGAAAATTGTAGAAGTGATCATAGTTCCATAGCATTAATCTATTTCTTGTATTCGACTGATTTCTGTTTTTAGGTGTGTTTATATCTCGTGGAAAAGAGGATGTTCTTGTATTTGACTGAATCCTGTTTTTAGGTGTGTTTATATCTCGCGGAAAAGAGGATGTTCTTGTATTCGACTGATTTCTGTTTTTAGGTGTGTTTATATCTCGTGGAAAAGAGGATGTTCTTGTCACAAAAAACATGGTGTCAGGAGAGTCTGTCTATGGAGAGAAGAGGATAAGTGTAGATGTAAGTTGAAATGGTTTATTAGTGCTTTAATTATTGTTTTATATAAAGGTGTATTTAAGAAAAAGGTATCATTATAACTGCCTCTTTTGAAACTTCACTAGAGTGGGTGATTGTTTGAAATTTATTTGCTAGTAAAATGATCTCAAAAACAATAGTTCTATACATATTGTTGATTCAGTGTCAGTAGATTTTAAAGCATTCCAAATTAGCTTGGATTCATTTAGCTTGTTGTCCTAAGTCTTTTTAGAAATTAAACTATCAATTTAATGTAATAAAAGTTAAGTTTATATTCTCTTGCAAGACCCATTTCTAAGCTGTCTTAAATTCACATGGAGGTTTTGAAATTATTTGAAGCTCACATAAATGCAAAGGAAGTAATGCATGCTATCAGTAATCACTGTACCTCAGGTTGTCAAAATCAATCTGTAATGAATTTTTTGTAACATTAAAACCATTCAATTTCAGTTGGATGATGGGTCAAAGCTGGAATACAGAGCATGGAATCCTTTCCGTTCAAAGCTGGCAGCCGCCATTTTGGGTGGTGTTGAGCAGATCCACATTAAGCCAGGCAGTAAAGTGCTTTACCTGGGTGCTGCATCAGGCACCACAGTCAGCCATGTGTCAGATATAGTAGGGCCTGTAAGTCTGCATGACATTGATATGATTATTTAAAAATAATGAAGGATCTTTTTTGAGTTTGCAATATGATAATTATAAAGGCTGATTGAGCACTAAGTGATTCTATTTTTTGGCTTTAAGGCTCTCTATACCTCAAAGCTCAATTACATGTTACAGTGTAATTTAGCACTATAGTCTATACACCTTACAGAATGGTGAAAGCAATTACACACTATTTTTGTGGCACAACTTGCCACTGCTTAGGATTAAATTTACGTTACTTTTGTAAGACTGCTTACTGTTTTCTTGTCATAAAGGAAGGAGTTGTGTATGCGGTTGAGTTTTCACACAGAAGTGGCAGAGACCTAATCAATGTGGCCAAAAAGAGGACAAATGTTATACCCATCATAGAAGATGCCAGGCACCCTCACAAATACAGGATGCTGGTTGGTAAGTTTCTTTGCCAAGAATCTGTGATTGTGCTAGGATCCAGAGTCGTGTTAAAACTGATTAAAATTTTTTTAAGTGCCTAAAGTTTATCTGTTTTTTAGTGAGGGTGTTTGCTTTGTCTTAGGTATGTTGCACTTACCCTTATTCCACCATTGATTTTTGCACAATGATATAAGGAAAATTTACGTAATAAATGTTGGTGGGGGGGGGGGGGGGGGGGGGGGGTTGAGTCCCAAGTCTGAGTACTTAGGTGAACGTATTCTGCTAATTTTAGTATCTTACCAAATATATAAACTTTATGTACTTCTTTCTCTATCTTTCAGGTATGGTGGACACAATCTTTGCTGATGTTGCACAGCCAGATCAGGCACGTATTGTGGCCATTAATGCACATCACTTTCTCAAGAATGAAGGACACATTGTAATTTCCATAAAGGTAGGTGCAAAGATTTTATAACTCGGAGTCCAGTTTTTGCTATGGTGTGTTTTAACAAAGTCACGTGATATTTGTGTCCTGATTTTTAAAAATTTTTATATGTAACTTATCACCAACTTTTCTGTCTCAACTTGGTGAGCATTGATGAATTATTTTCCATGTTATACAGAGACCCTATGAGACTGCAGCTAGGTTGACGTAAGATTAAGCTACATGAATGTGTTTTACTAAAAATGGCATTCAATGGTTCTTCCAGGCAAACTGCATCGATTCTACAGCCAAACCTGAAGCAGTGTTTGCTGGAGAGTGCAACAAATTGAAAGCTGAGAAAATCAAGCCACAGGAACAGTTGACACTGGAACCGTATGAGCGAGATCATGCAGTAGTGGTAGGGGTATACAGGTGAGGTGTTTGATTTCTTTTAAAATTATTGTAACTGCTTTTCTTTGTAACCTTAGTTTCAGACTTGTTTATTAAGTTCCCATTTATTTCACCATATAGCCATCCATTAACTATGCACATGTGGTGATTTGAAAATGAAAAATTGGGCCCCTTTGAAACTGAAGCACATGGTACTCAAAATGTGAAATATTTTCAGCTTTTATGTATTTAATATTTTGAATTTTTCTGCATTTATGAATAAATGACAAATTAATTTTTGCAAAGACCTCTTTGCACTGCTGTGTTTTTATGATATTGAAAACATATAAAACACAGTACAGTTTGATATTTCTATTTAAACCATATTTCAGGCCTCCTCCCAAAAATAAATAGGATGTGAAGAGAGACTGTGTTCTGTAAATAAAAGATGATTCATCTCTGAGGGTTCGAACAGAAACCACAGGAGACCCTTGTAGAAAAGAGACATACTGCCTTGACTTGGAAGTATCACTGGGAAATGGTGATGTCTAAAAACATACCATTAAAGGATTGTGCCAGTGTGGACCTACTTGTACTGAACTCCAAGTCAAACATCCTGTGGTTAATATCTATTCTTTTATGTCTGAAACAAAGGACTGGAATATTAGGCACAGGTTGGGAGGTTTTGTGACCTTGCTATGAGAAGGGGTTTTTCACTTGGGGAAAGTGGAGTCTTGCAGGAATTTACAAGTTATTGACTTAACAAAGCAGTCATTTTAGAAGATAGTTTAGATTAAGGATGATGCTCTTAGTGGAGGTATGCAAAAGCAAGAAGCAACTTGGTAATATTTTTTAGAAAATTGTTGATATCTATTTTTAAAGAACATCAAAAGTGTTTTATGAATAATTGAAATACACAACAAGAATACATTTGAAAATAATGAGTTGTTAGAGAGCTAGCTGACACATTGTATAATATGCTTCATTTCTTACATATTCTTTTCTGTACAAGCAAATTAAAAGGAAGTGTATTTAATATCGATGTTCATTATTATTTAAACATTGCCGCATACAGTGTAATGTTGCTATAGAACCTTGAAATTAGAACCGTAAAAATTGTGGGAATATTTATGTGGATAAATTGAGAATAGTGTCACTGATTTTTGTAATTTGGAAAGAAATGAAACTCACCATTATGTTACCCTATTGGACTTTTTTTCCATCAGTTTGAGCATTTTATGAAAAATTGTTTCATTTCTGAGTTTTTTTTTTTCAGTCATTACATGCAGTCATTACTTGATTCAATATCGTAAAGGAGCACTGATCTAATATTTTGAAAAGATTGTTTTATATTAATCTTAGAATGTAATATAAGTACCAAACAAATGATACTAAATGCATTTTTTCAACTGTAATTCTTGTTATAATGTATTGTAGTATGCAAAAAGGTCCAAGCGCCAAAACAAACAACTGCAGTAATGATAAACTATAATTTAATTTATTTGTTTAGATCTCCCCCTTTTAATATTATTATTACTCTTCTTTTTTTTTTTTTTTTTTTTTTTTTTTACATTTGAATGAAAAAAAACCAAGCACTTACTTTAAAGCTAATTTAATCCACCCGTGGACACCATAAGCATTTTCAATAGAATCACTTGTATCATTCCAAGTTTTTATTTTTATAATGAGAAAGTTTTTTTTTTTTTTTCACAATGAGAGCATTATGTTTCACTTTAAAAAATTAAAAACGTATATGTTTTGGCCTAGGAAAAAAGACAGTTCCTATCATTTCTTGACTAAAACACAATCAGACATTACCTAAATACAAAAGTCGAGAAGCTATTCTCCACTAACACAATGCATTCATCCGGGCCTTTTGCATTCCAAAGCTATGACATCATAGCGTCATCCGGGATTTCGCGCCAAAAGTGATTGACATCGTCATAGCGACAGGCCACACGCGTCATTTGAATAAAAACGTTCGGATTTCGGCCATATTTGAGCCGAAGGTTGCCGAGCTCATTTTTCCAATAATTTTGGGGAATCAGGTCAAACTTGTGACCTAATTATTACGAACGAAGATGTTAAAAGGTACATACCAACCTTCAAAGACTATACTAGGACTGTGAAGCAGATTTTGAAGAACATTTTCCAGCGAGAAGTGGGGGATTCAAATTGAAATTTTGCGCGCCATTTTTGGGGTTTTCCACGTTGATATCAGCTGTACCTAGATAATTAGGTCACGTTTGTAAGGATCGTGGGTACTCGGAAGGATCAAAATTGGTATACATAGGATCTTGGATACATATACTAAAGGAGGTGAGTGATGAAATGACTAAGAAATAGGACACGATCATTATAATATTCATTCGAATGCAGGGTCCCCTTTCACTCCAATACACAGCCATATTGGATTTCCAGCTTCCCACGCTTAAATCAGACCCATATTTTTGATCGCTACACACCCAATACATCTGTTATGTTATATGATCTGGTTCCAGGTAATATATTAACGCCGAAATTATTTCGTTAGTGAAACTCAGACTCGGGAATGTCTCAGAGACTGTGTTTGAAAATTCTTGTTTTGGTCCCGTTCCCACCTCCATTTTGAATGTTCACATGATGATGTCGAGGTCATGGTCGTTTCTTTATTTACATTGGATTTGAGGCTGGACTAATCTCCAAAATTACGCCACTAAGAAACTTAAACCAACTTTCTGACAATATCTGATGCTTTTGTAAATATATTCGAGATGATTTGATGAGAATTTCATTGAGAAAATGCTTATGTTTTGACAGACGGCCATTTTCAATCTCGCTTCACTTGATGTCTATCTGCAGCGAAGTCTGTTGAGGAAAACGTTCATTTTGGTGGCACTTTTAATAAATTCACACACATACGCTATGTCATTCGAATGAAGGAAATGCATAAATTCACATTTTGATATTTATTCGGAGCAGCGTGTACATTTCTAGGTCAAAACGTGGTTTTGTTTTGAATGATCAGCTGTCCACGATTGCCTCTCAACACTAAAAGTGATGACGTCACACCGTGTCCTCCATATTGGTTTTCACGTCGATGGCAGGTGCCCGTTTTATAACCTTCGCTTTGTTTCTTTGTGAATTCGGTTCTTAGTAAAGGACTTGTTTTTGGACGTTCGATTTCTTTCTATTTGTATTAAATACTTGGGATATGCCCTTGTGTAATATCATAATTTAAACAGGATGAGCAAGAAACAAAGGAATACTAGTAGAAATAGTCTGTATAAAAGACGGTTTTGTATTTCACTGTTAAATCTGAGAAATCTTTTTCATTCAGTTGGGAAGTGGGGTTATTGGTTGTATGACATGTGAAAAAAAACATGAATTCAAATCGTGTGTGAAAATCAAATATTTTTCCATTGCGAAAGCCCACCATGATGAAAATTTTAATGCTAAACCAAATTGCTGTTACTATGTAATCAAAATTAAAAGAAGTGTCACCAAAACAAAGTCTCATGGCAAGGTGAACTTCAATCCAGCCCCTCTTCCTTACATAAGTAAAGTTCTCCAAATAACCCAACAGCCATCAACATGTCAATGGAATTAAATTTCTGAATAAAACTAAATCCTAACTACTTTCTGTTCTGTAGCTAGAGTAAAGTCTAGCTCATATTTCATAAAGTCATCCTCCTGCATTTGCTTGGGTTTAGTCAAATCTCAAATCCCAGGCGTATGCCTAAATATAGTAATATTGGGATACATTTGCACATAGTGCTCTTCTGGCTTTTCCAAAAGATGGCAATCACCAGCCAGACATTGTTACATCACTTGTCAAGAGTAAGTCAGATAATCAAGATAAACGAGACAGTGTACTATGGCAAATTGAGAGTGTTTCTACTCTAGGAAGGACCTGGGGCATTGGTTTCAGCTGCTGTAAATTATATTTGCTGGTAATGAGCCTGTGAACAAAGTGCATCAGTGTTGATGAAGTGGGGAATTTGGACTGCATTGTGTCAAGTTCTGCCTTTCTGATAAAGAACAGATAGACCTGTTTTGTCTTTTTTAAAACTTAAATGTATTTATTTGCATGTAATTTTTGTATTATGTCCACCAGTGAGAATACTGGTGGTGCTCATTCGCCCTGACCTCCCTCATTTCATAACTGAAATAAATATATTCATTCATTTATTTTAGCACCAATGTATACATATTTACAGTATCTCATTATCTGTGGCCTAACAAGTAGGATTTGTGTTCATGACAAGAACAATATGACCGTTTTGTGTCTGCACTCAGATCAAAGTGCTGGTATAGGAAATTATTAGTATTATATTATTTTTATTTTTATTATTATTATTTTGGTCTGATTTTGATAATGACACCATATCAGTTTAGTTAAATCATTTGTGCATGCTGTTATTTGACATGAAAACCATTTGAAGAAAAATGTATCGTCATTACATTTTGTAAGAAGTGAAGCAGTTTAGTAGTAAATAAGAGATTCGATTTCATATCATGTGCACAAGATTCAAGGGTACGTCTTATTTGACATTTCTGCTATCATTTGATAGAAATCTACTCCTAGTTTATTGCCTTAATTGGACACTTAGAAGTCATGTGACCAGAGCAACCCAAACAAAGTCGACCTTTTCACCCTGCAGGAAGGTCAGACATTTGTTCCGTGTTGATCTAGAGGCCAAGACTATAGGTTTTGACAATAAATGCCCTGTGCTGAAATAACAATTGTGTATTTTCTTCTACCCAGCAGGGTCATCACTGTTTTTCTGTCAGTTATACATGTTTTGTGGCCATGGTTGAATCAAACGGGCATTGATGAGCTAGTTTTTGAGTGCATCTGTCTATAAATAATATTTATATTCCACTGTACATAAAGTTCTGTAATGCTAGCCCATTTAGATGGCGTTAATGTATTGCACACTGGAAATGAAGGTTGTCTGGCAGTGGAGCATCAATACCTGTTTTGTAGTCTGGCAGGCTTATTAGCAGCCTGCACAGTCCCCGGAGTAAAGGGTTACTGCTAGAAATACCCCCTTTCCGCTCTTTTCTTATAGCTGAGCCATTGCTTTAGTCAAATTGGTATCATTTTTGTTTAAAGAAGACATGTAAGTGTTTTCCTTGATATCACCTTGACTGTGGCAGTTGTGCAGGTGAATTTGCGTTTTTTCTTCTGTGATTCCATACTTATTTTTAAAAATAATTTTTCCATTATGGATCCATCACTTAAAAACATGAAAAAAAAAAAAAATAATAATGCAGTGGTGTTTAAATGTGGAACGGGTGAATCTGAAAAGAACTGAGGATGATTTTTATGATAGTCTCTTTGATAAAATACTTATTTTTGTATTGCATTTAAAGAATTGATATTATGATCATGACCTTTGAGTAGAAAGGAGAAAAGTCTGGACATGTAAAAGGGTTATAGAGGTGTGTGAAAACATACCAAACCAAAATACTTGCAAGGTAAAGAAAGACAAATTCTTGATTTTTAAATATATACCACCCCTTTGATGAATGCTTTATTACTTCAATATAAGTACTTAATGTCAGTCTCTGCTCCTAACTGAACCATCTGGTGCTTAAGGCTTGTTTAAGACATGTCTTTTTGTGATGCAATGGCTTTTACTCAAGTCTAGATTAATGGCTTCTCACTTCATGGACATTTATTGCATGACCATTACATGTCCGGGCAGCTGTCGTCGGAAACTGCTGCTGAGGATTGAACATTAAAACCTGTGCAAAGTGGGCGTGAACATTTTTTTTTATATAAAGAGAGTTAAAGGGATGCTCACAAAAAGACCAACTTGAATTTAACATTCAAGCCCATGTAAAAATAATCCAGGTCAATTACTCATTTTTATTTTCTGATCTATTTAAATATTTTTTGTGTCAACCTTGAATTAATTCTGATAAATTGTTTGCACGGTTGAATAAAGGTTGCTTTGTTGTGAATGAAGGTTTTAATAAGGCAAGGTTGACATCATTGTCAGTGTTTAGAGAAAAAACCCTGTTAGAGTTGTGGCATGAAGATGCCTTCTGTAACTGCACTAGGAATCTTTCCTTTATTCATGATCTAGAGTCCAAAGTCCACAACTGGGCCTGCATAATAAGTAGGTGTATTTTATCTTTGTCCTCTCCCTGAAAATTCTTGAACCATTCTCTGGGCGCCAGCTGTCTGTGCTTATATCAAGCCATGGATCATTTATTAGGATGCATCTGATTGGTTTAGTCTTCATAGATCTCATCAGACTTGGAGGGATTTTCAACCAATTATGGCATGACAAACAAACGGGCTTTGGCAGTTTCCAGACACAGTCTGTTATTATGCATTACTCTCTCTCATCCCTATCTGCGTTGCCATCAAGTGTTGCTGCCCAAGTCTGATTATTATGCCTGCCCAAGTTCTATATGCCATTGAGGACATACTTCCAGGACTATAACAGTTAGATTATAAATTATGTCGCACAATCTTGCTGACCTTCAACAGCACTAGTTGTAGAGGAATATTAAGGCAGTTGGTTTGAACCAAACCAAGGAGGGTTAAGTTAACTCTCTGTCTGTTTTTAAGGACTTAAAGCTTTTAGGTGGAGCAGGAGGAAGAGAAGAGATTCACCTTTAACTAGGGCAGACACCGGTGACATCACTCAAGCTGGGAAGATCTACAGGCACGGTTGTTGTACCCAAGTCGAGGAACTATCCTAAGGGACTTCTCAGATACTTTTGTAATTTGAGATTCCCTATTAATTTCTATCCCATTTTGATAACCAGACATAGTGGGAGATTTAAACTATTAACTGTGGATATAGGACAGTTTGATCAGTTTGTCTGGTGGATTTTTCATTGAGCCACCATAAGGACTACAGTAATAATTATCATAGAAGGCATTTGTCCCTTTTGGAAACTAGGACAAAAAGAAGGATATTTTAGGGATTTATAAACATTTTAGTTTCATCCTTATCCACTGGAGCTGCAAGTTGTTCCATCCAGTTTGTGATAAAAAGCTACTGGGAATGATACAAGTTATGGATAATACCAAGAGCTAGTGCTGCTGATTTTCTTACAGAGATGCACGAAGCTAGAGAACTCACTCAGTGCAGAAGTCACAGCAGTGATCAGTGAGCTGTCAAATACGCGCAGCCTACCTGTTTCTCTCCCTTCCAGTCTCTTCCTATTTGCGTTGACTTGTTTTTCATTCACAAATTGAACGTTTCCATTCACAAAGTGAATGTATTGTACATATTAGAGAGAGTGCTACTGTGAGATCGCTATCAGAGTCCGCTCTCTCTCTCTCTCTTTCACCTCTCTTGCTGTGGGTTGGTTCGGCACCTTTGTAAACATTTTGTTATCACAGTTCCTGAGGACAGGTACAAATAGAGGTCGTCATGACAACCATCTGTGCTGCATTAAATAGGATGCGATAGATAAATCACAATTCTTCATCTGTTCTGCCAAGTCGACCAGTCTTGTTTTTGATGCTGAAATAAGTTAACGCAGCTAAGAAAAACCACTGAAAGGGAAAACCATTGAAAATTTTACATTGATCACAAAATTGACATCACATCGTATTTGGAGAACATTAGTGATCTGTTTTAACCAGTTAAATTTCTGATAGGAGAGTTTTATGCTGAGAGACGTACCGCCATAAGGTGTGAAGGGTCAAGTGAGGATAGAACTGGTACAGAAGCCTTTCTCTAGTTAATCACTTGAGAGAGGGAGAAGTAGAGCTAATCAGAGACGGCCTAGAAAATTCAAGGTTGTTTATGGGCTGGTGTGCAATTACTGCAAGCACATGGAACAGCAGTGAGTCAAATACGGACAAGAATAAAAATTTGAGTAGTTCCTGTGCAAAAGTTTATTTCAAGCGGACAATAAGACAGTGAAGAAGGACCTGTAATATTTTGTGGACAATAAGTTATTACTGCTAAAAGAGAGAGCTACATATTTTGACTGGAAGTGCAAAGAAGCTTTTGGGGGAAATATAGCCCCTAACAAATTGCTGTCCTTAAAATAAAAGGGGAAAAACGGAGTAAGCTGAAAGCTTATCAGTTAAAACAGACCATAAGGCAGAACGAAATGAGGCAAGGAGAAAAGATTACAATATCACACATGTCTCCTAACATTCATTTCATTTCCTTGGAATAGGTATTAATTGGCTTGAAATTACAGTAGAAGTGTGCAAAAAAGCAAGCGGCACACTCTTGTGGACTCCAGTTTCCAAGCACACTACTGCCTTCTACCAACGCAACACCTGAGTGAGCGAGTGTGCGTACTAGCCATTTTATTCTCCAAGCTGGCAAGTACCATAACATAACATAGATGTATCATACCTGGGGCGCTTTTTGTGATGCAACAGCTCTCACTCCGTGAGCAATATATCTCACACTGTGTCAGAGGCAGGTGTGGAACTCCATATAACACTTATAATTCCATCTCCGAGATCCCAGTACCAAAATAGAACCTTTGTGTGTGTGAGTGTGGCAGGTGCTGGGAGAAGACCACGCACTGTCAGGGCTGTGGAGGTGAAAAACACTTCCCTGAAGCTGTATTGATAATATTTGCGTGTCCTCATACCTGTTTGTGGCGCTGAAGGTCACCTGTAGAGCCCTGAAGGTGGATGGTTATGATCGCTTCCTGGATTGTCCGCATATTCTTCTGGAGATTGTTGATAAGCATAACCTAAACTTTGAAAGAGAAATAGACCCTCTCAGGTCCAGTTAATACCTCCAGGTATTTTGTTGTGTATAGAACCCAGTTCATTTGCACTTACAGACTCCAAAGAATTACAAGGTTTTCTGGAATACACATCAGGGGAATTAGGAAAGAAGTTTTAACTATACATTATTTAATAACCAAGTCACGGAAGGGACATAACAATATCCAGTGTAAGCTGAGAGATCAGTCCGTTCATTCATTCATTCATTCATTCATTCATTCATTCATTGACTGTCACATTCATCAACTGTACGTGAACATCTGGGATAAAGTGCAGTGTTGACACTTCAAAGTGCATTGGTTTTTCAAGGGGTCAAAAGTATCAGGGGATTTTACTAACAAAGATCTGTGTTGACTTTTACCTGCTGTTCGTCACCTGCTGTTTATTATTGGAGCTATAGGAGGAGTATTAACGCAAGGGAACATAAAGGCAGTCGATTACCAGGAGTTTACTACTGCCTGGAATTATAATGCAATCAGCTGTTACCAGTGAAAAGAATACATTGAGAAAGGGATGGTTTTGCTAACTGATCAGGCATTATCCATCTTCCAGACAAAGAGAACCATATGGAGGCTGTGACTGGTATGAAATGAAATAGATATACTGCACCAGCAAATTTTTGAAGCAGGAAGAAAATCATTTGTTATCCTGTTGTCATATTTACTAGAATTCTTGTCACTAACACCTCTTGTGGTATTCACTAGAATTCACGTCAGACACCTCTGCCTCAAATTCCAGGAAGTCAGAATTGCTTTTGTATTGAGTGCGTGGTCCTGGGTGACAGATAACATAGGTTGTTATTGTCGCAAGTTTGTGGGTTGTAATAACTCTGACCGCATTATCAAGTGCAGGGTGTTTATCAGTTCTAGGCGGGTCGATTACGGACTGTGACATTGTGTTTTATCTCCTCTGCTCTATGGACTTTGATTCCGTTGTCACACTTGCAGCATTTAATATCATATAAAATAAAGTTGTGGCAGTTTATAAGCTTCTTTGCCTAGTTTTTCTGTACCTTTTCAAGTTTTCATCTACCTGTGGGGACTAGTGATTTTGGTGAAGAATATATTGGACCTGTTTTTAATCTTCATTCTGCTGACACAGTTTTTTGATTCTCACAAAAGGAAGAGGAGCACAGATTTTTAATCGTACATATTTGACCTTGGATGATTGAAAGGGTGAAATGAAAGGAAGAACAGTTAATTATTGAAGAAGATGTTAAATACGCGCATTTCATTAGTGAAACTGAAAACTCAGGAACTTTTCTCTTTGGATTACTACAGATAGATAAGTGATTTATTGGCAAACAGACCTTGGAAGGAAAGACTGCAAAACAGTTGGTGCTATACTTATACAAAAAAAGGACACCACTGGACAAAAATCAAGCAGCAAAAGTAAAACGGGGAACCTAACATTCTTTGCAGCTGACAGGAAAATTGTTTTGTTAAAGGCATACCTTCAGGGATAAAGCTCAAAGCATTTCTGAGGAGGCGTAGAGGTTAAGTGGAGTGCTACATATAGGGAGCCAGCCATCAGTCTACCTGTCTATAAAGTTGAGCAGCCAACAGAGGCTTCCTTTCTGTACTTCCCTGGTGCTTTATACATACTTAGCTTTTACTCCCACCTACCTCATACGTTGAATAACTCTGTTATCTCTGTATAGGTCAAGAAGTGGCATATGTACAGTTTTCCGTGCAGCTTCGTTTTTGGGGATTATAGGAGAAAAATTAAAGATTATGGAAAGCCGAGAAAAACATTTCTTGAAATAGGATAGACATGAACCAGGTGTTCGCCTTTTTGGGAATGCTATAATATTCACTTTCTTCTCATCTGTTTGACAGGGATTCAAGAACAACTTTCAAGCCTTGAAAAAAGTTTGACAGATACAGCAAGTATATGTTTTTTTCATGAATGCCCTATTTATTCATCCTCACTGAACATTCATTCTTTCAAAGCAGTCTCATCTTCTGGGTTTGTCATCTCTTTGTTTGTAAACATAGATCAGCTGACTCAGGACACATAGCCCATAATAGTCTCCAGATGGAGCTGTTAACCAATCAGCTGGCAGTAAATTACCACCTGGGCTTGGCTGCTGTTTGAACCATATTGAATTAAATTTGGAAAGGTAAAGGAAACAAATCCAACAGACCCAGTTTTGGTATCTGGTGCCTGAGTGACTGAGATGACTCTATATTAAATGTCTACCTATGCAACCCATAACATTGGTGCGTTCATGTGAAAGCAGTCCATAATAATTTGTCGATAAAAACTTGGATCAGGGTAATCGAGGAAGTGTTACAGTTTCTACATTGACTGGAAGGAAATCAAAACAAAGATCAAAAATAGACCTCTTTGATGCATTGAAACTTGATACAATTAAATGAATACTACCTTGTGACTTTAGGGGCTTCTGGAAACTTGTGTTCCAATTCTACAATCATATAAAGGCAGGCCAAACCAGTTTTATTACAAATAGAGACTATTGATTTTACATCGATCCTATGAAATTCAGGTGCAGATTTGCTTGTAAACATTGTCGAAGTTTTCCAGTCATATAGTATCGTACTGGGATATGTACGCGTACTGGAAATTTTGAAACAATACCCCAAGAAAGCACGAAGGCTCAGCTGGTGTACAGTATTTTTTCATCTGATTTTCTTGTTTGGATTACTTTTTTCTTCTGCTGTTATTCACGGCCCAGGGGGATGATGTATTGAACTTGACACTTTCCGGAGTTATTAATAGTTGTTTCAGATTACACAACTCCAAGCTGAGAAGTATAAACCGAGTTATAACTGACTGCCTTCTGGTTTTCCAATATTTCTATGCTGTCGATATCATCTCCCAAGTAGGATGTTTTATTATTAGACGACAGTTCTTAAATTAGTTCATTTGTGCAATTGTTGCTATATCAGGACTAGGCGCTTGGTGAAGGAACGAGGATACTTGTGTGAAATATGAAAAGCTAACACTTGGTGGCAAGCTAGAGGAAGGACTGCCAATTCCTCTGACTAGGAACTGAGCTAGAAACTGGGCTAAACTTGTGGTGCTTCATATCTTTTTGAGGCATCGAGAACAATATAAATACTAGAGACCTCATGAGAGGTCCTTCAATTTGGAGTTGCATATTTCTGTTGAATTTTTTTATTTAACTAATCTTTGTAATACCTCGTATGCCTGTGCATGCGCCACCAATGGTGCAAACGGTGGAAACAGTTGGAATGGATACCTCGGAGGATGTACTGCTTGCCAATCAGGCCTTGTGGCTACAGAGACAGCACCAGTTAGCATGTCTGCAGAAGGGGAAACTAAAACGTTAGTACTCATACTCGTCCTCATTCTCTCTCTCTCTCTCTCTCTCTTACACACACACGGATTTTCACAATGTTCTTAATTTATTCATTATTTTGAGTCTAAAATAAGGATTATGACAAGAAAAAGTGAATGGGTTTCCAATCACCATCATCATAGCTGGTATGTTTCTTTCCCCCCCAATAATGTGTTTACAAGAGATTTTGTCCAGTAATGCTGGAGTACATGGACATTAACATAAAAGTTCACAAATTGCACAGATGTACAGTTTGTCCTTAACAGTGGAATAACATATGAATGTTATAGGAATTGAACATAAAATGTGTGTTTACAAGCTACATGTACTGTAAAGTTAGGCCGCCTGAATAGTATGTAAATTCCATACCTTCACTGTATGTTAAAAACATGAATGAATTAGCAGTATAGTATCTAAGAGGAGATGACATATTTAGACCACACGTAAACTGCATACTTTCACTAAGGCCAAGATGAAGGCATGCTTCACCTGGACATTAATGGCGATGTAGGTGACTGGGCTTATAGTTCAGTGACATAGGAAGTGGGAAGTTAATTTGTGTATTATACATAGTTCTGTACAGAAGGATTAGATAGAAGAAAGAATTAAAGGTCCAACTGATTGGTGTGTGTTGGGGTGCGGTCACATTGATAGTAATATCAGAGAAGAACAGATTTTTTATCAGGCTTATGTTACAGTATATTAATTAAGATAATCTTCAGAGATCCTTCTATAGAGTCACTAATAGTTTTTATTTTTTTTTTTTTTAGGGAGTTAACAACTATCAGTTAATTCCTGGTCCTGGCATCATGTCCATCACCCTCCACCCCCACCCCCACCCCCATTACCACTATATATATACAAAACTGGTAAGGTAAATTGGGGAATAATCCATTCTTATCTCATTCATTTGTGATGATGTATTAAGTGGAAAAGAAGCCAAGTGAATGGTAGAAATTTATCTGTATTGAGGACCCTCGGTGCTTTGTGTCGCCCCTCATTTAATGTTGATTTATATTCATGTGTCCTTCTCACGTTGTGGTGGGCGTAGCTGCATCATGATTCTTGATAACCATGTGAGACCTGTACAGACGGGATCTCTTTTGACCCGAGATGAAAATCTTGATCACGTGTGTCTTGCTGAATGTCCGTCAAATTTAACTCTGATGGGTTCTCTCCATGGAGACCTGGATGGCATTTATTATCAGATAGGACTGGACCTTCCTGTATTAATGGTCCAACTCAACTCAGGTGGTTAGTTCACTGAGAAATCTTGATTCAAATCTAACTGAAGATTTAACCATCTCTGCCCTAGATATTTCAAACACAAGTATTCAGCTTTCAATTATCCGATGCTGAAGCAAGGTTCTAAGCATGACCCTGTCTGAACCGGCTGCCACTGGTGTAATTTCATGGTAATACTTCCTCCTCCTGCCTGTTTACTGTGTGTCACTTGTGTTTATTTACTTCCAAAACTAATAGCTTCCTGCAAATTTGTTCTGAGATTCAGCTTCGCCACATGAATCACTTGTGTATTGATTCCCCTTGCTTTAACTTGTGTGATTAAGCTTGACAGTGGTATAGAATATCCAGTTTTTATGCACCTGAGTGACTCTTGTTTGACCCCCAACTTGTACAGAGTCAGAGTATCAGCATTTGTATAGTTCATGACTTGTTATCGTTATGTGACAGTGGTATAAATAGATTATGCCTAATAGTTGTTTATCTGTTGTGTATAGAACACTTCATACTATGCACTTTGTTGTTGTTGACTCAAACCGAAACTGGTTTTGATCTGCAATATGTCACAGGCAGACCAGGTTTACTTTACCCTGTGATGTAATAGTCTGTGGTTCAGTGGGTTATCTAAACAGAGGCACAAAATTCACTCAGATAATGTATTACTATTTCCAAGGACAGATACGAGGTCTGGTGAAATATATTCAATACAAAACTTGTATAGTGGCTGTTTGGGGCCACAGTCAGCTAAATTGATATTTGAAAGTTATCTAGAAAAATGTGATGTCCTTGGATAATTATCTACTGGTTAAAATTCCTTTAATTACAAATTGAACAACCCATTATCATCTCACCTTTTTATCCGTGAAAGATGTTAATTTTTATTTATAAACAAATTAGACTAACAATAAGCAAAAAGAGAAAGATAGAAATTGTAGTATTCAATATATTTATTTATTCAGGCTAGTACCAATGTAGTAAGTACTCGAGTACTCGCATCTTAGACCAACTGGTCTCTCCCTCTGCCCCGGTTCCTTCCATTCACAATAATGATCACGTTTTGGCATTGTTCTGTTGAGAGGCAACAGGCCAGAGTGGGGGGTCCCTTAATCTTATAATCTCCTTAGTCATTTAATAAACTGTGTGTACCCTCCTCATGGTCTGAACAATCCTGTGTAGACACAGGTGTATCTGACTGTCATCAGTGTTGATATGTACCCAGTCTGCTCTAGATACAGACGCAGACTTGACACACATTGTATTTCTCTCCATTGCAGAATTGACACGCTTGTATTTTCCTTCATCGCTGTTGTTGACATCCACCTGTACTGTGTCTTCTTACTAGCCCTTCTCTGCTCAACTTCCCCAACATTTCCCTGTGTTTTATACTTCATATGTAATGCGTGTGGAAAGGAACAATTCTAGAAATAAGATTTTGATTAATGTGCGATAAGTGGATGTCCCTATTAACAACCTTGAACTTTATGACACGGACACTAGCTGTCACTCTTTATGCTCACTGAAACATGTTAACTTTGTAAAACTAAGTCCTAAGCACTTTTTGTAACCAAATCATTCTTAAGTTTAGTCAACACTTTGATTATGCATAAATTGCCATAGTTTGTCGAAAGGAAATATTGGTCTGGACTTAAGTGAGTCCAGAAATTAAAAACTGAGTGCATGTTGAAATTGAGGAAATTCTGTGAGAGGAAAGAACAGAGTTAAGTTTGCACTTGTTTAATAAGTGGCTATTCTATATACAAGATTAAAAAAAGTTCAGAGAAACCTAACACTATTGTGTTGGGAAAAATTAATGCTGAATTCTCAGGTCAGACCTTTACCTTACATTTGAACTCATCAATTGTTGGAGTCCTTTTCAGTTGTGTGTTCAACTTCTAAAAAGCTCAGAGAAACTTGACACCGTTGTATTAGGGGGCGTATGCATTCCTTCGTACAAGGTGCCCTCAGAATGAAGACAGGAGGTCGGGAAGTATTAATGCTGAGTTCTGTGGGAACCTCGGATGTGTGTTTGTAAACTACACTAAGGGCAGAGGCTACGAGGTCAACTAGGTCGTCAACAGTATATATTATACTAGGCATATTGAGTTCCAGTGTGTGAACTGTGAATTATTTCCTGTTTAAATTTCAATGCGGTGTGTAGCAGTCTGCTGAATTGATACTGGCGTAGTTTTTATGTTTAGGTCAGACACCATACACTGTAATCATTATATTGTAACAGAATATATGAGGTCAAAATTTCATTGACAATTTGAGGCCCTGAGGAACTTGAGGTTACAGCATGGGGGTATGATTGAGTTATTTTTGTCAATGGAGAGATGGGATATGATTTTGTGTTCCTAGAAATAAAATAAGATTTTTGCCCCTTTTTGCATGCTAGGATCTTTTTAAATTTATTAAAAACACAGACACAATAGTTTTGAAAACAAAACTCGTTCAATTCAAGCTGCGTTCAGTGATATGATTACATAAGTGGTTTTAGTTCTAAGTAACTTGGGTACAAGCTGCTTGATGGGAATACACAACCCTATCTGAGCTGCCTGCAGGTCATTTGCAGTGATGGCTTCACTAGAATACGTATAGGACTGCTCCTCAGGGAGGACATTTTACTCGGAAGGCTGCTCTCTGAAGTGAAGGCTAGGACATTTTATTGCTAAAACATGGCAGAATGCGGCCTAAGCATGTCAGAATTCCCTCATTATATGTGAATCAGAGTGAGTAATTCTGTTATGTTAGTATTGCCACATAAGTTCACAGAGGTTACATAACTGAGGGCCAAGGTCAGCGTTGCATCTTCACTTATATTATCCTCTATTGTGGGAATTGGAGAACAATCCTATTGCCTTCCTTGTTGAATCTGTATTAGCCCTCTTAAATTTCTTTACTTGAGCCTCAACACTGTTATAGGTCTGTAATCTTGGTTTGAGGAATTTTTATACAGCTTGTTTTATTAATTAATGGTATATTTAAGTTGATGATAAGTTTGATTTTTTTTTTTTTTTTTTTGATGGTACTTTGTTCAAATCTGGTGCAGATGTGTCAAGTTCAAAAATGCCCACATGCGGCGTGCCCATATCAAATTTATTGATATAAATGGTATTGTTATATTCTAATGAAAAAATAAGTCTGCAGTTTTCACAGTGTACAGTTGCATAACTGTCATTGAATGTTTTACAGTCTAGACTTTGTTTTGAAACTTGCAGACTCCCAACAACCTTCATTGTTGTGAAATAAGAGATGAGTAAGGCAAAGAAATTCAGAATGATATCACTTCTTGCCTGTACTGACAACTTAGTTTTTTAGTCTGGCAGAGAGGAAATCAGTGCATCACTTAGCCTTGGTACGTCTAGCTGCTTACTTATGAACCAGAGCAATTAAGGTGGAGTCAGCAGTGGGCCATTTTTTACCAGGCTTGTAGGTTGGCTTTGACTGAAGGAAAAAATAAAAATGAATTAAAGCAATAACCCAACATTTCTGTAGGGTAACACTAAAGAAGAAAATAGATTAAAATAATTAGATTTTTTAAGCTCATAACTTTTATATTTTAAAATGTGTTCAACATTTTTCTTGAAGGGGGAGAAATATTATATAAAATGCCAACATCCTTTTGCCAACATGTAATTGTTGAATTTGGTGCATTAGACCTACTAACTTGGGACATAATTTAATAAGGATAAAAGGGATTTTACCAAACCACATTGCTCCTCTCAGCAATCATGGCAAATTAAGAGGAATCACTTGAAAAAGATGAAAGACAGTAGTGTTTAGTCTGAAATAAGAATGATTTTTTTTTTCTCAGTCAGACTGATCTGGGAGATCAACCCATTATTGATGGGTTGGTGATTTGTCGGGATGAAAGCGTTTGGAAGAGCTAAGAGGATAGGCAAGATGGGAGTTTGAACACTTAGATTTTTTTCAGTACCTGAATAGCTATGACATACAGTTTTCTCTGGAGTCTTGAACTTTATAGGTGTAAATCTTTTCCTCTGAACTTTTTTCCTCAAACCCATCTATTGAATCCATCACTTGATGTAGAAGGTTTTTTTTCTCAACATAATATACTGTGGGGGTGTTGTTAAAATACAGAAAATAAAAGAACGAAAAAAGAAAATCCAAAAATAAAATGAACAGTTGATATTAAAACGTGCAAGTTTCTCCATTCACAGTTGTTTGAATAGGACAATATGCCCGCAGACAGAGTGGGAGGAACAGTAAACCAAGAGTTGCGTACAGCGAGGATAAATTGCTTAGCAAGGTGGGAACAGACGCAGGCTTGATGTGGGTGTCTGTTCAAAAAAATCAATAAGGGTCCATCATGCTACTGAGTGAGCTAGCTAGCTGAGATATTCCCAGCAGAGTGGGATGGAGTTTTTTTTTTTTTTTTTTTTTTTTTTTTTCATAAAGTTTATATGTTAGTAATGGGATATTGTGGCTCTCTCATACAAATCTGCTAATTGTTCTGAAGTGGAGTACAAATATGGAAAGAAGACACCCCTCCATTTATTTAAATAATTTTTTGTAAGCGGTTAATACAATACTTCATGTCAACAAACTGAAAGATTAGATATACATTTTCCTCTTATACTTGATTTGTAGTCAAATTGAATTTTTCAATCTTATTTGGCTTAGAAAAATTAAGAGCAGTGGCTAATATATATTTTGATGTATACCCCCTTCTAATAACTGCATGGTTTCATTCATGTGAAGAGCTTGACTATTTTTCAATTCCTAGGTAAGCTCTGTCTAAGCAGCATTTCTCCTCATGTATCACAAAGTGACTACATCTCCATCTCACAATGACCAAATCAAACTGATATTCATAATATATGCCTCTTATTGCAATATATATGTAGCTAGAAGTACGATGTTTGCACTTTTCTTTGCGTCACCTGCCCACCCACCCACCTTAATGAAAATAAACTTCCATGAAATAAGCAGCAGTGTAATATTGCATGTGAATAGCGTCATCGTAATCGACTTCATGATAGTTCAGTTTATCAGGTCTATGATTTCTATACGAGCATCCCTACACCCTGTTAGTTTTGAAATAAGACCTATGGGGGCTAGCCAATGACCAGGTTAGTTGTGGAAGATTTCAGTGATTTGGTTAAACATGGTTAACTCACTACTGAAATGTTTGAGTTTTAAATCAGTCGAGGTTCGAGTTCAAACTTCAAAAATTAAGGTTGAAAAGTGAAAATTAACTTGATTTCCCTTGGTGCCTTTTGAAACTTCGGTGTGAGGAATGGTTAAGGGTTATTTTAGGTAAGTGACAACTCACTGCAAATCCCTTCCTATCAACACACACATGCACGCACGCACGCACGCACGCACATACATACACAAATAGAGCATAATTTACATCTTTGACTACATGATCCCTTCCAAATTTTATTTCCTTGATTCAATGGCATGTGCAGGGAATTTGCTATGTAGTGAAATATGAAAATAAAATTTTTGATATGTTGAGTGATTGGGGAAGTCTTTCCAAAAGATTTGGATGTCTCTCTCTCTTGAAGGATATATTGAAATATGTACAGAAATATGGTGGAGAGGGAAGGAATCAATATTTTGATTTGTAGATTTGTTTTGAAGCTTGTCAGATCACAAGTTAAGCCCCAGTACCTCTTCAGAACAAAGTCCCCAAGCAGGCCAGGTACTCTGTGGTCAAACAAGCACCTATAATGTGAAAGCAAAATATTACCAGTGCTTCTTGAAAATATGTAACAACAACCATATCTATCAGTAAGTAATTTGCTGGTTACTATCCAAAATTCCAAGTGAGTTATTATCTGAAATTCTATGGGGGCCAATTCTATGTCCCTGAAAATGTCAAGTCGACCTGGAGATGTCAAGCCCCATGCTGTTTTGGTGACACATCAGGGTCACCCAGTGGTCTACAGATATATTGATTACACCAGTGGCTTGTTCCAACATGTAGTAACAAATTTATTAAGATGTCGATATTCTATTGTGAAAATACCTTTTGGGATGTGGCAACATTGATTTAGGATGAGATTTTGTTAGGAAAGAAATATATTTTTATAGGCGTTTGAAAATATTTTTGAGGTTGGCAAAAAAAAAATAAATAAATAAATAAATAAATTGTATATGCACAGGAATTAAAGAGAAACTTCATATTATTGCCAGTGTTTGTCTTGGCCAGAAAATACCCTACTCCTGTTTCTGATACAAAAAAGGGCATTGGAAAGAAGTCATTATTTCTTCAGCTCTGAGAAAGAGTACAACTTTTTAATGAAATGGAGAGGAAAAGAGGTGTTAGCAATCAAAGCCCCAAACCATTTTTCTATCTGTTCAAGATAATGTTGTACCCTTGATATTGTCACTGAGCAGTTTTACTTCCAAGAATTCTTCAGACAGGATTCATTGCAGGCAGAGTATAACATGTCTGGGTGAGATATCATAACGAGGGCACAAGGTTCACAGAACCAGTGCTCCTGAAGGCAGTAGTCAAGTAGACGATGTCACTGGTGTGAAAGTAGATCAATACGAGAGCTTGGTGAATGGTCAGGGGAGGATATTGACATTATTGACCCGCAGTATAAATAAAAGAGGTTGATTTTGAAACAAGCGGGTGCGTTTAAAGTACCCAAGTCTTACTCTAGTAGAGGTGTGCCATTAAGTCCATGGTTTGTTTAATGATATTAAGACAGATATACTGTAAACATGCATGTTAAATAAATATGAAAAAGTAAATTTATAGCAGATTGAGGTTTCTATTTGCCATCACGTACTCCATGTTTGTAAAAAGAATTTTTTTGATTGAGAATTTTTTGTTCTATTGCACCATCATTCTTGCTTATGAAACTTTTGAGGAAGGTTTGAATAACATACAGCTCTGTCCTAAGATGTGTACTTAAATATATATATATTGTAAGTGGGGAGACAGCATTGTTCACACAAAAATGTCTTGAGCAAAGTTGGGGGAAATATTTCAGTTTGATTGATGAATGAAATAAACAAAAATGCCATTTCTGCCAAAAGAAAAAATACAGAATTCATATATTAGGAAAAATGTGTTGATGAAAATGGGAAAACGTGTTGATGAAAAGATAATATGTATTGTGTGTTATCAGTGTTTGCCTCTCTGAAAATAAGTTGCTGGACCGAAAGTCCAGCCATCTTGAAAAGTAGCTGGACTGAATATCTTCTGGGTGGGAAAACTCAGCCCGTTCTGAAAGTTGTCAGCCCCGGGCAGACGGTCAAGCCTTAATTTCTAACACTGTGTGTTACATATAAGTTAAGTTTTCACACTGTAATGTGGGTAGTTTTCTAGGAATCTGACCTCAGAGCAAATCTTAGGGGAGTTCTGTGAATCTACTCTGAGCTCTTTCCAGGAAGATTTTGATTCATTCCACTCTTAGGCACCCATTTATAAGTTGTATTGGTCAGTGCCTGCATGGATTGTAGAAAGTACTTCATGGTACTTTTACCCTCTTTCAGGTCACACAAATTTTAACAAAAATTTTTTTTTCGGTTCAAGGCTTCTAAATCTAAGTGCACTAGGGTGTTGAGACCTGAGCCCTAGTGGGCTCTCTTCTCTCTCAAACCCTATCCCTGCACTTTTTTCAACGCTAGGGTCCACAGTGTCATTCTTCTTAGATTTTATTTTATTTGCTTAACATAAACTGAATCTAATTAGAAAATCTGACATTTACAACACCCCCTTCTTCCTTAGAAGAAGTGATCCCAGTAATCAGGGTTCATTGGATTTCTGTTTACGCAAGCTTTTATTGAATGTCAAATGAATGTGAAAAAGTTGTGGTGTACATTACAAAAGAAAAAGGGCTTTGCGTAGATGTAGATTGTGCATTCACCTCCCACTCCACCTCGCTTTCACCCACCCCTACGCCTTACTGGTCAAGTGGGCACATACACTGATGAACGTGTGTAGGCACGCATGCGCGTGCACACACGCACGCACACCTCACACACACACATCTGGAAGTGCTTATGTGTGAGCACTTCTGTCCAATAGCACAGATATTGAGACACATCAATGTGGCCTTAGATTTCATCAGACTTTTTTTTTTCTGATGCCGATTTCGAAATGCCCGACATCAATAACTGCCCACATTAAGGGAATGCAGTGCTATTTCTGAAGCATGATTACATTAAACCCAGTCTTCTGGAACAGCCAGCAGTCTAAACATAGTCTGGGTACACAGTGGAGGCAAAGGTTAAGGCTCCCCGGGATGGTGGTGGGGAGAGGGGGGGGGGGTCTGGATTGAAGTTTTAAGGGTTCTTGGTAGGTTTAAAGAAAATATGGGTTTTCTATTAAAAAGAATCTCTTGGTAGAAGTGTAATTATGTCAGAGGGATAGTAGGAGAGGAGAGATTTTAGTCTACATCCACTGAAGTGTACATTGACACAACTGGGGTTACACTGAGGTCAACTGCTGTATGTTTACAGGCATAGGTACATATCTTGCACTGGTAGTAGCAGTGGCATTGTATTTCTACCTTGAAACAGATATTTTTTGTGAAGTCAAGTGAAATTACACCAGCATTTTACAGTTTTACCTTTAGGTATGGGTTAAGCAAATCAGCTAATGCTTTTTAATTTTCATGAGGAAGGAACAGTGATGAGAAATGAGAATTATAAGAAACAAGTTCTACTCCCCCCCCTCATCAATCACCCCTAAGTCATGCGTATGTGCACTTATTCACTATTCACACACTTGCATGCTCCCATACACTCATTGGTTTAACAAAAAATACTCACAGGTTTTACACACTTTCACTCTCACATACACTCAGGCATGGGAAAAATCAACACCATCTCTCTGGCAATGTCAACAAGCCAGCAGTCTCAGCAGACTTTAATGAATTGTAGACAGAGGCTGAGATTGATCCAGCAGAGTTTCCAGGAGTCACATAAAAAGGATATTTATTACTGTTTGTTTTGTTACCAACACAGAGCCTGTACCATGACTGATTGATTCTTGGGTCATGTGTACTAATAAAAAGATACCTTGCCATTATCCATTGTTTGGGGCACAATCATTTCACACAGGGCACCAGGAAGAGAATTGATGAGGTGACTCATTGTTATACATTCCAGGGCCTGTGTGGTATGATGTTAAGGCCATGGACTCTGGATTTCCTGGAATTCCAGGGGTCATTCTTGTCAATAGCAGCTCTGAGAATGATTCACAGCCTTTCAGTGATTCAGGTCCAAATGAATAATAAAGTGTTACCTAGAATTAGGTCTGATGGAATGATAAATATCCACCATCCCCAGATGAAGCTTTGAGTCACTGTTTATTGTGGTATGTTTGTTTATTTGTTTTGGGCACGAGTTAGCCATGGACATTACCTTGCTAGATATAGTCAATGTAAATTGCACATTATTCAGCGCTTAAGCTTGCTGAATAAATTCTACATGTACCTTGGAGAAAGATATAAACAAAAACAAAATAGGTTTTTTTACATTAAGTTTGGTGATTCAGAGTTGCCCAGGTGCTGATTCACAGAATGTAACTCTGGAAATAACTTAAGCTAAGTGCACAGTCACAGAATTACTGTGAATGCTTCTTGAGGATTCTGCTAACTGCACAGATGTCTCTGTTAAGACAAGGACTTGTTGGATTGAAAAATCAGAAAAACTAGGGCCATTGATCAGCTGATTGACAAGGAAACCTTTGTTGTAACAGGGAGATTCTGTAACCTGATAGACTGATGACAGAAGTGAGACTGATTTTTCAACTCCAAAGCATGTCAGTCTGAACACAGCGGTGAATTTCAGTCACGGGAAGAACACCAATGGAAGAAGAGTAGAGTTATCATTTAAGTTACTTTTACTTTTGGAGTATGTATTTCATTTTTTTGAAAAATCACCTTTCCGTTTTCCGTCCATTTTATTTTCTAACGAATTGTCATAGTTATTTCAACCCCCCCCCCCCTGATCAAATTGAGTGCAGCATTATTCCTCAGGTACAACTATCATAAAAACTGAAAAGAGCAATTTTCATTCAAACTTGGTCCACTGAAGCAATTTTATCAAATGTCCAGGATGAAGCATGAGTGCTTCTAAAACTCCATTCACTCAATAGCAGTGGAAATAAGTAACTGCAATATATACATATGCAGCACATCTACCTGTCACTGTATTTCTAAGGAAAAGGACAAAACTGCATATTTAAAGTCACCCCAGGCCTATCTCTATCCCTCCCATGGGATTCTTGACATTCATATGTCAACAGGCTGATAACACCATTTCTGTTAGAGCACTTGTAAAGCCCTCAATTTCCAAGGGATAACCAAGCACATAGGGTAGCGTACTTAAAACACATTCTGCTCGAGATTTTCAAAAGCTTTTTATTTCCAAGTAATAGCCTAGTGCAGACAGTAGCCAGGTTGAACTTATCACACTTGAAGAGATCTGGGAAACCATAGGAGCCCGTTATTTGACCTAATCATGCAGTATATCTATATTGTTTGTATTAAAAATTCGGGCAGGCTTTATTATGGCATATGAATGGTTATGTTTATATGGAGTCAAGTGCACTTTTAAAGTGCTAGGTGTAGCCAAATAGTAGCAGATGTTTGGGCTAAATTTATGTAATTAGTTGGTAAAAATGAAAAAAAAATGGGGGAAAATTATAATGCAATATGGAATACAAGCACAGGTCATTTGCAATACAGAAAAAGATGGGAAGACAATATAGCAAAGAAAAATATCGCACTTTTATTAATAAAAAAACTAAGGAGGAAGAATGTTCAGTAGTGCAGATTGTAAGAAAAGATTCATCAATGATTTGAAAGTTGTGAAAGATACCTGTTTGTGTCAAATTTTCTAAGGAAAGAAATAATTTGCATATGATATTATTAAAAGATAATGATGATTTGAAAAAAAATTAGTATAAAACACTTAACAACCTCCAACTCCAAGGAGAGACACTGAGAAGAATTGTTATACAATTAATTCCTAATCCCCATGTCCTCTCCCCAAAATAATGTTCAATCATCTGCCAGTATCATGATTCTCATACCTGCACTCCACCAGTGACACCATACATATTCTCTCTAAGGGCCACAGACGGCGGATCACATCCCATGATATGTATATGTCTGTGCCATGCCTCTTCATATCTTCCTTTGTGGAGATCTAATAGGCCCCTGTTTATGATGTATATGTGTGTATATGTGCATGTGTGTGCGTGCATGTCAGGGCACCTGTTTTTTGATCACAGCTAGACTAGTTGATATTGATGAAAATCCAGCTTTAAGGGCCTGTGGTTGAAAGCATAGGGGCCTGCTGCTCTGTATAATGATATGCACCAGGTAGGCAACCTGTGCAGTGTAGTGTAGTCACCAGGTGAGAGCACTATATTTATCTAAGGGATTTACAAAGGTCACAGAGGTCAGGTCGAGAGTGACATGCCTTCGTGCATTTTGTATCATCCTGCCCGATGAAAATTTAACCTGCAGTGAAGAGTGAAGCGTAGGAGGGATTGTCTGTCAATATAAAAGTGTTCTGTAATGAGGGTTAAGTTGTAAGAATTAATCTACTAGTCCCAAGTCAAACCTTTTCTGAAATGTGTATGCCTGGATTCGTTTTCAGCGGAGATGAGGAATCAGTTTGGAGGAATGAAGTCTAAAGGGCATTTACGTGTAGAGTGCTGCTGCAAGAAAAGCATAGTCAGATTAGTTAGGAAAAGGAAAGGGAAAAAGTAAATGGAACTTTTTTTTTTTTTGACCCAGTTCCCCAAAGCATGGAAAAGAGTGATGATTAATACTGTGGGCTAAAAATAATGGTGCAAGTATGTGCACCTGAGAATGCATTAAAGATATGTACACATCTAAAAAAAAGAATTTAAGTGTACAAAAAGAGTCTCTCTTCATTGATAAGAATGCAAGGTTATTTGAAGTGGTTATTACTGAAAAATGAATATTTGAGTTATCTGTTTGTAGTTCTGATCCCATTATTATTTATTTATTTATTATCATTCAGGTGAAACCCCTATTCACCATAGCAATTTTGGCAGTTTTCTCATGTGAATGTACCACAGACCCCTGTTAACAGTCTGTATAAACCCCCCTCAGTTGCTTGCCTTCTATTGTCATCAGTGCTAAACCATTGGCAATACTAGGCTACACTTCTTTTTTTTTCCCCAGATTTTTGACAAATAATGCATACTGTGAAAATAAGTAGCAACGAGTTAAACAAAGTGGCCCTTCTTTCCACCTGTATGTGCTGGTGATGTTATTTTTCATAAGATGTGGATCTATTTGTGGCATTGAAATTTTTAATGCAGTTGAAACTTTGTTATCTTGTTTATATAAGAGCAATTGACATTTCTTCTCCCTTCATGCCCTTTATGAAAAAATAAATAAATAAATAAATAAATAAATAAATAAATAAATAAATAAATAAGTAGGTTTATTCATTCAACTGCAGCTCTGTCTTGGTTTATTGGTCTGCGGTTTACTTGCTTGTGAAAATGGGTCTGAAGTCTGTTTAATTTGTGTTCATGTTCTTGGGAATAATGTTCCGTCTATTCAGGTGAAAAAAAAGTAATGATTTTCTGCAGACTTGCAATAGCTTTGATGATTGAGTTATTTGTGTCATTATGTCACATTATACCACTGTCTGTCACGATAATTTTTTTCATTAGACTGTGTTTGCATCACTTTCAGCAACTTGGGTTCAACTGTCATTTCTTCTCCACAGTGCAGTGCTGAAGAGCAGTGATAATTTGTGTTACTCAAAACATCAATTTCTCCAATGCAGACTTACTTGCGTCATTTATCTGAACCGGATAAACAAAAGCTGTTTGGTGATGTTATTTGTATGTCTGTATACTTGTGATCATCTCGTGCAAAAGGAAACAATCTAATTTCGTGTCATGTTATTAACTAGGATGTAGACATTAGTGATCTCTTAGCAAAATGTGTCTGGGAAAAAGAAAAAAGAAATGCAACATAATCTTGGCCAAATAAAATCTGTGAAAAATCTGTGTGTTTGTATGTTTGGGGGGGGGGGGGGGGGGGGGGGGGGGGGGGGAGGCTTATTTAAGGAATGTGGGGGTAAGTGTTTCTTGACCCTAACTATCTTCTCCAGCTTCGTTACCCTGCTCTGATTAACTGGCACTACAACAAAAACCTGATTTGAAATCAGACTGCCAACTTGAGAAAGTTGATCAAATAACTTCATTGTCAGAAGAGAACTCACTAAAGCAAGAGCATTAGATAATATGTTGGAGTGGAGTGGAGTGGAGTGGAGTGAAGAAATTTTGTCAGATCAGTTTGGTAATAAGGAAGCTCATTCAGTGCAATTTTGGGGCTTACTGTTATTTCGAAAAAAAGATCTGTAGAATTTTGTTTTGGATTTTTTTTTTCAAAAGCCAGAAAGAGAGAGCAAATATATTCATCAATGCCATCTAAAATGATTATAACTGAACACTGAAGTCCTAAATGAACATTCTGTTCCCCACATGTCCGATTGTTGCACAATGATGTCTGGCATCTAATTCAATTTCTCAGCTTATTGGATGATGACGCGTGAAAACTAATAACTCCAGCCTTCGTTTCTCTGCTGACAATGAAAATTAGACAAATGTATTATAGAATCAGACAGATGCTAGGTGATTTCACAGAGTGTGAAACGTTTGTTGAAGAGCAATTTCTGTTCAGGAATGTCCAGACCTTGGTTTTTGATCCCTGGTAATTTCCCCTAACACTTACCACAAATTGTGACTTTGTTGGGAATCCTTTAACAACTTTCTCTTGAGTCCTTCACATGTGGGTATGCAGAAAATGAAAACATTCCAACGTTTTCAATCAAACTATTCTTCTTGGAGGCAGTTTTTTTTCCTCTGCTGTCATTTCTTAAAGCACAAGAAGAAGGTTAGGTTTATGGATGGCTTGCCCATTTGTATATGCCATCACGTAGAATTGCATCATCAAATGCACTTTGAATTTCATTTCATAGGAGTGAATTAATGGTGAAATAATTGTTGCAGAAAATTGTCACATGATATTAACATTTTTATGCGGCATATAAGCATTTTACAACAAATTGTTTCAAATTGAGACAATTGTATTTTAACACATTTGATACAAGGAGCTCATCTTTATATTTTTCAATATTCTAACATCTTAATGAACATTAGATTAATATGATGTCTGTTTTTTTTTCTCCTTGCAGGCCAGGTTGTCAGCAGGTCTCGGAATGCATCAAATTTTTATCCCCGAATAGTGACCCCGGATGACGTAATCACCATGGCAACAGATCCCCAGCAGCACCAGCAGGAGATGGCCGCCATGCAGAATCGTATCCCTGTCACATTCCGCGACCCCACGTGTGCGCCTTTACGAAAGCTCAGCGTGGATTTGATCAAGACATATAAACACATAAATGAGGTAAGACCGTTTACTGTATGTATGAAAATGTAAAAATTTGATAAATTTCTGTGATTGCATTTGAAAAGAAGTGTGTGTATGCGTGCGTGCATGCGCATGTGTGTATGTGTGACGTATCAAATCATAGTCCAAAAGGGTTGAGCATTGTGAGACATATTTGAGACAAGCTTCCACTGTATTTGTACATGTGCATTATATTTGATTCTCTCTCTCTCTCTCTCTGTTTTTATTTGTCCTTGTGTCAAGTTCTTCATTGGACAATTACTGGTCTGGCTGTGGTGCTATTTCTACCCTTCAATCAGACCAGTGCCCAGATGGTCAGTTGATGTCCATTCTCTAACCACTATCACCCAGAGACTGGTCAGCCTGTGGTCAAGGGACTCATAATATACTTAACAGTAAGACTCAGCAGACAGTGTTAATGGGCAAAGATGGTGTCTGAACAGAAAGACACTGGCAGTTGTCCAAGGTTCTTACCCAGTCACTTCTTTCTAAAGCAATTAATTATTTCTCCAGAAACAGTTATGTGGGCAAAATATGATAAACATTTGAAAATGTTTTTTGTTTTTTTTTTTGTTTTTTTTTGTGATGTTTTGTGAGTTTTCATAATAATGAGTTATTATCATACCATATCTTTTGTTTCAACAATTTGACTCAGCAGTTTCATTTGGTTGCAAGTCATCAGCTGTTAAGACAAATTTTCTTCAAAAATGAATTGCCCAAAACAAATCTGCTACATAGCATTTCACTGGAAACACCTAGGAAACTAAACCACTGACAGTGCAATTACCACCCCCTGAAACCTTAATTCTATCACTGAACTCTGGTTGAACTGCTGGTAATTAGTGGGTAAATAAGGTCACTGATATAGTATCTGACTATTATATATAACAGAATGTACATGAAGGATCTCCCAGAAAATGCCAAATAGACAAGATTGCTGTGAACTCAATTGTCACCTATCTCCTTACCTTAATTGTCATTGCAGTACATTGTTTGCTAAAGGACAAAATAGTCCAAGGCTTTGATATTTTTTATCGGAAAGAAGCCCCTAAGACATGATAATGGTAATGGAAAACAAATTATAGTTGAAAAATTTACTGCACAATTTCTTGGTAAATAACTTGATGCTTCAGCCCTGGCCACGACTGTCGAGAAGTGGAAAATGTTTTCCAGGAAAATTTTTAGAAAAGAAGCAAAACCTAGATAATTCAAGTCATTGTTAAGTGAACAATTAGACACAGTGAAGTCTTCTGAGTAAACTTAAAACTTTTTGGTTTATGGGGGGGGGGGGGGGGGGGGGTTGGAAACATGTTTTTATGTAAGGCAAAGTTGACATCTGAATTAACTGCCTCAGTGTAAAGAAAAGTTCTTATGTACTGCATTATACATTTCCCAGAGCTGTTAGATTTGAGATCTGGTCATTTTTTGGCCCTGATACAGAATCAGATAATAGTGTCGACGCTATCGCTTTCACCTCCATGGGGAGGATAAAAGCCCAGCTGCTGTTTGAGGCTCTGAAATCTAGCAAATTAACAATATCTTTCTCTCCCAGACCAGGAACTATATTATACTTCAGTGCATATGTTTGGGGGAAGGGTGACACTCTTCTACAGTGTTTTAAAAGCACCTTTTAAAGTAAAGGCAGGTGATGGTTATAGAGGAGAGGAAGGGTGCTAAAGACCACAGTGACAATTTAAACGGCATTCCTCTTTTTTCTCTGTATAAATTTCAGCTGTCTGTGGAAAGATTGCCACTAGCTGTCTGACTTGTAAGCTTTTATGCCCCTATTCTTGCTATAAATAGGTGTAATTGAGGATAATAAAAGTCATGCTGTTGAAGAAGAGGTACTGTGTAGATATTTCTAAATCATTTGACAACTTTTTTCCTCTGTGATTAGCTTTGAAAAAAATACAAGACAAAGAAAGAAAGGAAGAAATGCTCCATCTGCATCATTTACCTTTCAAAACCATATATGTCCATGGAAATGAAAAAAGCTGAATTGTTGTGAAGTAGTGAAGCTGCAGAACAGAACGTCCGCAGCTGTTTCTCTCCAGGGGCTGTGGCTGCAGCCAGGTCCCTGGGAGCAGCAGCACAACCATGATGACTCAAAGAAATGATCACTTGGAAAAGAAAAGAAACCTTCAGCACAGCTGAGCCTTTTGTACTTAGTTAACCCCTGATTGAGGAAAAAAAAAATTGAAAAGGTAAAGAAAACCTTGACATCAAGGGTGCTCAGTTGTAGAGGTCTCGGTATATTGCAGGTTTAATTTGAGTGGGAAAAACCATCACCTGTGTCTCAAACAGCCGTTTTTGTTATGTCATGCAAACTTGATCAAGTTAGAAAAAAAAATACAAGAAAATTGATAAATTTCCAAATCATCATGAAATTAATTTTAGATGACGGCAATTTTGAATTTTATGCATTGAAATCTTGAAAAATCAGAAATCAAACCTCTCCAGTAAAATACGACATCATAAACATCAGGGGTTTTCATCCACCAATATGTGTTTATATGAAACTAGCCCCTGAAATGTGACTTAATACATCTACAGCAGACATTTTTGATGATGCTGCGGTAAGGTAATTGGAGGGTGCAAGTTTAACAAAAACTAGGTAAAAAAAAATGACCGTCTGAAGAATCTTACTTAAATCTATTCTGGGTCGTGCAATTATTTGTATGTAAATGAGCTATATTTGGCAGAAACTGAATTGCTTTTTTGTCTGAGTCATTGGGTATTAACCACTTCCACTAGGAGTCTGAATTCCAATTTACCACAAATATTTCAATCAGGTTTGCAAGAGTTGTGGTTCATATCTCAGTCATCTCCACAGGCTTGTTACGGCAAGGCTCTTCTTTGTTTACCTTTTTTCTGAGCTCTTTGTTCAGAGGAATTTTTTTCGCCACACTTTTTTAAAGCACTTCACTAAATTAAAATATCTTTATGTAAGGTTTCAGTGTCATTCGTATGTTGACTTTAAAAAAAAGACTCAAATGATGGCATGTTTAGTTATGTGGTAAAATAAAACAAGAAAACTGTGATTGTGTTAACAAGAAGGGCAGTGTTGATTAATATATTTCACTCATTTGCAGGATTCTTCGAGGATAAATAGTTTTAAACCTTTTTAGCTTCTATATTTCCTGCCAGATCTGTATCACTTGACAACTCATTAAATAACCTAGTAACCGATCTTTTTACCAGTGATGGTATTATCCTCTTTACTGACTAAAAAAAAAAAAAAAAAAAAAAAAAAAAAAAAAAAAAAAAACGATTTGATAAGATGTGACTGGAAAACCAGAATTGATTATTGCAAAATTAATTTGTTTGTCTCCATGCTTCCTCGTGATTTTGTGGTTCATAAAAATTGGTTTCCAGAACAATGTATTCATTTATCAAGCTGTCAGATAAGTTCTGGGTGATATGCAGATTGTTGTCTTCTATTCTTTTTCTGTTCACACATGCATGCGCATGAACACACGCACACAAACAGTCTGATCCATCTCAGTGCTCTCCGCGAATACCACCCTTACACACACACACACACACACACACACACACACACACACACACATTTCTAATTACAAAACGTCTTCCTATCTAGTCATTCAGGGTCCAAGCAATATTAATAGCTGATTGCCTATTGATTTGTGTCTGTGCTTGACCTGGTCATCTACCATAGTTGCGGTCATCGAGGGGTCACTCATGGTCAGTAGAGACAAATTGACAGGTTCAACAGGTGATTGGGATGATCTTTTAGTACAAGCATGTAAGGTTGGAAAAAAAATAGTGTATTTTTGTGTAACCTGTCATGTAAATGATGTATCTAAGAGTCATATTTGTGCAAGAATTGCAGAAAATGACCTCTACAATGTTGAATTCAAGAATGAATTGTGCATAAGTTCAAAAGAAATTCTAAATTCAACTAATTACTGATGTGACTATTCAAACAAAATTCTATAACATGATACCTGGCAAGGATTTGTCAAAACAGATATTTAATTATTTCAAACAAGGCATGACCCCCACGAAACTGGGCAGGGTTTGTTTTTAGATTTTAAACCAGTTTGCCTTTAGAAAAGCAATTTTAAAGCAGTTTGTCTTTTTTTTATCACATAAAGGAATGACATGACCAGTTCAATAATAAATTAAAAATTATTAATTGATTTTATTACTTGAAACAATTAGCTGTCTAGAACTCTGTTTTATGTCTTTTGCAAAGTTACAATTATGCCCAAAGCTCATTATTAGACTTAACATCTTTTTAAAGTCTTTTCAAATTAAGTTTAACAAATCAGTGGCTCTCAATTCCCAAGTAATACAATGACTCTTACTAAGAACTAGAAAAAAAGTATTGTCATTGTGGAGTGTCACGTGGAGTCACATATGAGACCATGTGCTTGACTGACCAAAGACAACTATGTCAGCTATGTGACATTGTTTTCTTCTGTCTGCCGATCCACATTCCTCATACAGGCTATTAAAATAACTGTCTCATGGGACTTAAGTTTTAAACTATTAATTGATCCGCCATGCATACTCAGACAATATATTTGTTGGATTTTTTAATGAGAATTTTGTAGTATAGGTATTTTGTTTTAAAAATCCCATCTTTGGGAGCTCTCAAATGGTGGTTTAAGTCCTGTCTATGAGGATGGGATACCATTTTTGAGCGCAAATTTATTATTGAAAAGGTACTGCCCCCCCCCCCCCCCCAACAGCTTTGAAAAGAGTGCTTCATATTTACAGCACGAATCTTTTGTTGAAAATGAGGGATGCTCAATAAAGTGTGGGTGTTGTTTCTGTGGTTTGACGCAGAAGGCAGGCAAATTGCTGTGGCCAGTTTTTAACATCTTCTTCGAAGCTGGAGACAGAAAGCCCATCAGGGCTTCCAGAAGTATGAAAATATGATCAATGAGCCCCCGTGTAGCAACAATGAATGTATGCAAAGCTAAGAACAGTATGTCTTAAGCACTCTATGGCTTTCCTACAAACGGAATTTCTATCTCTCATGGGCCGCCCTGATAATATCCTCATCCCTGATCTCCATATTGTGGGAATTTACAGGCTTCAATTGACAGCCCCACCCCCACCCTCCCCTCCACCCCCACCCCAACCCATCTTCTACCCCCCCCCCCCACCCCACCCTGAAAAGGGCAACCTTTAACACAAGAAATAATCTGCACATAGACCACCGCCAGCTAGAGGACCCACTGCCTTCACTGGCCTAGAGCTATCCATGCTCCACTGCCTTAATGGAGGTATAAATCTTGGCATATTGCTTCAACCTCTCTCCCCATTGACCTCGGCTGATATTGCCAGCTATGAGCTACTGCAGAGTGATGGCAGTTTAAAGTGTAGGAACAAATTGGGTTCAGAGCAGGTGCTCTAGGCTCAGGTCAGACATGGTATTGATCCGAGAAGATATTTCCACTGTCTGCCACCAGGTGTCAGTGTTGCAGTTAATCTGTCTGCCAACAGATGGCAGCAGTGTCTTGGACATAGTTTTTATGTCAGACTTCAACATCCCACTAACCTCATGAATCTTGAAGGTTCTTATGTCCAGCTTGGGTTATTCATGAAATGAAAGTATTATTATCAACATAAACATCTGTTTTGGGCAGAGAAAATCAGAAATATGTCTCATCATATTTTGACTTTTGCCTCATGATTTGTGTTTAAAATTTTTGTTTTGACTGATTTTAAACAAATTGTGAAAGTATTCATTTATGATTGCATAAGGTCATTTGCATGTATTGTTAAATTTTGTTTTGGGCTAATCATGTTCCAAGTAAAATTAAGCAAACAAACAGCATTGTCATATGGAATCTAGATGAATTGTGAATTGACATTACCTGGGAAACTTGTGGGTTAGTTTCTGAATCTTACTGTAATTTATTGATGATTCGAGGTCAGTGACATAAACGTCCTAAGCTAGACTGGGCCATTTATCTTATTCCACATGTGCCCGACTGGAGAGTTAATCAGATATTTGACCTCTTTGATGTAATTTTGGTTTGGAATTTTTTGCTGTATGCGTATTGTGCACTATGTACCTCCTCCACCTCTTCCTACCCTCCCTTCTTTTCTGATTCGGGACAAGGGAAAAAGGGGGTGGGAGCTGACATTGTTCGGAAACAAAACAGAAACTATTTAAATTGTAAAGCTTCCATTGATTCAAAACCACCAAGGTTATGCTTCTTTAAGTAAGATACGGTAATGTGCCAAGCATTTCGACGGGCCCAGTCAATCCGACCACAAAAATTATTTTATAAAATTAATTTTTCTGGACTCAAACAATTAGTCCATACGTCAAAATCATGGGACAGAATTTTTTTCTTGTTCCGATTGTTCGACCACATCGTCGACAAGACTCGGTAAATTTTCAAGCCAGTGAAATAGACGCTGCATGCCTCGGCCCTTTGTCAATTGTTGTCCTTTCAATAGCTCTCGTCAATGAGCAAGAAACAATTAACTGAAGATCTTATCTGGAAGCATGACGTACCTGTCTTTTCCTTTGTCCCCGATGACAATAATAGTGCTTATAGACATACAAATTTTGCTATTAAGCAGACTTGCCCTCGCTGACTGATTCATCACGCCCGTAACTGGGGAGGGGGGGGGGGGGTTAAAAAAAGGTCTATTCTGGATGAAACCAAAAATCGACAGTGGGTAGAATACGTCGTAAACACCTTCATATAGACCATATATCGCGTTTGCTAGCAATAAAAAGTTTGGGAAGAATAAGCAATTTATTTTCAAGTTCGATTGAAATATATATGCAGATGGGGAAACGTTCTTGAAGTCAACACCGCAAGATCTTACATTTACTACAATCAACCGAAAGATCAGCGGGATCGACCGCCCAGACTTCTTGGCGCCAAATACCACGCGCTGTCAAAATCTGACGAACACGTGTTGCTGTTCACCTACATGGATAACTGATTTGTCAACAATAAAAATGACGTCTTCCTTAACTCCATGGGAGCTTCATAGAGAGTTCCACTGGGTATTTACGTTACCTGTGAGTCACTTTCTATTTCCCCAGATGCATGAAGTGTTGATAATATTCAGCGTAATCCACGACGAACTCCATTCCTGTGACCCCCTCCCCCAAAATGGGACCGTCTTCATTAACATGTGGTTTGCGCTATGCTGGAGCAGACCAGATAAAACCAGACTCTCATTTCTGCATGTGCTCATTTCTCACGTCAAATTATAAATGCACCTGTTTTGTGAAAATTATGGCAAGTAAATGCTTTTTTTACGTTCGGGTTGTATCAGTGGGGTTTTCAATATGCACCGTGGTTTGTGCACAGCGAGAGTATATAAGTGAGAAAATCGGAAGAATGCCAGCAAAATACTGTATGTCTATCGGCACAGGTACGCTTCGTATTTTGCCTTTTCTCAATATAATTTTATATGACATGCTTTTTAAAAAATAAAATACTTAATAGTAATTTGAAGTTATTACTGATTTCCGTTTGAGTACCAGTTGGTATTCTTTGATACGGGTGATTGAATTTTCTTCGGAAGTACGTACGTCTACGCCTCGACGCTGAGCAAGCCTTGCGGGTTGAAAACAACTGATCTCAGACTGGTAAAAAATTTCAATTCGGTTGACTTCAGTTGTCATATTAAAATTCAAATAGGGCGTACGTAGATCACATAACTAGTTTAAGCCCACTTAAGCTACCGGTTTCAAATAGAAGCGACCGGCCTTTGTTTACAACACCTGTCTCCGGGGAAATACTCGTCCCACTTGTGAAGCGCATCATGAAAGTGATCGTAGGTGAGGGAAATATATAATTAAAAATTATAATTGTCGTCTTTTTTAATGTTAAGTAATGTTAGCACATATTGTACACAGCAAAATAAGATATCATGAGGATAAAACATGCCTGAAACACATGTTAGGCGAAAATTGCGGCTTATCTTGCGTAACACTTCCGGTAAAATGCAATACTTCCGGAAAGATGGACGTTTTGGCAGATGCCCCTAACAATCCGACGATATCAAAGGTTTCCATTTGCTGTATTTTAATCAATTCGACCAAACTGACATTTCCATGAAATTAATTAATTAATCTTGGTCGAATTGTTTGGCATATTACCGTATGCAGGGATGGAACAATATATCCGTGAAAGGGGTTTAGATCTTGGGAAAAGTAAATATAGGGAGCAAATAGATCATCGTAGTGATCGCAGGAAAAAATACAACTGTGTTTGGTTGTAGTATCTCGTGGCAAGGAGTACAAAAAGTATGTTCAATAATACAAATACCATTGAACTGTACGCTCACACCGTGGCGTGCACGTAGTACGGCCTTTGAGGTGTGACTGCTGCACTTGTTGGCCCCCTCCTTACGAACATGCAAGTATGTCGTGCACACTCACATATACAAGACAACGAATTGAAGTCTCCCACCTATTATCCTGTGACCTAACTTAACCTACTTAAACAGATCATACCAAATATGGCAAAAGGATTTTATTACAAGTAATATCTGTGTTAATTGATGAAATGTTTTAGTGTCATTCATGACATTGCATATAGGTCAGTATAACATGGAAGAGCCAAATAAAACTGGGAGTCAAATGTTTAACACTTCAATTTATTGTTAATATTTAATTTTGCTTATCTAGGTGTGATAATGATATTACATTAACCTATGGTCAGTCACATGAACCTTGACCACTGCACCAACTGACCCCTGTGTCTTCAAGTTACAGTCTGTTTCACTGAAGATAATGACCTGTGGCGGCTCATCATCAATCATATTCAACAGAGCAGAGATTCCATTTCACGCTGATCTGATTATGACAGGAGACAAAGGCGACAGGTCTATTGATTGAAAGATTGACAGGACAGAGGGTGGGGAGGGGGGGGGTGACTTCCGACAGAGATCAAACAGTAATCAGACAACTGTGTCTGATGTGCTTGATATACTCATCAAGTAAGGTTAGCCTAAGATGACTAGAAATGCGTCATTATACTTGAAGCACATTGTATGCGTCTTTTTGTGTGTGAATTCAAGCTGATGCACATTAACTGTGCTGCAATGATTTTTGGCCTCAAACACAACTTCTCATGAAATTGTACATAAAGAAGGGCCAAGGACAAAATGGGGTTCAGTGAAAACGTCTACCCACATGTGATATTTTACATAAGAAGACTAACTGCAGTCAATACTAGCATGCTCTAGTAAGAGACCAAACTTTGTTCTCTGACTGGTGGTTTTATTATCTTAATCATAAATGGTACGAATGGTTGATGGATATTACTCCATCCAATAAAAGGAGTGCCTAGAGAGGGATTGGAATATTGCGTACTTCAAATTGAATTGAATAATTAATTTGTCATAAATGTGAGGTCATTTGGTAAAAATTTCTGGTACAGATGCCCCAGTTAGGCCGGAGTGCTGCATTGTGACAGTGAGAAGAAATAGTGGCAGCCCTAGCCTAAGTAGAATTGGTTTTAAAGCTCAGTTTAAAGTTTGATTATTCATCAATAGACAGCCCTTTTGTTGGCTGGAGATTCTAGAGTCTGTTGGTGTATTAGAAAAGGGTCTGAAAGATTTTTTTAAGATGTTGGGAAGATTTTTTGTCATGCCCAGTACACTGCCTTCAGTTTTAATTTTTGATGAGTGAACATGGTTTTGGCTAATGTAGCATACATGTCAGATACACCATTGCCCTAGGGAAGACTTCACATCATGGGAGGATCATTTAAGACCTCTCTTATTTAAACACTCTAAACAATGAAAGCACTTAGCTGGCTCTTAACCTGTTCATAATGCACATGCCCTATTAGCTGCTCCTGCCTTGTCAAAAAGGCTTAACACCTTGAAGAAATAATTTTTTGGTCTTGGAACTTGATGATAAACAGATTCGTTGCATAATGCATTGATCAAGGTTGGATGTAAAGAAAGTAGTGAGATATTTTTTCCTGCCTTACACTGTCTAATAACACTCTGTGTTACTTTTCTCATATTCTTTCAATAGAATTGATATTATCCAATGCAGATCTCTGCAGCAATAACTCATCTTTGGAGCACCTGACGTATGCATCATCATCAGTCACATACATACTAACAGTCTTGAACCCAGCTGTGCAAAACTTTGAAATTATTGCTTCAAGACACCAATGAACATGTCTTTGAAGGAAATTTGATCTTATTAATGGTATATAGGTAATATTTATATACCGTGAGTAATTACCATAAACACTTTCTAAGGCAATTTCTAGAGCACTTTAGTGCATGACTCCATCACAATTGTAGGCTCTGTATTTTACATGATTTTTAATATGCGTGGCTCACATAAAAATTGGGTGTTTGTTACTGAAAAATCAATTTCTCAGCAACTCTTTCAAATACACTACTATACAAATTGTTATTTTAAATGTCTTCTTTCTTACCTTTGAGGGTCACTAGTTGTTTCACTCATGGACACTTATAAATTAAAAAGAGCATCACAGGGCTTAATGTGTTGCATATAGGCCCTACTCATGGATTCATAGCTTATACAACAACATGTGGACCAATGATTAGTTATTATCCATGTCTCAGGGATTTCTTCTAGATACACACTGGCCCCATATATGTATTTTGTATTGCTGTCCAAGAGGTTTACTATTGAAAATGTGATGTATGTCATGGGTTTGAAAACAAGTATCCTTTAGAATTCCCAAATAATGTTGGAGACTGTATGCTACTTCATTATAAATGAACGTTTACCTGCTGAATGACTCAGTACACACTAAGGCTGTTTTTGTGCCACAGTGGCTTCCTAGTCAATACGCAAAGTCAACAGAACTTCCCGCCAAAATACATTGATTAAATATTTAACATGCGTGTGAGTAAGCAGGGATTTACGCATTTGTGTAAGGTCATGCAGGCAGCGAGTGCACGTGGACTGCTATCTGATGGCTTGCCCAGGCAAGGAAAAAATTGTGAAAAGATTTCCAGAAGAGGCGGTTGTTTAGAAAATGTCCTTGCGTGGCAGGACACCTTCTCTGGATTTGTTTGTAAAATGGACATTTGAGTGACCGACTGAGATAATTTTTGTGGACATAGAGAGATACAGTTTTGATTTCAAGGTCTTGAAGTGAAAGGTGCTTTTGATCAGCGATAGGAGATGGATGTCAAGGACATGGAAAGAAAAAGTTCCACATTTGGATGTGTAGCTAACATTTTTGATAAGATTTTACTTTCATGTTGGCTTTAACAACAAGATAACATAGGGCATTAAAGGTAAAAGCAGGACCAAGGTTATCCCTGCCTGATAAACCCAACAGGTGCTTGTGAAGCCAGAAGTCTTGTGGACAGTGAGTTGATGACAGATGCACATCTAGTTTACTGTTAGTCAAGGTTGACTTTCTCCGATGCACTCATAGTTATACACATGCACCTATTAGTGATACAAGCTTGGCTGTAACTCCAGTGACAGCAGCCATCCCTTTTTTACCAGACATGGGTCATTTTTAGCACTGACCATTGCAACAGGTGCTCCTGGGGACAGTTATCTTCTTCCTTTTTAGACATCAAACTCTGAAATTTTAACTATCCAGCTGTAGCTTTGGATCTACTTACCAAATGTGGGATTGTAAAATTTAGATAGACTGGGACTTTTATAGTAGCCAAGTGGACCACCAATTAGCTAGGACAGTACTGCTACCAGAGAAAAGCCAGGCATATGTCGGAGACTTGTTAGACTTTGGTAGAAATACCTGATGTTCTGTGGCATGTAAGGCAATGGATCATATAGGCACTGTGACACTATGAGACGCATCATACTTGGTGCAGTGATTATCGTAGGAAGGAAATAAAAACTAAGAATAACTGGATAAAAACTGTTATCAGAAAGCACTGAGGACAGATAGCAAAGTGAAAAATATTGATACAGACTTGCTTGGCTTGTACATAGAATGGAAGCCAGAGGTTGACAATGGGACCTATAGCCAATGACCACATACTGCCCAGTGGACAGTCCAGGGAGGGATTGACCACCAGGAGACTGGTTGATTTTTCTGTAGGTGATATTGTGTTGGATCTGTGTGTGTGTGTGTGTGTGTGTGTGTGTGTGTGTGTGTAAGACACCTATTTGTTTGTCATTAAATTGGCAGAAGACCCAACTTGCATGATTTTATACCAGCATCAATGACTGCAATGTTTATAATAGGAAATAATAAAAGAGATATTGGGTGTGATTTTTATCTAAAATGGCAGTTGTCCAGCCCAGTTGTCAGAAATGCAGTGAATACCAGAATAGGTTTTTGTTTCCAAAAAAAATGGGGGATTCAAAAGTGATAGACAGGACAAAGTAAGCTGTGTATGGCTAATGAGATTGAACTGAGTTTTTAGTTTTGAATGCAGGGGTTTTGTTAAGTTGAATAAGAATATGTCTAGTAGTCTTAAGAAAATAATAGAATGTGTCTGTGTTGAATATGACTTTAGTGAATGAATGATGTGTTGAATCCACTGGGATTGAGAGAGAGAGAGGTGTTGGTTGATGTCAGGCTTATGACTGACAATGTACAGTATGTTATGGACCAAGGCTTTCTGTTGCTGTGTATGTAGTTTGGTTTTGAATGGATGTGATTCTTTTGTAGGGTAAACACATGATTTCATTTAAGAGATTGGTATTGGAATGATTTTTTTCCTTATAATATTTTTTTTAAAAGAATTTGAACATAATTATTATTAATGCCAGACCTGGAAATTATATTATGAAATGAATATGAAAGCAAAAGCAACTTACTCTTTTCAGGTGTATTATGCAAAGAAAAAACGAAGGGCTCAACAGGCTCAAGGTGACGACACAAGTCACAAAAAAGAGCGTCGTCTCTACAACGATGGTTACGATGACGACAACCATGACTATATCGTCAAACCTGGGGAGAAGTGGATGGACAGATATGAAATTGACTCACTTATAGGGAAAGGTTCATTTGGTCAGGTAAGAGTTTATTTATTTATTTATTTATTTATTTATTTATTTATGTCTTATCAATGAAAGCAATGGTTTTGCTGCCTTGTTTTAACACCTTTTTATCGAAGATGCAGTCAGCAGACGTGATTCTCTGAAACGTCCAAAGCTTCAGTAGAAAATAATTATTATTTGAACAAATAATGAATAATATTATGTAACAGAAATGTTTTGGTGGTTGCTAAAACAGTTCTTTTGTATTATCAACTCTATCCAAACACCATTCAAATCTTATCAGTGATTTTCACAAACAATTTCATAATCCAGAAGAAGTTTATGTATATGATAAAAGAACTTATGCTCTGTGGTATAGATTTTGTAATTAATAATAAATATTTGGGATCTCTTTTAAGTGGGTTTGCCTCATTTACCCTAACAGGAACCTAGTTAGTTGATTAGGCAATATGAATGTCTGTAGGCAGTTCTAGGTATGTGATTGAAAGGACAAAAGCCTCTTTCACAAGATATGTTGATGGCATTCCGTGGATTAATATTCAAGATTAACACAACCACTTATTTGTTGAGTTTAGTAACTTATGTTTCTTGCTAACAATGGTCTTAATCCCGCCTTGTTTTTCTCTCCAAAGAAAACATGAGTTTATTCATTGAGGAGATTGTTGAAAAATTTGGTTCACTAGATTAATGTGGTCAGAAATGATCTGCGAATTTCAAGTCAGTCTTATCAGCATAATGAACCCCCTTTGTCTGTATCATTCTCATTCTGCATGTATCCATACTGTTCAAAATTTACTCTGATCATGGGATTAAATCCCAGGGCTGTGGTAATTATAGAATTCAGAAAATTAAATCAAGATGAACCAAGTGTTCATTTGCTACTTGTAAACTGTTGTGTTTTTGTACTGAACGCTTGATTTGATACAAAAATACAATGATGTAAGCTCTCCCAGTCAGAGGGCAGTAGCCAGCAGGTACACTAAGAATGTCTAGACTTTTATCTAACTTGTCGTAAAATTGTGTGGTTCACAAAATAAACATGCCACTTTGGTGCATTTGTTGATGCTGCAGAAATTGGCGGGAAATTGAGCTTGGGGTGTGGAGGGGGAGTCGCCCCAGTAACCAGAGCAAGAAACAAAAATGATTTACTAGTGTGTACCATGTCCCCAGGCAGTTACTTATTTTGATGATTATAAAGCAGAATTTGAATTGTACATATTCTGTTAATAACTCATATTTAGCTAAAAAAAATTTATCCTAAAAAAAATTCAAGATGAATGTCACTTTTCAAACCACGCATTCAATCTATTGAATATTTAAAAGTTTGGCTTTATGCCTCACAGACAAATGTCTCGCCAGTGTGTGGGGGAAAACAGGTATAACCACACAGTCTGAGAGTCACTTCAATGCTCTATTCATCCGTGGCAGACTTTCTTTGTCTGTCCCCTCAAAACATAAATAGAAAATATTTGCTAAATGATGTCATTTGAGTATTTTAGTACAGGTTGAAAAATGAATTGTGTGATTATTGTAGGACTCATGCCCCCCCCCTCCCCCCCCCATATCCCTCTCTCTCTCTCTCTCTCTCTCTCTCTCTCTCTCTCTCTCTCTCTCTCTCTGACAGTCTCTGTGTGTGTTGTCATCAGTAGTAATTAATTCTACTTGCCATTACAGGTAGTGAAAGCCTTTGACCACTCAGAACAGGAGTATTGTGCAATCAAAATAATCAAGAACAAAAAGCCATTTCTCAACCAAGCACAGATAGAGGTACGATTGCTGGAACTTATGAACAAACATGATGCTGAGAGCAAGTATTATATAGGTGAGTGCCATTTTGCCAGACTTTCTTAGTTAAAGCAATAATAACTCTTCATTTCGGCCAAAAAATGAATTTTCCTGGACTAAACAACAATTTTCCCATACTTACCAATGGTTAATGAATCCATTTTTACATTCAAAGTTAGTCCCTGTTTTTTTTCTAAAAAGTTTGGTTTTTTGTTAAAATCTCTTAAGAGATTTTAACAGAGTATAGACATCAATGGAGGTCATGTGGTCTAAAGACAAGTTCAAATATCAGAATAAAAGCTATAACTGCTGTTTTTGTGGTAAAACAGAATATATTATATTTCTATGAGTTATTCACAAGGTTTTTATTGTGAAATATAGGTCTCATACGAAGAGTTATTATCCCTTTAATCAGTCTTTTCTTTTCACACTGGGGCCTTTTTTTTTTTAGGCCTCAGGATATTATCATTTTTGAATGAAACAAATTAAAAGCCAGCCCCATAAGGTGAATGCAGTTTTACAACCAAAATAAGATTATTTATTAGACAGGGTTTCTGTTGACCAAAAATTTGCCAAAGTCTCATCGCCAGGCCAGATAGCGGAGATATCCCTTGCTGTCTGTGAAATCGTAATCTGTTAGGGTTATGGTTAATAATTGGCCTTCTTTTTACACTAAAGCATCCCAGATCTGATCTCATGTTAAATTCGATGTTAATCAATTTCATGATTTTTTTTCTCTTCTCTTCCAGTCAAGCTCAAGAGGCATTTCATGTACAAGAACCACTTGTGTCTAGTGTTTGAGCTCTTATCGTACAACCTTTATGACTTGTTACGGAACACAAACTTTAGAGGCGTTTCATTAAATCTTACAAGGAAGTTCGCTCAACAATTGTGCACGGCACAGTTATTTTTAGCCACCCCTGAGCTCAATATTATTCACTGCGACCTTAAACCAGAGAACATTCTACTGTGCAATCCTAAGCGTAGTGCAATCAAGATAGTGGACTTTGGAAGCTCCTGTCAGCTTGGACAAAGGGTGAGTTATTTTATGTCAAGGCTTAATTTTACTTATAATTTGGCTTCTTTTGATTGTCATTCACAGACCAACAGCAGATGTTATTTTTCAACCTTTTTGATGAGAAAATATTTAGGTGAATTTGCGTTCAATGTTTCATTGATGTCAGTTCCTAAGTTATACTTATAGTCATCTCATTGTTTCTCTTCCCCTAAATTCAGATCTACCAATACATACAGAGTCGGTTCTACAGATCTCCAGAAGTTCTTCTAGGCATCCCATATGACCTTGCAATCGACATGTGGTCGTTAGGGTGCATTCTGGTGGAGATGCACACGGGAGAGCCTCTATTTGCAGGCTCCAATGAGGTAAGAAATGAGAAAGTTACTCGAGAGGTAATTTTTGTATGTCCTATTCTGTTCTCCGTTTTTGTGTAATCCATCATATTGTGTACTCCTGGTGAACAACCTATGCATCATCAAACTGGCAAATCTGCTCTCAAAATTTTCAAATCGTGGCTTTGTTCTAGTAGTTGTCATTGAATATTGAATGCTGCTGTCAGAATCTGCAGAAAGTGGTACCACAACAGCAATTCTGATGGATGACGTCAAATGTAGATTTGCCTTGCCTCACCTAGCTTTATTTATTTGCAAACATACATAACTGCAGGTAGATGGTTCATCAGGCCGAAGTGGGGTAGGTTTTAACACATTTGCTGAACTTTGTCTCTTAGGTCTAGAAAATGAACCAAACTTTGAGGTACTAAACTAACTAAATTTGTATCTCCCCAGTATGACCAAATGATGAAGATTGTGGAAGTATTAGGCATGCCACCACCACATATATTGGATCAGGCTCCAAAGTCACGGAAATACTTTGAAAAATTGCCAGATGGAAACTACGTCTGTAAGAAATCCAAGGATGGAAAGAAGGTGAGAGGATAAATAAAGCAAAATAGTGTTGGACTATGGTTGTTCAAGGACTTATTTGGCTTCAAAAAATTTACTCTGATTTAATCACATAAATGCAATATGTTTGACAGTAGGATTACTTTTCCCCTCAGCATTATTTAATAGGAAAAAAAACAACATTGTCTACAATGTGCAAAAGCTGAGCATTGTAAAAAGCCATAGAAATCATAAAAAAAATTTTTCTTATGTCATGTGTACCCATTCACCCTAAATCTTAGCCAAGGCTTTTATATGTAAAAGAAAATATTGGTCATTCTTTCCTTCCACTAATGAATTAACACACATAACACATTAACATGGAGCTTGTTGAGTTGCTTTTCTGACTTAGCCATTTTCCTTTTAGTACAAATCTCCGGGTTCAAGAAAACTACATGACGTGATTGGAGCAGAAAATGGTGGACCTGGGGGACGCAGGGCAGGGGAGCAAGGTCACACGCTCTCTGACTACCTTAAGTTCAAAGACCTAATTCTGAGGATGCTGGACTTCGATGCCAAGACCCGGATCACACCCTACTACGCTTTACAGCACAACTTCTTTAAACGGACGACAGACGAGAGCACAAACACGTCCAACAGTACCTCGACCAGTCCTGCGATCGAACAGGTGGTGTCTAGCCCTAGAGGTGAGAATTGTCTCTTATAACCTTATAATGGTTAATAGTAAACAAATATTAACACAAAATGAGGAGGGAAAAGTGGTGCAATTAGATTATTAATCTAGTAATGAATCTAGTCATGAATAACTTCAAGTGAAATATTTAGGTTATTCAATACATATATGTCAAACATGTCCTGAACCACCCATTCTGTGTTGTTTTCCAGCCACCCCTGGGTCATCCAGCGGTCGTGCTCGCTCCGACCCCACCCACCAACACAACAGCCATCGGCACACCCACTCTCACTCCGTGCACCACAGTCACGGTGCCCAGTACATGACCAGTGCCAACCCTCCCAGTGGTGCCACCACCACTTCTGCAATGGACTGTGAGTCCCCCTCTGCTCAACAAGCCCGCTATCTGGCCCAGCAACAACAACAGCAAGTGATGTTCCAGCAACAACAACAGAAGATGTGGCCGGCAGGCGACCTGTCCGCCTCCTCGTCGTCATCATCGTCACGACATGGCGGAGGTGGCAGCAGCTCAGGCTCGCACGGCCACCATATGCATCATCATCCTGGCCACCAGGGTGCGCCACCACAGATGATGTCACAGGATTTACACCAGCAGCCCCGCGTGTCTTCCCCACTGATGAAAGTAGACTTTAACGCTATTAACTCCACTACGGAGTTGAATGCACTCGGCGGTGGTGGGCCGCAGCAGTTTATTGGATTAGACACAGCAGCCCAAGGGGGCACTACCGGTATGAACATGCAGATTCCTGCAGCGGGATTCAATCCTGCATATAGCTATAACCATCAGACTCTGTTCTCAGGGCCAGGTTTCCCATTCACGCTAGCAACAACGTCGAGTACAGGGAACACAGAAGCTGTGCCCCATAATGCACGGACTGTAGGTGGCAGTGGCGAGGACTCTCCTATGGTTGGAGTCTGTGTTCAACAATCCCCTGTGGCCAGCCATTAATGATTGTGAGGGAATTAGGTAATGTGCTATTTAACCCTGAAGCCGAGCGAGCCGAGAGAAAAGAAAAGGGAGGGAAGTTGCCGTTCTCCTTCGAATGTTTTGACAAAGAAAGGTTTTAAACTTTAGAAGCCTAGGACAGAGGTGTTTGACCATGCAGATAAGGGTTCCTGTAGTGGAGGGACTGAACTGACTGATGACAGATAAGTGTATCTCTGGTGCCCCCTCCTGGCTGTGAAGGTTAGTCACATGAGCTGTGAAGGAAAGAATATAGGCCTGCGTGCAAGAGTGTCCAAGCCTAAAGCTAGATACTTCCCTGCTCCTAAATAGACCCTGGTGCACACTGTGGCACAGTGAATCTGGATTGGGTTACAAAACAGAAAGAAAAAAGGACCCCTGATTATTGCCTACGCAAAGATATTCAGCCACTGCCTGCCAGAGGACAATAAAACGTAGATGGCGTGGCTGGTCAAGACATGACTTACTCAATTATTTGGACAATGTGAGATAAACGGTGATGCCAGGGTTATGTGAATGCTACAATCTGTTGCACCAGAGGAAACAGGTGGACTCTTGTTCAAGATGGAAAGTAGAGCAAAGACCAGGCTACACAAGGGCTATCCAAGAGGCATGACTGAATGATGTGAAAGGAAGTTTGATTTCAATCATAAATGGTTGATGTTGCCACGTTCTGAAAGAACTTCACTTGAAAATATCTCTGCCAAGAGGCAACATTAAGAAAACTGCACATAAACAATTTGATGATTTTACAAGTCGTGGGGACATGCAAAAAGGAAATGGCAGATGATAGACATGGATATGATGTTTTCAAAGTCTAATTCGTCAAGCCAGAAAAGAAAATAAATTATGTGTGGGTCGAGCAAACATCCTCTGCATAGAAAAAGAGATGACTTGAATGGAAGCTAGTCAGTCTTCAGGAAATATTGAGACGATGCAATGTTCTAATTATCTGTACATAAATGTACATAACATTAAGTAACGCTTGAAGTAAGTATCCCCCCATAGTTGCACCATGGTTGCAGTGGTAGAATGTGACATGACATGAGGTTGAATACAAAGTGTTGTGCTACTTAGTGGAATATGAGGGGCGTTCCCCTCCTGTGAACTGTCTATCCCCCAGGTATAGTATCTTCCAGAATGGTGGATCGTTTGTCTTGCTGTACATGGTTGGAACAAAATGAATGAAAAGTTGGCAGAAGCCAGTAAAGTAATAATCTGAACTTGGCTGGATGATTTCATCATTATCATCATGGTGAGTTAGTTTGGGAAGATAGAATATGCTTGTGAGATTTTTCTTGATATTATTGTTCCTATTATTGTAAATGCAGTATTCTTTAAGAGGAAAACCTCTATTACCAAGACGAAGATGAGAGTGATTCCCCCCCCCCCCCCTGCAATTTTAGAATTGGGAATTTTAGGTATGTGTTTGTACAGGCCCCCAGTCATGTGGGAGGTTCAAATCTGATTGTCACATATTCATGCTGTTTATTTATTGAAATAATTATACTACATTAAAATGTGGTAGAGGCAGGAATGATACAAAGTGTGAGTTCTAAGCAGTTTGGCAAATATCTTCAAAGATTGGTCACTGGCCTATTTGGTTTTATTTGTTTCCCATCAATTTCTTTAAACGTAAAAAGGGATTGATAAGGTTTTCATTAGTTGCTTTCTTAATTCAAGACAATGTCTTGCAGGGATTTTACACAATTCTAAATACCAGCTTCCTTTTGACTTTTAACGACAAGTTACAGATGCTCATTGAGGCACTTTCATGTTTTAATAAGGAAAAAATGTACAAAGTTTTAATCTGGCTGTTCCATGATTAGTTGGATGTGTTGGGTGTGAACTCTGTGTTAAGTGTCTTAAGATTCTCAACCCAGTTGCGCTTAAGTGTGACTCATTGTGTCAAAGGTCACTTGGACCTAGGTCATGACCTTTGAGACAACCTGAATAAAAGATCCGACTACCCTAGGAGAGTACTTTTGCATACGAGGAATTCATTCTTACCTGTTTTCTATGTATCTTGATATAGACTGCTAGGGCCTGGTAGGAAGATGCTATTTATGTAGTATTTTAGACTGTTCTTGTAGATTTAACTGTTTCACTGTAAAATTATTTTTATTTTAACATAAATGCAGAAAACTACAGTCACTATCCAAGCTGGATTGGGTTGAAAGATAAACTTTTGAGTCTTCAGCCAAGTATACTTTTAGAGGGTTTATATGGGTGGTATATTCTGAAACTTGAATAGTTCCAAGTGGAAAAAAAAGGCAAAATTATTTGGGAAATATCTATCCGAAAATTCTCTCCAAATGTGATGGAGAAGATTTACTCTCTTATTCCTTAATCTCAACATCATGAAAAGGAAACCGGCCAGCTCTGATTATTCTGTGCTGTTTGTTTTCTAGCAATTTTTAAACCTGAAATTTTTATTAGGAAGATTTCAATTTTATATGCATGAACTTGGATTTTCATTTTAATCGACTACAAAAGTACAATGATTATTATTGCCTGTAATAATTTTAATGGTTTTAATTAAAACTGTTAGTGTTAACTATTATGTCAAACAGGTCATTTGCAACAGCTTAAAAATCCAAATTTATAGCAACCTATTATATACAATTTAGATGCATTTTCATTTTAAAAAATATATTGCACTTTTACCAAAACAGATGTAGAAAATTTGCACTTTTTAAAAAGAAACATTGCACCGCCTGAACTTAAATATTATCATTTTAATGGAGGTAAATACAGATTATTTGCAATCTTTTAAGAATATATGGTAAAAGCATCCTTACTTTGTTTAATAACATGCTTCAGTTCTGTTTACACTATTAGACTTTGCCAGGTCATGATAGATAAGTAAGCATTGCAAGCGTTTGAAGGACATGTATATGATAGCCAGTAATTTCAAAGTAAATGTAGAAAGTATATACCAAAAAGGAAGCCAGAAATGTATTATTTGGAAAGGGTCATACAGTGCAAATTAATTCTATGATCTCTTTGGGTTTGATGCAATTAATGTCATAGCGGGTACTGTTCAGTCTGAAACGTAGGATATCTTACCAACTCTTTATCCCTTTGACTTCATCATAATGTATTGTATATATTCTGAATCGTTTGAAAGAAAAGAAGCAGAGTTGTGCATATTCAGGTTGTTTTAGTGCAATAATCAGGATCTCTGACAATAGGTCATGTTGACCCAGTTTTTGATGTTCCTGACTTCATTTTCCTTTGTACTTTCATGAAGTTAATATCTTTATTTAAAGTGTAACTGGATGGGTAAAAACAAAAGGAAGTAAGGAATCTCGGCAGGTTTAGAAAAATTTATATTATCGTTGGCCTGGCAAAGTCAGTATAGTACTGATGCATCTTTTTTTTTTTTTCGTCTACATTTTGGAGAATTTAATTCTGGTTTTGATGACCCAATTTCAAACTGTGTACATTACAAGAAATGAACATTACATTATTGGAAACCGGTTTTGTATAAAACATGGAACGTGTCTCAGTATTGTGAATCTGCTCACGCTATATTAATTGTAGATATGTAAATGCTTGCCTCTGCCTTGTGTATTATTAGTTAATCATGAAAAATATGGAGGGTGGCTTCTGTTGGAGACAATAAAATTACCAACATGTATTAGCCAAGCTCACTTGTTTGTTGTATTGTTTGCATTTTTCTTTTTCTTTTTCTACTACCAGTTTTATTCTGAGACTTCCTTGGTCTGTAGTGCACCCCCCCCCCCCCCACCCCCCATCCCCAAATCCCTGTCCAATGCCTTGCAACCATATTTCAAATAAATATAAAGAACAGACTTATCAACTGTTACTTATATTGAACTTGTACGGCATGTCCACAAACTTATGTGCATGTATAACAAAGATACAAGGAATAGCAGTGCGCAGAAAAAAATGAAGTGACAGTGGTTAATATCAGCATAAACGCAAACCAATTCAACAAGTCAGCAGCATGGTAATGGTATACCTGGGTTACTTGACAACAACAGACAATTGAAAAGGTGACAGAAATAAAGAGAAAAATAGAATTTGCAAGATCATTTGAAAGCTAAGCTAAAGTTATAAATATAAGAGAAATTGATTGAACATTTAAATAAAAACTCGAAATGTTTGAAACGGATATATAGAAGGATGCTAAAATATCATGGACTAAACACTAAAATAATGAGAAATTGCTAAAATTTCTAAACAACAGATATCATTATTGAACACCATCAAGAAAAGGAAATGAAAGGGATAACAACTGTTCATATGAGATTTGTATTTCACAATAAAAACATTGAAAACAACTATAATAGAAATAAAATAAATCCCATGTTACCACCAAAACAGCAGTTATCTCAATTACTGTGGAATCTGCTCTTGCCACCAGGCCTTCAATCATGGATTACAGGCTTTTTAGAAAAAAAAAATATGAATGTTGGGATTGATTTATTAACCATTGCTAAGTATGGGGAAATCGTCCCTAACCCAGGAAAATCCGTTATTTTTTTATTTATTTATTTTTTATTTTTTACCAAAACGAACGCTTTTATCTCTTTAGCTTATTTTGGTCACACCATAAAAAATAATTTGCTGCGGTTGCTATTGGAAGCAAAGTTAAATGGGGAAAGAAGACCAAGGACAACATGGATGGAAAAAATGAAATGAACAATGAAAATATAGTGAAAGTAAATGAATGGCACAAGACCAAAAGGGATGGCACCCAATGGCAATGGTGATGATGAGCCTACTGCATAGGTCCTAACTATCGCATGTTTTTTAAAACGTAGTGCAGTGCCGAAAAATTACATGGAATAAATTCTTTATGTTCCATTTCACTAAATAATCAGTAGCGATCAATTTGTCGTAATATTAATCAGTACGTACACAGAGAGAAAGTTTCAATTTACTCTCTATGCCCAGAGGTCGGCAGCCATTGCTGACACAAGCCCAGTGTGTTAGGTGTGACGCCTGGCAGCCGCTCACTGTGTTTCGACGCAATCAAAAACACTGCCTGTCCATATGGAAGGTGGCAATCACTGAATGTCTACTCGCCCATCTAATCCATCTCTTAATCGTCATAAAATAAATCTAAAATACTATCATTCTTTACAGCTTTTTTTCACTAACAGAGTAGGCTTATATTTTTAGGACAATAGAATATGCTTTTTGTATTGTAACTCAGCCTGAGCAGCAGATACAAGGAATTGACGAAATAGCATATAAAGACAAATAAAGAGAAAAAGGAAATGTGAGGGAAATAAAACCAAACAAACAAACAAATAATAATAAATAAATAAATAAATAAATAAATAAATAAATAAATAAAAATAAAAAAATAAAAAAGAATTTACAAAATTCATTTGTTCCCCTTTGTTTTATAAATTAGATCTAACTGACAAACAACAAAGGCGAGATGTTTCCGGTGGCGGCCGCTCATCCCGACTGTGACGCTGCCTTACAGCGCATTCAGAACAAATAAACATCATAATGATATGTTTTGTTATTATTTTCTTTATGTAATGCATAACACAAGAGGAAAGGAGGGGCGTGTAACATTTGACAAAATTAACTAATTCTGGGTGGCAATGAAAAGAGATTGATATTAAAACCGTAAAAGGGAGTTTTGATACTGAGAAATAACGCAATTATTCACTTACCTCGGTCCCTCAGCCATGTGTATTCACAGAGTCCACTTCTTCTGGGTCGCTGTTGACTGTATACAAAATATTTATAAATCAGTAAATAGCAAAGTTTCTTCTATGATTCCTATATTCATGTATATCCAAGAGACGGTCATGCTCGGGCGACTGCTTGAAATGAATATTTAGGTCCATCTGAACAAAAATCCTAAGAACTTTAGTAAATTAATTGACGTTTTGGTCGCTACCAAATCCAGACAAGAAAAATTCTGTGGAATGGTAGACTGCTTCGCATGACTCAGAAATGAATGAAGCAATATAACCTTTCAAGTCACTCTCTCATCAAATAATGAGTCATGGCTACTTCTGGAGTACGTTGATATAAAATTCCCCTATTTTTCGTCTGCTGTATCTTCATTATCGTTTTTTTAAACGCCATATAGTTTCATAACTGCAAATACTTCAAATATGAAACACTCGATTGTTTTTATGATAAATGCAAGCGTTGATAAATTCACAGTTGTTCAAACCGGGTTTACCCGCAAAACGGATTTTCATCGGAAAAAATTTTCCTACTCACGAATCAATGCTGGTCCCATCTCTGCACTTGGATTCGATGCTTTATTCAATTTCAATTTTAAATTAATGATATAGTTCTAAATGAATGGTCATTCATGCCTGGCCATGTCTTCCTGCATGCACAATTCAAAAGGCTCAATAGTCGTCAGGTACTTTAATTCATGGGGTTTGAACATTTTAAAGGTATAATTTGGAAAAGATATGTAGCTTTGCTTGATACGTTGATATAAAAAAACAAGAAATAACGCTGACGTGTGAACATTTTCAAAAACAACCACGTACTGACAATGAAAACATTGTTGTATTCCTAGCAGCTAAACCATAAAAACCATGCACGACAAGTATTCCTCATGCACGTGTAGGAAAGGCGGCCTTAAAAAACTACACGGCCAAGTGAAGATAAATTCTAGTATATGTATCCAGTTACAGAAGCTTTACACTAAACTTGATACATAGTCATAGATTCTATATACAAAGGGACGTCTGTGTTGCGTTGAAAAATCTGAGAGGTGCCTTTACTCAGTTAGCATTTACAGAAAACACTTTGATTGAACACTTTGATTTTCGCCATCGATACAATAAATTAGTTTATAAGAGTTTACAAGCATCTATAATCGTTAATCTAAAATCAAACCTCTAAAATTTTAATTCCTAAATTTTATTTATTTATTTAAATTTTAAACAAATTCCTAGTGTGTTTTGAAATAATCAGTTTGGTTAATTTTGGCAATACTCGTTAAATCGTTTCGTTACATCCATGTTCTGGGTTCTTCAAAGACTGCCTCAAAGATGATGCTTGACAGAAAAGTTTCATCTTAGTTATAATTACGTGCAAAGCTTTCAGGTACCATTTATGATAATACAAGAAAGCAGTAACACCGAAAAAGTCCAATCTAAACATTTATTAACGCCGCGATTTTCCAGAACCAAAACGTTTGAGGAAAACATTCCCTTTTTAAATACACGGATGTCTCTGTACCTCTCTCTCTTTCTTTGGTCAGGAGATATTTTCTTTAACACTGTTCTTTAAACAAAGTAGTTGAGTAACGGTAATGATAAAAAAGTGACGCATCAATAAAACAACTTCAAGACATGAAACATGACAAGTATGGCAAGCACGGCGCTGGACTGGACTTGTACCCCCTTACTAGCCACCGGCGTCGTGGACGGAGCGGAAGTGGTGGACCTGGCGAGTATCGCAGGGATGGTGTCTAACCACAGGTTAATACGCCGTGGTATGACGTCAGTTTTATTGACGATGACGTCACCGATGTCTAGATACTCTTCCCTCGTATATGAATACTGTGGCCATGGACTTGGTACAGTATCAGGAGTGTTAGGGTTTCTGGAATGTTACAAATATTAAAAAGCATAATGTAAAATGGCACTGTAATTACATGTATATGATCATTTTTTTCCGGACTAGAATTGCTTATTTTACTTATTCTTATACAAAATATTAATACGATTCAGACATTAAATCTTGACACATTGTGCTGATTTCCAAATGTCCTCCTTCCAAGAAGTGTTGAAAGATGTACAGCAGTAATACACATTAGTACCAAATCTGTACACATATCTAAATGTCGTCAAAGTTTACGTATTCAAACTTACCCAGTTTTTGCAAAGTTTGCATAGTAGGTCATAAAAGCTCTGGAAACGTTCTTTTCTAATTCGGTGAAGGTGACGTTCAATAGAGAAGCACTAGCAGGTCCTAACATGAAGGCGAGCTCGTCTCCGTGGTTAACCCCCTTAAACCAGGCTGGCACGGGCAGGAGATGCGGGAATGACGGCTCCTTGGTGAAGTAGTATAGATAGGTGGAGCCACCTGACGCCATAAGATGACTTCTGAGGAATCCAACTGTTGGCACAGAAAACATGGTATCAGTATACAGGTTGACCATTAAGCGTCCAGTTTCTGCCATGTTTGCATTAGCATCGTAATAAACTTCTCTTAGTTTCTCTGCTATTTCATCTCTGTGGTAGGCGGAAGTCTGGGCAGCAAAATAAGGAATGAAAGAATCCCTCATGTAAGTTGGAGGCACACCTAGAGTGATGTTGATAGGGCTGAAAGGGAGGTTAACTCCGCCATCAGAGTCCGTGAATCCACCCATGTAGTCTAGGGACAGAAAATGTGTCAACGCAGTTGAGCTGGGATCCTGCAGCATTTCCTCCACACTACGAGGAAACATGTCGCCATCGACAACAGGGGCAAAAAGAGATGCCAACCGCCCTGGAAACAATGACTGATCTGACGCTCTAAGCAGGGCGGTTGCGTTGGCTGCACGAAGACAGTCCACCAACGATGCTGCAGCGTTACATCCAAGATGCTGTCCAATCTTTGTAGCGACGTCAGGTCCGTCCTTCACCCAGGCCCAATCGCTTAGAGCGGTGCCACTCATGGATATAAAGCGTTGGAAAAGACCCCTGGAGGCTACCGTCATTGCGAGTTGTGAAACGCTACCGCCACCTGCCGATTCCCCGAAAATAGTCACACTGGAAATGATCATTTGGATACACACAATAAGTCGACTCAATTTAGTCATAAAATTTCGATCGATTTTTTTATAATGTCACTTATAAAAACTGACTCATATTTCACGTAAAGATACATAATATTGCAGTGTACTAAACGGCCCATTGACTACAGTTTGCTCTTTCTTACTCTTTTGTACTCTTTCTTATCTGGGATAATTTCCGACTGTTTCGATGAGGATTCATGTTTATTCACCGTATAGATCTTAAGGAAAATAGAAGTATATATATTGATGCATCTTTGAAGATCTACATTATAGTTGTAAAATACAATCCGAGCTTTCGGTCCCTGGGCCTTTTTCGGGGATTATGAACAAAAAGTCATAAGACTTTTTACAACTATAATGTAGATCTTCAAAGATGCATCAATATATATATACTTCAACTGTTTCGAAGAACGTATCCACTATGCGACGATGACCATTGATTTACATTAGCTCAATGCGTGTCTCACCTATCTGACAGTGATTAAGCCAGTGAGTTAAGCACTTACTTATTAGGGTCACCGCCAAAATTTCTTATGTTGTCTTGCACCCATTTGAGTCCCTCTATTTGATCCCAGAGTCCAGCGTTGCCAGGAGCGTCGACGTTACCAGTGGTCAAGAATCCAAATGGACCCACGCGGTAGTTGACTGATACCACGATGACGTCATTCTGTGCCGCTAATGACATGGGTAATATTTTGGAATGTTTAATACAATTTAACGTTTCTGTTACACATGCAGTCCGAAAGCTATACTAATTTAAGTGTTCTATTAGTGTAATTCTGTTTCACGTCGCTCATTGTTTTTAACTTACAAAAAAAGGTGCACAACATTTTCCGTAAGCTATAATAAGAGTGACGTAATCAAAATATCTCATAACATGACGTACCAAATTCATTAAAGATGTAAAGACTGGTGCCTCCTGTGGTGTAGGCCCCGCCATATATCCAGACCATTACCGCCTTCCTGTTGGTGCTGCTCACAGCCCCGGGGACGAACACATTCAGGGTTAGACAGTCTTCAGACGGCTGGAGTTAAAGAAAGGAATTAATGAATGAATAGTTAACGGTGCTGTCTATTCATGGCACGTTTAAAATGGTTAACTAATTAAACTTTTTGACGAAAAAGAGTCATCATCATCATCATCATCATCATCATTAGTTAACACTATCCCTCAATCAGACATACGCTCACAAACGTTGTGATTGCGTGGCATTTTCCTGTATACCGGTAATTCTATCAAGATTCCGAAGGATCCACTCCCTTAATTAAATCAGACATAGTTTGCAGTAGACGTATTGTCCAGGAACGCGCAAATTTAACCAAAGTTGGCTAACGGACTACAAACAAAGACACCGCGTGAATTAGTTAAAGTGCTTATGTACATAAGCAAATGCCTCTGTCATACTCCCCCTCCCCTCCCATGTGCGATTTGGCAATTTTAGGACAAAAAGTATCTGATGTTAAAACTGCGGGTACGTTCAACAAATGACGTATCATCGCATTAACTTCGCCGGCCAATTTTCAAACTTATATTTTGGACACCACCCGGAGAAAAGGCTAGCAGAGGCAGACCAGGATTAATCGGCTAAAATAATATCACTTTGGATTGAAGTCTCAAATTATTTCTGCTCTCTACTTAAGTTCAGCTGAGGGATAACATAAATCATGTACAAATTATCACCGGTGTCATGTACCAGAAAGTCCCCCATAACAGAGAGCCCGCTTCCCATTCATTTGTACAGGTGAGCCTCGCCGCAGAATTTGACCCACTTAGGTCAAACCAGGGAATTATACCGATATAATTCCCTGGTCAAACTAACCCTAAGCATTATAACTATAAGGAGGGCAGACTTTCTGTCACACGGAACCTCAGTTTCGTTACACCGGTCACAGAAAAGTGCACAGAATTAACCAGAGACGCTGTGTATCTGTGAATATCTAGTGACGTCCAATCTTTGGCACTGGTAGAGGATAAGTCACTCCCTGCTCTATGCCAAACAAACCCAACCTCCTCACAAAAATGAACTAGGGCCATAGAAGACGTTTCATACTTCTCGTGTTTACCATGCTAAGGTAAACTTGTCCTCATTAGCTGCATAACGTTAAACCGGTTTTGTCGCATCAGCCCTGATTAAGACGCGGAAGAGAACCCCGCAGCCTCAGCCTACTATTACCTTATTTCACAAGAATAGACACACGATCAAGTGCTCTAATAGTTGTTTAAATTTGCTTAACAATGCAAATATAGGTCTTATTCATACATTTGCCCAAGGTTTTGAACTAACTTGAATTAAGGGTTGGCGAATGTTCTACTCGCTGGCGCTTTTATCACTTTGTGATTTAGTTGCATCGTGGTATTGCTTAGTTCAGTCAATACACACCTAGCTTTGAAAAAATTAAATATTTTTATTACTTTGAGGCAGCATCTGTCCATGTGTAGTGAATCTTTCTAACTGGTGCACTGTGGAGACCTCAAATCATTATAGTTATTTATGAAAAGAAAAATACTTTATCTAAGAAAACAGTATTTTTTTTTTACATTTTTATATGGGCGACAAAAATTGGAACTACAAATACAGCTTTTGAATGATTTTCAAGAGAATGATGATGAAGATAAGCAGCCTGCATTCTTGTGAGAAATCCCTGAGAGGGGGTCACCTGATCCGCCCTTCTATAAAGTCTAACACGTTTTATATGTCTTTAAGATCAGTATGTGTGCTATCGGCGTCACCACGCTCACTTTAAATGTGCCTTTATCTCGTTATTGATGATCTTGCGTAATGCGTTATACGGACACTTCACCTTATTATCATAATGTCCGTTGTGACGAGAATGGAAGTTCGCTAGGAACCGTAGTCCCTTTCCCATTACTTTTGTAATCAGGTGACATTCGTCCCATATTCTAACCCCAATACCCCAACTAACCCTAACCTGTACTTATAATATGGGACCCCGGACTTCCAATCCTAGGACCACTATTCCTGTAGCACCGGCATGAATGTTTTCTGATATCAATCGATATCTACATTCATTGTCTAAATTCTTTGATACTACAATTCCTTCCAACAGTGGGAGCAAAAATAATGTCATAAAAGCGCAGTGTCGATTATTAGTAGAATTCCCCTTTTGGCTTCCTGCCAACACATTTGTCACATGAAAAGATGGCAAAATATTTATTTACACTGTCAATAATAGCGCAGTTTAGCTTTGAATAAAAGTAGACTATTTCCTGTACAAACGTAACTAGAACGTCTTCATTTTCATTAAATAAGATCATACTTCTGGCGCGACTTAATCTTTTTTAATCCAGTTATAGAGCGACAGATCTCAAACTTAAAGATGCATACAAAGTCAATTTTTTGTCACAAAAACCAACCAAATGCCAGCATATAGTTTCAAGTAGTATAACTAAGATAATTACCAAAAGGCTGGTCAGTTTAATTCAGGGGCTTCCTTTGAACACGAGATTTCGACCAATCATGTAATACTAATAAGTACATATTACCAATAAAAACATAGATATAATGTGAAGCAGTCACCGTAAAGGGAGTGGTACCCGGCTACGCTGACAAAATTTACCCTGTATTTCCTTTGCTGTCTTTAAGGCGGGTCTTAGCATTCATTGTTTACTTGTACATAAATAATTCAGGCCTATACACCATGCACTTTGATCGTTAAAAGGGTGATTCAAGTCTTCTGTTTTGACAAGAGTGAAATGAAAACATCAATGTAGCTGACGCTATAAATCTATCCACTGATGTAGGTTTATGACCAAAAAGGTAAAACATCCGAAATTTTAAGGTAAAATATCATACTAACATTTTAAGGAAGTTCTAAAACTTTCCAAAAAAAAAAAAAAAAAAAAAAAAAAAAAAAAAAAAAAAAAAAACAGCAGACATGCTCTCTCTCTCTCTCTCTTTTGTTACTACCTGGTCGCCATAAGGACTTGGGTCAGTGGCAGTCTGCATACACGCTGCACCGAAAGCGGTAGTCTGCTTAACCCCAGTCCAGTTAGAGGGCGGCTGTGGTTTCATAAACCTCAGAGCTCCTACAGGTGGTTCAGCAAAAGGAATCCCTAAGAACAGATTCACAGACTGTCCCTCTACTGTCGTCCCAAATCCTTGTATTACACCGTTTTTCGTGGTAACTTGAGGTTGGGCCGCCACGCCAGACATGACAGATAATGTCAGGAGTGCTTTGACAGTCCCAACCAATGTTGACGCCATGCTGTTACGCTTCTTCAAACCTGCCAGCCAAACAACTCAACCTAGGAAGTGAATGATTAACCTGTCAGAGATTACACGGTAAACCGCGCAGTGGCGACATGATTACTCATCTCCTCCTAGAAGCCTCGTCATCGACAGTCAGTCACGGCTATTTAGCAACAAGAATGTGCACGAGCCACGCCCGGTTGTCGCAGTGGAGAAAATTGCTCAACAAACGCAATTCGACGTACCGTTAGAAGATTATATGACTGTGACTGAAAATCTCCCAAAGAAAATTGTCATTTTGTCCAAAATAGTATAATTTTAATGAGCTTTAGCTAAGTAACCCAGCAGAGTGATATTATATATGATGTATTATGAAACATTCTCTAAACATAAGCAGTGAAATCTTTTGCAGCACTTGCTGTAAACTGTCAGATTCTCGTCAAATTATGACTCACAGATACATTGAATTTATGTAGTGTTTTGTTATAAATATTTCCCAATAACATCACGTCAAGTTCGAAATCTTCACTACTTTATGCTAAATGACCGTGGGTATTAGGTCACGAAATACTACCTTTCAAAATATTTGTACACTTGACAAGATCTCGCTACAGTAGTTTTTATATGGAATTTTTAGTGATCTTAGACCTTATCTATTCCAAAGAATATTCATCTGTTTTGTAGGGCTGAGTAAATGGTCGCAAGCAGGTTTACGTAACGTTCTAATATTGAGGCCTTTCGCACGTTATATTGGGCCCATATGTGGCACTGTTGCTTAGTTACAGGGTATATGCATGGGATACTTGTGATACCACAATTCAGCTACAATTTTTTTTTATCAAATTGTAAATCGATATGACGGGTTCACAAGTAACCACAATGGATTTATCTGTATAGCTATATTGAAAAAGATTCACAGCTTTGTCGTGTCAGACCGTTAATTCCTAGTGAAATAACAAAATCATAGGCAAGTCCTAAACAACTTCTGGCCTACAAGGCTGAGGGTGAAGTTTCCATATAATAATTACAGTGCCGCTCCTTCTACAGTATAAAACGGCATATACGAGCGTGACGCAAAAGGGATCTAACCCGGGTGAGGATCGAACTCACGACCTTCAGGTGACTCTGAATCATAGATTATGTGACTGACGCGCTGCCTACTGCGCATGCTCAGAGGTTCCAAGTTCCAAGTTCCAAGTTGAGCTTCCTGCCGACGGCGCATGCCCGAGGGTTCCAAGTTCCAAGTTGCGAAGGCGGACAGGGGGGAAAGGGATCAAAAAACAAGTTCTGCAAATAATAAAAAAATTAACAAACATGTATGAGAATTCGGCCTTTCTCGACTAAGTTGTAAAGCAGTATAGCTTCCACAACAACAAAGTTATAATTCTGATCGTCTATGTCTCTTTTCTTTTCTATTAAAGCAAGGAGTTATAACAGAAGGAGATTACACGCGTGGGGGCGGAGCCCGTATTACGGTCTCTCATTGGTCGGAATGAATAGAACCCAGAGAACAATGGATGCCTATCTCTGTTACGCTTAATTGCTACTCTCGTTTAAATCTCGTTTGTTAGTATCTGTGCCTTCGTCTGTTGATTTTTGAGGACAGAAACAGAAACGGAGTCCCAAGTTTCTAAAAAATGAGAGAAATACAGAATTTATATGATATTACGTTGGACAAGGTTTTCAAAAAAACAGGTAAGTGCTTTTAAATGCATAACTACACGAAATATGAAGATAAATTGCAACTTTTATGTCGTAGGGTCTCACTTTGTAAGTGTCCAGCTACACGTTGATCTCGCGAGGTGGTGTGTGGAGAATAAATATTGCACGAAAAATATTTCCCACTCATAACAAGTGCCTATAAATATAGTATCAGATGAAGAAAGTTTGGTCTTTATACAGTTGCAATTGTTAAGTTATTTGTGGCAATAGCAAAGAATAAAACTTAGGTGCACTTTCAGTAGCCGAATAACAAGCAGATGCTTAAGCCGCCATCTTGTTAATATTTCGAAAAAAAAAATTACTCCAAAAGACATTTTCCTCCTACTTTTTGAAACTTGTGTCACATGACAGTCATAAAATTTAACTAATTGTTATGTGTGCAACACACTTGCTTGAGCAGTATTGTTTTTTTTTTGCGATTTTACATGTGGTCTAGCTTGGATACGACAATTGACAATTTTCTTGAGTTCCGATCAAAAAGTGTTACGCTTGTTACGGCCAAAAGCCTTACCGCTTTTTGTACTTTTCAAATGCAAGATTATAAAAAAATTTGGTGTGTTTAGATTCTTGAACATCTTGGTCGTGGCGTGGTATATATTGCATGGATACTGCTCCAATATTTCTTGAAAAAAAATAACCCGATTTGTTCAGAATACCAATTTTTTACTCTAGTGTTATGGGTAAATGTACCATTTTGGCCTTTACCTTTTTCATGTCTAAATCTAAAAAGACTTATCATGACAGTTGGTCATCATTTTTCTTCTCACCATGGTGGGTGGCTTTGGAGTGGTAACTTTGTTGTTAAAGTAAAGTGCTCAGTTTTTTTTACTGGAAAATTTTGCCTCCACCCAGCATTTTCCATCATGGCGGTCTAACAGGAAGTTTGACTTCACAGTGTCTTTGGTATAGTTATTTTTAACTTATTTAGTCTTCTTTTTACATATATATGTTTTAATTCATATTAAACCTTTGAAAAAAGAACACACATGAATCCTGGTGCTTCTTAATTTAAAGTCTTAAGGTTTTAAGTTCACCTAGGCTCCACCAATTTCTTTACCTGTTATCTCACTACACATCTCTCTTTGAGTCGAGGTGTGTAAGACACACCTTATTGTGTAAGACACCTCTATAATTAAGGGGTACTTGCTTCTCTACTTAAATTATACTTCACTACTTTGGCATGTTAGGTGGCAAGCTTGGATGTTTCAGTTCATTTTAAGAAAGAAGCTTTGCCTTGGTGGTTACAAAAGAATAGAACTCTATTAAGGTTTATTCATTACTTGAAATTAAATATTTCATCTTGTACTGTTGAAACAGAAATTCTCTCAAAATTGATAATGAATTTGACATGCATATCTTAACACTACTCAAGTTTTTTTTCTATTATAGATATGGGAGAAGGCTGCATTGAATATATGAATTATGGTCAGGCTGGAAAAAATTAAAATATGTCAATGAAAAAAGGAGGTCAGTGTGTCTGGGGTAAGTTACTTTTGTCATAATGCCTAAGATGCATTAAACATTCACTAACACAAGATCCTTTTTAATTTTTTTTTCAAAATACAACAACCTTGGGCATTTTCCTTTTAGCAACCAGCCTCTCTGAAATCCCCTTTTTGTCCTGTCAGAAGAGTAGGGACCAGGGCGGATTTAAATAATTTCTTGTAATAAGTACAATTTCTTTCAATTTCTTGGGGTTATTAGCTTGTGATCATGAATCTTGATGTTCTATATGAATTTAGTTGTAAATTGTTCATTTATGTGGTGAACATTATTTCAGTCAAGTCATAACAAGACACATTAAACTTGTTATAACCTGCATAATTCCATAATGTCTACATGGATACTAGTAGTTCATAATGCTATTATTATGTTTTTTTTTTCTAACCTACAGGTTTCTCTCTTTTCTGAGTGGCATGGCATTAGCAAGGCAGAAGAAAAGGCCCTGAAGAAATTCTCACTTGAGTTGTCCTTTTTGGAGAAGAAACTGGATAAGACTGGCCAACAGAGATTGCATTAAATTAATAGTGCTCCTTTATGACATTTTAAAATATTTTCAGTCACCTAACTGACTCTATACATTGCAAAAGTGGACATAAATTTTATGTTACTGTTACGTGGAAAAAAATTCAAAACCTATATATAAATTGTTGAGTGCCATGGTATAACAGTCTACCTGATTGCCAGTGAAATTTCTGTTTCAGTGAAATTTCTTTAAAGCAGTCACTTACTGCTTACTTACCAGTTAATTTTTTCAGCTGTTACATTTTATAAATGTTCTTACTAAGTGTTGTCTTGATCTATAATAACCTTTTGAAAATCCCATGTTTTTCATCCTATTTGTAAGAATTAACCACTTTATCTTCTAGGATTTTTTTTTCATTCGGCCCATTAGATTCTCAGACCTTGCTGGCCTGTAAGTGGAATAGTATCTGGCACAGACTGGTATCAGCAAGTAAGATAAAAAAGAATATAATTATTTCTTTTTGCACGGTTGAAAAAAATGCCATCATAGACTGCATAAAACTGGAAAACTGTAGCAACTTAATCATTCTTATGACTTCATTTATTACTGCTTATGTGTAAAATTTTTGTTTTTGTTCTTCTATTGATATAATAAAATGGTTTTACTCACAGATGCTACTTTCATGAGTATAGAGTACAGAGTGCTTGAGTATAGAGTTGACTTAAAAGATATTTTAAGTTAATATAGTAAATAATAGTTTGAAATTCAATATTCTCATCTTTATTTGTTTCACTTTAAAGAGCTCAGTGAATACTAAAATTTCTGATATATTATGTACATAAATATATTTATGAATGAATAAAAATTATTCTTAATGTATAGCACTGTGCACTTGTTTACCGACAAATATGAACAGTGTTAGTACGTGTCAAATAATCCTGAAAAAAAGGGAAATTTCCAAGATAAAGAAATTTATAACGAGTATTCAGTAAACTGACGTGTCATGGCATTGCCTCAACCTTGGACTAAAATTTTAATTAAATGCATTATAATATTAAAATTATACCGAGTGAGAGAAAAAATACTTTAAGAAATTTAAAACCAGACACAAAGCGTAGGCACTGTCACAATGTATATGTTTATGGGACCCAAGGGCAGGAGGGTCCAAACGTTAATGATTATAGTTATGATAACACTAAATAGTACTTATTGTTGTAAAGGAGAGCAACAGGGAAGGGCACTACAGGGAAAGGCACGGGCGATATATGCGGGAAGTGATATATTAGTTGATCAAGAGAAGGAGGGTCGGGAGGGTGAACTTATAAAAGCAATTAAGCATTATCAATTAAAAACGTCGAGACAATATCGAATATTTTATCATTCTGTCCAGTTGTTAAAGTTTTGTGGCCGTGTAGAAACAAAGAAATCTTATCAAGCTGCGTTCTAAAATTTGTATTGTTAGCGCCCAGGACATTCTGAATAGACAAATGAAAATCACGATACTTCAACTGCCTCCGTGGGCACTGGAAGAAAAAAATGGCGTATAGTCTCAGGTTTCCCACAAGAGCAGTTCGGAGAATTTACCGAGTCCCAGTTGTGGTTATATAATTGGGATTTGAACAATAGATCTACACGCGCACGGTTTAGATATTTTTCATTCTTTCTTTCTAACTTTAGGGTGGTAGTAGATAACGAACCAGAAAATAGTTCGGATTTCAGAGAATGCTTGAATAACGCGATATTTGGGGTATACTTTCGTTCGAGACTGAGACTATTCCATGAAGACACGAGTAAGTATTCAGGACCCTGAAATGTAAACTTGGCTGGGATAATGTAATCTCTATACGAGGACTCTCTTGTTTGCGGGGTTATTAGATTTTTAAAAGACCGGAAATCTTTAATAATATATGTAGGAGCCATATTGTGATGGATAGTGAACATAACCTTTTTTGCATGCATTATTCTACGGTTTTCCAAAGTAGCCCAGTTCAGCTCTCTAAGCACTTTGATTGTGTTCGAACCGGGCAGAGCACCTAAAACAAGCAGACCAGCTTGATAGTGAATAGAAGAAAGTTTGGAAAGATTCCTTTTAGTTGCTGAGTGATATAGGATGTCGCAGTAATCAAGCAGAGACAGAACGTAAGCGTTATATAGTATATTCAAGTGCCTAGATCTGAGCCTGTGGGACAGGGACTTAAGAGGATTCAGGGCCTTTTGGGCCTTAGTAGTTAGATAACTTATATGCTCGGCACAAGACAGTTTTGAATCTAGTACGAATCCGAGATGTTTGTGGAATGATTTCCGGGGTATCGTTAAATCACATAATATTAGATTTCTGTATTTATTCGCTGTAACCTTAGTAGAGAATATAACCTCACAACTCTTATCAGGTTTGAACTCCAGTTTCCATCTGTTAGACCATTCCTCGAGCTTTGAGAGGTCGGATTGAAGTGCATCGTGCGACTGGCTGTTAGAAGGAATAGAAGATTGAAAAATAGACGTGTCGTCAGCATATAGAAAACAATCTGAAGAAAGGTTGTCTGCTAAATCATTTATATATAGAAGAAAAAGAAGAGGACCGAGAATGCTGCCTTGTGGAACACTAGTGTTGATGTAAGATTCGTTGGAAGATTCAGATAACGTGCCGTTGATACGGACTTTAACTTTTCTATCGCTCAAATAAGAGGATAATAGTGAGAGTAGGTTACCTTTAATACCATAGGCTGACAGCTTGATTAGTAATAAACTATGCGGAACTTTATCAAAAGCGGCTGAAATATCAAGAAATATTCCTCTTACATCTCGGCCCTTTCTAAAGTTAGATCTAATCAAATTTTGAATTGCCAGTAATTGGTGTTCAGTGCTATGACCCTTAAGAAACCCGGATTGTTTTTCAAACAATAAATTATTGTTAACGACATGATTAATCATCCTTTTATAAATAATTTTTTCCAAAAGTTTGGATAAGACGCTCAAAAGTGACACTGGTCTATAGTTATGTATGCAACTTCTGTCACCTTTCTTATAAATCGGGCAAATAAACGCCATTTTCCACAGGTCAGGGTAGGTGTTAGATTGAATAATATAATTAAATAAAATACATAAGGGTTTCACAACAACATCTTTGCTTAGTTTTAACATTTTTATCGTCACCGAGTCCGGACCACTTGCCTTAGATGCATCCATATCATCGATTATTACTTTGATCTCAGTGTCATTAAAAACAATTTCTGACAAAATTGCATTTGTTTTATCAGGGAAGTTAACTAATGCTGTGGAAGTCACTACATCGGAATGGTACCTTTCTGAAAAATAATCTAGGAAAACTTTGGCCTTCTCTGAATCTGTAATCGCAATTTGGCCAGTCGAATGGTTTAAAAGGGTTGGAATTGACGTAGTGTATTTTGAACCGATAAGGTTTTTAATAGTCGGCCAAAATAATTTACGACCATTGCCAGGTTTTTCATCAAGGCTTTCAATTAAACTGTTAAAGTAGGATTCCTTCGTATCCCTTATAAGTTCCTTAACAAGCACAGACTGAGTATCATAACAGAGTATATTGCCCGGAGTAGGATTGGTTTTCATTTTAGCATAAAGTTTCTTTTTTTTATTTATTTCATGTTTTAGTCTATCAGAAAACCAAGGTTTATCATTCCTTTTAATAATTCTTACTTTTTGCGGAATATGCTTTTTAAAGATAAGGAGTAATCTTTCAGTAAAATTTCTAGTCATTTCGTGTATATTATTTTGAGATTGAAAAAAGGTATCCCAATCAAAGCTTATAATATCATTGTTTAGACCATGAATATTAGCTTGATCATATTTCCAGATTATTTTCTTATATGGCTTATATTTAAGCAGAAAAACATCAAATGAGGACACGAGAGTGCTATGATCGGTCGATCCAATGGGAGCCTCAACTGACACATTTGTAACCAACCCTGGGATATCAGTAACTGTCAAGTCAATGCACGAGGATGAATCACCTTGTATTCTGGTTGGTTCTCTTACTAGCTGGTCCAGACCATGGGTTGAGAACAGATCATGTAGCAATTCACCTGCAACATCATCCCTTCCACCCAGGTACCAGTTCCGTGAGTGGGCGTTAAAGTCCCCGTTGATGATTATTCCGTCAGATCTGGATAATTTAGCTCTATAGAGACAATCAGATAATTGACTTATAAATTGGTTTCTTTCATTTGCAGTTTGGCTTGGAGATCTGTAAAAAATACCATACAGAAGCTTTTTATATTTAAGCTGTAATTCAATCCAAAGGCAATCCAACTCCGTGTTACACAAGTCCTCTCTTATTTTATATATCATGTCATTTCCCACATAAATTATAAAGCCACGTCCCTTTTCCGAGTATAAAGGATTATGATAGCCATCGATGTAATATTTACTAGTCAGATAATGCTCAGGAATTTTCCCCGCTTCACACAGACCGATTATATTAATTTCCAATTGTTTAGCGCGAATGGATAGAGCGTCAAACCTTAGCCCGTTTTCGGCCCCAAGGCTACGTATATTCGAAAAGAGTATTTTTAAGTCATTTTCAGGTTTATGCCTAGGCCCTGGGTTGGGATGTACGTCACCGGCGAGAAGAAGTTTGAATCCTGACAGACTTATATATTGAAATGTCGACGTCGTTTGGAAGAGAGTTAAATAAAATGCAAGTAGTTCAGCCGCAATAAGTATATAGGTTTTCACATAATATGATTTAGCGAATAATTGCGATATGCAACAAAGTAACAGTAGTGAGGACAGATTGCCGCCAGCGACACACGCAAAGGAGAATGGAATAACCGGCCGATCTTTATGATCTTGGGTTACACTTATAGGATATACCAAGTAAAGGCACAAAGTTACAATGATAAAGAGGAAGATGAGAGCGGTTAACGGTTTCATATAAATTAAATAAGGGAACTTAAGGTGTGTTTCCCTTTTCTTAGCCATACCTTTGAGACAGCAGAAACAACCAACCGTCACCCTCCACTGCATCAAGCTAATCCCCATTTAGATGGTACACCTCCCACGATACATCCCCCCTGATCCCCATGCCAAGTCCCTCCTCCGGCTCCCCTTCACAACATATAAAACAGTTAAAGAACATGGTTATATAAATGGGAAAGAACAAAACAGAATAGATAATACTCTTGACAGGTCGTATAGTGTAGATTGAGATAGCACGGTGAAAAGAAAAGGCAAGGTTTGGGATGGCTTCGGAATTAAATACGGCTGTAAGTTTTCTACCAATCTCCATTAGTAAGGTCATTGATGTGCAAGGCTTGCATGTGCTTACTTATGTCATCTGGACCAGTTATTGATTACTATTTCGTCCATCATAAAACAGATAATGGTCATCAGAAGTTGATAACAGTAAGTCATCCATCTTAACAATCGTTTGGTGTCTCATCCATTATGAGCCAGGTATCGTGTAATTAAATTGACATTTTTCTAGTTACACACCAGCTTAAATATGCATTTATCCATTGATTAATAGAGACATGACTCTAAAACCTACGTAAAATCAAACTAAAGCTCATCGAGGATAATCACCAATAAATGTTTGGTCAGTTACACCTCAGATTAAAATTTTGTATTTTCTGACTGGCTATATAGAGAGACAACTCCATAGTTACATTCTCCATGTGGTAACAAGATAACCGATCAGTCGTGTAGATGTTTACATGCTTGGCTAAAAAGATGTGATATAGCTGACTAACTTGGCTGTTCTTTAGTGACAAATGGAAGCACACAAGCTTGACTAAGTAGTGATGTTGTATAGCTAGCTACGTTGACTGTTGTTCAGTGGCAAATTGAAAGCACACAAAAGACTGCACGACGGCTACTCACACCACTTGCTTGCGTGGTTTACGAATTACGGGTGGTTTGGCAGGGGCATTTTCCATGTCGGTGATAATATTGTCAATGTCGTCAGTTACTTGGAAGACACGAATGACTCCGTTTTTGGTTTTCCCAAGAATTTTCCCTCTGTCTGACCAACAATTAGAGATCGAACCGTGATCCGTCAGTCTTCTTAAAAGACCACGATTCATTGGGCTTAAATCTTCATAGACACGGATCCCGGTCCCTTTCAACAGAAATCTATTTCCAATAAAGTCATCACGGACAGCTTTAGACTTCAGCCTAATTATAATTTGGCTTTGATCTGCCCTCTTATGTTGAGGTAGCCTATGCGCCGTTTCTATATCATCGCTGACAAGTTTTGGATGAATCGGTGTGTCAGATAAAGTTTTCACCAAGCTGGAGATGCAATGCTTCACATTGAAAGGCTCTTTTTTCTCCATTTCACTTAAGGGGACCCCGGAAAATCTTAGCTGTAAGCGTCTCGAATACTGAGAGTTCTGATTAGCAAGAAGTGTTACTTGATTTAGATCCTCTTTTATTTTCAGATTTTCTGCTCGTAACAAGCTAAGTTCGTCCTGCAGCTCCGCATTAATTTCGGCAAGCTCAGATTTGATGGGAGCTATTTTAGATGTAATGGCCTCATTTATTGCCGCTCGAATTTTCACATCGACAGATTTCATTTTCTCATCCAAATGTTTCTCGAAATCAGTGAGCATGTCTTTCATACGTGATTCAAACTGGCTTAGAAAGTTAAGAAGATTCGGGTCGGGATCATTAGAAAAGGCATCAGAAGACACAGTCCTATTTTCAGGCGTATTTGGCCTACCTCTTTTACCAGGAGGCTGTACGGGGCTTGACTGGTCGTCGTCATCATATATTCCTCCATCTTGGATGTCAATCCCAGTCCTCTCCCTGGTGCCCGTTAGGAAACTAGTAATAGCAGACTGTGCCATCTTTTGCTTACATCCACCTGCGTACAGACACTGCTAGGAGACTTTATAAGATATGTCGAGACCTCAAATTTCACTAAGCAGCAGCCAAACTAAAGAAAGACACTCTAACGTCCGAGCCTCCCTAATCTGTGACCATTACATCTCGTGACGTCACAACTACTTACCAGTTAATTTTTTCAGCTGTTACATTTTATAAATGTTCTTACTAAGTGTTGTCGTGATCTATAATAACCTTTTGAAAATCCCATGTTTTTTATCCTATTTGTAAGAATTAACCACTTCATCTTCTAGGATTTTTTCTTTCATTCGGCCCATTAGATTCTCAGACCTTGCTGGCCTGTAAGTGGAATAGTATCTGGCACAGACTTGTATCAGCAAGTCAGATAAAAAAGAATATAATTATTTCTATTTGCACGGTTGAAAAAAATGCCATCATAGACTGCATAAAACTGGAAAACTGTAGCAACTTAATCATTCTTATGACTTCATTTATTACTGCTTATGTGTAAAATTTTTGTTTTTGTTCTTCTATTGATATAATAAAATGGTTTTACTCACAGATGCTACTTTCATGAGTATAGAGCGCTTGAGTATAGAGTTGACTTTAAAGATATTTTAAGTTAATATAGTAAATAATAGTTTGAAATTCAATATTCTCATCTTTATTTGTTTCACTTTAAAGAGCTCAGTGAATACTAAAATTTCTGATATATTTTGTACATAAATATATTTATGAATGAATAAAAATTATTCTTAATGTATAGCACTGTGCACTTGTTTACCGACAAATATGAACAGTGTTAGTACGTGTCAAATAATCCTGAAAAAAAGGGAAATTTCCAAGATAAAGAAATTTATAACGAGTATTCAGTAAACTGACGTGTCGTGGCATTGCCTCAACCTTGGATTAAAATTTTAATTAAATGCATTATAATATTAAAATTATACCGAGTGAGAGAAAAAATACTTTAAGAAATTTAAAACCAGACACAAAGCGTAGGCACTGTCACAATGTATATGTTTATGGGACCCAAGGGCAGGAGGGTCCAAACGTTAATGTATTAATATTATGTCCTTTGGCAGTGAGGACAGACGTTCACTTGAATGTCATTTTCACAAACCACAGTTGGGACGTTTTCTTTTGACTTCTCCTTGGTGATTTTTCACCGGGTTGTGCCATAAAAAAGCCATCTATTACCGACTAAAAAAAGCTCATGGCGACCATCCTCAGTCACCACCTTATAATCGCTTTCTATGATATCGTTCCCTTCCAGCACATCGTCCAAATAATTACCTGTGAAAAAAATCGTCAGCATACAGCGGCGCTTTGACATTTCTGATCTCGAATTCTAACGCGAAATAACGCATATGAAATTTATCTCCAAGCTGAGGAGAGCGACGCAGACGAAACCTTGAGACCGGAGGCCCCCCGTAGCTAGCTCCGCCCACCGTAACAGACATCGGACAATAGAAAGGCTTGCGTGTAATCTCCTTCTGTTATAACTCCTTGATTAAAGATACATTTGAACCAAGCGTTTTTTTTTCTACGAATCAAGAAACGTCGATAAACAGATTTAATCACTCAATTAACCATAAAAGAGCTTTAAAAGTGCACGTTCTTCACATTTGTGGTCGTACATTGACCTTCTTACTGACCTACTTATCTGCCCCTGTTATATAGGCCTACAGCTCAGCAAGTAGGCCTAAGCAGGAAATATCACTTTTCGGGAATAGCTTGGTATATCTTAGACCCCATTTCCAGAGATTAGATCGATCTACTTTAGATCGACCTAACTCCCTGGGGGTTCACGCTAAATAGCTGTCAGCCGAGCGGACACGAAAGTTAATTACCCCCTTACAGCTTGTAGTAGGCGGGACGGACATTTAAGCCAGATTATCTGACAGTAATCTAGTGAGACTCCCCGCGGGGATAGATCGATCTAAAAGCTCTGGGAATACAGCCTTAGTTATGCCATTTGAAACTACAGCATATGTTGGCATTTGATCAGTTCTTGTGACAAAAATTTGCATCTTTAAAATATCGAAGTAACAGAGTAAAGCATGGGCGTGACCAAAATGTTCTGCGGCTGGTGAGGATTGAACTCAGATGGTTAACTAAAAATTCACAATCAAGGGGAAAGAGTAAGCCCTTTTAGCTAGTCATAGATTTGGGCAAATACTACATGTACCTCCCCATCCTCAATGGGAGTAGGATTGAGAAGCCGTCGTGCAGCATACACAGCTCATACACATGGGGGCCTTCGAGAATGAGAACAGCCAACCCAGTGTAGTACGGTACAACACTGTTCAGACACCAGCTGGCCTTCAAGAATGAGAACTAACAGTTAATCCATTGTAATACAATAGCGCAAGAAGTGCAACCTAATACTACCGCCTGGTGATGAGTATATGGACCACACAGACCACGTTCTAACAGACGACCGAAGCCAAGGAAAGTGGTAAGCATTGGTAAGCATCCCACAGGCGACTGTACGCTAACTCGATCACCTATTTAGGAGCCCAAGGTTGGCAGCTAGGTGTTGTGATAATCAGAATAACTTTCAGTCAGATACTGGAATATGGTAGATTATTAAGAACATTATAGGATTTTGTACATCAAGGTAATCTGTAATGGCTTCTAAATGCATCGCTACCCATTCCTTTTTTTTTTTATTCACACTGTTTTATTTGATTGACATTTTATTGTACATGAAAAGTGAAGGATTTAAAATAAAATTCAAAAAGAAAATACTATGTTAAGATAAAGCACATTGATGTTTTATTATAACTTTGTCAAAGAGAAGAAAAGCAAAAACTTGATAAACGAAATTTAATTTTTACTTTGCATCTCTCATTTTAATTTGCAAAGATCTTCTCTGTACGTAGACACTTCGTGGAGTTCTTTTGTGACGTCATACCAAGAGATGACGTTCCCTCCAAAATTATCCCCACAGTTTGCCACTGCTGCCACGTCAACATTGTCGGTGTTCCAAACATTGATGCTCGTGATGTCACCAACATATGCTTGTGTAGCTTCAAATCCGCCGCCTACCGTATCTTGATCTTGTCCAACAATCCAAACTCCATCTTAAAATAAGTTGAACAAATAACATATAATCGTTTTGTTTTATTTTATTTTATTTTATTTTTTTTAATCATTGTAGTATAAATGTTAATGAATATACAATATAAAGGTAGGTACCTTCTATAGAAAAATGATGCCACATTACACAATAGGAGGCAAGTATTTTACTTATTTGGTTTAAAAAATATAAAGGAGTTATTCATCTCTGGTAAAGATTTGGAATAAGAACAATGGGTTAACACCCATTGTATTATCACAGAATAGGAAGTGACTCCAAAGTCCCAAAAGTTAAAAAATAACCATAAAACAGAGCAAAAAATCCTCGCCTTTTTTTATTTTCCTCAAAAATCCGTAGCTGTTATAAATATATCCCAATATTGAGGTATTAATAAATGATAAGTATTTTCTTACTTGCTGGTATGGTTTTGTCTGTCTGGAAGCCAGTGCCCGCCGCTGCAGCCATGCCGTCCTTGTAAACCGTCCACTTCCCACCACGATTGTTCCAAGAGAAGCACCAGTGGTGCCAGGCCCCATCATGGACTTTAGACACAGATGTGTCTTTATTTGAGTTAAATACGTAGTTGTAGATGGCCCCATTTTCCTTGTACGCAAAGAGGAAAGCGTTGTCCATACCACTGGCGGCGTAGGACAGGAAATGTGAATTTCCATTTCCAGTAAAGGCGGTCTTAGCCCTCAGGCACGCTGTCATGGCGGTCATCGCAGGAGTGGCTGCCTGCAGCTTCACGTAGCTCTTTGTGGTCTGTGGCGATGGCAAGCGAAGGATCGTAGTTTTATCTGGAAATAATTAAGGGGCATCTGGCTTGAAATATGTCACATAGAGCAGGATCCCGGAGGGTTGAGCATGCCCGGAAAGATCACCAATTTTCATGTTCCTGGCAATGACCCACATGGTTACCTATATATGAAAATGGGAGTCTGCCGTGTTTCCAGTGGTGGGTGTGGTCAGGGGGGTCCAAAACATAGACCCCTCAAATCCAGCTAGCAGGACTTTTTAGGGGAACCCTAAGAAACCTATTGGGGGTCCTCCAGCATGGCCTCAGGTATATTAAATGGATACTGACAGACAAATTGAGTGGTGGGGTGTGGCCGGCAGACCCTGATTTATAGGGGGTGGAAATCCGGCTAGCAGGACCTAAAAGTTAACCCTTAGAAAATAACTGGAAAATGTTCCTTAGAGTCCCAGGAAGGTAAAATGACCAACGACAGACAATTTAAGTGGTGGGTAGTGCCCGGCAGACACGCCCAAAGAGCCACACCCCTAATGTACAGCTAGCATGCCCCAAAAGTTAACCCTTAGAAAATAACTAGAAAATGTTCCTTAGAGTCCCAGGAAGATAAAATAACCAACGACAGATAATTTAAATGGTGGGTAGTGCCCGGCAGACACACCCAAAGAGCCACACCCTAATGTACAGCTAGCTGTACCAGTAATGTAACTCGTTCAAAACAAGCCGGATAATGTTCAGAAGAGTTCTAGGATGTAGTATTGACCACTGGTAGACAATTGAAGTGGTGGGTACTACCCAGCAGACACACCCAAAGGGTCACACCCTTAATTGGTAGATATTGCCCTTAAGAAATTCCCATGATACTCCACCCTTGGTGTTCAGCTGACCCAACCTGTTTCAAATTATTTTGAACAAAACTGCAGAATAATCTATTCATAAAGATACATTTTTATTTGAACATTGTTATTTAACTTACAAATGCATACAGAAATGACAAAAAAATTAAACAATATCATGACCACATCAATTTGGCACATTAAACAAACAAGGACATGAAAAAAATTGAGCCCGAAAATAAGTGTGGTATATAATTCAATATTTTAATAATTTTTTCAAGTTGAAGAATAATGGTTATTTTCATTTTCTTGTGAAATTTTAATGTAATAAGTTTTTGTCAATTTGGTATACAATTACATCGCTTTATTGCATCATTATCAAACACATTTTATTATTTCTACTGATTATGCATGTTGACATCCAAAAAACAACACCCATTGTAGAGTTCAAATCCACCCTTAAAAATTATCAGTGGGTGAAAAATGGAAAAAAAATGTTTCACTCATCAAATTCTGAGTCTGATTCCTCACTCCATGCTTCGCTCTTTGTATCTGATGTAGGATCTCTGTCTTCTTCACTTGACACAAATAAAATTAAAATTTAAATAATACACTTCTCTGAATCGCTTTTTATAATTGTTGATATATATATCAACAATTACAAAATATATAATATAAATAGTGCTTATTGTCTGCCCTATTTTTTTACAGGATACTGTAATTTAAAACTACAAAAATAATGAGACAAGTGAAAAGTATGCAAATATTTTGCAAAATCGGTAACTTACCGACGTGACCCAAATGTTCACTTCTTTGTGAAATACCATGTATTGTGACCTTTAAAAAATATGGTCTATTTACTAAGCCTCTATCCTTCCTGAAGTATGGGCAAAGAGAACAACTTACCAGAGATGGACAACCCAGCGTAGAGAAGTAAAACAGACGCTGTTAAAAAGCGCATGGTTCTTCTCTGACAGGGCTCCAGATGAGTATCACTAAACAGGCGAAAGGCTGTTAGTATACTCACGCGTAAATTACTACTTATATAGTGCTTATTGTCTGTCCTGTTTATTGAAACATCACGTTTCTCGTATCAGGTAATAACCAGCTACACGGATGTAAATATCTGACTACAGGAACTGAAGCTTAGAGCCAATTATAAGTTCATATCAAATATCCGACCTAAGGATATTGTCACCCTTCACCCAAAACTTCTTATTTACTGCCTTACAAACATTCTTTTGGGTAATAGATAAATCTTCAGTGTTTAGTGACTAAATGAATTAACATTTTCACACATGTCATCGTATGGTGACGTCATAATTGAGATTTGGGGGTGAAAACTAAAAAATCGGTTTCTCAAATTAATCTTTAGCCTGGGCACCCACGACACCGTTTCAACGCCAATTCAATGACACCATATAGTACCCCCAAATCCTGCCAGTGATTTTTCTTAAAAGTTTTAGTTCAGACTGTATCGTTGATAAAGCAAAACAATGCCCTTCTTTAATAAAAATCTGTAATTAGGGGCTCATAACTCCATAACAAATATATATATATATATATATATATATTTTTTTTTTCGAGGTTTTTTTAATTGATGCATTATTGAATAATTAGATACAGGAAAAATCTCATTTTCGGTATCTGGATGATAACAAAGGGTTACAATATCCTTAAAGCCCAATACACGTGCACGTTTACTGACGATTTTCAACAATTGAATGGAAAACGACTGTTTGTGGTGGCCAAAAATAAGGATTTTCCTGGTTTAAACGAAAAATTTCCCATACTTGCAAAATGTTAATGAATACATTCAGACATTTTCATTTAGTTCATGTTTTTTATATTTATTTATTTATTTTTTTTTTTTGTAATAATCTCTTAAAGTATGGTCATCTACGAAGGTCCACATGGTCTGATGGCAAGCAGAATATTTACAATAATGTCGAGGTTCACGTTTGTAAACCTGTCAAACTTCGCCAATGTGCATACACATTTTGGGGCTGGCAAAGCAACAATTGCATAACGTCAATTATATTTGTGGCTTCAGTTGCATTGTATATCTGCATAAAAGAACAAAACCGCGTTGATAAAGTTTGAAGAGGAGACGCGCTCTGTTTTGAAGCGTGTTAAGTACGTGAACCACTCCATAGTGAATCTCTCTGATGACAAATACTTCTTTAATCATATTAAGAAGTTAAACAGCATAAAATTATGTAACCATAAATAATCAAATTTTATCACCTCGACGGACCTCGACGCCGGCCACTCATCTGGAGTGGGTTTGACATTGCACATAATCTAGATGTTAGTGCGACAGCTGAGATTCAAGGGATAACGGAAAATGAAAATCATCGCTTAATTGCTGTAAACCATCATCAGACGCGGTCGTGCGTACGGCTTCAATGTGTGCTGGGGATATTTGCGGTAAATGTCGAATTTGTTATCAATCTTCAGGTCCTGTAGTCAGATATTACATCAGTTTAATGGTTATTATCTGATACGAGAATCGTAATGTTCCAATAAACAGGACAGACATAAGCACTATATAACTAACAAATTACGCTGGTTATTATCTATTACGAGAAACGTGATGTTCCAATAAGCAGGACAGACAATAAGCACTATATAACTAATTACGCATACATATACTAACAGTATTTCGTCTGTTTAGTGAAACTCACCTGGAGCTCTGTGCGTCAAGAACCATGCACTTTTTAGCAGCGTCTGTTTTACTTCTCTACGTTGGGTTGTCCATCTCTGGTAAGTTGTGCTCTTTGCTCATACTTCAGGAAGGATATAGGCTTAGTAGTAATAGAAATGGACGCACCAGTAGGCCCTAAATTTTAACGGTACATAGCTACGTTGTATCATTTCACAGAAAGCGAACATTTGAGTCACGTCAGTAAATTACCGATTTTGAATAATAGGCCTATTTATATAATTTTGACTTGTCTCGTTATTTTATAGTTTTATATTTTAATACCCTGTAAAATAAAAACAAATGAACAGTGATTAAAAAGCGATAAAAAGAAGTTTTATATAAATTTAAATTTAAATATTTCAATATTATACAAAATGCGTCACTGGCATGACTAGAATATTCCTATTTTGTTGTATGATCCGCGTATTTTAATGCCTTAAGCACCTTGCATCTGTTTAACCAAAGCCTGCCAATAATTTTCATACTACTAATTTGTGTTCCACAAAGACACTTTAAAAATGGGTTATTTCGGCATTTTAGCTGCGGTCCTTGAACATGTGATTTCCTTGATTGAATGGAAATGCCTTTTTTACTTTCATTGATTACTACAGCCATTAAATATGATTTTGTCGACTTTGACTGCGTGGACTACAGGCCTACCCAACTACCACACTCGGCACCGAATGATCCTGAATTCACCGGTGGGTCGGACCACTACCCGTTTTCAAGGTGTGTATCAGTACGCGCTTGGAAGTATCAGACGCGACACCACTATTGCCTAGTACGCGATGTGATAGTGAGGATTCTCAGCGGGGTTGGAAAGCAGTGCATCTCATTTCAAAATTTGATAGTGTGAAATGCGTACTGACGCACACCTTGAAAACGGGTAGTGTGGTCCGTTCTACCGGCGAATTCGGGATCATTCGGTACCCAGTGTGGTAGTTGGGTAGGCCTGAATTAGTAGCTTGTTACACAGTCTTAGAAAAACTGCGTTAAGTCGAAATAAAAATCCAAGGCTGCACTTGCTTGTCGAAACATCCCAAAAGATCAAAAACCGGCTACATAGTTTAGACAAATCTCCCGTGATTATATCCAGATAAAACTACAACTCTCCGATGGCCATCGCCACCGACCACAAAGAGCTACGTGAAGCTGCAGGCAGCCACTCCTGCGATGACCGCCATGACAGCGTGTCTGCGGGCTAAGACCGCCTTCACTGGAAATGCCGAGTCATATCTCCTGTCTTACGCTGTGCCTTTAAAGGACAACGCTTTCCTCCTTGGGTACAAGAAAAATGGATCCATCGTACTCCATGTATTTAACGCAATGAAAGACACATCCGTGTCTAAAGTCCATGATGGGGCCTGGCACCACTGGTGCTTCTCTTGGAACAATCGTGGTGGGAAGTGGACGGTTTACAAGGACGGCATGCCTGCAGAGGCGGGCACTGGCTTCCAAACAGACAAAACCATACCAGCAAGTAAGAAATACTTATCATTTATTAATAAGTCAGTATCTTGGGTATATAAATCGGTGACATCTATAAGAAAGACAATCAGTAAATATTTATGCGAATGGCGCTAATAGTCTATAAAAGTAACTGTTGCTGTTGGCACTTTCAGTAGTGATAGTGGTCAGTTTTGTGCCGAAAATGTATTTCTGATAGGTACCTAGTTTATAAGGTATTCAGAAACTTTATACTTGCATCATCAAAAAATGAAATAAAATAAAAAGAAGATATGTTTTTAGATGGAGTTTGGATTGTTGGACAAGATCAAGATACGGTTGGCGGCGGGTTTGTCGCTAGTCAAGCCTATGTTGGTGACATCACTAGCATCAATGTTTGGAACACCGACAATGTTAATGTTGCAGCAGTGGCAAACTGTGGCGATAATTTTGGAGGAAACGTCATCTCTTGGTATGCCGTCACAAAAGAAGTTCACGAATTGTCTACGTACAGAGAAGATTTTTGCAAAGTCGTGTAAGAGATACAAAGTAAAAATCAAATTTTGTTTGTCTTTGACAAATGTATAAATAAGCATCAAAGTATTGACTTTTTAAACTTTTATATTAAATCCAGGGTATATTTTGTAGCACAGATGCTCCAATTAACGACTCCAGCCATAAATTAAGAGTCCCCATATAAAATAAGTTGCCACAATTTGGCCAGCTTGCACCTGGGTTTCTGACTATGAATAATTTGAGAAAAGAGAAGTTCGGTTTTACGTGTCGACCGTTTTCTTTAAAAAAAAAAAAAACAAATGGTTCAAGCCAGAACAGGGACTGAAACCCTTGACCCTCAGATACCTTGATATGTTAAAATTCTGATGCTCTACCGACTGAGCCATCCGGGCATTACGTTCTGAGCTTCTCAAGAATATTTTTGCGAAATTAGCAAAGTATATGTGCTGTGTGACTTAAAAGGGAGATTACGTAAAACAAATATCATGCTCATTTCTTTGTCTTAAATGTAGTGGATTGCTTTTATCTGACCGACCCCTAAGAAGTGATGAAGGTAAATTTAAGAAGCTGTAAATTAAACTTGACTACAAAATCAATGTGTTCATGTCCAAAAGCGAAATCTTTGTCGCTTTAAGGATGCTTAATCTGAGGCAGAGAGGTGTCTTTCATTCAGTAAGTTATTACTTAAAATACTGTCATGCACACAATCAGCTATTTTACACAAAAAGTTTAACAATAATATCACTAAAATAAAAGATTTCTAGTCCCTGTTTGAGGAAAACAATCCATGTTCAGATACAAAGGTGACCCTCTTTTTGGTCAGGACATCTTTCCTTTAACGAAGTTCTTTAAACATGGTAACAGAATCTCTGAAATGATAAAACAGGAACTACAAGTGGCAACCTCAACAAAACAATTTTAAGACGTTAAACATGACAAGTATGGCAAATATGGCGCTGAAATGGACTTGAACCCCTTCACTAGCCACTGGCGTCGTGGACGGTGCGGAGGAGGTGGACCTGGCGAGTATCTCAGGGATGGTGTCTAACCACAGGTCAATGCGCCGTGGTATGACGTCACTTTTATTGACGATGACGTCACCAATGTCTAGATACTCCTCCCTCGTATACGTATACTGGGGCCATGGACTTGGTACAGTATCGGGATTGTAAGGGTTTCTGGAAAGTTGCAAACTACAAATATTTCAAAGCTTAAGGTAAAGTGCAATGTACGCGTTTGAATATTAACCAATGTCATATTCTCCACGTCTATATCCCGCACTTCTTTACACATCTAACTATGTACGTCTTCAAAGTAAACGTACTCAGACTTACCCAGTTTTTGCAAAGTTTGCAAAGTAGATCATAAAAGCTCTGGGAACGTTCTTTTCTAATTCCGTGAAGGTGCCGTTGAATAGAGCAGTACCGTCAGGCCCTAACATGAAGACGACCTCGTCCCCTGGTTTACCCCCTTAAACCACTCAGGTACTAGCAGGAGATGCTGGAATGACGGTTCCTTGGTGAAGTAGTAAAGATAGGTGGAGCCACCATAAGATGATTTCTAAGGAAGCCAACTGTCGGTACAGAAAAATAGATATCAGTATAGAGGTTGACCATTAGGTGACCAGTCATTACCATGCTGGTATTAGCAATGTAATACACTTCTCTTAGTTTCTGTGCTATTTCATCTTTGTGGTAGGCGGAAGTCCGGGAAGCAAACTGAGGAAGAAAAGTGTCCTTCATAAAAGAGGGCGGTACACCAAGGGTTATGTTGGTTGGTGGGAAAAGGAGGTTAACTCCGCCATCAGTGTCCATGAATCCACCCATGTAGTCTAGGGACAGAAAATGTGTCAACGCAGTTGAGTTGGGATCCTTCAGCATTTCTTCCAAACAACGAGGAAACATGTCGCCGTCGACAACAGGGGCAAAAAGGGCTGAATACCGTCCTGGGAACATTGACTGGTCGGACGCTTTCAGCAGGGCGGTAGCATTGGCTGCACGGAGACAGACCACCAACGATGCTGCAGTGTTACACCCAAGATTTTGTCCAACCTTGGTAGCGACGTCAGGACCGTCTTTTACCCAGGTCCCATCGGTTAGTGCGGTGCCACTCATGGATATAAAACGATGGAAAAGACCCATGGAGGCCACCGTCATAGCCAGTTGTGAAACACTACCGCCACCTGCCGATTCTCCGAAAATAGTCACACTGAAATAGTCATTTAGATACACACAATAAGTCGACACAATTTGGTCATAAAATTTCGATCAACCTCTTAAAATGTTACTAATAAAAACGAACTCAGGATGCGCATATAGATACACAGTATTGATGCGTACTAGACAATTAAATACGTTTTACTTGTTATCATTTTGCTCTTTTTTGGGGGGGAAGAATTGCCCACTGTTTTACTCATTATTGAAGAACTTATCCATTTTGTGACAATTTCCATTGATTTAAATTGGTTCATGTGACAGTGGTAAAACACTTACTTATTGGGGTCTCCACCAAAATTTCTTATATTATCTTGCATCCATTTGAGTCACTCTATTTGATCCCAGAATCCAGCGTTACCAGGAGCTTTGGCGTCACCAGTGGTCAAGAATCCAAATGGACCCACGAGGTAGTTGACTGATACCACGATGACGTCATTTCGTACCACTAGTGACATAGAAAACATTTCAGAATTTTCAATACAATTCAACGCCACTGTTACACATGCAGTTTGGAACTCGTACTAAGTTAAAGCAATAATAACTCTTCCTTTGAGATTCAAAATTCCGCATGAAATACATTTTAAACAACGCATGGAAATATATTCTATCGTATTTTACCACTAAAACGGCCGTTATTGGAGTAAAACTAAAATCTGTGCTTGTCAATGGGGCTTACGATGCCATTTTTCCCAGTCATCAAGGCATTCGTTGCTAATGACGTAATGGTGTCACGCGGATTCTCGCGTTCATTCGAGACCAAAATAACATGGCGCCAAACACATTAATGCGGACGCAGACGTAAGTTGCGAGTTTTTGTACAGTGCGTCGGATAACGTAAAGCCCAGAATGGCACACATTGTGGATATAAATGCATTTTTAACAAAAAGACGAATATATTTCATGAATCTTATATAGTGTTGTTGTTGTCTGCTTTTCCCGCGGTTTTAAGTAGGTCACCAGTGACTTTGCAATGTCAGAGAGAGCTCCGTCAGTTAAAGGGTTTGCTTCATGCCGTCAGAATGGCCTGAACGGAACATATTCTTCAGAAAACATGCCCAACTAACGATATCTTTATCCAAATACACAAATTAAAAGCTCATTTTGTAAATTTTTGGCTTTAAAAAACGTCCTATTTGCTCGGCCTGGGAGTTAATGAGCTACGTGGTCACGTGGTCCAATGACGACAATCGAGCCACTGGAGAACAGAGCGTGCTTAGCTGTCAAACTGAGCTGCATTGTCTACCTGTAAGATGACTTCTCTGGCTTCTGATAAAAGTTTATACTCATTCAAATCTCTTACCCGAGGGGTCTAAATCCTCGTGAAGCTGTGTAAAACCATTTCCCGTCTAGTCATTTCTTTAACAAGCATTTCATTATGGTTATCCCAAGTTGTATAAAACACTGCATTTGAATGAGTTAAGGGAAATGTTGATTATTGCATATGAGGTCCATGTTATTTGTGAAATTCAATTTATTTTATTAAACCGCTGACACTCCGTCTTGCATACTTTTATTAAACTGAGGTAAACAATGCCCGTTACCTTTACAAGTCCTATCTTAATCATCCATCTACCTGGAACTTCCTTTACCTCTTAATTAGAGGGTTAAATGGCATTCAATTTGTCTTGCTTGTATCGAACGCACTCTCTATCTAAGCTTTTCTCCAGTTATCTCAGGTAAAAATCTACCTGTGCGTTAGTTACAAAGCGCAGCTCCCGTAGACCTGGGGGTACTAGATAAAATCTGAACACCAGGTTTATCGAGGAGCTAGAGAAAGAAAGGAAGAATTTTTCCTGCAAAACTTCATAGGAATGTTAACACGGACTTGATCCAGCTTAGACCTCCAAACTAACAGGGTGACATGGGCAATTTTCACAAACAAATCATAAAACTATATTTCAGTTAACCGCCTTTAAAATAAATATACCGTTCTGGGTAAATTAAAATAGTTATTAAATCGCAAGAATATTTTTGACTTAAATGATGATTTTATTATTAATGGAAATTAAGCTACTATATGAGGTACATTTGCTGTGATTACGCTGTCCTTCATGTTTTGCGTAAGTCTACATTTTGCTGTATGTGCTTGTAATCTTTTTAAATATGTGCGTACAATTTTTGCAGGTCTGGTTACCCCCCTGTTATGTGATGAGAGTATTAATTTGGCAATCAGTTCCTTAGCTTATTTGAATAGAATTGCAGTGTAAAATTTTTAACAAGATGTTGGCGAAATAGCCCATTACTCTTTGTAGGTATTTCCCCCGTCAAAGTTTGTCTAAAATTATCTTTCAATCTTTACTCTTTCAAAGACAGTATAAAGTTACCTGACATATTTTCGTGTAAACTTAATGACAAGCCAAGTGTCTCCAGTTCATTCCGTACTCAATTTTACCCAAGCAAATTTTTTTCTTGAGTAGATCTTTATAGCACGTTGTTATAAGCTTACAAATTTGCAAAAAAAAAATTGCGTACTGACGCAGAATTTGCGTTTCAAGTTATAAAATAATCAATCTTTTAAATTCTTTAATATTTCAGATGAAATAATCTTCAGAAACAAATCCTCAAAGCATAAACGAATTAGGATAACGAACCATTTTATTATAGCAGTTCCCATTTTTTCTTTAATATAACGCTCTTTTTCCTGTTTTTCCTCAACACGTTTTCTTCCACGGAAGCTTCAAGATACCCTGAGAGCAATTTCTTTTATTAATGTTCGCGACCGTGTTTGAACTTAATTGTTTAAGTATTGATATTTAACGTCATTTACAAATACCAATAAAATAACCCCATGAAATAAATGAGATATATTGAAAAATATGAAAGCCCACCAAGACGAGTTTCATACCTGTTATTACCTGGCTTGGGAATTGCAGCGGTGCATAATTAACAGGTTTGTTGTAAACGAGCTTTTGGTCAACTACAATGCATTTAAAATGCATCAGCAATCAGTAAGTTTGCCAACTGATGACAGTTAATCTGAAAGACTACCAGCTCTTGATATGATCTAAACCACCTGAGGTGACCATGATCTAGAGCATCGCAACTATTGTCACCGAAGTTAGTAAGTAAGTCACGGAAGACCGTCACAGACAAAGAAAGATTGTCAACGAGAGCTGCAATTTTGGTGAATCCCACGGCAACACACCGAGGCATAACGAAAATTCCTCAACTCCGTTCAACACAACTTTCCTTAACTTCTCCGTCTGTATGCACCTGCAGCTCAGTTGAGTCTCATAGACCTTTATCGTGATTGTCGTCACAGTACCACGTGACCCAGATCTGTTGCTTCATTTTTGCATATTGAGGTGAGGTTTACTAAAACGCTTTTTTTCTACTAATAGATTGTTTTTATAATTTTTAAATGGCGGGGATCGATTAAAACATACCTCTAGTGTATAGATTGAGTGCTGTATCTTCAAAATTCGAGAAATGGATTTTTACATGAACATTGTCCTTTAAAATCTCTTAAGAGATTTTAACAAAAAACCGTACGTTTAGGAAAAAAACCCTGGATTAACTTTGAATGCAGGAATGGGGTCGTTGACCATTGGTAAGTACGGGAAAATTGCCGTTTTTTCCAGGAAAATCCAATTTTTGGCCAAAACGAAGAGTTATTATGACTTTAAGTGTTATATTAGTCTAATTCTCAGGTAATCCTTAGGTAATCGTTGGTAATCGTAGTTGTTTTAATCTTAGTCGGTGTTCTGTTACTGTCAGAAGTCGCTTTCATGTATATGGCTTAATGTGCCTTTCAAGCTTCACGGCATTTTCTTTAAGTTAAAATTTGGACGTCACTCTACAGGTGGCATCTCCCTGGGCTGGTCCGACTATTTGAGTCCCACATGGCTAGTCAACTGTCTGGTACGCTGGCACTTCGCCGAGAGCAGGGTCTTTCTCGAAGCCCCATCTCTGAGATTTAAAAAATTACCAGATTGGTGGATAGTAGATATTACCATTTGTTACAAACTTAGTAAAATTTTGTCAATCCCGTGAAATATTTCGACGTGCCATCGGCCATTTTCATTTGTCTCAGATCAAAGTGACACAGGTAGATATAAAGGCACCCTCTGGACCTGTACGATGGCCTCTTAACACGACGGATTCGGTACTATTAGGGGTGGGGGGATGGGGGGGGGGGTAGCTTCGAGAACTCAGGAGTAAGGACACAATGCCAATGGGCAAATTTACTATGATATTTGGGATTTTACTAGTGACCATGAACAAAATGTCATTCGAAAAGTTACAATATTTTCAAGAAATATACACACCATTGTGCATCAATCGTCACAAAAGCATCACGCCCGAACAGGGACTCGAACCCTGGACCCTCAGATACCTTGGCTATCTTTAAAAGTCTGATGCTCTACCGACTGAGCTATCCGGGCGCTCTGTCCCACCTGGTGCCGATTAAAACACCTGCCCAGGTGTTTTATTTAAACAGATGTATCTAAATATTAGACTATATGACCTCAGTATCAGGATTAGGGCTTCTACGACATGATGGCTCTCACGCTATTAAAGAACGGTGGGACGATGGGGGGAGGTATGAACGACTATTTCCCCCCTCCCCCTCTCCAACACACACACACACACACACACACACACACACACAAACACACGAAAGAATGTACTCCCGGGAAATTTTTTTGGATCCGATTTAACTCAGACGAGAAGACAGATGACATAACAAGGGCCCGATGTGTCTCTCTCTCTCTTACTCTCATCATTACTGAAATGAAACTATACATCACCTTTTCAAAATAATATTTGAGTTGGTCGTCAGTCATACTTTTCAAATTTATTATAACATGTTTCATAAACAATAATTAAATAGGGTCTATTTCACTATATAGGTGATATACAGATCCGTAGCCAGCAAATTCAAAATTGTTAAAAATTATACGATATTTTAGTCAAATCTTAATGGTTGCCAAAACCCGAAACTTAATACGTTTTATCGGATTTGGGCATATAAGTATGTACTTTCTAGAATATAAAAAATCTTAACAGTTTTTGTTTGGGACCAACAAGTCATGACACATTATTAAAAACTACACAGAATGCGGCAACGAATAAAAGCTAACATAATTTATCCACGGACATTTTTCTGTTTTTTTTTTACTTTCCTTTTTCCTTTTTCATTTTCTTTTTTTTATGATATGTCAAATAACAGTCTGTTGAATCACCGCAGGAATTCTACGTTTTTCGTGTCACTTTTGCATTCTTTCTAAGACAACATTCCCAGTGAAGTGTTTCATCCTTATCCTTGAAAAGAGAGTCCCATTTGACGTGGATTCTCGCACGTTTTATACTCACGTGTGACGTCACAAGGTGCTGACAGCCTCTTTTCAGGCTCTCTCGGATGATTCAGAGATTTCCATTCAAAATCAATGACAATAGCCTACTAAACTAGAGTTTAGTAACTACTGGTCTATATCAGAGGGAATTCCTTTCATGATACATTAGCAACATTTCCTTTAACGAAACAACTTCAGATTTTTTCTTGGCTCAAATGGCTCAAAGAAAAAACAAGTTTTGGTCAACGATTTTCAGGCCTACCCAACTACCAGACTCTGCACATAAGGATCCTGAATTAACCGGTATATCGGACCACACTACCCGTTTTCAAGGTGTGTGTCAGATCGCATTTCGGAGTATCATACCCCAGAACAAATTTTGTAGGACGACCGTGGGCTCATCCTGTCGGTGTTCTGACTGATACTCCGAAATGCGATCAGACACACACCTTGAAAACGGGTAGTGTGGTCCGATATACCGGTTAATTCAGGATCCTTATGTGCAGAGTCTGGTAGTTGGGTAGGCCTGATTTTGGACAATCTTCCTTTTGTGAAACAGGCCCCAGTTTAACCAAGGAGTTATAACAGACTCCTTGGTTTAACTAATTCTTTTAAGACACGTTACGTAACTTTTAACAGCGTGACGGACATCGACCCCTTTCTGTCATCACTTAAGTTCTGCTGGTACCAGTCCGACTGTCCTGTTACGATGACTTCAGTTACTGTCATTTTACTTTCTCTTCAGCAACAAGTGCATAATTACATACGTGGAAAGAAAAAATACCACTGGCTTGGGAATGATGAGGATAAACATATTATTAACTCGTCAAGAGTATTTGGAGATTTGGCGTAATGGTAAAATGTATTATGTATGTTGAAAATGAAGACTTTGGGAGATCAATTCATCAACAAACGCAGCTTGGTAGATAGAATAATATCTAAACTGTGACCACACCTTTCATTTCGAGTTAACAGAAGTAGAGGCAAAATGAAACTCATGAAATTTACAGGGGCAAAAGCATGTTTTCGGATCGAAGTTCTCAAAGCAATCGAATTATGTCTTAACGAAATTCATGGCAATTTCTCCAGTTATTTTTTATTTTACTACCAGTGGAATTAAGATATTTTAGACTGGACCTATGTAGCATGATGTTAATCGATCGTAAAATTCCTTTCGTTTTAGTTCGACGCAATGTGTCACCAGTGCGAGTAAATGGTCACTCCATTAGTAAAGATGTGCTTTCACTTTATTTTCTCTTTCTGTTTGCACGTGCTACCTTTTTAAAATAGGTTGTGTGACATCTTCATGTGTCATTAAAACGTAAAAAATGTAACTTCAAATGAATCATATAACTTTTGTTTGTGTTTCTGCCTTCGTTATCTCTGAAACTGTCTGCATTTCTATCAGAAATAATTGTATTGCAATTTCACCTTTTGTCTAGAAATAGATAAAGATAGCTGTGGTTCCCGGTCTGTAGCCAGCAATTTCAAGGGGTTGGGTTTGGAAATGTGTAAACAATAAATCACGATAACAATAGTGCCCGTCCTCAGTTTCATTAACATAGTTTGGCTCTCTCTCCATGCAAAGTGCTGCCCCCCACCTGTAGCTCGTTTCCGCCTTCACTAATTCCAAGTCGTGCAAGGCACCTGTTAGCATATGACGGTTACACTTCACATAATGACATATTGTAGAAAGTTAACTCCCCCTGCTAACCCCCCTTTTACTGTGGAAAATCACTAGTTAGGGTTGGATATATGTTGACGCCTCTTTGCGTACAACGTTCAAGATAATGGTAAGGGAGGGTATGGGTAAAATGAAGTTACATAAGCTTAAAATTATCGATCATTTTGTCAACGAAATAAGGTAGTCTGATGGGTGGGTGATCATAAACCATAACCACAAGAACCCATATAAAGCCAAGTTTTGCACAAAAAGAGTGTATTCCAAAGCTGACTACAATCGAAGTTTGAACGACATTTGATCTACAGTTAGTACGCACGTTTTCAGCATGGGAAAGGTTGCGATTTTTGCGGTTTTGCTGGCGACAATGTTATTGGTGGAAATGTTCGCTGGTTCTGAAGGTATGTTCTTTGTCTCATATTTATTCGTGCCAATGTTTCAACGTGTAATTAACTTTTTGCAGTATATATATATATATATATATATATATATATATATATATATATATATATATATATATTTATCTATTTATTTATTTATGAGTGCGAAATGCATTTTGACTTTCTATTTACGTCTTATGTCAACTTCATAGTTTCCTTTCATTTAAAGCATTACATCCAAAATTCTAAAACGAATTTACGGTCTGAACAGTAGCCTATACTCGTCTTTATGGGCTTCTGCAATATATCGAGTTTCGGTGTTGTTTTACAACTGTTAAGTCCAAATATTCCAAATGTATTTATAACATATTCACGGCACATAAGACTTATCAATTTTCCAAAGATATGTTCATTTTCATATTTGTTGTCATTTCATTCATAACCCAAAAGATATTTTTAACTGAAAACTACCATTTATCCTTTGTGCATAGCTTACATCCTCAGACGAATATTAGGAAGAAGACGCTATGGGCTTCAGGACAGAGGAGACAGCCCGATGCAGGACGAGGTAGGTCAATGACCTATGCATGCTTTGCCAAATTAAACGCTCCGTCAGGCCACAGATTATTGCGTAGCAGTAAAAGTCAAGTGTTATATTAACATCTCAGTCAACGTAATGTTTGTCATTTTGATTTCTCCAAATCTTCAGTGTTCATTTCCACAACGTAACGGACTTTTAAGAGATAAATGCTGACATGTAGTTATACATTTGCTTGCTAAAATACTGGTCGGTTTTAAGGGTTGTATCTCTGGCAGCATTCACAATATGGATTCTTCTCCGCGTTTCTTTTTTTAGCAGAACCAGCTGTCCGACAATGAACGCGATATGGTCAATAAAGCCCTCAGAGATTTGTTTGCCAGAGAGATGGACGTTTATAATAACAAAGAAGACGATGCCAAATAAAGCCAGATAACTTTCCACGACGCATACTCACATTAAGTGAGAAGGGGCTATAGACTCAAATAAAAAATCTAAAGAGATGATAATTTTCAACCTAATAATGTTCCACTAAAACACTGTTTATAGAGCAGAATTACTGTTTTCATATATCCACAAGTTGCTGTCTTTTGGGAGAGAAATGTTCAACTGCAAAATAGGAGTTACCAAGGAGTTATAACAGTAATAACTCCTTGGAGTTACCAATCTTTACACTAATTTACATCTATTAAGTTTTTGTGACTTGTGCATTGTACAAATTGCTGAATGTAAGAAAAGATATATGAAATGTGCAATATAACGAGAAGACAAGACTGAATGATCATGAGTAAATTTGATACAGAAAAACCAGAAAGAGCATGTCTAGCGTAGGCCTACGAATTTAAATCTAAAGGTTCTTGAATACCAACATTGTTTTTTGTGCGCCCTGCTTTTGTAAACACTGTATGGCGTCAATAAATCAATAATATATAATTTCCATATTATTATTATTATTTGCCGGTAAAGTGGCACTGTAAATAGCGGTGGATTTATGGGGGTGTCAGGGAGGTTCCTGACCCCCTTCGATTTCTGAAAAAAATCATGCCAATGGTCCCCTCTTGAAATTAGACTTTTGACTAGCTGAATCATACACATAGTTCTAAACCATACCAAGTGTTACCGTTCGCCCCCTAAAATGCCCCCCCCCCCCCCCCCCCCCCACTCACCGGTCCCTTCAGCGAGCCCTGGACCACACACCAAGGGGGGGGTCGATTTCGCTTCCGCGGACTCCCATTAACAAAATCCTGGATCCGCCCCTTATTATTATTATTATTATTTATTTATTTATTTATTTATTTTCTGACATCACCAGAAGAAAAAGTTCCGATTTCAATTAAATAATAAGCCTACACCTTCACTAGCACATTGACTTACTGGACTGACTAATTTGAAGCGCATGCGTCACGCACTCCCCAGGTGGCGCAGCCATCGCGTGCTTCATTGGTAATTGGGTCAGATATTATTGCGTTCATTTCAATATGGCACAGGCAGGCAAGTGATAACAAGGTAAGGTAACGGTGTGGTTAACCGTAGAATATTTGTGATATAGCCAGAGTTTTGGTCCATATGTCGTTGTTAAACTTGATGGGATATTACTGTGGCATATGGGGTGAGTTAAACTTTTAGGGGGGATTTAGTAGATTAAGTTACGGCGGTGAATTTGTTTTTTTCTGCAAGACTTTGTTTGATTAACTAAATTCTAGTTCAGGTATTATTTTACCTACAAAACGAGTTATGAAGTGGATTGCAGGGTCAATAACTAGTCACTGGATCGATGAAATGTTCATTTATGTTAAGAATGTACAAGGGAGATGTTTTTAGTAAGACTTTAATGTGGTGTTAGTTCGTTCTACATTGATTCATAACTGTATGGCAGGTGGGCAATCGGTGTACTTTTCGTCCTTGGCAAATTAGGTCACGAAAAGCTTCTACCTGTCCGCTACTCAGATGCAAGTCAGCATCTTTTCTTCTTAACTACGATGTAGGTTACGAATTCTAGGCATCACTTTTTACTACACACGGTATTTTGTAGTATATATTAACGTTTGAATTATTTAGATAGCAAGATCGACAGGTAACTTCTTGTCCGTCTCATTCCAAGGCGATGAGTCATACAGGTGAGAAAGATGATTGATAATAATTAGTAATTAATGCTACTGAAAGGAACCGGAAAGTGTCCACTCCTCAGTTTCTAGATTTGGTTCATCTCTGATTTTATTAAAATCCATTTGGACAGGATAACATGAAGTCAAAGAAATTGCAATATCATGACCTAGTACAGAAAAATCTACACAGGTAGATTAACAGCACTTGACTATTGTTGATAATGGCTAATATTCCGATTGATATGATATATGGTAGTTGGGATATAGGGCCACATGAAACTTGGTGACTGTCATGTGTTATGGGAGAATTAATAAGTTGCTGACAGAAAAGCCACAGCAGTATAAATAAGGAGTTGTGTTTATATAACTACAGGAGATACTTAGCCTGAGAGAGAAAGAGAGAGAATGCTTTTATATGATATGTTTTCTGATATATCTAAGCATTCAACCCAACTTTGTGTCCAAAATTTCTCTTTCTCTCTGACAGAGCCAGATAAAATGTAGATAGTTCATTCTTTAGGAGCACTTATGCACACACACACTAGCTCACAAAGTGAATCACATGCACATTACTACATCTGCCTGGTTCTCTCCTGCTGGTAGCTATCTAAACTGCACCAGATAGTGTTCGTAGAGTAATATTATCACTCCTTTACTAGTAATTGTTAGCTTGTGTATAGCTAGATCATTATCAGTCTTGAAAAAGAACAGGTCTAAAAACACACAAGAGACCTGCGGTGTGTTTGAGGACAGTGATGAAGAGTATGTTGTGTAACTCGGGCGATTATTCTTTTCTTGGGTCATGAGACAGTTGCTGTCAACATACTATATGTGCAGCATGCTTAAACCTGGGTAAAGATGCTATCTTCTGCATGTGTCTATACAGTACGTGCATGACTTGAATCTTTGGATAGGAGACCAAGATTAATTTCTTGTAAGAAAAACTATATTACCTGAATTTTTATTTGTATGTGACAGAGGTTGAAAAGCAGAATCAATAAAGTAACTACTAGTACTATTACCTCTCCCTACCACAGTGCACTTTCTGGGGTTTCTTCTGTACATTACACAGTTGGCTTCAGTATAGAGACAACAAACATAACATCGAGTCCTACAGTATGCCTGATGCATATCAAGTAGGTGATATAATGTCAGTTAAGTTCCAAAATAAAAAAGGACCCTTCTTCTTAAGTTTTTATCATACACCTTCCTTGAATATCCAGTTTTACAAAAATTATTGATTTTGTCTCTGGTACTGTGGTCTAATAATTAGCTACCATCTGCCTTTTTTTTTTTTTTTTTTTTTTTTGTTGATTGCAAATTTCTTTCATTGCCATCTTCATGCTTTGTGTTAGTCAGCACTGTTCATTATTCAAAGGGACGGGGCAATCAGCGAAGTCTGGAAAGTGGCAGTTGCTATAATTATGGTTTAGAAAGCAATTTGTTTCTGAATGTCTATGCCATTTGTCCTGCTGGACACCAGTCTCCATAATCCATACATGATGTAAATTGAACATGAAAACTTCATTCAAATGAAAACAACACTTTCTTGGGTACAAACATAAATAAAATGAAGATTTCTAGTCATTTGCAGTGATTTATTGTGCATTTTGAACAGTAAAGGGTAGACCACAGTGCGGGAGATACTGATGTTGAATGGTGTTAATTTTCATTAAGACACACTCTGCTCGAATCCACATTACAGTTACTGTAGTTGGTGATCTACACTGGCAAAGAAAATGCCCAAAGTTCCAGACAATACCATTAAGACTGTATTACCAAAATATTCAACCAAAGGGTCTAAAATCAACCTGGAAAATGGGCTCTTTTCTGAGAACTTGATCTTTTCCCAACACTGCAATTTAACACTTTTTCAAGCATAAATATGCACAAAATTGAGATGGATCACACACCTGACCCCATGCAGGCATATATTTATGGTACTATTTCTTAGTACTACACATCACAATAATCATCAGCTTTTATTGGTTTAGCTAGTCAGTTGTTATCTCTCTACACATTAGCTGTGCCATCTGTCTTCATGTTTAGTGTTCTCCAGGGCACCATCGCTGGTTAACCACAAAGAGATGGTATTACACTTTCTCCACCCCCCCCCCCCCCAAAGTCTTATTTACCATTCATTTCTAATATATTGAATGTGAAGTTGAGTGCAGTCTGTAAGGAGCTCAGAGAGAGATAACCACTTTTCATATACTCTAATGAATGAGGTTTATTTTTGCTTGATTTAAGTTGCTAATCATATGCATTGTCATGTACACTAACATGTTTATTGACACATTATTGTTTTGCTAAATTAAATTTACTTTTTTCTATCCCTGCACAATACAGCATAATGCTGCATTTTTTAGAATAAATATATATTGATTATTTATTTTGCAGATACTGGATCAAAGGGGAATCAACAAAGTGAAAAAAAGTCACAACAAGAGGAGAGACAAGTTCTGAGATATTGATATATATACACAGTTTGCATAAATTGACGTGACAATTATCCTTTCACTATGGGGGACTTAAAATGCCTGATAATGGTGCTTGTGTTAGGGACAGTGAACTCCCAGAGTAATAGGACTAACAACACCGGCAGTGTGTCTACATCTTCAACAACAATGTCGCCAACAACACTGAAACCTACAGGCACTGTTAATACGTCAGTCACCATTCCATCAGCTGCTTCACAAAATTATTCTTCTACAACCACGGCAGCAGCATCTTCAACAGTGAAAGACGACTCAAGCCAAACGCCTAGAGGATTTCTCACTCCAACTTTACCGCCGAGAACCACAACTACTGTCATGACAACCAGCACCTTAGCACCCGCAAACTGCAGTATTTGTGGCGTGCAATGTAATAACCAGTATGAACCTGTTTGTTCAAATCTCGACTTTAAACAGATACCAAATACACTTGGTAATATACGATCACTTGACGCTTCCAATAATTCTATAGTAGAGATCTCAAACAACAGTCTCCCCTATCCCAATCTTCTGTACCTTTTCTTGTCCCACAACCACATATCACGTTTCCAAGAAGGTTGCTTTGATCGCACACAAGTTCTGGAACATCTGGACCTGAATTACAACTTGATCACTCAGCATACCTTTAGTACCCAAACCGTGTTTGCAGGCACGCCGAGTCTTAAAGAGCTGCTGTTGCGTGGCAATATGATCACTGTGCTGAGCAAAAAGATGCTGGACTGGGAGCTGTTGAAGGACCTGGAGCAGTTGGACTTAAGCTGGAACCGTATTATGCACTGTGATAACAATGCTTTGATAAATTTTGACCAATTGAAGAACCTTAACCTGAGTCACAACAAGATTGCAAGGATAGAGGTAGACGCCATAATGAACAACAAGCGATTACAAGTCTTGGACTTGAGTTACAATAAGTTGAACAGGCTTCAGGGTGTCTTTTCTACCCTCAAAAACCTGAATACCCTCTACCTGGACTACAATCAAATTGACCTTCTTGACAGAGAACTATTTACAGATCTGAAAAACTTGAAACTGGTGAGCCTCTCCCACAACCGTCTGACGTCCAATCCAGATCAATTTCCACCAATGATATTCTACAAGCTGTCAGTCGCGACTTTGAATCTGGGATACAACAATTTCATGGAATTCCCTACTGCCCTAGGGGGAGCCAATGTGACCTCCCTTGATTTCAGTGGGAATCCCCTAAAGGAACTTCACAGGGACTCATTCCAGTTGAGGGTGCAGACACACCTTAAAGCATTTAGCCTTAACTACTGCCCAAATTTGGAGAGGGTTACACTTGAGTCTTTCTTGAATTTCACAGGTTGGTGTTGATTTTAAATTAATCCAGTAAGACAGTTTCATAGATTATATTTTCTACACTTAATGATGACACATTAGAAATTCCAGTTTTATTTGAGGTAGATTAATTGATTTCAAAACTTGGTTGTTTTATACAGTCCCCGGCCTTGTACAACCTGTGAGGTCTTGTTAAACTACATTACATATATGAATATCTGTGAATTTACAATACAGATATTTTTGTAGATGTCATATGACAATTATGTATGATAAATCCATGATGAATGTTAGTGTGCACCATCTTTCTCTGAAATAATCCTTTGATTTGCTCTCAATTTTACAGCATTGGTGAACATTTCCATTGCAAATAATCCAAAGCTGACCAAGGTTGTTGCAGAGGAAGAAGAGGAACCTGGCCACCTTCAAACCCTCCGCCATGTTTCCTTTCGCAATAACTCCCTGGAATCTGTCAGTGAATTTTTGTTGCCATGGCAACAGCTTCAGTATGCCGACCTGAGAGACAATCCATGGAGGTGTGATTGTAATCTTCGCTGGATGCTGAGAGTAGAGGTTATTGAGCCACACAATGAGTCTCTGATGTAAGTAAGAGTCCACTGCCGTAACTATATCCCGCTCTGGGGACAGTTTTACTTACAGACTTAAGACTCAAGGCTGCTCTTAGCTTTTAGACCAAACTATTTTCATCTGCTTCAGTTTAGGATGAATTTATAATGGTCCACTTCTTTATCAGTAATGATGGTATTGGTGTAAGATATTTTGATGCCCTTTCCTTTCTTTCTTCAAAATGGGTGCTATATAACTCTTACAAAGACCACTGTATTGATTTATCTCCAGTCAAAGAATTATGATATGAAAGATTAGACCAGTTTTAGATGTTAAGTTCTTTTGAAACTGGATCTTTGTTTTAAATGCAGACTGATTATTTTTGTATACAGATGTACAGGCTTTTTTTTTTTTTTTTTGTAAATAACTAGGCCCCTAACATAGTTAACACTCACAATATTAGTATGAATTTTTATCAAATTGCTGAACTGAGAATTAATAAGAAAAACCTGAATTTGCATAGATAATAAATATTAAGTATGGGGATATCAAAACCCCTTGACTTCGGTACTTTTTTTAACAAGGCTTGCCAGGTTTAGAGTAATGTTTGAGTGGTAGATGTAAATTTTTTATGCATGATATATTATATCCAGCCTGAGTTACAGGCTTAATGCCTGCCATCTTCTTCATGTTCCATTTCCATAGGTGTGCATATAGGGAGATTTTAAAAATTAAAATAACATGCCAAGTATGGGAACTGAAGCTCAGGGCAAAGTTTTTCCTGACAACATCTTTTTTTTTTACAAATAAAAATTTGAAATTTTTTTAAATTCCAGATGTGCTGCGCCACCCCATCTGGCAGGTGACCACATATTGAGTGTTAAGTGGGAAGATTTTGCATGTTTCCACGAACTTTGGGCCACGATCACGCGACGTCAAATCACCATTGGTGTGGTGTCTGCCATTATTGTGGTGCTGACGGTCATTGGTGCAGTTTTCATGTACAGAAATAAGTGGAAGCTGCCTGGACTTTACAAGAAGGTTGGAAAGTACGCCAACATGGAGGAGAGACACAGGGTAGGTGGGATGCAGTGAATGATATGCAAGGTTTTGTGTGTGTTCAAACATGACAAAACTGTCAGTCGGTAGGTTACAAAGGGGACAGCTATCAGGATCAAGTAATGTTTATAAACTGACAGTCAATTTTACAGTTTGAATAAGCATTCACGTGTTGGATTATATACTAGATAAAGACAGTTATAAATAGACTTTCACTATTCGTCAACATTTTCTTTTGCAGACTTTGACCGAAGTCTAAAAAGGGCTGCATATTCACGCTTGTTTTGATGAGTTTTCTAAAAGAATGCTGGTTCATAGAGGGGCAGAATTCACTGCTATACTCTTGAAAATGATCAAAATCAATACTTTCTCTTTTAGGGGGAGAGCACGTCTTGTGCCGAACCTGGAGATATCCAAGTATCGTATAGAGACCAGGATGAAACAGCCCGCATTGACCTAGGCAACATGGACATTGAAGACCTTCAAGATGACACAGAAACCTTGCAAGAAACAGAACAAAGGACTTTGAGATTGAGTTCAACAGACAGAGATGATAATGAGCTATAAACTTGCGATTTGACCTATAGATGGTGCTCTAGTCCAAGCGAGCCAGGATTCATTCCCAAATAGTATTTAAAGATAAAAAAGAAGGGTGAGAGTAAATATTGATATTAGCTAAGTTAAAGGGTTAAACTGAAGGTGTGTTCCCACATGGAAAATGACAGAAATAGCTTAAGTTGCATAGGTCTTGAATACATAAAATGCCATCTTGTTAGTTTTTTAGATTAGGTAGTGTCAGGAGTGGACATTTTAATTTTTCTTTAGCTAGCTAAGAGCATATATGCCATAGTTCCTGATATTTTGTACTTTTGTTTGAAGTGCACCCATGTCTTTATGTGAATTGCTGTTGTGATAATGTTTTATGAGAGCAAATGTTTTTACATTTTATCCCCTTGCTAAGCTTGAGATTAGTGAAACAAGCATGTCAATAACTGCTTGTTCATCATGGTAGTGTCTTTGTTTGAATATTTTTTGAATTTTTTTTTTTTTTGTCATTACGTGGAATGGGAAAGCACTCAATGTTGTACTTTCAAAATAATGTATAGTGTGATGTAATAGTTCAAATTGATATCAATATTTATATGCTTTGATAAAGTGCAGCTCTTTTGAAAGGGACCAACAAGCTTAATCGACAAGCTTGAAACTAACACAGATAATTGTCTGCCCATGTAGATATTTAATATAAAACATTCTTTAAAATATGACTTTTTATTAAAAGTATTTTTCAGTGATTTTGTTTGCCCACTGAGATATGCAATGATGCTTTATTTTTGCGCTCATAATGCAACAGGTGATGGGAGAAGGAAGAAGCAGCTACTTTTTATATAGCAGTCATTCCATATGATGCAAAATGTTTTTCTCTTACATTTTTTATGTAGGTGAAGGTGAATGTAAAAAGCAATGGAATGTAATTTTCAGTATTATTTTTTAAATGTGAAAGTAATCATCTTGGTGGAGCCTTTTTGAAGTGACACAAAAATAATAACAAAACCATTAACAGTACTTGTTTTATTAAAATCAAATGGAATTGAATAATTTAAAAGAATGATATAGAAAATTAATGTTGTACAGGATCCTGTATATAGATTTGTAACGCTATTAATATTTTTTTCAACATGTAAAAGGTCGCAATTTTACTCGTTCATGTATGGTTTTAACATTTTGATTGTACACTTCTGTATCACGATTTGTAAACTGTGTCATGCATTTAGCAATTATTAATTCTTTTCTTATCAGCTGAGACAATGAACTGCGTACCCCATCAACCTGCCTTGTGTTTCTTTATCCATTTATTTTTATTATTATAATTTTTATTATTATTATCCTCCAATGTGAAAGCATTGCCTGTGTGTGTGTAGGGGGGGAGTTCACTTTACGTCCAAATTAAGTTTAATGTAAGATTTGTGTCTCACTGCTATAGTTCCTAGTTACCATTACTGTTTCAACAAAGTTCTTAAAATTATGGATGCATGTTTTTAACACAAAGAACTTGAATGCAGAAATCAACAAACACATTTTATGTCACTTATATGTATAACATACAAAATGCATTTAAATCTCAGCATTTAATTAATAAGAGCTAAATATCTTTAATAAATATTGTCAACAGTGTAAGAGTGCCTGCACTTTCTTTTCACAGTTATTTGTTTAAAATTCGTTTAGTACAAAATCTAATGAGTACAATATCTGACAAATAAATTATTATGACATAGGACATCTTACACATAATATGATGAGAAATCAACATCAAACATCATTCAAAGTAATTTATCAAAAATGACAATCATTAAGACAATTCAAAACAGGCAAAAATTTCAAATTCATAGATACAATCAATATATATCTAACATTTCTATAAAAAATAAATATCTATTCTGAAACTGCATTATGTACTTATTATATTTCTTAATTAGATGTTTTGCTATTCCATATTTGCAACAAAATTTATTTATAAGATAAAATCAACACAACATATCTTAAAGCCATACAACACACAAATAAAAACAAAATACATGTACAATACGTTTTTATAAAATACCTTATTGTTAAAAATAAATGGAAGTATCTTCCAAACCCTTAAAACCCCTAAAAAAGATGTAAACTTTGTTCAGATTCACATGTAAATAAATGATTTATTTTAAGTAACCCCCCCCCTCCAAAAAAATGGTCCTGCCACTGCACCTGTATTAACAATTTCCACAGAGCCCATCAATTGCAACACCTGAACTATAACACCAGTCAACCTCTTCCACCAAGACATTTTCACTTATCAGGCTGTGTTATTAATTCTACACATGCAAATATTAATCCCCCGAATGCTGAAATATGAATATGACCTGTCCTGCAGGTTGTTAGATTATGCACTATTATACCTTAAGTCTCAGAGTATTGACTCTCCTCTATCTACTTACAGATGTAAAAAAATAATAATAATAAATAAAATTGAATACAAAATGAAAGATCAGGGTGGCTTCAGTAGCCTAGGACTCCATATCACAGAAAACTCATTCAGTAGGTAGCTGGTCTTAGCTTTAAAATGAGAAATTGTAGTTTACTTGATCCCTGATAAGTGTGTAGTTTTCCTCTGAATGGAGAATCTCTTGATGTCATTTTTTTATTTTTGTGAAATGGGCCAACATTCTCACAAAAGTTGACATTGATTTATTTAAGGTCAAGGTGCACTGAAAGTTCTGCCCCATACTGTGGTGTCCCATAAATGGGTGTCTCTGTTGTTGTAGATCACTTTCCCTCTATGCATAAACTCAGATTTCTCCTTTGCATATATAATATTCACACACATAAGTTGTCAGACTTGGGTTGCTCACACTGCATACAAAAATATAACAAAATGAACCACTGGCAAGAATTTTAAAATACATTTACATGATTCAAATTAACATTACCCACCAAACAACATAAATAATGGAAAATCACAGATTTGTGGGATACTGTCAACTCTGTGGTAGGGCCTAACCTAGCCACAAGGTTGGACCTTCTTTTCCCAGCTAAGTGGTCCTGTTGACCCGAATCTCTTGGTCAATAGGGGCCGGCTGCTGACTGACCAAGTATCTGGTCATATCCACACCCAAGTCCTGCAGATTCTTAAGGTAGCTTGCTGCATGGTCATCTTTGGCTTTTTCAATTTCTACAAGAAGGAAAAATCAAATAAATTCAATTAATTAGTTTATTGCTTTGAGGGTGGTTAGAAGTGTGTGTGTGTGTGTGTGCGTGTGTGTGTGTGTGTGTGTGAGAGAGAGAGAGAGAGAGACTGATTTACAGTGTAGGAAGAAAAATGGGATATCATTCTACAAACTAATTGTTGGAAATGATGGGATTGATGAAATAAAGATGTGTTAATATACACAGATTTGAAACAAATAACACTAATTTGTATCATCAACTAATTACTTATTTTAACTGAATTAAAATTATCTTCCCAAAACTAAATTTCTGTATGATTTAAGTTAAAGATGAATCTAAAAATTTAGTCAGGTTTTTCGAAGAAAGTGTGCATTTGTGAGTACCTTAAATGAATTACCTTGCTAATATAATAGATATATTATTACAAGTGACACATTTTGAAATTAAATATTTATAACCCTCTCCAATTTTGCAAGAAAACTTTGATCTACTGAAAACCGAGAGGCAATTTCAATACATAAAGGCAATCCAAAAAGCCTTAGAACTGCTCTTATCTTTACCAACAATTAACATGTGAACAATTAATGAACTGCAATGAACAGCTATACATACCCAGTCTTGCCTTGCTTTCTATATCTTCCTTCTGGAGTTCTGCCTGATGTCTGAGCTCTGTCAGCTTCAGTTCATGCTCCTGTTGTAGTTCTTCAAGTTTCTGGTTGTGTTGCTGCTTGGACCTTTCCATGTCCTGCTCTGGAGAGGGAAATAAAGTTCAGAAAGCAGATATGAGAACATGTCATACTTTGGCATTTTAAAATAGATCATTTATGACTTCACAGGAAAAAGATTAAACATTTGAGATAATAACATTCCTCCTTGCCATAACTCTGTCCCCGTCCAACTTCCTCATGTTTTTATTTCTCAGCCTCTGGTTCTTTTTACATCATTCATGACACACAGCGATATCTAAACACTTAGACTGATCTTAACATGTATATAATTAAGCAACAGGGGTTTTATTCTCTTCCTCAGGTTACCTTCAGATAATAATTTCTGTTCAGAAGCAAGATCATAATTTATCTGGTTAACTTGGTGGGTCAAGTGCAGGGCTTCCATTTACTAATAGGTGACTCTCTAGCTGTCAATCTCCTTAAGTATTTCAATACTGATACACACATCACACAAACATGAAAAGGGATGCCCCCCCTCTCTCTCTCTCTCTCTCTCTCTCTCTCTCTCTCTCTCTCTCTCTCTCTCTCTCTCTCTCTCTCATATGATTACTTTGCTGTGTTCTAGCCTGCTCCCTGGAGAGAACAAAATCCTTCAGTCTCTGTTGCTGTTCATGAACCTCTCCCGTGAGACGCAGCTGAGTTCTGGACTGGATGGCATCATCATGCATAGACTACAAGTATCATAGGATACAATATACATTATGATACAATATGATAAAGTACATTATTTATATGATGTGTTATAATATGGTAGGATATAATATCTACATAATATAATACAATATGATAAAGTCAGTATTTATATGATATGTTATAATATGATAAGGTATAATATTTACATTATATAATACAATATGATAATGTACAGTATTTATATGATATGCCACAATATGATAAGGAATAATGTTTACATGATATGATACAATATATAAAGGTATATAACATTTATATGACATTTATATTTATAACACCAAGAGGTGTTGTATGACATAAAAAAGTTTTATGCACTAAAATGTTTTTAAAATATAAACCATTTGACATGTGGAGTTCAGTTTATAAGCCAAACATTGATGTAAAGAGAAAGACATTAATACAGTAATTTTCAATTGCGCCCCTCCCCGAATCCCCCTTGTAAAAGAAGCAGTTGGAGTTCTGTAAGACAAGCTTTCTTCAACAAGTTCATAGTCAATCAAACTGCTTGCTAAAAACCACACACATTAAGCTAATCTGACCGATTTCCTTTGGAAATGCGCCTTTATACAGCACCTATCAAGATAGCCTGACCCATCTCCTATGGAAATACGCCTTGACATGCTATTTACCTGAAGCTGTTTTGTAGCATGGTATCCTCTGTACACAACCTTGTTGATGTCATAACCAATCCTCTCTGCCCTCTGCAGAAGCTGTGGGAAAGTCTCTAATGTACTCAGCTTTTGAGTCTGTCTCAGAAATTCTTCATAGCTAAAATAAACATAACAACATTATCATAGTATATTATACAGCAACCCCTCTCCATAAATATATTTTAATAAAAGGGCTTTTAAAATCACTTATATATATATATATATATATATATATATATATATATATATATATATATATATAATATTTGAATTTCAATTTTACTACATTACTGTAAGTACCATTTTATGATACAATTTGATGTGATATGTGTAATGGAGCGATGCTGCTGATATCTACAGAATAATATATAATAATATATACAGAAAACATTAAGGTCTCTCTCTGATAATAACACAAAGTACCGTAATTAGAACATACGTGAGTTTTCCGGCAAAGGCAATCACATCTGCACACACACCACTGGAAAAAACAGTAAATAAAACATTTTATTAATTATTTCGTATTTAATGATGTCACAACCTATCTATCACTACAACTTTATTTTGAAAATGTTGAAAACCTGTTTATATATTATTTATTTATTTATTTATTTATTTATTTATTTATTTATTTATTTATTTATTTATTTGTTATTTATTCACTGTACTTATAAATCGAATATATTTTGATTTTTTATTATCAGAGTAATAATTATTTTTGTCACTCATTTATTACAAACTGTTAGAATGATATTACTTATTTGTATAAAACAGTTTACTATGTCTCTAAGAAAATGGCAGAATTTTTAAAAGACATATTGGAAACTGTTTTGTAAATATAGGCATTCCTATGACAAAATAAAAATATTTGTCTGAATCTAGTGAGTAATTATCATACACATCAACCCTATGCCCCTGTAATAAAACCATACTTACTTAATCATATCTGCCATAGGATCATGAGTGGTTTCCAGCTGCAGTGACAACCAGTACAACATAAATCATAAATATTATACACATGAATATGATTATCTACAGGTATACAAATATGTATTCTGATAAAATGATCAAATAAGACAATTAGATAAAATGTTTGAAGCACAAGCTGCATAGTGTTGCACAAATACAGACTATTAAATATGTCTTATTATCAGTGCCCTCCACATTCTTTTAAAATATTATTACAGTAACTTCTAATGGATTTTTCATCATATATTATACTATACCATATTGAAATATGCAAAGAATGTCAATCTCTAAATGCAGCTTGTTGTGCCAAGGGTTTATCTCATAAAAGAACTCACCATTTTAATAATATCCTTCAACTCATAGAATATCATCAGTTTGACAGTGATCATGGTGTCATCTATTGTGCGTACCTCTCCAATCTGGAAGAAACAGTAAGTTAGAGGGGTGTTTGTAAGGTTTGTTATTTGAAAAATCTTTTGACTTCGCATGCAGATAATTGGTTTAAGGGAGTTAGGAAAGGAAATGTCCCCCCCCCCCCCCCCCCCCACCACCATCTCACCTATCTTCTTCTCTAATTATTTCACAAGGTATTGCCCCCAAAATCGTCCTAGTCAAATCTTGTATCTGCCAATAGGTTCTGTCCCTAAGTCTATCTGTGTTTCAAAGATTACAGGATAATGAACAAAATTTCTAGAAATATTATGAATTCACAAATTGTGAATTTTTTTCTTAAAAATAATTTTGACATTTGTCCTCGTGTATCATTTAAAGTCTGTTAGACATAACTTCTATGCTTAAAGCAAATAAACCAAATGATAAGTTAAGCACATCTGCAAAGTAAAATCTGGTGGTTAATCATTTATCTTGATGATAACTTACATTATAATAAAAGTGATCAGGTATCACAGGAAGCTGACTGAATGTCCAAGACCCTGGAACCATTCTCCCCTCGTTTGAATAATCTGGTCCATGCCATTTAAACTCATGAAGCCTAAAATCCCAAGGTACATGAACACAGTTATAAGAAATTTGTATGCACTGTGCCCATTACAAATATGTTTATGCCATTCACCCTATAAACCCATAACCATTCAACTGATCTTAGTAATTTCAAAACTCAAATAAGTAATCACATTTTTCCTCTGTTTTAAAACTAAGGCAAATAATCATTTCCATGTAAAGTACCTGGATTTTTAAAAACAGCTAAATTAAAACTGATATTTACCATTCTTCTGCCTCTGGCATGAAAACAGTAGGGCCATCTATGACTCTTCTCTCAACAATCTGATCCGATCTTTTCTTGTAAACTACAACAACATGGTTGGCATCTATCTGTGTTCCATCCCTCACGTAGATACTTTCGTGCTCTAGGGGGTTACAAAACATGCTGCAGGGGCTGAAATTACAATGAGGGGTTTACATTTTAAGTTCAATGAGTTGCCATGCATTTTAACAAGTTTTCTACAAAACATTTATAATTTCATTAAAAAATAATATCATTATTTAAAAAACAACAACAACAACAAAAGGGAAAAGAAATATCTTAAAGTTTAGTATAATTTCTTTTGTAATGTTGATATCTAAAGAAAGAGAGACAAGATTCAAAAGCAATACAAAAAAAAAAAAAAAAAGGGTGAAACAACAACTCTGTATAAAACAGTCAAAACACCAATTTTACAATTCACAATATTCTTTGGACACAAAATTAGAATCTCACCCTGGCCTGTGTGTAACTCTACCATCTTTGTCCTTCACTACCAAGTACTGATACTGGTTAGCTGTGCATAAATCCAAAAACTGGAGTCTCTTCCTAAACAGGAATATCTAAAGAAAAGAAAAACAATAATAATTAGTACCACCTTAGCACCATACAGCATGATTCTGATTCTTCTCTGGTATTGTCTTATTACTTATTTATTCCTACTTCAGTTGGCTTTATTTTGGCATACTCACTTTATGGAAATAATTTAGATGTTATTCCTGTCTACAGTGTATTGCAAAATATAAGGGTTGATATTATTCACCAACTTGTAATGATAGTACTGTGGCCTAGCTCTTACACCTTGTGGTACAGTAAATGTTATCTGCTTATATGAAAACCATGCATTAAAACTGTGTTACTGATAGCAGGATTGATGGATGCCAAAATTTGAGATACCAAATAACACAAGAGATATTATGTTGACCAGTGAAGTTTCTTTTCTTCTCAGATTTTTAAGAAGCAAATTCCTCGGTTTTGCAGTACTGGTAGTCTTGTTTATAGACTGAAGCAAAACTGCCAATTTACTGCTTGCTTACAAGAATAAGAATACATGCATCGAGAAAATATATATCTGTTGCAACTAATATCTAAGTAAGCATGCAGTATGTATGGTCCTACAAACACACACACACACATACCCTCTGTGGTCCCACTAACAATTCTCCTTGTCCTAGATGATTGAATACGACTGCTTGTTCTCCCTCGCGTACAGTTTTAAACTTCATTTCTGCTGCCTATCTACAATATATATTATGTTCCTTTATTGGCACATAAACACTCTTCTCCGTAACAGTGTATAACAAGCATGTAGCAGAAGCAGGCTGGTTTATTGGATAAGTATCGTCCTTGTGATACTGCAACTTGCAAGATCAATATTTTACAATTTATAATTTACAAAGCAGCCAACCCTGCCCTGCTGTAGTGAATATCAGTTATAAGAAGTAGCCATGCAGAATAGTAAGATTTCGTTTTTCTCTCACCTGATCAGTGTACGAAGCTGCACCTGATAATTGTGTATCTGATAATCGTGACTGACTATTAATAGAGTGATTTAACTAAAAATAGTCTTGACGCCGTTGACTCACTAAGTTAAACAATAATAGTGCGCGCGTTTCAAGTCTCCACAATAAAAAGAGCGCAATACTAACGTCACACTGACGTCACGTTGTTGGGCTCTATTGTCGACTAATAATATAATATTCAATGCCAGTAGTTTTTCTTTTTGCTTCAATTCGAAAGTTGGCATCTATTGACCGATAACTAGGTCAATAAACGTTTTCCACTTTAAATAGATCGACGTGATTGCTCATAATGTGCTTGGACCAAAATAGCTTTTTAAAAATTATATATAACTTAATAGCAAAGTCGACTTCGACCAAGAGAGATCAGCGGCAATGTATAACCTCCTACCCCAGCATGTACGTACGTTAGCTTCGGAGTTGCTCTTTCTCACCCACCAATAAAAAATAGGAGGAGGGATAACAAGCGAAGCGAGACAAAATCAAGCAATTTCCCCATCCTTAAGCCTATGTATATAGTAACCTAAAATTGTCCTACTATTATTTTTTTATTTCAAAATGCATCCATTCTCTTGAAAAAAATTAATCAATGCGCCCCCCCCCCCCCCCCCCCCCCCCAAGCGCCATTTGCTAAAAAATATTGTGTCTGCCTGTGATTTTCTTGGAATAGACTACCATGGGTTTATCTTGTGAAAAACTTAATTATTTAGTAGGCATAATTTTTGACGCAAAAGAGTACACCCTTTTTTCGGATTAAACTTTAAAGTTATTTTTGAAACTTGTCCATGAGTTATGCCACATCTGACTTTCACACGCTCAGATTAAACAGAAAAGGTGATAGGAGTGATAGAGACAGATAGCCTAACTCGGGCGGCACCATAAAAGTTCACGGGTAACCGCACATAGGCGAAACTTGCTGAAGGACAAGGACCTCGAAAGAGACGCATTTGAAGATGTCGAGTTCGCTCCGGCTGCTGTTCGTTTTCCTGTTGGTTTCACTTGGTTGCGCACTTGGAAATGACCAGCTCTCGGTAACAATCATAGTTTACTGAATTGAACTATTAATTCTTTTGGATTGCACATGGTTTTAGGTAAAATAGCCGAATTATACATTGAGTGTAAGAGAGATAAGCCGACAAGCGTACCGGTATGTGCTGGTTTTAGACAAATTGTCACATTGTCTAGGCCTATATATAAATGAAACGTTTTCCAAAAGACCTGACATTCAAAAAGACATTTCATTTAACAGGTCTTGGTTCCATTCAGGTAATACTGATCGAAATTCACCGAACTAAAATTTACAGGAAAACTCATCTTTATGGTATAGAATCGCTTAACATATTACGCATATCTTTAAACTTGGCCACTTTGCAAATATTCTGCGAATTATTCAATCTGCTGTTTATCGGAGCAGGGGATATAATTCCCCTGATCTGAGAAGGAAATTAATGGTCGTAATGTTGCACACAGCGAACTTATGTATTTATCTATAATATAATGTAAAATACATGAGGTCTAAACTTAAGTCAAGAGAAAGTACTGTACTCGGTGAAGAATTTTAATTTAAATGCAACTCCAGTAGACCAAATTTAAGGAAATCTACCAAAGCTTGGCTTTCCCCCCGCTTCCTTTTCCATTTTCTCAGAAACTGGTCACTGGCTCAGGTTAAAAACTTTACAAATATCATTTTCGCCCTTAACTACTCTGCCATCACGTTCCAATTTCAGTACTTCAATCAGCAGATCAAGAACTTTCAAGGGTCCCTTCTGAGGAGATGCCCGTCTCTGGTGAGAACTTTTAACTGCGGCCAGCTGTACACGGGGTCCCAGGCGTTAATCGGTCGACGAAAGCGAGCTAACGCTGACGCTGAGAGCGTGCAGGTGAAGTTTGCTCGTGCCACTGCGAATTACCTGGAAACTTTGACCGGATTCTGCGATGGTTAGTTTAGTTCATTTTTTTCTCTTAATAGTCCTTTTATGTTATTATTTGGAAGCTTATTTTTCTACTCGTGTAATATTAATTGCGGGGCAATTTTAATTAAAAATAAAAATACAGATAATACTGTAATAGTAGGGTTTAAAGAGGGTAATAAACCAAAGGTAAACGTATTGTGAAAATAAAACAATGTAAGTTGATTTTCGGTTTCACAGAAGTGCCAAAACCGTGCCCACAAGGGTTCCAGCAGTTTGGGAGTTCCTGCTATTACTTCAAGTCCGTTGGTGGATCCGCGCTTTCATGGGACCAGGCTAGAACCAAGTGCCGATCATTGTCAGCTGACCTAGTCTCCATAGAAACAAAAGAGGAGCATGAATTCATTAAGAAAAACCTGAAGCGTAAGATTGATTTATTTATTAAATTAATTGAAAGTAAGTTAAAGTTAAATTGAAACAGAAGAATGCTTTGCCTGTATCTATTCTTTAGATAATTTGATATGTAAAACCATTTTGATGAACATCAGTCATTTTGAAGATATTTTTAAATTTATGTATGCAGTCGGATCCATCAGAAAGGGGGGGGGGGGTATGAGCCGCCATGCTTCAGAAGCATCCCCCCTCCTCCCTCTAAAAATGAATAAATAAATAAATAAATAAATAAATAAATAAATTGATAAAGGAAAGACAGATGATTCTCTTTCCAGCAATCACCACCCCAAACATATTCCAAGGTTGGTATGTTGGAGGCAAGAGACGTACGGTAGACCCAGCCACCAGGAGACCTTGGACCGCCGCTCAGAACGCTAACAAGGCAGAGATGAAGAAGCAGTACTACTGGGTGGCCACGGGCAAGACCATGGCCTATGACGGCTGGGAGAAGTCAAAGGCTGATATCCCAAATGTACAGCCAGTTGGCGACCCCTGTGTCCTTCTATGGGTCGGGAGATCGGATTTCTTGGACTATGAATTTGACGACTATGTCTGCGCTTCAAATTATCCAAATATTGGTTACGTCTGTGAGAAGACTAACTAGTCGCTTAAAGGGATAATAACTCTTCGTTTTGGCCAAAAAATGAATTTTCCTGGAGTAAACAACAATTTTCCCGTACTTACCAATGGTTAATGAATCCATTTTACATTCAAAGTTAGTCCCTGTTTTTTTTTCTAAAAAGTTTGGTTTTTTGTTAAAATCTCTTAAGAGATTATAACGGAGTATAGCCATCAATGGAGGTCACGTGGTCTGAAGACAAGCTCAGATATCAGAATAATAGCTATAACTGCTGTTTTTGTCGTAAAACAATATATAATATTTCTATGAGTTATTCACAATGTTTTTATTGTGAAATATAGACCTCATACGAAGAGTCATTATCCTTTTAATTGGTACATGATGTGATGAGCGTGGAAAGAAATCCCAGCAATAAAATTATTTTGCAAAATTAAGGATCTTGATGATTGATCATTTATTTTCCAGCTCTCAAATAAAACTACTTCACTTAAAGCTCAGTATCAGTTTCAGAATCCCAATTCGTTTAAAAGAGAGGGCTATAATAATATAAAATACCCCCCCCCCCAAAAAAAAAAAAAAAAAAATTTTTTTACCCTCAACTCTTGGTGTACCGATGGATCAGGAACATAAATAAAAAGGTGAATGTGCAGCCCCTTACTTTTGTGTGTGTGTAGAGCGGGGGGGGGGGGGGGGGGGGGGTTAATATCTTGCAAAACTACCTACCTGTATTTTCACCAGCTGAGATATATAAAACGATAAAACCCCGGTGTAACGTGACAGAGAGTCCCCCATAACAGAGAGTCCCATTCATTTGTACAAGTGAGCCTCGCCCTAGATTTTGACCCACTTAGGTCAAACTAACCCGGAGGGAGGACCTTCTTTTTCACGGACCCTCAGTTTCGTTACACCTGTCAATACATAACAATGTTAGGAAGACGGACGGAGGTCTGAATGTCAAGGAAAATTAGATTTGACACAAAAGTTATCCTCTAATTACTGTAAAGTCCCGACCTTGTAGAACCTGCATAAAAAAACGAAGGAAGAAAATGAAGTCTAATGTCTTACTGATTTTGTTAATTGCGCCTCACGTACTGGTATTTAACGCATTTGATTAAGGTTTTTAGATATAAAGAAAATAAAAAGAATGTAAGTCAAAGGGTGGTATATCCACTCGGATCCCTTATAAATGTGGAAAGGGCTATAAATGTTTCGCATTAATATGTCGAAATACAAAAGATTAAAACGAAAATATGGAAAAATGCATTGTCCAGAGGAATTTGATTTGTTCGAAACTAAACTTCAAGCATCATGCCAGATCCAAGATGTCTGCGCCCAGCGTTGCTAGCGTGAAAGAATTGATAGCTCAAAAGGATGCGTTAGAAGCAGAAATGAAGGAACTTATGGATGTTCTGGAGTCAGTGAGTATATTTGCTTTGTATCTGTGGTGCTATTAAAATCAGGTTTCTTCAGTGTGTTTGATTTATACACCAATACTCTTTCAACATTCAGGCAAATCATAGATCAAAAAAGAATTTTGCTGATTCACACTCACAGCATAATATTTTTATAATTTTTTATATAAACCCTCTTAGCACCACATTCTAATACAAGTTTAACGGTCAGTTATTCCATCATCTCAGTGTTCTGAAAAGTAGAGAAGTAAACACTTTTAAGTTCAAACTGCTTCAGTCACGTTCGACTTTTTCCTGTTTAATCTTTTATTAGCAAGGCGGAGTGGGAATGGATGGTCCAATTTTAGATGAAGAACAGTATCCAAGATCTGATATAGATGTATACACTGTACGCCATGCAAGGCACAGGATAGCATGTAAGTAAGCACAGTAAACGGCTTATGCATATCTTGTATTTTCATCAAGGGGGGAGGGGGGGTATACTTTGGCAAGTATTTACGAAACAAGTGCCTAGGCAATCTTCATGCAGATAATTTAACTTAATGTTCTTGAAAAATTTATGATTTAACTAAGGTATCCCTTAATTTAACTTTAACTTTATTATTACCCTATGAAACTCTATATTGTCTCTCCCCCGCCTCCCAATGAAATATATAATCATAAATGAAATAAAATGATGAAAGTTAAATTAAAGATCATTATATAAGATCATATCACCTTTACATTTAAGGCCTCCAGAATGACCACAAGGCCAAGATGAAGGAAATAGAGGAAAATCTCTATCAACTCCACGAGGAGGCAAGGAAACAGAAAGAACAGGCAATGGAGGTAGACAGTTCTGCCCAAGAAACAAAGATGGATACTGCGATAGATGAGAAACCTTTTGCCAAAATTGACCGGGTGGACTCTGGCTCTCCAGCCTCTCAGGCAGTATGTAGTTATAGTGAAAAAGATGTCAACCATCTGAATGAACTGTAATATAATTGTTCTTATTTTTCAACCTCCTTCCCATCCTTCAGAATGCCTCATAGGCATGCAGAGATTTTTTACAAATTTTAGATCTTGTCTTATCAAAGAAATCTTTTCAAGAAGCATGTTGATGCGATGGTGGCTGAGAAGTGAAAATTCTAAATTAAAATTGAAAAACAATTTTTCTGTGCAACAAAGATAAATGTAGAGAAGATTAGAAGTATATCATAATGAAGATAGATCCTGTTTTGTAAAGATAAGAAAGGTATGAGTGAAGGGAAATTAGGAGATTTTTTTAAGTTAAGGTACTTGCGCTATCTTTCTATGCCCTGGATTATTGTGTCACATGATATAAATGAACAAAAATATTTGACATGCATTTTTTCAGGGTCTTACATTAGGAGATGAGATTGTCGAGTTTGGATCAGTCAATGCCAAAAATTTCACAACACTTCAGAATATTGCGACAGTTGTACAACACAGTCAAGGGGTAAGTACCCATGCCTTCCATTTTGGTGTGTTGTTAAAAATGTTAATTTTTTTCAGTACAATCTTTGAAGTGCTTGTCAGGTTTGCAGGCCAATAAAATGATCCTTGATTTCTCATGTCTTTTTCATATGCTAAATTCAAGTTCTATTAAATGTAAAAAAAATTATTTTCAGTAAACATCTCTGCCAAAGACCTGTGTCTGTGATAAATAAGCACATAGAACATCATCTTTTTAAATTTTTATTTTTTTATTCCAGAGTCCACTCCATGTCAGTGTAATAAGGCAGGGGGAGAGGACACACTTGTCTCTGACACCACAAACATGGAGTGGAAAAGGACTGTTGGGGTGAGTGACTAATCTTTTGACTAAGAAAGTGACTGTTTTGACTCATCCAGTGGAGGGATAACACATAAGAGAGGAAAAAATAATCTAATACTGTTCCATTTTTTTTTCTCATTTGATAGCATATCAACTATGTACTAGTCTGCAATTTTAATCAGTATTTTAAAAGAAGACTTGAAAAAGTGTTTTGAGCATTTTGCTTTTGTAATTAAAAGCATGATGGCGATGAAGCTATAGATTTGAGGTATTTGCTATTTTATGTTTTGAGTTTGGTTTTTTTTTTATCTTGAATTTGATTCTTTTTCAATAATGCTTACTCTTTGAATGTAAATTAGGGAAAATTTAGATATTATTTGAATTTTGTCTTATGCTGACAAGGAACAAATTCCATTTCAGGTGTAACATTGTACCACTGAAGAGGTGACAGAGATGCCAGGGAAAAATCAGTTTCATATAAGAAGAAAAACTATATTGAAGCAGTGCAAGTCTAACTGAGTGAAAATCTGGGGAGCTATCAAGTGTATCCCCTACAGAGCCGATAATTAATTACCCCCTAGCAGCTTCAGTAGGCCTGACAGACATCTAAGCCGCTCAAGTTAATAGCAATTTAGATCGATCCACAGTTAGCAAGATGGGGTCTGGGATTGGTCCCTTATTGTTATGCAATTTTCATCATGGGCGCACCAGTACAGAGGACTGTCTTTATCTTCTGACAGAACTTGGCATCAGTTAACAAACAATATTTAAATTGCTGAATCTGGAGCTTTAGTGTTCATTCACTTTTTAAAAATCCCACTTTTCACTCTAAATCCAAATCTTCTTTTTGTAAATTTTATGCATAATTTCATAAAAAAAGTAATGACTCAAAGATGAAAGTGGTCTGTTGCTAAGTTTACTCTATATAGATCTTAAAAACAATGATGATCATTTGATAAAATGTTCATGGATCATTCATGCTTTCAAAATTAAGCAATGTTGTGTATAAAATATGCGCATCCCTCCTTAAAAAAGATCTGAACACATTTTTAAAAGAAGAATTTTTGAAATATTTTTATTATTTCTGAATTCTGGGATGCACTTGCATTGTCAATAAACAAAGTATGCAGATACTGAGTATTTTATGTGTAAAGTGCACTTTCATCCACCTTGATATTACAAAAAAAGGTAAAGAAAATATAAATTACGCTGCTTTCAAATTATAAAAAGTAAAAATTACATTTTTCATGTGTGTATAATACAGTATTGGGTAATTACACTTTTTCATCAATATAAGCTCAAACTGTTTTATATCTGAAATGTATACTTATGGTTAGCTGGAAAACACATCGTAAAATGTTTAAAATAAAAAAAAAGTTGCTTTTAATTGGTGCAGTAACTAAAATTCACAAACATGATAACAACGAAACAAAAAATCGAGGGATGCTAAATGACTAAATAGCTATTTTATGGACGGAATGATTAGAATTGGTTTTCACAGACTTTTCTTGTAGATTGAGAGGACTAGCATCGGACTGTATGCGGCGGCCCCATTTTCATTCCATATTAAAATTTTCTTACCAAATCACTTCTTAGTGCAGAAAATATATCCGGTCATTCTTGTCTTTCACAAAACTACATTTATAACACTTATAATTAATTAATGCTCTCTCTAAATTTCTTCCTAGTCCTGGCTAGTCTTTCTGATCGATCATATTCAAATGATTCGTTGTTGTAAACGAGTTTCTTCCTACTGGTTGGTGGATTGTCAGTCATGGGCGTGGCTTTAACAAGTGATTGACGGGAGGTGGGTCTTGGGGTGTCGTCACCAGTTCCTACGTGTGCACCGTGACGTATTCTTTTACAGAGAATGAACAACAAGATGAAGAGCACGAAAAACGCCAGAAGAGAAATGACAGCGATGACCACGGTGGAACTCAACCCTAATACTGATGGTGCAGCAGACCATTCCGTAGTTCTAAGTGTGGTTGAACTTGGCAAATTGATTGTCGTGGATAAATTGGTTGTTGTTAACGTTGATGCACTAGTAGCTCTCGTTGTTGTTGATGTTGTCGTTGATTCAGCTGGTTCCGTGGAAGTGTGTGAAGTTGCAGAGGAAAATTCTGCAACCCCGTCAGTGGTGACGCCATCCCCGATATCTTTGGTTGTAAGATTGCTACTGACCGTGCTTAAGCCACTGAAATTACCCGTTGTCAAGTTGTTGCTGATTGTCGTATTGCTGAATGTCAATGTACAGTTACCACTGGGGAATTGAAGTACAGTGTAGTTGAGATATTCATCTGGCTTTGCACAGAAAGGATCTTGAACACTCGTGGTGTTTAACTCTCGCAACCACAGTAACTGACAATCACAGATCAGAGAATTGCCATGGAAGTTGAATTGCTGTAGGTTTTGTAAAGAGGCAAATACTTCTTTCTCCAAAAATTGGAGTTGGTTATCGGAAATATCTAGAGATATGAGAGAATCCCTGAGCCCCAGAAAAGCGTCTTTTTTAAAAGTTCTGATGTTGTTGTTTTGAAGGTACAAATGCTCCAAGTTACCTTGTGTTCCAAAAGTATTTTCGTCTATAACATTAATTCCATTGCGTGATAAATCCAACGTCTTTAAAGCTACCAGACTTTTGCAGTCTTTTTCGGTAAAAGATACTAAATGAGCATCGGATAAATCAAGATATTGAAGCTGAGTCAAATTCCCTAACATTTTTGGAACCATTGTTAGATTATTGTTACTTAGTCTTAAACTGGTCAGGCTCCGTAAATTTAATAAAAACCCAAAATCTCTGCTCTCTGTCAAAGAATTTCCATCCAGGTCCAATGTCTGTAAAGCTTCATTAAAAGCTTCGTTCGAAATATTGTAGATTGAATTTCCCGCAAGGTTCAAAGCTCTTAGGTTTGGGAAACTTGAAAATGCGTTAGGTGAGATTTTTGTGATAGCGTTGCTGCTGAGGTCCAACTCCGTCAGATGCGACAAATCATCTTCTGTATTGAAACTATCTCCTTGAATTTCATTTCGAGACAAGTTGACGACTTCCAGTCGTGTAAGATTGTTAATTGGTACATATGGAAACACCTTAATTCTATTTCCGTCTAAATATAGCTGCGACAAATCCCTTAATGTGCTAAACGCACCGTTTGAAATAATACTGATATTGTTATTGGACAGGTAGAGCGTACTGATAAAACTTAGATTTCCAAATGCATTGTCGTATAGAGTATCAATACTGTTATTCATTAGATTTAAGACGGTAAGAGATCCATTCAGTGACAGAATGGGAAATTGTGGAATATTTGGCCCAAGGCCATGACTAGAACAATCTAACGTCCAAGTCGTCTCATTTTGGAATGTGCTGGTTGAACAAATGCAGAAGTGCGGGCAAATTGTGCCGTTTTCGCCACTAACGCAATTGATGGCGATAAGTATTATGCTGGCCCATGTTATCCCGTGCTGCGGTTTCTCACATCTGGGGTACATGTTCATTTTTCATGTCTGGTTGAATCTGAAAATATAAAAAACTTATTTATTTATTATTATATATTCAATTAAAAAATACGCCAGCTTATTGTTTTAATGATTTTATTTTCTCATATGTGACCAATAAATATCTGTCGTTTACATCAACATGATATAATTGTTTCGTTATAGGCAATATCGACGTAATGTGCTGAACTGAAAAGACTACTTGACTTTTTGACTTGCGATAATTCAGAGGAAAAAAAAACATGTCATTTATTAAAGTGCAGAGACATCATAAACAGATAAAAATGTAATCAAACAGGTAGGCCAGTCTGTGTTATCTACTGATATAGCATAATAGGACTAGGTAGAATTTTAAAACCTTGTTTATCCCTCTTATTACCTTGTGGTTTCAAGATATGGTTTGTAACAGAATCAAAGTCTAACTACATGTTTTAAATCAACAAAAAATGAGATTGTGAAAGAAAGTTTACGTTTTTGTGCGTTAAACCTAAGATTTCTAGGTTCTATCCTATAGATAAATTAATAAACTCTCTTCTGCTTCCTTTTTTCTAATAACATTACGAAATGAATAATATTTTAACACGGTTTCTCTGTAATGTACCTAGATTTTACCATCATTGAATTCGTATATACCCCTACACGAAAAAAAGTTTCGCTGGTGCAAACGTATTGAAAACAGCCAAAGAAAGAAAGCAGTAGAAAGTCATGATCGCCCACACCTTTATAGGGGCAGTTCATGGGAATTATTTCTTAACTCTTGCTGTTTTACATATAGTTCACCCTTTTCTTTTATAAGCAAGGCGCGTACGTGTGTAGAAAAATGAATAGATAAATTATTGTAATACGAGAAAGGCCCAGCTCCTCTTAAATTCAAGTTGTGACATTAGGCTTTCAGGCGCACCTTGTCGCTCCCAGTTTATGACTTTGTGGTGACGGTTTTTTAGCGGCAGGAAAAATTCAATCACTGGTTTGTTGCGTGCAATATTTGCACCTGCCCTGCTGGCAGACTAAAAAAAAGAGAAGAAATGAAAATAATATTCACACGACGCTTGTAACACACAGAAACAATTTGAATGCTATTTCTCCAGTGTTGCATGGACGTCGTACAATGAGAAATGCAGAGATGTCGCAAGGGCAGGCAGCTAGGATGGTGTATACCTTTCGCTTTGTAAAAGATATCTTTTCACCTGTGTTATGGACTTTCTAATGTCGTGAAAATTGTATTTGTGACGCAACATTAAAACTATATGTATCACTTCTTTCCGCTAGGCTTACTGTAAATTGTTGAGAAAAAAAGATATAAGATTATGTTTTTATTCTGCTGTACAAACAAACTATTTCTTTTCCTGTAGACGAAGAACGGGTAGGAACCTATGGATGCGCCTGCTTTATCTGTGAGGGGGGAGGTTTGAGGTCAAAGGACACCCCCCCCCTTCCTGCAACACCACCCCCCTCCGTCGTTATCAGTTTTGATATCCAAGTCACGGAACATCCTCTACGCAATTCTTCTTCTCCCTCCTCCCCTCCCCCTTTATATCGCTCGTCGACATTTTCATTTCACAGACTTACTTTATTTCACTACATAATTTATTACACTGCTGCCAGTGCTAACCGGATTTGCAAGATAAGTTTGCTATCCTCAAGAAAATCGTCCGGAATGTGAAACGATGACGCATCACTGTGATGACGCGCACCTGTGACCGTTTCTGCTTGGTCAATCCTTGGACGAAATTATTCGCCCAAGGTCGATCTTGCAAGTGTGCGTTCAGACAAAGAGCATAAGTCGTCCGGTGCGATCTTGATGACGTCACAAGGCATTCAGGTTAATTTACCAGTGATTTATATCTGCGTGTAGTAGAGGAGATTTAAGAGTGGGTCTGTTGGGGGTAAAGATGCAAAACAGGTTGGGGGAGGGGTATGGCCCGACAATTATATCAAGATTACATTATTCTCGGCCAGTACAAACTATTATGAACGCTATGGTATAAATATGAATTATACTTGTTTTATCAAGAGTTACATCTCAGAGCCGTAGCCTCCGGGGGGGCAGGGGGGGCAGCTGCCCCCCCTGGGATTTGAGGTGCAAATATGGCAAAATGGCAATATGAACCCACAATTTTTGACTTCTGATTGAGCAATAAATAACAGTTAAAATGCACCAGAATGCAGTATTATACATACAGTTTTTAAAAAATTTCCACACCCACCCACCCCCCTCGGGTGCTTCGCCCACTCGTGTCCGCTTACTGCCCCCCCTGGCATTTTGCTCAGGCTACGGCCCTGCATCTTGACCAAGAACCAAGGAGTCACTGTGACAGCACACACAGTTCCTTTAATAAAGGCTTTATCACCAGCTTTTACTGACACCACGGCTACCCCCTTCCCCCCCAAGCGCGCGCACACACGCACACACACATTGTGGAAGCTCTTTACGAGACATCCAATCACAGCATCTTAAAAACCTGAGCGTACATTACGCCATCGTCATACCTTTTGGCCAATGCTTAGGTACACATACACACCACATGAATATTCCAGATCTTATGTAAGTTCTCTTACCTGTTTACCTAGTGTCAACGCACACCTGCATTGACGTGCATTTGACACCTCTGACGCACCTTAAAATATGGTCGAACGCGGAAGTTAAGGTCGAGACGACAGACATCACGGTACTGCACCCCCCTTAACCGCCAACGTCCGTTCAGCTTGATACACTACCTGTACTATGTTACTACACACATCCACTACTGGTCTTAAGTAATACAAGGTCAGAGCAACAATAACGACCTTCTATTGATTCCATTGAACAGATTGTTTATGGTACTATTAGATAGGGGTTCTTGCTGAGAAAAGACCCTGTTGTTTACTTTTGCTTACACTAAATCTCAATGGTTAAACTCAAATTTCGATGGCTAAACCTGGTCTTTAGTATAATTGTGCGTTGTACTGTTCCTGATCAACTACGTTTTAACGTGTAAAATGAGATGGACAGGCATGAATACGTAGTCGATTAAGTGCAAGAGATTGGGAAGGGGGGGGGGGCAATCATATGTGGGGGGTAATGATAAAAGAGTGATAAAGCTGGCAACATAGAAAAGGAAGCGAGAGTTTATCTGATCCCTAACTTTTACCACTTAATATCTTTACTTTCTATATTGATAGACTCTTGCCAATGCACTCGGTTGACTTGACAGCACAGGAAGATTCATCCTCATTTTGGAGACATTGTAAGTGATTAGTAAGCAGAGAGAGAGAGAGAGAGAGAGAGAGAGAGAGAAATGGATGAATTACTCATACGAATTTGCAATGCGGACAATCTTAGATTCCAGGTTCGAATGGCAATTGTGGGGTAAGGTGCAGAAAAAATAATAACAACAGACAAATACCTGTTTGGTCCAGACTGTCCCCCGCATGGAACATTCAACAATAGAGACGAAGTATCAAGCCAGCCATAACAATCTACATCACATGTACGAGATCAAATGTGAGCACGGTGACGTACGTGACATACGTGACATGGGCGGCAGACCTTGAAGTATTTGTCCTTTACATTTTCTTTGTACTTTTCTTTTTCCATACAGGTCTTAAATTGAGGGTGACAGACGACAACAAAGTAAGAAAATAAAGAAAATTTAAAATTTACGATGGTTATTTTATGAAATTTGAATCGTTTGAAAATAAGTCAAGAATACTTTAAGAGAAAACAGCAGTCTATTGATAAACAAGAGTTTTGCAGAAGGAAAGACGAGTAAGACAGTGGATGTTGTGTCTATGATACGACAATCATTTGACATGTCATGGTCCTTGAAGGTTTCACATTTCTGTATTAAATTGCTACCTTTTTAACATTCATATTGAGCGAGAGATAGCGTTTAATCTTATTTTTAAGAAGCGTCTTATTTTCTGACTCATTATACTCATGTTCTGATAAACGTTCTTCTGACTTTTTAAAGTTTAATAAACTATGCATTCTCCGAAACTATCTTTTCACTAGCTTCACATTCAGTTTATAACACCTGCAGCAGGTCGATCTGAAATTCCGAACGTATTACTTAATTTGCGTTTTTTTAACCCAGGCGAAAAAAAGACCGACCCACACTAGGATTCAACACAACGTTATGTTGATTCCTAGCTCCAAACAAATACCTTCGGTATAGACAAAAATAGCTTTAAAATTCTAGCACGACCACTGACAGAAATTGTGATACTGTTTGTGAATGAATATCTGTGGTGTTCGAATATAAATCGGCCACTCCCTGCTTTTATATATTTTCATTTGAAAGACCAGTGGCTATATTTTAATTTTCTTTCTAGCAAACCAAGAAAAGATTAACATTTAAGGAGGTTTAAAGTGGCTTTAAATCAAGAGTACAGTGAATAGATAGTATAGATATAGGCCTACTGCGTGCAATGCTATTAGGCCTATTAGTTACCCCGTTAGACCTTGTTGATTTATTAATTCATTTGATTAGTAAACACTCAAGAAAAAGTTTTGGTACACAATAAATATATCCTAACAGGCAAATAATCCAAAGTTAATTTTTATTATTGATTTTCTTCCGAGAATGCAAACTTATCACCAACGCTCCAGGCTATCTTTGAAAATTCAGCGCAGTTTTATCCCGTCATTCCGGGGGGAGTATTAACGACCGTCGGAAGAGCCGTAACATTACTTCTTCTAAGACGGCAGAGAGGCGAAGACGGGCCATCATCAACAATGGTGAGATATTGGCTATTTTCTTACAATCTCCACACATTTGATTGGATTTTTGAATGTCACTGTATACGTTTATTGTGAACAATTGACTTCCGAGATTTATTTTAGATTTCATCAATGAGAAACTGGTTAATTTTCAGGGTTTCCGAACCGCCGTGCTACTGCTGACTTTGGGTTTGCTGGCATCAGCGCAAACCTCTGCCTTGGTACGTATCCCACGTAACATTAGATCAATTCACGTGTTTTTATGATAGGCATATTTGTCGAGGGAGGTCGGAAAATCCTGACTGATTGGTTAAAGATGGACTTGATCTCTTTTTTATATTTGGAAAAGATGATAAGGGATTCTGTACATGTTGTCGCTGCTTTCAATGTTTACGTTTTACTACGGGACGGCGTGTGCGAGTAAGCGTTACGTAATAACCACGCCCCTCTAATGTTACTGAGTTTTTAATGTGCTATGGCTAGCCTGTATTTTTGTAGTTTTGGTTAAATCTGAGCTTTTAAAACCCGTCTTAATTCTTTTGAAGTAAAGAAAGGTAGTCTAAGGTTGCTTCACAAAAGGAGTTCAAAAGGAGCGTCGTATTTATAATTACCAGTATCTACAGATAATTGTTATTTTTCTTTTTGAAACGGTTTTCCACTTGCTTCTTTAGTAGTTATATTGATTAAACATAAATGGTGATTTGATTTTGATATTATTAGAAAAATAAAACTGAAGAAATAGCTTTTTGAATTAAGAATGGAAGGTGAGTTGATTTTGAAAAAAAAAAAAAAGATTAAAACCATTCCAACGGCATTACTGTTGTTTGAATGTTAATATCTCCATATCTGCACTTCCATGCATCTGTATCTGTTTCTTTATTCACTCTTTGTATAAAAAAGTTTCAGTCTTTGTCCAATATTATGAATACCATCAACTCTGCATGGATCTGTGTTTGGTTATATATTTGAGCTAGCTGTGTGAAAACAACATAGAAAAACAAGACACATTTAACTTATCAGTCTGCATGCTTATACAATGTGAACAGCATGTATATATTGAAAACATGCATTACTGAGGATACTGTGTACAGTGTATCAGTATTTTGGCGTGTTCACATGAGGCCTAATTTAGACAGAAAATTAGACTAATTTTTTCATGATGAAAAAGAGTTTGTCTAATTTCAAGCCCAAGGTAATCATGCACCCCATTTCCATAGATTAGATCGACCTACTTTAGATCGACCTAACTCCCTGGGGGTTCACGCTAAATAGCTGTCAGCCTGGCGGACACAAAAGTTAATTACCTCCTTACAGCTTGTAGTAGGCGGGACGGACATTTAAGTCGGATTATCTGAAAGTAATCTAGTGAGACTCCCTGCGGGGATAGATCGATCTAAAAATCTATGGAAATGGGGTGTAATTTTTCATGATGGAAAAGAGTACGTCTAATTTCAAGCCCAAGGTAGTCATGGACTAAAGTTGATATTTCTTGGTTTTGCCTTTTGTGCCTGTTCGCACTAGGCAAAAGATTACCTGTCTTAATTGGTCCAAATGGCACTGGTAGTTTATATATAGTCTAACAGGTATCTAGGCAGCATTATATCATTCACTACTTTTGTATTCCACATAAAGATGGGATTGACTGTTTGGAGTAATTACTATACTATACTATTACTATAATGACTATGACCTCATTCATATACCTAGATCGATCTAGCAGGATTGACCCATCTCCGAGGGGATTCTTGCTAAATTACATTCAGCTTATTAGGCGTGCCAGACATCAGAGCCACTTATGCTGATTGCAATTAAGCGAGAAACCCCTCGCAGATGGGTCGATCCTGCTAGATGGATCTAGGTATGGGAACAGGGTTTAAGGCTCTATTCCCATAGATTTTAGATTGATCTATCCACGCGGGGAGTCTCACTAGATTACTTTCAGATAATCCGACTTAAATGTCCGTCCTGCCTACTACAAGCAATAAGAGGGTAATTAACTTTCGTGTCCGCCCGGCTGACAGCTATTTAGCGTGAACCCCCAGGGAGTTAGGTTGATCTAAAGTAGGTCGATCTAATCTATGGAAATGGGGTGTAAGTCAGAGTAAAAATTGGTCTAAACAGGAACTTGAGTGAACAAAGATTTCTACTGCACTTAGAGACATAAGTCAAATTCTTGTGGTTGTCTATGACCAGATCTTAGAAGGAAGTCATTTATTACTCTATTGTTGTGCGTAGTAAACAGCCACGTGGGGTATAATTTGTTTTCATTTTTGTCTCATTCATTTTTGTTACCTTTTATCTTTAAAGGAGGATATCTCATCTCTTCCTGGGACAAAAAAAGAAAAAAAAAAACATAAAATGATAATTTTTAGTCATTTCAATTGATGCAGTTATTGTCTGAATATTTTGAGCGCTTCGGGGCTAATGAAAGAAGTGGGGGGGTTATCAGCCACGAATTGCTGACAGTTCAAGTGTAGATCTCTGCCTACTGTTCGTAATTATTTGTGTATCACATGTACATCAGATATGTCACTGGTGTACAGTATGCTCTGCTGTGAGTTTAGATCTACTCTGGTATCAACGAATCCCTCGCTTCTTTTGTTTAGGCAGAAAATGTCTGCAAGTGACGAGAAATTATCACTTTATTCATTTAAGGCCTCATAAAGTGATGCTCCCCTTTAATTTACCTTTTGACATTCCACTCCCTAATTTTGACTTGGATGTTGTCATACATCTATTCTAAAATGCATAAGAAAACTTTATTTCACTTTCTAAAGACTTGTCAATTTTAATAATTTTATGTGCACATCCAAATGCCCAGCAGCATACTGGTCTGAAAATTTGAGGTGGGTTAAGTTAATCAACTATTGCATGAAAAACAAAGCTAAATTCCCAACAACACCGGCTATTGCATGCTGAATTAATATCAATCACAGTCGGGCAGAATGTGTTTTGCATGCCCCTAAGTTTGTGTAAATGAGTTGAAATAGGGGTCAGAACTTTTGAAGTTGGGAATGTGTTAGGTAAATAGGTGACTGGGTGGGGAGAGGAAGCTGGACACTGCCCAGTCTGGCTCAGTTCAGGTCATTTGTTATGGTGCCTCACGTGTCATGAGACTAGTGGTCAGAGTTAGATTAGGGATAAGTAGATGTGTGTGTGTGTATGTGTGTGTGAGAGAGAGAGAGAGAGACCCCATTTCCAGAGATTAGATCGATCTACTTTAGATCGACCTAACTCCCTGGGGGTTCATGCTACATAGCTGTCAGCCGGGCGGACACGAAAGTTATTTACCCCCTTATAGCTTGTAGTAGGCAGGACGGACATTTAAGCCGGATTATCTGACAGTAATCTAGTGAGACTCCCCGCGGGGATAGATCGATCTAAAAGCTCTGGGAATACAGCCAGAGAGATATAGGTGTGCAAAAATCAAAAGATCCAAAGAACCATAATATTTATTTTTATTTCAAACATATATATGGGGTAATAACCCTCACCTTGGTTTAGTGAAAACAATATTCAGAAGCATAAAATACTCCCCTACCCCTAAACATTATCATCTTTTGATAAGAAAGTTATTTTCATTAAAAAGCAAATATTTTGATCCAGATTAGCATGTCAGACAGGCAAGGTGATATTAAGATTCCTGTTAATCTGTCATGTGTAAATTTCATGGGTGTAATCATTAGAGTCGCGGTGGTCTGATCTGGGTGGCGTGATTTTTAAGTGGGTACCTTGCACAATAACCCCAGTATGATCTTCATCTTCCGTGCAGGGCACATTTTCTGGCCAAAATGACATACCCTGAAAGTCACATCCCTTCAGTGTGACTTTTCCAATGGATCAGCATTTTTTTGAATGTTGGGCTAGTGTCAGAGTGGCTAATAGCCACATGACTCACGGGGTGGTTTGACGTAGTAGATATGCCATATCTGCATCACTACAACAAAGTGAAGGGTATTCTGTTTCATTATTTGGAATATAAATATTGTGTAAATAACCAAACAAATACTAACCCCCTCACTTAAGGAGTTGTCTTATGTTACTTATTGTAAATTGAACCTTCGGGTAAATATATGTAAAGTCTTACCTTTTGTGGGAATGAAAATTAAACTCCTGAATTATGAAATAAGTCCACATAACATTTCAAGATAGACTGATGTCTTTGGTGTCTGTGTACTGTGCCAATAGCAACTAGAATAGGTTACAAAATAGTGTGAAGTAAGAGAATTGCACACCTAGCTCTTCTGTGTCTAAATTTAGAGGGACTTTGCATGATGTAAATATAAATCATTTCAGTGCTTCATGGTGTATGTAATTAGGCAAAAATAGAAGGGACAACAAAAAGATGGCATTATGCCAACCTGACGAATTTTTCTCAAGGCAATATCAATCTTAAATGAAGGGTTTTTAGATGATAAATGGACTTGTATTCAATGATTCACATTTAAATGAGGCTTTTGTTTAGACAGAATGTGTGGGAATTACTAAAATATGGAGCATTTATAGGTTGTTCTAACTTCACTAGCGTGTTTTTTGATAAATAGACAAAAACATTATAAACTCAAAAATCAAGTGACTTGTGAAATACATGCCCAACTTTTCACCCATTTGCAGTGGATGAGGTCAGATTTGGAGAGGGGGTGTAAGAGGTCCAGTAAAACAACAACAACAAAAAAAAAAAAAAAAAAAAAAAAAAAAATATATATATATATATATATATATATATATATATATATATATATATATATTCCACTTCCCATGCATCTGAAATTATTTGGGTTGAATTCTCTTTACTACCCCTGTAGAACCTCTGTGCCTATGCTATGCAGGTTGCACTTTCTGACCTTAACCAGATGGATGGTGCGGTTCCATAGCAAATTGCCTTAGTGTTTCTTTCCTAATGAGATAAGTGTGTTGAAATGTAAACTAGAGAGTCCGTTTACCAAAGGTGTACCTACAGTTCACTGGGTGTACTGGGGACTCCCTTACTAGACATTAATACCATCTCAGCAGAGGATTTGCTTATAATGATGTCTCAAAATTAATTAATTTCATCTACTGTACCCCACTTCCACCCAACCCCTATTGTTGTAATTGGGCTGCGCATCAGAAGAAAATGTTATCAATTGTTTTGTCTGTATGTTTAAAATGGATACCAAATAAGCTACCCCCTGGGAATTGCCTCTTTTTTTGCCTTGACTTTTTTTTAAATTTCAGATTTTAGCCATTGGCTAGTATATATATATAAGTTGCCTATCCATCCTTTCTGTTTGTATAAACTGTAACACTGTCTACTTGGGAGTGGATGTATTCAAAAGCAATTTGTAACATCACTGACTGGTTCAGAATGACAAATAGGGGAGCAGAAATAGGCATCCATCTTTTTAGGCAGCAAATACAAAACTATAGCCGGCACCCTGTTTAGCTTAATTTTAATGTAAACAGCAATTTATCCACTTTACTGTTAAATATGTCCTCAGTGATGCATGAAGTCTAGACAAGCTGGATATACTGGACACTGGTTACAGACACTTGATGTCCATCTGAAGACTGATTTCACGTGACACTAGGCTTTTGAACGGACATTCAGAGGTCTACCAATCCCCCCCCCCCCCACATACAAAAAATTTGTCACTGAAAAACATTTAATTTTAAGACAGGTAAATTCTATCAATAACAACAGGTAATGTTAAATTTGGTAGCGAAAACTGCAACAAATGCCAACAAGAAACAAAAAAAAAAAAAAATTTAAAAGTAATATTGAAACATATATACGGATAAAATATGTGTAAGATTTTTTACTGACAGACATAAAAAAGAATAAGTAAAATAAAAAGTAAATGAAATTAACAACAATACTAACCAAAAACCAGAAACATTGTACATGTACATAAATTTGAACAAGAATAGTGCTCATGCAGTTTCACAAACAAGAAACGTATAACAAAGTTTAAGAACAAAGTGTAAGTTGTTTTTGTTTAGACATTTAGGCCTTTCTTTCATCATTCTTCCTTTCAGTGGTATTTCAAAACAAAAGCCCTGTGGGGGAAGAACAAAAGGTTTGTTTGCACAACTGTGTGTAGTTATCAGACTCTAAATTGGCTGAAATGATATGTTCCTGCCATTTCTTATGGTAACTCCTCTGAATTTTCAGACTTAATTTTCAGCAATTCCAGTATTTCATAAATTTTCAGAATTTTACTTTATCTAGTAACTGGGAAATCTATACTTTCTGACATGACCAAGCTTTTTCAGATATTACTAAATATCAAAACACTGTTTTGGGTTATGCCATTAATCAGTTATGTTTGAATGTGGAGATTAATTAACATAAGTTCAAAAGCTCTGTTGAAAATGAAAAAAAAGATTGCATTTCTTAATTTGCTGTAGTTGACATCATATTCTGTTTTTAAAAAAGTGTCGCATAAAAGTCACAAGCAGTTGTGATCTATAAACGCGATGTAGTGGTCTACTTTATCCTCACAGTTACCAGACAGAGTTCATTTTAAAATACAAATTTATCACACCTAGGTTTAAACTCTATATATTTGAATATAAGCAATGTATGACTTGCAGAAATCAAACTCAAAAGTCCTGGAAATGAGTGACTTTAATCACTGAAGCAGTGCAGGTAATTGTTACTCATCATAGACCAGTCTTGACAAATATATATGAGGAAGCCAGAAATATTGATTTAGAACACACTTATTTACAAGGCCTGTAGGTCTATCACTTCTGGGAACTGTTAGTCAAACAAATTTTACCACAGGAGCACATAATGTGTTTCTCTAGTCATTGCTGCAAAGTACATTTTGTTAAGTCTTGTTTACAGTGGTATTAACTTGAACCGGAAATAGTCTTAGACCCCATTCCCAGAGATTAGATCGATCCAACTAGATCGACCTAACTCCCTGGGGGTTCACGCTAAATAGCTGTCAGCCGAGCGGGTATGAAAGTTAATTACCACCTTACGGCTTGTAGTAGACAGGACGGACATTTAAGCCAGATTATCTGACAGTAATCTAGTGAGACTCCCCATGGGGATAGATCGATCTAAAATCTATGGGAATGCGCCCTTTAACTCCGTTCGTGACAACCAAGTTGGAACAGCTCATCTCTGAGAGCTTTAGAAATATCATTTGCATTACAGGGGTGTTGGTTAATGCATTGAAATGATATGATACCTGAAGCCATTTAAAAAAAAGTAGTTTAAGTAAAATCCATGCGAACCCTAGCTCCATATAGTCCTTTAGAATATAATGTACCAGATTAAGTTCAGTCATAGAACACATGCAATTCCCAGTTTGCAAATAAAAAATGGCTAACATACACCCGTAGGCTGTGAAGAGTAGCATTTCATGGATTCTGAAACTAGCTATAGGTGCAATGAAATGGCGCTTACCTAAAAAAAAAAAAAAAAAAAAATACTTGGCCTCTTAATAGGCATGTCTCCTTAAATTTCATTACAACTACAATGCTTTTTTTAAACCCAGCAAAACTAAAATATTTGATCCAGCTTTACAAACAAAGCTAGGTTTTTGACATAATGGCTGTCAGCATCTCATAGGTCTTTGCAACAGCCAGTACAATGTGTCAGACACTCCAGAGGAAGAAGATGGTACGAATCATTTGCAGTTGTATGCTTGTGATCCCCAAGATAATTGATAAATTGAACGAAACTTACCTAAGTTGAAGTTTTCCTGTGATCTCCAAAATAATTCAGCAAGCTAATTAAGCATATACAGCCTGAGTCAGTTGGTGGATGGGTTTTAATTTATCAAGGCTGTGCAGTATGGTCCCCAGACTGTTAATTGCAATCAAGTATACTTCCTCCTGGGGTGATACATTTCTATAAACAGTTTTATCTACAACAGCAGGGATCGAGTGGATCTGGCTTAATTCTGAGTGTTATGGTCTCTGTGAAAATTGGCCTAAATTCAAACCAGGTGTAAGAACTTGAGGTGTTTTTCCCCTTGCCAATCATAAATCAAGGACTAGACATGGTATCTTTTTCATTGGGAGAAGTCTGTGTATGTTATGAGGTAATGGTGAATTTAATGTAAAGAAATATTGATGTTCAAACACTGCATTACTCCAGTTGTATTATATTGATCTGATACACATATGGTAAGGAAGAATAATTTCCCATTGTTGAGAACATGCTAACATTTGCACTGGAAGAGTTGTCAAATGTGATATGACTTGATGATATCTTGATATGATATATATACTGTTAATAATACACAACACATAAAATATTTAAAATTAAAAAGTGATATATTTTGTACAATACACAACACAAAAATATTTTAGATGAAAAAGTATAATATGTTAATAATTTTTAATGAAATGAAAATGTTATGAGAGAATGAAAGCAGATTATTAGAAATTAAAAACAATTGGATATAAACAATATCTGAAGCTACTACTGTTCATCATTTGGTTCTTCTACTTTCAGGGAACAACTTTTTCCTCAACAGAAGCCAGTACAAACGGTAAGTTCAAGGACTGCACATTAGGGGATCTCTAACTACCAGACAGCTAGAATTATGACCATTACCATTGCTTCCACTGAATTTTTACAGATTGACTGTACATGTTGCTTCCCCTTTTTCTTACAATTTCCCCCACAACCCACCACCCAATCTCACAATAACGATGCAGGGCTGACAGTCTTCCAAATCATCTTTGTTGATTCATCTTCCATTTTTGACCATCTTCGAACAAAAAAAAAAAAAAAAAAAAAAAAAAAAAAAAAAAAAAAAAAAATTTGCTGGTCAATATTAACTTGAAAAATTCCGAAATTTTGACCGTCTTCTGAAAGAACGAGAAGACGGCTTCCATCCACCCCTGTACTAACATATTTTAAGTTTTCCCAACTTATAACTATCAGTAAACCACAGTGTCTGTTCATCATTGGTAGTAAGAGACTGTGAGGGGTAAAAAGTGGCTCAGTGATGCCTTCAGCTGTACCCCTCCCGACCCCCCCCCCCTTCCCAATGTCCTGCCCACCAATAAACTGCCATTAGGACTTGTTACTTAATTACCTTTATTTGAATGTTCATGGCAATCAGTTAGAAGTTGATTCCTTTACCTCATACTGTGGACTCTGCCTGAAATAATATGTGTGAACTCCTAGTGTCTCTAACTGACTACTGATCAAGACATATCTTTCTTATTTAGAAAAAGATATACAAACATACAGACATTACCATAGACCCCATTTCCATAGATTTTAGATCGATCTATCCCTGTGGGGAGTCTCACCAGATTACTGTCAGCTTAGCCGGCTTAAGCGTCTGCCCCGCTTACTAAAAGCTGTAAGGGGGTAATTAACTATGGTGCACGCTCTGCTGACTGCAATTTAGCGTGAACCCCCAGGGATTTCGGTTGATCTAAATCTTAATCTCTGGATCGATCTAAATCTCCGGGAATACACCCATATACTCAGCTGGTCAATTCAGTGGACCAAATCAATGGGGTTTAAATACACAGATGTTATCCTCAGTATAGTTCTCTGGCATAATTTCATCAATCATTTCATTAGAGGGGTTTAATTGGAAGATGTCCTACAAGCAATAAATCAGACATGAACTGTGATCATTGAATTTCCCAATCAAAACTCAGTCTGTCAGAGAGAGACTGCTGTTCATGTGCATTCTAACATGGCTTTAAAGTAATCTAATCATGCAGTATTACTTGATTCTAGCTTCTGCAAATGTGTTGTAATTGAGGTAGCTATGACAACTGAACTTTAGATGATGGGAAGAGATTGAGCCAGCTATTTTTAGTTGAAAACTGGCAGGCAATGTTTTTGTGCATGACTCTAGCATTTGACAGCGGCAAACAAACAGATTTTTTTTTTGAAAATTGACGTAATGTATCTGACATTCATCAAATAGTCACCCTGTTTTGTTTTTGATACTGAAGGAGACCAAACTTAGAAGGTACTAGTATGCTGATTACCATAAGAAGAGAGTTTTAAGTAGACTGAACCTAAGAGTGCACATCAGGCTCGTGCGCTGAGAAGAGGATGTGAGGTATGGGTGGGTTGGGGTAACTGAGACAAAAATCAATTAAGCCCCATTTAACCCCCGTTTCAGTGCAGCTAAATGGTTTTTACAATTATGGACCAATGTGGAAAAAGATCAACATTAATTAGACAATCACATCAAAATAATGTTTGTCTCATTGCCCTGTTAAATATTTAACTTCAATTAAATTTCCTTCAAAATGATGTCAGTCTTCATGTATGGCCGATATTGTATTTATTCTATTTTTTCAAAAAAGTAAAGCCTGTCTCTTGGGAGTATTTGAACAAGACCTTGAGTGAAGTTAATCTGAATTTATCCCCTGGTATTCTATTTGCTTTAATTGATTCTTTTATTTATACAGCATAGAAGTTTAAACTTCTAATCCTCATGATTCAGCTATTTGTGAACTGTCATTTATAAAGCAATCTTTCTCAGCTTTGCCTCTCTAAATTGCTCCAAGATGCTTTCACATGTATCCTGGCCTCTCCCATGTTAGCTCAAGTCAGGCCTGTAGCCAGGGGGGGTTCGGGGGTTTCGAAAGAACTGCCCTTTTTGCTGGGAAAAGGTCCCCTCTGGGTAAAATTTGATCTAGGTACATGATGGTTTTATGGTAAAAGGTCCACTTTTTCAGAAAACGAACCCCCCATTTGAAATTGCTGGCTACGGGCCTGCATGTAGTAATTTAAATGAAAATTACTGGAGTTTCATGAGTGAGGCATCTGTAAAAAAAAAAAAAAAAAAAAAAAAAAAAAAAAAAAAAATACTTTACTCACATGCGAGCTCATGAGAATTTATTAGGACTCGTGGAAAATGTAAACTGAATTGTTTATATCAATCGATAGATTCTTCCCATCTTACAAAGCTTTTAAAAGTTAAATTGGGTAATATTTTGCTAAATTTGAACAGAAGCTATCAGTCACAGTCAAAGAAAATGATTATTTGAAAGTTATATAAGTATTTAAAAAAAGTATTAAAAAAGCATTTTAAAAGTATTTTTAAAAATATGTGAAAGGCATATATCGATAAGTTAATCTTGAAAGTAAAATATAGGAATGGTTGGGGTGCCTGAAGATTGTGAATAATTACCATAACCAATTGCTCAGTGTAAATATTCTATGTTTAATTGCACCTGTCATACAGAATATATATGGACAGTGTTTGTCTTTTTAGGTCTGTTTCTTCTAATGGAACATTTTAGGGTTAACTGACTCCCTGTCTCTTGGAACATTTTTTCAGTAGAGATAAATTGGCTCCATTGATTTCTTTCCATACTCCATCATCTTCTTGTTCATTAAGAAGCCCATCGTTGCAGTATAGAATCTTGGCAGGCACAAACGTATGTGTTCATGGTACATTAGATTTCAGGTTATGGGGTCCATTAAATCACCTCCTGCAGTGGTAGACTTACACCTGTTCACATCAGATTTAACTTGATCCTGGCACCAGTGTTAGACTTAAACCTGTTCACATCAGATTTCACTTGGTCCTGACATCAGTGGTAGACTTAAACCTGTTCACATCAGATTTCACTTGGTCTTGACATCAGTGGTAGACTTAAACCTGTTCACATCAGATTTATCTTGGTCCTGACACCAGTGGTACACTAACATCTGTTCACATCAGTCGAACTTTTTTCTAGCACCGGTGGTAGACTTAAACCTAATTATAAAACATTAAAATCCAGAGCCAGTATGCATCACAAGTCCAGGCCTCTGTATTTATTGGTGCCACAAAATGGACAATTTCATGATAAGTAAACATATGTTGGGCATGATAAGCTGTAGCATTTTTGTACGTGCTTGTAGTGTATGTCACGCATTTCGTTACAACAGTTTTGGCAGCACTGTTATACACTCCAGTTTTGAGCCAACTGAGAATGTTTAACAAAATGAAATAAAACCTCTGTTTCATTTGATAATGGCATTAGAGATAATGGTGTGATGGGCCCTCAGTCAAACTTCAACTAAGTCTGAAAGCATTTATGCATATGAGTAACAATGCATGGCCTGTGCATGGTATATGCTTTAGTAACAAATTATATTTAAATTACAAAACACATCACAAAAATAGTCGTTGAAGCTGGACAAATAAAAAGTGTATATACCTAATGAGAAAGGACCATTAATACCCATGCATTCATATATAAGAAAGGCTTAAAACATGTATAGAACTTTAAATGACAATATTAATCAGAAAGTGTCCAACCCAGCAGTGGTCCACCTGACTGTAAAGGGCACAACTGTCTGCTTATGTTAAACATGCTTAATATGTGTTTAACCAAAGGTTTGTTTGACCTCCTTGATCATGAGAAAAAGATTTAAGTCATGATGGCAGTTTCCTTTTCCAAGTGTCCTACACATATATAGTTGGAAACCAAGAAAATTGAATTTAATCATGTACTTGAGTACAAGGAAATTGATAAGATGTTTTGGGAGTAAAGAGGTTAATTACAGCTAGGCTCTCACTTAATTAGTGCTCCATCTTAATTTTCATTAGAAAAAATGTATTATTTTGGAGTGAAAAATGAGTAATGAAAATTGTGAAGTTAACTGTGTTATATTTGTATTCTTCTAAAAATTATGGGCTAAATTGTCCTTCATCAATTTAACTAATAGTTTTAATTCATGTTCTTCAAATAGCAAAAGAAATAGGTATAAATGCACAGCCAAGTTATGTTGCAAATCAGTCTATCACAGAAATTTCAGGGAATAAAATAGCTTTATTTTTTTTGCCACACATGAAAAGCAAAATGGCAGCATGTGGTTGTATCTGGACTTCAAAGATATTTTCCATTAAATCATAAAAGTAGACTGAAATATGGGTTTATTATTCCTCAGAAGATAGAATCAATAACCACATTGATGAATGATGTAAGCTTGAATCAAATTTCCCAATAATTCTCCCTGTGATTAATAATGACAATTGGTTACAATGATGGTGGTATAATGTTACATAGCCTGGCTGTTAATTTGAAGCAGATGAGAAATGGCTGTTTAGAATTTGAGCCAATCAATAGCCCATCTGTGGTGAGTCATTCTGGCAACAGAGAAAACATCCAGGCAAGACTGACAATTGAACAACTATAGGCTAGGGCTAACATTTTACTTTATGAAATTTCTGCTTAGCTGGGTAATTTGGCTTTATCATTTGATTTCATCATTTTATCAGCGTTTTGATGAAATGAATAAAGAAATAAATGATAGAGCAGAAAATAGATTTCTGCAACTCTTACGTCAAGGGATTGAGCAGATAGTGTGATTTGCGACTTTGATGCAGACAGCTAGGCTTTAATCCATAATGATAAATGTTTTAACATTCATTTTAAAAAGACATGTTATTGTATTAAACAACTTCACTCATCTCTGTTGCGCTTAATTTTTAATAATGTTTTAAGTAAACAGTTAAATGACTCTAACTCCTATTCATGATTCTGGCATTGGTTTGTTATATAACAGTGATAAACATTACCTGGGCTCAGGTAAAATATGAAGTGCCACAAGACAGAATTAGAAAAACATTAGCTTTTCCTGTTAGTAATGTGCTGAGATATAGAACATTTGATGTACACTGGAGTCTTTTGGACTTCAGCTTTTCCACTCTCTCTCTCTCTCTCTTGCTTTCAGTTTGAATAGCATTTATTAATCATTTGTAAAGTCATTATCCAAGCTGTACAATAATTATTAAAAAAAATTACTGTTTAATAATTTTTCCCAAGTTGAGCTGTATAAGATGTAAATTTTACTAATTTAGTAGTAAGATGGCCACTAAGTTGTATGTTCTCTTTGCAGTGAATTATCATGTGCCATCAGTTAACATTTCTGGGGTAGCGCTAGCAATTTTTTTCGCTTAGCCAAATCACCACATTTTTGTCAATTTGTTATCAAAATGGTTATAATTTGGCTAAAACATGTCAAATCAAGCCCTTTTTCTTTAGCCAATTTAAGTCAGTTTTAGCATTTGGCTAAATTGGAGAGTGTTAGCGCTACCCCAGCATTTCTTATTTAATCTTTTAATATTAATTTATGTTTTCATTTTCATTTTTAGCAGATGACAGTGAAAAAATAAAGAATGTCTGCCCCACAGTTTTCTGCGGTGCTGGACGAGAATGCACAGTACTTGATGATGGCTCACCAACATGTGTGTGTAAGAAAGCATGCGAACCACACCATCACCCCGTCTGCGGAACAAACGACGTCACATATGAAAACCATTGCGAAATGCACCGTGCTGCATGCGTGCAAGGAGTCAAAATATCCAAGAACCATGATGGAGCGTGTAAAAGTAAGTTCAGAGACCAGGTGGTGTTCAAAGTCTAAGTAACTTATACCTGACATGGTCCAATGGAAGTCATCCTAAAATAAGGCCCTTGGCATCCCATAATGTCATAGGATATTTGAAAACTTGTGAGGATATGTTTGAGGCGGGGTCAATATTTCAGCGATAAGGATGAAACTCCTGTTGTCTTTGAAAACAATACAAAACTGACACAAAACAGGGTGAATTTGCGCTGTTGTTCTATATAGATAGTAATTCAGCTGAACTTACAAGTAGGCCTGAAAACAAATGTGGATAAATTCTGTATTCAGTTTTCAGTCACTGACACACTGTAAATGCTAGGTAGCCTTCCATTATTTCTGAAATTCCAAAATCTCATGAATTAAATCATGCTTGATTTTATCCCAAGTGGTGAGACTTATGTCTATCTCACTGCATTAAGTCACATAATGGTCAGATTATGTCAATTTGTACATCATTTATGGCTTTGTTCCCTCTGCTGATGCACAGTTATGTATTAGTCAATGTTAGTTAATGTTTTTTTAATGTTTTTTCAAGCAAAAGCTAAAGAAGAAGCTGCCACTGAGAAAGATGAGAGTTCTCTTGAAGAAAAACCACTGGTTTGTTACCAGTTAGAGAGAGACTCCCTGAGACAGCTTCTTATTGACTGGTTTAAAACTAAAGTGGAAGATGAAGGGTGGTTCTACAAAGGTAATTAAGTCACATACTTTTGTTATTTTAAACAGCTATGCCCAAGGTCAATCAGGGAAGTAAATAATCCAGTTTTTTCTAAAGAGAGGAGATGAGCAAATACAAACAATAGCTGTTAGAAAAATGGATTCAAACGTTTAAGGTCTAAATATGTTTGGGTGTCTGTTTCTTGCTTTGAATAAAATACGTACTTTTTCAATTCACATTTAAAAGAGAAAACTTATACATTAACTGTAAAGTAAAATTATATTCAGAGCTTTAATTTTTCCTTAAATACTTCTTCAAATTTATTCTTATAGAATTATCTCCAATTATTAAATGAGTTGCTGAAAGATACTGCTTCCATTTTCTCTATTTTGACATTTTGGAAATAAATAGAGCTGAAATATTCCATTCTAGGCAAGAACTACACAGAGGTCCTCATTGAGAATTTTCATGCATGTGATAAAAACCAAAACAACAAGCTGAGTGCCGTTGAATTCCTTGAATGTGTGGAGAGAAACGATACAGTTCGTAACCATGGCAAAGGTGCTGCTGGTGGAAGCCATGCACACATCATCAGGTGAGGAGCAAGATGGTTCCCAGATGTTAAGAACAACAGCCTCCCCCTCCCCCCCCCCCCATTTCACAAAAATTTATAAGTCTTTAATTAATAACCAAACTCAGCTAGTTGACTTTTCAAAGCTTTCTACACTAGCTGTAACTAAAGGTTTTAGCTAAAAAAGAAGAAGACTATTTTGTGAAACTGGGCAGGGGTGTGGAGATGGAGAAGGGAAGAACTAACAGTATTTAACACATTTGAAGACAGATTATCATTTAATAAAGTGTGAGTGTACTTGGAACAGAGTCGGGGTTTAGTTCAAAATTTCAGCTCAATGTGATCGCAATATTTGTTGTAGTCATTGGAGAAGACTTCTAAAACCCTTTATTTCAGATTGAAGCAAATGAGAAATTGAAAACACAATGATTTTGAAAACACAAAGGGGTGTGTTGTTGGCTTCAGCGCAGATTGTGTTTCTGTATTTCTAGGGGTTTGTGTGTCGATGCTCTGATCATCATGTCAGACGAGGATTCCGACTGGCAGTTGGATCTGGAGGAGTTCCGCCAGTGTATGGATCCTGTGTACAGCCCCCCTACCAAAAGTAGGTCCTAAAACTTATGTGCCTGATAATGAAATGAAATAGTAATTCTTTTAAAAGATATGACTAAGTTCATATATCAATCGTTGGTCAGATTTTTTTTTTTTTTTTTTGCAATAACAGCATTTGATATTTATTGTAAAGAGTAGCAAAAGACAAATAGTTTATCAGTTTTCAGTTTAGTCATATTTTGCAATAAGAATCTTGAAAATATTTTTAACTGTAGCAGAAAATGAGTATTCATCAGTTTTATGTTATACTTTAATCAAAGGCATCTTTTTGTTTCATGGAGGTATATTGATTGAATAACTTGATGATTAAATTTTTTTTCAATTTCCTTCCTATAGAATGTTCCCTTGAAGACAAAATGTACATTGATGGTGCAGAAGTAAATGTTGACTGTAACATTTGGTAAGTTAACGTCACATTGCATGGATTTGTAAAACCTGGTAATGGACTGAGTTTTACTCTAATGTTCCTTTTGTTTTATCCAAATAGCTTAAAAAGATTTTGAACGTTTCAGAAATTTGAGATTATTTTTGGTTAAATTGGCAAGAAAGGAGTTAGAATATTTGAAACCACATTTGATTTTCTATCCATACACTGTTGTTTGTTTCTTAAAAGTAAGCTGCAGATGCTTAACATAACAAATGGATTTTTACACACCACATTTCCCCAATTATAAATGTAAATAATGGTTCCAGGGGGAGTCTGGGGCAAGTGAAACTAGGCAAAACTTTAAACCCTTGTTTACCTCCCCCCCCCCCCCACCCCCCCAATTAATAATAATAATAATAAAAAAACAAAATAAATAAATAAAATAAAAAAGAAAATGAAAAATAAAAATCCTGGTACTGTCAGTGAATTTAACACTTTAAGTCATATCGAGTCAACATTTGTTATATTAAAGTCTCATATAGTGAGATAGCGTATCACCTAATTCCTATATCCTTATTTCAGTGTCTGTGCCTGTGGGAACTGGGTGTGCACTGCCTCCAGTTGTAAGACAGATCTCAAGAAGATAGCAGGCAGCTGTGAGTTATATATGCAAACTTTTTTTGTTAAACACGTCCTTGTTAACTTGGAATAGTGTACAAACAAGCATATGCGGTCAGTCAGTTAAATATTGGTGGTAAATACCTTAATATATACTTTTAATTTACTAAAAATGAGAAACCTGGTTGAAAATGATAAAATATTGGAATTAATAAGGCATGAGAAATTGGTGAGTAATGGCCATAACCTATTAACCTTCCAGATGATCACCATAGTGACCAGTTGCCGTCTGCCGAGGAGAGGAAGGCCATATTGGAGGGTTTCCAGGCCACAGACGACGTGGATCTGTCCAGACTGGAGGAGGAAATCAACCGTCACCTGGATGCAGTGTCCGATGAGGATGACTTTGGGCCAGTCCCAGACGCACACCTTGGGCGTGATTCCCACCCTGAGGATGTGGAGGAGTTTGTGGCTAATGTGAACACCCAGGAACAGGTGGGATACTCCAGAATAGATGTGGAGAACAGGGGACTAGCTTGTGTATGGGTAGAATCCATCATGGGGAGTGGGGAGTTTTACTTATAGCTGATCTTGTCCAAGATGTTTTTCCTTGTATGAAGGAAGGGGGGATTATTTTCGTGTTAAATATATTTATTGTAATTTTAGTTTCATAAATAAAAAATTATTTGGGTTTTTCTGACAGCACTTGTTATCTTTTATAAATTTTGTGTGCAAACAAATTTTGTGCAAAATTTGATAAAAAATGATATTTCACAAATTGTTCTACAATTTCTCCAACATGATTTGTGGATTTTTCTTATAACGACTGACGTTTTTTTATTTGAATTTTACCAATTTCAGACCACACCTGCTCCCACGAAGCAAGCACATGAGCGCAATAACCACCACCACAAGAGAAAGCATCACCGCAAACACTAGGATGGGTTTCATCTTGGCAGATGGGGCCATCTAGGGATGAGAGCAAATAATTCTCTGTACTGTACTTCCAAGATGCAGCTGTATTATCATCATAGAATAGGAATCTCAAAATTTATTAATGGAATTTTAACTTAATGGAAGCCTAGACTGTGATGTGATGTTCCTAAGATGCCAAATAGAAAACTCAATTCCAAGTAGTCATTTTCATTCCTAAAATTTTGGCCAAAAATGAAATATTGTCATTTTGTTGTTTATGAAGTCTGTGTCATTGTCTTTGAAAAAAAAAAAAACTTTTTATGTCACTGTTTAGAGGTGTCTGAAGCTTGGAAAAATCCACACCAGCAATTTTTTTTTTTATAAAATCTGGCTTAGCTGTGTAAAGCAACCTTTCCTGTAAGCTTGTAATAGAATAAATTGTAACTTACATGTGAGCAATTTTAACTGCAACATTTGAAGTGATCTTGAAAGTGTAATTTTTGTTATCAGTATCATCCTTCTTTTGCACTTTTAAAAAAAATTGCTTATTGCTGAAGTATAATTTAATGGACTGTAAAATTTTTCATTGAAATGTTTAAGTCATACACAAAATTAAGAGGAAGATATACTGTTACTGGTATGTGCTTTTCCCTTGTAAACCATTAAATTAATAGTGTTTTATAAATAACCAAAGCTTCTTCGAAGTTACACTGTTGTCTTACATATCAGCCCTTTGAGTTTTTCAATCCTAGCTGAAAATAAAAGTGGAGCAGATATCTTTTTCAGTCAACCTTTTTTAAATCTTGAAAGATATTCCACAAATTTTATTACTTGTGCCACTTTATGATCTGAAACCCCCAAGTTAAAGTGCAGTTGTATATATGCATACTTTTTCGACATTTTTCTAATAATAAGCAGACAAAAAGACTCCAGAAGTTCTATAGGATACAGACGAACATTTTTCTGACCTTTTTATTTCTCTTTTCTTATCCCTGGCTTACTTTATGCATGGAACTGTCTTGTGCTCAAGTTGTAAAACCTTGGAAAACTGTTGGTGCCACAACGGAAAATAAATGTTGAGGAACATGTCTGAGTTTTTTTTCTGTCACAGAGTAAGCCATGTAAATGACTGAGCAGACATTCGGGACTGAATTATTTTATTAGAAATGGTACAAAACAAGGAACTTAAGGAGGCCATTGACTGTCACCAACTTTGTGACATCAGGAAGACTTGGATTAAGCCAGCCTGTTTCAGTACTTAGCCCCCCCTTTTTTTGACAATTATTTGAGTCCTTTTGCAGCATGCCAAACAGCATGAAGTTATTTATTAATCCTGTGTGAAATAGGCATTCCACTGATGGCATACAGTACATGAAATGTGACCCTGACATGAACATGAATTGCAGATGTCTTCAGCCTCGCCCAGGTTTCACAAAAAAAAAAAAAAAAAAAAAAAAAAAGCTTAAGACAGGTTCCAGGTTTCCTGGCTAAGAACTTAATTACCCAAGATAACATGGTCACATCTTATCCTATCAGGAGCAGTGTAACAGTACTCTCATGAAAATCCTAGTAAGCCAGGGAAATGTTTTTTTTTAAGAACTGGGGCCTGGTGTAATGGGTATTTCAATTGCACTAACAAAATAAACCAGCACAAGCTGACAAATGCACAGCATAGTTAGTTCCTGCATCAAGACCGAATAAATAGCAACTTTTTTTCCATGCAAGCTTTAAGATATAGTCCTGTAAATTACAGAAGAACATCTTCAGCCATTCTGTCCTTGTAGTTACTTGGCATAACGCAACAGACTTGAGACCATAATTCGAATGTCACTGACTGAATGACAGTCACATTTCAATGCCAATGACCATGTTAAATACAAAGGAAAATGACAATTAGTTCTTTAAGTTTCAAGATGACCATGCCTGCTAGCTGGATGCTTTGTCCTTATGTACTACAAGTCCTTTCTCTATAAGATCTGGAATCTCCACAGCTAGCCATGGTCCAAGCTGAAAGAAAGAAGGTTCAATTAAAACAAGTAAAAATAAAAAGTGCCTAACTGTGTCAAATCAAGTTAGTAAAAACTGTCATTCCAAATATCATTATGAAATGTATCTCTATTGATCTATCTCCAACCAGAATATAAAAGAAGTGGGAGATATTACAAATACAAGACTGAAGAACATTTCATTCATGGAAATAGAGATAACTAAGTCAAATTTACCAAATGTTTGTTTTCCGCATTTTCTCATCGTAAGACAGACGAAATAATTTAACTTCATAGCTGTTATCTCCCCCCCCCCAAAAAAAAAAAAAAAAAAAAATGTTCAGATTTTTACAAGAGACAGCATTTTTAACTTGAAGAAAAATTGTGTGCACCTGTATAGGTAAATATGTTTTCTTACCCCTAGTGCAAAAGCCTGTGCTATTCCAAATTTTGGTACATTTCTTGCCCAAAGTGGCTTAAAATGGTCTGTTAGGCAGATTTTTCCTCCTCTGAAAGATGGAACCCAAATATTATAATAATAACACAATCTTACATAACGATTCTTGCATATCAAAGACACAGATATAATCAAAAGCAAGTTACCCAAGTGCACGCATGTGCACAATGCACGTGCTGACAAATGCACACATTTTCAGAAACGGCAAGGACATGGTTATAAGAGAGGCAAGTTTCCAGTAGTCTCTCTGACTCAGGGTGGACTTTACCTGTACATTTTTGCAGTCTTCCCATCTAACTCTGGAATTGCTATCTCTGGTGCCGTGGTGGGGTACATCACTGGAATCTGAAGCAAGGGTGACAGCATTAGGAAATTACAGGTGAAATGTAGGTTAAATTATCTTTTCTGACTTAAAGTGACCCATGACACAATACAACAAGTATATTATGTATTTTATAGGAGCTGAATAAAAACAAGTGCAAATTCCTTGTCCCACATTAATGTAACACTTTAATGACATTTTCCTTAAATGTTTTTTTCTCAAAACATTATCATAATGTTTTAATAATGTTTTTCTTGAAACATTATAACTATGTTTTAAAAACATTTTCTAAAATGTTATTCAAATTTGTTGTTAAAACATTTTTAAAACCATACATAATCATGTTATTACAAAATTGTAAAAAAAACAGCATTTTTAAAAACAATACATAATCATGTTATTACAAAATTGTAAAAAAAAACAACATTTTTATAACATTAAAAAAAAAACATTTTTATAACGTTAAATTTTTTTTTGTTTGCTGGAATGTTTTTTCATACTTACATCAAATTCTACATCAAACTCATACTTGAGCAGATTGTGAATATACCAGCATTTGCCAAACCACCGCGTTCCTTCTTTGTTGGACTCAAGTCTGAACCAGTCGTTGTCAGCTTCTTTGTTCTTTTGCACATACTGAAGTGAAAACATCTTCTCAAACACTTTCTCTACTAAGATACTGATTAAATTAAAATTAATTATCATTAAAGTCATTTATTATGGTGTCAGTGAAAATATTTAAAAAAAATGATAATGAGCAATGTGACTGCATACGTATATTTAGTTATGACTGGGAAAAAATTAATCAGAGAATATTAGGGGTCAAAAACTCATATTTTAACCACAATGCCCCCCCCCCCCCCCCCCCCCCCACATACACACACACACACCTTTCAACATTACCATATTTTAGGGAAAATCTCTGCATTTCTAACAGGCATTTCGCCGGACTTACTGCAATCAGAGCCTGGTACTCTTCCTTTAACCTCTGAGCCCACAGATCACCATCTCTTGGCCCTGCTTTAGTCTTCAGCAGGGGAATCTGCCCCAAAGTTTTCTTAGTTACTTCGTCTACCATCGTGGAACAGGAAGTGAAAGCTTACAGAGCTAGCAGATTGTGCTACACGTAGTTTCGTATCTTTACAAAACATCCCTGCTGTATTACGCCCACCTACCGCAATCATCACATTTCATTACACTTATCACATTTGAAATCTACTCGTACAGGTATTTGTGGGTATTGAATGGTGAGTTTAATACAGCTGGGTGATTCAAACTGTACTCTTTTGCAAGTAAAGTCACCATTTAAGTGTAACATTATTTTTTTTATAACCGTATTGTATTTGATATTTTTTGTGACCTAAAACAAGCTGTCTAGACACAAGGAGAACAAGAAAACTTCGAATAAAATTTATTAAAAAATTCCGATTCTGTCAAGAAAACGAAACACATACACTGTGATCCTGCCACATAAATAATTTATAATTACATTAGCAGTTACAAAAATTATAGTAAAGATTGCCAAAAGATAAAAAACTTATAAAATGACATTGTGCATTATCCATTGTCATTGGATATTTTACATATTTTCTGTGTGGCATAGCACAAACAATGGAAAAAGACCATGTAAGGCAAATATTTGAAAGTCAAGTAGTTCAAATTAAAATAAATAAATAAACAAATGACAATAGGTATACAAAGGAAAGTAAAAAAAATAGTGATAAAACACAGACCTTAAAAATGGGATGACTGCAAATTACAAATCAAATTGTCTTAGGTTCAATTGTTTTCTTAAAATCCTCTTAGTCTTACTGATAACAATGGGGTAGTCAACAGAATTTATTATGTTACACAGATATCTCACTATGGGACATTAGTCTAAGTGGCACCCAGTTGTTCCAAAATTCTTGAATACAAAAACACAACTGCATCCTTTTTTGTGGTCTTCTTAATCTTTGACTGTTCATATAGTTTTGCATCTAAATGCATCCTTGGCAGAATTCACATCCACAATTTTAAGTCAGACTTTCCAGTGGTTTAAACACCAGTAATGTTCAAGCTGGTAAATTGCAGGTGCAAACAAAGTTTTAATCTGAACCTTTAGTGGTCAGTCGAATGACACGTTGAATAGTTCAAACATATCAATATGTCTTATCATGTGACTAATTTAAGACAGTATTTTTAAGTGACAGAAGAGCCCTAGATGATATGCATCTTTTTCATTCTCCACCATGACTATAACACCAAGGTATCTGCCCCGTCATCTGGCAAAGGTCCTCCTCGCTTCAGTGCATTATCTAGCTTGTTCTCTTCGGCCAATGTTTGAAAGTGCTGGAAAGATAAAATGTGGTTATTATTTTAAGCTTCATTCCACTCAATCATTTGTATTTACTTCATTATTTCCATCATTTTTTGTTCTGACACCGCTGTTTTAAGTTCTTATTATTTTTTTACTTTCATGTTAAGAAAATCTTTTTAAAAAACAGAATAATGTGCCTGAAATGTGATTTTTCTGAATATATTTATGATTACCTTCTAAACCCAAGCATTTTTAGTACTGTTATAATAATAGACTTGTTTCTTGGAGAAAACCAACCTGTGAGTTTTTGAACTCTGAGTACAATGTGAATAGTACGTGTAGGGCCTGTATTTTAGTTTTATAAATTGGGATGTCAAGCAGAGCTGAAAATATAAGTATTACTATTAAATCATGAACAAAATTATCAAACTGAATAGTCTTTAAGTTCTAATGGAATAAAAATTTCATCACTGCCTTTAAAATAATAATCCATTCCTTAAACAATGACTATTTTCATTGTTATATTGCATTAAAAAATATGCTATTCTGATTGTAGCTTTCTGGCTTTCACTGATGAATAAATTACCAACATTCAATTGACATATTGTTATACGGATATCCCTGCTAAGTCCAATTTATTTATTGGCTAAATAATTAGCCTACTCACAGCATATAATGTCCACATACATTCCCAGATCACAGTCCAGATCAGCAGGAGGCAGGCTCACCTGGAGAGAACAATTTTATTACTATATTATGCATCTCTCTCTCTCTCTCTCTCTCTCTCTCTCTCTCTCTCTCTCTATATATATATATATATATAACTAAATGAGATTTTTAAAATTATGTTTTAAGTGACATTTTATACAAAAATATAAATATGTAATTCAGAAAACATATATCTTTCAGGACAGTACAAAGTTATATAATATATAGTTTTTTAACTAACAACTATTTTTTGCACTTCCAGACAAATTTTGATTTCCCATGGGTGAAAATTGTAAAACTGAAAATCCTGAAATTGTAGCTTGCAATTTCTCATCACATTTAGTTCATTAAAATAATAATAATAATAATAATAAAAAAAGCTATCAAAGTTCAAAACGAAGATTAAAAATTCTGAAATCAGACATAAACCTGAAATTTTTCAACCCTGACCCTACCTCCTTCAGCAGCTCCTCCAGTTCTGCTGGCCATTCCTGCATTAAAGCATCAATCTCTGGCATATTTCTGGGAAAAAACATCCAAATATAGACATTGGAAATAATAATCCTAATTGAACATTCCTCTATCTATTGACCTTTTTATATATTTTTATATAAACAATGTTTAAAGATTTTATACTGTAATGTCATTGCAAGTCTTTATATATGGACTGATGTGCATGTTGTAAGCTTTAGGTTAATTAAAAAAAAAAGAGAGAGAACCTATGCAGAGGTCATTATAAAATACTATACTGGGCTTAAAGAAATGAACAAAGTCCGTGTGATTCTAAAATATTACTAATGCATAAAGCCATGCCTCTATTATCAAAATACAGACTTTCCATATATAATTTAAAAGCAAATTATACAAACATGGACGTAAGTAAACCATGGGATGTGACTAAAATATGCAATCTTGCCAACCTGCAGGAATTTTTAAAGAAAATTGCACTGCCTAATAGCGTTCAAATAGTGACTACCTGACTTATATTGACAGACTGTCAATATAAAGATAATTTCATTACAGTTTTTAAAATACTAGATGGAAGACAGTACTCTTAAAATGACTATAAGGGATCTGGATAAGAGCATTACTGAAAGAAACAGCTAACTGATGTGAAAAATCAAGTTATAACCCGCTTTATACCACGCAGCTGGATGTAAAGTTTCATGGTTATAAGCTGTAGACAGGAAACATGCTGAAATGTGTAATTTTAACAAAACAAGCACTGGATGTGGGGAAAACTAAACAGAAACTCTTACAACACTCTACATGCAATGTAACTTACAGCATTCATGCTCATACAATTTGTTCTCTTCAATCAAGCAATTGGCAAAATGAATATTAAGCTTTTATGAAATAATTCTTAAACAGAAAAAAATAAATAAAGCAAAAGATATGGCATGTTTTACAAAGGGTAGAGAGTATTACCATGCTTTTTGTAGAGATTTTAGGATTTGGATATGCTGAAACTTAACCTCACGAATGAATTCCGTTCTATATAATTTGTATAAATGTGAAGCAAAAGAAGAAAGTCAATAAATCAGTCTCACCTATGTGACTACCTGTGTAAATTTTTAACACTTAAACTAGTGCCTGACTAGGCTATGAAATTTAACCAGGAATCTGATAACTAAAATCTACATTTTGTCACAGAAAGAAAACAGAATCTACTAATAACATACGGTTTCTGATGAGCGATTGGGTAAAGAGGAGAAATACTGAAAAGATCATGTGCATATGTCTCTCTGATTCCGATGATCTTTTAGCAAGGAGGATAGGGCTTAAGTAAAGAATGCAGCATAAAAAAAACTTAAGGTCTTTACAAAACACCTCTTCCCCTCACTTACCCTCTATATGAAATCAATGGAAAAGAAGAGTAATACATAATCCAACAATATACAAAGTTACAATGTATGACACGTGTAAAAAACAAAAAAATTAAAAACATAAAATTGGACCTCATCTAAAAAAAGCTGTTAGATCAAAATGCCATGTATGAATTAGTATCAGAACTGGTAAGTCAATGAATAAGTTAATCTAAAGATGAATAAATTTTGTGATCATTTACACTGACACTTACTTTGTATAATGTACAGTAGGTGGTGGTTTGGACCTGTGCAGCTCTTTGATACTCTCAATCCAGCTGTCAATAGCCTTGGGGTTCTTTTCAGCATTTTCTAAACTTTTAACAACCTGTCAGACAAAATTAAAAATAAATGTTTTATTTTAAAGTTGACATTTTTAAAACTAATTGTTTATGCATTTTACAGGATCAATATTATTTCAATTTCACAGCTGAAATGTGAATATGTAAATGATAAAATGTGAAGCAAAGCAAAACATCATAAAATGTGAATCCTGGCAAAAGACTCACATAAAATGTGAGTTCTGAAAAAAGGAACTTTAAGAAGAAAAAAAAAAAAAAAGCTGCAATGCATTATGCATTGCATTGTGCACTTCACATATAATGACATCAAATGTGCCCTTAAATTCAAAAATAATTTGTGGTGCAGAACATCAGAAGAGTTCTTTGATTAAACAAACACCAGTACATACCACATCCACGTAGTTCTGCATATGTTAAAGGATAGTCATGAATATTTGTGACAACTTATCAATACTGACACACAGGCAATATATAATACTATTATTCATAAAAACATGTACTTGACACTGGCAAATAATTATTTAGCAGGACTATTAATTCTATTTGAGGAAAGTTTAAACCATACTAACTATCCACATTAATGTTATGCCTAAGGTCGTTTTTTTTTTGGGGATACAGGAAATGGGTGTTAACATTGTTATTTGTAATTTTGTTTTTTGGATCAGTCAACAAATAACAAAATAAATAAAGAATCAATAATGGCCCCAGACTGCTGTGAAATTTGAGAAATGCTGTAGATTCATACCATAGCTTTGAGGTTGGTCTGCTTGGAGATTGCCCTCAGCTGGAGGTCAAGGACAGTGGGGTCAGACTGCTTGGCACAGGGTTCATCAAGTACAGTCAATCCCAGGTTATCTGGCTTCAGATCTGGGCGAGGAATCTGGAAGGAGTATAATAAAGGTGTTAATATTCTGTATTCAACAGTATAAAAATTGAAAAAAAAGGGGAAAATTTACTCAATAGATTCTGAAACAATTTAATATTTCATTGGATGAATGAAAATGTTCAACATATTCAAACAATATAATGCAGATTTATAATCGCTGACTGTATGAAAAGGTTCAACATTTTTTTAAAATATGATACAGGGGCCGGTTTCACAAAGCAGTAGTTAGTTAGCGATCGGTAGTTAGGCTTCGTTCACATGCAATGTCTATTTTCTAATTTCTATTTTCTATTTGCGCTATCTTATGATCACGGTCTGTGCCCTGAATATCCCGCCGCGTAATTACTGGCAGCGCGAGCCAGTTACTTATAGTAACTTATAGTAACTGGCTCGCGCTGCCAGTAATTACGCCGCGGGATATTCAGGCCACAGACTGTGATCATAAGACATACCGCAAATAGAAAATAGAATTTAGAAAATAGACATTGCATGTGAACGAAGCCTTAGCCTCTCGCTAGTTATAGTGCCGTTTCACGAAGCAGTCGCTAGTTCTCTCGCTCGTTATTGTCTCGTTGTTGCCTTGGATATTTAACGACTGGTCAGACCAGTCGCTAACTCTAGAGTTTCATCGTACGCATGCGTAATGAGTGAAATAAAAAGGTTGCTTAGTTACCGTTGTCTGTCGTTTGTCTTTGAATCCAATATGGCGGCTACTTTTCTTGCTATCCGAACCACCAGACGGCAATGTAGACTACGACGTTTTCATGAAAGGCAGAATCTATTAGAATATACACACGATGATGCAATTTACGAGAGGTTGCGCCTAGCTGTGACAAAAAGAGCGGCAAAAAGGTGGTGGAGATCCTTTACGACGACCTCAAAGCAGACGTTCTTATGCATTTCCAGCCACCAAAAATTGGAGAGTTAGTGCTTTCGTGACACTTTTACGCAAGAGTTCCGGCAGACGGTTTCGAGACTACGGTGAGTAACGAGAGAACTAACAGTGTTTCCCCTGGCTTTCAAGGTCTGTGAGGTGGTAGGCAATCCGCGATCCCAGCAATACTAGGGGGGTCCGGTGGCATGCTCCCCCGGAAAATTTTTTTAATCGAGGTGCAATTTGGTGCATTTTAGGGTATTTAGAACTGATTTTTTTTACATTTTATGTGGCACTGAATTGTCTTGTTTTAGATGTTTTGAGGAGTAAATTCAGTAATGACATAACAAAGGTTTGGACAAAATTTATTTTCCAGTATGCATTCACACAGTTTAGTCCTTTTCAGTTTATAGAACATACTCTTTCAAGAAAAAAAAAAGTTAGTACTTTCAAAAAAAAAGTTAATACTTACAAGACACAAGAAAAAGGGCTTACTACATTGAATTATTTTCAAATTGACCAAAAAGTTGATAAAATATGTTGTTCTTACTGTTTTCACATTTCTGAAAGTAACTGGTCAATTGACTTTGCGTGTGGGAGCGCTTCATCCTAATATAAAACTGCTTCAAAAAGTTCTCTCCCTTAATTGTCGTTCAGCGCAAAGCGACTCCCGCTACTAGTTATAGGCCTACGTAGTTTGAGATGCAATTTATAATCAACAACTTCAAACACCGTTAAATGAATTCTTTGGAATTAAAGAGATGAAAATCCCACTTATCATCAATTTTAGTTCTTCGTTTATTCATTTATATGGTTCTATTCGGTCATGGGAATTCATATTCAATGGTTTCCACGCGAAATACTGACGTGACCCAGTTTTACAACGCTACTGCTTTCACAAAACTTACCGTAAATCAATAGAAAATCTTCTCCAAGTTTATAAAAACAACGAAGGCCACTTTATTTGCTCCTTTTTTATCAGTGAATATTCGTAAACTATAAAAACAAACAACAGGCAGTCTGAATTTCGGAACATGAAGTGACAGAGAAAGTGCATTCTTGACACGTGATTAAATGGTGTCAAGAACAGTTGCCTCGTTTCGCTGCGTCTCTCATACTTCACAGAACTGCGAAAACGAGGCACTTACAGGGAGATAGTAACTGCTGGTTATTTTTAGGCATACGCGCATGCGTATTTCCGTTACTGCTAAATCAAGTGCTCAGAAGCATGGGATTACGTATGTAAACAGAAAATGCCATATTTGCTTAGAAATAAATATAATTTTCAGTAAGCATGAGTGAAAATATACTTTGTCGTTCCATTCAGCCCAACGAGGCGGTGTTTTTGACAAATTTCAGAGAGGCGCTTGCAAATTTCAGCGAGGCGGGCGCCTCGCTCATTTAAGTGCAGGGGAAACACTGACTAACGACCGAACTTTACGACTGAACTTAGCGATGAGTTAACGACTGCTTCGTGAAACACCCCTCGAAAATCGCTAAGTTTGCTCGTTAGCGAGGTAGTTCAGTAGTTAGTTGTTCTAACTATCTACTGCTTTGTGAAACCGGCCCCAGAGTTATAATAATACCCACTAGACAATTCTCAAAATACCTTGATAAAAGCATCTATATCCCCCACAGCAGGGATGTAGTCTGGTATAAATGGTTTCATTTTGTGTTCCAACTCAATGGTCTGCGGGGTATAGCGAGTGATATACTGAAACAACTCCTTGATCTCCGGGGTGACAGCTAGGTGCTCATAGTCTGCTGGGTCATAGGCTCTGTAAAACATCAGTGATATTTATGAATTAATAGAAAAAATAATATGCGATTATTAGCTGATCCTTAAAAATTAAATGATAAGTAGACCTGTAAAGAAATATTTGAGAATTATCAAATATAGAGGGATGTATTTCAAAATAGTCTGAATGGAAACAAAAGTGATTTAAAAGAGTCAGTTGCAAAAGAATACCCAATCACAGATAAGGAATTACTAATTTTTCACCTAAAAATTGTGAGAAAATAAATAATTTCCTGTTTAAAGCTTAGCACTTTAGATGAAAAATTCACTCTTTGGCCAATCCTTATGTTTTTACACAATATAACTTTTGCTTTTTTGTATGCAGTATAGTATCACAAAGAAGTGTCACTGTGAACAATAAGTCTCTACAACTCTTTGATGCAAACAAATCTGCAACAATATTATCAATAGGGCCCTAAATTACAATAAACTGGTTACTGTCAATAATGAGAACAGTTATCTTTCAACACCAAATGAAATTTCAAAAAGTGAAAAAAGCTATAACACAAAAAACAACCAAAAATTTTGTTAAACCTTCCAGTCCCTTCAAACTAGATTCCTCCCTGCATAGCTGGATAACAAGACAGGAGACTAGCTGCTATATGTAGGTCTGGTGTTTTTTCTGACAAAACATTGAACCTGAACAGATAATTATGTTGGAAATAAACAAAATACAAAAAAAGAAACATGAGCATTTCGTAGTTATACACCCCTAACCCAAGGAGAAAGATAACATGTTATGTTAATAATAATTCAGTTCTTCAGTCATCTTACTTCCCCTCTGGGTCTGGGATACATTTGTCTATTAAGTGCTCTTTCACTTTTCTCTTACGCCTCCTCCTGAAATGTGTAGTTTACTTTAAATTTGTATGTACAAAAATGATAACAGATTAAATAATTTTAGCAAGATTGTAATGTCATGGTCAGACCACTTCCCCTGTTTTTTCAACCAAATATCCCATTTTTTATCTAATAAAGCTGACTAAAATGAAGGAGCCTGTGATACACTTCAAAGGTCATAGGGAGATGACAAAAATGGCAAAATTCACATCCACAAAAGACTGATGTAAACCAAAACAAGGCTTACAACTTTGCAAAACTAGAGGATCAGAGAGGCGATACCACCTCCAAATATTGTACCACCAGCTGGAGCAAGCACATTCGCATAGACCCCCACATACACAAAAAAAGGGACACAGCCACCAGTTTTGTGCTTGACAAGCTGTAAAAATGCAATCAACAAGAATTCTTAAACTATTGCAAAAAATATATATGGTCATTCAAATTTAAGTTCTTCGTAAGATAGGTCAAGGGTCAATTTCAAGGTCACAGTAAATTGCCAGTATATGACTTCCTATTCAAGTTCAATAGTAACTATGGACCTATCTCTGGCAGTTTTGGAGATAAAAGGGAAGCAAAATTTGCAAAATTCAGTTCATGGTGAAAAGTAGGTCAACGGTCAATTTCAAGGTCACATTTAGATTGCCAGTATATGACTTTCTTATCAAGTTCAATAGTAACTATGGACCTATCTCTGCCAGTTTTGGAGATAAAAGGAAAGCAAAATTTGCAAAGTTCAGTTCATGGTGAAAAGTAGGTTAAAAGTCAATTTTAAGGTCACATTTAGATTGCCAGTATATGACTTCCTATTTAAGTTCAATAGTAACTATGGACCTATCTATGCCAGTTTTGGAGATAAAAGGGAAGCAAAATTTGCAAAGTTCAGTTTATGGTGAAAAGTAGGTCAAAGGTCAATTTTAAGGTCACATTTAGATTGCCAGTATATGACTTCCTATTCAAGTTCAATAGTAACTATGGACCTATCTCTGCCAGTTTTGGAGATAAAAGGGAAGCAAAATTTGCAAAGTTCAGTTTATGGTGAAAAGTAGGTCAAAGGTCAATTTCAAGGTCACATTTAGATTGCCAGTATATGACTTCCTATTCAAGTTCAATAGTAACTATGGACCTATCTCTGCCAGTTTTGGAGATAAAAGGGAAGCAAAATTTGCAAAGTTCAGTTCATGGTGAAAAGTAGGTCAAAGGTCAATTTTAAGATCACATTTAGATTGCCAGTATATGACTCCTATTCAAGTTCAATAGTAACTATGGACCTATCTCTGCCAGTTTTGGAGATAAAAGGGAAGCAAAATTTGCAAAGTTCAGTTCATGGTGAAAAGTAGGTCAAAGGTCAATTTTAAGGTCACAGTAAGATTGCCAGTATATGACTTCCTATTCAAGTTCAATAGTAACTATGGACCACCAATATGTACTTTTTGATACAGCGTAACTCGAAAACCGTATGGAATACAAAAAAAACGAGACCACCTCCAGTGTTGGGCTTTACATGCTCTACAAAATGCAACACTTTCCAATAATATTATTGGTTAAGTCTGTGTAGTGTCTGAATAACAGGGCAAAAAAAATTTTTTTCGTAAAAAATTTCATTTTTTTGAAAATTTTGGCCCATTTGACCTTGAAGTAAAGGTCAAAGGTCAAATCCAAGGGTATATTTGAAATCTACACATATGACTTTTGGAAAGCCGTCTATAGAAATTTTTCCCATAACTCCTTCTGTAGGGTAGATAATTAGCATTTAATTTTGCCATTTTTAGACAAGGGTGCATTGTAATGAGTGCCACACCCAGACCCCAATACCGACAAAGCCCAAATTTTACGTGGAACGAGTTGAGATTATAGGTGACCTAAATCCATGAGATGGGTACGGGGGCCCTTACCGTCTAGGAGGAGAAGCGGTAACGGTAGCTGTCCGGCGGAGCCGGCGGAACGATCCGGACGGGACCGAAACCATGTGTACCGCCAGCGCTAACGCTGGTGGTACAATAAAAACTGTACAAAGATAGAACCTGAAAATAGACTTGGGACAAAGTAATTCACCACCACAGTATCCGATACCGATAAGAACTGACCCACAATCTAAAAAGGCACTAACTCTTGATACAAATTCTCCTATAATGATCAATTTCTCTAACTAGTTTAGACACAGAAAAGGTTTAAGGCAATCCAAGACAAAATCCTAACTGTCTGCCCTAAGTCAATCCCAAACACATGGTGCCAACACCCATTGATACAGGTATACCCGTGTTAAAGGAGACACCAGGGTAAAATCCCTTACCAAGTTGAATACAACACAGATTCTTTGATACTGAAAGTTCTGCATCATGAGTATAACACTGCTAAACCCCTCTCCACCTTCCATAACTCAAGCTAGACCTTATTTTCACTCACCCCACAGCTTGCATCCCTAAGTTATCATCTTCCTCCTCATCATCACTTTCTTCCCCATCCTCATCATCGTCACTCCTCCCCAAGTCGTCCCTGTTTAAAGAGGGGACAGCTCGGGGCGTCTGTCTGAATTATGAGAATTCTGAGTTAAATACGCCCATGATTAGTCTTATGTCAGTTTCTACATGTAGTTCTCTGCCACTAGGAGCTTCTACTTGTTATTGGCTCTAAGCGTTTTTATAGAATACTCATTACGGACTGTCAATATTGCAAAAGCACACAGTTTTCTAAGGTTAGATTTCTAAAATGCTTTCAAGAATTTTGTTACTCTTTGCAGATTTAGTTGAAGTCTATGAGGTTTTGAAAAAAGAAAGAATGTAAAAGGACTACAGGCAACTTCCTTGTAAAAAGAACCTAACCAAATAAAAGAATGTTTTATCTTTTTCTTTTGCATGTAGAGTTAAAATCATAGCTGAAGGACTGATTCCATAAAATACAGAAGGAAAATATAATTCCTTTTTTTTTCCTTTATGTGTCCAGCCAATCTATGATAAAACTGACATAAAACTAATATGATTTTATTTAACACAGTTCCCAGTGATCATCTATGAAAAACTGCACCCCCCCCCCCCCATCTTCCACTATTCCTATCTATCTGCTCTCCATATTAAGCCTGGATTAATCCCAACCCATCCCAGCACTGCCTCTATCAACCCCCCCCCCCCCCCCCATCCTGTCATTGCCACTTCTGACATATTTCATCCTGAGAAATCCTTGAAAAAATCCGACACAACTTTAAGTGTTCATGTTGTCAGTTGCTCCATCTGTCACAGTCTCCCTGCCACTTTCAATGCTCAATTCTTCCATCCCTACTTCTAAATATTGAACTTATTTTCAGAGGCATATAAAGTAAATATTTTAATACTACAATCACCTAGTCAATAAAGATTATCGAATTTCAATGCATATTGTCATGTATATACATTCAAAGTAAGATAAATTTAGGATAAGAAGAAGTGATCACTTTAATACTTCTCAATTTTAGGTATAAAAGTAAATCAGTGGAAGCTTAAAGAAGTAAAATCAGTGTGTTGTATTTTTACATGTACAATGAAAAAGGCAGCTTAAGGTGAGACACTACACCTAAAAATTGGGATTTTTGGACCTAGCTGAGACACCTCAAAATGTTTACCAAATGTCTGGGTATGATGAAAAATATTAAAATTAACTATTTTAGGTGTCTCAGCTAGGTCCAAAAATCCCAATTTTTAGGTGTAGTGTCTCACCTTAATCAAAAGAAAATTTTATTCACACAGAGAAACTGTTAGAACACACCCATGCACACATAAGAAAACATATTTTAGGAAGACAATTATCCACTGTAAACAATTTGATCTTGGTAATATTATTCAAACAATTCATTAATAAGAGAATCAGTGCACTAAAAACATATTGTGGAATAAAAAGTTGTAGTGGTATATATCAATGCATCTATAGTACAATCAAATTAAATAATACAGTGTTGTTTATCTTCAAAATAAAAGATAAAGCTGGTCTGCCAGAAGTCCAAGCAAAACAAGCACATGTCATAGTTCATGCTCAATGAAAAAAATCTTATCTGAAAACATCATTTAGATTTCATTTTGTTTTTCAAGATAAAAAAATTAAAATGACCACCATTATTAAAGAATTTCTGATGAGCTAGTGAACAGTAATTTGGATTGATAAAAGTGAATAAAAGCTATTTTAATTTTTATCAGTTTAATTGACTAAACAAAAAATGATTCAAGCTTTGACAAAAAATAAATAAATAAATAAATAAATAAATAAATAAATAAATAAATAAATAAATAAATAAATAAATAAAATAATATGTTTAACTGACAGGCCCGCAATATTTCCCACAAAAATAATTTCTTTGAAAAGTTAATTCTATTTCATTATTTTAACATTTTCAAAATATCTCATACAGCTAAAACGTGATTTTTAAGGAATAACTATTACAAAGACTTACCCTTCCATCTGCACACCCTGATCATCATCATCATCATCTTCATCATCATCATCCTGGTCCGTCTCATCTCCCTCCTCGCTGTCATCTTCATCTCCATCTTCATTGTAAGCAGGTTGTTGCTGCTCAAGCTGCTGTTGTTGTTGCCGTGGATTTACCTAATAACAGAGAACGATTCGTATGTTATAAAGGCTGGTTTACAACAACTTCAAATGACAATATATAATATAATTAGTAACTTTTTAAAAAATTACGAGTTCTTTTATTTTCTTTGGTTATAATCTGAATTGATTGTTTATAAAAGTACTGTTATAAAATTATCTGGTTCATTCATAAAAAAACTCTTCAAGATGTAAAGGTTATTGGCAACAATTGTTCTAAATCAACAGATCTTTATTTTTTTTTTAAAGAGAACATATGAGCAACTACTGGTCATCAAGATTTCTTGAGTTAGCATACAAACACTACAAAGCTTGTAAAATAATCTTTCATAATCCTGTATTTCTCTGGTAATGTAAGAAAGTAAACTGGCACTGCTAGTATAAAAATACCTGTGGACTGGGCTGTCCAGTATCAAACTCATCGTCAAAATTGTCACTCATTCCGGACTCGGGTGGGGTGTTTCCACGGCTATGACCGCGGTCTGAAATAAATATATAAACTTTTCATTTGATATTCATTAAGCAAGAGTTTGACAGATGTAAGTGTAAAATAAACAGTACTGCTTTTAAAAATCAAGTTCCATTTTATTGGAGTATAACTTTATGACAATGTTGGTGAAAAGAGTTGTTTTTCTGGACAGTTTTAAAAGTGCTGTTTTGAAAACATTTCCTTTGCTTGAGTTGTATGGATTTATTATCTGAAAATCGTTAAAAAATCATTTAATGCTTTTCCATACACTACATACATTATGATTCCAGACAGTGATTTGTTTTGTTAAATTACACCAATATTATTTTATAGTTTTAGTATTAACTTTACCACCAAAAGGTACTCTTGGACTAGGTGTGTATGTGCTTGCAACTTCCTCGGAATCAGGAACTTCTAGAGATTCATCATAAGGCTGATTCTGGTGGAGGGTCGCCTGTAATGTTGATATAAAAACATGCATTGAGAATAAATGAACCCCCTTTTCTATTTTTGTTTAAAAACTAGAAATTAGAACATGTATACAATTAAAAATATTTTGCCATACACGCCTAAAATACATGTGATTAATTTAAAACCAAAAGAGGGATACTTATATTTGTGATTTATCGAGTCGGTTATGTGACGTATAAATATATGGTTAATTCGCCATGAAATTGATTGACCTTCTAAATTTGGACCCTGAGCGTCGTTGGATACGGACTAATTTCAGAGTGTATAACGTAGATTATCACGTCAATTTTAGCACTTCAGATTCTACATTTAACAACCTTAGATTATCAAGTGTACACAACTATAATTCCGTCTATTAAAATCCAACAACAACAATCTATTCAACTTACGTTTCCTCGATCTTCATCAGAATCCGCCATGAAACCCTGGAATGCCGCTATGAATGCTGGGAAGGAAAGTATACAGAGCTACTTTCTTTATGATAAAGATAGTTTAAAAGATATCATTAATATCCAAATTTCATAATACAAGTTTTGAAATAAATGAATTTGAAACAACTATAATGTGGCAAAACTTATTTCAATATTTTTTTCTAGTATTGTCGATTGTTTTAACATTTTCATACCACTGGCTTCCAGGAAGTGACGTCATGTCCAGACCGGCGTACGAGGAAAGGTTCATTATTCCAATCACTCGAATTATCGATTAGTTTGGAGACAAACATCCGTAGTAATATTGATAGTTTCTAGTGGTATGAATTCCGGTGAAAATGGAACTGATAACGCTGTCAGAGCTAGGTCAAAAGATAAAACCATAGGTGTGCAAAACGCCGGGACGACAGAAAGGCCAAAATCTGTGACGTACATGTCAGCAGCTGATTTTCATAAACACCAATCTGGAAGACACGATCGGTAAGTTCAGTAACTTGTTCTTGGCTTTAATGTTTAAATGTGATTACTGTTAACGTTGCACATTATGTATATTTCTTATTGGGACATCAAGTTGCAGGCATGTATTTGTTTATAAAAATTATTCAGTCGCAAAATTTTACATGCTGTTCAAAGCTTGTAAATTTTAATTTAAAATGTACATCCAATGACATTGACAAAAAATCCAAAGAGGCAAGACGTATTCTCATCAGTGTTGTCATGTACAGCAAAATTTGTAGATGTCATTATAATACCAGTGCAGAATGTCTTTCTAACCTACTGAAAAGTCACTGCAATTTTACACATTCTGAATCTGATTCCATTTTTTTTTTTATTTTAGGAAATTTTATTTTGAATTATTTTTCTATAGACTACTAGTGATTTATCATACTTGTAACGGTATTTTTGATGACAGACCAAAGGTTTGACAATATTTTGGCACTGATGTCAAAATCAAAATATAATGATGCATTATTCAGCAAAAGGGCAAAAGACTTAATTAACTCCAGATAAAAATCTCCCAGCTTCCTGGGTAGCATCCTTCTTTGGCCTATTTCAGTCTCGTGACTTCATGTCCCAGTTGCAAGTCAATGCAAAAGATTTTATAAAGATGCAAAGTTAAGCAGCTCACATGCACCTGAACCTGGTTTGACTGAGTCTGTATACAAGTCATGCAGGTACTTCATGTTATCTAAAGTAGGAGGCGGGTACAAATCACTTATATGAGATAATCATACTATTTCGAACCCAGATTTTATGAAGTATGTCTGTAATGGGGAAAAAGAGTTACTAGTAACCAGTAAAGAGAAAAAAAAACTAGTAGGATTGCATGATTTCTGGATTTTGGCAAATTTGTTTGTTAGAACTTAAACATTATTTGTATACTGTTATTTGATCACTAATTTTTGTTTTTAATAGGATATATTACAATTGACTAGAATATTGATTTTCAGATGAAGCTGTTGGTATATAATTTCTTGAAAACTGAAAATAAAAAAAATTATAGTTTTAGCTTTGCACCTCTAGAAATGTTGAAGCAGCATTATTAATTAATTAGGATTATTTAAAGCCAGCACAAGCTTTTAGTACTTTATTGACTGATTGCAAGGCATTATAAATTGTGAACTCAGTGATTAACTCCTCTAAAACATCTGTATCTTAATGGACACATTCATTGAGCAGCCAGCAATCTCATGAAGTTGTACGCCTGACAGGACTGGATGTAGAAAGATATATGGCCATGCAGATAAGTGCTCTTGATTAATAAAATTAGGGTTATTTGTGGCACAAAAGAGATGGTACTCATTTTGTGTAAATAGCAATCTAGGACATGCTAGGTAGGATTCATGTATCTTTTTCTAAAAAATAAGAAAGAAAAAATGTAATAAAATTGAAAAGCCCTTGATGATAATTTATATTCATGGTCATTTTAATAGTTTTCATAAATTTGTCCATGCATATCTATAAAGAAAGGAAATGCAACTTTCAAACATTATGCTTAATGGAGGTGGTTAAACAGAAAAATATAATAAGATTTACAGAATGTATATGAAAGTACAGTGTAATTCTATGGCGGGAAATATTTCTATAATGAACATATTCATGATTGGATTGGTGTAAATTAGAAATAAGATTCAAAATAATGTATTTGTTTCAAAGTAGGTCTATCCTATGGAATGTCAATGATATAGAAAAAATGATAGATATGACCCTGCTGACACCTAGGTTCTGATGACTGAAGGAAGTGGCAGCTGACAGGATGGGCAGGCAATTGCAACAGTTGTGACAGATTGCATTTCATCACCACATTGATCATTACAAAGCATGACATACAGCCATTTAGTAATTATGTATGATTGAAATCAATACCTTGCTCAAAGCAATGATCCCTTGCCTGTTAAATTGTTGATGTGGCAATCAGTATATCTTATTTTAGATAATGCAATTTTCTTGAAAATGGCTCCAGGAATTCAGTTGTCTGACTGCTTTCTTGATCAGTAATTTGTTTGAGGCTGTTACAATATATTTCCACTCAGAGGGATGATGTCCAACTTAAAACAGTAAAATATACTCTCAGTATTCTCTCTCAAGAGAATAGCTCATTAAGTGAAATGACAAATGGTGAACATTTATGCCAGTGTAATTTGTGAGCCACAGTACTTTCCAAATGAATGAAAAGTATCATTGATGGTGACCATTGAGTATGTTAATGAAATTAGGCGATGCAAATAGAATGCTGTTGATCACTGTCTGCAAGCTTACAACCTAATTTGTAGTATTTTTCTGGACTAACTTGCTTACTCCAAAGACTGATATGCTCCATACTGAGACTCTGCTGCTTCAGTACACAAGGTTTTGAAACTGACATTGGTACGACTTGGTGAATACAGACATGTCGCATGGGATTCTTTGAAGTTTTCTATAGGTCACTCACCTTTGCCTACTTTTAAGTTCAAAGAGGTCATTCTGTTACAGTCTAGTGGTACTGAATAGGATGAATTGAATTCTGAAAGGGATGAGAGCGGACTGACAAATGAGTTATTAATGCATGAAAATGGATATAAATCGAGAAATGTGAAGACCAAAACTTTATGATAAAAGGTTTATATAGATCGATGAAAATTGATCAGAATTATAATTGTTAAGGCAAGATTCCAATACACAGCTCCCTTTCTACGTGGTAATACCTTGTCGACTGATATTATGTTAATGGAAATCAATAGTTTTAAGTAAATAACATCTAGCAATTGATTGTGCCCTGGCAATTCTGACCAAAAGAGTCCAATGCTGCTGCAGACTTAACGAGGTCCCACTTTGGGTCAGTTGAGCTGGAGCAGGTTCTCTATTTAGGATAGGTGAAGTGTAATTTGAGGATGCCTCTTGTTGCTTTCTTCTTGGACTATAAGGAGCAATTTCATCAAGGAGTTGCAGTTTATTAAGACTTTGAAAACCTGCTGTAACAGTGGAAATTATTTGACAACTTTTTTATTGTGAATCGTACCACAGGCTGCACTTGGTGGGTGATTTTTAAGGAGCAGTGGATTTGTATGGATTTTGATGACACATATTTCAGTATCACTTCAGTATATCCTTCAGTATCACGAAGTGAATTTGTACACCGAACATTTGATAACAGAACAATTTCCATCACAGGATATATATATGTGACATTTCTGTCATGGATCTTAAAGGAAGAGCATGATAATAAGGTTTGGTGGAGTTAGTTCTGACACAGAGAAGTTCTGTGCAAGTAGTGGAATTCAATCTGAATGTAGGCTGAATTTCGATGTGCAGATGTGTACATGTAGATGAAAGTGTGTGCATGCGTATGTTGACCCGTGTGCAAAGATTTGTATTGCCAAACAGGAAACAGAAGCCATCTAAGCTACAGTATTTTGGCAATGCTAAATGGGACTTTTTGATACTGTTTATTAAATTTTTTATCCTACTAGTGCAGTACATAAAAACTTTCTGCACTTAGTGCAAGTTTCTATAAACCCACTAAATCCTTTCTGCCATTTGTTTTCTTGCCAATTAATGCAGATTCAGAGAGAAACATTGAGATCTGATCCAATGGGATATTGATTGGCTCTGTTTATTGTTAGTTTCTTTATTGGACAAGGGAGCTTAATGGTGAATTTAAAACATTTTTTCATTGATTATCTCATCTAAAATCTTCACCTTATAATATTGATGAGTAAGCAGCAATAGTATTAAATTTACGGGGCTCTCAGGGTACTTATTATTGAGTTATTTGGTAAGTGCACTCACTGGTTCTAAGAATTTTCTAAGAATTCCCCAGAAAGGAGGCTTGTTTTGTGAACTTGAGCAAGCTAATGGGCACTCCGATGGTTTTGTACAGAAACTTTTCATCTGGGCTAAGAAAAAAGTCATGTGTGCTGCAACGTAAACTTACTGTCTCAAAAGTGCAGAAATACACCAGAAACAGAGAGGCTGAAAATGCTTTCTGGAATTTCTTCTTGCTTGTTGGTATATCAAGAAAGATAAAATGTTTTCCTTGAGAAGTAACAGGTTTCTTATTATAAGCACTCACCAGCTAGCTACAGTGTAATATACATTGAATGACTGACAAACTACCACATATGATGCATAATTCTTTCTTAATAACCATTAATTTAGACAAACCTGTTTCAAAAATTGGTTTTAGTTCCTAGAAAGATCTCGTTCCTGGGTATGTCATGTTAACATATGTATGGTTTTGGGAAGTGCTGCTTGAGTTGCTTCATCATAAACACATCATAAACTGTACTCAGAAGGGGTATTACACTGAAACAGGAAAGATGTAACACACACGCATGCACACACACGTGCGTGCGCGCGCACACACACACACACACACACTGTTTACCCGCATGATGATGCAGGGCGGAACATAGCATCTTTGTTGGCCCATTTCTGATGCAGAATTGTCCTTGTGGTAATGTAGGGCTGTTAGGTTCCTTATTTTATACTTTCCAAGAAAGGGAGTTGTGCATGTATAATTTATGAAACATTAAAATAGAACATCTTTTTGGTTTTTGTAATTACCATTGTGAACATGTTGCAGGTTGTTATTATACAGCTGATTATATTTTATCATCAACTTATTTTTTTTGTGTTATTTCGTTCTTTTCATAGCGTGTCAATACGAAAAGGAGGAAAAAAGAAAAATTGCCTGGGGCTTCTTATCACAAAGGCAGCTTACCTGAACTGAATTAACTTCCAAGATGATTTAACTTCCTTGTATGTTCCTGTTAGAAAGAAAAGGTGTGTTGGTATGAGTGGTTTACTTAGTGAATTGTTCTGGTAGTATATGGAGAAACAATGGGTCAGAGACAGGAGAAAATTTTGGCAGTAGAACTTGAAGGAAATTTATGTTGGTAAGTCACTGGAACATTTAACTATATATATATATATACTAATACAGTGCAGCACTGTATAGTACACTGTAGTACAGTGTACTGGTGGATACTGTTACATAAATCTTTAGGTGAAAATGAAACCATAAATTTGTACTAGTAGCTCAATGGTGTCAGTTTGTCAGTAAGACTGAGGTTTCATGAATTTGCAGAACATTGTCTTTGGATTTTGATTTCAAATTTGATTATATTCAGCAATATTAAAGAGAGGGAGCAGTTAATTTCAGTAAAAATTACAATACAAGTCCCCTTTGCACTGGACGGCATCCTTTCTGCGCCCTTTGTGCGACCATAAAACTGGCATCTCTCTGGTTGTAGAAAGGAGGCACAAGCATCGCTTTGGTTGCAGAATGAATGTTCAATGATTGGCCAGTTGTCAGCACTTCAAGTACTAGTATTTTTTTACTCTCAAACAGGGCTGTACTATGGGCCTTACCAGGACAGGTTGAGCTTTAATCATTTTTTTTCTTCATTGGTAATCAATGAACCTCAGTTTGCAGTATTTATATAATGATTGGTAGGAATCAAGGGATAATTATCACCTATAGAGTGATAATGAGACTTGAGAATATATATGAGTCTTTATAGTATAGGGTTTTCCACAGCCAAAAGACAATGGCTTTTATTCCAATTAGTAATTCAAAATATGTCATAATAATCAGCACTTCATCAAGAAAATTATTCTGCTATGAATTATACTTTAAGTTGAACAAGATATTTTGTCTTGGCTTATTGATGATATGCCCCTCTCAGGATTAAGAATATATATACATTATATTGATGATAAATTATTGCTGTAGGACCAAACATTACATGGAAATAGCTATTATATTACCTGAGCACAACATTATTTATTTATCAGGTGTGGAAATGCTTTGTCCCAAAGAGTTTCTTTTATTATTAAGCAGACTTGTGGAATTGGTTATTGTGGTGCTGAAACAACAGTAGGTCACTGCACATGTGATATTTTCCAAGTTGAAGTAATGGTAGAATATTTTGTATACAAGAGGGGGAGGAGGAGTATGGAACACATTGAAGGGTATATACTGGTATATTTAACAGAGGCAAGCATATACACCTTCTGTAAGAACAATAATACAGCATTATCCTTTTGTTCAAAGTGCAAGAAATGGGACAAACTTACTAGAATTTTTCAGCTGTTAATGTTATATTAATGGCAAAGATAATTTTTAACCTCTCTGGTATAAACTACCTCTATGTCTCTGACTCGATGCACTTTGTTGATGGGTGCAGCACTAAAAGCAAGAGACACGAGAAATTAATGGCAGCAAAACAGTAATTAGGCAGGTCATGTATTTTCTGAGGTAACCACTGGCAGCTACAACAGCTTTCCTGGTAATATCTGAGGTCAGCTGCACATTTTGCCATCCAAAAGGTGTCTCCACATTAAGGCGTGTTTCCAGTTGAGATGTGATAACCCAACTTGGTATGCAAAATGACTGGAAACGCATTCTGATGCGTCACAGAGAACCCCAGTCAAGACTATCACAGTGCCTCTCTCTCTCTCTCCCCTCATCGCCTCCTGATAAGGCCTGACAATAATAAATCCCTTGTTCTTCTAGGAATGTCATATATACTACTATTTCCACTAGTGAAAGTGCCTGGGACATTTAAAGGAAATTTATATAAAATAAACTGAGAACTGTTAATTAACCTTTTCTTGGTGAGTTTCAAGTTCCAGAACTGTTTTGCACAATCAAGGTACTGTATGCATCAGATGATGCAGACTGCTTTTTTCTTTCTTTATTTATTTCCCATGTAAACAAACCATAGAGATTTTTGTTTCATACAGATTACCATGACTGCTTTGGAATCTAATGGAGCCCTTGTATGATGAATGCAGTTTTCATCAAAACAGATCACTTCAGAATCATCTGGGAACTTGCTTGATGCTTCTAATGGATTTCATTTTTTATAGCAGTATGGGAAAATGTGTTTTCTCAGGAGAAGTTCTTTTAGGTTAATATTATGCATAGTGGCAAGTTGGATTTGTTTGGGTACCAGGTAATGTAATAGAGTTCTGCGGCTTGCGAATAAGGGTAAATATTTAATTTCATTAACAGTTGTTGACTATGATGGCTAACTGCAGCAAATACTTCCTGGAGAAAAAACTCTTCGACTGGATATAGATGGTTGTATAGACTTTTTTATGTCACCAAGTGTTAAGATTACTAACGATTCGTAACGAATGAGTAAAATGAGAAGGTAGGAAGTATTTTTGATCATTTTTTATGTTATAATATATGTGTATGAGAGTGGCTGTTCATAAGAGAGGATGGAGAGTACCCAAAATTGTGAAATTTGATTAAATCTTCAAAGGACATTAGAGATCTAGCCTAATTGTGCCTGCTTAATTGTTGATTTTTCCCTATATTTTATTAGTGCATGTATTGAAGTCGCACTTTCGGCGAGTCTTATTTAAGAAAATACTTTATTGGATTACATAAGAAAACGTATCCACAGCTGTCTTTCTTTAAAGCATGCTCAAAAAGAAACCTCTAAATCTATTAAGCATTATGGTAACAATTTATTAGTGAAAAGTACATTTAGATATATATAAAACCTGACATCTTGTGGGCTTGACAAATATGTTATGACATTATAGTATTAAACTTTGTCATAAGCTCACAGCCCAGAAACTACGCCAGTGGTATAACTGCCTGAGAAATGCAAGTGTGTGTGTGAGAATACGTATGGGGAAATAGTTATATACAGTAAGTGTTTGTGTATTCAGATGTGAAATTGAGGAAGACTCATGGACGAAAAATGGCATGAACTGTTTTTGTATTTCAACAGGTGTACATGTGTGTTATGCAACATTTTCGTCTGTGTCATAGCATGTAATGAGTATTTTTACGGAACTCGAAAATTTTAAGCTAGCAGAGTTAAGCTGTTCAGAACTTAAAAGATGATGATGTTAGTGTGGCAGTGATTGATGATGGAAATGGTTTTCCATAGGAATGTTTTTTAGGAAACTTGTATTTTTTTCCTTGGTTCATACATGCATGCCCGTAGAGAACAGAATGCCGCGCACACTTGTTGTTCAACTGACCAGCTGATGACCATCACCACCACAATTTGACCACTGTTCCTGTACAGTTTGGACAGAAGTGACCTGTCTGCCTTTGTTATTTATTGACACTGATGTAATTTCATTGTAACTGTCAATGTGGGAGGTGAGAATAAAGTAAAAAGTTCCCTATGTCCTGGCATACATTACCGACAGGATCCCTATCGACAGACCGAAACAGTGATCTTATTAGATAACATACCCCGTCTCTGGGTCCACAGTTGAACTATGGATGACATTTGATATCCAGTACACAAAACATTGAAGTTAAGAAAATTGCTATATTTATTTGTCTTACACGCAGTTCTGCACATACAGATGTGAAGGCTATGGGAGCAGATTTGGATCATAACTGAAGAAATGATGAAGAAATGATAAACTTTGCTATTGTTTGCTGTGACAGAAACTTGTTAACCCGTGTGTCACCGTCATTTAGTTTGTAGAATGGAATACTGATACATTTGCTGGTTAAAATAGTACCAGTTGATTATCATGTTATCAGTTTTGATACGTGAACCAAGACAAGACATAACTGTTACCCAGCATATCATTTGATGGGAAACCAGACATTTGGAGGTAAAAAGAGGACTACATGCAATCCCAGATAAACAGGACCTTGATATTACCCATAACACAGGAATCACTTTTGGAAACTAGACTTTTGGTATCCAAAAAGAGGAATTTAACAGGTGATACGGTCAACCAAAGGTGAACCCGTACGTAAATACCTGAGGATGGCTTTTATTAAGTCAACGAGTGCCAGTGCTCTGGAGGGCCTCAATAGCACTGTCACGGAGATTGGAGGACTGTTTGATAAATTACGGTAAGTTCCGATGTGAAGAGTTTTAGATCTATAGACGTTACAGTATGCTGTGCCTAGGTTTTGCTGGTTGAGTGCTCTTCTGCTTATTTCTGACAACGTTGAAGATGGAGGGGGGTGCAAAAAAGAAAAAATTAAGCTTGCAAGGTTTTATTTCTGTCTCTCTGTGGTGTTATTAGCTATTATTATATAGGAGATTATATTCTTATTATACTCTTGCAATTATGTTCAAAAGTGTTTAAGTGTCTATTTATTTATTGTACCACCAGCGTTAGCGCTGGCGGTACACATGGTTTCGGTCCCGTCCGGATCGTTCCGCCGGCTCCGCCGGCTCCGCCGGCTCCGTTGGCTCCGCCGGACGGCTACCGTTACCGCTTCTCCTCCTAGACGGTAAGGGCCCCCGTACCCATCTCATGGATTCAGGTCACCTATAATCTCAGCTCGTTCCACGTAAAATTTGGGCTTTGTCGGTATTGGGGTCTGGGTGTGGCACTCATTGCAATGCACCCTTGTCTAAAAATGGCAAAATTAAATGCTAATTATCTACCCTACGGAAGGAGTTATGGGAAAAATTTCTATAGACGGCTTTCCAAAAGTCATATGTGTAGATTTCAAATATACCCTTGGATTTGACCTTTGACCTCTACTTCAAGGTCAAATGGGCCAAAATTTTCAAAAAAATGAAATTTTTTACGAAAAAAAATTTTTTTGCCCTGTTATTCAGACACCACACAGACTTAACCAATAATATTATTGGAAAGTGTTACCCTTCAGGTCATCTTTCATCTCCATGAATTTGGGGTCAATCGGTGCATTTTCACGGGAGTAGCGGCCATAAGATACCGAAACTGAAAACTGTCTCTAATTCGGGAACCGTTAATGCTAGAGACCCATTCTTTTTTGCATTTTGTAGAGCATGTAAAGCCCAACACTGGAGGTGGTCTCGGTTTTTTTGTATTCCATATGGTTTTCGAGTTACGCTGTATCAAAAAGTACATATTGGTGGTAAAAGCAAAATTTGCAGTACGGTAATGGATAATAAATTTTGAACTCTGGAAAAATAAAACATAAGGCTTGGCAAAGCAGACAACTTGTGTTCAAAAATGACATTATTTCATCAAATTTGAACTTCTGAAACTTCAGAGCACCTCCTATTTCAAGAATTTTGACCAATATGACATTTTCTTTATTTTAATTAATTTTTTCTGTACGAAATTTAAGGCACATTATGGTAACTCCAAAATTACAACATCTAGTCCCTTATATCTCCAAAACTGGCAGAGATAGGTCCATAGTTACTATTGAAGTTGAATAGGAAGTCATATACTGGCAATCTTACTATGACCTTGAAATTGACCTTTGACCTACTTTTCACCATGAACTGAACTTTGCAAATTTTTCTTCCCTTTTATCTCCAAAACTGGCAGAGATAGGTCCATAGTTACTATTGAACTTGAATAGGAAGTCATATACTGGCAATCTAGATGTGACCTTAAAATTGACCTTTGACCCACTTTTCACCATGAACTGAACTTTGCAAATTTTGCTTTCCTTTTATCTCCAAAACTGGCAGAGATAGGTCCGTAGTTACTATTGAACTTGAATAGGAAGTCATATACTGGCAATCTATATGTGACATTAAAATTGACCTTTGACCTACTTTTCACCATGAACTGAATTTTGCAAATTTTGCTTTCCTTTTATCTCCAAAACTGGCTGAGATAGGTCCGTAGTTACTATTGAACTTGAATAGGAAGTCATATACTGGCAATCTAAATGTGACCTTAAAATTGACCTTTGACCTACTTTTCACCATAAACTGAACTTTGCAAAATTTGCTTCCCTTTTATCTCCAAAACTGGCAGAGATAGGTCCATAGTTACTATTGAACTTGAATAGGAAGTCATATACTGGCAATCTAAATGTGACCTTAAAATTGACCTTTGACCTACTTTTCACCATGAACTGAACTTTGCTAATTTTGCTTCCCTTTTATCTCCAAAATTGGCAGAGATAGGTCCGTAGTTACTATTGAACTTGAATAGGAAGTCATATACTGGCAATCTAAATGTGACCTTAAAATTGACCTTTGACCTACTTTTCACCATAAACTGAACTTTGCAAAATTTGCTTCCCTTTTATCTCCAAAACTGGCAGAGATAGGTCCATAGTTACTATTGAACTTGAATAGGAAGTCATATACTGGCAATCTAAATGTGACCTTAAAATTGACCTTTGACCTACTTTTCACCATGAACTGAACTTTGCTAATTTTGCTTCCCTTTTATCTCCAAAACTGGCTGAGATAGGTCCATAGTTACTATTGAACTTGAATAGGAAGTCATATACTGGCAATCTAAATGTGACCTTAAAATTGACCTTTGACCTACTTTACACCATGAACTGAATTTTGCAAATTTTGCTTTCCTTTTATCTCCAAAACTGGCTGAGATAGGTCCATAGTTACTATTGAAGTTGAATAGGAAGTCCTATAATGGCAATCTAAGTGTGACCTTGAAATTGACCTTTGACCTACTTTTCACCATGAACTGAACTTTGCAAAATTTGCTTCCCTTTTATCTCCAAAACTGGCAGAGATAGGTCCATAGTTACTATTGAACTTGAATAGGAAGTCATATACTGGCAATCTAAATGTGACCTTAAAATTGACCTTTGACCTACTTTTCACCATGAACTGAACTTTGCTAATTTTGCTTCCCTTTTATCTCCAAAATTGGCAGAGATAGGTCCATAGTTACTATTGAACTTGAATAGGAAGTCATATACTGGCAATCTAAATGTGACCTTGAAATTGACCTTTGACCTACTTTTCACCATGAACTGAACTTTGCAAACTTTTCTGCCCTTTTATCTCCAAAACTGGCAGAGATAGGTCCGTAGTTACTATTGAACTTGAAAAGGAAGTCCTTTACTGGCAATCTAAATGTGACCTTAAAATTGACCTTTGACCTACTTTACACCATGAACTGAATTTTGCCAATTTTGCTTCCCTTTTATCTCCAAAACTGGCTGAGATAGGTCCATAGTTACTATTGAACTTGAATAGGAAGTCATATACTGGCAATCTAAATGTGACCTTAAAATTGACCTTTGACCTACTTTACACCATGAACTGAATTTTGCAAATTTTGCTTTCCTTTTATCTCCAAAACTGGCTGAGATAGGTCCATAGTTACTATTGAAGTTGAATAGGAAGTCCTATACTGGCAATCTAAGTGTGACCTTGAAATTGACCTTTGACCTACTTTTCATCATGAACTGAACTCTGCTAATTTCTTTCTCTTTTAATTTCAAACTTGACAGAGATAGGTCCATAGTTTCTCTTGAACTTGAATAGGAAGTCATATACTGGCAATTTACTGTGACCTTGAAATTGACCCTTGACCTACCTTACGAAGAACTTAAATTTGATTGTACCATATATATATTTTTTGCAATAGTTAAAAAATTCTTGTTGATTGCATTTTTACAGCTTGTCAAGCACAAAACTGGTGGCTGTGTCCCTTATTTTGTGTATGTGGGGGTCTATATGAATGCGTTTGCTCCAGCTGGTGGTACAATATTTGGAGGCGGTATCGCCTCTCTGATCCTCTAGTTAATTTATTAATTTAACTCTGTAGTGACGTGAGATTTGTAATGGTGTGAGATATTGAGTGTGCTCTAGTTTAGAGTGTGTTCTTAGGTTTTTACATTCTTTTACCTGAACTACCATCGAAAACAGTCTTCATCTCAAATCAGTTTTATGGTTCAGTTAATGTTTTATCAATGATTTGCTCAATATGATGGAACTATATCATCTGAATCTTTATAATCAAACTTACTAAATCTTAATCCCATCATGTGCCTTAGACGTATTGAGCTGTAAAGAAGGAATTTTGGAAAGAATGTGTAAAATGTTCTCATGTTATACTTCTTTTTATTCTTTTCTTTTTCATATATATATATATATAGTATTATTTACTTTAGTAGCAATTCTTCATCTCATCTCAAACATGGTAGCAAGTGCTGTAACAGGCTCATCATCCTATATTTAGGCCTATATTTAGCCCTTATCCTATATTTAGTATTGATTTACATACCTTCTTTCCATGCCCATTTTGATGAGAATTGAGCACATAATAAAACTAGTAATAATAATGATGATAATAAATACTAGTAAACAGTTCTGTGCCCAGAGTGTCACACTACTGCCATGTACAGTGGGGTGTGTAACATTTGGAGAATTTACCAAGCAGATTTGGTTAGAATATCGCATATGGTGCATTATCAGAATTGGGATATTTATAGAGAAATCAATAGATAAATACATTCGGCACTTGGATTAGCTCCACTATAGATTCCAGAGTTCTTTGCCCTGTTTCATGTCAAGAATCTTTAGTCATTGGGTTTAAATTGGCCTTTATAACTCATCTAGCTGTGTAAAGTCAACAAAGATACCGATTAACTCACTTAAATGGTTGACATGACTGAAGTCACAGCTTTGCACAGAAAACACTGTGAAGACATTTAAATCATGGTATTAGGATTTAGTTTTAAAAGCGTCAAGTCAGATGGAAAGACAGGGTGAGTGTCTCTTCATATCCTAATTCCTCTTGGTCAGCAAAGAATCATAGCTCACTTTTGTTTTAAGGACACTATGAAGTTAATTGTTTTTGTCAAATGTACCGGAGGTGAGTACACATGATGTCAATGCATTAGGATCAAGTGATGGCCATTTTAGGCCAGAAACTTCACTGCAGGCATTTATAGCACAGTTAACAGTATTAGCTTGCTAATAACTGGTCAGCTTAGTTAAAAAAATTAGATGTACTAGTATGATATGATAGAAAAAAGCGAAACGAAAATCCCTGGAAAAAAACTTGAGTTGCATGTAGCTCAGTGACATGTATGTTAGTGAAGTTGACATGTCAGTTATTTGATGACTGGTATTAAGTCTTGTCTCAATAGCTGAGGATGAGTATGAAATGCTGAAGAGCCAGATTTTGAAATATACCTATATTTGGCCCTATTTACCTATATATATCATAGATCGCATTCACAACGAGTTGAGCCAGGCTTTACAAATCCTGGGGACTAAATATGGCGGACGCACGTGAAAGAAAAACTGCCTAATCTTTTAATAGTCTCTCTGCCTCTCACACGCCTCCCCATGTGTCGTCCCAATGGAGCCAAGATTTAATGACTGTCCCCCCACAGGGACGATGTGTGGGGAGGCGTGTGAGAGGCGGAGAGACTAATAAAAGATTAGGCGGTTTTTCTTTCATGTACGACTGCCATATTTAGTCCCCAGGATTTGTAAAGCCTGGCTCAACTCGTTGTGAATGCGATCTTAGTATGCTGCTGTTGCTTCTGATGGCATGCTGATGGTCAGGTCCAATGGAAAGGGGGGGGGGTGAAAAAAACTACTCTTCTGATAGGCAAAGGTCTGTACTGAATCAAAATTTGCTCTAGATTTTTTGCCATATATAAGTTGCATCAACAAAGCTTATAATATTCAGGATTTTGTTTATGGAAGAGAAAAAAAGGGAATATTATGGTGACGATAATGAAGGTTATAGAATTGTTGTTGAAATAGATTTGTGGTTGCTATATGAGAAGAGATAAAGAGAGGGGGGAGGGGAGAGAAGGAGAAGGAGAAGGACCCCCATAGAGAGAGAGAGAGAGAAGTGTACATCAGGTGATACATGACCTCTGAGGGGGTCAGCTGAGGTCATGACCTCTCAGTTCATGTGCTCAGTTGATGTTGTTATCTTATGAACTGTGTGGGGTGATGTTGTCACATGGGAATACACAGAAGTTATTTGGCTGAACTCAAAGATATAGCAAATTTAGTTCATTTGATTAGTAGTTATGTTGATCCAATGTATCTATTAGTTATCCCAAGATATGCCTCCGATACTGAATTACTAGCACAAATGATAAAAGATTCATGGCAAAATTTGCCAGTTTTAAGTCCAGTACCAAGCAAGAATGAAGCCAGGCCATCAGCAACAAGTTTTGATGAAATTTAGGCATTTAATGAGGGAAATTGGCCATTGATAATTTTGCCTCACCAATCTGAAGTGATCAAAACTTTCAAACAATCACTAGGCTTACAGAAAGTTTTCTAAAATATTTACAGGGTCTTTCGATGATTTTTGGTAAATCAGAACAAAAATACAGGTATATATGAGGCTCAATGTCAAAATTAATTATGAAAAATAGTCAAATTAGGAAAAATATTTTAGCCTGCAATACCTTGGCAAGGCCTACAATACTTTCAGGGTTTCTATTTATTTTACCTTGTCCCTGTTCAGGTGCTTGAAATATTATTTCTCACTGTTTTACCAAGTTGATGGTGCTGAGCCATATCAACTTTGTTATCATGTACTAGTACCATCCTCCATGTGATTCCATTATAAAAATGATTTCTCTAGGAAAGGAGTATTGTGATTTTTTAAAGAAGTAATCTTGTCAGCCCTGATCCCTCTTTCATGAGTTGCTTTATAATTCTGAATGCTGTGTATTTATTTTATTGTCCATGTCCTATAAATTCTGTGTTTGTAGGAAATGGGAACGAGTGTTTCTCAACAAGGAAGTATTGAAATACATTTCTCCATGGGGGTTAGAAAGTGAAAAGTTAATGAGGCTTAAAGCAAGTGCACAGCTATATTTCAAGCCAAAAGCAGCCTCTGTTTTTTCCTTTATATTTGCTAGCAAGGGCAATTTGAGTTAATAAGCTGTGATTGCAATCAAAGTTAATCGACCCAGGAGTCCTGCAAGGAAGGAGATTACACATAAATGAGCAATGAGGTTGGAGTTCATATTATTAAAGAACTGATGCACCACACAAGTATCGATCTGACATTTTTGTGGTGTTGTGGTGAATACAGTTGTATATTTGTACATCCAAAACAAAAAAAAAGGTTGTGATTACCCAGTGGTTGAAAGAAGTATTGATTGATTTTTTTCACTGAATTTGACAATTGGTGGAGTTACCATATGATAAACCCTATGTTTATACCCCAAAGCTAAGAGCTAGGAGCTCCTTGGTTCACCCCCCCCCCCACCCCCCCCCCAGGGGAAAAAATCTGAAACATCACAGAGTCCAGTGGATTGGGCTAAAATAGGTATCAGAGAACAACAACTGTAATAAAAGGAAGGACAGATAACTGCCTACAGTGGTTTGCACATTATGGTTCAACGTAATTTGTTTTCTTCATACAAGATCTTTGTGTATTTCCTGTCAGCTGGATGTTTTCATTGTCAGGATGAGCAATGGAGTACGCCTCTTTTATAGACAATACATTGCGTATATTAATGAACAGGTGATGAGCAATTTCCTTTCATCTTTCATATCAGTTCCCCTTTGGAAAAATATCCTGAGTTTGTTTTTGCAGTCTGAGATTTTCAGATATTTGAAGGGATTCGTTATTGCTTGAATGAAGTTTATTTCGACTTTTTTTTGCAGCTTAATTCAGCACTTTGTTGTGGATGAATTCTTAGTTTGAGATGATAATGATGGTATCTTAACAGGTAAAATAAGTAGTTTGAGTGGTACAAACAAATGTTTCAAGTGAACATAATTCAGTAACCTTGTCCCATTTTGATGGCTGATCTCTTGTTTTCTTCCTTGATATAATTTCAGGAAGCAGATACAAACTGGCAAAGGCAGTAATGATGGTGGTAGTGCTAGCAACTTTGTCTCACTTATAGATCTGTTTTGTGCTTTTTCCTCATCAGTATAGATTTTTCATAATTGCAGGAAAAAGACTTCAAGCGATGAAGGTAGCAGCGTCAATGTTTTAACATTTAAATATCAGCAGTTTGTGAACTATCCTCGGCTTTTTCCTCATCAAGGAAAATTTTTATTATTATAGGAAGAATACCCTAAGTGATGAAGGTACTAGTAAAGTAGTATCAGTGTTTTAACAATAAAAAGTCAAGAGTCTTGCCATATAAAGGACTGTTCTGAGCCTTCTCCCAGTAATCTGTATGGATTCTTATTGCAGGAAAAAGACCTCGAGTGACGAAGGTAGCAGCATCAGTGGCAGCTCCAGCAGTATTGTACCCCATGCACTCAGCAGTCTTTTCACCCCAGATGAGGAGAGGAAGACCCTGGTAGAAACCATGGAAGAGGGTCAGCCCCAGGGAGATCTCAGGCAACACAATGGGTGAGTGGGGGTGTTCACATCAGAACTAACTTAGATTGGAAATGGTACATAGTGGGGGGGGGGGGGGGGGGGTCCATAGGACAGTAATAACAAGTTACAGTAATAACAACATTGAGTGACTGTCATAACAATGAAAAATCAAGTGTCAATTAAGAAAACCTATGTATTATTATATATAAGTATAGGTGCCAGGGAATCATTGTAAAATTTTTATTATTATACTAGTCAGAGTCTATGCTTGCACAATAATACAGGTACCAAAGTACAGTGTGGGGGAAGGTCAAAGCTTGTATCATGATCTTAGAAGTAGGTTAGCTGAATAAATAGTATTTAAGCATATTTGGGTAAGCTGCTTAAATAATAATATAATCATATTAATATAAGATAGATATGGAAGGGATAGTGTGATGCTCCAGAAATCTAACCAGACATGGGTATTAATTATAATTGAAATGGAACTGTTTATCATTTAAAACAATGTGTGGGCAGGATTTGTTTATAAAATCCTTAATATAATATTGATAAACAACCCACCTGACGTGTATAACGCAAGAGTTCAGCCAGCCTACGAGGACGTCATTTACCTGCCTGATTAAAATTGCATGTGTTGGTGACAAATCCAGGTGAAACGCGTAGATCCTGTTCAGTTTGTTCTGGAAGGTTGGACTCAAAATAAGCCATTCATGGTTTAAGATGAATTATGTTGTGAAATACTCTTAGTCTCCTGGAGGATTTTGTGGTTTTAAATACAGGATATTTATAAAAGAAGGAAATTTGCGTGAGTTATAATACACTGCAAGCTATGAAGAAAGTAGATCTTGGATATTACTGCGATAGTGTGTGGACATGGTTTGATGATTGGTAAGGTGCTAACATTGAAGTATATACTGTATTACCTTCTCAAGGGATTTTAGTGTTCAAAACACACGCGCACTTAAAGTCATGCACGCAAGCACACACAGAGACACGCACTGTCACATACATACTGGTAAATTTACACTTAGCATTGTTACAATTGTTGTTATGATGCATATAGTTTTCATACTCCATTTTTTCAACTAATTTAGTTTTGGAAACTTCCAAGTTTTGAGCCCTTGGCTTTCTTTTGGTAGAAGATCTAGAAATAAAAGTATTAGTTGTCTTTAAGTACATTTTTACGTCATGTATAATGCGAAATGTATCATGATATTTGGATGCCTGGGGGACATGGGATGGATTACTGTGCAGGAAAAAATGTATTCAGTCTAAGATCAATACTGTATATATTATGTATAATTATGACATCATTAGAATTTTTTGTCAAAATTAATTGTATTTGATCTTATTGAATTCCTAGGTCTGGGACCCCATCTTCTACCAGTCTGTCTGCTACCACAGAAAGCTCCTCCACCAATGTGACCTCTGCAAAAAGTGGCGACACCGTCTCAGAAGCGGAAGACGCATCGGAACACATCGATGTAGCGTTAGTCGACAATCATTCCACTCCCACCAGTGACCGAAGTTCCCTGGGGAATTCTCATGAGAAATTGGCGGGGAAATGTCCCGAAGATTTTTACGACATAAATAGGCAATCAGCCAATGACAGTGGAGGTGGGAAAAGTAGCACGTCACGAAGCGTTGAGAAGAAAAAGAAAGGGAATACTTGGTATAATGTAAGTGACAAAAGTAACGGACTAAAATTTTCATGTTTGAAGCTGTATCTGTTTGATTTTCAGGGACGTTTCAGGACCAAACTAAGAAGTCTTATCAATTACTATTTAAAACTGGATATTGTGCAGTGTGATATCAATATGGAAAATATATACTGATATAAAAAAGATGTGGGTATTTATATTGGATATCTTTCTATCTTTTAGTTTCATTTAAAAGTCCAGACATATATGTCTGAATTTGTGATATTTTAATATCTGAAAAGAACTGGGTTATTTTTTAGTGATATTCATTTCATAGTATGATTTCCATTTAAATTAATAAGGGTTATATTCATGCTGAAAGTATACAAATTATACAAGACAATGATTATGTGGAAGGAAATCATACATAATTGATTGGCATTTGATATAAAAATGGCTCAAAGTATCTCATTATAAATAATTATTATCATTGCCCACAGCTCCTGTTACACTAGTTGATCAAAACTGGGTTCCCATAAACCTATCCTTCTAGCCGGATCAATCTAACTCTGAGGGGATTCTTGCTAATTTGCATTGTCTCTGTTTTGTGTTAGATAAACATGAATTTTTTGGACTGAATTATTTGACATGACAAACAGATTGCCATATATGCCAAAAATGTTGCCTTTAGCTTTCTGAGATTGATATCATTAGTAACTAAGGAACAGCCAGACTAAGGCTCTGTTCTCACAACTTTTAGATCGATCTATCACCGCGGGGAGTCTCACTAGATTACTGTCAGATAATCCCCCTTAAGTGTCCGTCCCCGCCTACTACAAGCTTTAAGGGGTAATTAACTTTCACGTCCGCCCGGCTGACAGCTATTTAGCGTGAACCCCCAGGGAGTTAGGTCGATCCAATGTAGGTCGATCTAATCTATGAGAATGGGGTGTAAGACCCAATTCCCATGATCACCATCAATCTAGATAGATCAATCCAACTCTGTGAGTGCAATCAGCTTAACTTTCCAATGTTCTCATATAATTATCAGTTATTTAATGCCAGGAGGTGTGTTATTCAGTTAAGCTGATTGCACTAAGCAAGAGTCCCTACAGAGTTGGTTCGATCCACGCAGACCAATGGTATTTATGTTAATGGGGTCTAAGCCAGTGTTTAGGGACTTAATAATTTGAAAGATATATATTTCACAGTACAGTTAGCAATGGATCAGTGAGTTGAAAGCTTATTAGGAGGATGCACCATGTCATGGAAAGCTTTTGATCCATTAAGTACAGGAATTACTTAGGAACAAGAATGGGAACTTAATCATTTTGTTTATTTACAAACTTATTGATCAAGGATTGTTCTGATTTGGCTCTTGTCTGAACTGGCTTATGTCACAGAGGACATTGTTGTCCCTATGTGCTGAAGCAACAGATTGGAGAAATCAATTAAAAGGATTTGCAGTGACGTAGATGGCTTTGTTAGATTAAGCTATACATTTGTCGTATGATGTAATGGCAGTAGATTGCTCTGCTTACGTGATGCCAACATGACTGCATAACATTGGCAGAAAATGGTATGATGACTTTCAGCTAAAATGGAAAACAACTTTTGAATAAATAATTATAATGGGTTTTAAGTCTGCTGTTTGTGAACAGAAGAGTTAGACCTGCACTGTATTGAGTTGATCTCTCATTAAGTATTTTATATGAAGTGCTAAAAAATTAAGAAACGAAATGATGTGCACTTTGAACTAAAACGTAAAACTCTTAATAGTAATGCTACATAGTGATTGAAGAGCCTAGTACATATTTTTCAATCCATTATAAAGTCATGCTACATTTGACTTAGTTGCTTCTCTGTTGATAATTGTCTTAAAACTTAGAATTTCAGAGGTTTTGCAATGTTTTGCAGTTGTATAATGTAGCACAATATTTCAGGTGGTAAACAATGTGATAGGGATAGGTTCCATCTTTTTTCTCTATTCTAGTACATGATATTGATCATGTTTAGTCATTTGTCTGTTTTTCTCTCCCATTTCCCTTTTTCATTATATACAACATATGGATAAGTTTGATAAGTATGATTTGTGTTTTAAATCCATCAGGTGTTGAGCCCCACCTACAAGTCTAAGAGTGAAGATTTGAAGAAACTGTTTAAGGATGTTCCAAATGATGAGAGGCTGATTGTTGGTAAGATGGTGTTATTAATTATTTTTCAGTGGGGATTACACTTTGTGATATTAAAGATGCATACAAAGTCAATTTTTTGTCACAAAAACCAACCAAATGCCAGCATATAGTTTTAAGTAGTATAACTAAGAGAATTACCAAAAGGCATTGTTTAATTTTACCCGAAAATGATGTTTGAACAGATTTTTCTGCTGGCATTTTAAGCTGTATGTCAATGGGGCAGGAAAGTAGGTCACGGAAGTAGGTTAAATTTACAACCATAAATTGAAAGAAAGGAGCATTCTAAAGCTCTTTTATGGCTGATCGAGTGATCTATTCAGTTTATCCCTTGGCATGTCAAATTTACTTGAGTCATATAAGAATCTAGTAGAAGTGGTTTACATGTGTTACTGGGAATCCACGCTCCACTGATGCTCGGTTCGTATGTACCTTTAAGGTCGGTGATAGGGTTAAATACGCTTAAAATCGTGTTTTTGAGTTTTTTGTGTGTTTATATTAATCAAAAAAGTATCTAACGTTGGATGTAATAATTTTTATGAATTTGCATCGCAAAATGCGTCTTTTGATGAGTTTTTCAACCGGCACGCGCCCCAGTCAGGCTGACAACTAAGCCACGCCTCTGTTACTAAGGGCCGTTGCCATGAGGGGGTCGGAGCACAGTTAATGAGTTATAAGCCGATTACGTGTGCGGTAATAGGTCATAAGTCTTACATCAGCTTAGCAGCGAAGAAGTCTAGCTAGTACACTATGGGGAAGAGAAAAGTTCGTGTTAAAAGTCCCTTTCCAGAGGAAAGAAGGAAAATTTTGAGAGTAAGGCCTATGCGTGGCGGTTGGGGGAAAACCGGCCCTATTTGTTCAGTCGGATGACTGATTTCTGTATACCTAATAAATGGGTGAAAGAGTTAATCGAAACGTCTAAATTAATTGACAAATGAAAGAAAAATCGATAAAAACATAAATAAAAAAAGCTAAAAAAGGATACTTTTAGCCTAGCCTTTAATTTTTGCGATATATATCGTCGAGCGTATCTGCGACACGTTACGAAACCGGAAATGATTGTTGGTCGCCGTTTGCAAAAGGTAAATCTAATGTTGACAAAATAAAATTTTATTCTCCAAGATATGATATCATGGAGCTTGAGAGACACGCGAAAAATTGTGATTTGAATGGCCAAACAAGAGAAATCCAAGCAAAGGTTGACAGCATGATTAAAACAATAAAAATAAAAACGCATGCATTTTGCGATATTTGGAGAAAAACAATTTCAAAATCACTGATCAAGCGGGAAGAAAGAGTTCAAGTGTCCAAAAATGAAAATCACAAAAAGACCCCGAGAATAGTCAAGGCTAGCAGGTAAAAAGCAAATAGGGTCTAAGTGTCATGTGTGTAAAAATAAAATATTTATTCAAAAGCCTTCTCTCAGCAACTTTTACCGCTGAATCTTGTGCAGCTGAGCGTCTCCCCTTTATCTTAGCTGGCATTTTGAGCGAGACCGCTCTGAAGTAATCACTGGATTTTTCCGTTGATCTGACGACTACCAAGTGCCGTGCAAAATAATCCTGCAGCGTTACCCGTCAAAAAACTCGTATCAACACAAGTGACGGACACTTGCTCTCGACACAGTTTTATCTGATCACTTTGCCGATAACAAAGAAGGAATCTCTCAGGTAAAATTACTCGATTGCCGAGGAAGAGCCATTGAAACGTTCAAATGCAACTTCACACCTCTTAATTGCGGTTAAACGTAATCGCCTTTGTTAGCGCTTCCTTCTACATATCCTTGACACCCTACTGGGCATCACAAGGCTAGGGCCCTCTCCAGAGCTGTCAATCAAAATGGCGGCACGCTTACATGCCTAACGAGTGGTCGGAAAATGTAACAAAAGCACGATTTTCTGCCCCTTCAAAGCACCCAAACAAAATATTTTTAGATGACAATAAGCAATGGTTCCAGCTGATCGTATAACCGATAACAGGTAAATTTGCCAGCTAAGCATTTGACTAATAAGCCCTGTTAACCAACCTGTGAACGTTTTTGGCTGTTTTAACAGCTTTCTATATTGACGAGATAAGTGAATCGCTGCCAAGTATATCTCACTATCTGAGCAACCGATCGTTACAAAAGTTGCACCTATTGTTGTTAGGAATGTGGACTACAGCATGATATCAGGGGTTTAAGAGAAAATTGTTTGTTTGAAAGATATCGCCTTTTGAAGTGAATAAGCCATTGAAATATGGGGTAATTTAACGTAAAAGATGATAAAATCAAAAGTAAATAGTTTAAGACAATTCCCTGGTACCGCGCTGAAGTGCTTTCACCCAGCTTTATGAGGCCTTTTGAATCACTTGAATAGCTGTCTTGGTTATAGAGAAAATCCCAATACCGAAAACGGCATTTTTCCCCTCAAATTGGCGCCAGAGCGTCATCCGTTGGACACTGTACTTAATCCCCGTCTTTAATTGGCCTTTTGGGAAGTTTGTTTTAATTTTTTATAAAAACTTATAAGCCCAGGGCTTTGTTTCTATGACTTTGGTCCTTTTACTATCACCGGCCTTAAGTTATTAGAAAACATGCAGGGATCTGCATGAGTTGGGGGGTTATTGTTTAGCGATAAGGGTAAAACGTAATGACACACAACATGAATTCATATCACTGTGCATTATAGTTTGACAGCTGAAGAGAAAAACAGCCATATAAATTAACAATATGACTCTAACAATAAATTATTTAGAGTTAGCAAGTGGTATTCAGCTCTGTAATTGCCAGCCAGCAACTGCAATCAGCTCCAGTATTTTAAGGTCAATGTGGCTTTGTTTTGAAAATAGAATTTAGATAATCATTATTTTCTAAAATAATTTTTAAATATTAAAAAAAAATATATTAATTATTTTTTAGATTACTCCTGTGCCCTTCAGAGGGACATCCTGACCCACGGCAGATTGTACATCACACAGAACTGGATCTGCTTCTATGCCAAGATTTTTGGCTGGGAGACTGCGGTAAGACACCTGCAGATTACAAATGCATGCACATACACATGCATGTATGCTCGCACACACACACATTTACACCACTGTAGATTTCACACATACACACACACACACAAACACATACACACACACACACACACACTTTGTACATTACACATACACATCACTGTAGATTTTATGTTCAAAGTATTTATAACCTAAATTTTTTATTCACCCCCCCCCTCCTTTACATGAACATGATAGCTTTAAAGACGTCAGACCAAATACTTGGCAATTTGAAAAATGAACACATATTTGGGATGAATAACTATGTGTACATGCCCTGGATTGCGTTTCCATTCCAGATAACAATCCGCTGTAAAGACATAACCAGCATGACCAAAGAGAAGACAGCCCGTGTGATACCAAATGCCATCCAGATTATTAGCAACAATGAGAAGTACTTCTTCACATCGTTTGGAGCCAGAGACAAGTCGTATTTGATGATGTTCCGGGTGTGGCAGAATGCTCTTATGGACCAGGTGATTATCTACAGACACTTTTTTAAAGGGATGTGTAAAAAAGGAAATTGATGTCATGATTTATTTTTGGTCTTGAATCCAAAGAAAGGTGACAGAGGGTTCATAATAACAATAATAATGATAATGATTATGATGATGATCATGATGATGATCATGATGATGATCTTCTCTGTAGCCAGTGACAACCCAGGAAATATAGCCTAATTTACAAGAATGAGCTTGGTCTTCCTTTCAATTAATTAAATTTTGTATTTTCATTAAAAAAAAAAGAAGAAAATGATTTTTATCAGGATAATGATGATGATGATAATTTTCCCCACAGCCAATGACAGCCCAGGAGATGTGGCAGTGGGTTCACCTCAGTTACGGAGATGAACTTGGTTTGACGTCCAGTGATGATGACTATATCCCACCAGAAGAAGAAACTCCCAATACTTTCATCTCCAAAGATGCCTTGGATGAGGGCGGGGAAGAAAAGGTAATGATGGATATTGTAGTTGGATTTGACGCTTGTTGGCACTTAAAGAAACTTGCAAAATATTTGATATTTGACATTGTGTGAAAAATTTATAGAAGCATTTGACACCTGATAATGCTGTATGAAATTGCAAATATTTGATATTTAATAATTGTGGATAGTATTAAAAAGCATTTTATGCTTGATAATACTATATGAAACAGCAAATATGAAACAAATAGAGTGCAGTCCCCAGGGAACTACAAAGAATGTTGGACCCAGTGAGAGAAAATAGGTGTCCATGCTTTTTATTACTCTGAAGTTTTGTTCACGCTTTGTCCAACAGGTGGTGTGGGAACACAGAGTAGAAAACTAATATAACTGGAAAGAAAGTGTGATAGAGCTTCTGAAGCTTTATTCCTCAGCTTTTTCCAATCATTGTTACATTTTTTACCTCCTGACCATGAACTTTTTAATGCTTCCATTTTACTTCATAAAGTGAGGGCAAGGTGTGATTACATCTTTTTTTATCATTTTTGTGATATTTGAATAGTTGAAAAATTTTGCTCGGGATTTTTTACTTCTGTCATACTCGCCATCTGGTACCATTGATAAATGATTAATTGCAATCTAAATATATCTGGGAATGCGTTGATTTCTATTATAAATAGACAATTAATATGTCAATACATGATTAATAGGTTTTCTCATAGATATCAGAAACAAATATCAGAAATCAATATGAACACATGCATAAGAATGAAGTGACATGTGTTAATCAATGGGTCATTATACAAATGAAAGCAAAACAATTCATTAACAAGTAAGGATGTATATAATGCAAGACTTGAGCATTTTCATTGGATTTTCTCAGATCTGAAAAGCTTGTTTGGTTTGTGTTGGGAAACCAATACCAGGTGAATTCAGACATTGACTTTCTTGGGTTTGTTGTTTATCTAGTGAATTTGGCACACGGAGAGTAAAAATGGAGGGTGCATTCAAGTGCAGTTTATCACGAATACATTGTAAACTGCCCTTGAATTTCACTCAACATACAGAGTATTGAATGCTTTTTCTTATGGCCACATACTCCTAAGTGAATGAAGTTGATTGCAATATGTTGTAGTCAATATATAGGCCTTGCTATGGACTTTGTGAAGTGTGACATGACCTCAGTTATGTTCTATGGATGGTTGTCACTGATACAAGATCCCTTCAAAACATGCCTGAATGGTGGAAAAACCATTGCTTGACTCTAGCTTGGTCCATCTTTAGTTTTATCCAATTATTGTGTACATTATACTGTATAAACATAACTGATTCAAGACCATATAAAATCCAACCAGAATGTCAATTCACGTGAATGTGCGTAGAACTGCATTGTCGATACCGAGTGGCCGCGGTTCTAGATTACCACTGAAGTATTGACGTATGAACACTTTGTAATTCGTACTCACCCCTTGTGCCTCACTGTGGGACTAACTAAGTAAGTAGCTTTTATTAACAACAAAAGGAGGATTTTACGGAAATAATCGGATCAGGTTTCCTCGTTAAGACCTGATTACATGTGTAGTAGACAGTGAGAACTTGTTACTGTGGCAGTGCCACTCTTATCATGACAGGGTTGATGGCATGAGCTTCATGTGTGATATGCCTGTGCTTCAAACTCAGGTTAGCAAGGAGAAAGTAAGTGGAGAGTTCCATGGTTACGTTGGTTTAATGGTTACCCTTTTCAAAGTACAGATCTGTTGTTATTTATGAAATTATCTGTGGAATGACACTTGAAAAACAGAGGGCATTGGTGGCGAGAAAGGCAGTTTGGTGGTCAATACATAGGATGTGTGTGATGTATAAAGTTGGCAGCCCTATAAGGTAACCTCTCCACTGACCCTGTACATGTAGGAGCTGGTATTTTAGCTATATTTGTATTGATTAAGATGAGGAAGTATCATTTTAGGGGTTGATCCATCATACCACTTGGGGTTGCATCTTGCCCATCATGATTTCATGCTCATGTTCAGTTTGATTCAAATATTTTTATTAATACTTATATTTGTTGTTTGCATGGTTTTCTGGATTATTCCAGATTTTCAGTCTTGACTTTGATCGTTTTCAGTCGTCATTTTGATCACCCACTAGCCCCTATTTACATTTTCAGGATTGTCAGTTTTTACAACTTTCACCCATGTCGGTTGTCACAAAAACTTGGATTTAGCTATTGGGTTTTGACCTGTGTATTGAACAAGGTCCTTGTGCAAATTGACATTGAATCAACCAGGCCTGTTTACTTCTGATCAATAACCTTTTTTAAACAAAAAACACCGAGCTGTGGCCACTATAATTTGGTAAGCCATGTACCTTTTCTCCACCCAGACTGACAATCCAGAGGACTTAATGGGGAAGATTTCCCCAACTGATGCTGTCTCTATGACAACCACAAGTAATGAGGATCTATATGACCACCTTGCGCCACCCTCACAGAATGGCCTGATTAACCTGGGGATGGTGAAGGCCGCGTCCTTCGATAACCCGGACATGCCCACTGACTTTTCTGACGACTCTGAGGAAACGGAAGGTATGTGTCAGTAAAAGTATGAAATGGTTTGTTTAAGCCTAGATTACATTTGAAATGCAATGCCTGTACGGTACACTTATATTGCCCGTGATACCCTTTTTGTACAGCGTTTGAGCGGAGGTAGATGGTGGCCATGTGAAATCCCAGGGAATCGTAAGGATTTAAGGCCGTGTAATGTAGACATACTCGGCGTAGCCCGTAGCTCCTTACAATTTAAAAAAAAAACATATGGACAATTTCATGGCATGGCGCTCGTGTAAATGTAATCTAGGCTTTAGAGATGACACATCAAGCCATACTGTAGACTTTGGCAAAAAAAAAAAAAAAAAATAGACAAGGTCTTTATACATGTGCAATGATATTGTCAGTAGAAGCAAAGAGAAATCAGGTGGAAGTGAAGTGACCACTGGCACCTACAGTATTTCCTTGGTTTCCAGGGGATGTGGTGTGTACATGTAGTGAACACAGGGGGATGAAAATCATAGATGAAGTCTACAACATCTCTGTAGACCAAATGTATGAGATGCTGTTTACAGACTCCAAGTTCTTCAGAGATCTTCTAGACAGGCGGAAAACATTTGGTAAGCTGATAAGGAAAGTTTCACGATGGGCTGCCCTAACTTGAATGAAAACTGGACTAGGGATTCAAGTTCTTGTTTGTTTCAAATTACACATCTTTCTGATTTAGTTTTTCAGAGGTAAATCTGTCTTTTACATAAATAAATTTTGTCTAAGGACAGAGATTAGATATGTATCTAATACGTGCAGTAAGGCAGTGTGTATTATGTATCTCTGTAATTGCAGTGTTTGAACAGATTAATTTGTCAACAGAAATGTAACATCTAAATGTGAGAATATCTAAGTAGACGTTTATGATGCATAATTGATTGTGACATCCTGATATCCAGATTTGGTGCTCACGCCGTGGCCAGATGATGCAGATAGAGATGGTACAAAGATGAGGATGATTTCCTACACCTTAACCCTCAATGCTGCCTTTGGGCCCAAAACCTCCCCAGCCACAGAAAAACAGGTAAATTGTGTAACAAAATGACCCGTGTTTCTGTCTGGAAATAGTAATTTATTTATTTATTTATTTATTTATTTATTTATTTATTTATTTATTTTGATACACTGTCGCTGCCAGGGATATGGTAAGAGTTTTTAAAAAAGAAAAATGTAAGAGCACCCAAGACTGTCAATTTATATATGTAATGTCTAAATATCTCAGTCAGTTTCAGATTGATGAGGTATTTCATAATAGGCTTAAATCCGATTTTGCTGAGTCATCTGTTACTTAACTCTCACATGTAGCTGTATTCAACAATTATTTCTTTGTTATTTTGTTTAAAGGGCTTTATACATGAAAATCACTTGCAGCTCATTTTGGCTGCCTTATGATCTTATTTACAATGGAAATAATTTCTGTTAAATTAAAAGTATTTTAAGTAAAACAAACTAATTTAAAGAAAAAATATATGACATGTGTGCTGCATATAACAAACATTTTGGGTCTGTTTTTCCCAAGGGAGCTGCTATATTTAAAAAAGCACTCTCCTAGCTTCAAGACACATGTGCCCGGCTTGTTACACTGACAATGATTGAATTTTGCTGCAGTAACTGAATTACAGAATTAGTATTATATGACTTATCAGCTTTCTTTGCTTGAATCGTAGTCATCATCATGAATCCTGTGGCTACGTAATTACCTCATCACTCTTGCTAAAATATCACATGTAATAAGCTTGAATAAGAATAATTTTTACATTAGGCCCCATATTTCATGGTAGTGATAGTTGGTTTAGAAATAGTCCATTGTACTGATATATTGTAAACGAAACAGGATTATTGATTATGATACTTTTGGAATCTGCCTTAAGCCCAAACACAGTTCTTATTATTACCCCTTTGTGTCCCTATTTCTTATTCCTACTTCTATTAGTCTAGATACTTTAAGCTTCTTCCGGTCATATATTAATTTTTTCATTATGTGAGTTCATATTATTACCCCTTTGTGTCCCCTGCAATACATGCAGTTATTTTTTCCTACTTCATTTAGTTTAGATACTGTAAGCTACTTCCTGTCATATATAATTTTTTTCATTTTATGAGATTTGTTTTTGTTTTTTTTTATTGTCATGCAAAATGGCATGTTGAATGTATAAGAAAGCTGTTTACATCCAGAGCATAATGGGTTCATAAGCCAGTTTCATAACTTTAAAATTGCATGTACAGTAACATGATATTGAATGCAAAGTTTCTAATTGTGTCCTTGAAGACGGGAAAAACAGGATGAGAGTATTACATTATAAAGAAAAACATGATGATGGTGCAAGTATAACTTAATGATTATGAAAGAAAGAGGGTATTGTATGTGAAGCTTAAGTAATGTTTAAATCATGCAACAATTTTGAATTTTTTTTTTTTGTTCCAGCTGTGGCTTCCAGAGAGTCGTCCAGGTGCCATGTATCGTATAGAGTGTGAGTGTATCAACAGTGCCATTCCCTATGGTGACAGTTTCTATGTAGTCAACCAATACTGTATCACCCGTGTTCACCCCCACCGCTGCCGACTGCTGGTCCATAGTGAGATACGGTATAGGAAGAATGTGTGGGGGCTGGTCAAGAGTAAGTCTTAGTGTGCTACATCCCAGCTACTCAGAATTCTCAGTGATGCTATGGTATATACAGGGCTTAAGTCCTAAATATAATCTTTGTGTAAATGTAATCTCTCTCTGGCCATATTCAGAACAGTGGACTTACTAGTCTGGGGGTCAAATATGGCAACCCACTACAAAGCTTGCTGCTAATAGACACTGAATAGATTCCCCCTGGGATAGTATTCAAGTGGGTTGGCCATATATGACCCTCGGGCTAGTTATTCCACTGTTTTGAATGAGGCCAATCCCTCTCTCTCTCTCTCTCTCTCTCTCTCTCTCTCTCTCTCTCAGTTTGTGTGTTTGTGATCCTTATATCTTGTTAATCACTATTACAGAAGCATAATAGAAAAGAAATGAGAGTACCTTTTTTTTTTACCAAAATACAGAACCACACTGTAATATTGACTTAAGGCATTGATATTTTAACATCAGCCAGTCAATACAAGATCATTTTATTTTCTCAGAGGAACTATCATTAGGGTAAATCACAAAATATGCCAATTACAGGAATTGAGTGTTTCTTTCTATTTCTAGATATAATTGACAAGAATTGCACTGCTGGGATCAAAGACTACTTTAAAACACTCGGTAAGATAAATAATTGCCTATAAGAACTCTGTGTAAATTAACAACATTGTCATGTAAATCCCTCTTTTAGTTCAAAATTTTTAGTGTATGTACATGCTGTCATATTTTTTTTATTTTCATAAATGAGTGGAAATTCATGCTGGTTGAAACTCTCATTTGTGATTCTATTTTATGAATATTTATTCTTTTGAGACCAAAATTGTCACAAGTTGTATGTTTATGTTTGAAGGGAGCACGCTTTGATATACTAAATAAAGCTAGAATTAACTATGATCAGATTGATTGGGAATATTATTTTTCAAAAGAAAAATCTTTTTCCAGTTACTTCTAGTATTTAGTACACCATATACATTTTGCTTCATTTTAGCTTTCAGTTGTGTCCAAATTAAGTGTGCGATTTTGTCATGACATTAAAAAGAGAAATTATTCATAAGTCATATTGTTCTGAACTTTCTGTTCTTTGCCCACAAACAGTCCAGTGCCTGAGGGAAGAATCAGAAAGGCCCGGTGCACCGTTTAACATAGAACCTACGCCATCCAAGAAGAGAGTGAGGCGGCGGCGACGTGCGCACAGTCGAGCCTCAGAGGTCCCTGCAGCGACATCTACAGTTGAGACCAATCACATCACAGTTCCAAGTCCTGTCTCAGGTTAGTGATGCTGTAGCTTAAATGCAATTAAAAAAGATGTTTCCTGTGTGTGAGATGATGAATTTGGTTAAGGTGTGGCTCTTTAGTAGGCACATATTCTTGTTTTGAGTGCTGTCTGTTATGTGAACACTGACCCTGTGTTTAATATCAGTAAAATTGTGTAAATTTGTTTTGTTTGCTGGCCATATCTTCCGTGTTGGCCCGGAAGATTCATAGACCCTGATGGTCACTAGGTTATAATACAAGTTTTTGGCACGTTTTCATGTTAAAGAAATCTTAGTCACTGTCTAAGTACCATATTGTGGGATAATATATTGATTATTGCCTGCTGTTAATAATATGTACATGTGATGCTTAATTCTCAGCTGCTGGTAAAGCATAAATTCAGGTTTTAAGTTTTCTTCATCATTACCATTCAGTTACGATAATCTTGTTTAATAAAGACTTACACCCTGGTTTGAAAATAATATAAGCAGATATCAGGTTGCTCAGTTAAGTCACAGTGAACTGTGTTTCACGTTTAATTTGGTGAGTTTAAGACTGTGTTCCCATGCCTAGATCGATCTAACTGGATCGACCCATCTCCAAGGGGTTTCTCGCTAAATTGCTCTTAGCTTAAGCCGCTTAGATATCTGGTGCGCCTACTGAAGCCACTAAACAATAGTTAATTACCCTTTAGCAGCTTCAGTGGGCGTGTGAGACATCTAATCTGCTTAAGTTGATAACAATTTAGCGAGAATCCCCTTGGAGGTAGATCGATCCAAAATCAGCACTGTAGGCTCTGGGAATGGTCTCTTAAACACAGCCAAAATTTGTACATGTATGAATGTTTCTCTATATGTCTCTTTTATCTGATAAAGCATTTCATGTTAAGTAAGAATTTACTTACTGTCAGTTTGACTTATTTAAGTAGAACCTAGCCCAGGTGCAAACATGTATTAGTTTGCTTTTTACTGCTTTTATTTATCTGAGATAGCTTATCACGCTTGGTAAAATTTGCGTGCAGTTAGATTATTCCAGGGTTTACTGCTAGTCATAAGATTTACAATTGGATATTTTGAACACGTCACCATTTAAGATATAACGTGATATGGATAGATATCTCTTCACTGAGGTTAAGAGATTGAAAGCCTTGATATAGCATTTACTGGTGTATTGATTATTAGCAAAGGAAACTTTCACTGAGGAGGGAGGTGGCCAATTGATGGTTACAAGAAGATGGTTTCCTTCTATCAACTTCCAGTCTGAAGGGAAACAGGACTTAAATTGATATTGTTGTTTAAACTATGGAGAATCACAGTGGTTTGATATATTTATACTATCCAATTTGTACTAGATTTATTGAATTGTTTTTTGATGTATTTTACTTGTTAGTTATCAATCTAAAATATATAGTTTGGTTGTCAGGGAGTGGTTTTTGCTTTGATGTTCAAAGAGATGTGACATTGTTTGACTTTGATCTACAAACAGTAGTGAGTTAAGATAATTTTACACTCTATTAAAACAAGATTGATAAATTGTAATATTATCCAAAACATATACTGTCTCAACTCTCGTAAAATCAAGTGAGATATTGCAGGATTTGAAAGGGGGGGGGGGGCAGAACAAACGTCAGACTAGGGGATATAATTTATAATAAACTAGGAAATAAATAAACACAGTCAGAAATGAATGAAAGCTGACAATTTATCCATGATGGATATACAATATTATGGCATATTATGTTTGTTTTCTCTCAAGTTCTCTTGAATAACAACACTACAAATTCTTAATGTTTTGCATGTCACTTATGTATTGCTTTCTAACTACATTCCCAGTATAGTAAATAGAATTTCACCTTCATCACTGAAGAGTTTTATACAGATTTTCAGACTATTTCAAGTTGTGTATGCACCACAGTGTTGACAGCTTCATTTTAGGCTACCAAGGATGATTTCCTTTAATGGAGTTATTTTATTTATTTATTTATTTATTTATTTTTTATTTTTTTGCTGATGTTGATCAGTTTTTAAACCTATAAACAATGTATATGTAAATATAAATTTTACCAGTTAATTATCTTGTTCCAGCTCCAGGGACAGACCTGGACAAGTTCATGAAGACAGATGTGGAATCCATGGTCAAGTTACTGGCTGTGGTGTAAGTACATTATGGCATTTGTAGTACTCTTAATACAAGCAAAACCAATTGGTCAAATTTCTGAAACTGTGTTTTATTTATAAGAGGATTACAAATTGAGAATTCTGAAAGCACAATTTTGGTTGAAATTGTTAAATATTGGATAAAGGGTGGATACATAACAAAATATGATACCATACCATGCCATGCCATGCCATACCATAAATCAGTTGTGGTGTATATCATAACTGTGTATTACAGGTTATCAGTACTGTTGCTGTTCAATGCCATGTTATTCTACAAGATGTGGACTCTAGAGGGGGTGGCCTCCAACCTGTATATTGGGGACACGGAGGAAGAGCTGGCACACCTCAGGTAGGCATAGAGATTTTTTTCTGACTTTAGTGGTGCAACTCTGGAAATTAGCACCAGTGGAAATTGCAGAATATTTAATTTTATAGTATGTTGCCACATGAGCTAAAAGGTTGATTTTAAAAAACTCAGTGGTGCTCCCTTCCCTTGTGCAGAGCAGGTGCCCTACCTACAGTGTGTAACATGTGACACTTTGTTTTGCAGTTACCTATATTTAGTTGCTTTTTCATTGTTCTATATATTACACTTATTTAACAAAGACATTTTTTCACAATCTAGCAGTTATCCGAAGTCACAAGAACAGTGGGTGAAACTGTTACGTCAGCAACAGCACTTACATGACGCGGAGATAGACAAATGGAAGTCCATACTGGACACTTCTGTCTTATTACTGGGAGAGGTGAGCTACAGTATCATACAAGAAGTTGGTTTATACATCGCACGCGCACACACACACACACACACACACACATTTTGACACAAGGTGACACTAGTGGGCTTGATTTGGTCTTAAAATGCAATTTAAGAACACAAATAGTCTTACAGATCTTAAAACATGAGTAAGACCATTTCTAGTCTGACAGCCAATTAAGTTGTCTCCCCTTACACATTCTCCTATTGTGAGCAAAGGTGTCCTCTATTGTGAGGGGAGGTATCCCCATTGTGAGGGGAGGAAACTGCTTGACCACTTAAGTAGATGTTAGATCATTTTTGATCTTAAAAGCAGATTCAGTCCATTTTAAGACTACTGCTGTAATGATTAAGATCGTGTAAGATCACTTGTGAACTTAAATTGCACTTTAAGACCAAATCTAGCCCACTAGTGTGAGTCACAAGTTGGTGCAGTTCTGCTGACATAACTAAGTACCCTTCTTTCTTGCAAACAGTGCTTAATTATAACTGTGTCCAACTCTGCAGCTAAACTTGTGTGGTTGTGGAGTTACTCATAGAAGTTTTCTAGTGTTTTTATTTTCATGAAAGGACAAAAGTATTTTATATCTTCAATAATGTCATGAGATGTAAGTAACAAAAAACATTTTAAAATCAACCTTTAAATCTTGAACTATTTTCATTTTGATTGATAAACACAATCACTGGAACAATGTGCAGTTCAAAAAGATTCTCAGAATGACCTTTTTTTTCTCTTCATAGATGAAAAGCAACTTAGAAGTCCTGCAGCAGAGCCTATCAGCAAGGTACAGTTCCAAAGTGGATCAGCCAGCATGAGATGTCTTTTCCTATTGAATAGTTGAGCAAAAGGTGATCAAAGCGAACCAATAGTATTTGTCGTCTCGGCACATGCATGGATCTCAAGTGGCTGGACCAAAATTGGGTCCCATGCAAGCAACCTTAAAAAATACAGCAAGTTCTGAAGAAAATTTTGAAGACCCTACACTATATAGATGAAAAATAGGAACCATCAGCCTCTTTTCTAACACTGGCACCGTTTTCACGTTTAGATAGTAATGTCAACACCTAAAAGGAAAAGGAAAATAGACATATTTGATCTCCTAATGCACTGAAGGTGGAAGGATTTAAAGTGATGTTAAACATCATTCCTCATACCGGTATGTGTAAAGCTTCAGTGCCCCATGAAGTGTTCAAGTGATGTTTGTGATGTCCCATATCAAGAAGTTCAGTTTTTGAGGATGAGATATTTACTCATATTATAAGATAGGAAATGCAAAATGTGCCGCATTGGCCCTGACATGGGGATGTGGGGGAAAAAGTGAACGAATGAAGAGTAGTGAAAATGAGTATAAAAACTGTGCATTAGTCTCTTATTTATTGAATACTATAATATAAAGAGTCATTGTGATATAGCACCTGATATAAAACGATCAAGTTTAAATGTGTTAGTGTAATGTACAATGCACTGTTCCCAGTTGTTGTCAATGACATTAATGAGTAGGTAGACTGGGATTCGAAGGGCATTATGTCCAAGTTAAAAAAAGTCCTGCCAGCAGGAGCAACAAAGGGCTGATAAGGATATTTTTTCAGCTAATAAGCTTCAAGAAATCCATTCTCTGTCAGCATCCCTAGTAGATGGGTTACTTGTACTGCAATTTATCTATTGCCTGAAAGGAAAGGTCTTGTTAGTTCTAGATTTATTGTGTTATAAAAAAACTTACATTATTGGCTTGAAATGGGATTTATTAATCCAGCTAGCATCATTGTGATGTAAACTGATAGTTTACCATGTGTAGCTGAGGAGGATGCCACATATAAGAAATACTAAGGAAAAGGAAAAGAAAAAAGTTCAAATCCTGCCTAAAAATAGTCCTATGTCCATCAGGAGGAGGCTTGTGTCTTAATATACTAGAAATCACAAGACGTCCAAGCGTGTTGAGGTGTTATAGATTTGAATATAGAATCTTACATAGATCCAAAGATGTAATGGCATGATTATTTAGCCAACTGAAGAAATTGTGTGAAACATCTGAAGTTAATGCTTTCGGTCCACTCTGAAGAAAAGTTTGATCTGGGCTCTATGAGTAGAAAAAGAACCCCACTTGGAAACTGTTGGCTATGCATCTTGAGATGTTTGTAAGGTACCTGTCCATTAGTGTTGCAAATATAAACCTGTATAATCATGCTGTCTTTAATGAGCATGAAGTTAAGGAATAGGCAGGGCATTCTACTCAACATGCTAATTAAGATGTCTCTCTTTCTTTCTGTCTCAGAATGTCTAAAATTTAGATATTTGCAGTCAAACTTGATGAACTTGATTTTTTTTTTTTTTTTTTGTGATCTCGAGCCCTTTGCCATGTCATCTTCTATTTGATGTTTATATTAATAAGAAGAATTGTAGCTGGCCAAAACTGTAGAATGTCAATAAGATGTGGAAACTTGAACTGTCCAGGCAGGTTATAAGCAAATCGCACCAAAATTAAAATAAAAGTTGGTATATATAGGATACATTACTTTTCTTTCAGATTCTCTTCAAAATGACATGCCCACCACAATTGTTAAATGAAAACATCTTGTAAACATATAAACAATGTGGCACAATCATAAGTATGAAAATCAGTATTGAGATAACATGAAGATATATGTAGATAATCATAAAGATATGTTATATACTGTTTATGTAGTTGGCAATTGCTGAATAGAATATTCCATTTAAAATGTATTATATTATAAAATTGTACTCTTACAGAGGGATGCATGACAAAATGCTGGTTTTATGTTGGATAAGAACTGAAGTTTTTTCTCGAGTATGATTTCCAACCTTTTGCTGCAGTTGAGCTGTCATTCAGAAGACAAAGAAATTAAAATATTTAACTTGTAAATAGTTCCAATGAAAAAACGATCAACTTTGTAAAAAAACGGTAAAGTTTAATTTATTGTAGTTGCATTTTTTTTTCACTATATCAGTATCAACAACCAGTTGCAGAAGGTACAACTTTCAGTGTCTGTTGTTACAGTAGCTCTTATTGGTTGTGAACACGAGATTGTTATAAGGATGAGTGCATGAAAACTGAATGCCATTTCAAAATGGGTCAGACTCAAGAAAATAAAGAAATATTTAATAACTACATTCGTGTCTAGTTCTGTTTTTAAGGGAAAACTTTGTAGTGAAAATGCCTGTAGAGTTGGTTATGATCTTTAGAAATTGATGTTACATCTTAAAATCTAGTTTTACAAGTGTGGATTATGTTGTAACATGTAAAAAAGACATAGTTTGTGAACACTTTTATTATGCACACACACATAATGTCTCAAAAGACATAGCCATTAACTGCTTTTCCTTTGCCATTGGTGTCACCCTGCACTTTACTAGATTTTTTGCTCATATTACTTTAATTACTGGTCATTAGTTTAATATTCTTATATTATTTTTACACAACTACTCCTAAATGTACACCCAGCGATACACATCTGATAACCTTTCTAGTTCTGTATCACAAACTTGAAATGTGCATGCTTCATAATCTCATACACCTTTTACTTTGGCCATTGATGCCATAGAATTTGGGCCCCCTTTTGAAACCTGCCCCATGCTCTGCCCCACACTGAGAAAAGTCGGACACCCTCGGTTTATAAATTAAATGTCACGGGGTGGGTTTTTACATACACATCCTGCAATCAAACAAAACTCCGACCAGTGTCAGTTTGGGTCCTCTAACAGTCCTTTCTTCAGCCCTTTTCCTGATCATGTTATCCATCAGCTTTCTAATCTCAGTTATATGAGTTCGTATATGTTCCCTGGGAAAGCCCCAGGTAAACCTGGAGGGCAATTACTCCTACACAGGACGTGAAAAGCACCTTGGCCAGAAGTAGAGTCCATGACCCCAGTCCAACAGCATGGATAAGTATCCTACAATTGATAAAAATACTATATGAATATCTACTGCTGCTATTCCGTATCTCTCAAAAGAGACAAATAAATGTAATTCTTCACATGAATGTATCTTTGACCATTGTGGGACAATAACTATTTCATATCCGACTTCTCATTACTTTTGTTACCTGTTTGACAAAAATAAAATCCGAATTTGGAAGACAGTGTTTTTACTCCATCGCCAGTTGGGTTTCTATTTTCTGCCAAAAAAATAACCTGACACTTTCATTAGAATATACTTTAAGTAGATGATACATATGAGATTAAAACCCAAGCTTTACACTTACTCAACAATCAGTGGCTTATAACAACTCAGTGCCAGTAAAAGCATCACCACAGGAACATGAGCTTTGTTGAGATCATTTCTACTGTACAGCCACACCAGAGCAGCAGTGGTAATATGCTGAACCTGGAGAGAAAGGAAGGGAACTTTATGACAATATGGCAACTAAAAGAGCAACAGAAATACATCAGTACTAATATGTGTAAACAGTTCTTTGTGAAGTTTGAATATTTTATAGAGGACTGTATCCACGATAATACAGTGCATGTCAAGAAAAACAGAAATAAGAAAATATCAAATATTTGTTAAAATATATCTTCAGTGTCTACTAGGTCTGTAAGAAGAGGTTGAAAAGTGACAAAGTAAAGCAACTCCTGTGTGTGTGTGTGTGTGTGTGGGGGGGGGGGGGGGGGGGGGGGAGGGGGGGGGGGGGCAAGGGGTTTGTGCCACTCCTCTTCTGTCAACCCTTTCAGTATAATCACACTGAGATAGTTCCTAACAAGGTAACAATTAGATCTGCATCAACCAGCTACATCCATAAGAGTTTGAATTGAACTACTTACCAAGCTGATATTAGAGTCAAAGCTCATCTGTATATACTTCCAGTCAAACTCCACTCCTCTGGCTCCCACCCATAGAGGGAGGCACCTGCAAAGGTCAACATCTATTCTCTTAACACAAAATGGGTGGTAAAATTATCACATATAAGCTGAAATAATCTATTACTCTATCTGTTTCTAATGTAAGTGAGTTACGTTGTGTGCCTTACCCAGCAGTTGGGAATATTAGGAATCATAATCACAAAACATACAGAAAATTTTTTTTTACTAAATATGCCATCATAGCTGGACTGGCCTTAGATCGCATTCACAACGAGTTGAGCCATGGCTTTACAAATCCTGGAACGAAATATGGCGGACGTACATGAAAGAAAAACCCGCCTAATCTTTTAATAGTCTCTCCGCCTCTCACACGCCTCCCCATGTGTCGTCCCAATGGAGCCGAAATTTAATGACTGTACCCCCGCAGGGATGACGCATGGGGAGGCGTGTGAGAGGCGGAGAGACTATTAAAAGATTAGGCGGTTTTTCTTTCATGTACGTCTGCCATATTTAGTTCCAGGATTTGTAAAGCCATGGCTCAACTCGTTGTAAATGCGGGCTTAGACTAAAAAATGGCTCATACCGTGTGACAATAAGTTCTGCAGTAGCCCACCCCATGCTGGCTATCATAAACTTGAGCTGCCCTTTGCCTGCCACTCTGGTCATCACTAAGTGGATTCCAACTAAGTCTGCTAAGTCTATGGTAGACTTCAAGAACTCCTGAAATATATTGTAGATCTATTGTTTCAAACTTTCCTGGCTCAAATGGGCTAAAATGGCTCACAAAATTCAGGAAATAAGTTATTAAAAACCAGACAAGCTAAGAAACAAGGGTCTAAATCCATTGCATACCTAACGAAAAATACTATTTCATAAACTTAGCGCACTGCCTTGACAATAAAATAAATTATAAAAAAAGCTCACCCCTACAACGTCAAATCCTACAGCAGCACCAGAAAGCTCCGTGGCAGGAAAAAATGTTGCCAGTACCAGCATTTTACATAACTGAGTTATCATGTAGGCCACTCCCGCTTGCACACATTTCCAAAAAGCACTGTATTCCGCTCTTGAGAGAGAGAAAAAAGATGAACAAATTAGTAACCTCGTCAAGATACAGTGTGAGATCTTCATCTTACTTTTATTCGTGGCTTTTTAAAAGAAACAAGCCAATTGTAAAAAGTAACCATATCTCAATAATATGTGAACCTACTTTTAGCACGTTACAGCCAATTTATAGCCAACTGCAAAATTACATTGCCACATTCAATTGATTTGGTGTAAATTTCATTAGGCAAAGTAAATGTGTCCAAATTTTAATGAGTAAGTAAGTGAGATAACTACCCATAAATTGGTTACTTACAATCCGGAGCACTTGTACGTTATCATATACGGCACATACGATAAAGCGAGGCAATTAAGAAAATGAAATAGTGTCATTTTGCGGAAGAAAATGGAAATATCGACATGCGACTCCGGCAAGGTCAAGGTTACTAATAACACCGCAGCGATTTTTAACAATTATTCCTAGGGTTTTAGTGCCACTAATTATCATAAAAATTACATGTTTTGACTTTTTCAGTTGTTCTAATTATATTATATTGTATTTTGGTAGACTAATTTATTAATATATGTGTTTAGTTTCATTTACCGCGTAGCAGTCTCGAAATTTCTCCAGATGTGCGAGACTTTCCTCCCTGGAAACTATTGTTTGTTTACAGCTGATGCTTTAACACGCGGGGGTTGGTTTATAAACAACTGAGCCTCCAGTATCTCCCGATAAAAAAAGTAAATTTTAGGTGACAGCTATGGCGCTGCATTTTAGCGGTAATCAGGTATGTATAACAAGACAATAATAAGATATTTGAAAAATGCTGAACTACGAAATGATTTATATTTGCTATTTTACGCTACAAAATTATTTGCCGGCTGCCCATGCCAGTTTATACTGATAGGCATATCATCGTGTAAATTGTGCCGGATATTTTCAAATTTTGTACAAGTCGGGAAGGGATATCTCAAATTTTATTTAACAGTCATAAAAATTTGTCTGACAAAAACATGAATAAAGCATTTGTCACATATGCTTGTCTTTATTTGATAACTCGTATTGTTTTTTTTATTTTACACACTACATAGCTGAAGTTCTTAAGCAATAGAGTCTATATGTATATCATTTCTATACTTTAGTATGAACAGGCCTTTGATCCCAAAAGGCTACAGAACTGGGAAGTAGCAAAGCGACACAGACAGGTAGGTATTGTATATCTTGTACCAGTATCATCTATTTCTTTATTAAGACCCCCCACATACACACAAAATAATAAATAAATAAATAAATAATTTAGCACCTTGGTGATTTTTATAATGATATCTACACAAGTGGCCATGCAGAATTTTCATAAGTTCTTGTATTAAAAATTTTACATCACATGACACGAAGAAGACAGTGTTCAAGTCCCCCAGGTTGAATGAATTAATTTCATTTTATTATTATTATTATTTTTTATCAACAGAGACCCAAGTCTTTGGATGGTTTCACTCAGATCATTGCCACAGACAGAGGGCACCTGTTCCCTGGAGTGAGGAGGAGTGGAGAATCACCCTGGGGGACATTTGTTGGGACATGGGACATGCCACTTAAAATACCAGGTAAGACATCTCTCCTGTGTTGCCTTTATTGTAGTCATATTCAGGGTGAATCCAGGATTTTATTGAAAGAGAGAGAAATCGAGAGAGAGGAGGGGGGTGTTACATGCTAGCTAAGAGAAATGTTATTATTTGGGGGGGGGGGCACACTTTGAGGCTAACTGGTGCTTTTAATCGTAAATTTAGTTTTAAACAGTAGTGGTTGCCTTGTATCTTATCTCTTTGGTATATTTACTGCGTCATTTACAGCACATAGTACTGCTCAATGCTTAAGCAATTTTAAAGTTCAAGCTTTTAATTCTGATATTAGAATTATATGATAAATTACCTATATTTTCGTTCGGATACCTTATGAACTGACCTTGGAGGTGTGTACTTACTTATTTTCAATTTATGATACTTCTGTATTGAGAGACTGGTCAGTCATCTGTGTCATCCTTGTTTTCAGGCAATAAGATGACCAACCCCACTGCCAGGTCCACCTACGCCCAAGAGAAGCTGCACAAATTAAAAGGTGAAGGGGATTTGGTCATCAAGGGCACACTCAAGGCTCCACCCAAAATTCCCACTCCTCCAGGCCCTCTCAGGGTATGTACTTCAAAATACAATATATATATACACACACACACACATATGGTCAAGTTTAATCTGGAAATTTACTGTAGAAATTGTGTAATGAAAAATAAAGTGAAATAAGACAATTTAAAATGACTAATAAATCATGTTTTCCTTATCTAGTTAATGTAAAGATTGAAAATGCATAAGAAATTCTTATTGGCCCACCCTCTGAAATATGAATATTAATTCTTATTACTGTGAATTAAGATAATAAATAGTAAAATATTGATTGATAATATCACCAATTACTTTATTTAAATATGACTTTTCCAGCATGAGGACATAGTTGTATCAGGCAAAGAGAAAGTACCTGACGATAAGCCCACACATCTAGAGGACAGCGCAGAGAATGATATTGCACGCAGTGGCGCCAAAGGTCCTACGCCCCCTGCCATCATGACGCGCACCACCCCTGTCCGTGTCACACCACCCGCTCCTAAAGACATTCCCCCAGAGCCAAAACTGGCCACCCCTGTTATGGCAAAAATTCCCACACCTGTTGCCAGAGAAATGCTACGATCTCCAAAGATGAAGACCCCTGAAAGAAAAACCCCAGTGAAAACTCCAGATTGGGATGCACAACAACCAAAAACAGGGGCTCGTCCTGACACTCCACCAAACAAGGTGAATGAGCCCCTAGTGGCTTAAGTGGTGGTTTTCATATGGACTGTTGTAGAGAGAAAAAACTCAATTCATCAATGACTGGGATTATCATTTATTGATCAGTTCATCATTCTTTCATATACAAATACTCTTGTACAGATTCTTCCTTCCTTTGCTTAAAGCTTTTGAAGTAAAACAGTATTATCATGTGAGACTGGCGATAGTAACGTCCAATGAATTTCATCTTGAAATGGTATATTGTACAGTTGTTCTTATTCCTAGCAGTATAGATTTAGGAATTAAGTCATTATTAGTTGATTTCTGCTTTTATTTGAAAAATTTGCCTTAATGATTTATTTTTAAATTACTCAATTTTTGGTGCTGTGCCATTAAACCAAAAAATATTTAAAAACAATTTTAAAAATAATGACAATAGTAAAAGATAAGGCACACACACAAATAGAGGTAAATTTTTCAGATTTTTCTTTGGTGTTGAATTTTACAAAGTAGATGGTCTTTTAATATATTGAAATTAAATAATTTACTTTTATTATCTACTTATGCCAAATCAACTGTTGTTGATAAAGTTGTTGCCACTGCTGTGTCTATTCCGCAGATATTTGTGCCAACAATCCAATCGCAAATTTCTAATAAATATTCTACAAAAACAAAAATTTTGTTCATCATATTTTCAACTGATGTTGGTTATAAAAGCAAGTAGTAAATTTCTCCCTATGTGAAATTATCTCATTGATCAAACTTTTACCAATTCAAACCAATGTTGTCTTTACATTAGCAATTATTTAATAACTATTTAATTATTTGTTTGAAAAATGTTATTATAATTGTAAAGTTTGGATCAAAATCTTGAATGCCTGGTCTACTTTCCCAATTAGAAAGCTCTCCTAATATTCTTACAGTTATACCTCAAGAACATTGGCCATAATTACTATCTTATTTCACATTCCATTGGCAAGGTAAGTGTTGTACATGTAAGATAACCCCTCACTCACAAAACATGAAAACAGGGGCATGAACTGGAAAAAGATTCTTTATTTTGACACATGTGCCTTAGGCAGGAGTTCAGAAATGAAAAGTCCAATTCTCTGATATTTTGCTCATTTTCCTTGACAATCTGTAAAAACCAACAATCTTTTTCCTACACACCACAAGTAACACTAGTGGGCTGGATTTGGTCTTAAAGTGCAATTTAAGTTCACAAGTGATCTTATCTTCTTAATCATTACAGCAGTAGTCTTAAATGGACTGAATCTGCTTTTAAGATAAAAAATGATCTAACATGTACTTAAGTGGTCAAGCAGTTTCCTCCCCTCACAATGGGGGGATGCCTCCCCTCACAATAGATAACACCTCTGCTCACAATAGGAGAATGTGTAAGGGGAGATAACTTAATTGGCTGTCAGACCAGAAATGGCCTTACTCATGGTTTAAGATCATGTAAGACTATTTGTGAACTTAAATTGCACTTTAAGACCAAATCAAGCCCACTAGTGTAACCTACTGACAAACAACAGTAAGTGGACATGATCCAACGGACTTAATGCAGGTACATGTATTCCACAAATCTTTTACTTTCACTGTTTTCTCTCTAATATAGAATTATTTCCAAAGGTTCAGGCCACTTTTCATCAAAATTACCTCTGCCTCACTTTAACTGGTTACTGACGGTTATGCCACCGTTTCTCCACAGCTGATGTTATAGTTTTTCACTTACCAAGATGTCTGATTTAACAACTGATTGGCAATTTTGTATCCATGGATACATTACAAAGTAGCACCATGGCAGTCACTTTTCAGTCTCTCGCAGGAGGAAAATGTTTTGTTCATTTTTGATCAAAAATGAACAATTTTTCACTGTGACTGCACAACCCTACAACCACTGCCTGAGTTCCCAGAAAATAAATCTGAAACATTCTGGTAGCTACCTTGATTCATATGAACTGAACATCTGTCAGCACTTTGGGTGTTAATGGTAATTATGCAGACATATGGTTGTCATGGCAACTGGTCCATGGTAACTGAGCAGCAACATGGTTTCCACGGTAGTTTGTCCACGGTAACTATGCATGATATTGGTTGCCAAAGTCACTGTGTGACATCAAGGCAGGAGCCTGTTGTACTCTGAGAGGAACTGAGACTTCTTTATGCTCTCCCATGCCTTGTTAGCATAATGAAACCTGAAAGAGAGAATGGTGTCAATTAAAGGAAAAAATACTACTACATATTCAGCATGTAACATTCTAGGGCCACTCTTGATAAATAATTTCTTGTTTGAGCCAAGTAACTGAATGTTCACTACAACAATAATAAGTATATCGAACAAATATAATTTTTCTTTTTCATTCTAAATCACCCAAGCCTTTCACATAAAACTGTACATTCCATCATGGACCTACATTCAAGATACTGCTTCATTTACCAAATGAGGCAGGTTACGTATAAAGAAAATCACCTGACTGATCTTTCATAAACTCTTATAAATGACACTGCATAAATTCTACCTACTTCCACAAGTATTACACAGTTACAATTTCTCTGATCTCCTCATTAAATATGTCTTACCAATACTTCTCAGATATGGTGACATTGGTGATGAGACTACGCGACATGGAGAGCAGCTGGTTTCTCAGTGTCTTCATGAGAAGTTCAAAACTAGGGTAGCCTCTATACTCTGGCAGGAGGGTCAGGATGTTACCTGGAATAACAGATGAAATATTCATCTTTACTGTGCTATTACTTAAAATGTTTCCTTGCTTTGTTATAACTTTCAAATGTGAGATATAAACAAACCCCCTGTGATCTCAGAAATAAATCTAAACCAGGTAAGTGTAAAATCATTGCCAATTTGACACCAATTTGACCTAGAGGCCATGTGTACTCCAAACTAAGTGGCTCTACTCCAAACATTTCCCGTGACAAGTAGGAGCTAGAGGAACACTTACCTTGTTCTTTGGTACCCTGCATACTTGGTAAGAGGTAGAGGTTGACCTCTGACCTTTGACCCTGGCTGTGACCTGGGAACATGTTGCTACTGGTCATTGATAGAGAACCTAAAATATGTTATAGTTAAATTAACAAATTATTTTTGTTCTAACATGATATATTTCTTTGCAATCATTTGAGCTACAATTTGATGTCCATTATGAAATTCTAACCCAGGGAAATATATTTTGCAAAGATATATTGTTATAATCTTTTGCACAAAGTTACTCATATTTATGTCAAACTTGAGAGCATTTCACTTAGCTTGCTTTAATCTATAACCGTTTTATATATAAACTTATATATTTGGTCTGCTTACTTACCCTTACACCTAAGTTTTGAATGTTGCAGAGCTTTGCTGAGGATTTTTTGCATCTCATCGTAGCTATCTAGACCAAAGTCTTGCCTGCTTGCCTTGTTGTTCAGAAAAACTGAAACAGAGCAGAAGTTTAGTTTAATATTCAAACCCTTCAAAAGGTAAAAAAAATTGATGCTTTGGGAATACTTATAGCAGAGATATCCAACAGGTTAGATTGACAATGTGAAAAAGCAGACAATAAACCTTTTACACCAAATACTTCTCCACATTCCAATGACTATATATATATATATATATATATATATATATATATATATATATATATATATATATATATATATAACTCTTTTTACAAACAACACTGGCACTTGAAGACAGCTAAACACAATGCCTCATCTAATATTTCCCTACATATTTCTTACTGAGAAGATTGGAAGATAATATGCTCCCACTGTACTTGTGTGTGTGTGTGTGTGGTGGGATGTCATAACTAGGAGAAAAACCTACTCACATTATACTCACCTATATGTGGATAATACTCTGGAGTATCATCTGGTGGGATGTCATGACTAGGAGAGGGGGTCGGGGGTTTCAGCATTTCTGCTGTCTGTAATAATCTTAAACAAACAGAAAGACTTCCATGAAACACAAATCAACATATCTTTAAAGTTCATTTTGACAAATGACACTTTATGAAATCAATTTCAATTCACACCACATTGACCAATCAAACTTGAAAAAGGTAAATGACAAAAAAACATATTGCTGGTAATTATGGTAAACACCTAATTTTGCACTGCTACTGCAATGAATGTGGCAGCATTTTGGCTTCAGATTGGAGAAGCTGTGTACCTGAGGAGGTTGGCATCAGTGAACCAGTCTTGTACCACCAGCACCACATTACACACCGTCATCATGAACGTCATCAGCTGAAGGGACTGGGAAATATTAAAATAAAGAATAATATTATATATCTCTGTCATTTCCGACCTCTTTTTCTCCACATTGAAAGAGATTTTTTACATTTTTACACTGAGGAAAGGATGCTGTAGATTACTAAAAAAATAAAATTTACTATAGTGTAGTCTATATCATAAAATCAACATAAAAATTGACACCAACTGTGTATCTGTCATACCAAAGTCCCTCCCCAGTATTATATTGATATCCATTTTTATATTTTATTAGAAAAAAAATCATTTTTCCCCAAAGGAGGACTTTTGACCTTTCTTGATATATATATGACAGCATACCTGCATCTCTATACAGTTCTCTGTAGTGCTGTACTCTGAGGGATATTTTTTCTCTGTGTGGACCATGTGGTCTAGTATGGAGGCACTCAGGAGAGGCTGGAAATAAGGTCATTGTTTTACCATAAAAGCTAAGCTAAAGTACCTCATCTCGGGAACTTATGCATGCCAGCAAAATAAAGATAAATCATAAATTACTATAGCAATCAATATACACTCAACCTAGGTAAGTCATTAAACTGTATCAAGTAAGGCAATTTAAAAATTGTGTGTCCTATTTGAGCTTCTTGGAGAAAATCTAAGTTCTCTAAATGTAAATAAGGCAAGGAGAGCAGTGTATGACCACATTAAACTGTATACAGTAAGTCAATCATAATACCTGACAATCTAAGAGAATGGTCCTCTCACTGGTCACATACATGTCCACTCCTGTGGTCTGGTGTCCACACACTTCTCTGACCTCTCTGGACTGTGGCTTGAATATGTATGACCTGGAGAAACAATGGTGTATTACTGACATATTTATATCACCTCAATCAAATGTGATTATGAATATTCCCCCTTTTTTTTGGTATGACAATACAGAGCCATGTCGCTGACATACGTATTTGACATGTAGTTTACAATTATAAATTATCACCAGAACATGTATAAAGATATGCCATCAAAGTTTTTTCAATGCCTCTTTTTCTTCTGTTTCTTCTCTCTCTCACACACACACAAACACACACACACACACACACACACACACACACACACACACACACACACACACACACACACGGTACTGACTTGTGTTCATCTGATGGCTGGTTTCCTGCTAGCAGCGACATTATGGTGGATTTCCCAGCACCCTGCAACCCCAACACACCAATCACAAAGAAATCAGTGTTATCTGTCAGCACCTGGAAAAAATCATAAAACAGACTTTTAAATATTTCAATCTGGCAAAGTTTTAGCTTTACACAATTACCAATTCTCTACACAGAATCCATAGAAGATTTTGCAGTAAAAACAGGAAATAATAGTTTTAGCTTTAAACAATTACCAATTCTCTAAAAAGAATCCATAATAGATTTTGCAACAGTTTTCGAACCCTTACCTCCATTCCATTCTCAGTCCACTGGAACCCTTCATCAATCACTTTCACGCTGGAGCTCATCTCTGGGGTGAAATTCAGGCGGGGGTGTGCCGAGTCTGGAGTAATATACATCATGTTATCGATCATCTTTTGACACATGTCAAGTATGTTTAGAGAGAGACTATTACAGATCATGATACTGTATCATTATAATTACGTCATGTTTCATGTTTTACATTATATCAGATCAATTCTTATCATATGCAATTTTTTTCTATTCTGTCTCCCTGCTTGCACTGTAACATTATCTTCTTGTTTTTGGTAAATGTCATCAAAGTTCACAAGCTTCCATTAGTGGCATTCTTTGAATGACCCTTGGTCACCTACAGATTACACTTGATGACAGTTCTCAGCCATTGTTAAAGTAAACAGGTGTTCCTCATACTTTTTAATGTACATGTATATACAAGCCTAGCAGTTCACAATAAACTTTCGTAGAAGTCAGACGCATTGTTGTTGTCTCTCTCCTGAATAGAGTCCGGCACGTTGGACTCAGTAAAGAGCCATCATATTACATGGTGTCAGAAGTGGTTGCCAGACATAGGCAACAGTGACGATCCGTGGCAGTTTTAACATTGTGTTAACTGTTAGCATGGAACTCACTGGTATCCCAACACCTTCCATGGACTGGAGTGCGTCTAATCTTCCTGAACAGTGGAAAAAATTTCACAGTCTCGTGGAACTTATTTTTAATGGGCCACTAAAGGAAAAGGAAGAGAAAGTGAAGGTGACTTATCTCTTGTTATGGATAGGAGACAAGGGGAGAGAAATAAAGTCAACTTGGACAAATCTGGACGAACCAGACAAGCTGCAGTCATATTATGACCGTTTTAAAGCCCATGTGCAGCCGAAACTGAATCCCATCTTCGCGCGGTTCAAGTTTAACAATGAAACTCAAGGTGCATCTACCGTTGAACAATTTATTACACGTTTGCGGACACTTGCTGTTGACTGTGCATACACAAATGCAGAAGAGATGATCCGAGACAGGATCGTATTTGGTACCTCATCAGAGAAAGTGAGGGAAAAGCTCATAAATGAAGGTGACAAGCTGACATTCGACAAAGCCGTGCAGATAGCCCAGTCGTACGAGTATTCAATGGAACAACTCAAGACAATGGGAAAAGAGGTCAGCAGCATTAAGAAACAACCTCCACGTACAGGCAACTGGAGACATGTGAACAGACAGAAGAAACAGCAAAAGCAGGACAGACATGAGTGTGACAATTGTGGCTACGAGCATGCCAAGACTGATAGATGTCCAGCTAAGGGTAAACAGTGTAATAACTGTAAGAAATTCAATCACTTTGCAAAAAAGTGTCGCAAAAGTATTGCTAAGAAACATGTTAACGAGTTGCAAGCTTTGCCAGATCAGCCCGATTCTGATTCTGATTCAGATTCACAATTCATTGTAGATAGTATTGACACGTCAGAGGGTTTAGATCAAGCATTTTGCCATGTAGAAATTGGTCCAACAAAGATCAATGTTAAGTTTAAGATTGACACAGGTTCTCAAGTGAATATTTTACCCAAGCATGTGTTTGACTCAATTGGTCATGTAGACGACCTGGAACCTCCTAGTCAGAAGCTTACTGCTTATAATGGTCACTCACTAAAAAACTTAGGGTCTGCAAATTTCACTTGTCAGTATAAGAAAAAGTCCATTGGCCTTCTGTTTCACGTCGTTGATACAGAATCTTCACCGATACTTGGTTTGAAAGCATGTATGGACTTGTGCCTGATTAAGTTAGTGTATGCTTGCGATGTAGATGCTGATGTGAAGCGAGAGCTGGTCGGAAAAAGAGATTCTAGTAAACCCAGCCAAAATCTGAACAAATCCAAGTTTGGTAAAGACCAAATATTGTATGAATACAAAGACGTATTCGAGGGTATAGGATTGTTCCCAGGTGAATGTGTAATTCACACTGATCCCGACGTAATTCCTGTTGTTCACCCCCCTCGCAAAGTGCCGCATGCACTTCATGAAAAGCTCAAAAATGAACTTGAGCGTATGGAGAAGCTTGACGTGATTTGTAAAGTCACAGAGCCCACAGAATGGGTAAATTCTCTAGTGATTGTTGAGAAGCCTGAATCAAGCTCAGGTAAGGTACGTGTGTGCCTGGATCCCAAAGACCTAAATAGAGCTATTTTGAGACCCCATTACCCCCCTAGAACGTTAGAGGAAGTATTACCCCAGTTAGCAGGTGCTCAATACTTCAGCAAGTTGGATGCCAGGTCAGGGTATTGGACAATTAAACTATCCACAGAATCCTCATACCTTACGACGTTTAATACGCCATTTGGTAGATACAGATATCTGCGACTGCCTTTTGGTTTGAGATCGTCGCAGGATGAGTTTCAGAGAAGGGTAGACGAAAATTTTGAGGGTCTTGACGGTGTAATAGCCTTAGTAGATGACATCATAGTGTTTGGAAAAAACAGAGAACAGCATGACCGAAATCTGCGTAATGTTCTACAAAGGTCACGTGAGTGTGGGATCAAACTCAACAGAGAAAAAATGGAAATCGGCGTGACTAAAGTAAAATATTTTGGTCACATTATCACATCAAAAGGCTTAGAGCCTGACCCGGAAAAGGTCAAAGCAATTAGGGAGATGAAAGCCCCGACTAATAAGAAAGAGTTAGAGACTTTTCTGGGTATGGTGACATACCTAGCTAAATTTGCTCCCAACCTTTCAGAGATTACCAGCCCCCTTCGCAAGTTACTTGCAAAAGACATGATTTTTCATTGGATCGATGAGCATGAGAAAGCTCTAAATGAAGTAAAAGAGGTAATCACAGCGGCCCCAAGTCCTACGTTAACGTATTTTGACCCCAGCCAGGTCACTACCTTACAGACTGATGCCTCTAAGTATGGTTTAGGTGCTGCACTGTTGCAGGATGGAAAACCCATAGCTTATGCATCCAAAGCTCTCAATACATCAGAAATCAACTATGCCCAAATAGAAAAAGAAATGTTTGGGATAGTTTTTGGGTGTAAGAGATTTCACCAATACGTTTATGGCCGTAAAGTAGTAGTGGAGACAGACCACAAACCTTTAATTCCTATATTCAAGAAGCCCTTGAATACAGCCCCTCCACGCTTGCAGAGAATGCTGTTACAATTACAGCGATACGATCTGGAGGTAATTTACAAACCAGGTACACAGATACCGCTTGCAGACACATTGTCTCGCAATTTTGTAAAAGACACCTACCCAGAGCTCGCTAAAGGAATGGATGCACACGTACATGCAGTGCTCTCAAAAATTCCTATTAGTGATAGAAAGTTAGACGAAATTCGCCAAGAAACTGACCAAACTGAACAGTTTCAAACTTTGCGTAAAACCATTTTAAATGGTTGGCCTGTTAAAAGGAGTGATTGCCCCTCTGAGATTATAGAATTTTGGAATCACAGAGACGAATTGTCTTACATTGATGGCCTACTGCTCAAAGGTCAAAAGGTTATCGTACCCCAGAAACTAAGGGTGAAAATGCTGCATTCTATACACACAGGTCACAAAGGAATAGAGAAATGCCAAAAACGAGCCAGATCAGCAATTTTTTGGCCAGGCATGTCAGGTGACATTAATGATTTTGTTTCCAAGTGCCCCATTTGTCTCATGCAGAGAAATAACAACCCTAAACAACCTTTGCAGCCACACCCCATCCCTGATTACCCCTGGCAAACAGTTGCCACTGATTTGTTTACATGGGATGGAAAGGATTTTATAGTTGTAGTTGATTATTACAGTCGATACTTTGAGGTAGCTCAACTTACCTCTACTCAAAGTTATCAGGTAATCAGCAAGTTAAAGGTTATATTTGCTAGATTTGGAATCCCAGAAACTGTCATTTCAGACAATGGTCCTCAGTACGCCTCTCAGGAGTTCACTGATTTCTCCAAGCAATATGATTTCAAACATGTGACCTCCAGCCCCAATTACCCTCAGTCCAACGGACTAGCTGAGAAATATGTCCAAATTGTAAAGAGACTGTTTGAAAAGTCAAAGTCTGATAAATCTGACCCTAATTTGGCCTTATTGGAATACAGGGTGTCCCCCCTTGACATCGGATACTCCCCAGCGCAGTTATTACAAGGACGGCAGTTGCGTTCTGTTTTACCTGCCACCAATCAACAGTTGTGTCCCCAGTTCATTGATCCTGGAAAGGTCAAACATAAGATAGATTCAAGTCGTCAAAAGCAGAAGAAATTTTATGACCATGGTTCCCGACCCCTTCCCCCTATAACTGTAGGTGAGTCAGTCAGATTTCAGCGAAATGACAAGTTATGGAAACCTGCCAATGTCATTGATAAGGTGAATGAAAATTCATTTGTTTTACAAGCTCCTAATGGTGGTATATATCGACGTAACAGGCGTCATATTCTCAAAACAAAAGAGCCCAATGTTCCTCATGACACTGACCCACAAGTGCCTATTTGCACTGAGAATCTGGTTAATAAATCCAGTGATCTTAAAATTCTAGCAGATCACCCAAAGCCTGCTGTAAATGCCCCAGTTAAGTCCCCAGTTAAAGTCAAATCAACCCCTCAGAAAGATGAATGTCATTCGCCCCAGCCCTATGTAACACGAGCTGGCAGAGTTTGCAAACAAAAAATTATAGAATCTATGTAATTTTTGCAAAGTGATATATAAGACTTTAGAGGAAATTACCCTTGGACAAAAGGATATGAACTTAACTTTATCAAGAATTTTTTCAATGACAGTATATGTTCACTATTGGATACACATATCTGACAGGCAGGACTAACAAGCACATATTGCCAGTGCAGGGATATTTCACCAAGACTATGACTGTTAACACCCAGGACATTTGATTGAAGAAAGGGAGATGTAACATTATCTTCTTGTTTTTGGTAAATGTCATCAAAGTTCACAAGCTTCCATTAGTGGCATTCTTTGAATGACCCTTGGTCACCTACAGATTACACTTGATGACAGTTCTCAGCCATTGTTAAAGTAAACAGGTGTTCCTCATACTTTTTAATGTACATGTATATACAAGCCTAGCAGTTCACAATAAACTTTCGTAGAAGTCAGACGCATTGTTGTTGTCTCTCTCCTGAATAGAGTCCGGCACGTTGGACTCAGTAAAGAGCCATCATATTACATGCACCTCCAACCTTTATTAAATCAAATTTTGGATATGCCAGTGTATATGTCATAGGAAGGATTGAAAACCAGCCAGAATTTAAATCCCCCTGAGAAACATAAATTTCAATTTTGCCCGCAACATATACATTTCATAAACACCAAATCCAGATTTTTTCCAATGCATTTCCAATACACACCTAGCAATGTAGGATTCTTCTGTATCTGGTATATAGGTTGAGATGGAGCATGTTCCCCTGCTAAAAGACTTGGGATATTATGTGTTGCAGTATTTGTAGATGTCACCAAGGGTCTGCTGTCTTCTCTTGCCTTCAACATCACCACAGGCCTCGGCTGGTCTAGGCCTCTCGAGTTATCATTTATAGGCTGTAAACACATTGGTTCCATGCAATTAGACATTCTATAATTATATTCACAAGCAAATGACAATTTTTTATGTTGTTTAGCTTAACCATACTGTCATAAAATGGTTCTCCTTACAGTACGTGATAAAGTTGACAATGGGAACACGTAGACCACAAACCTTTATCTAAATGGCAATCTGGAAACTCTACTAGTAACTGACAGGATGAGCCACACACTTTTTTCAGTAGAACAAGTAAGGCTTTTGATGCTAAACTAAAGATTATCAAGAACATAAAAAGCACACACAATCAATTAACTATTTGCTTTGCTTTGCTTTGCTTTGCTTTGCTTTGCTTTGCTTTGCTTTGCTTTGCGAGAGAGAGAGAGAGAGAGAGAGAGAGAGAGAGAGAGAATCCCAGCAAACATCTTTTACTCACCCTGTCAGCATTTGGCTTTGCTAATATGATGGGGGGTCTCATGATTCCCCCTGAGGCGGAGTTGGTAGAAGAGGCACTCACATCACGTTCACGTTCCTAGTCAGCAGTAAAATGAATGATAATATATTTAAACCAGATGTCTAATTACTGTATAAACAAATATCATTCATTGCTGAATGACTGGACTTTGGGAAATTTTCAAACACATACAGTAAACCTTGAATGCACTTTGCAATTTATATTTTCTACATATATAATAATACATTTCTTGATTAAAATACTCATGTACTATGGCTATTATGATCATACATAAAATGAATACCCAGTCAAGGAACTGTTTTGATAAGATAGTCCTTTAGCCGACAAAATGACAAACTGAACTTATGCTTGAAACCACTCTATACTATGTTCTTGTGTTAACTTTTCATTAATTATTTAAAGGAGTGAGACAAAACGGAGCAAAACTACACCTTTCTTCCACCTCTTCTGCGTCGTCTTCTCGGACCTTCATCCGCCATCATGCACATATAAAACTGGCTGAGGCCAGGAGACATATCATGTCAGGCTCCAAGATGGCCCCACAAGATTGCCGCCATCTTAGGACAGAAAGTGTCATCTCAGAGCACAGCGGTTTAACGCCTTAATATTCCTTTCTGTGAAAATCTGGGCACGGATTACCTATGATATTAAACTTTCTTTCATTTCCTTTTTTTTGCACCGGTTTAGACACTATAGGTCAAATGCTTTAGAATAGTCCCTACCAATATTTTCTTTGCCAAACAAACCGCGAAATTATGTATCAAAAGCAGTCTGTGATGTTAGCAGTCCACTTAAAATGAATTGAATACTTCTTAGTTTGTTCCAATGTATACTTTGAAAAAGATAATTTTCAATCCCTAGGGTATAATTTGAAAACAAAAATATGAAAATGGAAAAAGAGATACACCTTGACATCTTAACAAATATTTCAATGTTAAAGAAGACCTATAAATCACAATAAGAACGTGCACAATTTTCACCATATGTGCAGTGTGTGTATACTTGTGAGATTCACTAGAATTCAATATATATCCTTTGATATTTCACAATATGTTTCATTGTCTGTTGTAAATTAATTTCAGGGGACTATTTGACGAATGCTTTTGGAATTTAAAATCGTTTTAAAGGAAAGACAAAAATGCAAATGAATGGAGATATTCCCCCAAGAGGCTGATTATTACAGTACCGATTACAACAAAGATTGTCTAGAAGCAGGTTACCAACGTACTACTTTTCTTAAATCAAATGAACTGGTACGCATAAAACAATAAGAATTTATTATAGTACACTTTCTACTACACTTTTGTCCATAATTAAGATGCACAACCATATTGCAGAATACACAGGATATATATCGATGCATGCCGTCTGTACGTAAAAACAAATTATTTCATATTTCGAATGGCATTTGTTGTGTCACATTATAAATTCTTTATTTTCAAAAATTGCCCCTAGCTTTTGTTTATTATAATTTATCTTAACATTTTGACGAAAAATGTCTCTAAAACCATCTTTTTTTACAGTGTTAGATTTACGGTATTTAGGAAAACCTGCAAATTATAGGCTTAAAAATATTTGACATCTTATAAAATGATTGATAAAAATAATAAGAAAAAATAATAAAAACAATTTTTTGTCCATTTAGACACTTTTATTGAACACAAAACATCCACGAAATTGTCCATGAAATACAATATAACAAAATGAAATTAATAAACGAGCCTTCTTAAGGCGTAAAAACACTACGTTCAGTTTATGCTAATTACCATAAATGTCTCCTTACATATGCTCTATTATTCGTTAGCTGTCAATTGCGCCGTGGTATGTATTATAGATTTGTATGCTACGCTCTCATTTTCTGCGCCATGATACAAGTTGAACAATAACATGTATGTACAAAAAGCTTAAGAAAATCTGATGAAAATTTGCATTTCCTACCAAAAGCATCAAAATTCTTCTATTAACGCAGGACAAAAACTAGAAATTAAGTGTCTTCAACTTCACTGATTATGGCATGAAATCAATTAAAATACCAAATTGCGTACGTCTCGCTCTGGAGGAGATGTTCCTATCTCAATTTTATAGTTTTTCACTTCTGATAAAAAAGCTTATCAATAATAATATCCCATAATACTAATTTTACAGAGCAATGCTATAAGCTGATCAAATACCTACAATTACTTTTCAAATTCATGGAATTAAGACGCATTATACATATATGGTGAACATTCAAAACTAGAGTCAAAAATCTTCCCGACTGACATCTAACATTTAAAACAGTGTCCAGTTAACATTTAGTCATATACATTTAAAACCTCGTCATTTGAATGTCTAAGCAACATGTGCAGTTTCACTCCTGTACGCTTGTGTAAATTGTCATTCCCCTTTTAAAATTTTATCCTACCAACTGTTACTGGTCAAAAATCCATTCACATTTCCCCCTGAGTGCGCAGTGTCAGAAAGTGAGCGAGCAAGGCTTAAGAATGGTAAAATGTGGGGCAAGTCGGTTTTAAAAAGTTCTTTTACATACCATCTCACATGTGGAGTAAAGAGAACAGTAGATAACTCCCTAACTAAAAGATATTACCTCAAATAATCACTTACTGGCAAACTTTTATTACCAACCAACTGAAGGCAAAGGAGATTTTCATGGTAGAACAGATACACCAAGAGTTCACCATAACTCACTCACAATATTCATCTTTATTTCACCTGCCTACACAAAAGCAAAATTGTGGAAACCAAAGGAGGTTAAAGTATGATTTAGATTCTATTAGATCTGTCATCAATTTTTTTTTTTTACTTTTCAGGATGGTTATAAGAAAAGCAGCCAGAAAAATGACCATTCATCAAGTAGGTTTTTTTTTAAAAAAAATTGCACCACAGATGTTCTGACAAAATATGACAAAATCAGGACTGAACTCTTCCCTCCTTCCTAACTACTGACAATAAGATTAAAAAGAAAGTACCAATCCTCCAATGGCCTTGCTATTTGGCAACACACGGAAGAAATATTTACAATATTTTTAACAAAATGTCATGATCAAAAGCACTACTGTTGTAACATCTAATAAGAACCTTTCAAACCAACAAACGCTTTGTACATCAATAACATATAATCAATGACCGCAAAGTACGTACAATTACTGGTACAACGGTGGCACCAAAGGCCATGTTAATTCCATTACTGTCACCTTATATACAATGAAACCTGATTTCGTTAAACTAATGAATAGATTACCAAAATATACTGTGCCAATCTTTGTTTTTACAAAGATATACTGTCAGAGCATTGCAAGATTTTGTTCTTAAAAAAAAAAAAAAAATCTTTGGTCAAATTGAAAGGATTTACACATTATCTCATAGAACCAGTTGAAAGAAGCACAATTATTGGAAGATACTACATGTAGGTCGCATTTCAAAAATGTACAAAGAGAGGGGTGACTTTTCAAAGTTAGGAGTTCATTGGCCATTTGCAAATTTGTACCAAAGTTTATATTTAAGTTGGGTTTCACAAAAATCTTAGGCCTGAAAGTTGGTAAAGAAACTGTAGTATTCTTCCAAAATTAAGAAACCATTGGTCAAAAAACATTAGCGATGTCTTTCTTAAAAAAAAAAAAAAAAAAAAAAAAAAAAAAAAAAAAAAAAAAACTTGCTCAATATTTCATTTTTTTAGGCTTCTTCTCATTGAACTTAGGATAAAACAGACTGGTATCTTTGGTTGGAGAATTGAGACCAATTTTTAAATTTTTTTTTTCGTTTGAAGTTCGTTTATATGAAAGCGGCCCCTGAGACACCCAATTAAGTCACTTCCACCCTCATAATGTCTCAAACTGATTTGAGTATTGACTGTGTCAGAGTCAGTTTAATGCATGGTGTGATATCACCAGTGAATTTCATACCGCATCACTGGACACAGCATGTGTAAGCCATAGTTGATTGCTTAGCAGCATGCTGCAAATGCATTGTGATATATTGCAATCATCCCTAGCCACCACGATTGTACTACATACGCACCAAACTGAATCTGCACCAGTACAACCTATCTTAACTACGGGAAATGTGCTATGACATCCTATGTGACCTTGGCTTCGAGGTGGAACTAATCTACGTGTCTCTAGTCACTGCCTGAGGTAATGTAATCAACTAAGTACTAAAGTCATTGTAAAACACTAATAATTTTTATCTTCACTGCTCCAATTTATGACAATGATGTCAAAATATGTAAGGGAAAATGCTAATACTTGTGAACTAAAACTTAAAATGTCATTACACTAATGTCCAACAATGAAAAAGCTGACATAAATTGTATGTGTAAATCTCAACTAAAATTGTACACTTTGATGTAATATAGCTGTATAAAACATTCATGCTTAAGCATATGAGTAACACCAGTCAAGTACTTAATGACCATATATGGTGCTATTTTATATCAAACTGTCAAACACTTTTTTGACACAAAATATGTAAGTTGTTACAGTGAAATGAAAACTACATAAGCAGCCTTTGCTTATACTGAGTAAAATAAGTTTGTAAAATACATATGGAGAAGCAGGTCAAGCAGTTTGTTAATTATCATCATTCTTTCCAGCTATTTCAAAATACGTTACACTGCATAGGAAATAGAATGCTAACGGCACAGTCAGCACATATAACTTTCATATTAAAGTTGCGCCTGTCTAGCATAAAGCTTGGGTTTTGACTGAAGCCTACAGTTTTCTAGCCATAGCAAAACAGGACAGATCCACTTCTCAAGCTGATGGTCTCCCAAATTCAGTTCATTCTACAACTCAAATCACCATTTTCACAATAATTACCAATGACTGGAAAATTTCAAATGTTCTTTAGAATATGTGGTTACCTGTCTAAACTAAAGCACTTGATACCAACAAAATTCTATGCTAATGTTCTCATATTCTAAATAAAGAATATATTTCAAAAGGTACACTTATTACCCTAAAATGTAAATACCTGAATAAGATAACTCCTATTCTGATAGTGATGTCTTAAAATGTCAATTTACTGTGTTTACCCTGTCTTTTATTTTTAATCTTCTTTGGTTTGGCTAAATGAAAAATGGTGATTAAATATTTCAAAACCATAAAGTCTGTGATGCCCTTATAAAAGCAACAAAAGATATAATTTTTTTTCAGTTTTGACACAAATTACCTTTTAGGCACCTTTCAAATCTATGTGTGAGTGTGTTGTCTATTTTAACAGAAATGTAGTAAGTAAAACTGTCATCATTGCCTTATCTAAAATAATTTCACCTTAAATGGGAATGTCACCAAATATTTAAAATTTTAACAATATTTAAAAGAAAAATTGGATATATCTTTCCTTGTTTTCTTAATAAAATAGTACTTCCTCACTCAGCAAAACAAAGTATTCCAAGTTTTAGATGGGAGCCCTAGTCTCAAAATTGACTGCTTTTGTTCTGTTAAAATTGATTTCTGCTATAAAGAGTTAAAAATTGGTCCAGACATTAACATTTATATCATTTCTGATCCTTCATCTTTTTCTTTCTTTTTGTAGTATCTGGAAGGATGGCAACGCATTTTTCCTTTTCTTCTTTTCCCATCACACACTTCCAGCAAAGTTCAATCAGCCACAAACTGATTGATTTCCATTTATTTCTCCTAAGCCTTTGATTCTTCATCAATCTTCTCTGCAGGTTTTTCATTGGGAGTCTCCTCTTTGAGTTCTACCTCCTCTGGGCTAGCGTCGGGCTAAAAAAATGTATGACAGTCTTATTGAAAAGTAACATAAACCGACAGACGTGTTTTGCAAAGGCAATATATCCATATAAGCAGAGGTAGCACAGAAATAAGCAACTTCCTTTTTAAAAAGTTTTCAATAATCCTCTTGAAAAAACATTTTGACAAAGAAATCCACTGACACAAGTAATCTAAGGATCTAAAGAATTATTTTAAAAGTTCATCATTTCAAAATACAATCAAGAAAGGGTTAACCAAATGTTCAAAGTGTACACATTACAGAGCAGGTAAGTGATAATATTTTCTACAAATATTAGAACATTTCCATATAACTGGAATTTAAAGTACATCAAGAGAACAACCAGCATATTTCATTTTACAGGACATTTCTACTTCTTTCTTTCTACAGTCTATTCTTCTACGAATAAATGTCAATAAATTAAATATAAAAATATAACAAATAAAAGTTTTTACCTTCTTATCCTCTTGATCAGCTGTCTCCATGTCATCTTTAAGGTTTTGTTTCTCATCACTGCAAGACAATAAAAAAACCCATAGTATAATAAGCATGTATTTGTCAGTCAACACATTATTGAAATGTCTGTGGCAAGAATATGACAGAACCAATTGTTCCCTTCTTTTTTAAATGACAATCATGATTTAGTATGCATTTATTGATTTTAAAAAGATACGAATTAACTTGCTTTAAGCAACACCTTTGAAGTAGGCAGAAAAATAAATAAATGAAAATATACCAGGAGCAAATTTTACAAAACCAGTTGAAAAGGACATAAGAGCATATATTTAGATCTTTTTATTTTAATAATAATAATAATAAACATGCATTTTTCATAACAAGACTCCTTGGGAACTGCCATTTGAGGTGTATTTGCAGCAAAGTTATGACAGCCCAACTTAGTGCCATGCCATCCCAGCAGACAATAGGAAAATGTTTGATGACTCCATCGCCATCTATTGCTGGGACAATATGACACTCATCATAGTGACAAAAAAGGGCGGATATAGAGATATTTTGACAGGCTTCCAAATTATCTTTGTTGATCCAGCCTCCATTTTTGACTGTCTTCCGACAGAAAAAATAAGACACCTGTCTATGTAAATTTGACGGTCTTCCGGAAAACCCAGAAGATGGCCTAAATCCGCCCCTGGACAATGTTGGTGAACAGGGGCTAGATACACAAAGGAACTTAAGACTAATAGTTGGTCTGAACTTCAAGCCAGAATATTTCCAATTTCTTCAGGATAAATCTGTACTAGTATATAAAATAACTGTTGGTTTGAAACAGTCATTTCTTTATGTACTACAACAGCAACACTATACCTTATTTAGGTGAACTACAACTAGTCTAGCTTGGTTCTAAGACTTGGTTCTAGACCTTAATTTAAGACGAGCTTTTTTCCTGTGAAACAAGTGAGGCCTATTACAACCAAGGAATGAAATCAATTTCCTATGGTGAAAAACCACCATTATTGTTGAGACATCCTATTCATACTAGTAAGTTAAGGCATCATAACTGAGCTGCAAACAGGCATTTAATTCGTGCTTTGTATATTGGAAAAGAATTAAGAAAATAATCGCAGGCAAATGCTGTCATATGTACAGACAAGTTGCTGAAAAGAGATTCAATATCAAGAGCATCTGCTGTATGAGAAAAGTTTGCTCAACAAAAGAATACTCCAAGAGTAAAATACTGTCAAATTCAAGCCAAAATTCAAACTAATCAGCATAACTTAGAAAAAAATTGAATTGATAATCATCTTAGCCCCATAGATAATCAAAAAAGAAAAGGCAGCAACATCATTTATTACTGTAATTTTTTTTTTTCAACAGAAAGATGTACCATTCCAGCACAGACTTATAAACATCTGTACATAAAAAACTCTGATCATGTCAAGCCGTAACAAAAAGATGCAGCATACATACTAATGCATTTTAAAACACATTCTCAACATGATTAAAACATGCCAAACCACTCATTCTATTAAAAAATAAATCAAAATTTAGAAATGAAAAGAAAACATCAAAAAATTTTAGAGTAAAAATCATCACATTCTGAAACTGAATGAAAAATGACATGATTAGCATTATGTTAACCATTCATTACATGCTGAAAAAAAAAGGGCACACAACGAATATGAGGAGATCAAAATATTCTGGAACGCTGAGTGTACATGTATACATAAAACACATAATTTACACAAAACAGTTACATCACACAGTACACACTAATGTTCAGGGAGAACTGGAGTAATTTAAACATGAGCTCCTTTTGAAAATATACAAATAATCAAATTAATAACACTTTCATAATCTTCATTCTAGGGTAGAACATGGGATAATCAAAGAAAGACTACTTCTGAAATAAAAGTGTTTCAATTTGTCAGGGGAAAAATCAATAATGATTTGGTTTTATGGCATCTCTGAAACTAAAAATAATTTGAAAAAATGACAGCAAAAAAAAAAAAAAAAAAAAAAAAAAAAAAGGCTATTGGCTCTAACAAGAAACACAATGCTGACATTACATCTGGCTCACCCTTGCAACAAAAATTTTAGCAAACAGTTTTCAAACACATTTTTTTTTCAACATTTCAGATTTGTTCTGTTATCAGCCACCGTTTCTCCTTGCTTTTTTAGACCAGTAGATGCTTAGACCCTGGTGACCTTATTGGATAGTTGCTATAGGTTTAAATATTTTGGGCACAGGCTAGCTTAAACAAAAAACAATGGGATGATGACACTGGACACATGACATATTACAAGGACACTTTCATGCTGGGCATCTTACTCCTCTCCAGCCTCAGTGGCTCCATCTATTGGAAGAATTTCATCATCCTCAGGCAATGGTTGTTTACATTCTCTGCGATAACAAATAAAGCAACACAATGTCAGGCATAACTAACTTATTTGGGAATGCACATTAACAAAGTTGATTTTACTGACACTACATTTATAATGACAGTGTCAAAGTTTTAGGAAATTTTAAAAGAAAAAAATTCTGGCAGTCTTCTGTTTGACAGCTTGATTTTTACTTCAATTTGGGAATAAGAATATTTTGCAATTTTATACTTGGATAGAAACTTATTCTTATCAATTTGCCCTAACAGTGGTTGCAAACTACAAATTACAAAAAAAAAAAACATTTGCAAACCACTTGACAAAATTGTCACCATCTCAAAGTCAATTGTAGCAAATTAAAATTAAAGACTTGACTGTATCTCTTTATAAAATTTTGGAAAATTAAAAAAAAAAAAAAATACTGTTGACACTCCGTGGTTTGAATATAGCAAAAGGTTAGTCAGGCAGAGGTGATTTTCAAATTGTTAATCAAAATCGGGTTTGTTATTCGCAACAGTTTCTACTGCCCATAACCCCAGCAACAGGGTCAGTAAAACCAATGAAAATACATCTAATGATCAAAAACATTCTTAAACTGAAACTCAATTTATAATCATCTCTCTTACTCCTCCAAGTTGTCTTCTCCATTATCATGGTCCTCTACCAGAATCTGGACATCATTGCCTTCGTCTCTATAGGAAACAATAGGGAACATTGCATTATTTCAAACAAATGATTGGTTTTTAAATGTCCTTTGTCTGTTTTTTTTTTAATAGTGGTAGTTGGTACCTTTTATAATAAAGGTACTTAAAAGTACTTCATCTGGTCTGTATCTGGGCATACGCTGTGGTAGATGCGACATTTAGACACATTTTGGTTATCTTCCGTGTAAATTGTGTCAACTAACTATATGTCAGGGTGTCCATTGCAGTAGTTGTGATAGTTGGTCACAATTTTAGTTCTCTATTGTGTTAGGTGAGATGATTTCTCAACTATAGCAGTTGTAGATCCACAGCTGGCTGGGGCCCACCAATGCATTAGTTATGACAATACATGAATGAACAAGCAACTTAATGTGACAAATCAAACAAGACAATACTATTCTACAAACAGAGTGTTAAGCTCAGCAGCACCACTACCACCACCAAACAAATGTTCTTCTAGATTTAATTTAAAAAAATGATTTAAATGCTCATAACTGCAAAAAAGTAGCCAATCTAATTTCAAGTCAAGAGTAGCCATGCCCAAAAGCCACTTCATTTATAAAATTCAGCTTAGCTCAACAAAAGAGAACTAAAACTAATATATGGCATCTCAGTCATGGAGCAATATGAATAAGATTTTTTTCCTTGAGCCAGGGAGTCCTTTTGGAGCATGTTGTAGTCTTTAAAGAAAACTGCTCAGAGCTGCTGGTGCTTAGAATTAAAGAAGAGGCTGGAAGAAAGATAAGAGGTGGAGACGGAGAGAGCAGGTCAGAAGATGAAAGCTTGAGCATATCAATATGGAACACCTACCCAGTTCCTTTCTCCACATCGGCAGCCTTTTTATGTTTAGCTGGATCGGCAGGTGTTTTCTTGCCACAGAGCTGAGTGCACATGCACATGAGCACGCCACAATTGTTTATGAAGTAGCAAGAAACGTCAAGAATAATCAGGAGCACGAAAAAGATGGCAATCACTATGCCAATAATGGCGCCCGTTGAGAGGCCTTCTTTCTTTGAAGCACCAGTTTTTGCAGCTCCTAAAAGTAAAGAACACATCTGGGTTACAAACTGAAAGAAATAGAATTGTAATTTTCATAACAACTACTCACCCCTCATAGCTGAAGTAAGTCTCATCCGGGCTGGCTGTCAACATCTCCAACTCTTCACTCTGCCCTCTGTTAGAATTATTTCCTGCAATGTAGGCGTCCCTGCGCCTTTTGCGCACGCACCGTGTCATGACGAGGTGCATGATGCCACAGCGGGCAGTGAAATAACAAGCTACATCTACAGCAGTCAGTACTATAATGACTACAATGACACCAATAACAATGACAATCTCTGTTCTCAGTTCTATCTGCTCTGGAAACTGAATGGCAGCGTCCCACACTGGCCAAGATTTTGTTGTTATTTCCACAGTTTCTGCCTTTGCTGAAAAAATGAGCTTGCAAATTAGGGGATTGAAGGGTAAATACAATAATCATGGTAAAATGTCAAAAATATACATCTGTATGAAATGCAACTTTTGAAACAAATGTGGTGAATGTAACAGGTCAGAGAGTAACAATGTGCAGATATACAAGTTCTAACAAGAAAAACAAAGGTCACATATATAGGGTGACATAGAGAAGAGAGTAATATTAGAACATCTATTTGAAGGTATGTTGTAATGCCACTACGATAGTCTGATTTAATATGCAAAACTAGTAGAAATAAAGGTTGTATTATATATACAAAATAGTTCCATATGCTATATAAATTATGACTAACTGCTGTTTATTTTGAGAACCATGAAGCATTTTGGTTTTGAACTAACTCTTATCCTTAAAAAATGACCAACAATTCAAATGTGGTATCATCAGCCAAGTGGATTCTTTTTTCAGAAGTAGTATCATCTTGGCAAGTGCCTCCCCCTTTCATTAAGGAGTATGTACTACTCACCCTTGGTACCTATTGGTATTGGTGTGGTGTAACTGGGAGTGCTTCCTAGTTGTTATAAAACAGTGCATGGAATACAGAAAAACGTGAAAAGTTGGCAAAAACACGATGGGACACAACAAAATTTACTTTTCAAGTCCATGATCAAATTTTTTATAATTTTAGCATTTCACAACCATTTGAAAAATTTTTTTAAATGCTGCTGATATTTACAAGTTTTAAGTTTGAAAATTAGAATTTGAAGAAACTTTCAAAGTCTTATGGAAAAATACAAGGAAACATCAAATTTGCATAAAATATAAGTTTCAAAGTTTCTTATACAGAGATTAGTGGTGAACAATCTTAATAAACTGAAAAGACATCTGCCATCTGGGCAAGCTGGTGCAACAGTCAACTTAAAAAATTCAGCAGCAACATTTCGTTAGCTTTCAATATATTAGTAAAATTCACTCAAGCTTGACATTATATAACTGCATGTTTGTGTGTTGGATGTATCAACTTGTAAGCACACCATGCTACTAACTTTCTTACAGCCACAGCATGCGTTCCGAGTCACGGAATCTTATCAATGGGGGCACATGCGTCATAGATTTTTGAAATAATAATGATAACGATCCCTGTTCATGCAAGCCTTGGCAAAGAACCTATCTTTAACCACTTGCTTTGTAAATACTTGTTCAAACATTTGAGATATAGGCTATGCAAATTCCTCTTTGAATGGTAACTAAAATGCAGAAGTTTTTAAGTTTTGTCAAGGTACCTTTACTCTCAAACAATCACTTAGATGTACATATAAACTATACAAATAGTTTTCACCTGGAGCCTCGGAAATGCTTTAATCAAGTGTTGAAATTTTCTGTGTAATTTATTGCTTCTCCCTTTTTAAACTGGTTAATTATGATGCATGTTGTTGTGGTTGACAGTCAGTCCTTTTTTCCTTTTCTTTTTTTCTAAAGCTTAGAGGATGAAATACATCGTCATGCACCTAATAATGTGTGCAGGTCACACAGCGTCACTGTAGGACTACCAGACTATCATGGCTGGACTAGCTAAGGTCTCATTCGACTATATGTACATACACATGTATATATATATATATATATACAGCAAGTATTCTATACTGTACTACTATAGAGTGACAATCTATCAGACTTTTCCAGGAGAGAGAAGAATGCACGGACCTTACATGCCTCAAGATACCTAGGAGGTTTTTGTAAGGGAGAAGAAGAGGAGCTCAAACAGTCATGCTTTGGCAGTTGTGAAAGCTACTTTTTTAGCTGACAAAATGAAAACAGATTGAACAGAACAGAAGCAAGAGTAACCAGATAAGACTGATCTTGGCGTGGACTTGCATGAGTTAGTCCGCAGGCCAGAGTTTGTGATCTCTTTCATGACAGGGTGGCAATGGTGCCCTTAGTCCCTCACAAATCCAGACAGCTCAAGATTTCAACTTTCAAATTGTATAAATTCTACAAGCATTAAGAGAGGAAAAAGTTTTCTGGAGAATTTCTTAATGGGGAAGAGCTTTTCTTGAGAATTCCTCTATGGAATCATATTTTAACAATAGCTACACAAACCTTTATTATTACCACTAAAAGGGACAGAATAACCAAAACAGTGGTAACTTGCTATCCAAACCAAAGGTAACTATGTCACCAAAAGTTCAATTACAGCTACAAGGAACAATTGCAATGTTCCTCTCATCAAGTTCCTCTTTCAATATAAGAAAGTATATCATATGCTGCCAATCGTGCCAGAAATCAGAGCTGTCTGTTAATTGTGAAGCTGGCTACTGAAATAACTCCTACGCCTGTCATACTCCATGCAGGCCAATGGGAACAATGGCGTCCCTACGCTCTCTCCATGCACTTGGCACTTACCTGTGCTCTGATTACCCAGGCTCAACGTAGTGTTCTCAGCAGCATAACTTAACGTGGTGTTGGGTTCTATAACAGGACACAGAAAACACTCAGTGAAGTGGAGAAGTAGTACAAAGTGACGAGAAGTGGGGAATGAGTAGGCCAAACCAAGATAAAAATGGATAATTTTGCCTCCTCCTTTCTGCTGTGTTATGTACTTGTTTCAAACAAAATAACTTCATCTGTTACATGTTTTGTTGAGAACTAATACAAAGGAGAAGGGGTTTCTGACAAAAACTGACATTCCGATATGTTAGATAGAAAATTTTGGCTATGTAACATATAAACAGGAAAATTGCCAAACAAAATAGAACCTCTTTTCATCTTAAAAAAAAAAAAGGTTAGGAATTTACCATACGAGTTCTTAAAAACAGGAGGGGGAAATGGAATAAAATTAACCAAAATACCAAATGCAAGCAGAAATACAGGAAAATCTGGCCAAAATGTACTACTTGAAAGAGATAAAAATGAAGATAAAAGGCAGTTTAGGAGAATAGTGAAGTTTAGATAACAATTAAAGCAATGGTAATGAAAATAAAGACAAAGACAAGCATCAAGTTTGTCCGAGCTGCTCTCGTTTCAGATCATGCAGCATAATATAATTCAAGAAATGTTTATAGCTTATATGCATGGGCATCCTTGAGATACATTTACAATTTCTTAATAAAAAAGTTCAATATTTTGTGGAACTCCTGAAAAAGAATGCTATGAATTTGGCACGGTTAAAAATGATTTTTGAGTATGGTTATATGAAATACACATATCTGGAAAATCAAACAAGTAAGAACATTGCCTTAATCTATTTCCTGAGTATATGAAATATATATCAAATATAATAATATCAGTACCATCAAATTGCACATATGATATTATATAAACAAAAAACAAGATTCTTAACTGGATCAATAGCTAATACACTGTGAGTAAATACATGCATATAACAATGCTTTTACATATGTAATACCTTTAAGTAGGAAGAAATATTTTCATGCATAACATGATGGTAGGTTTTTGTTTAGTAAGAAGGCATAAGCAAAATGTTCAACCACAAGGGTGATGATCAGCTTGAAAACTTTTGTGATAGAGTAATTTGGCTTTTCAGGGCTTCACTTCATGTCAGTTTTCATTTCAGATTTTTAGTTGAACATTTTTCAAGTTTGAAAATATCATTAGCCAAGATTATTACCGTAAATAATAGCTCAGCATTTTCTGCGAAAAGAAATAAAGGTTATTACTACCAAAAGAGCATTCTAAGCAGCTATTTGAAGCATGTTATCACGGAATTATTTAGAACCTTTACAGATACTCATGCCCAAATCCAGCTTTTTTATTTTCAATGGTCGGCTACAGTTAAAGCTATCAACTGTCATAATGTGCAAGCATGTCCAAATATTCATACCGTTTTATAAGATGCATGATTAATTTGTTCTCTCCAAATATATCTGCAGGTTCTGACTGACAAGTGTGATTTTGTTTCAGGCTAAATGTACGCTGGCGAGTGTGAGGCTATGTAAATATTTCATTTTGTACTTCTATCATCTATGTGATAACTTCAGTCAGTAGTTTTGCTCTCTTCAACAAAATCACTTTATAGCCACACTTTCATTAATTGAAGGCTTTCACTGCAATAATGCTATCTGGTTATTAAATGTTAATAATGAAGCACTTTTACTTATGTTAACAGGTAATAAAATTATAATAATAATAATAATAATAATAATATTAATAATAATAATAAACAAATGAAGAAAAGCACCGAAAGTAGCTTTAGCCCATTGTAAACCCAAGTACAACAGAAATTACTAAACACAGAAATGTGATAGAATTATTTGAATTAAAAAAAAAAAAAGAAGAGAAATAAGCATCATATTCAAAGTTTCACAATATACTAAAAAAGTTGTTTTCTTTCTTATTAAATGCTGAAACAAAAGTGCCAAGATGCAATCTAAACATGCTATCAACAAAGCATAATAATTTTATTAAATATAATGAGCAAATGCTTAAAATAATTACTAAAAACTATTGTGTTCAAATAATAGAATATGATTGTGCACATAAAATTTAAAAGGTTTAAATCAATACATGCTAAAACATGATACCAAATTTGTGGTCAATCAAAAGTAAAAAGTAACAACCTTTTGTCCTTTTTCTTTTTGAAATTAAACAAAGAATCACTAAAACTATGGAAAACATAAACTGGAAACTTATCTAATTGTTAAACAAACCAAAAGAAAATTCAGCAAAATAATGATTTAGTCAACACTTGAATTTCAGTTGGCAACATTTCATATGAAAACAGTTTGTTGACCTAACAATTCTTTTCTTTAGATAAACAACATCATTTTCGTGCATAATATGTAAGAGTATAGGCTATACATTTAGTAAGAAAATCCCACCGCTGCCACCAATGTTAAGTAAGCATAAAATGATTGGACTAGGCATATCAAAGCATGTCTCTGATACACGCCTTAACTGGGCCTATATATATATAAAAAGCTCTATTATCATCACAAGAAGGCAATACATTTATAGACAAATCAGAAAAAGAGACATGGTCTCATTTGTCTTAAAAATCTAATGCCAAATCACTAGTAAATTATCAACACAACAATTTTTTTTTTCACTCTAAAAAGATGCCTACTGGTACCATGGTCTCTTTTAATTCTTTGCCAAAATGTATCACCATCCCCAGTTCATAACTATAATAGTAACGGCAAAGTTAGTACAACTGAAGCTGGAAAACATGAGGAAATATTGCACTATACATACGTTCTGTACCATCCGTGGGTTGGTAGGGGTCTACAAACATAAACACAAGCAATTTACCAACTAAGCTACAACAATTTTGACAAAATTCAAACAATTTTTTGGTTGCATTGCCCATTGTGTTTCTTTGAACAGTTTAAGAGTCTGAAATAATTAAAAGTTCTGACTTGGTGCTGTTTGTGGTTGGGATAAAGTCAAATGTCTTAAATGGGAATAATTTGATGCAGCAGTGACCCTATATAAAAGATGCACTTTTGTGCTGACATTGAAAAGTTGTTGACTATTGCTGTTCTGCTAGTGCTAGTCTTACACAATCTTATTTTAAAAAAAAGCTTTACTTCATGCAGAGTACTGAATTTCATGTAGGAACTTTGTGAAACTTTTATAATACAATATGTATAATACATGTACACTACCATTCACTTCATACTGTGGGGTACCGTTCTTGGACTACTGAATATATCTACCTTTTGTCTTACTGTCAGGATGAAATTTGTTCATTACTTGAAATCACTGGGAGCCTTGTAATATTGTTTGTATTTTGTCAGCAATTACTGTATTTCACAACATTCACTTGACACATACCCATAAACAAGACAGAATCATTTAACAAAGGGAGATCAAGATATTAGTATCTATAAATAATATCACACTTTTATTTTTTCATTCTTGTATGTTGAAAAATGAAAAATATCAAAAGCATCACTTCATTAGTTTTTAAAACAGTGTCCCATGACGCATTTTCTACACTAATTGATATATTAATGCAGATAAAGCTAACAATTTAATTTTATTTAGGTGGTTACAACAAAATTTTTGTTGTTATGCATGTTATACATAAATTTGTTGTAGCCAACAAATGATTCAGAGAATTTTCCATGTAAAAATTACAATTTTTTCTTACATTTTGGCAGTCAGTTTAAATGTCTAATCTACTAAGAAATATAATTCTGAACCTGAAATTCTAAAAATAATCATTTATTGTAATCGTAGAAACTCAAGTGAAAAAAAAAATGGCCCACTTTCTGCTAGATTTCATTTGACAGTATTATCATATGAATAATTTTACTGAAAAGTACCTTAACATGTTTTTATACCCAGGCAGGGTTCTTAATTTTGCATACCAAAGACAGCAAATATATCCTTTTTCCTTTGTTTGCTTTCAAATCTTGACAACAAATCTGTCTGCATGTGTAAGCAATGACAATTGAAACCCATAACAACTTAACAGAATAGAAGAGAACCATTACCACATCAAATCTGATCCAATCTTGGTAATAATACTGACAATGCCTGGATTTCTAAGAATGGACAATCACATCAATGTACCAGGAATAGCTAAATAGACATTACACGACCATTTGGGAGATATATTGCTGCGCATTGTTGTAGCTGGGAGGCACACATTAGAATTGAGGACTTTAACAGCAACTTGTAATGAATGGTCTTGTTATGACTTCTCATTTGCTAACTGCCAATTGCTGCTTTTGGTCCACCACAAGAGTGCTTGAGAAAAAATCCAGGGAGGAATATGGAGAATTATTCTAAAAATATGAAAGACATTTATTACACCCATGTCTACCATTGACACACAATTTACCACTTTTTTAGAAGAGTTCCACCTATTGCTTTTCTCGACAATAGACTAAACTAACCCACACTTAAACTTTGAATTGATTCTGTGCGTTCACTTCGGCTCCTCTCTAAACGTAATAAAAACCACATTGTAGCTGCAACCTCCCCTCAGATATACAATGTAAAACAAATTAAGGAAGGGTGCAGGGATTGCTCATGCTCCATGACCAGTACCACGTCACAGTCTCTTACACTTAGTACGTAACACACTTCAAATATTTGAAAGATACATGCATTCACGGAGAAAGACATCAACCATGTGACTCCGTTGGTGTAGAGAATTCCAACTCTGCAATGCAAAACTGTCAACCTTTTCGAGTCAGTTAAGCATGACAAAACTGGCTTTACTCAATTAATAATAAAGAAATATGATGATAACAACAAACAAATGTAAAAAAGTGACATTTATTTTTGCTCACTGTATACATAAAATGCTTACAAATTTCACATCTGAACATCTAGTAAACACAGAGTCACAAAACAAAATTATATTGTATACATATACCAGTACTTGGTTGAAATACTAAATGGAGTAAGCTTATGTCTAAAATTATGTCAATAATAGTAGATCTTTACTGCACACATGCCTTTCTAAACTAAGACACCATAAAAATATTTAATTCTGGAAAAAAAATCAAAATCAGTTAAATGTGACAGAAGAAGCCTATACTGACAATGTTCTGTCCATGCTACTAATAGTCTAGACTTCCGAAATTACAGATATTCAAAAATTTGAGACCTCTTGGAAAAAATTTACAATTTCCAGAACTGTAGCAGACTGCTTAAATCCACCCCAGACAAATCTTTGAAATGTACAGCATTCGGATGATGTCTTTTATTCTGATGGTGTCAAAACTAGAATTATATGAATCAATGATTGTGAAGAGCACTCATATATAAAAGGCGTATAAAAGTATACGTGCCAGACAATTCAAATGTGATTAAGATAAAATAAACAGGTTGAAAATATTTCATGACAATAAATGCCATATGAAAAGTAAGTTAATTATGCCTATGTGATAAAAGTGGGGAAAATAAACTAGTAGCGGATAACCTATCACTAATTTTTAAAAATAAACAAAATAGCCAATGGCTGTCAAATAAAAAAAATTACAAACATTTTGTTATTAACATTCATGTACAGACACATTTAAATATCAAATGCAAGTCAGAATCATACAACATTTCAACACAACTACACCCAAACTGATGATGTCATCAATAAAATAGTTACCATAGATACTATCTGACATCATCAGTATCTGTGCATTAACTACAGTTACATCAGCACTCTTTGAGTGAATATAACAAATGAAACAGCATGCATGCTACTCTAGTTATATAATTACAATGAATGCAAAATGGTGTTAAATTATAAGGGTTTAATATAAAATTAAAAGTACTTGAAACATTTACAAAAGGTGACTTTTTACACAATTTACATTTAGACTAGCTCTATTTGGTTCATTTGACCTAGATTTTTGTCTTTAATTGGTTGGCATTCTTCTAAATAGGAAGAAACAGAGAGCATAATCAACTTCATGACCGTCCATCTAGCATTCACTTAAAATTTTTGTCTATCCTACATGCTAGTCTAAACAATTTAGAGGTATATAATATAATTCACTTTCATAAGCATGTAAGAGTAAATCCATCAACACACAAACTTTAATACAACCGCTGACAAAAGAAAGCTTCAACCGTACCAACGTATATTCGTTGTCTAATAAATGAGAGTGGTCTAAAGTCGATCTACTACAATCATATGCATATGCTTATCATTAAGAACTTAAAATAGTCTGTATTAATTTAATTGATGAAATTAATATGAATATCTATGTTGATTATGTATCTGGTTTACTAGGACTGGAACAAGGGCATTTTTTTTTTTTGTTTTGTTTTGTTCTACTATCATAAAACAAATTCTTCCCTTGATTGTAGTTCTAGGTGATATGGTACAATATGAGGTAAAAGAAGCACTAAAGGACAAATATTTCCACTTCTGCACTAATCACTGGTTATGAGCACCCTCTACCAGGTTAATTTTTCACAAATATTCACAGGTATGTCTCTAGATAAATAGTCTTTTTGCTCTGTGGATTTTTCAGTTTTCCCTATATAATCTGCCACCCTTGTAGAGGGTGGGTTATGAGCATCATCTGGGACCAATCACAATCTGAATGCTGGCATCAAATTTAAGTATTCCAATCTCTTAATTTTGGGAGTATTTGAAATACTCGTTTTTCATAATTCACATAATGGACGATACATAAGATATAAAGGTAATTGCACCTACTATTATAATGGTACCAAATGCCAGGATTTGCAAACAACAAAGAATACATAGCCGTTGGGAACTTGGGACATGCGAACTTATGCCACATTTTTATAAAATGTGCAAGTCAATAGTCTCTTCATTTGAATACAACTACAATAAAAAAGCTAACTTCAATAAACTTTCACTTGAATTACAGTTCAAACTGACATATATTTGTAGTTTAATTTTCCATTCATTACAGTGACACGCACGCTACCTTCAATTATACACCAAGTGAAAAGCAATCAACATACACTTGCATCAACCTTTAGACATTTCATTTGGCATTTCAATTCATTAAATATCTGCAATCAGATCTCTTTCTGTGAAATTCCTTTTGATTATTTTTTTTTTGACACAATGTGACAATTTCACATAAAAGTACATAAAACAAAGCTCTTGGCATCAAGCCTTAAGATATCTTAATTTCTATCATTTATGTCTGTTTCTAAAACAGATGTGCGAGTATCTAATTATATCTGAGCAATGGTGCCATTTTCAAATTTCTACTCACCTCCAGAGAAATGCTTACGACAATTTGCTTGCAAATTTAGAATAAAATCTGGTTACACGTTCGATAATCTCATAAATGAAGGAAAGATCAAAGATGGAAAGATGACATGTTCAACAAGCTGGCTAAATGACATTGCCATTCATGAATAGAACATTCAAGTAGCCTATAGGGTTTTTGAATATATACACATTTCTAAATCCATTACAATAATAGTACATATCAAAAACCTTACATGTATAATTACAGTTACCATTTTCAAAGCCACAAATGCAAACTCGGTAGGTATTACATGTATGTTAGTTCTTCCTGCAGTGTATTGAGCACTTATGTTTAAATCCCATAACCCATAGTTCTCACTAAAGCACAATACATATATCACTACATCTATAAGAGTGTTTTGTTGTGGCCAAGTTGGCATCAGCTTCTTTATATGGCAATTTTTTTAAACTGTTAATTGGTCTTGTCTTGAGTGTCTGGTGCCACCTACAACAGTGTAGCTATCATGGCAGCCAGTAACGTCAGATAAGTCAAGCTGTTCACAGCACCTGCAGGGTTACGATCTGTCACCTTCCCTGGATTATTAACTTGAACTGAAATGCAAAACATTCATGGTTAAAAAGAGTGACTGTGAAAGATTATTCAAGAAAAATATATTATGGCAATTTAAGAGAAAATAAATAAATATAAATATGAAATATACAAAGTGTCATGGAACAGGTCAAAATGCTATTTAAAAGTTGTTTGCTAAAATAATCCCACAGACAAGAAGAAATCTCCATCATAATTTCCATATTGTTTGTTACATAAAGAGCTTAATTTCTTCTTCTCTTGGCATCATTGTCTAACATATGCAAAAGGGAAAAAATCTAACCATTTACACATACAAATATCATAGTGTGTATATATATATAATAAACACACACACACACTAAATGGATATGTATAAATATAAAAAAAAACTGCAACCAAAAATAAAAGGGGAAAGTTGCAGTCATGCAACTGACTATATAAGATGAGAAACCATGCATAATATTTTGATACTGATGATAACTACAGTGAGTTCACAATAAGGATCAGAGACCTTTTCCTTGATTTTGGACAATATAGAGGTATCAATGTCCTCCCTGATATCTATGCTGCAGACATAATATCAAAAGTTAATATTTCAGATGATTATCTGACCGACTAATATGCCATTAAGACAATGAAAACCAATCTGAACAAGGGCATTGGGGAGTTTGGTAAGGAAATAGACAAAAGTTTTACTGATCACATAGGGGCTTTACTTTCCTAGCTCTATTTAGGAGCCATTTCCTTTCAAACTCAAGACAAGGGCTTCATTTTTCACAAGCTACTATGAGTGCCAGTGGCCACAAAGCAGGATTAAACATTCCAAAATGCTTTAGGTGAATGTATATGATGGTGCAGAAAAAAAATCTATAATAAAGACAACACGTCAGTTTGCACATATGTATATAAACTACAGTCTAGAGTTGATGTTAATGTCAAGGCTACAATTTTGTGTAGGTAGTAAAACGTTCATGCAAGATGCAAATACTTTCATACCCAGTGAGTTTTAGTAAGGTATTGAAAACTCATTACAGAAAGTTCCGTATGGACAAGATCTACTTCAGACTAGAAACTGGACAGACTTGTACATCTTTACATAACCAGATCAGTTTTGAGATGTCCATATATATATGAAGACTCTTTGAAATCTTGGGTTGGTTTTCATGAAGTGATAGTTAGCTTGCAACTGCTGTTACAATTTTGTTTGCGAAATATGGCCACTAGATGGCACTTGTGGGCATGAATTCCAGTCTAAAGTGGTCCTGTTTGAACTGTTCTCTGTGGACATGCACAAGCTGAGGTTCACTGGAAGAGCTGACAGTGAGTTCACAAAGTCCTGCTAAACTAATGATCCATCTCCCAGTTTCATTTGCCAAATTTATTGGTGAATTTCTAAACAAATTTACCAAAACAAACCACATCAGAGGGAAATGTTGGCTGACAATGGAATTGTGATATGTAGATCCTGGTGAATCATGTGCTATTTTATGCCCAAGTTCTTATTAACATATCTGTATGTGTCACAGCCAGAGAAGACCGCTTGAAAACTTGGAAGTTTAGAACTGAGTGGTTTATAATAAAAACATACTGTCATTTAAGACTATTTAGAAAGTGTACAAAAAGAGAAAAAAACAAAAAAGGACTGAATGAAAAAAAAAACATACTGTTTGTGAAACATACATTCAATACTTCAACAAACTACACTTGACTTCCAGTAACTTGTCATTTTCCCTTTATATCTATTCCAGTTAAACACATAAGAAAAATAAATCTGATAACTTGGTCTACAAAAGTATCCCCAATACCAAAACTTTTTTAACCAAGGGGGAATGACATCTAACAAATATTGTTTAAGATAATGTGCCAAACACTATTGGGAATGTAGGTTTCCCACTATGGGATAATGACTATTACGGTTCTTTATAAAAAGGAACCCACTACAAAATGGGTATCTCCAAAAACTTCCCATTTCCACATCAGCTGGTTGGCTTTTCCACCCCAGTGGCAAATGCTACTATTTCTATCACTGTTTTAACTGACAAGTGTTGTAAAGCATTTTCATTTGAGGCAATTTCTGTTGTACACCATGCAGCATTTCTTTTCATAAACAGCACAGCAATAGAGTGATAAAAATGATTACAATCTAATAATGAAATAACGTTATTGAAGTTCGCATCCATAGCAACCATCCCATAGTAGTAACCAACTTTCCTACCTTGACTAAGAAGTGAGTGTTCATGCAACAGAGTCATTTTAGAGATTTAGAACATTTTTCTCAGATGAACTGTCAAAGCAGAACAGGTTTGAGGCACTACACAATTACTTAATGTTCAACAAGCAGAAATAACTTCTTGAAATCAGAAATCTTAATCTAAATGTGAAGCAATGCCCACTTTTTAGTCTTCTTCAAAATCTGCTACTGGGCAAACAAAAATGTTGCATCATTTTTTTTTTCTTTTTTTTCTTTTGAAACAGTTGACACTAAAAGAAAAATTAAAATGTCAATCAATGGCAGTTTTTTGCATATCAACGACACACCATTATTCCCCCTTCCCCTTTTTTAAAGGAACTAACCATAAAGGGAATGAGGCCTTTAACAAGTCAAACAATGTGCCTGCCTGTTACATATTTTTCTGCTTTGACGACATGCCAATCAGATGCATTCATTTTGAGATCTCATGCAACTGAGACTGGAATACTAGACTAAGCATACCCTCATTCAAAAGTGGAACAATAGTCGAAACTGACAATAAGAAAAGAGACGGTGCACATGATAAAATAAATAAATAAATACTGGAATTAAACTTACCTAGGTATGAATGTGCATGAATCACGAGCAAACTGCGTTAAATCACATCACGAGTGCGTTTTTCGAAAATTTCTGCCTCTTGCATAGAAAAAGGATCACTTCAGATTGTTCAAAATCATTTCACAGCAAATGAATTTTTTAGTAGTAATTAGGTAAATCAAAGTGTGTTACTTGAAACAATGAACGTCAAGGTAGGAAAGTAATTTCAAAGTGCTTCTTATCTTTTTTCTCTTTCTTTCACCAACCCTGCAACTTGGAATAAGTGTGCACTTACAATATCTTGCCAAAAAATCATATCATACATGATTGAGAAGTCTATAACAGTAGGTCTATAAATCATGAAAATAACTTTTTTTTTTCAAAATCTTAAACCAGTTGGGTACTTACAATTTGACAAAAAAAAAAAAAAAAAAAAAAAAAAAAAAAAAAAAAAAATCCTATCCAACATCACTACTTAATTATGATAACTAAACCTACATAACCATTAACTAAAAATTTACCCCCTCTCCAAACAAAGGACAACTTGCAAGATAAAGGTAATCAATTACACAAAAGTGAAAGGAATATTTCAGTGGGTGACCATGAGCTGCAATATTAATAAACGGACTAAGAAGCACCTTGATTTTCTACAGTTATCCCATCTTCTGTCATCTCTTCACCTTTACACCTGCCACGTGAATACCAACAGTGATCAGCAGATAGAAAACAAAAATTCCAGGACATTTTATTCTATCAATAGTCTGATATAAATCTGTCATGATAACTATCAGACAAGAAAATGGCTGGAAATATTATTTTCATGTATTAACGCAATAATAAACAAAGAGCCTTATTTCCCGTATGTTTAAATAAATTGAAATCACTCAAGAGTTTTCAAAGGTGGAAGGGGGCGTGGTTCTATTGCCATGTGATCACTGTTGCTCTATTGTTAGTATAACTGACAACACTAAAAAATATTGTAATTTTTAACAAAACTGTTATGCTCATCAACACTTGTAATTAATTGTAAGTAAAAACAAGATCGGCGTCTACTATAAAGTTTCACAAAATTTAAGACAACACAAAGCAGCCCATATTCCAAGTTAACTGGATGTTCTGTTAAATATTCACATAAAGGACAGTAACAGGGTTTCCTCGCCCATATGTAGATAATCCAAAATACATTTGCACCAGTACAATCACGAAAAAGCAAACTTACAACTCTGAGGGGTAAACACAAAACTGATCACATGAAAACAGGATATTTGGTAGACTAATAAGACACAGGACACAAAAATTTGTTGAAAACAAGGACTGTTCTACTGAACAACCTTCACTACGGCCCATACAACAGTTGAATTCCTTACTTAACTAACAACAAAAGGCAAGAATGTCTACCAGTTTTGTACACAAACAGTAAGACCACCTTTGATTTAATATATCATTTCATCTATAGTCCTTAAAGTATCAACAAGCTATGTCAACCTGTAAAATATCTTAAAGGGAGGTATTTCAAGTCAATCTCACCTGTAGATAAACAGGTATGACATAGTACATGATCTAATACTACAACAGCTTGCAGTGTACAAAATTATGTAAATATTTATAAGAAAATTTTTGCTTCATCATAGTATCTAATGCTTTTCATACTTTCTGTACTTCTTATACAGAAAAGGATTGTTTGAGAATGTTCAAAATCTTTTTTTTTTTGTTAGATTCCAATGTAAAGAAGAAGGGGTAGGGCTGAGAAGGGAAAACACAAAACTTGGTGAAAACAAAACGAAAACAGGGCAAAAACTCCAGAAACTGCCTGGGGGAAAAATGAACACAAAATGCTACAAAAATTAACAGCTGTGCTGCAATGTTAAAATGTGTTATGAAGAGACCACATAAAACCATCTTTTGTTTTTTTTTCTTTTAAAAATAAATAAGTGGGAAAAAATTCAAATCAAAGTATTGCTGTAGAGTTTTGGATCAAAACATCCATCTGCAACAAGATGCATTATAATAACAAATATTTACATCATCTAGACTGTCATCAAGCAGAGATGTTAGTCAAATAAATACAAAAAATAAAGTCCTTGAATATATGATAAATAGTATTAATATCAAAATTCACTTTACATGCCTATAATATACACAAGTCAAAAATGCATTTAAAAAGGACTTTAATTTAGTCTGCTGTATTCTATTTTCAAACAGTTGCTACTAAGATAGGATTTAAATGCAACATATTAAAAGGAAAATCTAAGTTTTGGCTTAATCATTTCAACAAAGATGTATCATATAATTATTTTTCAAGGTTGGTGTCTCAAGGAGATTCTAAGTCACCTACAGGCGAGTGAAAAGAATTCAATAAACGCAGTGTTGTCATAAATTAAATTTAAAATAAATCTTATGTGAATTTTAAATAAATTGTGGAGCAATTTCCAATAACTATAATCAATTTGCCAGCAGTCAGATGAAACAATAGCCACATAAAAGTCTAAATTATCTGTTGACTCTTTAAGTATTAAAGCTATATACAACCTATGCACACTGGCCTATAAAATGTCTTTAACGAAAAATAAAAACTTTATAAAAGATACTTGGACATCAATATTTGCATGTTATTCACAATGCAATTTACTTAATGCGTAGTAAAGGTGCAAACACTAACAAATACGTTTTCTTTTTTGCAGTAATTGTTTCAAACTCATCTCAATGATAATTGCTCTGAACATATATATCAACTAGAAGGAGCCTGACACAACAACAACAAAATGTCTTTTTCAACTGAAAAACTTAAAACTGCACAAAATCATACAAATAAATAACCTAAGTGCAATGCCTTGTTTTCATAATCGTTTCACAAAAAAAAAAAAAAAAAAAAAAAAAAAAAAAAAAAAAAAAAAAAAAAGTTGTCACCATGATAAACTCACCTTTCATGGTCTTGAAAAATGCTGACTGTCCTTCAGAAGCCCCCTTGTTGTTATTGGCCAACACTTGAACCTCGTACCAAGAGTCAGGGTTAAGCTGAGTAAGGGTCATCACTCTTCGTTCAGGCCTCAGAACCTCTACCGTCTTCCATTCTCCCTCAGAGTCTGGCTTGACATTTGGGACATCTCCTGCACCTTCCTCCATTTCAACCTGAAGATAAAGAGACAATGTTAAATGAAGCAAAGCTATTCTTTTTTACAAACCTGCTCATATGCTACCCTCTACCAGGGAAACATATTGATTTTTCACAAGCATTTTCACAGATATGTCTTCAGATAGACAGACATTTGGCTCTCTGTCACTTTAACAAATTTCCCTTTAAAATCTACCAAGTGAGCTAGCTTTCCAAGTGCAGCTACATATTGGCCAATAAAATTAGGGTTATTTGCTTTGCAATTTTAAAATCCACAGCCATTGCAGTGCTTTTCCATCAAACAATATTCACATAAAAATACTTTAACACATACTAAAAAGATAAAATAAAAAACCTCTGTTTGTGTGTGTACTGAATCTCTTTTGACTATCATTTCACATCATAACTTATCTGTCCTGACAGAACTCACTTTCTTCTCCATTTTCATCTATGATGTCTGATCCTCAAAGGACTCACCACCCTTTATTTGATAGTGTAACTTAGTATCTGTGATCCTCAAATGACTAACTTCCCTGTACTTACTGTCGTAACTTATTTGTGAACCTCAAATGACTCACCGTCCTGTACTTGATGGTGTAACTTTGGATCACTGATCCCCCGTTCTGAGGCCTGTCCCAGGCCACTGTGTATTTGTCAGAATCTGGACTGTTCTTGGGAGAGGTGATGGAGACTGGTTCAGGGACACCTGGAAATAAAAATTGGCAAGTGAAGATTCCATCGTAAAATTTCCATAGTTTAGTGAGATTAAACCAGTTCAAAGACATTTTATCCTGGAAAAAAAAACTGTTGACGGCAGAATTATCATTTAGAAAAAAAAGAAAAAATTTCTATTTGTCCTCAACCTTGTAATTTAAAATATTTTAAAAAGTATTAGGATACTTATACTACAAACCTATAATGAAAAAAAAAAAAAAAAGAAAGAAAAAAAAAAGGTTTGTCTCTACATTTGTTATCTAGGCCACTTACTGACTTCCAATGTTCGGGATTCTATCTCTTTTGGATCACCCTGTCCTACTTCATTGACGGCCATTACCCTGATGTTGTAAGCTGTATCAGGTCTCAGGTCCCTTATCACTATTTCATCTCCTGAATAGAAAATACCACACAAAATTTGTCAAGGAAATGCCTTTGAGTGATGTAATTTTTAAAAAATGTCAGTAAAAAAGGTATTAGTTCAGAAAATTTCAGATGAACATCACAAGGATATAGCCTCAAAGTCATTTTCTTTCCTTTCCTTCAACCTTTAAATACTAAGAGCAACATGTTACAGAGGTGACAAGAGACAGAGCTTAAAAAACAATCTCTGAGACGACCAGGGCCACCCTGACCACATCTGGGCACCTACAATGTTCAGGTGGCCCATTTTTCCCTCATCATCAACAAAATGGCAAGCAAAATTGCCCAAAATACCAATTATGCTACACAAATACTGTACTTCTAAAGCGTGAACTACTACAACCTAGGTTAAAGTTGCTTGTCTTTTCATCTCCTGCGTCACTGGTGCCAAATACAATAAAGTATCCGCTGACAGGGGGGCCTCCTTGGTTCAAAGGGGTGGACACGGACAGTTGGACTGTAGTCGGGGTACTGCCCAGTACATCAATGGACGCAGGTGGACCAGGGACAGCTGAGGTTGGAAGAGATTAAAATTTAGTTCACTCTTACAACAATCAGTTTTTCTGTTCTTTATTAAAAGAAATTGGTCAACAGTATGAGGATGCAACCGTTCAGACAATCTTTTTTTTTTTTTTCTTTTAAACTAAGCAGCAGTCAACCATATTTACAACATCAAGAACAAACATTAACAGCTCTATATTTTTGGATTCTAATAATGGCTGTAAATACTTCAAACCATCCAATCATGTAATCTTAAAAACTTTCTTACTCTAAATTCAAATTTAAGAAGCAAGAATGCTGACAAATGTACGCAGGATCCATCACATGGTAAAGACAGAAAAATGTAATGAAATCTAGTTTCAGGACACTTGCTCCAAACCTCCAACACACCTACAAGCAAAGTTCAAATTGCACTCGATCTATCACCTCACTGAAAGCTTAAGCATATACTCACTGGCTTCATTGAGCCTGATTTCATGCGAGTCCCTGCCATAATCATTAGAAGCATTACACCGGTAGTCGCCAAATACCCAATACTTGTTGGAACTTAACACTGTGACCTGAGAAAATATAATATAACATTAACAGTTACTGCTTTCTTAGATTTCTGCTCACCTGATCTTTCATCATATTTCAATGCAGACAAGATACCACTGATTTTGCCGTTTTTTTGTTTGTTTGTTTGTTTGTTCTCTCTCTCTCCCCCCCCCCCCCCCCCCCCAAAAAAAAAAAATCCTTATTTTGTACATATTACATTATATGCCCTTATATCCAATGCCCTTTCTATCCGATAATGCATTTTACTTGGGCTACACATTATATTGTTATAGCACATGACTTTTTGAGAGAAGATCAGTACACAGTACTCACAGACAGGTTACTAACAAGCCCCATGTTGTGAATTTCGTAAGTCTCATTGGGCGTGATGGGAAGGTTGTTCCTGAACCAAATCCAGGATCCAGGAAGAGGCTCCGCCTCCACTATGCAGGTGAGGTTCCTCTTGAAGGGCTGGCTGGCCAACCAGTGATACTTCACATCTGGCACCTTCATCTTCACAAATGTTGGTTTATCTGGAAGTGAAATTAATTAATTCTTACAGTGAAGCTGGTACCTAATTTGTTACTGTACGCAAGACCTATGCCACCTTTTGAATTAATGAGTTCCTTTTTCACTTGGTTTTGAGCTTTCTGCTTTAAAAGGTGAATGATAAATGATTAGTTATGGAATTCAATGTAAACACTTACAGTGCACAATGATGGTCCCATTTCTCCTGTCAAATCCTCCCGTATTATTCGCAAAGCAAGTGTAGTTTCCACGGTCATCCTCCTTTGTGGCAGTGATGGTCATTTTCAGACTTGTGTATTCGCCACTTTCGCTCTTCTCCAGGGTGATGCGAGAGTCAGACTAGGTAAGACAACAGGGAAAGTTATCAAATTATAATGATTTTTTGGGGAGGTAAATATGGCACTCTCACTGTTCTTCAGGATGTGGAAAGAGTTGGACAGGACTGAATGAGCGAGTAAGAAAAAAGTAAGTAAGGAACTGTGTGTGTGTGTGTGTGTGTGTGTGTGTGTGTGTGTGTGTGTGTGTGAGCAAGAGAGAGAGAGAGAGAAATACCACAAGAGATGTGTGTGTGTGTGTGTGTGTGTGTGAGAGAGAGAGATGTGTGTGTGTGTGTATGAAAGAGAGAGAGGGAGGGAGAGAGAGAGAGAGGAGGGGGTTGTGTATACTTACTGCTTGGGTGGGGTAGACATAGGGGGCAGCATTCCCCACTTTGTGGAAGGAGATATCCATAGGTCTGTCCCCAATCACAGAGCAGAACAGGTCTACCGTGTCCCCCTTCTTCACTGTCTTGTTTTCAAGTCTTTCAATCATGGCTGGAACTGGAACACAAATGGAAATGTTTATAAAACAACTATTATCTTATTTTTATAAATTTATAAGAACTTAATTAAAAGAACATAATAACGTCTCATTTTTTCATATCACCCTTTTATCTTTCTGTCAAAAAATATAAATAAAACTTAAATTTCAAAATCATAAACATCAATTACAAGTCTAACAACTCTTCATTTTGGTGGGGAAAATGTCATAAAACGAACTTTTCTAGGGGTAAACAAAAATTTTCCCATACTTTCCAATGATTAATGAATACCTTCTTACTTTCAAAGTTAGTGGATTGTTTTTATGATTTAAGAATTTTTATTTTTGTTAAAATCTCTTACTAGATTATTACCTAGGTTAGCCAACCATGTAGGTCCATATGTTCCGATGGCAAGCACAGATTTCAAAATAATGGTGATAACCACCATTTTGGTGGTAAAATGGAATTTATTATATTTCTAAGTGTTGTATACAATGTATTTATTGCATTGGAATTTTGAGTTGAAATTAGGAGTTATTTTCCCTTTAGGTATCAAACACAAGAACAATTTTTTTCACAAATTTTACTATAATGTTGTAATAACCAAACAAACAAAGAAGACTACACTTACTGACAACTTTCAGGTTAGCCGTCCCAGACACAAGGACGTCATCATCAGGGGTGGCTGGGTCACCCAAATCCACCACAGCCTCACAGGTGTAAGGCCCTTCATCCAGCCTCTGGATATTCCTGATCACAAGCTCTCCGGACTCTCTGTACATGCTGATACGGGATTCCTGAGAGATGTCACGGAAGTCGGTCGAGTCCCGGGAAGACCCCTGCAGCGCAAGAATTATGTGGAAACTTACTATCACCTTGTTACACCATTTTCTTTGTCTATTTGTCAATAACCTCTTGTTCTATTAAGATTATTATATTTAAGTAATTCAATCACTTGCAGTACCAAAAAGAAAAATTTTTCCACATGACCAATAATACCAATATTTGGTCTACTAAGGGTAAGTTACATAAATTAACTTTTCGGGGATAAGTAAGCATTTATGTGTGAGAGCCGAGCCGAGCCGAGACCCCCCCCTCCCCCCCCCCTGTAAAATCCCTCGAATATTTTCTTAGTGTAGATTTAAACTGATGATCTTAACTGTCCTTACTCTTCTTTTAGAAGGACAATTTTAAAAGCAGGGATTACTTAAAAAAAGAAGGTTGTACGAAACCACCACACTTCCAAAAAAAAAAAAAAAAAAACTAACCTTGTACCATGTGTAGGAAGGTTTGGGCTTTCCAGTTGCATTGCAGAACATCTTTACTTCCTGCATGAGAACACCTTCTGTGTACTTGGGCTTGGTTTTCCAGACAGGGGGCACTAGAATGAATGAATGAATGAATGAATGAATGAACACAAAGCCTTGAATAACACACTCTACCACTACCATGTCAGAATTATTTTCACAATGTCATGCACAACTGGAAAAGTACTCAAGAGTGAAATATGGTAGTTGAGACACACATCCATTTAGCAACGCCACTGGCCCTGTCTCACAATGGTGAAGAATCCTTGAAGAAGAAGCCTTTAAAAATTATTTGGATCACCACCAAAATCTAATCGCTTTTAAATCAGTCCATTTGTGACCTTTCCTGTAACTTTATCAAAATCCTTCCATAACTTTTGGAGCAGGGCTTACAGTTCAGTTTTTTTTTTATATATACTTTTATAATAACCACCATCCTCACCAATGACTTCTACAGATATTCTCCTGGAGTCCAGCACTGCCAGTTCTGGCTGGGAAGCCTTGCAGTTATAAAACCCTTCTTCATTCACTGACGTCACATTGGTAATGCGCAACCCACCCTCCTCAAATTGATACTTGGAACCTATAAAGATTATAGATTTTAAGATTATATGAGGATGCAATAGCCTTACTAACAGTAGTTGAGTGGTAGCTTTCTGAGATTGCCATAGGAGCAAATTTAACCCGTTTGTCAATTGAGTTTAGCAACTTTCAACCAAAATCCTAAGTCTACTCTATTAAAGGGTCAAAAAAGCAAATAATTCATCTCTTAAAAATGAGGCTGGCTGTTTACTTTCTTTCCAGTCAGGAATATGAAAAATCTGGCAGACAAAATCTGAAAAACCATGCAAGACAAACTTTCAGTATAATTCCACTGTGAAATGGTTCAAGCAGTTTAAGAGTGGGTTTTCTACATACCTGAAGTAATCCCCACAATGGTATTGCTGTCTTTCTGCTGGAAGTCCCATGTAACTCTGGGGCTTGGGCTGCCAGTAACAACACACTTGATAAATCCCTCTCTATTTAATACAATCCTTTGGGATGAAGGAACGTCTACAAACTTTACATTTTCTGTAAAAGAGAGGTAATGTTACCTTATTATAAAAGTTACTGCTACATTACTTGTTTCCTGGGCTTGGCAGTAACTTTTTTAGCCACTTGCCCTTCCTCCAGAACAATGACATTTTAGAACTTGAGATATTAATGGAGAAGAGAGATATTGGTAAATATTAAAGGAGTTACTAGCCCTATAGGCCATTAACTCCTGTGATTCGCTGGTCTCCCGAGATAGGTCTTCAGTGGCCCCGGGCCAGCAGGGCACCGTCATTGTGGATCCCTCAGGCAGGCAAATTCTATGAACAGTTTTGAGGAGAAAAAAAGTGTGGGTTAAACCCAAGTACAGGTCTGTTTTTATACCACTTTAGCAAAATGGTCCACTTTCTCAGAAAGAAATGCTGTGAAATTGCCGGCTAACCAAATATTTTTGTGAAGAATACATTTCTTTCCTTCACATACTGGACAATTATGTAGATCACCTTACCGTTGATTTCCAAGGTAAATGATTTGGTAGAAGTTGCCCCATTAATTGTTCCTTTACAGGTGTAAAGTCCAGCATCCTCCATCCGCACTTTCTTGAATTGTAACAGTAGTCCTGACGGCTCACGAGATATGTAAATCCCTGTCCTAAATGGGAAATTCTTATTAATAATGATGATAATACAAACTATGGCCAACTTTACTGGGTTCTATTTGGTACATTGTCACATTTGTCAGCTCTCTATACTAATAAATTTATGAATTTATTATTCAATATTTATTATCATTATTATTTTTTGGGAGGGGGGGTGGCTTAACAATAAATACGTTTCATTACTTTTCAAAAGTAATACAATCGGTAAGAATAAACAGGGAACAAGACAGGGATGATCTATTCTAGAAGCTTTACTTTCAGGACATCTTTTAGTTATGTCTGCACAATCAGTCCGTGCCACTAAACACAATGAACCTCCCCCCACTGTTGTTGCAGCCTATCTCAACAAACACAATGAAGCTTCCAAACTGTTCTGACGTCTCAACAACAGCAAATTAACTTTTAAGAGAATAACAAGCACATTTTCTTACTCTGCATGAACCAGGATCTAAAATTTTCCTTTGCATTAACATTGCACCAAATATAAAAGATACATATGTTAGTCAAAACAAAGTACACTTTCTTCAGTCAATTTACTCGCAGTATCTGTTGAAAAAAAGACTACCCCCCCCCCCCCCCCCCCAACAATCTTCCTCAAATCAACCTACCTTTGTAGGAATGCTTGCATAATCAGCTATATGACCAATACAAGCTTAAGTGACATATATGTTTAAGCAAAATCAGCATTTTTCTTCTGAACGTTACTTAAATTGTATATTAGTCTAACACCTGTGGAACATAAACACTGGAAAAAAACTATACTTACTCTAAAGGTATAACAGTTGAAGTAATTTCTCTCTCTGGAATAATGTCACTTCCAAGGTACCATTGAAAATCTACTTGATCCTGGCTCGTCACTCCTGGTGCTTCACATGTCACTACAATGTTGCTGTCTAAATTCTTCTTTATTACCGGACTATCAGGCAATAAGGCGACGCTGGACTGTTGCACTGTAATGATCAGAAGAAAAGAGATGTAAAATACATGTTTGACATACATTTCAGCTATCTTTCGTATATAGGGTGTTCCAAAAAATGTACCCATTTAGAAACTAAATAACTCTTCTGAAATTTACACTTCAGATGACATTTTTTAATTATTTTTCTTTATCCTGATATATTTTCAATGTATTGGGAATGTTTCAACAACTGTATATTCGCATTCAAATCACACTTTTGAATTAAACCAGTGATAAATGGACAACAAAATCTTAGTTTCCTTAGCCAAGTTAGAATATCTTAAGCATTTAGCTAAAATTTATTTAGTAGTTTCCTAAACCAAGAATATCTTTTAAAATTAAGCCAAAATTACACAGAGAGTCAACAAATAAAAGTTTGGTTTGTGGTTAATGCAGAGGTTTCTCTCGCCACAGGTATGCCTGATATCCACACATTAACCTAACCTTATCACCTCTTAATAGCTGAGAGAAATACATGTCATTTAATACTCTTGAGTGCTTTTACAGACTTCTACTACAGGAATCAGTAAAGCCTCTAAGACTGTTGTAACTGTTTTTCCAAAGTCAGGCCCGTACTATAGGGTCAGTCATCAGGACAGTGTGAAGAATATTAAGTCTACAACCAAATTTCTGTACAACAGAGAGGCAAATCTTAGATCAAAATGCTAAATGATATGTCTGGCCATCCATACTACCCTACTGAATGAAGTCAGTGCCAGAGGACGACGATGCCTGTGACAAGAAAAATTTGCAGATCAAATTTCAGCATGAGAGGAGAAAAAAGGAAATTCATTAGTGAAATTCAGAATATTTATGGGTGCTAGGTCTACGCAAAATTGGTCTCCGGATAATTTCAGAGCAACATTGACCTTTACTTGTACAATTCCAATTACCAAACCAATATCAAAACTGCACAAGGTACTATTCATTGCTATGGAAATGGTCATAATTACAAGATGTCGTACACCAAACCTCACACAGAAGTGTGGTATATCCTGACGCGAACATTTATTGTCAGAAGTAACGTGGAGAAAATCAATGTTAGTCCCATAAGGCAGTAAGTACACAGTGACTTCACAAACCCCAGCATCATCAATTGTCTGGGTCACTGTCATCAAGGCCGTGCTTATTCTCGTGCTCATGCTCGCACACACACACTCTCAAACAGCAGATTTCATACGACTGGAACCAGCAGCACTATTATCAGATGACCATATTGCTTAAGAAAGATGTTTGAAAGAATCTTCTCTGAAAAAAAAAAAAAAAAAAAAAACTGGGGATCTCTAGCCTGTTCACCAGTTTCAGTTGATCTGGTTCTACACAGTGTTACCCAGTCAAAGTTCTGTATGGCTCCAATAAATACAAAGCTTATTTATCACTGATAAGTATTTGCCATTGTTCACGAGACAATTTATTTTTCTTTAGCTAACACCTTCTCCATTAAACAAAATTCCCAATAATTCCCAATAATACAATTATTGGAAAATTGAATTTTATCCATATACTTGAATAGAAGGGATAAAAGAGGGTTAAGGAAGCAGTAAACAATTCTTTAGATCCCATTCATGTCAAAGCAAAATAAATTGCAATCTTCGTGAGAACTGGACCACCAGCTGAACATAAACTTTGCAGGTAAAGAGAAATATGAGACCACTTTACCATGGCAAACGTAAGTGGTCAGTAAGTTTGATATTAGCCCTATTGTCTGGCCTATCAGTAGGGTCCTTAAACCCATTTAGGCAGGACAATAAGAGAAGTCAAATTAACCCTTTGGATAACTGGCTAACTGGCTCATTAAGATGATGTGTTATATATATATTCAGGCATTCTATTCCTCCTGATCTTTGAACTCAGCCAAATCAACAACTGGCCATTTTCATCAATCAATTGGTCATTTTCTACCATCACCTGGTTATTATCCTCTCTGAATAACTGTTTTGACGTAACTATGAAACTGAAGTGGACTTGCTGAAAATCACATTATATTGTCAACAACCTGTGTAGGAGAAGAAAATCAGTGTGTGAAAAACAAGATGGCAGCAGTTACCGTAGTGACACAAAACCCTCCCCTCCCTTTTAATCATTTAATTATGGTGTCACAAACATAAAATATGTCCTTCTGTCCACTCTGTTTTTTGACTGGTGTTAATCTGCTCTGACGCAAATGAGTATTTTGCACAAAAAAAAAAAAAAAATCCCCAAATCATGGTGTTTGTGCAGATGTGTGCGTGAGCATGTGTAGATGTGAGTATATTTCCATACGTGCGCATGTTCGTAATCATGCCTGTAAACCTTGATACAAAGAACCTCTAAAATTCAAGTGCAAATAGCAGTGGAAGTTCCGTGTTTTATCTGTGTGAACAAGAGTCTAGAGTCTTGAGACAGTCAATTAATTAGAAAGAGTTCATTCAAGCAGCAATAACACTGTCTGTCTTCTCCCAAAAGCAATTTCCTACTGGGACAGCTGACATATTAGCTTATCGATTTTTCACCCCATCCTCATCTGATGTTACGACCACTATCCAGTTTGACCAGTGTCCAGTGGCCTGCTCCATTACATCCATTGTATCCAAATGGACACCTGTTTATATTAACCCTTTCACCACTATTCTTCTGACAGGTCAATATAGAATTCAGGTGGCAGAGAAATGGGACATAAAGAAAAAAAACTGCTAAGGTAATTTTAAGAAAAATTACTGCCCTTTACTGTGGACTTCAAGTGGAAGGTTCTGTTAAGTAACTACTTTGTTAAAGGAGCAGATCATATCCAATGAAAAAGTGTTATTAGTCTCTTAAAAGTTGTACTAAGGGAAATCATACAGTTGATATACACCATTTAATTGTCTTTTAGCATTTCACAGGAACACCTCTCACTTGAACCACTCAAGAAATATTTTATTCCCCAAATGTTTTCATTCCAACAGTTCCTGAAACTTTTTGTCTGGCAGCTAACTGTTTGGTAACTCAGTTATAGGTGGGAGGCCCAATTCCTCTACGAGAGACAAACCAAACTGCATACGATCCATCTTTGCATGTTGACAGTCAATTTATATTACCATGCTGTTTGATTACAATGAGTTGACCACAGGAAGCAAACTAGATGACCCATAGCTTGCCTGTATTATTTTCAGAGCCAGTAAAGAACACAATACACCTGAAATTTTTCCTAGGAGAGAAAGCAAAAGTGAGATGGACATGTTAAAATGATAGTAATAAACATTAAAGGATGTTTTTCCTCCTCTTTCCATTTTAAAAGATGCATTTAAAGCAATAATAACTCTTCGTTTTGGCCAAAAATTGAATTTTCCTGGAGTAAACAACAATTTTTCCATACTTACCAATGGTTAATGAATCCATTTTTACATTCAAAGTTAGTCCCTGGTTTTTTTCTAAAAAGTTTGTTTTTTTGTTAAAATCTCTTAAGAGATTTTAACAGAGTATAGACATCAATGGAGGTCACGTGGTCTAAAGACAAGTTCAGATATCAGAATAAAAGCTATAACTGCTGTTTTTGTGGTAAAACAGAATATATTATATTTCTATGAGTTATTCACAAGGTTCTTATTGTGAAATATAGATCTCATACGAAGAGTTATTATCCCTTTAATGTCAAAATTTGGCCTCAAAACCAAAGCAAATGCCACCATGTAGTTGCAAATAGCATAATTTACAGAAATACCAAATGTTACTCTGACAGCATTCAGCAGAAGTCCCCACGGAGTTGACTTGAACTACCTAGTACGACAATTTCATAGTGAATGCACCCTCCGTTATAGCTAAGAAGTGTAGTCTACAGCATTTAGAGTGCATTCCCAGAGATTTAGATAGATCTATCCGGATCGACCTAATTCCCTGGGGGTTTGCGCTAAACTGCAGTCAGCGGAGCTTTTAGTAGGCAGGACAGACATTTAAGCCAGCTAAGCTGACAGTAATCTAGTGAGACTCTCCAAGAGGATAGATCGATCTAAAATCTGTGGGAATGGGGTCTTAGTGCATATCCACCGAGAGACAACAGTGGTTTACTGTCTTTATCTCCACCCCTTAGAGAACCACCATCGCCATCACTAATCAGTTAATTGCTGCTTCCCACCAGGAATTCATACTGCACAAACAAATGGCAACTTGGGCAAGTGGTTGGAATAGTATACAACCTCTAATGTGATTAAGACAACTGGCCATAAGGACTTCTGCAGAAGCAGTTTAGACAGGGAAATTTTCAACTGAAAATAGTTTTTAAGTGTCATAATGTATGATAAACTATGACAGCATTAGCTTTTCTTATAAACTGAATATCTAATGATTAAATTTCGTCTCCTTTTTTTTCTTTTTTTTTTTTTTAATCCAGCTAACCATTACCTGAATATGGTTCAAATACAATAAAAATACAATACAGTTATGAATTTCAATAGCCAGTAAACAATGCAATTACCTCGTCTTAAGAAATTAGCAGAAATGGGACTCTCATAAAGACTGAATAAGTAGGATGCAGTTTTCTTAGTAATTTGGTTGGTTTTGGATTATGAAATATCCGTATCCTTAGAATGGAGACTTGACAGGACATATTCAAAGTGTCTTCACAAAACTGAACAAAAGCACAGATTATATCATAATCATAACTGCAGCAGATGAAGTATAATCTTGACACAAAGCCCAATTCTAAATTGCATGTAAAACCTTCAAACAAAGCTGAATTATAAGTGTCATGTAAAATCTTCTCACAAAGCTCAATTATAAATGACATGAATAATTGATCGATGTCCACACTGCATAAACACCAGGGCAATCTGTATGGTTCAAGCTATTAAAATATTCCACAATAGCTTGGGATGCTGTTTCATCATTTATATACACCTATCTGGGGATTGTGTAATATATTACTTCGCTAGCGCTCAATCATTTTGTGCCTGTAAATTATAGAGGTCTGACCATTGGATGCTCTGCTATATATATATATACACACACATACCCAATATATTTCCAGTCTTAATCTATACCTTTTTCATAAACTAATAAAATTGCAATGATTTACAGTTAAAGTTCTCAGAGGCATTCACAGAAATAATCTAACCCCATATGCAATTTAAAATTCTGAACTTAAATTAAAACTTATTTTCTCCATTTTAATCCAAGGGCACATTTGTGAAACCCTCATCCAACCCTAAATACAAAGTTTATTTCTGAAGGATCCATCTTCTCCAAAGTAAATAAAGTGGCATTTTCTTGACACATCCCTTTGTCCCATCTTTTCTCAAGTTTATTTACTTTCCTGGTGGTTACAAACAAACATTTTCCTTTAGTTAGGCTTCGTTCACATGAAAAATCTATTTTCTAAAAATTTATTTTCTATGATCTTGTGATCACGGTCTGTGCCCTGAATACCCCGCGGCGTAATTACTGGCAGCGTGAGCCAGTTACTTCCAAAGCTGTAATTAATTCTCGACTGCGCTCGGAGTGATCACAAGATACCGCAAATAGAAAATAGATTTTTAGAAAATAAATTTTTCATGTGAACGGAGTCTTAGTCTAAGTACAGCTATAGTTAAAACACTGGTGGACGTAGCCATATCTTCCCAACACCTTTACTTGTAAACTAGCTACAGGGGGTGGTCCATAAACACTTGGCTCCATAATGATCCCATCAATCACATGGTTGTTAACATAACCCAGTCAAGAAGCTTATAATGATAGTGTCCAGTGAAGGTGGTAATCTCTGAACTGCCTCCATGATCCCCACAAGTTTATTTATTCCCCATAAACTGGCATGTGACACTGAGGCCCCAGGGTGTGTGTGTGTGTATGCAGGCCTACCAAAACTACCTGACTCAGCACCAAATGACCCCAAATTCACTGGTAGATCAGATCACACTATCCATTTTCAAGGTGTGCATTGGTACACATTTCACAGTATCATACCCCGTAACAATTCTGAGATGAGATGCACTACTTCCCAACCCCCGCTGAGAATCAATCATGGCAGGGTGGGGAAGAGGGACATGAGTGTGCGAGGAAGGGGGTGGAGACACATCTTCAAAAGGTCTGCCTTGTTTTCAGTAAATAACATCTCCCCACCAATCCAACCATACTCTCCACAGGGGGCACAATGGCAGATAGTAATTTCCTGTATACTCATAACTGTCAGATAATTAAGACTGGGTGCCAATACCTAGATCGATCTAATAGGATCAATCCATCTCCGAGGGGAATCTCGCTTAATTGCACTCAAATTAAATGGCTTAGATGCCTAGCCAACCTATTGAAGCTGCTGGACGATAGTTAACAGCTTCAGTAGGTGTGCCAGACTTCTAAGCCGCTTAAGTTAAGTGCAATTTAGCCAGAATCCCTTCACAGATGGATCGATCCTGCTAGATCTATCTAGGTATGGAAATGGGATCTAAGATGTGCTGATAGGCAGTTGTAACTTCACATTTATTAGTGTAGGGACAGTAGTGTTCACTTCTCATATTATATATCACATTATCCATGTTGTACTATATCTTTCAGGTTCACTGCCACCTGTCAATACAAGTTGAACATTTTTGAAGGAAAATAAATAAACAATATCATGCATAAATATATAGTTGACAGTTTATTACCAGAATAAGGTGCTACATATAAACTTAAGTTTTAAATGTCTATAAAAGTTCTGATCCCTTTCTCAACTTAAAGTTAAGTATCGAACTTGATCTCCTGTTTTTGTTTTTTTTTTTTCTGCAATGCTTTATTTCAAATGTCATGTGCAAGTGACAAAAGTCTACATAAAAACTACAGAACATATATCAAAGTTTTTCCCCCTCTTTTGACATTTCACTTCATCAAAATTTGCTCATTTTTTATACCCCTACTTTTCTGTCTCAACACGCTGTTGAATATGACATGTCGATCTTAATTCTGAAGCAAATACTAGAGCTCACTTTTTCTTTCTTTCTGAAGGGGTTAAGCATCAATTTCTTTCCCATTCAGTCACGCTTAATTTCCAAAGTAGCTGTATCAGTGACAGCCTCTGCCATGCTGCTTTCTCTTAGCATAAACAAGCATCATGCACCATTTCCGGAGGCCATTTAATTTCCATTCTCTAACACTCTAGAGGAATAATTTTTTCTCTCAAGGCTCTTAAAGTGAACTGAACAGAGTGATATGGGGTATGGGATGCTAAATCTCCTTATCTTCAAAATCCAGGCTCAAAAGGAAAAAAAAGAAAAAAAAAGCTGGCTTGTGTGAATTTGGACTACAATGGTGTTACTTCTCAGAGGTAAGCTCTATGTAATGTCCTTTTTACACAGAAAAAAAGTAAAAATATTCACCATATCACCCATGAAAAATACACAAAGTGCACATTTTCTTTTAGTTCCGACCCTGAACAAAGCCCATTTTTCAGCCAATCTGAGCCACTAATCAAAGAGCCGGTTCATAATCATATTAAGGAACAATGGTTTGCTTCCAGACCAATTAACTGGGGTTCTTAATCGGTAGTCGTTTTATCGAACAATGAGAAACTGAACTTTAATCATTCATCTCACGCAAATTCATTATTTCATAACATGAATAACACATGCAAAGTGCAAAGGCGGAACCAGGAAGACAGGACAAGGTTCAATAGATTGACCTTTAAAATTGTTTGTCAAAAGCCCTATTTCCCGCCTCTTATTGTTTTAGCTTACTTGTCATATAAATTTATGTGTTTAATTTGTAACTTTGTACAGGCGACTCAAAAGTCCAGAAAATTGGGATGGAACCATGTCCAAATCACTTTTTTACAAATAACTGACAATGATACATATATATTTATATATCGAAAGAGTGGGGTGTCTAAAATGCCTGAGCTATTATCACAGTTATAGACTAGTCTATTATAACGTCAAAAAATCAATAACAGATTCGACACAAAAGCAGGGAAAAATTAAAGAATAAGAAAGGATTCCACATTAACCACTTCAAAGATGCCATTTCTGCCGCTCATGTACCTGTAATCTGCTTATTTATTGGCTTCAAAGGGAGCAGAGCAGAGACTGATGGCAACAAATTATAAAACATGCCAGTGCAGGATAAGACAGTTGGGTTTCATGGTTTTATTGGCACATAACGACATGTGTTCTTGGGGAAAAGCCACTGACGCTTAACAAATCAACCCGACTGCTGTGTAATATGTTCACAATGTGAAGCCTAAAAGGTAACAATGGAAATCAATTAAGCTTTCCCTCCTTTCCATCCTCCTGGGAAATTTGGCTGAGAATTCCAAACGGAAACAAAAACTAGAGTAGCCCTTCACTGTGGACGAGTCATGGAGTGGATAAAAATAAAGCGATACTTTCTCTACAGGCAATGTTTCCCTTGGTAAATGGGTGGCATTCCAAAACATTCTTAGCTTTTTTCCAGAATTCTGCTACACAAGCACTCTCAACGATGTCTAAGTACCTTGCTATGTAATCATCTCCCTCAGAGATTTAAACAAAACTGGCCATGATATAAACCTAGAAGGGGCATTTAAACACTTCGCTCCTATTACCAGACCCATGTCAAAACTGATCAAAGGGGTCGGTTCCAATATCAAAGCTTTATGACAGCCGCAAAATGACCTAAACTGGAATAAAAATGACCATCCATTATTTTATGCTCCTTAGTTATGTCTTTTGAACCAACATTCCCATATTTATTGATCAATACTACTCCATTACCTCCAACAAAAATTTTACATTGAATTTTTACAATTTGGTGATAAATTAAAAGTTGCATTTTCATCTCACATAAAAAGACAGGGCAGAATCAGTGACAGGAAACCAATGTGGCCATCTAAGACCCTTTTCAAGGCTCAAACCAATTTTAATTTAAAATTGCCTGGAACACATCTAAAGGCTTATATTTGTGGTTGCACTGAACTACTGCATGCCAGTTTTTATTTTCAATATCCAAACTCAGTCATTTTCTTATTTAAACAAGAAGCCCACCAGATAAATAACTTGGGCTATCAACAAAACTGATGCTTAAAAAAATTCACCCCACACATAAATCAATACGTCTCCAGTTCAAAGCATTTTCTCAGAGCTCAATTTACACAATAATTGTTATTAATTCAGTGAATAATTCAGTGTTGGGTTAAAGTTTTAGCTTCTAATATTACAAAGGTTACCTACTCCCTTATTTACAAATGAGTCTCAGAAGTACAGTCATATTGTGAGCAATATATATATATATATATATATATATATATATATATATATATATATATATATATATATATATATATATATATATATGCGATCTTAAAAAGATGTTTCTTACCATTGCACTTGGAAAAGAAAAAGAAGATACTGTATATAGCAAAAATTAAACTTGGGACAACAGAGTCCACTCGAAGACAGTAAAAAAGAAGAACATTTGATGTAACATTCACTCACGCAGCACTAACCAAAGAATGCAATAAACAATACCCCTCAGAATAGAGCTCCGTCATAAAATAATGATGAGCTCAATTTGAAAAACACGCCTTCATCACTTTGAACAATAGAGACACAACTTCTATCTGTAAACTCACAAAAAGCCTCAGGCACTTTCCAACTTCCAGAATCGATGGTGAAGTAGAGAAAAAGCTGCATTAACCATATGAAATATGCATAGCTAGATGAGAGGGCAAACAGACAAATATTGATGGAAACACATTAGATATAGCTGATACAGATTATCTCAAGTACAGTAATATCTGACTGACACATGCACATATATTGTTTTAAACGTTCTTACAATAAAAGAGGACCTGGGCTCAGTAACTCGAAAGCAGTGCAAATTGCGAACGAGCGCCAGCAACTCTGTTCCATAACTCGGGATTTACTCGCCCCATATTTAACAGCCTCAAAATAAAAGGTGATATCACGATGCAATTCGAGATGCTTTTGAGTTATGGAGCCCTGCTTGTTAGAGCACTCACCCATACCTGCTCATCCCACCTAAAAAGATGGTTTGGGAGGGGGGGGGGGGGTGAAGAACAATGTGTTAATATGAATCATGATCTGACATGATGAACATGACTTTTCTTGAGAAAAGAAAAGCAAACAGGGAACTTGTTCATTTCAATATATGCACGTAATTGAAATGCCTTCTTATTTTGGACATGAGGCAAACAGACAAAATGTTTTAGGGTTGTATCATCAATATACATCACCAATGATGAGGCAAAGATCCAAATTTTACTTGTCAGCCCAAATGGCCTTTACTAAGTTTTGATTTATTTATATTTTCCTTTCAGTTCCAAACTTTGACTTGTTTACTGTACAAAGGCCAGGACCTGGTGAGAATAGTTTATAAACAAATTCCTTGCAAATTTATCATAGGCGTCAGAGAGAAAAAACTACTTTCATAGCAATATTTCAACAAGCTTTTTTTTTCTGAATTTGTAACTTTTATTTTTAGTTCTAACAATCATCATATTTGCAGGGCATTAAATAGCTTTTCTTTTTCTTTTTTTCATTATAAGAAAAATTTAAGTTAGAAGCTTCAATTTTGCAAGGGAATGACTCAACATACAAGTTATATGTTCAGGCAACAAAATTAAAATGGATTAATTGTTTATGAGAATATCAATAGGACAAGTCATGGACAGATTTTAAAACAAACACGAGGGTTCCTTTTTTTTTTTCTCTATAATGACAAAAGTCATCTTGCCTGTTACTGAAAATACCATGTATTCAGGACTTCACTCTTTATGAATACCAGAACCCATGTCTAGTGCATGAGCAGACTTTTGGTTGATTTTTCCCTTATCAACACAACGAGAGCTCCTAGCAAAAACAATTAGTGGTGGTGGTTGTTAGGAGTGAAAACAAATCCCGACTGGTGATTGTCTGAACAACATCTAGAACAGGTCCATAACTGACACTTTGTATTCTATAAATGTGCTATTTCTCTCCATGGTATTTAGAAAACAAGTGCCATAGAACTATTTCCATCATTAGACAACACTTAAACATATTTTGGACCTCTCAGCTATTGGTCTTGGACTTGAGAAAAAAAAAAAAAAGATGAGAGGCATAAGACTTCTTTCCTCACAATATACATTTCTTGCACATATCACATAACATCTTCTAGGTGACTTACCCCCATCCCCTCGTACCCTTTATAATAAGAGATCCCACTATGCATACTCCAGACACTTTTAAAAAAACAGCTGATTTCTTTGGTCATCAAAACAAATATACATCAAAATCAACACTGCCATAGCATGCAATCATTACTAGGTGGTTTTCTCTTTTCAGCAATATTCTTTCCACCTTCATTTCTAGGTGGTTTTCTGTCTTCAATTAAGTTCTTTCCACCTTCACCAATCAGCACCTACTCTTCCCTTCACATTCACTTTCTCTCAATTACAAAGTAATCACCATTCATGTCAATGTCTGTTGGCAGCAACTATCATTTTCTTCATTTTTTTCGGACCCATTTGGCTGTTTTTCTTCTGGTTCCTGTTTCAAACCAATTTCCCTAGTTATTATGTAAGACTTCAGAAGTTTCTTTCACAGCTGCCTCCACTCCAAACGGCTTTATCTTATTGATCAATTACTCCTTAAAAAACCAAATACGGATGCATTTCTTCATCTTCCAGGCAGAGGTTTACTTAACCGGCAGGGGGCCTGAATTTTGAGAGTTTTTCAAGAGATAGCCAACTTAACTTGATAACTGGAATCCTTCTTTTTTTTCTCTTTTATTTTTTTAATGTTTTAATGAACTTATTCTAAATTAAGTTGAGTGTACTTGTGCAACAATGATTGCTCTTTTTATTTCCTAATTCCTGGCCATGCAATTCAAACGAATGCATAAGTTTATATAATCTTGCAAGTTGCATGGATTTTATAAGTATTACATCTCTATGTTAGTGCACGTTTACCCCAGACCTCTTAATTGTCAGTGGCCACTTTATTGATAATGTATTGAAAAATATTTTATAACTGAAAGTTTTGATTCATCCAGTTGTTTCAAACGATAAAGATGAATGTATTTATAACTGAATCTCATATTGAAAATTACATTCTAAATGGCAGTCATCAAATTTCTTATAACAAAATAATTTCCTTTCTAATGACATAATAAAAAATAATCAGTCAAGACCTTATGTTACACAAGGCTGATACCAGAAATATTGTTAGCCTTCCTCAGTCAGAGTATAAGAGCTGCCCTCTAGAGGATGTAACGACAACAAACTAATAATACAAAAATCTTATTTTCTACTATATTTACCAAGCAGACAAAACTCTTTGGTTCAGTTCAATACACCTATGTTGGCAACCATGGTAGAAACCAGAACCAGAACCTATTGCACACAAATGCACCTAATACACTAGACTCACATACACAATTCAATATTAGTTATTTTGACTGTAGGAAATTCAATTACCACAGATTATGGTTGACATTTAGAGCAACTAGGAAGGAACTGTTTGGTTGTTTTGATGTAACTCACCAAAATTTTTGTACAAATGGTTTGCTAAGAGACCTGCAGCGACAGGGTTAGCATGGGGATGGGACGCAAATTATTACAGTTGACATAAAGTGCAACCAAGACGAGCTGATTATGTTTTGATGTAACTCACTTAGAATTGTGAACAAATGATAAGGAAAACTTATAGCAGCTGGATTTGCAGTAGGTTGTTCTGTGTTCTATTATAAGCACAGCTGTTTCTTGCAAAATGGGAAGAATCTTGCCTCTGAAGAGTATGCAGAGAGGTGCCATATCAGCCATTTAAGCTTGCAACTTACAAGGTTTCCAAAAAAAAACTTGAAGTTCTGATTCAGTGGACTTAAATTGTGAACAAGTTTGAGGGAAACTCACCACACATTTGTGGGAAAGAAACAACACTGACTGTGACGTAAGCCATTAGGAAAATAAGTGTCTTATAACTAAAGACATTCTAGATAATAAAAATTTTAAGTTTGAACAAAGTCTACATCAAGTTGTGAACAAACAGCCAACATTATAAAAACAACAAGTATTTCAAGTTTTTAATCAGGCAGCTGTTTCTTGTATACTTTATCCTGCAATAGCTCAGTAGTGCAATACCACACAATACTCCTAGTGCCAAGCACAACACGTTCACCTCTGCCATTGTGGAGTTTCTCAGGAAAGATAAGAATTTCTCTTTTCTCTTGTGATACCAATTTTTAAAGAGTGGGGACTATTATACAGATTCGCATATCTACACCTTTGCCAATATGACATTCAATGGGCCAAGATATGAAATAAACCATGAAATGTGCAGTTTGAAGTGTCCAATGACAAAATAAAATTACAAATTTCTGAGATAGCCGGATTGCCTAACCTATTTGTAAAAGAAAACAAAAATTAAATTTAGTGGCCCCCAAACCTGACACCCCACTAGTTCACTCTGCCCCTGTGATTGGGAGTGATTCTTCATACTTTTGGCTGAACAATGCTGCCAAGACAAACAGAAAAGAAATCAAAGAGCTGGCAGTGGAGAGAACAGTTGTCAACATTCCCAGGACACAAACTGAGGCAGGAATGTGAAATAAATTCAAACTCTCTGATACAGCTTCTTGTATAACACCTGCTCCTATAGTCGATGCTTAGGTGTGTGTGTGTGTGTGTGTGTGTGTGTGAGAGAGAGAGAGAGAGAGAGAGACAGAGAGAGAGAGAATGAGAGGGGGGGAATTGGTAGGGGGGGAGGTAACCAGGTTTCAAAATTTGAAAATATATACATTGGTAGCTGTAAGTGCATGTGTTGCTATGTAGTACTAAGATGCATGGCCCATCACCTCAGCCCCTGGAAAGTACTTGCTAACCTGGTAAATTCACACCCATTTGCCATAAATTGAGTTAGGCTGCTTTGAGAGGTTATTCAGATACACCCCTCTCTCAAGATATCAAATACAGTGTAAAAATCTTTTCAAGGGTACAACAGGTATATACGGTATTGCAATGCCTCTCATCCGCAGGTATTGAACAGACCTACAGAAGCTCCCACATACACAAGCGACCACAATAATCTTGAAATCACATTTCCTCTGACATCCAACTTTATTTGGATTCACACTTCCAGATATACAAGCAATGGGTCTGTTCTCAAATTCTCTTCCTTTTTTTTTTTTTTTTTGGATTTCTCTTTTACAAAGCAGCATGCTGTTTATAAACATACGTTGCCCTGCCCCACCCTTCTCACCGCAGCAGATAGGTCAGAGACATAAACATTGAACCATCACTTCTTTTTTACACTACAGTGATCAATCTTATTTCACTAATGCTTAGCACCAAACAGACACTTTGGTGTTTATTTGTTTAGTTTTGTTTTACTTTTTTTTCACCTTTTCACCAAGGATATAAATACTTTTTTTTTTTTTTTTTTTTTTTTTTTTTTTTTTTTTTTTTTTTTTTTTTTGCTGTTTGAATTTTGTAACATTTTTCATGGAATCTGTCTGTATGTTTTACCCCAAAGAGAAATATTTTTCCCTAGCTCCTCTTACTTACCCATGTCATGTGGCAATTTTCAACATTGACTTTAAGCTGGAACATGGGACTGTTTTGATTTTAGCTGTATGTTTCCCAGTTTTGTTTTTAGTCACATGCACACTGGCATTCACTTGCCTTGGGCATTTTTGTAACAATTTTTTCTGCTTTCTCTACCATATTTGCTGTTGTGGTGTTAATAAAAAGAAGAGCTTATAGAGCTTGTTCCCATTTTTGTTTATTAAGTTTCCTTATGTAAATGTATTCCTAGCATATCTAAGCTATGAAGCTCAACTTTTCTCAGCTTCAGTTACAGTTTATATTCTGAATACTTCTATAAAGAAGATGGTCTCAGGAATTCAGTTATTTTCTCCCCTGTATAATACAGATTTCTCACAGCTTGTTTACATTACTTCTGACATTTTTGTACACAGTAATCTTACACCAGGTTTTTTTTCCTCCATTCACATGCCTGTGCAAAATTTCAAACAAACTGCATTACAATTCTTATTTATTTACTGAAAGCGAGCTAAGGCTGACAAGAGGCAAATAATCGAAGTCATCATTTGATTGATATGCCCATAGATATGAGATGCTATCAGAATCTTTTGAACTCTTCTGCTTTTAAAATTTGGCTCTTCTACTATTTCAAAGAGAGTCAAGTTTTGTCACTTATCCCCTTCAACTAGTGACTTCACATTGATACTAGTTGTCTTCTATACTTCAAAAACAGTTTTGTAAACTGTCTCCTTTTTTTTTTTTTTGGTTACAATACTTTTCTCATTGTAACACGTAAAATATTCATAAAAACTGTTCAGGGAAGAATGACTTTACACAGACATGGTATCAATAGTTGGATGGGGGGGGGGGAGAATGCACATTACAACATAACTCAAAGCTACATGTTATCTTCTTTATTAACATAACACATTAAAAGAAATATTAACATCCAAAAACATTTGGTGCCATCAATTAACATGGAGTGCAACCTTGAATAAACCTCTTGATACTCAGTTCATTACAAAACAAAAGCATATAAATATGCATCTTCACACCGCAGAGAATAAAGTCATTAATATAATCAGCTATATTTTGTATGTCTAGACATTTTCAATTAGCATCTAAGGCAGGGTTCTGGTGCAGTGTCATAAGGTCTACCTAAACATCTGTGAAAGGTTCTGGCTTCCGCCATCCAGCAACTGTCACAAAATCCAAGAATTAATATGCGTTATGACCCTAAAGTTACCATAATGGTGGCAATTAACATAATTTGAGTGACATCATACAGTCTGAAATTAGACGAGTGCATATCGTCCTCTTATTGATTACTGTTCCACAAGCAGAAATCAACATTCAAAACACTTTGCTTGTGTGCGATGGGTTAGATAAGTATAATATAAGAAAGAGAATAAAAATACCATAATCACTGACTGAATTCAAACAAAACATACTGCTCTATTTCTCAAAACATCAAGAAACATAATTCATGTCCTCCACTTATGCTGGAGTCCAGAGAAGACAACCATCATTAACATCAGGAACATAATTATGCCTGTGTAAATGGTATTGATTTTTTTAAGAGACAAAGCTGGTCGCACACTTGCTATCATGGATTGCAGTTTCTGAGCAGCAAATTGTACATAAGAAGGTAAAAACATACATTTCTCATAGAGCTCAGTTCACAGAGTTCAAACCGTACAACATATCACAAAAGGTAGTTGATTTCAGAGAGTTGTGCAGAGACTTAGGTTCATAGACCCACTGCTGAAAGATACTGGATACAGAGCTGAGGAGCTTCATGGATGAGAGAAACACCTGACATCTTATCAAAATTTCGCCCATCCACAAGTGACATATTGATGTCAACCCGATGACGACAATTATGAATAAGGAGGGTAGTGGGGCCACCATGAACATCCTACGACTGATAACATTACATCAAGCAGAAACCTCCCTTATATCAATGCAACCAGCCGTTTTCCTGTCTTAAATTAGGATTCAATTTTAACAAGAAGAACTCTATCTTCTACCTGTGCAATCAACCATTCTCCAGTCACTGATACCACTTAGAATGGGCCCTTAGACTAGCCCACCCCTGCTCTGTGAGAGCAGCCTCAGCCTGCCCATAGCCTCAGCAGGCAAGCACTGAATCAACATAACCTTTCACTACATATATCCTCATTTCTATAAGGACAGATCTCCAGACTGGAGGCTCCCTGTATTTAATTATGACTTAAAGGTTAGAGTCATCAAAAATCCCTATCAGTTCCCAATATAAATCTCAATGGCAGTGGTATTTTTGAACAAGAAAAACCAAACCACAAAGGTCTTATTTTGTTTCCTGCCAACATTCAATATTTGACATTTGATGTCTCGGTATCTTTCTATCTTTGAAAAAAGCAATTTCTTTCTTTTTTTTTATTACACTTCTATGTATAGACAGTGGTCACAAATAAGTTTTGTAATACAATCAGCTCATATTCTTTAAAGTACACAACCGCTTGAAAATTTCAAGAAAATCAAGATGTTATATTACAAACAATTAGTACACAATGTGTGAAGAAATTTAGAATGCATGTTGAAGTAATTTTCCGTCATATTTTTCAACACTTCATAAAAATGAGCTTGCCATAATTCAATTAATGTCAACAAAATGGAAACCTTCAACAAGATTCATCTCAACCCAACCCATTTTTAGTAACAAGACCCATTTGTCCTGGCAAAACAATCAGACAGACAGACAAAACATTAGGGATAACAGCATTATTACCATCTGTTAAAGAAATATAGCAAGAAAGTAACAAACACTGACAGTAACTGTGACACTCTGTCAAATTTACTGTTAGGTCAAAAAATTAAAATTTATGATAAATTTTAGGGGCAAAAATTAAATATTTCTCAATTCCTCTGGTCAAAAGCAACCATTTATAAAATTGAGAAAACATTTCACACGCAAAAACAGACTAGGTTTCCAGCAAGGTCGCCTTTAAAATACATGGAATTATTGAAACATGTGCACAGTAATTTTGAACAAAGATGTACAAAAGGGAAAAAGGTCTGGCTGGCAGCTGAAAATTAATGGCCACACTTGATATAACACCAGCATCTATCCCAGTGAAGGGAACTCTTCAAATCAGCAGGTTGCAGTTACTCAACGTACATCTGCCCTTACCAGCAATGGTGGATAAGCTTGCATAATCTCTTTAAATTTCTCCTCCTCTCCATTTGTCTGCACTTAAACCCTACACCTATCTGAATCATCCTGTTATCTGTTCAAACCTATTACCATTAACACTAAAGATATCAAACATGGTGCATCTTCTACTTGGGGGGCAGCAGGAAAGCTTTTGATGATCAACTCTGGTATACAGCTCCAAGCCCGTTTACACTAGGCAAAAGATGCTGTGCTCTTGGTGCAGGCCTGGTTTGCATGAGTTTCAAACCAGTATGGATGTGCTATAGTATATTTTTGTTGTTGTTGTTGTTCTTCCTCAATATAGAACATGTATTCAATGTTTGCAATTCCTCTCAAAGTGGTAAAAGTAGCGACTTGTCTTAAAATATTTACAGTCAACTTTTTTCAAACATATTGCTTAACGCAGATTGAGAAAGAAAGGCTGTGCCAGTGAATCCAGTGTAAACCCAGACACGACAAGCAGGATGACTGAACTGATAGAGAAAGCATCCTAACAACAACAGCATCAGAAAGGTTACGAAACTCCATGAGCACTTGCGAACATGAACCATGCAATAAACTACTTCGAAGATACCCACAGTGCAATCAAAAAGAAATTCTAAACATGTATGGCACCTTGCTATCACACACACCTTCAGATTCTATTTTAATGGATACTAAACCATCTTACAGGCAATTCCAGTTAGGCAGTAACAGACAATTCCAGTTAGGCAGTTCTAGGGCCATGGTGTGATATAACAAGGGCCCCTAAAATGTATAATATAGTGGATAGCAAGGCACTTCAGTGTTACCATCTGTTGTGTTCTAGCTCTTCAACTGAAGTGTGGACTAAGATAAAGACCATAAAATTCTACAAAAACTTCATTTGACAGTCAGTCTCTATATGAAGAACATGCCAAATCTCGATCCATTCCTTTTTCAAAGATGTGTCAACAATATCCATCACCTTTTTTTCCCTGGAACTACAAATTAAAAACAGGGGATGGGGAAGGGTAAATAAGGCCCATTCCAGAAACCTCCCTCCTCTAGAACATCCCTAATCATTTTTCAATATGAAAGATCTTTCATTTTAATTTGAACTTTAACAAAACTAATAACATTTATTTCCTATTTTCTGTTTCTGATAGATGTAAAGAGTCAGAATTTAATTCGAAAAGAAAAAGACGTCTAAGAGGGTGAAAATAATAAAGAAAAGGTCAGAAAGGAAATGTACCCTAATATAACCTGATATCGAGCACGTTGGTCCAAGTCTGCTGGTTAAGGGTCTGACGTGTCCGAGCACTGACCCTCCACTTCCAGGTTCTATTTCCTTAACCATCCTCAAAATATCAGCTCTCAAAAGTAACTTCCAATAGATTGAATTGCCTCCCACCCTGGGGCTACTTGGTGTCTTGATTTATATCAGGTCCCTATTGTCTAGACTTGCTATGTCCAGGGCCTTAGAGAGCTGGCCATGATGCTGACCACATACCTGGCTAAATGACCATTAAGGGCCCCAGTGGCAGTCCCTACTCTTAAGTGCAAGCACTTGACACTGTCACCTCCACCCAATAAAACTGGACGTCAAATTTGTTGACATCATTTTTTTAGTGACTGGACTAGGTTTTTTCGTTGTAGGTGACCGTTGTTTAACCCATTTCGACCACACAGGGGTTACACTTTTGGGTTGTTTAAGTTAATGAGACGGCTGCTCTGCAACTGGTTAACAGCAAGAGACTACAATAAGACGGGCAAATCACAAGAACATGTTATACACCATATCTGCAATATGTAATAAAAAAATTTGAAAAAAATCATTAGACACTCCAGTCTATTTTCCAATTTGCTGCAAAAAATAAGTATGAAATATTTACAGCAATGGCGTCAGATGAATGAAACCAGTCCCTCAGACAATTATAAAGATCAATACATACACAGCGATGGAAAACACCAACTTCATAAACTCCTCTGCTAATGCTCCAAAGTACAGAGATCAGACAGAGAAAAGACATGATAAAATGGGATTCATGCAAATATCTTCCTTTATCTCATTCAATACCAAAGAGACATCTCCTTCCAGATATAACATGTTGTCTGAAACCCATTAATTCCTTAAGGGTAAAGCTACAGAGTTTTATTGCTTCTCACTTCCTTAAAAGAAAAAAAATTCAAATTTTCCCTAAATTCAGCAGAAGCTTGGTAGATGTGAAAATTCATATTTGTTTCCTAGGCAAACTAAACCAAATACCTAAAGAGAATCATTCACCATATTATGTGGGATTGCACTGGCTTTCTACAGTTAGAAACTGTAGTAATCACGTTGGTCTTCTCAGATAGTACCTTGTAAGTAAAGCTACAAGAACTGGACTTGAAATTCAACCCAAGATGATCTCATTCATGTATCAAAACTGAACAGACTTTTTCCTGTGCTTTATCAAAGTCTTAAATTTCAGGAAGGATACTAAGAAGTGATAAGCACCTGACCAAATTTAAAGCCAAAGTTTTAAGTTTACAGTTTCTATAAACACATGTCAGAGGGAAACTTCTGGCTAGCTTGCCTTTTCTGGTCCATAATATTTATTCAAACTTGTCAGAGAAGACATTTTTGGGGCACAGGGCTAGGTTTCCTCTACAATTCTTTTAGCCAAGAAAGGCAAACACCTTCTCCTTCGGTTAAACATATTTACTTGGAACTCCTTGGAATATGACCAGGCTGGAACTTCGATAAAAACATGCCATATGAAATGGTCAATATCATCTACCAAGACTTGGCAGGGTCCATAACTTGACCATGCTATGACTGCTGATGGCCACAAGATACCCTTAATATAGGTAAACACTTAATTTTTTTTCTGGGCAGTCTTGACATAGTTATAGTAGTAATGGTCATTTTGAAACCTAAAGGAATGACCAGCTGTTCACACTTGGCAAAACAGTCCTCATAAGCTTGTTAATTTTTTTTTTTTAAATAGGAAATAAACAAAAATGCTTCTAACCTAATGAAAACTATCCTATCTTATCTTGTTCTTCCTTTAAAAAAACTGGGAGAATTAACTTTTTTTGGCTGGGACTCGCTCTTCAGCACCAGTCAAACGTTTAGTCACATTATTTCCAAACTTGATATTTAACCATTCTGTCGTCACCTCCCAGGTCCATTTCCTGAACCATTTACACAGAAAACACATTTAGTTATCAATATCTTCTTCACATTTTGGCTCACAAATAGACTCCATTAAGACATCAATACCGGTTTGCAGCAAAATGTTGTGGAGTGTTTGAAGAGAGAGTTTTTCCTTTATTCCTTCTTTTTTAGAGGGGGATGGGGAGAATGGATAGGTCTTAATATTTCAATTTTAAAGTTTATGCAGGGAGGACAATCAATATTTTACCACGTATCGCCTTGCAAAGGAACGGGGCATAAGTTACTGCCATACTGGTCATTTGAGACTCTGAGAGGAGTTCTACCAACGGCTACTCTAATGGACAAGCGCTTAATAATCTGCACCCTGATAAAAACAACCCAGATCAGCCCTGTACTTTACAAGATAAGAAAAGGTCATTCTAGGCATTCTAGGAAATGCTGTGAATATTTCCAGTCCAAACCTAATAGCCAAATCACGATCCAATCTCAACATGAGTCATTAGGCACTAGCAGCATCTTAATGGGTATCAAATATCCCTATGTACACACCAAGTCCTGTTCCATTGCTAGGAAAATGCCCATTACATGCTGATTGGTAGTTTGGGACAGTAAAATACATTTTCTTCAACATCTTTATTCCATCATGGTAGAGCACTGACCTGTAAGATCCAATCCCAATAGAGATGGCCTCCAAATATTGCAAAGGAATTAAATATTATTTTCTTATTATGTTTATTACTTTTTATAACCGTTCTTGATTTAGAGTTTACCCAAAGGACCATAACTTGCTTAGGGCTAATAATTGCATAAATTGTAGTTGTACAATACAAGAGGATACAGAATACATAAGTTTATTGACAATCCCCCTACATCTGGGCATGATCAAATACAAATACAAGAAGTAATCCGCTGAGTGAATACCGTTAACAGTTAGATATACATTATCATGTCTTAACTAATGCAGGGAAAGGTGCAATGGGGAAAGCACACACCAGACATGTTTCCGCAGACAGGGTGATTACTATATCTAATGTAACCATGGACAGCCTATTCCCCAGGGCCCTTTTAACACACAGTCTTGTACATTGTACGGCTCTGTTAAATCAGATAACAGACAACCCAAAGTGGACTTTTTTGATATCGTTGTCAGTATTTTAATCTTTTAAGAATGACTGGCCCAGAATGTATCCACTGAATTCGGCTGTCACAATGTATCAAGAAATATGACCTTTATGTTAACCTCTTTTTATTAAACTTGGCATTATCACATAACCTAATGGTTGAATTAACCTGGGCCTGTATTCAAAACCTATGAAAACCCATTCAATATCTTCACATCAAATCGTCAAAGTTTTTCAGTAGTGGCATATCACAGTTATCAACAGGCTAATTTCCTGGTGTTGAGAACAGAGCGGAGGGGCGTTAAAGTTCATTGCAAATGCTTTTATGGCAATCATGATAGATCTCCTCCGACAACAATTGAATACTGGGGACTCCCAACTTGACTGGGATCATCAGACAATATTTCAACACAAGCTGTAACTTGAAGAAACAAGTGTTGCCTTTTCTCCATTATTTTTTCAACACCGTTTCTGGTTTTGTATTAACTAAATGCCTTTTCCATAATGTGACATTCAGACATCATGATAGTTTTCAAATACAAATGAAAATTATTTTGTTTTTGTATCAAAATGCGTGGCATTATGAAATAAGCTGATGAACATCCTCTCGGACTTGATATGTGGATCACAAGTACCTTTCAGCTCAGTATCAGAGTTGAACTTCAGTATCAGTGGAAGAATGAGGGATCAGCAATAACCAACAACAAGATTTTCTGTTGCCACTGACTTTATTCTATCTCTCTCCCTGTCCCTCTGTCCCTCTGTGAGGATACAGGGGATTATATACACAAATATCAAAGACATTCCTATGATCAAAGAGATACATTTAAGATGACTGTAAGGGCGACAACATGTCCCTTCAACTTGTGCCCAGCCAGTGTTACGGACCTGTATTTCAAGTTAAATGCTAAATATTTGTCATGGCAGGTCATTTCTGACCCTGCCCTGTAATTATCAAAATGATGCTGGAGATGTGTGTGGTAGGTCATCTCTGACTCTGTGTGCCACGGCAGGTCATTTCTGACCCTGCCCTGTAATTACCAAAATTCACCAAAAATCACTAAATTTAACATGAAACATCTTCCTGGCCCAATAAAATTTGTGCCTCAAATTTTGTTCACAATGTAATGACAAACAGAAATATTGTCTTATAATAGGACTACCATAATCGTAAGATAAACACGAGTGCAAGCTATTATGCTGGCAATTATTATAGCCATAAGCAACAAAGTTTAACATTAGCATGCCTTTTCATAGTTATAATGATAATAATGCTGAAGTTTCCCTATAATAGTCTATGTCTACAAATAATTAATACTATTGAGCATAAAAAGATACTCTTTTAACTACCAGTAAGTATGGTACATCTCTTAATTCACTGTAACAATCAAATTTGATTGCCTTAACATTACACAGACAGATACAGTATATAATATATAATCCTGTGTTTACACATTTAAGAGATACATGTGTAGCATTGCTTGACAACATAAAGTTATCATTATCCATTACATTATCAATACCCTCCACCATCAAATCAACAATTGTTTTGTTTCATATTTGTCAATTAATTATTATAACTTTTTCTATGTGGTTACATAATTTCCAGAATCAATTCTGATTTTCTCATTAATATCATATTGAAAGTCATTATTTTATTATATCATGATGGAACATTAATATAATTCATGTATACTGTCAGTACACTCAAATATACATCTTAGAGTTACATGTATAGTTATATTTCACATCATAAATGTTATCATAATCCATTATATTATCAATACCCTCCACCATCAAATCAAAGATTTTTGCTAAATATTGGTCATTGCTACATCAATTAATTATCATAACTTTTTCAATGTGGTTACGTAATTTCGATAATCAATACTGATCGTCTCATTAATATCAAATTAAAATTATTATTTTCTTATATTATGATATCTCATTAATATAATTCATGTATACTGTCAGTACACGCTCAAGTATACAACACAAATCACTGTGGATCACACATAATCACACTCACACTCCGTAGAAGTGGACTGTTCATTAAATTGTTTTACCCTTTATAGCGTAATAAGGTCAAATTGGTATTCACAGGAGGTACATTAAACGTTCATGATGCAACACTACAAGATGCGCATCAAATGGCTGATCAATTATTGACATGATAGAAAAATATTGCCACCAGGACAAGGGGACACTGGTAGGCAATGGAATGAAGTGGTTCACCTGTCCTTGAGTCACTTTTATTGTTACATCTCCCCATTCAAGCACTAAATTTGGTCTTAATCCCTTTATTACTATCAGGTTAGCAATAATTTGATTTCCCGTTGCTTTGATATCAAATGGACACTGTTTAAGATGACATAGGTGTATCAACATGCTCTTTTCAGCATTGTTTATTTCTAGTGCTAGGCCATTTTGCTGGTGCCTACCTTTACACAAAATAATTACTCCCAGAATGATAAAAAGAAGAAGTATTGCTGAAAAGTAAACTGCAGGAGCAATTTCATGCGTTAAAATTTTATAGATGTCGAATTCAATTTTGGGTGACGGAGATGGTGAGCTATATTGGTAGATAAAATTGGGAGCAGTGTTTGCCTTGGCATGGGCCATAGTTAACATTGCAGTGCTTAAAACTTTGATTTTATAAGTAAGTGTGGCTGACAGAGCAATTGCTAGGATTGCAACACCCAAAGCTACATACCCAATTATATCATCCAGAGACAGTCCTCCTGTGGGTAATGTTAAGTCACCAGACAAGAGGGGCTCAGTCAGCGACTGAAATATAGTCTCTCCCTTTTTTGCTGCTGTCATTACTTTTCGCAGATTGAGTTTAATGGAGGAATCCTTGGTTAAAAATTGTGAAAAGGTATGATTGTATAGGCGTAACGTGGGGATTGTTACTCTGGGGGGTGTTTGAAAGACGGAATGACCAAAAATATCAGAAAAGTTACCTTCATCAAAAAGTTGCTGTAAAAGTGCTAAATTTATGGGATGAAGAATTTCAGTAGTTTCATTATGTTCACAAATTCGACGGGGAGGAATATATGTGGAGTCCCCTTCTATAGAGCAGGAACATGGCACCTTCAAAACACAAAAATCACAACCAACTTTGGTTACATTGGATGAACACCGCATTGTCAAATTTTGAATTCTGTTAACCAGAACCTGATCTTTCCCAACTGGCGTTAAGGTGGAGGAGATGCTATTGGGTAGGAGTTGGAAATCGCAGAGGTCTTTGATGCTGGTTTTATCATTTAGTAGAAGGGCCTTTAAGCAATGAGGTTTTTTGGATACCTTAGTATTTTCCAGTGCACAAAACATGGGGTTTTGTCCAGTGCAAGATTTCAGAAAATCATAGTTCAGGCTAATGTGGTGGTTCCCAACACTGGCAAAGTATTCAGGAACATTGTGGAGGAGGGTGGCATGCTTACTTGTCGCATTGAGGGGAACTGGTACTGCTTTAACATGAAACACTGTAAATAAATCGTGGGATGCTATGGGAATTTTGATGGTGATTGCTATTGACTGATTTAAGTTATGTGTGGCAATTTTGCCATAACGATAGTAATACTGCAAATTTTGGTTGATAAGTAGTCCTGGAAATTGTTTTTGAAGAGAAGCCTTAATTTTCTTTAAAGTGCTGCTTAGCATATGAGGGGGAAATAGAATTGGTGAAAGCTTTCCATGGGAGACATCATTCATACCTATCATTGTATTTTCGATTTCAAAGGTGAGCTTGTTAGTTATGGTACTTACATGCATTAACTTTGTAAATAACCCAAGTGTAAAATCTATTTCATTCTCAATATACTTTAAATCACCTCCTAACATTATGTTTAACTGGTGATTGTCTTTTATCTGTTTAACCATGTTCATCATGCGTTCACTTTGCCCACTTACAATTGACCCATATTGAGAACTAAATTTGGAAAAGGATGTCAGGGCTTTTTGCTGCCTTGATTGCAATGCATTGATGTGATCAATCACCTTATTAAGTTGGTCTTCCGTTGCCACTCCAAAGAGACTATTCGCCACCTTACCTACAAATGGAAGTGCTGATCTTTTTTGTCTATTTTCCTCAACATCATCATTGGTAAATATTTCACTTACTCTATGCCGAAGTGCTCTCAATTCACTTCTTGTTTGACTATACAACTTTCTACCTTCATCTACTGCTCTTTCGATTAATTTACATGTTTTCTTATTTAAACGCCCATCGCAATTATACTCTAAGTTAGGCTCCATCGGAACTTCTGGCAAGTACACCAACATCGTGTGTAGCCAATAGTCTTTAACCACTGCCATCGTCCCTTCATTTCTAAAGAAAACACCGTAGTTTATCCGATTTTCAGCACTGGTAAGGGGCAGAATTGCCACAGCCATCCAGATGACAAGCCATAGACTTATGCAATCGTATTGGGGTCCTGAGGAGAAAAATGAGATTATAAGAAGTGGCCTTTACCTATCTTACTTATAGAACCAGCTACAAGAAGATTGCGCATTAGGTACAAAACCAAAGATCAGAAAAGAGTAGGAGAACAGGACTGTACAATAAAAAGGCATAAGGACTAAGCGCTAGACATTTTAGAAAGACTGCCAATTCTATACTGAGGAGTTGCATTACATCTGATCACAATCTATTGACGAGTCACCAGTTTACGCTTTTTCTTCTTTCCTTTCTTCGTCTTATTAGCGTGGAATTCCTGAATTAGCAAATCTGGCACTTTATCAGCCCTAACCCAAGTCGATGTTTTTATACCTTTCCACTTTATTCTATATAGCTTTTCTCCTTTGTACCATTCATAACATAATATTTTCTCTACCTCTTTTTCCTGTGGGTTATCTATCTCAACTTCACATGGGACAGGAGTGTCAGGTACATTAGCATCAAATTGTGCTTCTGGTTGGATATTTTCAGTATCATTGATCGGACCATTAACTGGAACATTTTGTGGAGTGATGTCATCAAACTTTGTTCTGATAATGGGGTCTTTGTATGGTTTAAGTCTATTGGCATTAACAGGGGCCTTCACAAGTTTGTTGGTGATACACTCTCTCAATTGGTATGTGGCATTGCCAAGCACTCTCACTATATAGAAAGGCCCTATAAATTTTGGAACGAGTTTGGATGTCAAACCTTTTGGGGTTCTTTCATTTCTTAATAAAACTTTGTCCATTTCGGCATATTTTGGATTTGTAGCATTTCGGTTATGATATTTGGCATTTTGCCACTGAGATTCCAGTTTTATTTTTGCTGCCACCTGTCTACCCTTGTTTAGAGAATCTAATCTGTCTGATATATATTTTGCCACATTATGGGGTAGGTCCTTCTTTGGTAGTAATTCAACATCTAAAGGTGTGGTCATTTCCTTTCCAAAAAGAATGAAAAATGGACTATAACTTCCTTCTGTGGGAGAACTTCTATAGGCCATTAACACTGATTCTAAATGATCTGCCCAATCTGACTGATCTTCTCGACATAGGGCACGCAGTGATTGCCATATAAAACTGTTGAACCGTTCACACGTGGCATTTGTTTGGGGATGATACGATGCTGTGTAGTGTCTTTCTACATCAAAAATGTCACAAATGGCTTGTACTAACTTTGATCTAAAATTTTGGCCTCTGTCTGTAATAATTTCAGAAGGCGCACCAAATCTTGTAAAAATATGTTTGTATAAGACATTTGCTATTTCAGTAGCCTCTTGTGATTTAAGGGCAAATGCCTCTGGCCAACGTGAAAAAGATTCGACAGCTAGCAAGATATACTTGTGTCCGGACTTTGTTGGTGTGATTGGACCTAGTATATCCAAATGCCACGTGCTGAAAACATCTTTTATGGGAAGGGGCTGTAGTAACGACTTTGTATTGTGATAACCTCTTTTGACCTTCTGACAAACACTGCAGGACTTGACATAACGTTTAATGTCCCTTGACATTTTTGGCCAATAATATTTTAACCTGATTTTTTCTAGGCATCTCCTAAAACCTGGATGGCAAGCGCCTGCCCTGGCATCATGGTACGCTTTCAATACCTTAGCCCTGTATTGTTTTGGCACTGCTAACTGCTCTATCAAGTTTTCATCACCTGCCTTTTGTTTTCTTCTATTTATGTGTTGCCTATACAGTATACCGTTCCTAATCAGGAAAAATTCTTTCAGGTTCTTCTTTTCTGATTGTACACTAGTAGGACTTTGGAGGATTCTGATGATTGAAGCTAGGTCAGGGGAAGCGCTTTGCTTTTGAGCCAAGTCAGTTAGTTCTACCTTATCTGGCCATTTTGTTAGTGGTGTTTTATTGACACTTGCAACTACTACTGGAGGATTTGGTCTGCAGTAATTGAATTTGATGGTATGAAGTTTCTTGTCAATTTTTGATGGGGGTGTCAGGGGATACGTGCCCTTAGCATCATCTATCATGTTGACTTTAGGTTGTGTTAGAGCTATGTCATCGTCTGCTTCATCAGTTTGTCTTGATAAACAGTCTACGGGGTTCGTGCTACCTTTCTTGTAATAAATTGAAAACTGTAAGTCTTGAATTTCAAGTGCCCACCTATTCAATTTCTGATTTCCACTTTGTTTTGATTGCAACCACTCTAGAGGTTTATGGTCAGTAAAGATTGAGAAATGATTGGGTTGAAGGTAAACTCGGTATTCCTTAATTCCCTCAATTAAAGCCAAACATTCTTTTTCTGTAACATTGTAATTTCTTTCTGCAGGACGCAGTGTTCTAGAACCATAAGAGATAGCATGTTCCCTTCCATCTTTGTCAACTTGACTGAGCATATAACCTATCGCAAAGTCTGAGGCATCAGTCGTTAGTTTGAATTCTCTGTTCATGTCGGGGAATGCCAAGATAGGGGCTGTCGCTAAGGTGTTTTTTAGCTTGTCAAATGACTGTTGGCACGTGTCTGTCCAACTAAATGGTTTATCCTTTCGTGTTAATGCATTCAAGGGGGCTGCAATTTTAGCATAATTTTTGACAAAACGACGATAGTAATTGCACATACCCAAAAAGCTTTTCACCTGTGTGCGAGTTTTCGGTCTCAAAACCTTTTTGACTGCCTCTACTTTTGACATATCTACTGAAATGCCATCTTTTGAGATGAAATGACCTAAAAAGGCTATTCGTTTTGTAGCAAATTTGCATTTTTTTGTTTTCACTTTGAGATTGGTTTCTTGTAACCGTTTGAAAACTAATTCCAAATGTTGGAGATGTTCCTCAAAATTTTTTGAAAAGATCAAAATGTCATCAATGTAACACAACACCATTTTCCAATTTAAATCTTTTAGCACACGGGCCATTGTGTTTTGGTAGTGCGCCGACGCGTTACGAAGGCCAAACGCAAGTCTTTTAAACTGAAAATGACCATGGTGGGTCACAAAAGCTGTTTTATGTCTGGTAGTCTCTTCTAGGGGAAGTTGCCAAAAGCCCGAGAATAAATCTAAAGAACTGTACACCCTGGCATTAGAGTCAGCAAGTATGTCGAGTACGTCAGTCAGTCGAGGCAAGGGAAAGTGGATGGGCGTGGTCACTTTATTTAAACGTCTATAGTCTATAGCAAAACGCATAGATCCGTCTTTTTTGCGAACCAAAACCACTGGGCTTGCCCACTCACTATTTGACTCCTCAATGATATCATTTCTAAGCATCTCATCTGTTTGTCTTTCTATCTCAGTCTTTTGGTCAGTTGTCTGTCTATAATGTCTTTGTCTTTGGGGCGGGGCGTTACCTGTCTCTATCACATGTCCTTTCACTTTTGCCTCTCCCATTTCTGATAAATCTGATGCAAATATATCCCTGTATTTCCCTATTAATATTAATAGTTCACCTTTCTGTTCTTCTGTCAGGTCAGTTTCATCTAAAGATAAGCCCGTTTCTTTAGCTAACTTCAGGAAATGTGAGTTATCTATGGACTCTGCCTCTATTGTCCCAATAAAGTGTTCCCGTTTTAAGCATGAGCTAATGTTAGCTGGACCCTCCTCACCCATGGGTAGAATACAGTTTGTTTCTACAGGGTATGCTTTGGCCAAGACAGTGTCATTTGGAATGGTTATTGATTTGTCAGTGGGATTGTATATTCTGCACATGCTCCGATTTTTATCTATAACACACCTAGCCACCAAATAGTGGTTATCGACAGGATCTAACAGTAGACTTTTAGCATTGGTCTTATTTGCTCCAGATATTTTTACAGGTATTAAGCTTTCAGTTCTGGGACCAACAGTTATTTTGTGATTGGTACGCACCAGGCCTACATAATTTGGTTTATTTGTGTGACAGAACTTCTTATCATTAAATGACAGGATGCTATTTTTCATGTCAAAGGTAGCTCCATTTGCCTCTAGGAAATCAATGCCCAAAATAACATTTCTGGGAAGGTTTTGCAAGATGTAAAATTTATGAGTGAAGGAGTTTTTGCCTATGACAAAGTCAATTAAAGCACAACCAATAATTTTATGGGATTCTCCGCCTACTCCTGAGATTGTTAACAGGTCTGATTTTAAAAACTTAACTGTTGATTGTTCTTCATGTTTTAGTTCTCTCATGATGTTATCCGAAATGCAAGATATTGATGCACCTGTGTCAATCATGGCCTTAACTGTCAGGGTATTAAAATGGATTTTAATCAAATTGTGTTCTATAGGGTCCCCTCCCATGACATTTCCTAGAAAACAACTCTCCTGTAAATTTTTCAATTTTTCCTTATTACGCAGACACCCCTATTGTTTTATGGTTCTGCAAACCACAGCCAAATGACCAATACGCTCACAGTTGTAGCATTTCATGTTACGGGCAAAACAATTTAATTCCGTATGAAAAGTCCACTTACCACAACGTGAACACTTTCTCTCCTTTTCCTCTCTTCTCTCCTTCCTCCATTCACCCCTTCTTTCTGCACTCCTTTCACGCATCCTCTCCTTGCTGCTATCTCTAGATCGATCTGCTGGCTGGAATGATACTTTTCTGTTACTTCTCTCTGTCGAGACTACCTGTACACTGGGCCCTTCCAAAACTCTATTTATCAATTGTGTTATTTGGCCCATCATGTTTTCTTGCATTGTGACAAATTTGTTAAGTATTAAATGATTGTTGTCATGCTCTTTCAGGTCTGTAGACAGGGGTGCCACGGTAAGATCTGGAGACACATTAGTGGTAGCAGTTTCAGCCAAAATAGCTGCTTCTTCTAATTGTCTCAAATTTTGAGGGTTCTGCATGGTTACAGCTGCCCTTATTGTAGGTTTAAGGCCATTAATGATGGCTGCCAAAATGTGTTGCTCAGGCAATTTTACCTGATGTCCCATTTTCATCATTTTAGAAATGAAGTCTCTTACCTTTTCTTCGCCCTGTCTACTGGAAAATATAGATGCAGTCATGGATCTGATTTTGCTTGGACTAGGTCCATATCTTTCTAAAAATGACTTTTTTACACTTTGATAACTAGTTTTGTTCTGCAAACTTAGGTACCATGTTTTGGCATTTCCTTGTAATAAATAACTAAAATGCGAAAGTCTCATATTGTCATTGTATTGCATAATATCACAATATTGATCAAATTGATAAACCCAATCTGATGCACAGTCCCCATCCTCTCCCCTAAAAGGGAAGGGAGATAGATGTTGTGGCATCGTGATTACCACTGGAATCCCTTGATTTTGCTGAGCTGCCACTGGACTCCCTTGATTTTGTTGAGCTGCACTGGGGGGCATAGGTGGCGGTGGTGGTGGTGGTGGCATCTCTATCATTGCTTGGGACTGCTCCTGTTGCTGCCCTGGGGATCTTATCAGAGAGTTGGTCTGCTGGGCTTGTTGTTGTCTCTCAATCTGGTCCAGAGGCTGCAGCTCCTGTTGTTGCTGAGGACCAGGCTCATGTTGCTCTGAGGGTTGTGGTTGTTGCCCATCTAATTCAGGGGTATGCTGACTCGAGCCCTGTTGTTCTGTTGCTGCTTGCTGCTGGTTGGAAGTTCTGGGGGATGCCCGTCTCATTTTTGTTGCCCTTATGGTTACTCCACCAGTATCAGAGTTGAACTTCAGTATCAGTGGAAGAATGAGGGATCAGCAATAACCAACAACAAGATTTTCTGTTGCCACTGACTTTATTCTATCTCTCTCCCTGTCCCTCTGTCCCTCTGTGAGGATACAGGGGATTATATACACAAATATCAAAGACATTCCTATGATCAAAGAGATACATTTAAGATGACTGTAAGGGCGACAACATGTCCCTTCAACTTGTGCCCAGCCAGTGTTACGGACCTGTATTTCAAGTTAAATGCTAAATATTTGTCATGGCAGGTCATTTCTGACCCTGCCCTGTAATTATCAAAATGATGCTGGAGATGTGTGTGGTAGGTCATCTCTGACTCTGTGTGCCACGGCAGGTCATTTCTGACCCTGCCCTGTAATTACCAAAATTCACCAAAAATCACTAAATTTAACATGAAATCAGGCACAAAAAAAAAAAAAAAAAAAAAAAAAACCTGTGTAGGGATACATCTTCTCAAAGAGATTATGATAGTTTAACAATATATATATATATATACGTTTCCAAGAATCCTTTGATCAATGACTCCAAACGAGTACCTGATTGATTTTCAACTAGCTGTAATGCCGCGGATTCCAAGAAAATTTTTCCTTTGCGCCCACTTGTTGTAATTCAAAGATGGTTTCCCACCATTCTCAGTGATGCACATCACAGCTTTCTGATGATGCTGTATGCAAACAGCAATTTCTTACAAAATGTAAGCAAAAATTTCTCCCAACACAAAATGTGATAATCATACACACGAAAACTCTTTCAGAGGTTCTACTTTTGTTAGAGATCAGACATCATAAATCCCCACAAATCTTTTTTTACTCTATCCGTTCTTAACCTAAATTGCAGTGATCGAACGGAAAAAAAGTAGAACAGATGGGCAGGGCTTCTTGCAGCTTCCGCTGATGAGAACTGTAAAATGCCCAAGCAGATCAGAGGATTCCTATTGATTTTTTCTATTCATTGCCTCCCAACTGTGGCCATGTTTGTTTGCTCTGTAACAGAACAACAGCCGCACTAACTACGCAGTTTCCTACTTCAATTTTTTATTTTAATTCGTCTGTCGAAAACACAACAAAATAAATTTGCATATAGACTCATAAAACAGATTTAGAGTAAAAATCTCATCAAAATTGAAATACATGCCAATGTTTTACCATCTTATTATGCAGATCTCTTAAAACATTATCTTTCTGTAAGTAGCTTTTATGTTGATCAGTTGTCTCCAATCTATAATCTAATACATCATGTATATGTGACGACGAAAAGCTTTAACACAATTATCATGTTGTTTCTGCCTGTGAGCACATCTTGTATATTGGCTGTGCTACAACTCAGATAGCATCAGTCTACTTGCGAGATCAGAAACCAAGGGTAATTACGTGTCCCTTTTACACCAGGGAAAAAAATGTTTTTTTAAAGCAAAAGATAATGGTTTTAGGATACAACTGTGAACACAAGGATATTAATTTCTGGTTGATTTATTGGCCATTCATTATTTACTGTGCCATTAAAAAGTTCCTGGTTTATGTTATAAATAATCAATTTTTTTTATATCATTATGCCATTAAAAAAAGGATAAATAACAATGACTTTGCTGTATTTTCCACATGGGAGCTACACATGGACCTCCCTCTGCAAATACATTATCAATTCTTCTGAACAATAGTTAAAAAGCCAATTACAGCTGTGCCTTACATTGTTACGGCATGATTTAAGCAGGTGCACATAAAGCACTCACTACCTAGCCAATGCTCTTGATATGTATATTTTTTCCTCTGGCCAGAGGTCTGTACCTCAGCAGACCATGTGACTGGTTTTCTAATCCAAGGATACCTATCCTACGTAGTCCCACCTAAAGATTCATTCACGGCCTAGGCCTCATTCCCATAATCAACAACAGTCTACGTCGATCAACCCAACTCTGCTGGCACTCTCGCCAACTGCAATCGGCTTAAGTGAATGACACCCGTCCTCCAGGTGTTAAGTAGAATACAGAAAAGATGACGATTACACGAATAAGTTAGAAACAAGTGGAGGCTGACTGCACTCAGCGAGAGTTCCCACAGAGCTAGGAAGATCCACGCAGACCAATGATGTCTGTGGGAATAGGGTCCTTCTCTGCAAAGGGTTAAGAGGGAAAAGTAGATCAGTACTCGTAAATGAACTAGTCTTGCAGTCTTAACCTTGTTATGTCCAGTCTAGTACATGACATTACCACAAGACAACCAAAATCACTCCAAATTTATCTCTGTCTGCAGACCATGTCCACCATTTCAGTAACTAAGAACACAGGTATATATAATGGCACCCGCTCCAGACAGTACGGTCCAGTACTCCCATTAAAATTGACCGCCTAGGCCATAAAACATTTACACCATACAATAAATGCACCACTGACTTGCAGGAAAGATAAGACAAAAACAGCCAGGATTCAGTTACAAGTTACCTCCACTTCAAACACCACTCTATTACTACAGCTGGAAGGGCAAATATTTGAAATATCACGCTAAAAGATGTGTGGTATTGATCCCATTTCTTCTGTTTCATATTTCTCACGTAAAAATCCTTACTGTAAAAATCCTTACTGAACGATCATTTCTCATTAAACATGAACAAAAATGATAAATTGAATTCCCCTGTGTATTGTTTTATTGGTCATATATGAAAAAAGATGACTCAGAAGTTTTGAAAGTGGATTGAGTTCATGACAGGAAATAAGTACTTGTGAGCAACTGGAAAGGAAAAATCTTTTTAATAAAATATAGGAATAAGCTTGTGGGAAATAAGTAAGTTCACATCAGCATACATAAGTGCCAAACTGTAGCTGACTAACTGAAGCTATTACAATAGGAGAGACAGTTACCATGATACAATTTCTCAGAAAATATAAACTTGTAAAAGAAGCACCTATCTCTTAAAAAAATAAAAGCAACAACCATGATTTAGCATTACAAAATCTGCAGAATATCATACTCTTTTTGATGAGAAATTACATATGAGAACAGGCAAAATTTTCATAAATAAGACAGTTACCATGGCAACTTGGTGATCTCAACTAAAAAGGTTTCTGAACAAATCAACGTACTAGTAACTGGGCACAAGCCGACAAAGACTGCTGGTTTCTTCTGTTAAGATGTTGGTTTTAAAAATCAATAGAATTTATATGATCGGAACAACAAAATAATAAAATCACCAATCCCCCTAGCTGACCAGACAGTTGATATTAGATCAGGGATTGTATAAGGCGAGCCAAGAAACCTCCGTGCACCCTTTTCTCTACATTCCTTTCTCTCTTTTTCCCTTTTTTTTTACAGAGCTCTTCCCTGTATCTTTTCATCATTTTAGAGATGATAATACCTTTTGAGCATGAAGAATCAGAGAAAGCCTTGAAGTCTACAGATACCCAGGTATAGGGCTGCACCTACCTATGGCAGGTTTTATTTTACAACCACAAGAAACTGATATAAAAACGTTAAAACAACAGACTCAGCTTGCAAGAATTAACAACACGCAGAGCCGCAGCTCTAGTTTATGTGTGAGAAGTACCAGAAGCCTGGTTTACACTTGGGGGTGAAAAAAAAAAAGGACCGTTTTCACAACCCTGGTGCACTTTGGTATCTAACCAAAATGTAAATTCATTTATAATCAATGTTTGATTTTTATCTGATGCACGAGTTAAAGCAATCAACTTGTTCCTTGCTGCTTATGGCACAGGCATGGAGTGTTCCAGGAACGCAGTGCAGTTGAGTTAGGACGGTCCCCGTAACCACCACTTTATCGCAGCAATTGCCCATCACAACCACTTCTAAGAAAATATCTCCCACTTGACAGAATACACAGATTTAGGGCTATACAGAAATTCTGACAGATACAAACATGGATTTAATAATGTGATGCAATGTACTTTTAATATATACTAAGTTGATTACCTCTCAAACCTTTCATGCCCAATCTTTTTTTACCTAGTCCTGGAGCCTTATCTCTAGCCTTGTAAGGTGAGGCCAAAAATGGCAGCCATAATTGCATTATTTTGCAAAACAATCCTAAAAGCCGTGGTATCAAACAGATCCGATTGCGTCAGTCCAAGATTGGAATATGTACAAGTGTTATGAGAAATTACCATTACATATGAGGGGCAAGTACAGCTTGTTAAAGGGATAAGTTGTAGCCAATCTTGTTCTTTTCTTTACCAGCTGTGCTGCAATTTTTACCTGTTCTCATTTGCTTCCAGCCTTACATTCATAGCATTCAAGCTTTCATATGCTACTAACAGCATGAAAAATATATCATGGATTTTTTTTTCTTACTTTAGGACTCAGATGTCTGATAACAAACCCAAAACAACAGCTAGGTGATAAAAGTTACATACAATGCAAACACCTAAAATACATTTTTAATCTTTACTTCACATCTTATTGGAAGCAATTTTTATGACCCACTAAGCAATGTCAGATGCTAATTAATAAAACATATAAAAAACTGTTAAGACCTGTGACATCAATAGTGGTTTATCTGTTAAACCACCTGTGCAGCAAAAGATATATATATATATGTATTGTGATTGTTTTCCTTTACAACCAACAGAAAAGAAAAAAATTTATTGCTAACCATAAATGCAAAGTAGGCGCCACTGTAAATGCTAATCGCCCCTGATCACAAGTAAACAGAAATGCGTCTCAAAAAGCTGCTAGACCTTAACAGTCGAGTTAAAACAGCCTGTACGGATCAGCGCCATGCTAACCAGCATCATTTCCATAATTCATGCATTAAACATATGAAAGCATTATTGAACGAACAGGAGAAGCCACAAAAAACTGAGACAAATATTAAATTCGGGTAACTACCTTAAGAAATCCTACAAAATTTACTACATTTCATATAACCAGGAGATAATAATCTCTAAAAATAATTCAAATTCCAGACTGAATGTAAATGCATTCAAATTTATGTGAGCACATCAGTGCAGACACACGTGCATGCACACATCTGCGGTGTGACAGTGCATACATCATCGGCAAAAAAGAGCCAAGATTCTCAGTATGCTGTAATCACTCAAACACCTGGTTACTCTTCTAAACTACGCCACCCCAAGCAGCACCGTCATCATCGTTTACATGTGACATACATTATGTCCTGTTGTGGCGGCGTTAATCAATGTCTGGCACGTCGCACTATTAATGCATTCACATCTAATAAAACACATTAGCACTTCCGACACCTTGCATTATAATGCTTTCTGTTCAATTCAATAAACAGGCAATTAGCTCACTTAGTAGGTATGAGTAATATTGTCTTACTTCCTACTTTTTTTCACAAAAAGCAGACAAAGATCTGGATCTATGTGTATTTAGATACATCCCTTACAATTAAATGATGATGTCCAACAAAAAAGTTTCCTTTCCAGTAGGTAGAACAAATAAAATGCCCTTTTTTTTACAATGGAAATAAAATTAAAATAGGGATTTTATCATGTGGACTTAATCCATAAGGACTAGGCAACTATAAAAACATGGGAATTTCTAGACTCGTTTTTATTCAGCCACTTGTGGTCTAGAATTCCATTTGCTTCTGTACATAGCGTTTCCTAAAATCCATGTGATCACATTTATAGATGTCCACAGTATCAACACAACATAAACATACATTAACACACTAAGCAACTTCACGTATTTAATGACCAAGACACTTGCATTAATTATCAAAACAACAACAGACATAAAGCAAAACACTTCGGCTATCAACGTGTCCCCATTTATTATGGCGTTCACCTCAACCATGTTTTAAAGCCAGGTAAGGCACACATAAATATGTTAACACTTCACTGCCCTAGCCAAACACCAGTTCAAAAACCCCAGTGTTAGTCATTCTACACGTCAGTACAATACTCCCTATACCCTGATAATGTAAAAATCAGGGATTAGTCATCGTTAATACAATGAATGCTCCACACAATGCACTTCATGCCAAGTGAGTCTATGCCTCATCAATAACTGGGGGAATGCATTTTAAATCTCAGGATGTTTTTTCCCCCCGTTTACCATACAAGAAGGGGCCTTTGGGTTATCCCATAAGCCCCTCCGAATGGTTGTGAAATCTTAGCAGAAAACTCCATCCAATATTCCCACGTCTTAATTTTGAGAGCTTAGTCTACCATGACGAATTACATCAAAACATTCATCTTGGAAAATCATTATTTAATCAGAAAATTACCTGGAGAATTTTGCATTCAAATGGCATAATGTTACCCCATGGGCAATTAGTGCAGGGATAAGAACATCGATTTAATTTCAATATATGTAAATAACATGTATGTACTCAATTGTAATCGATTGTTGTGTTGCATTTAAGTGGTTGCTTTCTCCTAGTAACTATGGAGAATATAAGCCATACATCTTAGAGGCAGGGACAGTGCTACCATAGTCACGCGAGTGCCAGTGCTTCCATCATATCTAAATGGATAGGAACATACATGCCATAATGAATTTATTCATATTTAGTTATATTTATGGGCACATGTTGAATATTTTAAAATATTCACAAAAAGGCAAACCATAAATAAACACAAAATTTTGCAATCATGAATAAATTCTGACACCACACATAAGTAAGTCTAAATGTAAACTCACACACACACACACACACACACACACACACACACACACATAGAGGCAAGGACGCACGCATGCATTCACTAACACGAATGCATGCTCTCACACAAACTACATACCCCAAAAAAACTTCCTTTTTCTCAATCATACACACACAAACTCAAGTCTCAAAATCAGTGTTGTAGGATTCCTGGTATAACTTAAATGTCAGAGTCATTTTCTCTTTCAACGCCAGTCTAGATATAGACCTAACTGCAGACAGACACACAGCTGAAACTCTGTAGTCAGTACAATTCCAGACCAGACACAGCTTTCATTCATACACATCCAGGGTGATTTTCTCATTAATTCTTCCCTCAATTCAATTTGCTACATTGACTATGTATAAACCATGCATTTATGCAATCTAAAACAATTTAATTCTACAAAATCTAAACAATTTTCTACATACAAATTTTTTGTTGTGAGTGGAAATGAAGATGGAAGGAAATGCATTTTAACTTAGTATTTGTAAAATTTTACAACAGATGATGATTTCTGATATTCGGCACCTTCTGTTATTAGTAGATTTAATCACTGAACAACAAGTAATTTATGATTCGGACGGGTGATTCTTTGAGGTCTGCCAGCCTGAGGGACCAGTGGGCCGAAATGACCCACACTGATCTCGCCCTGCATTATGTCTGATACCAGTTCTATCAGATACCTCTCTCACACCCTCCTGACCCATGAATTAGAGCAATTTACATCAGATATATATAAAATATGTCTTTACAGGAGAAGTCTTGTCATGCAACTGAATTTCATTTTTTTTTTTTTTCAAATCAAAATCAACAAGTTGAAAACAGCAACTGCAAACTCGTGACAGGAATTTTGGATGTAGCTTGCAAATTTCTTTACATGTGTCAACTATAAACAACAAAACACCTCACAATAGACCTAAAAATGAAAGTGAAAATACAGTAAAGAAGACAGAAGATGACTCAAAGGTGCAACTTGGCCAAGATGAAAGTGAAATGTCACAGAGGAAACTGGAATTATTCCTGTCCTGTCAATGTTCACAGCAACAGTCTTCAAATGTTCTAAACTTGGACCAATCAATACAAATCAACACCATGTCTTCCAAGGTCGTCATCTTTTCCAGGATTAAGCGAAATGTTCCAATCATCTGTCTAGCCTATTACTAAAAATAAATAAATTATAACACAATCATGTAAATGATTTTTTCTTCTCAAGTCTGACAAATGAAGTGGATCTATAAAGCATTAATCGTATGTTTTTTTATTTTTCATTTTGCCAACTAAAATTATGTATCTTCAGTTATTATGTGATTGTCCATGACCTTCACAGCCAAGAGGCTGACTACAAGTAATTGTATTGAAAGATGGGTGATAAGGATATAGTCTTATGAAGTGCCAGACAACCAGTTCACATCATCACAACACTCGACCTATTGATCACTCTGCGATCAAATCCCGACGTAACATTAAAAATTATTTTTAGACAGCAGATTTTCTCTTCTTTAACACCACCCTGAATCATCACGTTGTTTTCATACTTTTAAGTAGAAAAGCAGATAATATTTATCTTGCCATTCAGAATTCCATGATATCAGCTCCCAAGTGATAATTTTCAAAATCTTCTCGTATGTAACATCACCACAATCACATCATCATCATTAACATATTGTATTGCAATATTCTGATCACAATTTCTCAAATATAGAATGAAAGAATCTAAGACTACATTTCCCAAAATTTCAGTTATAGCTGATCTATTCAACTCTCTGAACCAAAGCAACTTAAAGCCCCAATTATTTACATGTGCAAAAAAAAAAAAAAAAAAAAGATTTTCCATGTAAGGGAACCAGGTTTTCACAAGCTTATCATCATGGGAAAAATCTCTTTACCATGGACATCATATGAACAAAGTGTGCTTAGCATGTAGTCATTATTCTCAACTTATCCTATTCGCCCTGTCTCCTTGCTGATAAAATGCCGTATACTTATTGATTAGCTCGCTGCGGAGGAGAAATTACCAGTTATTTGCTGCCCTGTTAATAACTGTGCACAGAATTGGTATTGCACAGGGCGTGGCTTTGGTAATTTTTAAATGGTTGGTTACAAGAATATTACAGTTATGAATTTACAGTTTTGCTATTCATGCAAACTTAGCAATCTATGACCAACAACCAGTAAAGAGACAAGAAAGCATGTTAGAAAATAAACAAGCAAGTAAATAAGTTCTCTGGATATAGGCAATAGTTTTAACAGGTTTGGTATTACTTTCCCCAGCACAATTAACCACTGAAAATGACCGACTTTGAACCCTAGCTAGTCTCCGTCATCTAAAAAAAAAAAAAAAAAAAAAAAACCATTCAACATCCCCACTGTACCTTTTAGCAAATGATGCAGCTAAAGAAAAAGAAAAGATCAGTTTTCATAATGGAGTTATTGTTGGGACACCAACAAGTCTGTATGTGAAGGTATTTAGGGAGCATGACATTTACCTGCCCTACAACTTCTCTGACCCCTTTACACACTGCACCTGCAGGTAAGAAATGTCAGCGTAGAATTTCACAGATCGCTGAGAAAGAGGATCAGAGGGGCAAGGGGAGAATATCTTTTCAATGCTGATGGCATGCTATTGTCAGGGATTAAAATGTCATTTTGGATATCTCAGATACTTAAAATGAAGTCCACCAGCAATACATGGCGAAGTCTGCATTACTAAGTGCGGGTATGAATATATACAGGTCACTATGACATTAAATTTTTAGCAAAAATATGTGGAATGTCACATCTGTGGATACTTCCTCACCCATAACTCGACATATTTGGTCTCAGTCTGTAATTCCAAAACCAGTTTGAATTCTAAATTTTTTTCACACTTGAAATACAACTCTCCCCCATGACCAAAAAGCTTAGAAAGGCAGAACTAACTTATTTCACCACTCGCCAAGTCGGGAATGGAAATTTAAGTCTGTTAAATGCTTACAGAAAGAAAAGTGCAAACTACTTTGTGAGTGGATGGGTTAAAGTACTAGGAGAGCAAAAATGCAGTGCACTAGGCCGTACCCTGTAGTTCACATCCATTCTCAATTCACTTTCACCAGGCACATCTGTATACACTCAGTTCATCAGCATCAGCTCTTCCTTCAAATTAAATTATGCCCTTTATTTCAAAGCAAATTTCATCTCTAAATACAATTGAATCATTCTATGATGTTTTGGAGAGCATCTGGCTAATCTTCGCCTTCCTCGTACAGGAGTAGTCAGTTCTTTCGGTCCTTGCCCTCCCTTCATATCTAATATTTTTCAAAGTTGGGGTTTTATTTTGAAATAAAATTGAATTAACCTGCACTATTTTAGAGCACCTGGCTGGCTCCATCAATGTGTGTGTATTCTCTGACCTCTTCACTCACTGCCCAAGGGAAGGAACAAATTAGTTTTACTACTGGGCAGAAATTGAAAACTGGAGTTGTAGGGGAGATGCAGTACAGCTGTAGCCAGAGCTGGCCTGCTCTCAAAGACAAGCAGGGGAGAGAGCTGTGAAGAGCTCTGAATGAACTGAGTTCAGCTTTGTCTTGGATATAGAAGATAACACAGGATGTTTTGTGTGAGATAGAAGTGAACTTTAATGCCTGGACAGCTGTAAATAGACTCTGAAGTAAAAATAATCATGACAGGCGGAAGGCTAGAAATTATAATAAAATGTTGCAAAAGTCCAAACATCTCCAGGGGGGAAATAATCAACAGATCAAGACAAAAGTTCAAAAAATATAATTTGAAATTGTTTGACAAAAACAATCAGAACTTGCCACCCAATATGAAACCAATCTAAATGCGTCAACTTTGCACTACCAATAATACACAGGGCAGCCAACTTACTTCAAAGTCTTATTTCACCCGCACAATTTCTTGCTATTCTACATACATTTTACCCCTATACTCTCCCACCTTAAACCACTTCACTTGCCTGGTTTGTTCAGATCTCCCAAATCTCAAGCCAGATCTGCTTCCCTCTCTGTGGAGGGCAATTTCCCTGCATTAGCTACATGATAGAGTTCCAATGACACAGAAAAGAGGGTCACTTAACCTGACAGACTGGCTTTCTTGAAGTAATTTTGAAATGCTAACTAGCTTTGGGTTTTGATTCTCTCCACTCTCCCTCTTTTTGCGCGAGGGGATAATCAAGGTGATCGTTTTAAGACTGAAAATCAGGCCACCTGAAGCCTTCAGTAGACTTTATTTAAACATTTTCCACTGCACTCATTTTACACACACATGTACACAAACAAACACAGACAAAAACATTTCTTTCAAATAACTTTTTCTGCTACTACTTTTAAAAGTTTCAATTTAGAACAATTCCTGACAAATTTCTTCAGAAATAAGGATCAGGTGACCAAATTTCTTAACAAAATATCAAAAAGGGGGACTTAATATGAAAACATATCACCACGGACAGTACTCTGCATATCTAGCATTCTGTGTGAAGGCACACATTTTAACTTGCTCTAGCCAAAAAAATGCCTTTCTTCAAAAAAATTGCTTTTAACTGGTGTCAGCAATTTTCTGGTTGTTTGAAATTCAAACAGACAATGGAAGTGAAAGCTTTGATCTGCTTTGCGCACAGTTGTTTTGTAAAGTCATTTTAAAATGCCTTCTTGTGAAGAGAGACCTTCCTCTCATTTTAACCATGATTGCAGACCTGTAAGCTGCAAAATATCAACTTAAGTTTTTACACTTCAACAAGCAACAGTTAGCAACAATGGACCATATAGCAAGGCAGTGACAAATGGAGGACCCAAACATTTTCTATCGCTTTAATGCATTCAAATTTTACAGAGGAGAATAAAATAGCTCAAAATTTAAAGATATGCATGATAACAAAAGATGAAGGAAGTTCTAAATTTTCACACTGTCCAAATTATACTGAGCATTGCCAATACCATTTACAAGAAAGCGAAAAAAGATATATATAAATCAGTCCTAGGCATAGCCAAGTTTAAAATAGAACCATTTGAATTGCCCATCTATTTATCTGCATGTTCTAGACAGACTGGCCTAGAGAGAAAGAAAGTGAATACACCTGGAGTAACAAAGAGTTCTCAGTACACCAGCAGGTGATTGTTTTCATTGTTTATCCACACCTGGGGCACATGGGGGAAGAATGAGTCTGGAGTGGACAATGAAACAACACCTTATGGCTGTCATATTAATAATGGTATTAAATATAAGATATCAATATTCAAGCTTATGCCAAGTAACTGACTGGCTTTCAAGGTCACTTACATTGAGAGAAGACCAAATGGATATTTTTTGGGGGAAGGAAAAAAACAAACAACACACACATTTACTTAAAATTCCTGTCTAAAAGGTCTAAAACATTCCAATAATTCACTTCAAAACATATATATGAAATATGCAATACTGATAACTTAATTTCCTAGTGTAATTTATCAAATCCTTTAGAAAAAAATGAATCATTTCACACATCCAACTAGCAGATATATACTGATCCTCCTGCATCCATGAATCACTATTTATGATGCATGCAGTTTATGGATCACTTCTTCATCATGAGATGACACACCGAATACAAATGTGTAAGACCAAGCAATCGATGAAAAAAACACGGCTTTAGTCACAGGGTTCAGGCACCTTTATCACGTCTTGTAATTTCATATGATGTATCATCGGATGTAGCAAGCTGTCTGGTTCATAAATCAATTAGCCAACACCTATTTTTCTCCCCCTCCTCCCCTTTTATTAAAGAAGTGTTAAAACTAGCACAAATTTTATGGAGCACTTTTATTAATAATAACCCTTACTCTTTAACAAGGACTTGGTAGTGGGAGTGGGGGATGGGATGGAAAGGGGGGGGGGTGCAAAACTTTTGCTGATCAGTATATTTTATACCCATAATATTCACATCATTTCATCACCCACAAACCTACAAAAAGTCAAGGTTCATCAGAAACAAATACGCCCAGCTTATCAGAAGTTAAGTACCTTGTCAATCAAATTAACAGGAGTTGATCCAGGGACCATTACTATTCATCAGGCGTGGAGAGAAGCATTTAGGACAAGCTATTAATGTTGCGTCTTATTATTCACTCCTAAAGACATACACTTTACACATTCACATTTCCATCACTGGAATCATGTTTTGGTTTTTAAACACTGTCGAAGTATACGCAAATGGGAAGTTATTTCTCATTTTTCAAAAGTGAATCGTAGAAAAATATGTACACTGAAAAATATAATGTTAAATTCTGTAAAGCCCTTATTTTGCCCTGATAATTCATCACCCCCAGGACTTATTTAAGAGGACATTATCTGTTGTTTTGAATTTATTAGTGATGTCATCTCCCCAGTCGGTTCCCCTGCAGCTAACACCACATGTTATATCATCCCCTTTAATGTATTTAAACATAAAACACTGTCAGTTTTCCTTCACTTCGTGTTACTAACAATTTGATTTTCTAGGATCCTCCCAGGTGCCCCTCAACACACACTTGTGCAGGCAGGCACGTACGCATGCACCAAATATTTTGGGGTTAATGTAATGAGTGCGATAATTTTTAAAGCACTTTATTGTTCATTTTTTGACACACCTTTTTTCCTTACATCTATCTAAAGAAGTACATGATAAAATTACTGCTTTCTTTTCCTTTGCTAACTTTTAGTTAACCATCATTAATCACATTTTTTAAACCTTTTTCTAAAAGAGGATGTGGCGTTCTTCAATAAAATAAAACTATAAATCTCCATCTTTCCCCAAATCACCACCCACACAACCAGATGATGCAAGGGCCCATCAGGCTGTCATTTTGCTTCAGAATGGAGGCCACTATGATGTGGTATTATTTACATTATACTGATTTTATTTATTTTATATTATACTGATTTTATTTATGCATGCTATTTTTAAAGGAATTTAACATCAATGTTTACAAAAAAGAAAAACAGTAAAAGATTCGTTAATCAACTTGTATTCCTTTCTGAAAATGAATGCAGCATAATTAATTTCTCAGGTGTCTGAGTAAAATTGGGGATCAGAGTCACCGCGGCATGGTCCAAGAATAAACAAACAAGATTTTGTGGGTACTTCCACACACTGGTTTATTCCTAGTTGAGAACCAGGACCTCCAGTCAGCTTGCTCAGCTATCTGGTGTGGCCACGTCCAGTCTCCTTTGACCTGGCAGTAAAGCCGCGGATTGTCTCCTCATAGCTGTCTTCTCTCGCTGAAGCCTCCTGTTCACCGATTTCAAGAGATTTCATGTTGTTGCCCACCACCTTAAGCTCCTCCTCCAGCTCAAGGATCTTAGCCTCAGCAGCTTCCAAGCGAGCCTCTGAACGCTGCAGATCAACCTCTGTGATGGCCAGCTTACGCGCAACCTCATCATATTTTCTATCAGCTTCTTCAGCAATGTACTTGGCCTCCTGAAGCTGCTGCTCCAGCGCATCAATACGCTCATCGTCAGTCATAGTGCGGTTTTCCAGGGCTTTGCGACCTCTCTCAGACTAATCTGCAGCTTGAGAAGCCTCGTCCAACTTGGATGATGCTGCAGTGTGTCTCTCCTCTGTGCTTTCTAGGTTTTCTTCTAATTGTACGACACGCCTGTTCAGCGTCTGCACCTGCTCCTCAGCCTCTCCCTGGGCTTTCTCTGAAGCTTCAAATTTTGTGGTGGCACTTTGTAGATGTTCAGTAGCTTGGTCCAAGTCATTTTCTAATTGCAGGATTCTTTTTTGTAGGCTGTTGATTTCCTCCTCAGCCTTAGAGTTCTTTTCTTGCTCCTTTCTCAGTTTCTGCTCACATGCCTTGGCTCTATCTTGAGCATTCTCCTCCTCCAGCTCCAAAGCTTGCATCTTTTTCTTGATGGCGTCCATGGTTGATGTTTGTTGGTCGACGGTGCCGCCGTAAAAAAAGAAGTTATTGGTGTGATTCACTATTATGATACATTTTCTTACCTTTCTCTGTTAAGATATCCAATTCAATTATGAAAGTGTATTTTTTTGTACTGTGTGATTTTATTTACATTTGTAAGTTTTGAGGACAAAACTTTTGAAGAACGGGTAAGTTATTATACTGATTTTATTTATGCATGCTATTTTTAAAGGAATTTAATATCAATGTTTACAAAAAAAAAATAGTAAAAGATTTGTTAATCAACTTGTATTCCTTTCTGAGGAAGGGGGGGGGGAGGGTTGCTGTGGTGGATCCTGCATTGGACACCGTTTGGTCAGTGATACATAATAGCAAAGATAGATTAGTTTACTATATGAACCAAAGAAAGCTAGAAAGAGGCAACTCATAGAGGTACAGAAAGTAAGCTGCTTGAAGTTATATATCTGTCACCTTTAGAGGAAATTTGGAAATACAGTATAGATAAGACACATCACATGAAAATTGGGGTTTGGCTATCGTTTGGGCGTGGTAGTCAAGAGGGTAAAAAAAGAAACTGCTGGCTCTCTTTTAACTACTTACTTATTCACTTCTTCACTTACAGTTACATTCATTCTTCGTGTGGATTTTTATAGTGCCGGATATCGTTGAGTTGCGATAACGCTGGTGAAGCTGAGCGAGAAGAAGTCGGCGAGGTGTGTGCCGACGGAGGAGACGTTGGCTCTTTAACGGGAATCGACGTACGTGACTCACCTGCCTTTTTGTGCCTGGTATTTGCTGACGGCGTCGACCAATAGTTTTCTGGCCTGGAAAACATGCGGGGACGTTGCTGTTGGCTCGGCTGCGGGAGAAGGAATCAACCGTGTTCTCCACCACCTTGTAACCCGGATGGTTACTTAATTGTGAGCGGGTAGCAAACTTGAAAACACCGAAGACATCAATGGTATCTCATGAAGATCTTTATTTGCTGACGGGCTACAATCTGGCACGCAGGCAGGGACAGTCACGACGATCTCCCGGGGTCTCTCTCTCACTAACTGAGAAGCCCTCATTTTATAGGGAATCGTTCTAAGTCCTGCGTGCCCAATAACTATTACTAAATGTGTGTAATTTATAGGAATAATAAAGGAATTAAAGGTAAGATACGTGATTAATAGGAAGTATGAGAAAACTAAATACAGGGACTATATTACATTCCATAGTAGCCCTGAACACGGATATGTTCTCCGGGTAGGAAGGTTACATAACGCTCGGACCTGGGAATGGCCTCAACTGAAATTTCCCCAGGTGTAGTGACTGTTTTTGGTGGAAGAGATCAAAAGAGCGAAATGACTATAATGAGGCCAAAGTATTTCTACAATTTTAGAGTCGGCACCGGGTTTCCATTTTCTGTCATCTGAAAGGGGTGTATCTTCAATTACTTAAATAAATTACTCTACTGAGATATTTGTTTCTAATTTTGGTTTCTCTTCCGTGATTGAAAATGTGATTTAAAGGCAGAGACAAATTGTATAACACTACCGTGTTATACTGTTAGTTTCAAGTAGTCACTTTCAGGCAGTTTCCTACAGAATTTCTAGGCAGTTGCTCACCAGATTTAAAGTGTACTTTCCAATTAATTGATTAAGGGAATAAATAACTTTGTGGAAGAAAAAGGGGACTTGTCCTTCTTTGATACATCACCGATTTGATTATAAAGAGACTAATACAACCAAAAATAGACCCCCGCCCACAGAACCCGGTTGATATATATCCACTATTCCCAGACAACCAGATGATGCAAGGGCCCCATCAGGCTGTCATTTTGCTTAAAAATGGAGGGCATTATGATGTGGTATATTTATATATGTATCCACCATTCCCAGAACCCAGAGCCAAGAACAAAGTATTGATTTTAACATCACTGATGAGTCAGGGATTGGTACTCTGAGGCTCACCATGGGGGGTATGGGGAGGCACTGAGATTTTGAAATGTTTCCGTCATACATGGGTTGCATTACAAATAAAGTGTAGAGGGGCTCTATGGATTTTTACACATATTTTCTGTTGCAGCTTTCAATTTTTTAATCTAATTTGGGTTGGGATTAGAGTGTAAAGTAAAGAGTTTTATCACAGAAAAAGAGAACAATATTATAGCCTGTTTATCTTAGTTAAAAGAATCCAAGAAATGTCTTTGTGTGTGTGTTAATTGTTAATATCCTCGGGACCACTGTCACAAGTCAAAAAGAAGCACTTGCCTCAATCAGTTAACAAACAATAAGAAGATTTACATGAGAAAAGTTGGGTATTGTGACACAAAGACACATTAGATCCAGTTAACCGACTCCTTCCTATTCTCAAGTTAACTGACAGCACTGGCATTTATAATGCTTTCACACTCAGATGTTTGAACAAGAAGCAGATAATATTCTTTCTTAGAAACAATTGTCAATTTAGCATTTGCTATCTATTTTGTTACACAACAGAAAAACAACATAATCAATAGAGAATCGTGAAACTCTCAAGGGCCTTTGCACCTGCTAGTGACTTACTCCCACCATTGTTTGGCAGCTTGGATTTTCACATCAGACTTTTTTTCATACAACATTATATAATTTTTACATACACATCCAAATCAAAATATTTCCTTATTTTTGCCAGTGCTGTTTCTATCAAACACAGACAAGCCGTATTACATAAAACCTATTCGTAACAACAACAACAAAAAAACCCCTAGCATTAAGCCTTATCCTTGAAGGGAAAGAGGCAAAGAAGAAATACTTATTAGATCTCCTTAAACCTCAAATGCAAGTCCTTTCAATACACTCTCAAATATCCAATTGTATGCTACTTAAAAGCAGGCAAGAACAAATCTCCCCTCCATTAAATTCACTCAGAATAACAATCTTAACTTTCCAGGGACTTTTTTTTTCAATTCTTTTTGTAGTCTACTGATCTTTGAAGTCTCATCTCTGCCAACCTCATCCATAATTGAATTGACCTAATACACTTTATCCCTTAAAACATCCCAACAGATCAATGTGTGTGTGCGCTAATGCCTGTGTGTGTGTGTGTGTGTGTGTGCAAGATTACATGCACACAAACACATTTGCAGCGGGTTACAAGTACTTTGCCATACCTTAATTTGTTAATGCTATGCTTTGAACTGGGTTTTCACTTTTTTAAAAACCTTGGGGGCTTTCTTTTGCAATGACTGGGAATTTATATTTCACATAATTTCCATGACAAGATTTACATCTAATTAACTTAATTAATTAAGTTACTTTATAAATTTGCTTATTTTATCATTTATTCTTTAAAAATCATTATACAAGAAAATGAGACATCAGCCATTGAGACAGCTATTGACAACAAAACCAGGAAATCTGCCCTTCAAACCATCACGGTCTCACGCAAATCTGCTCTACTTTATTTCCACTCTTCTAATGCATTCCAGTATCTAACAGCCTGCAGACTAGAAAAAGAAAAACCTTGTACACACACAGAGGGCGTTTTTGACTTTACACCAGGCCTTGCTATGGATATACAATATGGCCAACTGTCTGCCCAAGGATGGGTAACAGAATTACAGATATGTATGTATTTTATTACAATAACATTTACACAGCTGTGAGTCAGGGCATGTGATGGTTACCCTGGCAACATTTACTAAGGAGAATTCTTTCTTTTTATACGACACCAGGCCTTTGAAGTTGCAGGCTGGCACATCCCGATTTTTTAACATTTATTACATCAACCTCCATAACAAAGAACTATTTTAGACTCCCACAGGAGCAGCATATTGGCTGATCTGTCATGACTTGTTCTGAACAATGCATATCATGCTTAATATTGCAACAATTCTGGCGGACTGTCTCCATAGTCGGCTCTATAAAAACCATCACACCCACACATACAAGCTCATCTCTCTCTCTTTGCCATGCACTTAAGGTAGAAAGATAATATATTAGCCACTCAAGTTGTTTTCAACAAGACCCAGCCAACACTGGTACACAGCACAGACAGGCTCCAAAAATCAATACAGCAGTAGCAAAATTTGCAGTCAGAGAGGAGGGATTGCTCTCATGGGTATACAATTTTCACTAACTGTTAATGCAACAGCACTGTAACCTGTATGATAATGAGTCATAATTCTCTACACAGATTCCAGGCCAGTAATGTAATCATTTAGTAACCTAAGGGGATACTGAGAATACAGTACCAAAGCAATTTCTCTCATTCTGGGAACCTATCGATTGAAGGACCCCTCCCACTTTTGCCTACTTGCAACACTGTGGAGAAATGTTACACTGGATGTTGCATATTATCATACTCTGTATGCTTGAAATCCTTCATGCTTTTGAATTTGGCAATGTCACTTCTGTATTTTGAAATGACACAATGGAAATTATGCTTTATTTCATTTATGACATTTGAAAAAAATATGCAAGTAGATTCTCGACAAAAACAAGTCACTTATACAGTCTGATAACAAACAGCATGGTAATAAAACCTGTGGTTACAACATTATGAACAAAATGAAAGGAGAACAGATACATGCTTGATACAACAGTAAATCCCTCTGCTGTCTGGTTTAGAATGATTTAGGAGAAAGTCCCGCACAGCTTGAAGGCAGTTTGCTAGATATGCAAGGAGCATGAGAAAAAAAGCCGTACCATTCATGCAATACAAATTCATTTTCGTGGTACTCGATTTAACCGCAGAGGTGTCCCTGTTTGCCCTAACTGTGACACACAGATGCTCGTCTGATGACACATGGCTTTCCCCCAAAAATCATGGTTACAATGTCACAATCTGTCATCGCGTCCGTTTTTAACTTTCAAGCTGCATGCTCGTTTCCCTGCGTGTAGAAGCCGTCCTCGGTTGGGGATTTCAGAACAAGACAACGTTTATGGGGCAAAATTTCAAATAATGTACAGTCGGTTGATACAAAGTGGGTCACACACGACACAAATTTGTTGACATGTCGAGATAAACAGCGTACGCCATTTTTGAATAGTGCGACAGCCGATAAGATGGTTGTCATAAAATTTTTTGGACAGCGATTGTTGAAACATTTAACTTACCTGACTCAGGCACCAGTGACAGGCAGAGGAGACAGATTCCTGCTAAAACATACATTGCTGCCTTGAATCAAAGCGTTCCACCTACAGAAATATATGTCCTCCAAGCTCCGTAACCGTATAGCTCGGATTTCAAGCGCACCTTGCAATGTGAGAATAAAGACCGCTTCGCACAGCAGGTGCTTCGTCGATATCCTTACGCCGATATAAAATAGTCCGCAGTAACGCCCGTCAAGTATTCATCAGCAGATGTCTGCACCCCAAATGTGCTTCTCGGAAATGTATTTTTCAGACCTTTTTCTGAGAATATACAAATGGTGTCTGTATGTGTGATGCTTGAAAGTCAGTGCGAATGAATTGATTATGACGTCATGTTCCCGGGAGACAAAAAATTATTTTTCACCCCTCGCTCTCAAGCATCTTTTCTATCACGTTTTTTAGTGGTAACGTACTTCCCTGTACATGTAAGAGCCTACAAAAAAGCCGAGGCTGAAAATGATGAAATCATTTTTATAGTAATAAGCCAAAACTGTAATACTAGCTCCTGCCAAAAAGAAACTGAAACTAAGAAAAATTGTTTCTATAGGCCTACATGTACATATAGGAGGCCTACTTCTTTTTTATATAATAGGCCCTACATAAATGTTATCTTGTTAATGCAAAGCAAGAGCTCTCCCTCCACTCTCCTGAATAATGCTATATGACAGTTATTTTTAAACACCTGAAAGGCTGCTGTGACATGAAAATAAACCCCAGTTGACCGGTCGAGCAGTAGCCCCCTATGGTTAAAAGATTTTAAATCTCTCTCTCTCTCTCTCTCTGTATGTGCGTATGGGGGGTTAAGACTAATTTTTTCTTCAATCAACAGCTTAATATTGAAATAATTTACCTCCAATATTTCGATCAGAGCAGAGCATCTTCATCAAAGCATTAGCTAGGTTATCCAGGGGTGGGGGGAGGGGGGAATTTTTAATCATCGGGACTATATATATATATGATAAAATCATTACCACAACTAGGCCTACTTTATTATCCATTTCTTCGGTCTTTTACTTATTTACCTGTGTCTATTTATTTGTTCATTTATTTTATTTATTTAGGTATGTTTAGTTTATTCTTTCTTAAAGCCCTGTTGTTATCATAATTAATTTCTTTTTTTAAATCCCAAACGGGTAAAGGGAATTATTTTAATTCCTTCTTTCACAAAAAAAATCAAAATATGTGAAGTTCACAGTTCCGCTTCAGTCACTAAACAATTTTGTACTGTTCTCACCATTTATAGCATATGTGTGAGGTTTAAAATAAATTTTTATCAAGTTGCCCTAACCAAGCTTACTGGAAATTTTGAGTTATTTAATGTCTTACTTAATTATTTATCTAACTACCTTCTTTTAGACAAACGACGTTTCCTTACCAAGACATTTTACTTCCTTCTTCCTCCATTCAAGTTACAGAGCTATTGCATTTCAGGGGCGTAACCAGAACTTTAAAAATTGTACGCACAGATTTTGAAAAATTCCCAGCAAAATGTAGACTAACGCAAGAGATGAAGGACAGCGTAATTACAGCATATGTACCACACATCGCAGCTTAATTTCCATTAATAATAAAATCATCATTTAGTCAGAAATATTCTCGCAATTAAAAAAGTTTCAATATTCTTATTACCCAGAACGGTATATTTATTTAAAAGGAGGCTAGCTTCGCATATGTGGAACCCCCATCGAATAACCTGGATCCACCTCTGAGTTGAACTAACATACGGTTTCATTCACCTTACATGTGGATGCATGGCTCCCAAAAACAACCAATTGTACGACACGACAGAGCTCTGATACATCTAAGTTTAATTATTTGTTTGTAAAAATTGCCCATGTCACCCTGTTAGTTTGGAGGGGTAAGCTGGGTCAAGTCCGTGTCAAAATTCTTTGAAGCTTTGCAGGAAAAATTCTTCCTTTGTTTCTCTAGCTCCTTCTTAAAACTGGGTCTAGATTTATCTAGTGCCCCCAGGGTTGCGGGAGCTGCTCTTTGAAAATAACACTCAGGCAGATTTTTACCTGAGATAAATATCGCCAGCGAGAATGCGTTCGATATTCTCAAGAAAGAGGGTACAGAAGAGTTGAGGGCCTCCGAACCCTCCAATTAAGAGGATTTTCTTTTATATTCCGTAAAAAATACACTAAATTTATATAAAACAATATCATGGTTGGCCAAAAAATTGTACGCACAGTGCATCCGTGCGTATGCCTAGTTACGCCCATGCATTTTAATCTTAACTAATTGCTAGGAAAGCGTGTCTATCTCACTCTTCAGGGACTTGAGAGGGGGATACATAGTGCAAACCCTTTCCATTCTCCCAGTCCATTAGAATTCTCTTTACTCTTCCTTTTGTCATCGTCTGGATGAGTGTCACAGGCGGAGCTAATAATCTGCTTGCAATGTATTGTAGGCCTCCAACAGCTGATACATAGGCTAAACTTGACAGAAAGGTCCGGTGTCGATGAAAATTTTGTGACACTGGACAAATCTTTGTTTAATAATTAAAACTTTCATGTGAATGTGCAGAAGTTTCCATTTATTTTGGAACATTTTCTTATCGTTTTCCCACCAATTACATCACTGCATACTTCTCACGACATCATGGTTACAACAGTTGAAAAGTCTTGGCTCGGGTTTTGAAGAAATTGCGATAGTTGGGATATAAAGATCACAACCAGTTGCGTCTAACTTTGAACATTTTGTACATTTTGTGATTTTTACATGTACTCCCTAACAGTATGGGGCTTGAAGGGCAACGATTTTTATGATAAATTTGAACATGCTACGTCTGTTTGCTACTGTACTTCATCGATGTAGGTCTATTCAAATAGAAATAATGAGGGAAATCTAAACAAATATATGGAGAAGGCGCATATAAATTAAGATGATTTAGTAACGCCGTCATCTAAAACTTATAGTCAATTCAATTCAATAACAAGCGTTACTTTCAAGCTTTTAATAAAAAATAATGCATATGCTTTTTGTCTGCATTCTTATAAATCGCTTATTTGTTACTGAATATACACTATAGCTAATAAGTCCCCGGTCACTTTAATAGCACACGCTGTCTACATCAGACGCGCTAATGCGCACGTCCCCGACAGTGTTAATGATAGGGGGATTACGATGGACAGCGCATGTTGCTCACAGCAGTAGGCACTGCCGCCGAAGTTAAACCGGTAATTAAGTCTTTAACTTGACTAAACATGTTTTGCTTTGTAACTTGCGTCCTTCAGTCTTGCTGTTGCGGAAGCGCCGGCGGGACATATCTCCACCTTGCCGATATTTATCCCGACTCTCGACTTTAAAAGTATTATTGGTTTTGATTTTATCAAAGTCTTATTATATCAGAAAACCTGCATATTTTCATACGTTAAGAGAATTATAGAAACTGTAGAAAAAGCTACTCGTACATCAATCAGGGATAAAAAACAACACCTTGCAGCACTATTACCTATTATTCATCACCAGAAGTTACTGTTTCACTTTTTTCTCCCAAATTACAAAGTCTGATGACAACTGAAAGCCTTTAGCCATACCTCAGGGCAGTGGGAGATAGTCTGGATATGATTAAATTAAATACTTTAATAAAAGTATATTTTGAAGAATTTTCCTAGCCTTCGGCAATTTCCGCAAAGCTTCGGCATGCGCGGCAATACAGAGCTGTCGATATCAATATGTGTGAACAATAGAATTGGTGGAACAACGGTTATCGTCGTTGAGTCGTCCGCAATCTACCCGACGGGAGTTCGTGTCCCTGTCGGTACTTTTGGAGATTTTGAAATTGTCATTATTATAAATATCTATTAATATATAAAACAGTCGTGGCTAATTGTTTTTGCAACGGAAAGCACAGTAGGAAGGTTTGTTGTTATTGTTAAAGTTATTATTACTGGGGACATAAATTAGTATGCTAATCTCTTATCATGGTATAATGATTGATACGATGGGTATCAAATAGTTTTCCTTTGATATAAACAACAAAAGAGCGGCCTTCCAAATATCTTTGCTGAATGTTTATAACGTAGGTACTATTATGCGCAAAAATATTGATACATGACGCAAACGACATTTTCTAATTTTGGTAAAATCAATTTTAATTAAAATTAAATTTAATTGAAATTAAAATTAAAATTTGTCTAAACGTGCATATTACCATTCACCTTGTTTAAAGGGTTCGCAACACTACATTCTAATACATTTTGCCAATTTTCATGTTTGCTAGTTTATTTTGATTTGAGAGAAAGCGAGAGAAGACCCTCTACTAGGGCCGCAAATTAATTATGAGTATTTTTCTTCAGTGCAAGAGACTGTGTAATGAAAAATCAATCTGTAACTCTGGTATAGGGTGGCCTTGTGTGTGTTATAATATACAAGTAGGGGCAGGGGTACAGTTTTGTAGTACAAATAGTCATTTTATACATCTTATTGATCTCATCGTCGGGTCATTGTTTACAATAGCGCTTTGTCGCTGTGCGTACCTTTTTGCATTTGAGTTAGACTCAGTCAGTAAAGCCCCCTTTACACTGGACGGCGTCCCTTCTGCGTCCAGCAGTTCGGCCCCATTTGAGAGTTAAAGAATTATAATACTTAACGTGCCGACAACTGGCCGATCATTGAGCATTCATTCTGATACCAAATCAATGCTCGTGCCACCTTATTAAGACCACAGCGATGCCAAATTTCATGGTCGCAGAAAGGACGCCGTCCAGTGTAAAGGGGGTATAACAGCTGGTGATTTTGTCTTTTTTGCGTTTCATTGACAATATTTTGGCCACCTAAGTAGGGAAATTTGGCTCTTTGTTTTGAAATGACATTTCCATTGTTCCTTTGAACATGCAAAAGTCAACACACTTACGTCAACATACTTACTCTGTAATACCAACCCAGGGGAAGAAACAAAAGCCTCATAAGGTGTCGTCATTCACACTGTAAAAGGTGTTAATTTCATGCTTCTATTGTTTGCCCATGAATCATTATGACAAATTTGTAGGGTTGCCAGATCACTCGCGCTTCATTCAATTCTCCATATCTGCCCTGCAGCCTGGGATGAGTGATACTTGACTGACCTTTGTTTACATCTGGAGATTTTCTTTATAATTCGATCAGTGTGCATAAATTATGATATTTTCCATCAGGAAAAATACGTGATAATGTTACGATTCTTATTTTACGGATACATAATTACAAAAATTAATTCCTGATTTAATACCCCCTATTTCAGCGCCTATTCCTGGCTGCGTTAATTATGGGGGGTTGGAAAGTAATCCGTTAGAACGCAGGAGTGATGATTGCTACTCTTACCAACGGTGCATCACCGATCAACTAATCTCAGCCACCTGAAGCAGAATCACCAACAAAAGACAAATTGGACTACATCTGCCTTCTTGTTGAGACATCTTATGTAAAAAAGGCGATAACGGTCAAAACATACGTGCTTCGTGGTTTATTAAATGTTCATCGTATTTTTTCGTTCGTTATTCTTATGAGTTAAGCAGCTTCACCTCCGTGACACCCTTTTTATTTATTTAAACCATTGTTAGATAAACCATGGGTTTCACTCCAGATTTCACGATCGAGCAGCTGATCATGAGGAGAGTGTAGCATGCTATAGTAAACTACCCCAAATATATATACAACACCTCCAGGGTTTCACGATCGAGCAAGTGATCATGAGGAGAGAGTGTAGCAGAGAACTTCATTAATGGTCGTCATAATTGGTGGTTGCCTTGGGAAAATGAGTTACATGATTACATAATACAGATACATAATAACATAAGATTAATACTAAAATTTTCCCTGATACAAAAACCCCTATTTGAGCGCTTATTCCTGACTGCGTTAATTACGGGTGATTAGAAAGTAATCTATGAGGACGCAGGAGCGATGATCGCTACTCTTACCAACGGTAAATCACCGATTTACTTGACTCCGCTACTTCGAGCAAAATCACACACCACCAAAAGACAAATTAGACCACGTTCGTCCTCTTATTAAAACAAAGAATGTAAAAATGTGATGTCGGTCAAAGAAGAGGCCTAGACTACGTGCTTCATGGTTTATTAGATAGGCCTATTCATTGGATTTTTTTATTTCATTATTATAGCTTCACCTCGCGAGACCCTTTTTTATATATTTAAAACACAGCACCCCACTGGTTTCGCGATCATGAAGAAAGGGAGTGTAGCAAAGAACCTCATTAATGGTCGTAATAATAGGTGGATGCATTGTAGGCCTAACCTTGTTCATTTTAGTCGACAGACTAAGCTAGAAGAAAGAAAAGATCATTATCGCCTCTCTTTACTTAGGAACAATAAGGATGGCTAGTGGCAGCATTTATAAGTTCTTTTATTTAGAAACTTTCCGATCCTTTGTCTGGGACTGCGTCCGAGAAACGGCGATAACGACAGAGACGTCCTCGAACATTTTGGACTCAGTGCAAATAAAAAAAAAAATCCGTTAAGAAGTAGCCTTTAAATGTCCTGGCAAATAATTTTGCGATGGCTCAGAGAGTTCTAGAATGAATGACAAGCAACGACATTAGGGTTAATAATAGACTAAAAACTATCAGTGTGTAGGCCTGTCTTACTTCATTTCTAAGGCCATCTTGTGATACGAGTCATGCTACACTACAAAAGAGGGGGTAGCAGTGGATGATTTAATACAGGGATACCATCGATAGTATATCAATAGAAAATCGCAATCCTCAAATGTTTTTTAATTCATTAAATATAAACGGTCTTTTCTCGAACAATGGGTCTGGTATAGTTGTATTGGCCTATCAGTTGGAAACACGTGGTTCGTCTACAATTGCAAATGGCGGAGGTGCCGTGGTAGTTATTGTCGTAAAATTAGCTGGATACGGTGCACGTGAGAAAATCATTCATTAAATTTAGTTTTCGAGCGTCAGCTTAATCTGGTAAAATGCGAGACGAAAAAATGATAGATAGAGCCTTATGACCCACTGTAGAATGATGCCGAATAATACATCAACGGCGTAGTTTATCGGCAGATAAACGGGTTTCCATTCTCGGCTGACTGAGGAAAGGTTTGAGAGAGCATTTAAAGAAGAGGCGGTCGAACCAATAGTGAGTAGGAAGTGTGCTGCAATCAAGACGAACAATACCGATCATAAGTGGACAGCTAATAACCCCTAATTAACCCCGGGTTACGCGCTGCTGTGTTGACTCCTTGCTGGGAAGGGGTAGCGGCCTCCTACTGCTGTGCGTAATCAAACATTGTCTTCTAACATGCGGCTACACGACGGTTGCATTGTATTAATAAAGTAATACCTATTCATAAGGAAGGGGGCGGATGGTAATCTTACGAGAATTAAATCAGTTATCGATCATACGCGTACCAATAGTCGTGTTTTTTTTTAGCTATACGGTAGGTTCACTTACATTTGCATGTTCTCTATTTTGAATATATTCCTAAATATTTGCCACATTTATATGTTAACAAGGAGGCAATTCCGTCTTTAAGTTCAATTAACACAAATGCTGATAGTTACACGCTAATAATGACTTGGCACAGAATGCATTGCGTTAAATCAAGACGTGTAGGCCCCCCTAAGTACGAACCCAATGCCGTATGATTACCGAACCAAAATGTAATCAGCGAAACCTCAACAATAAAGTGCTTTATTATCAAATTGTTCATGATTCTTTATGTTAAATTGGGGAAAACCTATCATATTATGTTTGCATTGCAGAAATCACATTTGACACTCGCATTGCTTTTTCGCTGGCGGATCCAGAGTTTTTGTCTGTGTGTGTGTGTGTGTGTGTGTGTGTGTGTGTGTGATGGGGGGGGGGGGGTATGTTAAAAAATCTACTTTCCTTTCTTCTCGGCAAATACAAAACAGTACATGAAGACAATTAAGCTATAGTTTGAAGGACACTGGGATGGAAAATTAGTTTTGTTTTGTAGCTCTTTTTGTTATATAGGAATTAGGGCACGTCACTGCTTTTCCCCTGGATCCGCCATTCTGTTACAATATACATATACAGATGCTTATTGATGAAAAAAATTGAAAGATGGAAGCAAACTTACAGAGAACAATCTTAAGGTGCCATTTAGAGCTGCATTACAACTGCATATTTATAAGTGTGCTGATATCTCAAAATGAACTTCATGCACTACTCAAAATTAGGAAAAAATATATTTATGAATTTTAATTTAAAAGACCTAGCAAAAATAGTCCTACATATCATATTTCTAATGAAAAAGTCTTCATTTTTAAAACATGGTGTGAAAGTATCACTTTAATATATAGCGCGTTACTGTTTTTAGTAGCGTAAAAGATGCACTTGATAAAATGGAGAGTCTATTCTAAACTCACGTCATACGTGTAGGCACAAGTAAAATTGTGGTCAAGATTGAAGTAATAAATATTACCGAAAACATTCAATTTTCAGATTCAATTTGTGATGTTTACCGTTATCCATGTGATTTATATCCCATTTGTGAATGTAGTCTACGTAGTATAGAATCTCTCAGTGCATTGACCTAATATCTACAGTGCAGTGAATTACGTGATTAGGCGAACTGCTAAAGAAAAAAAAGTAGGCCTTAATGCCTGTGGTACACCGTTTCTCAAAAATACTGGAGGTTCAACCGTCATCATGTCCGTGCGGGCACTGTGCAGTACCATTGACGATATTGCTACGGTCTAAGGGCTTATATTTAAGTAATGTCAAACGTTTTAGCTTGATAAAATCATAGAATTTACGGAGGCCGTGAATCCATTCGATAACATACGCATGACTGCCGCAAAGTAAAGGGATATCATATATAGGCAGTATATAGGCCTACTTGTATATAGGTGCACCGCACGAACAAACGGCAAATGTAACTAAGTCCAAAAGCTTCTAAAGCATCTTTTGCATAATTCCAACCAGCTTTCATATCTCATCAAACACATTTCATACTTATTAAGCTAACAAATTGCGATAGGGAAATAATAATTAAATATTTTGTTCGAATTAAGTTAGCAATCACGTATTGCCGTATTTCAATTTTGATACTGGGTATTCCCACATTAAACTATCTCCCCAACCAGCTGACTGTCAATATCACAGTATATGGCCTCAGCAGCTCTGTCTACGTCCACGTGAAGCTTCATCTCTTCATTAGCCATGTCTCTAAGACTGGTGACAAGGTTGTCGAAGGTCGGGCGTTCTGTCGGTTCCTCCTCCCAACACATCATCATCATATTGTACCTAAACATAGAAGTATCATATTAGCAAACGTATAAAAGAAGAAAGTCATTATCATATTACTTTTCCTTCTGAAATATCAGCCATCGTGTTTTAGTTTAATCCTGTCAGAATTAAGAAGGGTAAACCGCAAGATATTTGTGGGTGGAATAACATCTTCATCATATTATCAAAATAATTTGTGTAGTACAAACTAGTCCAGCAATGCAGACAATTAAATTTTGCCTTCGATACAAGATAATAGGTGCATATTCCTTTATACCTTTTTTACTGTTTATATTTCTTTTATTTCTTCAGTTTAAGCCATATTATTCCGCATTATCCCTGTCTGTAAACATGAATTTTACCTACAGTTGTACATTACAAATTACCAATCATCTGCGACTACACTTACAATTCCTGTGCACAGTGCTGAGGTTTCTCCATTCTGTATCCTGACCTGATCTCACGTATGAGTTCTCGTCCAGACGTAATACCAGGGTAGGGGGTAGCTCCTGTATACGTCAGCATTTGTGAAAACAAAAATAAATATTTTATAGAGGCCAGAAGAAATACCTTTAGATCTACACAATGGGCGTTTTTACCTACAGTTGTACATTACAGCTGTTAGTGTTCTTACATAACAATAAAAATGAATAATTTTCAAGACCAGAAGAAATCGCATTTAAATGTACACGAGATTTGAGTGTACATGTAGATCCATTAACTTGAAACCGCAAGGGTGCACTTCTTTAGTGTTAACGTTTGTTTCAAATTATCTCTGAAGCTCGGGTAGGTGGCGCTGGAGGGATGTTCGATCTCCAAAAAATCCAAAACTTCCCGTGATTTAGTTACAAATTTCTTAAATTTCCAAAATAAAAAAAATCTATCTACAACAATAATTGTAAAGAAAAATATTTCAATAAAAATTAAATGATAAACATATTTAACTAACATATTTAACTAACTCTGATTGAGTAATCATATTTGACCATTAACAAATGATAATCAGAAATATCCACCAGTCCCTTGTTTAAACATGTAAATACAAATACCTGTAGAAACAGATATTGTTTGCATCTTACCTAAAGTGACAATCTCCCAGAGAAGAACGCCAAACGACCACACATCACTCTTGGTGGTGTACACGCTGTCAGAGATGGATTCTGGTGCCATCCAGCGAATAGGGAGAGGGGTCTGGTGAAAAAATAATATTGAACGCATTTTGGATACCACCCCTAATTTATGCTGCAGTACTAGTTTTTTCCCCAAACTTACATATCACGTACACTAATGCTACAAATTTTTTCCAACTATCAATATCAACGTCTGTTTATTTCTAAAACATAAAGTATTCCATGAGAAAAATTACTTCCACTTGTACCGCATCCCTACCTCCATCTTGCTGAGATACTCCCTGCTGTCAATGACGTCACGAGCCAAGCCAAAGTCGGACACCTTACACACCATGTCGTCACTGACCAGTATGTTTCTGGCGGCCAGGTCACGGTGAAGGAACTGTGAGTGAGAAATGAAAGCGTGCAGCTATTTACACGTGAAAATAGAGATGGAAACTGCTGAAGAATGAAATAAGATATTCCACTTTTTTTTATTCGAAAAGATTTCAAGAAATACTCATTTCTGAGCGTAAAGTGAATGGGTTCGTCTCATTTTTTTACATTCATAATCTATAAACTATATTGTGCTAACACTCCCACTGAGCATTGCACTTCATGCAATTTACATATCATTATATCAACATTATATGACTTTAAACATTATTGTGCTACCTATTCTACCACTACCAGAGAGTCGACCAACCTTATATCTAGCTATGTGGGCCATTCCTTTGGCAGAATCTAGAGCAAATGACAATAGATTCTGTGACGTCAGTTTGCCACTTCCGCCATGCAGATTACCATAGATGTTGTTACTGCGGCTTTTACGGAGATATGTCTTAAGGTTACCATTGCCAAGGTACTCTAACACAAGAAACGCTCGAGCTGGAAAAGTTGGATACCTGTGAAATTATGTATGTAAACCTTCATTTTCCGTCGCGCATTTGAATCTATAGAAGACTCCTTGGTTAACATTTTACCATCACGATATACTGTGAAATGATTTTCATAATTCGGGTTTTTAAAAGGCTTTATGGGAGAAATTAGCAGTTGATTTTACCCGCTAAAAAGACTTTTACCTGCTGTTTTACAGAATCCCAACATGGCGACTACATTTTCGTGCTGAGGCACTAACTGCATGGTCTCTATTTCTCTAAAAAATTCTTTTTTGTCGACCTCTGAATATTGCTCTGAATTGAAAAGCCATAAAAGGAAAATAAAAAGACACACAGTTCGAAATGTCAGGATGGTGGGTGGGAGCGTATGTGTGGGGTTAATATTTCGCTTTCGTTCATGTTGCAGAGACAATTTCAAACGACAGCAAAATATTGTTAAATATGCAGTATTAAGTTTTAAAACATGGTTTTGAATGTCCTAAACACAGTGTTAAAGGGCCTTGACCTTGATCGGCGATTTAATCTGCCGTGTATGTTGAATTTCCTCTTATTGAAAACGAGTCATATGCAGTGGAATCACAGTACATAAAAACACGAACATATGAAACAATACCTTTCAAAAGTTTTACTGCAACAGGTTTTTCAGCATTGGTGGATTTGATGTTTTTCAACATTGCCTTATAGACCTCGCCAAAGTGGCCATGCCCAATAGTTTCCAGGAGCCGAATTTCGTTGGCAGTGAGTTCACGGACTTGATCACCCGCCGATACTTCTGTATAGGGTTGTGCCTGAAATAATGTCACTGTTAGTGTGCATTTCCGTATATTTAGCTTGAGAAGTAGGGAGGCAAACAAACAGTATAAGTGATGTCAGAGGGGGAGCCACGCTCTTGCGTGGATTCTATAAAGCTTTTATCTGATATATTTAAACCGAAACAAACGATTAATAAATAAACAAATAAATGTTCACAGTTGGTGAGTGATTTGTTGCACGCTTTAATGCTAATTGTGTGTAAATTTGATGATGTTTGGTGGTTTCATTTCAATTTGAAGGGCATTTCTATGTTAGAAAAAAAAAATATATATATAAAAGAAATTTAAAGTGCTGTTAACATACATCTAAAACTGAAACAGGCATTTCGTAGACATGGTCATTGTTTGCTTTCTGTTTTCTTTCGCCAAAGATTTTTCTGTCAGGAAGTAAGGACTCCTTTTTGTACAGTCTCTGAAAACATAAAAATGATGTTCCATCAATCACATATGAATAATTTACATTGAGGTAATGTAATGGAACAAAACGGTGCGAACGCACAGAATTATTTCACAATTTTGTTACATATGCAAAGCAACATAGTGGCAGTCTTTCCGTAAACCCATCATGTTGTATTTTTCTTTCCATATTTTATAAAAAGCAAAAATATTGGAGGCACCACTGAACATCTTTAACCCATTAAACGTATAAGAAGTATGGCCCAGCATGTTGAGTGTAATGAAAACTTTCTTTTTCATCTTAAACCTGTAAACGTGCTTAGCAGCACTGATTACCTTGTACAAGACAAACCCTGCCACGGTCACAGCAACAAGAAGACCTAAAAGCGTACCAATTACAATTCCAGCGGTTTTCCCAGGGTCATCTATAATTAAAACTATTGAAAATATGAAATGTGCACTTGCCTTAAATATTCAAAATATCACTTACACATAAAAGAACGTCCTCGTTACAGTCTACTACGTACTTGCTGCGATGTCATGTTACATGTTGAAAACCTACACTGGTTAATTTTAATAAACATACAGAAATCAATTGCAAAGAAACATGATTAGTTATTAAAATACTCGTACATAACATGAATTCAGCCATTGTATTCAAATCAACCGTTTTGTTCCCTCCGCACACGTTCAAAAGGCAATACTGACAATTTTAGGCGATGATTAGACCACGTTTATATAGAGAAAATAGAAAAACGTGTTTGGGTAATGCGTCGTTTCTAATTATTGTATTAGTAATTGCAATTGGGAGAGCTCAAAAATTATTAGAAGCATGGCATGTTAGAGATACAGGGTCCGTTGTTAAATTTAAACACCTCAGTTTGCAAATCAAAACCATGCCGTTTTAATTTATTTTTTCAAAGGCACAATTCGTTCTAGCTCTTAGCATTCCGTCCCTTATTTTTTGTCTCTCATTTCCAACAAAATGTGGCTGGTGCAGACCAACACTGGATATACACTCTTGCTCAAAATGATGGCATATTTAAGGAAATATCTATGCATTCGCTTCTTTAAATTTCGCGGTGACAGTTTCACAAAATCTTGTTGCAACTAGGATGAAATAAACCTTCAGCGCATTCAGTGGTATTTATTCAAACTTAACTACCTGACTTGGCACTCACTCCAAAATTACCAATCGGGAGAAAAGATGTGAAATGGCCTGAAATCCGCAATGATAGTATTGAAGTACTAATTTATCTGACATGATAGAGTGAAGTCCAGCGAATACGGTTAGCGACACTAAGACGTTGAATTTACATATATCATTCACAAAGAATCAAATGTAACCTTTTTATTACTAAAGGCAGTCAAAGCACACGCGTCATGTTTATATGCCGAAAAAAAGCCACCTAAAGCAAATTAATAATATAAAATTAAGCCAAGATGGAAAACGCTAGTACCTGTTCCTTGGGTGGCACCTGAGTTGTCAGAGGTGTGGCTGAAGGTGGATGTTGCTGCAAAAAGGAGAAACGAAGAACTACTAATTTATCAAACCCGTTTCTGTTAAGCCTGAAGCCCCTGTTACAGTTCTTACCAATTCGCTCTCCAAGGGATCGTAAGCATGGTGAAACAGGGGCTTAACGAACACATAGAATAATTTTATAAGTCATTGAACAAATGTTGATTTGTCATTCAATCAATACACAAAATAGCGAAATTGCATTTAGGGTATTTTTTCTTTTTCTTGAATAAAAATAGCTTTATAATAACCATTTACACAAGTCTTTGCATGTGCAGGATATGGTTCACAACTTAAATCAAATGTACCGATTACAGTACCTATGTCAGTTGTTGTTCGTCTCTCTGCCAGTAACACCAAACTACTGTTCACGGATCCAAGTTTATTTGTAGCAGTGCAATAAAACACGGACTCAGATGTTATGTTGAGTGTAACTGACACTGGGACATCAGACACAAACGTTTGGATTGCATTTGCGTTCTTAAATATGGTGACGTCTGGGACAGGTTTTCCGCCACTGGTGTTGCATGTGAGGTTGTATGTTGTGTCACCTATTTGACTGTATTGGAGATCTGCACTGGTTGGTTTCCCTTAAATAAAGCGGCCTTTAGTAACTTACTTTCAGGTAAAAATCAACATTCGTTTCCAGTGGGGAATTTTTTTTTTTAAGGGGGGGGGGGGGTCACGGGGGTCCTGACCCCAACTTCAATTTCTGGTCCCCTCTTGCCGTACCAAATGGCACCGTTCGCCCTCTAAAATACAAACATTTTCAGGGCCTTTCATCAGGCCCCTAACCCCATGCCAAGTTGGGGGGGGGGGGGAGAGGGGGGTCAGCTTCGCATCCCCTCCTTCAAATAATCCTGGATCCGCCCCTGGGTTCTATCGCCTTAAAGAAAATAAGTCTAATCTGACTCTCTCATGTTAGTGCGATTGCATTCATAAACACTTTCTCTCCACCCCCACACATACACTCACACACATACACAAGCATATATACACACACTGCAGCATGATGACTTATTCATGCTTTAAGAAATAATGAAGTTCGACTTCTTACTTTTGATTGTTCATTATCTAGTTACATATACACAAAGTATATACATGTATATGTCCTGATCTATTATAGGAAGTATACATTACATCCAACAACGAGGTTGTTCGTGTGTACATTGGCATGTGCACTTGCCAGAATTCTGTCCACTACCATACTCCATGTATAATTTCCGCTGTCGTCCCACTGTGCTTGTTTCATCTTGAGACCAATTGCCAGGGGTTCCCTCAACTCCTCAATATCTGTTCGTGATTGGAGATAATTCAGAAGATGTGGAGAGATGGTGTTCCCTCCCCTGCCTCCGTTTTGTTCATACGTGTACACAGTTTTATTTTGTACTGTTCCATTTAAGTTAAGCTGTGCCTCAATTCTTGTATTACCATTTTCTGAGGCAGTATAGCTGAAGTTACACCACAGTATCACCTCCTGTCCGTATGCAACGACCAGAGTTTTCTCGCTGGGCTCAGTGATGATTACTCCCCGTACTTCTAAAAGGAGATGGTTACTGTTGATTTGTGACCTCTGAATGGTGAGTGAGGTCGGAGAATAGCAGATCAAAGTTAAAAATAGTTTTGAACGATTAGTGGGATGTTTTCATGGAATACATTAAATTGATCAGATGTAGGAGCCGGGTTTGGTTGGGGTTAGGGAGCTTTACCCTCCCAAACGTTTTCAACCACGGCATTTAGAATCAGTTAAATTTGCTCAAAGCAGCAGCAGCAGTTATTTAATGGATAGTATTTACAAGTATGTGATAGCACTTGTAAATAGATACCATAAGTGCATTTCGAAGGATACAACAAAATATTATGAAATAAGAGTGTTGCTTTATTGCTCATGTCGGTGGTGAACAGTTCCCAAACTCAGAAATTTTGTTGCCAGTCTCCTTTCGATAATCTAAAAAGATTCGAGAGGAGAGTTCTATTCATGGAACTTAAAAAAGGGTTCGCACTGTTCACCATGTCGTCTAAACAACATAATGTTGAAAAATCGGAGATACATTTACTAAACACTGACCTCGTAGAAATCCAGCAGTCGACAATGCAACAAAGGCAACAGCTAAAATCATACTCTTACATATAGGCTGTGTTGTTCCTGAGATGAGGTTGTACAATCCGGAAGTTTATAGGAAATAGCAGCTGACTCATACCTAACGTAGCTGGACTCCTACACCGGAAATACGTTTAAATAGTAAGTGGGTTAGTCTTGACATTTCGTTGTTTTGCGTACATGTATGTACATGTTCCTGCAATGACAAGAAGTACACTCAAAATGATGTGTGCACGTTGTATGTACATATATATTGGTTTTCTTCTTCTCAAATGTGCCTATATATTAAATAACATGGTCGAAATGCTGTGCTATTGACCCATTAGACCCTGCGTCATCAAAACAAACGGCAGCCATAGGGTCAGCACTAGATCATATACGGCAGCGGGACGGAAGTGAGTAATCCAACATGGCGGCCCCCAGCGCCGCCGCAATCGTCAATCCTCGGTTCATTCCGCAAGCTCCATACTAACCATAGGCCTACTTATTGCACCCTGAGCTTCAGAGATAACTTGCCACTAACCTCTTCACTATAGCCTATCTTCATCGTGTCAAGTTACCTCTGACCACATTCGATAGCCCCCGCCGCCCGCCAATCAAATTTAAAGCCCGCACTCAATGACTCATTGAACGATCTAGCCAATGAACGCGAATGAGTCAAAGCGCGCTTTGTTCAAATCCGGACCAATCAAAGATAAGGCTGAATATCAGGGACTTGCCGTAACCTGTCACCCTGAGCTTCAGAGATAACTTGCCACTAACCTCTTCACTATAGCCTACCTTCATCGTGTCAAGTTACCTCTGACGAAAATAGTTTGACCTAGTTTATATAAGCCAATCGAATCCATGTTTCAAAATTTTTCACCAAAGTTTGGTGAAAACGCTGATTGGTTGACCGTCAATCGGCAATCCTCGGCTGAATCCGCAAGCTCCATACTAACAACAAAGTTATTGTCGAGTGCGGAGACATCCGAGTAGTTCCGAGTGCATAACCGAACACAAAGAAAGCATGGCGTCTCCTATGAGTGACTACGTAAAATAATGTGTTAAGTTATCTCTTGATTCTTTGCAAAATATGAGTATATCGGAATTGAAACCAGAGCAGTTTGAGGCCCTGCATCATTATCTACATAGGGATGATGTATTTTGCGTGCGTATCGTTTTCACCCATCTTTGCATTGCTCCTGTACAAAATGTCCGCTTGACGCCCGCCCAAGGGAAAAATCGTAGCACGTGGGTAGTTACGTAAGTTCTGTGACGTGTAACGCGCGCAAGGTTAATAAACATGGAAAAGGAGCACACGAACAAAACGTGGTGCCTCGATATGAAACCAGACAACTTTTGTGTTTTCAATCTTCAAATACTAAAAAAAAAATCAATTAAGCTAATAAATAGGCCAACGTTAAGAATGTATTATATCGTTTGTTTTATATTAATTATTATTAAAGATCATAACAACTTGGACCTAAATATGAAAGGACATGAAACGCGGCATCTTCCTTTGAAACTATGTGCGTTCGGGTAAACATTCGCCCATTGTCTCAGATAAGCTGTTTTGATAGCTCCACGGGAGCCTGAACGACTTATTATCAAGGTAGCGCGCGCTGTGCCTCATTGAAATTCTTTTGTTCTATTGCATGGATAACACAATTTCTCGCGGTCCCTCGTGGTTGCTATGATACAGCATTGCCTCCATCTTGCAGTTGCTAGCACATAGACTTGCGCCAACACGTGGAAATTTGTTTCGGGTTTTCAGTATCTTTTCCTGTTACCTCATTAAAACGACCATTACCCAAGTAAATATAATCATGAAGTTTGCATGTGTACATTTATACTTTAACATTTATACTTTAATTAAAAGACCAATGAGGGTGTTTGTCCATCGTCTCTATGCTGTTTAGGGACTCCAATTTCAAAATGAAAAACTATTAATTATCATTCTCAAACTGGAGCAGACCATCGGCGGTAATATATATATATATATATATATATATATATATATATATATATATATATATATATATATACTTCAGAGCAGTGTTAATGTCAACTTTGATAAAAGAATATTAAAAGGCCCACAGGTGCGTTTTTGTGCGTAACAAATGTGTTCGTGGTGCTTTATTGCAATGAGAGCTCATATTGAAAGTTAAAAAAATAATAATTATCATTCTCAGACTGGAGCAGATCGTAGCCGGTAAGTTTAAATATATATATATATATACTTCAAAGCAGTGTTAATGTCAACTTTGATAAAAGAATATTAAAAGGCCCACAGGTGCGTTTTTGTGCGTATCGAATGTGTTTGTGGTGCCTTATTGCAATGAGAGCTCATATTGAAAGTTAACAAAATAATAATTATCATTCTCAGACTGGAGCAGATCGTAGCCGGCAATTTGTAAATATACATATACTTCAAAGCAGTGTTAATGTCAACTTTGATAAAAGAATATTAAAAGGCCCACAGGTGCGTTTTTGTGCGTCAAGAATGCGTGTGAGTTGTCCTATTGCAACGAGAGCCCATATTGAAAGTTAAAAATATTAATTATCATAATTCGGGCTCACATAAATAGTAACATAAATCTATACATATAGTACACAGCAGTGTAAATGCCACCTTTATCTAAACGGCACGTAAAAAATACCAGACCTAAAACGATGTCAGCGAGTTGAATAAATCGGAGAGGAATTGCGTCATTTTAATTCAAGACACAATTGAAGGTTTCATTATTGCCGCGTCTCAGACTAATTTCTCACATAGAGAGAAAAGTTTGACACTAGAAATATTTTCCAATCGGACCATAGCTGAAAACAAGTATACTACACTACAATTGTACAATTTTGAATGCTCATTTTACGGCAACAAACAAGATTGCCTTTACCACATAGGGCATTTTGAATTCCTCCATGAACAAACATATCAAATTCTCACATAGTTTTCAAATTGACAGAACAAATTGTACTAATACTTTATCTCTATAAGTGTATTGTCCCATCCACCCGAAGGACTGACTCACGTTATCGCGAACTACCTGCCCAAATGACACAAAAAGTCATCGACAACAGAGGCTGTCCGGGTTCTCAACGAGAAGACCAAGTTTCCCCGTGACTTTACGAGATCTGCCTTGAGGTGGGGTTGAAATATGGAGACCACAAGGAAATAGAGCAGCGAATTCTTTACTTGAAAATAGCTGAACTTACACATTTTTTGAGCTACAGGCTTGTTCTTTTTTCACTTTATAAAGAAAAAGTATTTATATTATATGTACGTGCAACTGACATGATGAATTTGCCAAGCTAAGAGCCGATGACGTTTGCAAAGCAAAATTCGCCCGGAGGACGTACTACGCAGCAAAGGTCGCGTTAAACAGGCTACATCACCAGATGCTTGTGGTAAGGAAAATGACATTAGTTACCATGCCCGTTGATACGCATGCCTTTTACATGAAAGTGGCTAGGATTGAATGAGAATCGGACGGATGATGCCCCGGCAGCTTCCAATTATTCATGTGGCCAATGTTAAACTTTGCCAGGTAAGGAAATATTTCTTAATTTATAATGAAGTGTATATCACATCTCTGTTAATATATTACTGATGTATGATAGGTTTTGTCAACTGATGTTTTTGAATCGTTTTATTCACAAACTAAAAGGCCATCATTATCACTTTTAGTTTGAAGTTCAATCTCTCATCCTATAGTGCTATGTTTAGTATCCGACACGTCAAATTTGTTATTGTGAGTGAACATAAATTATTCATTTTTTTTCAGTGGGGATGCCATATAAAACATGCTGTGGCTCTAGCATCATATTGGACATACCCGGTAAAGGGGGCTGGATAAGTTCACATGCAAACTCTGGGATAAAGATGGATCACATTGCTTGGCAAATGTAAACCAGTCTAAATTGACTTGAATCCTCTAGCTGCAGGGATGGATTTTTGAAGATCAAATGTCTTAGTGTACATACAAACTTAAAAAAACCTTGTTTATGTAACAGGGGCAGTATTGTTATTCATTTTGAATAGGAATGATGGACTTTCACAACTATATTTAATCACCTTTATGGCCTTTGCTGAGATTCATTTGCAACCTTTTTGTCACTTTATGGGAGTGGCATGACTGTTTTGCTTTCAATGAGATCAATGTTGGAAGTACATGTACAAATGTAGGTCCATGTACATTCTACAGGCATTGGACACTTGTAAATAAAGTAATCCAGTGCTGTCGAGGGCTTAATTGCTTCATTCTTAGGTTATCATAATTATTAAATTTTTAAATTATTAACTCCAGCGTATTGCAATATAAAATTTCCTACTTCTGTTCTTTTGCAAATATTCTTCAATCGGTGTTGGCTACAAACTTCCATTTTCACTATTTCCCTGATGTAGATGTCAAGAACTTTATATAGTTATCCACTCTTTTTCATTTTTAAATTGTCAATTTATATTACTGTCTTTGGGATTTTAAAGAGATGCTTGTCTAAACATGCCAGTGGATGCAAAATAGACATATTAAAGATATTGTTCATTTTTGATTGTTCTTCATTGACTGGTCATTTTCCTGGTTTTCTCGCTTAACTTTAACTGCAATGCACCCTACGACACAACACTAGCAATTCGCCATTGCGTTGCTCCATCTCAAATTACATGACAACGCCAAATTTTACTCAATGCAATCCTATAACATAAACTTGTGCCTGACCGCAAGTTTCAATGGCAGATTTTAACCCCACCTCTCGTGAAATCTCGCTCCAATTCAGGTCTCGTTTGACGTCATCTGCTGCGCAGATGTTCAAAATAGACTATCCCGGACATCCCCTACTGCGATATGCTCGCTACCTGTACGGGAGGTCACGTGATCCGAACGCACATAGTTTCGCGAAGAGCTCACGTTAAGCCGATTATCCTTTGATCTAGCTCAGCGTTTCATGTCCTTCTCTTATTATGTCCATGATACTAATAAACAAGTCGCATTTCAATGTACTTCATGCTATGATCTTTATTTGAAAATAGCAATTTTTACGAGAGTACAAATTGTATCGCATTGTTTGTTTCCATTGCCTCTCTTTCAATACTAAGAACAGGCGCTCCAAAATCGTAAGACGAAGTTAAAAATTTTTACATTGGCCCAGTTCCCCCACCCCCCTTTTAAGAATATCCTCGCAGCATTATCTGCAGTTAACCTTCCTACGATTTTCAGTGTATTTTGCAATATAATTTTCAATCCTCCCGATGAAGAATTTTATTAATCAAGAGTGGGGAAGGGGTGGAAAATCCCCTTGGGGCCACATACTGTATACCTGTAACACTATAAATGCGAAGGGAATTCCCCTTACAATGAAGACAAAATAAATATTAATCAAAGGAAAGTCCGATGGATTTGCTTTTTAATACATACAATCAACAGAATATTTCTTATATAATTTCTCAAAACAACACCAGAAAACAAATTAAATCAAATCAACCAGACGGTAAACACCGGCAGGCTTTGTCAATTTCACCATTTGTTTACTTTAAACAGAGTACTTTTCGCGCATGCGCAGTAGTTTGAGACCTGTGCTATTCCGCATATTATGCGAGTACATGTTGTTCATCGCCATATTTAATTTCAGTATAATGTGATTAAACGCAATCCTACTATAATATACTTAACTATATCATGACAATACGAACACGATGAACCACATGTACTCGCATAATATGCGGAATTGAAAACATGGCAAAGGTCAAGGACGTTTCAGATCGCTGACGGTGCGCGCGCTCCATCTGGTGTTAAGTCCGCGAATGACCGTTTGCGGTAACTGATTGTTGAGTTGCTGTAACTGATTGTTGAGTTGCGGTAACTGACTTTTGAATCGTTTATTGATTGTTAGATTTTGACGAATGATTAAAATGACCAAAACTAATTTAGTAGAATTAAGTTTAGATAGTCAAAGTAGGTTTTGGCTGTTAAATAGTGCCGATAGATTGTTGAATTGACGTCTGCATTTATTGCGTGAATGGCGTTCCATATAAAAAACATTGATACATTTTATCTAAATATGAAATTATGAATTATTTCCTTTTCCTATCTCTAATTTAGATACGTGCCCATTTAAACCCGAGGATGTTACGTAACATTAGAATAAATCCCTATGGGCCATTTTTGTTCTGGAAATACCTAGAAATAAATAAAAATAGACATCAAGCATGAATAAAATATGTATTCCTATTGTTTGTCACGGGATTGCTCGTGGACTTCTTGTGCCCGCCAGACTATCACCCCTGATAAGAATAACAAAACTTACCACAATTTCAAATAAGAACATGTCAGTTGGAATTCACTAAAGCTACTTGTAAATTATGTAAGGACAGCGTTAAATAGAAAAAAAAACAGGTCACAAGACAAGGATTCTACGCCCTTCGAAAAGTCCGAAAAAATCATAATTTATTATTGAGGCGTGTATAGGACTTACACATGTTGACACATTTCCATGTGATATATAGTGCACACCACATGCCAAAAACATAACGTGACCGCGATTGTTTCGATACGTTCATGCAGTTTTCGAAACCTGTCACCTTTTCTTAATAATGTAATGGTTTCCGTTCGGCTGCTATCACGCTTTATAAAATATAAATTCACATGTAATTTACAGCTAAACGGACACCAGCAGGTAATAATAATAATAATAATTTCCTAAATACTATAAAAACCGCACTACACTTCCGTCTCAGTGCTGTTTACAAATAAAATTATCAGAACTACAAGTAATTATATAAATACTAAAAGCTGAGGTAATTAAAACAATTTAAATGATTAATGCTGATTATAAAAGCAATAGTCTAAATGATGAAACTGTTTATGATTAAATGAGAAAATATGTAAGTTCAAGTATTAAAATAAATTGAAGTACTGTGCAAATAAGAATGTTTTAAGTCTTTTTAGAAACCTCAACACTATCTATAGTCCGAAAGCGTGAGGGAAGTTCATTCCATAAAATGGGTGCTGCAATTGAAAATGCCCTGTTGCCATAGTTTATGTTTTTATTTGTTGTCATTCCTGGTAAAGCAAAGAGTAGTAGAATTTACTTGAGGATAAATACGTTTTCTCGAACATGTACTTATACCCTTCAAATTAAAATACACACGTTTAGATAGCGTAGCTCATTAACACCTTTTTACACCAACAGAAATGCGTCTCAAATACCTCTTTTGTATAAAATAAGCAAATAAACCCCAATTTACAAAATGACCACTTCAACGATATCCAGACTGTACATGTAACACTCGTAGATTGAAAACGGAGCTGGTATTAATAAATCCCAGACAAGTTCATTCGGACAAAGCTTAGATCTAACGAAAAAATGCATTTTTGGGGGCTGTGATTAATTTTGAACACACGATGCAAACAACACATACATATGGTTGTACTTGGAATCTAGAAAGTATCACTGCAGGGAAACTTTTACTTCTTTTTAAAACAGCGAAAGTGAAGTGAATTTAAATAAATAAATGCATTTGCATTTTTGGCTGTGTTGAAGTTCTGAGCCATGAAATTTTGGGGCCATAAAAGATCCAGCAAAGAGAACAGGCAGAGCCTTCAGAAGCACTGAGGTAACGTCAAACGAGTAATCAACACATTACTGTCGTTTTGGATCGGTAAAGGGGCTGCCACACCCATGAAGGAAATCGTTTCTGGAATCGATTATACGCTTAACTTTGAGCTCATAAAATCACCCTTTTCCAGCGTATAAGAAAGAACTCAACAGAACTGATACCCTTGCTGAATGCTTGCCATATTGCCTACAGGAGATAATTGCAGTACGCGGTAGACACACACGCTATTAGGCATGTGGTCGTTAACGAGCACACTCCAAAGCTAAGTGTGAGTTAATTTGGTGATATTTGTGACGTCTCTTTAATTTAATGGGAATTTCTTTACCTCTGTGGAAATCACAGTGAAATATGGGTCACCCGAGCGGTATATGCCATAGCACCTCGAGCGTCAGCTCAAAGTTAAGCGTATAATCGTGTTCATGGCATATATCGCGAGAGGGTGAGAGTGTATTATTTGACATACATACCGAGAAAAAATACAGTCATTTCATTCTAAAACACCCCTTAAACCGAATAAAGTAACCCTATATCACGCTCTAGAGATGTTATACGGAAATATTCTTACGTAATGTCTGACCTATTTGGTCAATTTTGCTAAATACTTGTCATGGACGTCCAACTGGCTTGAAAAGTATTTAATCAACCGTCGACACTGACCATGCGCGTCTCAGCTGACCCACACCTAGCTGGCACTGTTGCGGAAAAAAGGTCCCACGGCAAAACCTCTACTTTTTAGTGAGTTTTCTGATAAACAAGAAGCATCGGACCGGAATATAGTCAAACTAATTTTTCACAAGCGCAAAGGAGAAAGAAATTTACTTTTTGGTGATATTTATGACAACGAGGCAGTTTCGGAATATAGTCAAAGTTAGACGGATGTTTATTACAAGTTCACGGAATAATAATTCTACTAGTATTTATTGTTATCTCTGACGACGAGACGGTTACGGAATATAGTCAAAATCAAGCGGATGTTTATTTCAAGTCCACAGGAGTAATAATTCCACGTTTTTTTACTACGAGGCAGTTTCGGAATATACATGTGCTGGTTTTCATGGCATTTATGTGCTACATGAAATTACAAGTTTAAAGGGGGGATAGATTTGATTTTTACCGATATATCTGATAAAGGGGAAGAATGAACAGCTAAGAAGCAAAAGGTAAATAACACAACCCTCGTTAAAAAGTTGCAGACTTACAAATAATTTGTATGCACGTGTGGCTTAAATGTTAACTTATTCCCGTTTTCAAACAATAACCATATGATATGACTTAGTGTTATAAAATTGTAGATAATAATTGCTAAACGTGAAAAGTTTATGCTAATTTTTCAAGAGTGTGAGAGATTTTAAATTTGTTTACTGGTAGGTATATAACGCAAGCAACGTCACTTTTCTCTTGATGCCAAGAAGGTCACATGATCACTCTGTCTTAAATTTGGCTTTCAGCATTTAAGAGACCTCGACTGATTTAACCAAGATGTAGTCGTGAAATTCTAGACTACATCGAGGTTAAATCCGAGTTTTCCGAGAGACACTACGTAGAAATGTCGAGTGAAGCGAGATACTTTTGAGTAGCGGCTCGAGGTTGCCTTCGATCTTCACTGAAGCTTGGCTAAATGGGCAGGCTTCAGTGATCAGCATATCGCCACGGTCATATAACATCCCTAGTTATGGTATAGATAAAGAACGAGGCGCTGAGCTTTACGAGAAATAGAGCAGATAATTGGCGAGGCAAAGCCAAGCACGAGTAACTAACCCTGTGCATTGGTGCGTGGAACGCTTTCGTGGATGACGTGACTTTACACGAAATAAACCACGGCGCGACCTATTGTCTTTTTAGAGGATAATGAGCATATTGTAGTTTTCATTCAAAGGTAATTGCTTACCAAGAGTACTTAGTCAAATATTAGATGTAGCCAAAGGCTGTGTTGCACCAGTACATTATAAAGCATCAGTACTTACCCGGAGAACATGTCATTCTCTCTATGCACACTTTGTATATAGTGAATCACTCAGACACTGGACCTTACCCTGATAGGAGGTGTGCAGGACTTTTTATACCTGAGGTGACTTTCATTTATTTACATATATCAGTATTTCATAATCTAGTTCTTTGTTGTGTATTTCATATTTTTCCATTTATTATATTATTGAGTTTACTAATAGTTTGTTTGTATGCATTTCAGCCTTCATTGTTTCCAGTTAATAAAGATTGGAAATCAAATAGTGTCCATCTTATCTATGAAGGCTCAGGTATGACCATAGTCTACCGGTAAACAGTCCACCCTACAGGCCAGCATGCCAGTTGTAAAGTGCCCATTCCCAGACTGCACTTATGAGACAGAAGATGTGGCAGATACCATTGTCAACACACTATTGACAATACATGCACAAAGGCATAATGCCACTTCCTCTCAGTCATCTACAAAGGTCAAAACTGACAAGATTCGTCGCCCCACAATATCTACAGCGGGTACTAGTGAAGATTGGACTTACTTACCTGACTAGATGGAAAGAATATACCATAGCAACCAAAATTACTGGCCAAGATCGTGTAATGCAATTACTGGAATGCTGTGATGAAACTCTTAGGAAAAATATCACCCACTCAGCTGGTGGAACTCTTCCAAACAAAAGTGAAGAAGAGGTACTATCTGCTATCAAGAGACTGGCAGTACGTGAAGAAAATCCCATGGTTGCCCGAGTCATTCTACACGAGATGCGGCAGGACAGAGAAGAACCAATTTGTCAGTTTGGGGCAAGAATCAAAGGTCAAGCTAGTATTTGTAAATTTACACTTAAATGCCCTAACTGTGAAACAGATGTAGATTACACGGATTGCATATTAAGGGACATTTCAAGTCGTGGCATAGCCGATAATGAAATCCAGCTGGACCTACTTGGAAATATGAACCAGAACATGGACCTTGAAGACGTGTTCAGATTTATTGAATCTAAAGAATCTGGGAAACGTTCATCTGCGACATTAAATGCTTCCGAAGGTGCCCATGCTACTAGCTCGTACAGACGCGCTCAAAGGTATGCAAAGTCTGATAAAGCTGAGATATGCAGTTACTGTGGGGAAAAAGGCCATGGTATTAAAGCACCATTTCGCACACGTCAGAAAGAGTGCCCAGCATACAACCATATCTGCAAACACTGTGAACACAGTCACCACTTCGACCACATGTGTCGCAACAAGAACAAGCCCAAGCTTGGTCGCTCATCTTCATCAAACACCAAAACACAGTCAGTCACTAATCATGGGGAATCTGCTTTTATGGAGCATAGCAATAAGTCATTTTATACGCTATGCACAATAGGTGAATTGGACCAAGACCAAGCTGCAAATGCCATTGCATTAGATCACCACCTATATAATCAGCTGGATGACAAATGGATCAAAAGTACAGTTAATCAAGACCTCAACCATACATTTCATTACAAGCCACTGTATCCTCTCAAGATTATTCTGATCTTGGCTTCAATGTAGACCTTCAAACTACATCTACAATGCTCAATGTACAGTGGTCGGAATAATTTTGTTTCCGTTGTACACCGGTGTAACATCGTTCGAAATGTTTTAATCCCTATCTTGTGAATAGAAGGGGGCGGACAAACAATGGAGGGCCGTATAAATCCCTTCAAAATTCGAACGCACAAACACAATAGCTTAGGTGGAATAACACAATACTTAATACGAGTGAACCCCATGACGCCGGTTTCTGTGGCCCAGCGCGAGCGTGACAATCCGCTGTAACTAGGTGTAATCAACAGCAGGATACATCAGCCAGAAGGTCCCTATTGTTTGTTGCGACGATAGGATTATAGCTTGAAGAGGCTAAACCCATGCTAAGGCGTGCCACGCGAAGCGAACTGTCCTTTTGTTCACTAGTTTGGCACGCGCAGCTGGTTTTTAGTGTTGCTAACAAACTGCTAGTTAAATTTGTTATCAGTTATTTTATCCTTTATGAAATTTCCGCAGTCAAAAATTGAACTAATTATTGTTTGTTTGGTTGAAATGCATGAGCGTCAGCATCAATCTGTCTCAAAAAATTCCTATTGCATTAATTTATTAATGTATAATTCATTTATGTACTTACGTTTTAATTTGAAATATCTGCATTCAAGCGTTCAAGTATTTATAAAACATGAATGATAATGAAAGAGGAATAAGGAAATAACATATTACTTATATTATGCTTATATTATAATATTGAAATTAAATGAGGTGCATTGACATAGGCGCAATGACAATCCAACTACAACGTGCAACAGGGGGAAGTCTGGCTGTATGATCATACAATATACGAAAGTACGGTCAATTAAAAGAGTAAATCATCAGTTAAAGAGGAGGGGGTCTTACTATAGCTCGCTATCTATTGTTAAACTCGACTGTTATTATCTCTCGAACAAGCTTAAAGCATGCCTATACAATTACTGTGTCTCCGGCTGCCGTTCAGAAACACTATGTCGAACATATTTTGCTACAGTGAGAAACATGGTACACTAGCGACTTGTTTTAGATCACTCAAGAAAGGATGCATACGTGCGACACCAGAGGAAAAACAATCAAGTATGCATCTGATCCTTTAATAGTAATTGCACAGTGCATGTTACTAGACCTTTGTCCTAACTCAGTAGTTAGGAATAGGATGTTTGGATAAAAAGCTTCTATTCAACTCGCTTAGACCTAGGGCGTGATATGCTATCATCCGATGAAACACGTAACTGAACCCTCTACCTGTACCTGAATTCCCTTTAGCTGAAACAAAAACTGCCCCTTGAACATGTCCATTTTTTAATCGTCAAATGATTTGTGATTTCATTGAACGTCTTTGATCGAAAGCTTTCAAGTACAATAACCGAACCGTGTGTTGATTATTTATTAAAGCGTAATTAAGTTTATTCAACATGATCTATTTTGTAAACGATACTTGCCAAGATTGAGCTTGGATTGATCACCGTCACTATTTAGCTACTCGCCTATAATGCGTGCTGAACGACAGACAACTTAAAAATATTATCTGTGTAACTGTGCAAATGAACGCATTTAGTTAAAATATAACGAAGCCGGCATTTAATCCATCGAACATATTTATATTTGTTCTTTTAAACCCAGTGTAAGGTTAACGCCAAATCAAAGCAAGCCTTGCAGACTGGTTTTGTTTAAACTGTCGTGCATCAAGTAAAGCTAAGTAAAGCCTGTTTCTACTTCGCAGTGTTCATCCCAGCCATAAAACTGCATGAAGGATAACAAGACTCCGTAGACCTGTGCTTCAGGTTTCCAGGAGTCCCGTGTAACACAATAATATCGAAGGCCTGAGAGTAATACATATATGAGGCCGTGTATGAAAGATTTAACAAGTTAGAAATTCAAGAATTTAAACATGCTTGGTACATGCACATCTAATATTGTTTAGATTAACCTTTACTTTTATCGATCTCATCCCATTGTCTTAACCACCTAAAAGAAATATAGTGAACATGAGGAAAAGTAACACGTTTACATGCAGGCGAAGGAGTTATACTTCAATATTAATCGCGAACAATATCAACAGCGACTAAAGACCGTTGTCTGTCTTTCACACTTTTACACAATCACACGAAGGTTTAATAAAGGGAGTCGCGGCGCGATATCTATCTCTTTCATTCGAACAAGCAAAGGGCTGACCCGAAGTAAGCTTTCTATACTAATGTCCTTTTCATTGTATATTGTAATTACTCTACTTGCTCGCCTCCATTGTCTTGTAAAAGTGACAAAGAAAGTGTTGTATTCACACACGAGTTGAAAGAACTTTGCATAACTCCTTGGCCCTAAGTTGCATAATGTCTTTCTCAAGGTTATAATCAGTGTGAAGAGGGTGTCTTGCCTCATTTAAAAAGGGTGTTGTTCTTCATACTGGTTGTTGCTTAACTTATGCTAATCTTAAACTTTTATGTACCAATATGGTTTTAATAAATCGCCAAAATTATGAATTTAATGAACATTGTGTATCAAACGTTTTGATACGATTTAAATAAATGGACAAGGAGGATTACGGTATTAGGTTCTATTTACCTCTGGCTTTAACTTCGCCCTGCTATATAAATGAACAAATGTTGCAGATCGTAACAAAAAACTTTCTTATAGTGTTTTATGACATATATGATTTACACATTTGATAGTGAAACACTCCTCGACTTTAACGAATCACCTGACGTAAACTGTCTACCCGCGCTCCCCGAAAAAACTGTTTCTTTTAATATTGAAATGAATTGCTTTTAAGGCAAAGAAGTCCATTAAACCCTTTAGTCTCAACATCACTGTACAGCATGTTGTAATCGATATTTAAAAAAGTTAATTTTTGTACTCCGCTTTCATCGAGGATACCTCAAGTTGAGGTTACAATTACATCGCTCGCCTATGCTACTGGAATATATATTTAAGGACAAATTAAGCTTTGTAAAGTCCCTATTGTCACACACCATGGATACTTTATTTTGTCTTGAATGAAAAAATAGCCTCAAATTATCGTTTTGTGCTTAAACCTTTCATTACTTGAACCAAGATCTGTACTATAGCTACCAAGACGTACATGCATCAAGTTGGGTCTGCTGGGGGAGGGGAGCATTTAAATGATAAACGAGGAAGTCTACCTGCAAAAGCAGCAGCAGTGGTTTAAATAATCGCTATCTAGACTCCTTTTTCTTTGACAGCAACATAAAAAGTGTTTAGGGAGAAAGTCACACAAAGACCCGACGTTGTTTTGTCTTCAGCATTTCCTCTTCCTTGTTATCTGCAATTACTATCGTCAATTAATGAAATCGAGAAAGCAATTAAGTGACGGCACATTGAATATAGTCACTATGTGCATTTCACTGAGTGTTTACAAGATCTAGTGACACATTTTATCGCCACGCGTTCTAGTTTGATTAGTTTAGAAAATTAAACAGTTACTCTGGCGGCTCTCCGTCATTGCTATGAATCTGACATCGAACTTAGTCCAAAATATTAGTAAATTCAGAATTATTAGCTAAAACGTAAATTGCGCCAATTTGTCAGATAATCAAAAATGCCGGTGATCCACGCGGAGGGTACGCTTTCCTGAAGGTAGCGGCGACGAACGGCGACGATATTTTTCTGAATAGTGAACCTTTATTAGTTACGAAAAGCCCCCTTTTCAACAGGCACATTTTATTAATTACTTCATGTCACAAAGTTAATTTATACAGGCAAATTTTTATTCAAGGAAATAGTTTCACGAAATGAACGAGAGTAAAATATAAGTCGGCACAAATATAAGGCATACAACAATGAGTCATGTTATGGATCATGTTATGGGCCATGTCGGATTATAATGGCATACCTTGATGCAAAACAGTCTATCGTTTCTTCCACCGCGAGTCCCTTTATTTAATGTAATGTATTACTCATTACCCGTTTCATTTGACACTCTCTCTTTTTATCTCCCTTCCCCTTTCTCTTGTTAGAAGGAGGGTAAATAATTAAGCACTCAAAATCTGCACCACCAAACTTCAGAAAAACATAAGTCGACGATCCAGTGGGCTGATCCACAACATCCGACACAGCAGAATGAATCAAATAACAGCTAGCACAAATTTATATGCAGTTAGCTATAGTGTCACTACATACATAATCAGCTGCACGTGCGAAGCTGTTGAACAAAAGGATAGTTCGCTACGGGAGACCGTTTGTTTACATAAGTACTCTAAGGGGGCGTGGCTACCCAGGCGACCAGGGGATTAGGCTAGTTACTATATGCCGTCAACAATCGTTTAGCGACCCTGTCATTATACACTCTCTCTATTGTATTTTCCACCGCATTAATCGCAGTGTAATCTTCAAATGGTCCACGGGGTAAATGTACACATTCTTAATCCAAGTACGGTAATGGCTGACACTGGATGTCAAAGCTGTCTTGCTGGTATTAAAGCAATCCAACCCCTTCAGTTAACTGAAAGGGATCTCATTCCAGGTAAAATGAAAATGCATGCAGCAAATAACAAAGGAATTAACATTCTGGGTGCCGATTCTCGGGTGAAGACAAGCTTGGAAAACACCACACAACGAGACAGATCGTCTACATCACAGACAAATCAGACAGAATATTCCTCAGCAGAAAAGCATGCGTTGACCTCGGTCTCATTTCCATTGACTTCCCTCAAGTTGGAGATGCTTGTCAAACAGCCGGTGATACAAAAAGATATGAAATAAATGCCGATTGTGAATGCCCAAAACGCCAACCTCCGCCTTCACGTCCTATTCCTTATCCAGCAACAGAAGAAAACCGTCAGCGGCTTCAGCAATGGCTTATTGACTATTACAGATCCAGCTCTTTTAACATGTGTACCCACCAGCCACTCACAATGATGAATGGATCCCCTATGAGAATAATGGTGGACTCTGATGCAGAACCCAAAGCATACCATACCCCTCTACCAGTACCACTACACTGGCAAGACCAAGTCAAAGCTGGCTTAGACCAAGATGTGAAACTAGGTGTTATTGAACCCGTTCCACTAGGAGAACCAGTTACATGGTGCCATAGGATGGTCGTTTGTGCAAAGAAGAATGGCAAACTTCGCAGAACTGTTGATCTTCAAGCATTAAATGCCCATGCTAAACGTGAAACACATCATACTCAATCACCGTTTCATCAAGCAAGATTTGTTCCACAAGGTAAAAAGAAGACAGTCTTTGATGCATGGAACGGCTATTATAGCGTCCCACTTCATGAAGATGACAGACATCTCACCACATTCATAACACCATGGGGGCGTTATCGGTATTGCGTTGCTCCTCAAGGATATATCGCTTCGGGTGATGCCTACACCCACCGTTATGATGATATCGTTTCCAACATTCCCAGAAAAACTAAATATGTAGATGATACTCTACTGTGGGCAAATTCTATTGAAGAAAGCTTTTGGCAAGCTGTTGAATGGTTGGATATATGTGGAAAAAACGGGATAACTTTCAACATTGATAAATTTGTATTTGCTGCAGACCAGGTCGATTTTGCTGGATTCACAATAACAATGGACAGTGTAAAACCTTGTCCTAAATACCTGCAGGCAATCACAGACTTCCCAACACCTAAAAACATCACAGATGTACGTTCTTGGTTTGGTCTCCTAAATCAGGTTTCTTATGTGTTCAGCATGGCCAATAGGATGTTACCATTTCGTGAGCTACTCAAACCTGGCACGCCTTTCAAATGGACTGAAGAGTTAGATCAAATTTTCAGGAATCCAAACAAGTAATCATCAACGAAATAGAAGAGGGTGTCAGGATATACGAAAAGAACAAAACAACGTGCCTGGCCACAGATTGGTCTAAAAGTGGAATAGGCTTTTGGTTATTCCAGAAACATTGCAATTGTAAAGTGGCAAAACCATTTTGCTGCAAAACAGGATGGAAAATTGTCCTTGTAGGTAGTAGATTCACACATCCTGCTGAATCCAGATATGCACCTGTGGAAGGAGAGACACTAGCCGTGGCTTATGCTTTAGACAAAGCAAGATTCTTTGTTCTTGGATGTACTGACCTAGTGATTGCTGTTGACCATAAGCCACTTCTCAAAATCTTTGGAGACAGATCCCTTGATGCCATATCCAACACACGTCTTAGGAACCTCAAGGAACGTACTCTCCGTTACAGGTTCCGTATCATTCATCTCCCAGGTGCTAAGCAGAAAGCCGCAGATGCAATATCTCGTCACCCAACAGGGGAACGGCACCCACCCAAAATGCAGCTTCAAGACGATATTTCTAGTACTGCTGAATCTTATGACTTGCCTTATTCCGCTGACATCTTTCACTCTTTCATAGGAGGCATCAAACTAATGGATGGTGTAAATGATTACACTGACATTGAGGAAAATTTGATTGACTCTGCTATTTATGCCCTTGATTCCACAATTAAGTCAATTACATGGAACCAAGTTAGGCAGGCTACAGCAAGTGATGAAACATGAATCAGCTTCTGTCAATCACTGAGTCAGGAATCCCCAAACACCGCCATGAATTGCCACCTTCATTGCGCGAATACCACCAATTCAGGGAACACATCTACAGTGTTGATGGTGTTATTATTTACAAGGATCGCATTATTATACCACCACGGAACAAATACTTTATGCACTTCACGCTGCTCACCAAGGCATCTCATCCATGATATCCAAAGCAGATGCTTCCGTATTCTGGCCAGGTAGAACCTTTTTGTATCTAGACCTTTTCGAAATAGGGTGTGTGTGTGTCTATACACACCTATTACGGGGCCCGCACACGGTCAGCATTTGGCGCGCGCCACTTGCGCTGCACCGTTTTCTCATCGTGTGCGGGGGTATTTTGGTGAGATTTTTGCCTCACGCGCGGCTGAGCAAAATTTCTCACGTGTTTGATTTTTTTGGTCTCTTGAGGCAAATGTCTCAGCGTGTGCGGGGTGCAAGCGCCGATTGCTCACGCCATGCGCATGTGCCAGTAGCCGGAAACAAAGAAAAATGGCAGCCCCCAGCGAAGTCAACAAAAATGTACACAGTTATAGTTAGTCTGATTGATTAACGTGGGCACCATTATCCATTACTATCAGAAAAAACAACAATATGTAATGTTTCCTTAATCACATGATCCCACAGTTCGCGGGGCGTCCGATAGGGGCAGGCCAGGAGGCATCTCTGCAGAGCAAAGAGCGCATCGTTTGCGGGGAGTTGAGGAGTGCGAGCATCTGGCGCAGCGCAAGTGGCGCGCGCCACTTGCTCATCGTTTCTTGGGCAGGTTTCAAAGATGTTTTACATTATAAGTTTAAATATTGTGATTTTTAAACAATTTTTCTCAATTCATCTGAAATTGTTGGTAGTAATAAAGTCTTCAAATTTAACAAGTTTTAAAAAATCGTTTGACAAGGCAGAGCCACACTTTATGACCAATATATGCGCACTTTAAATTTATGACCTATGCATTGTGCTTTTTCAGTTTTAGAGAAATTTTGACAGCATACCTATCCTTGCCTAAGCTATCGCATGAGGATGGACTTGATGGCATGAAATGATGAAAAGATACCAGTTAGACAAAGCAGAAAGTAATTAAGTGTTTATATATATAAAAGCCAATACTTCATTATTTTTTTAACTAGCCTATTGCTAGTAGGATCAAGGAATTATTAATACTATATAGTATAGTAAGAAATTACTTTGATAAACAACTGGTGTGAGACTGACAATAAGGTGAGTTTTTTTTAAAAATCTATGGATTTTTCATTAATTTTCAGTTTTTATCTGCTTTGTATAAATTTCTTGTTTCTACATACATGTATGATTTTATCATTATATTATATGTATTTTTAACAGAATCCCGAATTTCATATCAGCTGACAATAAGGGAAGAGGTGTTCTAGTCAAGACCAGGGAACATTTATTTCCATACGATTTTGTGTGATGGTGCTGTTGATGCAGGTGTGACTGAACAAGAGATGGTGTTTTGTAGAGTCTTGGATATTGTTTACCCTAGAAACCTTTCTCATAGCAAACAATTTCTGGAACAATACTTTCTTCAAGTATTAAACAGGATGGGCTTTGACCCAAAAGACTTCCATTGAGAGTGGCCTGCCTTTAAAGAGCACATAGGTGGCATGTTTATAGTGAATAAAAGTAAAGATATGTGTATGGATTTGTTTCAAGGCTAGGATACCAGACAAAGATTAGAATACATACAATAATGCTAATTGAAATTGCCTTGTTCACCGTGTCCACTTCTCAGGTGGAGAGAGGATACAGTGCTCTCAAAAGAATCAAATCTGACTGGAGGTCAAGTTTAGGGAATATTATGCTTAAGTTAACCAAATTTTGACAGCAGTTTTATAGGGGTCAAGTTTTGATGATCACTTAGTCAAGGAATCTATCAACCACTGGGTGGCAGGGTGACACTCTGGGAAAACGGCCCAATTTTGAACTTGAAAATTGATTTAGTTTTCTGATTGTCATATCCAGCAGGTAAATGACGTGGCCATTGAAGATTCCAAGGAAATAAAAAAAAAATTGAAACATACTCGTATACTGAAGTTTTCTTTTTTTTTTTTCATTTTTAATGCATTTTGCTTTGTTATGTATTTTTAAATAATTAAAATTACAAATTATATTCAAGAATTTTCAGCCGGGGATGATCTTAATTGTATGTCAGTTTTGGCTAAAGTAATATTCATAACTTGCTGGGGCAGGTGCTTCTCCTGCCCTCAGAATAGACAGATCAAGTTGGCCAATGATTTCTTAATTTGATGTATTTTGTTCATTTCAGTTTCTACGTGACAATTTCAATGACAAGCAAATAAAATAGATGTGAAAAAGACTAAAGAAGTTTGCTTATTCGTAATAGTAGAAACTCAGCGACGATTTAGTGAAAGACGATCAGCATAGTATGTAGAAAAGATGGCAACACAAGCAGAAATGATACTTCTGCAAGCAGAACTGAAAAGGGTAGAGTCGGATATAGACCAAACGATGTGTGAGTTGGAAAAGCATTTTAACTTTACAAAGTCAAATATAAAAAAGACATCTACTCCCAAAAACGCACTAACATCTTGTGCCCCACTCACTTTGTGTGAGCAAACTACGATAGCAAAGGAACTCAATAAACCAAGAATTCAGATTCAAGTATTTGAAGGTGACCCGATCAAATATGTGGTTTAAGAGACAGTTCAAAAGTAGAATCATAGAAACATGCGACTCTGACGATGAAAAACTGAACTATCTACTGCAATACACCAGAGGTGAGCCTCATGAAATTACGCTAGGATTCGCTCACTTAGATGCATCCATTGGTTATAAGGCCGCATGGAAGGAATTTGAGAGAAGGTATGGGGACCAAGAACAGATTGCGACATCGTATATAAACCGTGCCTTACAGATGCCAGTGATAAAGCATGATGATTATGTCGCACTAGACAAATACGGCATATTTTTAAGGGAATGTGAGTATGCAGTAAAAGAAATAGATGCCATCCCAGTCCTCGAGTATCCTGATAACCTTAAGAGGCTAATGACAAAGCTGCCGCTCAAATTGCATGATAAATGGAGAAGCATAGTGTATGAAAGGAAGAAAAGGGGACAGAAGATAACCTTTCAGTTATTCGTAGATTTTGTGCAGAAAGAAGCACGAAAATTGGCTGACCCCATTTTTGGAAAGGTTCCACCACCAGAGAGACCTATACCAACACCAAGGAGAAGAGTTCCAGCACAAACAGTACTGTCTAGTACCTCTGCATCCAGCAGCGAAAGACACGTTCACAAGTGTATATTATGCAAGGAACAACATAAACTTCACCAATGCCCAGAAATGCAAGAAAGGACAATGGATGAAAGAATCAGCATTATAAAGAATTATGGTTTATGCTTTGGGTGCCTTGCATATGGTCACAGAAAACATGAATGCAGAAATAAAATGAAATGCCAAAAATGTAACTCTTATCATCCAACAATTCAACACGATGACAATTACACTAGTAAAGTAGTGGGAGCAGCTGTATGCCATACCACCCACAGTTCTGAGAATGTGCATTCCATGATAGTGCCAGTTGTAGTGCACCACGAGGATAATCCAGACATTTATTCAGTGGTATATGCAGTACTAGATGAGCAGTCAGATGCCTGCTTTGTAAAGTCCTCGACCCTCAGTGAACTCGAATGTAAAGGGAAGTATGTAGACATCAGACTTTCAACCATACTTGGAGAAAAAACCGTCCCGAGCAGGAAAGTTGGAGGACTTGTTGTGAGAGGTCTGAACCAAGAGACATTGATTGAGCTCCTAGATACATACTCCAGAGACTCCATTCCAGTTAAGCGATCGCAGATACCCAGACCAGAAACTGCTAAGAAATGGCCACACTTGCACTCGATTGCTGATAAGATTACTCCTTATCGCCCAGACATAGAGGTAGGACTGCTGTTGGGAGTAAACTGTATGAAAGCCATTAGAGGTCTGGAATACGTACATGGTAGAGGAGAGGAACCATATGCATACAGATGTAACCTAGGTTGGGGTATAGTAGGGCCAGTGGACAAATCAAGACCCATAGATGAGAACAAGAGCTTTGCAACACGTGCCTTTGCCTTTAGAACACAAGTGACAGAGATCAGCCCCGCTGAGGTTTGCAGTCTCTTTGACCAAGGTTTCGACCAACAGAAAGATGAAAGGTTAAGCCTTCAAGACCAGAAGTTCACGAAGATTATGGAGGAGGGCATACATTTCAACGAGGGTTTTTACGAGATACCACTACCATTTAAAGATGGACATGCAGCATTGCCAAACAACAAACCAGCAGCTGGGATCAGACTAGAGCAGCTAAGGAAAAGGCTAATCCACAACCCGAAGTATTATTAGCACTATAACAGTTTTATTCAGGACCTCATAGATAAATGCTATGCAGAAGAATCACCTCATGAAGATGGAGGTTGGTACTTACCACATCATGGTGTATATCACCCCAAGAAACGTGAGAAATTACGAGTGGTGTTTGATGCCAGTGCAAAACATGAAAATGTTGCGCTAAACGAAAGGACCTGATTGCGCCTGTTGAACGGACCTGATCAGAATAACTCGCTCATAGGTGTTTTATTGAGGTTTAGAGAGCAGTCAGTAGCAATCATGGATGATATGGAGAACATGTTTCACAGGTTTAAAGTGAAAGAAGAGGATGGAAAGTTTTTACAGTTCCTATGGTGGAAAGACGGTGACCTCAATAGTAATCCCATCACATACAGAATGACGTCTCATATATTTGGAGCGATAAGTTCACCAGCATGCGCATTGTATGGCCTGAGGAAACAAGCAGAGGACTACCAAGATGAGTATTCATCAAACGTCATTGCCTTTCTTAAGAATGACTTTTATGTAGACGAGTCAAGTGCATTGACCTTAACAGAGACACATTGCCAATATGTCCAGCTTTAGGATTACAGTGGTGTGTAGAAGCAGACAGTTTTCAGTTTCAGGCCCAGATCAATGATAAGCCATTAACAAGAAGGGGAATTCTCTCCACTGTAAGTTCCATATTTGACCCTTTAGGCCTTGTCTCACCATTCATCCTTGCCGGTAAGAAAATTCTCCAAGAGCTATGCAGAGACGGTGCAGAGTGGGATGATCAAGTGCCAGAGAGTATTAGATGCAGATGGGAAAAATGGCGCCCAGATTTGCTGAACTTAACCAAGTTGAATATACCACGGTGCTATAAGCCAAATGATTTTGATGAAGTGACTACTGCAGAACTTCATCACTTCTCAGATGCCAGTGTAGAAGGCCTAGGTCAGTGTAATTACTTGAGACTTAAAAGTAACACAGGAAGAATAGCAACCACATTAGTTATGGGCAAGTCCAAGGTAGCTCCCTCTAAACCAGTGCCAGTCCCACGCCTAGAGCTGACAGCAGCAGTGATGTCTATAAAGGTGGGGACCTTTCTTGCCAAGGAGTTAGAGTATGAGGACATCACCCATGTGTATTGGACTGACAGCAAGGTTGTTCTAGGGTATGTCAATAATGATGCTAAGAGATTTCATGTCTTTGTAGCTAATAGAATACAACAAATTAGAGAAGTCAGTCAGCCATCGCAGTGGGGGAATGTTAAGTCCAGTGACAACCCAGCTGATATAGCCTCCAGGGGAACAGGTGTGACAGAGCTACTACAGAATGAACAGTGGTGGAATGGGCCAGACTTCCTGCTCACTGATGAACCACTATCTACCACTAATACCCAATTCAGACTAGCACCAGATGACCCAGAAGTACGCAAATCTGAAGTCAATGTATTTGCTACTAAAGTAGAAACCAACCACGATCACTTGTCTGATGTATTGAAAAGGTTTTCTTCCTGGAACAGAGCAACACGAGTTGTTACGTGGTGTTAACGATTCATACAGAAACTGAAACAAGCTAAGAACAGGAAATCTACACAGCAGAACACAGTTGAGACCAGCAATGAACCGTTGAATGTTCAAGAAATATAAGTGGCAGAAAAGATCATTCTCAAGTCAACACAGACTGCTACATTTGAGAAGGAAATTGAAATACTGAAATCAATTAACAAAGAAGATAACAGTGAATACACAGAGAGAAAACAGGCAAGATATCGCAACGAACAAATCAAGAAAACCAGTTCACTATACCGCCTAGACCCATTTTTATGTGAAGATGGACTACTCAGAGTAGGTGGTTGTATAAAGAGGGCAAATTTACCCAGAGAGCTTACACACCCAGTGATTCTGCCTAAGCATCATCACGTTACAAATCTCATAATTGACCACTATCATACACGATGCGGACATTCAGGAAGTGGCATTACTCTTAATGAAGTCCGAGCTAGTGGTTATTGGATAATTTCTGGCCGTGCCAAGATTGGATCATATATATGGAAATGTGTGACCTGTCGTAAGCTACGAGCAAACTCACAGAGTCAGAAAATGTCAGATCTTCCAGCTGACAGACTGGAACCAGCACCTCCATTCACCTACAGTGCAGTAGATTTCTTTGGACCATTCTATGTGAAGGAGGGAAGAAAGCAGATGAAGAGATATGGTGCTATGTTTACATGTTTAGCATCACGTGCTATTCATATAGAAGTTGCATATTCACTCAGCACAGATTCTTTCATTAACTGCTACAGACGCTTTGTATGCAGGCGTGGACCAGTACGTCTACTCAGAGCAGACCGTGGAACCAATTTCTTTGGAGTTAAGGGAGAGCAAGAAACTACCTTTATGGATATGGATCAGGACAAGATCAGGAGAGAACTTCTGAAAGACCACTGTGACTGGATTCAGTTTGAAATGAATGTTCCTCATGCTTCACATATGGGAGGCGTGTGGGAAAGGATGATCAGATCAGCCAGAAATGCTTTATCAGGACTTCTCACAGCTCACAGCGACCGTTTAGATGATGATTCCTTGTCCACATTGTTAACTGAGGCAGAAGCCATAGTTAACAGTAGACATTTGACTTACATTGATACACAGTCACCAGATTCTCCAATGCCTTTGTCTCCAAATCAGCTCCTGACCCTGAAAACTAAGGTCGTGATGCCACCACCTGGGAATTTCATAAGGAAAGACACATACCTTCATCGAAGATGGCGACATGTTCAATATCTAGCCAATGAATTTTGGAGCAGGTGGAGAAAGGATTTTCTTCCTACAATACAAGAGAGAAAAAAGTGGATCAAACAATGTAGAGATGTACAAGTTGGAGATATTGTTCTCGTGATAGATGACAGTGCACCAAGAAATCAGTGGCCACTTGGTCGCATAGCAGAAACCTTTCAAAGTGCAGATGGATATGTGCGTAAGGTCAAGTTGAAAGTTAGGGACTCTACATATGAGAGACCAGTGCACAAGTTAATTCTTTTATTGACCGGAGAAGACCCCGTCGAGGAGCCAAAATAACTGTTAACTGTGACAATAATATCAGTTTGTTATGATTCTATGCTACAATCTGTGCATATTTAATGAACACTTTTGTTTTCTAAAGATAGTTACATGTTGGGGTATTTGTGTTTATGGGATTGCAAGGTATTTTATGTTTAAATACGGTAATTAACAATAAGTTTTGATGTTCCTTAAAAGGTGTTTAAGGTACGGTAATTCTGAATAATTTCCGAGAAAAAATCTTTTTTTTTTTTATACGTAATGATGAGGTAAACAGTGTATATTGTGTAAATTGCTTTCACAATTTAGGGGAGCCATGTTAAGGTTTGGCCCGTCTTAGCTGTTATGCAACATCGGTGGAGATAGCGTTTTACTTTTTTGACTAGAGTGTCACGGGTCTATCCTTGGATTCACAAATATCATTGGACGACCGCATGAAGTGATGACGTCATAACACAATTACACTAAAACACCGGCACATCTAAAGCAATGCTGAAGGTACACGTAATGTCAATGTACAATTCAATTATTCAGTTTATTTTTTATTGTTTTTAATATCAGAAATAAAAGTATTTTTAAAGTGCATATTAAAATAGTTTATTGTCGTTGTTATTTATTTATGTAATGAATATAACATTAATGTGAGACCGTAAACACTGTGTTGTCAAGTAAAATGAAGCGTCTGATACAAAGTATCAAGCGCGGCATTCACGTGCTTGTTTGCAGTGCGTTCAGTGCACTTTGTTTACACTGACATGTTGAGGTCAGAAACGCATATTTTTTTCTGTATAATATTACGCAGTTTTGATTTTGATTATACAAAAAGAATCAACAAATGATGACATAAAAACACCTGTGCTTTATTCTTATATTACACGGATTGCAATTGGATTTTATATGGGAGTTATATCAACACACAATGTGAGCGTTGTGATGAATAATAGGCCTATAGACTAGGAATCTATAGGTTATAAAGACAGAGAAACGTTTTAATTCTAGGATTCACATTTTGGTTGGGTTACTTGAAAATGCTTACAAAACAAAGGTGTCTGTTGCAAATGTGAAACATAAATACAGATGGAAGGGCACTGCTCAAATTCCTTTGTAGGCCTACTTCATTCTCACAGCACATTCTAAATTTTAATTTTATCCAGAAATGTACAAAAAATAAATAAATAAATATAACTGATGCTATGACAAACAAAATGTGGAAGGCTTTAGATCATTGATTTCGGAAATTTAGCTCTGAAACCAATTTTCAGACAAATTTCAGTTGAATCTGCATGGTAATTATATGGAGGGAGTAAATCATGTAAGTAAAACTGTCATTTCATAAGAAATCTAAACACCTTGCACACAAATGTATATTACATTATATAAGCTTTCAAAGTTCAAAGTAAAGTCTTACACAAAAGAAAAACAGGAATATTTTTATAATCGAATAAGAGGGAATTATTAATCTTAAGATTAAATTAGCAGAGCTTGTAGCATTGTAGAACCTAGAAAACCACACTTTACAATTCATTTTTAATTGAAGTGTATTCATTAAAAACTGATTCCCTTGCAAAAACAATGTTTATAATTTCTGCTCATCGTTTTCTTAGTCAATATTGTGTTTATTTTCTAACATTTTCTCTCTTCTTTTTGAAGTATAGTAGCACTGTTTTGCCAATCTAATATTTTGCTTTAAGGTTAACCTGTAAGCGCGTTCGAAATTGTTCTAATCTATTATGTATTTCTTGATAATGTTTAGGGATATTTTTTACAACAAATACGGCCATTTTGAACCTTGTTACCTGCACATTAGTGCAGGTGTAATAACATTACCACTGTGTAATAACATTATATATATATATATATATATATATATATATATATATATATATATATATATATATATATATATTAACGCGCTTCATACAAATTATTTATGAAAAATACATATTTCGCTTGGGATAACAATTACGGAAAAGGCCGATTGAGATGGTAACTTTCTCGTCTTCACTTCAACATTGCTTTAGATGTGCCGGTGTTTTAGTGTAATTGTGTTATGACGTCATCACTTCATGCGGTCGTCCAAGGATATTTGAGAATCCAAGGATAGACCCGTGACACGCGTGCTCTAGTGTCACGGGTCTATCCTTGGATCCTCAAATATCATTGGACGACCGCATGAAGTGATGACGTCATAACACAATTACACAAAAACACCGGCACATCTAAGGCAATGCTGAAGGAAAACGTAATGTCAATGTGTACAAATGAAATCAATTATTTAGTTTATTAATTTTTTTCATTATTTCTTAAATATCAAAAATAATTTTTTTAAACCTGCATATGAAAATAGCTCATTGCCGTTGTTATTTATTTATGTAATGAATATAACATTAATGTGACATCGTAAACACTGTGTTGTCAAGTAAAATGAAGCGTCTGATACAAAGTATCAAACGCGGCATTCACGTGCTTGCTTGCGGTGCGTTCAGTGCACTTTGTTTACTCAGTACATTGACGTGTTGAGGTCAGAAACGCACAATTTTTTCTGTATAATATTACGCGGTTTTAATTTTGATTATACAAAAGGAATCAACAAATGATGACATAAAAACACCTGTGCTTTATTCTTATAGCCTATTACACGGATTGCAATTGGATTTTATATGGGAGTGATATCAATACACAATGTGAGCATTGTGATGAATAATAGAGGCCTACAGACTAGGAATCAGATGTCCTAGCTTTTACATAATATTTTGTTATATAGACAGAGAAACGTTTTAATTCTAGGATTCACATTTTGCTTGGGTACTTGAAAATGTTTACAAAACAAAGGTGTCTGTTGCAAATATGGAACTTAAATAAAGATGGAAGGGCACTGCTCATATTCGATCCTTAATTTGTACTTCATTCTCACAGCACATTCTAAATTTTAATTTTATCCAGAAATGTACAAAAAAAAAAAAAAAAAAAAAAAAAAATACATATAACTAATGCTATGACAAAATAAATGTGGAAGGCTTTAGATCGTTGATTTCGGAAATAGCTCTGAAATCAATTTTCAGACAAATTTCAATTATGTGGAGGGAGTAAATCATGTAAGTAAAACTGTCATTTCATAAGAAATCTAAACACCTTGCACACAAATGTATGTTACATTATATAAGCTTTCAAAGTTCAAATTAAAGTCTTACACAAGAGAAACACAGGAATCTTTTTATAATCGAATAAGAGGGAACTATTAACTATTACTAAAGATTTAGATTAGAAGAACTTGTAGCATTGTAGAATCTAGAAAACCACACTGTACGATTTATTTTTAAATGGTGTATTCATTAAAAAACTGATTCCCTTGCACAAACAATGTTTAATTTCTGCTCATCGTTTTCTTAGTCAATATTGTGTTTATTTTCTGACATTTTCTTTCTTCTATTTGAAGTATTGTAGCACTATTTTGCCAATTTAATATTTGAGCTTGAAGGTTAACCTGTAAGGGCGTTCAAAATTGTTCTAATCTATTACGTATTTCTTGATAATGTTTAGGGATATTTTTTACAACAAATACGGTCATTTTGAACGTTGTTTCCCGCACTTTAGTCACGTGTAATAACATTATGCATCAAAAGCAATTTTTTATTTACGTGTTTTAAAATAATTAAAATTCTACATATAACATAACATAATATAGAAAGCTTATTATAAGAATGGTCTTTTTTGGAAAATGAAAGTGCGTGCCCCGAAGAGCCTTATGAATTAAGAAAATTATATATATATTAATGTGCTATATTTATGAAAAATATATATTTCACTTGAGATAACAATTACGGAAAAAGCCGATTGAGATGGTAACTTTCTCGTCTTCACTTCAGCATTGCTTTAGATGTGCCGGTGTTTTAGTGTAATTGTGTTATGACGTCATCACTTCATGCGGTCGTCCAATGATATTTGAGAATCCAAAGATAGACCCGTGACACGCGCTTAACATAGTTATGTTCTGATCATTAAAAGTCACTAATTCCCGCAATGAGGTAAGACTTTTTGAATCATTTAGTAATTAAAACAATTAATAAGAACTTTATAAGTTGTAATTGTAACATAATTTAAGGATAATTTCTTAATTTGATGTATTTTGTTCATTTCAGTTTCTACGTGACAATTTCAATGACAAGCAAATAAAATAGATGTGAAAAAGACTAAAGAAGTTTGCTTATTCGTAACAATTGGAAGGGTCTTATTTTAAATAGTTAAATATGTTAGGGACAAAAATAGCACTAGTACATAGAAATAAGTCTTGAGCAGTAAAATAAGAGAACAAGGCAGAAGTGCAGATCTTAATATAATGATTAAACCGGTGTTGAATGATTTTTTTTATGAAAACCCTTTTAGGCTTTTAAAAGTACAACCTGGCCATAGGCCAGTACTTCTTTGTTAATATTTATTCAATTAAAAAAATCTTGTTTTATTTATAACTAGATCCAGCAATATCTTTCTATATTGGTCAAAATTCACACTGGATTTCTTGTGGATTGGTTCATAACTATTATACCATTTTTGATGTTTTAAGAATGAAGTATACAGGGTATAACTCTTGGACTATTGCCAGTGATTGCGAAAGAGATTGAACACTTACCAGACATGTGGGCTGGAGCAAATTAAATTTTGTCAGCCCACACCTTTTTTTACCGACCCACAACAAAATAATCAAGCTGTATATTTTCACTTCTTTTTTGATGAATATTAGGCTATTGTCTGGCATTTTAAATCGCTGCTTTTTAATTTTCAGGCCAGATGTAATAGGATATTTAAAGGTTTAAGTTTAAACGTCTTTCATTTTGGTTGCTTTCTGGCATTTAAGTTTTATCCTTTTTACATCTGGGTTGCTTATCTTAATTTCTAATCTTTTAACACATGTACAAGATCATGTATCCTTTGTAAATTTTATTCCAATTTTTGACTAAAATTAAAACATAAGTCACAGTGAAGTGGAGCTTCCAACTTTTCTAACTTTCTTTTAGATTTTCACTCTTAGAAAAATGCTTGTCTGTTAGCAGGGAATGTCCTGGGTCAAAATCTGGTCGGGCCATTTTGGCCCACTTGGTCAAAAAAGTGGGACATTTTTTAAAAATGTGTGCCGTGAATTATTTTAAGAAAATTCATTGTATTTCAATATTTTTTATATGATTTAAATCAATGAAAAAAGGCTTAATGCTACTACTCTGAAGTCCTAAGTTATTGTAGTGTGTGGAAAAATCTTCCAAAATAAACATACTGTCTGAAAAATTGTACAGTACTTAATGGAAAAATCCTCAGAATTGATAATTGCCAAATAATTGCACTACATGGAAAAGGTAGACAAATCCCATTTTATTGTAAAATAAAGCTATTGCTCTCATAGCAGGCCCGTAGCCAGCAATTTTAAAAGGGGTGAGGGTCTTTTTCCATAAAAACGCCATGTACCTAGATCAAATTTTACCAAAAGTGGACCTTTGTCAGCATAAGAAGCGGTTATTTCGAAACCCCTGAACCATCCCTGGCTACGGGCCAGAGTCTGAAAAGAATTTTTATTCAATATCTAAACTAGTTCGTTTAGACTAAAGTTTAGATGAATATAATGGACAGTTTTGCACCTTGACTGTGCCATTGCGGATGTTCCGCATTGAAAATGATGTTGTCCCTCATTTTGACATATAGCACCGCTAAAGGCGCAATATTACTTAAAATATCTGTTAAAATTAGTTAAGAGCACCCATCTAAAAAGCAAATGAATATTTCTCCTCTTCACTTATCGTTTACAACATGCAGTCCGACGGAAGCCATACTTGTTTACCCAGCACGTGTAGTTAGGTGTTCTCAGAGGTCCGCGCGTGGCCAGTTTGAGCGGTTTGAGCGGCCTGTTTTCAGAGCCTTGAGCAGTACGTTTTTCATTGACCTGTAGTTGTTTCAGTTTCGATACATTTTTTTGTGAAACGGGTCACATGTCAGCCCTCACACCATCGCTACGCACACTTCGAGCGACATCATAATGTACGTAGACCTTTATTACAAAAAATAGTGTTTGCTATTTGTACGCGCCAGTATGGTGCAAGTTAAAGTTTTACTTGCACATAGTGCGTACTTAGAGCTTTACGATAAATTCAAATATGAGGCGAGGTGTCTGTTAAAGAAACCGACTTTAGTCCGTCGGACATGTGGGCCGATGAGTTAAAAGGGTTTTCCAGCCCACAGAATTGTTGCCGGCATATGGCCGTGGTCTGACGGCTTTCGCAATCACTGTATTTCTGATGTTAGATGTACAGCACTTGTTCGTATTTTAATTTTATTGAGACTTGTTTGCTCTGATATTCAGAATATTTAAGAAAACTTGTAGTCTTGCTAAGTCGGGTCAGTCCTTCGGGTTGGTCACGTGACGCTTTAAATTATGATGAAAATGGGGTTCCATTTTTGTCGTCGTTTTGGAGATGCACTAATTTCCCCACACAAAATGGGTAAAAATTGTAGGAGACATACCTTATGATATATCATTTGAAAGTTTGTGATTTCGTCTTTCTGGAGAATGTAAATGTTTGAAAATATTTCGCGTTTCCTGCGATATCACAGTAACCTACTGCACTTGAAAAAATCGGTTTTGCCAACTTTTACACCGACTTCACGGGATTATTAACACTTTGCCAACCAGATGGGAGCCGAACGCAACATATATTTCATATCAACACGAAGCCCACTTGTTTAACTTTTAGAATTTATATAAAACGCTGGTGATATAAACATTATAGCAATTTTGTTATAATTTAAACGCCCCAATGTTATACGCTTCAAAAATGCGAGTGCTTGGGGTCGCGTTCACCTCGCGCTTAAAAAAATGGACAAAGCTGAATTCACAAAATATATCGACTGCCAGAAAGCCAGTTTAACCAGCTTTCATGACTTAGTTTTTAAAAATTTGTACAATTTAAACTTCTTATAGAAATCTTTAAATAGAAAATTTCGGACACCTGAAACGGGACACCATTTGCAATCAGCCGCGTGGATAAATCTTCTATTTTACCGTTCTGAATCTATTTTTTATGACAACTAACCTTAAAAACCCTAATCCTTAGATATTCCCGCTTCTTTTTATGTATCTATCGTTTAATCACACCAACTGTTGACAAAAATACACATGAAAATACGAATAGCACAAAAGTCGTCCATTTTCACTCGATTTTGCTGAAAGTAGTGCGAACATGGCCGTCGCTTCAGCCAGTGTGCACGCGCAGCTCGAAATATGCGGACAGACTGGTAAATAAAGTCAAAGAACTAATGTATTCATTTTATATCAAGAATCTAATACATTATTTCATAAACTTAATTCAGATATTAACAGTGTATCTTTTCTCTCGCTTTGCATGTGCAACCCCTTTCAAGGATTAAACTCAAATTTAGCAATAATTCTTATATTATAACTTCTACTCAGGTAAGCCATCCACTGATTAAATGATCTGCGTTACGCAATAACTAGGCTAATGTGCAAGTCTGGCTTAAGATATAATTAAAAAAATGTAAATAAGCAGTGTCCGATTTAACTACTGTATAAAATTGATTAAGTGCATGGATAAAAAGCTTTACTGACATTATGAGACGCACTACCATGGTCAAGGCCGTTCCAAAGGGTCAGTGAACCGATTCAATTTTTGGCTTTAATGGACTTTTTAGGAATTTTAACCTCTATTACCATATGCTACATTGTATCCACGTGAATTATCACACGTTGAAATTATGTAGATGCATTGATTGCATTATATTAACTGTATGATCAGATTTGATAATTCAGGGCTTGTTTGATACACTGATATAAAAAACATAAAATTCCACGATTCTAGAAATAATCAAATCAAATTTTGAAACACAAAATTTTCCCAACAGTTGGCAAAAGGTAAAAACTTTTTCCAACCTCTGCAGTTGTCTGGCAACGTCTAGGTGTATTTTGAATTTCTCATTAACTTTTTCTAAATCGTAAACTAGTAACTTACAAGTTCATGTAGTTCTCCATGAAAGGAAAGATAAATTACTTATTTGGACTATCACTTCGATACTGAAAATACTTTGATATAGCCCTGATCTAAAAAGGCACAGATTAGGGAAACATTTTCGATTATTTTCTCAGAATTCTTTTTCCAATTTCGAAATATTCACATTAAACTATCTCCCCAACCAGCTGGCTGTCAATATCACAGTATATGGCCTCAGCAGCTCTGTCTACGTCCACGTGAAGTTTCATCTCTTCATTAGGCATGCCTCTAAGACTGGTGACAAGATTGTCGAACGTCGGGCGTTTTGTCGGTTCCTCCTCCCAACACATCATCATCATATTGTACCTAAACATGTAAGTATAATATTAGCCTTACGCATCATAGAGTGCCATCATTATCATTATTTTTCAGTTCGGAATTTCAGCACTCGGGTTTTAAAGACACGTTCTATTACCATTTCTCCGGTCACACACATGGCCTGCTTCAGAAAAAGTATCGAGGGCATAATCTCTGATATTCGTTGGTTGAATTATATATACATGATCATATTATCACAATAATTATTTTAGCAGAAACTAGTCCAGCAATGCACATAGTTAAATTTGCATATTCATGCATATATTTTCATTTTTTTTTAAATATCATTTGTATTTCTTTAACTTGCATCCATATTGTTTCGCATTATTCCTGTCGGTAAATTCAAATTTTACCTACATTACAAATCAACTGTTACTGTACTTACAATTCCTGTGTACAGTGTTGAGGCTTCTCCATTCTGTATCCTGACCTGATTTCACGTATTAGTTCTCGTCCAGACGTGATACCAGGGTAGGGGGTAGCTCCTGTGTACGTCAGCATTTGTGGAAATAAAAATAAACATTTTGTTAAGGGCAGAAGAAATCGTTTTTAGAACTACACTAGATTCTACCTGTGTGGGCGTTGGAGGGATATTCAATCTCCAAAAATCATAAAACTTCTCTTGATTAAGTCACAAATTTCTGTGATCTCCAAAATAAAAAATGTGCTCACCACAACAAATAAAAAGAAATCTTACAATAAAGACGATTTGATATACACAATAAACTAACTCTGCTTGCGTAATCATATTCGAACATGATCATATAATTGCACGTATTACACTACAGTCCTTTGAGGGACTTGTTTTACACCGTTTAAATTACTTTCAAATATTATTCCAGGCAGTGACATTGACTAGTAACACTTGCATCATACCTAAAGTGACAATCTCCCAGAGAAGGACGCCAAACGACCACACATCACTCTTGGTGGTATACACGCTGTCAGAGATGGATTCTGGTGCCATCCAGCGGATAGGAAGAGGGGTCTGGTGAATGTAGATTTAATAATAATGGTTTTCTTTTATAAATTTCAATCACAATGTAAGAAATTAATATCCAAAGTTTATAAGAAATCCAAAAGTTTTATGAGAAATATTGGTGTGCACAATAAAAGGACGAGGGTTCTGGTAAAAAAAAAGTTGGACTGGAGGTTGAGGTTTTCTCTTGTAACACATGTTGGATTCCAACACTAATTCAGACTAGAGCATTCGCTTTGGGCCAAACATACGTACCACGTCTACTAATGCTGCAAATGTTTAAACAATCGATATCAATGCGTGTAAATATGTAAATATAAATCATTTAATGATACATAATTGTACCGCATCCCTACCTCCATTCTGCTCAGATACTCCCTGCTGTCAATGACGTCACGAGCCAGACCAAAGTCGGACACCTTACACACCATGTCGTCACTGACCAGTATGTTCCTGGCGGCCAGGTCACGGTGCAGGAACTGTGAGTGAGGAATGAAAACGTACAGCTATTTACACGTAGGAAATAGAGATAGAAACTGTTTAAGAAAGAAATAAGATATTCACATTTTTTTACTCGAAAAAGTTTCTAGAAATACTGAATTCTGAGCGAAAAGTGAATCGGTTTGTCTCATTTATCGCAGTTTTTTTACATTCAAACACCATGAACTACATTGTGCTTAACACTACCACTGGGCATTGCACTTAATCCAAATCACCTATCATTATATAAACATTATATTACTGCACGCATTATTGTGCTACCTATTCTACATGTACCACTACCATAAAGTCGACCAACCTTATATGTAGATATGTGAGCCATTCCTCTGGCAGAATCTAGAGCAAAAGACAATAGATTCTGTGACGTCAGTTTGCCACTTCCGCCATGCAGATTACCATAGATGTTGTTACTGCGGCTTTTACGGAGATATGTCTTAAGGTTACCATTGCCAAGGTACTCTAACACAAGGAACGCTCGGGCTGAAAAAGTTGGATACCTATGAACTTATACGTACACACCATTTTCCGTAGGGTCTTTGAATCTATAGTAGACTCCTTAGTTATCAATGAACAATGAACGCTCGGGCTGGAAAAGTTGCATACCTATGAACTAATGAATGTAGACCTTCATTTCCCGTCGCGCTTTTGAATCTATAGAAAATTCCTTGGTTAATATTTTTCCATCACGATATACTGTAAAATGATATCCATAAGAAGTTATTCGGGTTTTTAAAGGCTTAATGGGGAAATTAGCAGTTTATTTTACCCTTTAAAAGGCTTTTACCTGCTGTTTTACAGAACCCCAAAATGGCGACTACATTTTCGTGCTGAGGCACTAACTGCATGGTCTCTATTTCTCTAAAAAATTCTTTTTTGTCGACTTCTGAATATTGCTCTGAATTGAAAAGACAAAAAAGGAAAATAAAAAAGACACATAATTCGAAATATCAAGATGATGGGGTATTGATATTTGACTTTTGTTCCTTTTGCAAAGACATATTCAAACGACAACAAAGTATTGTTAAATATGCAGTATTTAGTTTTTAAAAATGGTTTTGAATGTCCTTAACACAGTGTTAAAGGGCCTAGGTCTTGATTGGCGATTAAATCTGCCATGTATGTTGAATGCTCCTCTAATTGAAAACGACTCATATGCAGTGGAATCACAGCACATACAAAGCACGAACATATGGAACAATACCTTTCAAAAGTTTTACTGCAACAGGTTTTTCTGCATTGGTGAATTTGATGTTTTTCAAAATTGCCTTATAGACTTCGCCAAAGTGACCATGCCCAATAGTTTCCAGGAGGCGAATGTCGCTAGCGGTGAGTTCGCCGACGTGATCACCCGCCGCTACTTCTGTGTAGGGTTGTGCCTGAATTGATGCCAATGTTAGTGTGCATTTCCGTATTTTTAGTTTGAGAAGTAGGGAGGCAAACAACCCCTATATGTGATGTCAGAGGGGGAGCCACGCTCTTACGTGGATTCTATATAGCTTTAATCTGATATATTTAAACCGAAACAAACGACTAAACATAAATAATTAAATAAATGCTACTAATTGGCCACAGCTCTCGTCTGGTGAATGATTTGTTGCAAAAATTCAATGATATCAGGATGGGACAACCATCTTTGAAACCTAATGTTGATCCTACTAAGCAGCTGTGGCATGAATTGGAGTGTGCAATGCAGGGAAAAGCAAAACGCCTAATAATCTGGACCAACTATGCCAAGATCTTCAGAAGAATGGGACAATATCCCACAAAACAAGCCGCACCGGAGATAATTGCAGTACGCGGTAGACACACTCTATTAAGCACGTGACCTTTAACGAGCACACCCTAATGCTAATTGTGTGTAAATTTGGTGACATTTGTTGATTTCTTTTCAATTTAAAGAGCATTGCTATGTTAGACACATATATAAAAAAATTCAGATGTTATTATTTAAATTGCTGCTAATATACAACATACAGGTACATCTGAAACTGAGGCAGGCATTTCGTAGACGTGGTCATTGCTTGCTTTCTGTTTTCTTTGGCGAAAGATATTTCTGTCAGGAAGTAAGGACTCCTTTTTGCACAGTCTCTGAAAACATAAAGAAGTTCCGTCAATCATATATGAACAATTTACATTAAGGTAATGTAATGGAAATACATGGCGCGAAGTACCTTCCAGATTTATTTCATAATTTTGTAAGATATGCAAAGCAACGTAGTGGCATAGCGTAAAACTCGTGTCATATTATTTCCTTTCCATATTTGAATGGAAAACAACACTGTTGATGGCACCACTGGACATCTTAAATCGACTAAACGTATAAGAAGTATGATCCAGCAAGTCGAGTGAAATGAAAACTTTCTTTTTCATCTAAAACCTGTAAACGTGCTCAGCAGTACTTATTACCTTGTACAAGACAAACCCTGCCAAGGTCACAACAACAAGAAAACCCAAAAGCGTACCAATCACAATTCCAGCGGTTTTCCCTGGGTCATCTATAATTAAAACCACTGAAAAATAAAATGTACACTTGCCTTAAATGTTCAAAGTAGCGCTTACACGCAAAGGAACGTCCTTGTTACAGTCTATATTACGTACTAGCTGCGATGTCATATGTTACATGTTGAAAGCCTGAACTAGCAACTTAAGAAAAAGTTGTTAATTTTAATAAATATACAAAGGTCAATTGCAAAAAAAAGAATGATAAGTTATTAAAATACATAACATAAATTCAGCCATTGTATTTAAATCAACCGTTTTGTTCCTTCCCAACACGTCCAAAATGTTATACTGACAATTTAGGCGATGCATTAGATCACATTTTTTTATGCAGATGATAGAAAACGTGTTTTGAAAATGCATCATTTCTAAGAGTTGTTCTAGTAACTGCAACTGAGAGAGCTACAAAATTATTAGAAGCACGAGATATTAATAGATACAGAGTCCTTTGTTTAATTTAAACACCTCAGAGGCAAAGCAAAATCACACCATTTAAATTTTTTTCAAAGGCACAATTCCTGCTAGTTCTTAGCATTCCACCTTAATATTTTCCTGTTTTTTTATTGTTTTACTTGTTTTTGTCTCTAGTTTCTGACAAAATGTGGCTGGTGCAGCCAAACAGATTTCATGGCCATACACTTGCTCAAAATGATGGAATATATAAGAAAATATTTGCGTATTCGCTTCTTTAATATTGGCGGTGACAATTAAACACTAACGAGTTGGTCAATTTGAACTTAGTGATATCGCAGATGTTATACTCTTTTGGTATATTCCAACATTTTGAGCAATTGTATAGTATGGAAAATGATGAAGTCAAAACGGAGCATTTCATACGCAATATGCTGATCATATCAAATTTCTTTTCTCAGGGAAAAAAGACCAAAAAAAGGCTGAGGGTCCATTTAATTATTTCACAACTTCTAAGATTTCTTTTATATAAACGAAACTTTTCCGCATATATGCCCTCAGGTGGTTCTCCGAAAAGACAATTGAAGAAGTGATGGATAACACAACTGAATTTTAGTCAAAATGCCCTGCATTATTCTGATGCCGAACATGTTATATGCTGAAAATAAGTTTTAATAAAAAAAAAACTAAAAAAAAAAAACCCGTAATGAAACGTAGAACATGCAGGCCCGTAGCCAGGGGGGATTCGGGGGGTTCGAAAGAACCACACTTTTTGTTGGAATAAGGTCCACTCTGGGTACAATTTGACCTAGGTACATGGGGATTATATGGTAAAAGGTCCACTTTTTCAGAAAAAGAACCCCCCCCCCCTTTGAAATTGCTGGCTACGGGCCTGACATGTGCCAATATTGGACTGTTTTTTTTTCATCAAAGATGTTCAGAAACGGAGGTGACTGGTTATGTTAATTTGAATCTTGATTAAAAAACAAGATTGTGGATTTAACAGTTTAATAATATCGATATCCCGAGCAGGCTAATAAATAGAATTTATGATTTTATCAAATGAAAATTAGAGTGAAATAAATCTACCTGACTTGGTACTGATTCCAAAATTAGCAGTCGGAAGAAAAGATGTGAACTGAACTGAAATGCGCAATGGGACAAGCTCATTGATATGTCAAACACCTAACATGTCAATAATGCTCTTGGAGTATTGCACTTAAGACATGTATTTTTTCTTATCTTTGTTAAGAAAAATTTAAAAGATATAAAAACTATTCATGCAAGTCTTTAGAGAAAAACTGAGCCATTTAATTACAGACTTGACATTTAATGTAGAATATTTCAGTTTCGAAGGTTGCCTAGGTAAAAAATGCATTCTTTTTTTAAAAAACTCTGATCTCATATAAGATATGTGAATGGAGAAGTGTGTAGTCAGGTGTGTCGCTACCAATTAACTAAGTATCAGGTTTGTTGTGCTGCTGCATTATGTAATATGCAGCGATTAAATTGGGTAGTGCCCCTTATGGAAGGTCAAAGCTTGGCTTTGGCAAAGCTTGGTTCTGTCAAAAAAGTATCCATATGTCGGCAACTACTGCATTGAAGAATTTGCATGCAAGTGGTCGATTTTGCAGTGTGTAAAATGAGCTGTGCAGTGCTTTACAAATTTGTTAATCCGTGGCAGAATGGCGCAAAAAAAAAAAAAAAAAGACATTGCCAGACAGATAATTGCGCCGAACGAAACGGTCCGCGCAGTTTTATAAAGTAATGCCCAGACTGACGTATCTACACAGAGGCCACTCCCGATGTATTGAAAACTTACCACCAGGGTACAGGACCCACTGTCTTTTGGGATACCACATTGGTGCCAAAACACCAATGGTAGTCATCGACGAAAACCTGAACCAGATCAAACAAAGGGATAATCTGGGAACCACTTGCCTATAAATTGATAGGGGGTACCTAAGGAACAATTTTAGGTTGCACGGTCAGATTGCCGGTTCACACAGAGCACTTTTAAAAGCAGATTACTGACAGAAGCAATGGAATGAGCAGCTACCTTGGTCACCAAATTAGCCATATTTGAACCATAGACAATATGTGGGTAGGCCATTACTCGCTGAATCAATGGCCTACATCTCCTACAACAAAACTGAACCAAATTGGACAGATTTTGACCGATGCTTGGAATGGAATTCCAGATTGAACTCTAAACAGCTATCCCAAGGAATGCCTTGCGACTTGGGAGCGCTGGTAGCAGCCAGAAGAGGCCAGGCGTAAAGCGACCGTTACTGTAACTAGACACTGACATGAGGGTCCTTTGTGGAACGTGTAACTCTTTTACAGACGATAATTTGGAAAATATGGAGATCCAGAATATCTTTTTTAATGGTTGTCGTATGACATAGAATAGGCGATGTGTTTCTGTTTGCTTCTCTGGCGAATTCCATTAATGAGCTGATGTCACAATGACATCAAAGAGATAATTAAAAGTTATTAAAACACGATTTTAATCCTTGTTTTCATTTATGAGTCAGTAAAATAGGAAAAAGTGATGAAAAATGATTTTAAATGTCAAGTCTGTACCTAAACGCACTGGCAGTCTTAGCTAATATGTTAGGTTTATTGACAATAACAGTGGTCACTAAAAGAAACCTTATGATCTCAAATAAATTCAAGATACAAAAAGTTAGTACCTGGTCCTTGGGTGACACCTGAGTAGTCAGGGGTGGAGGTGAAGGAGAATGGTGCTGCGAGAGGAAGAAATAAAGAAATACTAATTCAGCAAACCAATGTCCGTGAAGACTGAAGACTCTGATACACTTCTTACACAATGGTGAGAATGGGCAAAAATTCTCCCAGGGATTGCAACCACGGTGAAACAGGGGCTTAGCGAACACATGGAATAGTTTTATAGGTTATTGAACAATAGTTGATTTGTCACTTAACAATACACAAAATGAAATAATTACATTTTATGCATAATTTTTAAGGAAAATAGTTTTTTAATAGGGAAGACCGGGGTAAGTTCTCCCCCCCCCCGTCAATTTATGAAAAAGTAACTACTAGGTAAAAAAAATTGGCAACATACTCTTGTAAAGTGACCGTAGCCTACAATGCTAAGGGAGTGTCGGACGTTAAAAAGTTTTACTTAAGCGGTGAGTCGAAATAAACGATTTTTGCACCTAAAAGTAATTTTGTTTAAGAGATTTAAAAATCTATTTTCATAGGCTTTTGATCGAATATGATATATGTATGGGGCATTAAACTGGGGCTAGTTGGCCCCCTTGACTCGGGGCAAGTTGGACCCTCATGTTACTCACAATCCTTTGCGCGCAACAGAGCTAGAGACCATTGTTGAAACAAACTCAATGGTTTAAAACTGAATTTGTTACTTTCTTTTAAAATGAAAATTTTTCATTCGTTTTCATTCATTAAATGCCTGCTTTATACCATTACTAATTTATTCTTAATTAAAACAAAACAATTTTTATTGATAGATACATTGGTTCTTGCAACAGATACAACGTGATGTAAGGAAACCTTAAAGCAATAACAACTCTTCCTTTGAGATTCAAAATTCCGCATGAAATACATTGTAAACAACGCATGGAAATATATTATATTGTATTTTACCACTAAAACGGCCGTTATTGTAGTAAAACTAAAATCTGTGCTTGTCAATAGGGCTTTCGATGCTTTCATCAAGGCATTCGTTGCTAATGACGTAATGGTGTGACGCGGATTCTCGCGTTCATTCGAGACCAAAATAACATATGGCGCCAAACGCATTAATGCGGACGCAGACGTAAGTTGCGAGTTTTTGTACAGTGCGTCGGATAACAAAAAGCCCAGAACGGCACACATTGTGGATATTAATGTATTTTTAACAAAAAGACGAATATATCTCATGAATCTTATATAGTGTTGTTGTTGTCTGCTTTTCCCGCGGTTTTAAGTAGGTCAACAGTGACTATGCGATGTCAGAGAGAGCTCCGTCAGTTAAAATCTCTTAAGAGATTTTAACAAAAAACCGTACGTTTAGGAAAAAACCCTGGATTAACTTTGAATGCAGGAATGGGGTCGCTGACCATTGGTAAGTACTGGAAAATTGCCGTTTACTCCAGGAAAATCCAATTTTTGGCCAAAATGAAGAGTTATTATGACTTTAATAAATCTGCCTCATTTGAACTATTTATTCATCAAAGACTCTCAAAAATCAATTTAATATATAAAAAATGTATACAAATGTATTTCAAGGCGTTTACATGGGATACTTACTTCATTTTCGTATAGGGTGCCAACTTGCCCCGACCCTGCCCCCCCCCCCCCCCCCCCCCCCGACGTCACCTGCGTTTTTTAGTCAAATTGCGAGCCATCTGGCATTATATTTGAAAAATAATGACGTTGCATACGTAGCTTAGTTCATGGGACTTATATTACTTTGAAACCGGTTTGATACTTTAACTCATTCCTAGTTGTCCAACTTGGCCAACTAGCCCCGGTCTCCCCGAACCATTCATACAAGTTTTCAGTTTTTCAGTAAATGGGTTACAACTTGCGTCTGACAATGGATCGCAACCCCGGTGAAACAGGGGCTTAACGAACACATGGAATAGTTTTACAGGTTATTAAACAAATGTTGATTTGTCACTCAATAATTACACAAAATGAGGAAATTGCATATAAGGCACGTTTTTTCTCTTTCTTGATGAAAATAGATCTTTATAATAGCCATCCACACAAGTCTTCAGTTATACAGTATATGGTTCACAACTTATATCAAATTACAGTACCTAGTTCAGTTGTAGTAGGTCTCTCTACCAGTAACACCAAACTACTGTTCACGGATCCAAGCTGATTTGTAGCAGTGCAATAAAACACTGACTCAGATGTTATGTTGAGTGTAACTGACACTGGGACATCAGACACAAACGTTTGGATTGCATTTGCGTTCTTAAATATGGTGACGTCTGGGACAGGTTTTCCGCCACTGGTGTTGCATGTGAGGTTGTATGTTGTGTTACCTATTTGACTGTATTGGAGATCTGCACTGGTTGGTTTCCCTTAAATAAAGTGATTCCTAGTTACTTATTTGTAAACAAAATCAGCATATTAGAGTAGGTCTGTTCTGCCCTCTCAAACGGGAGAGCAGCCGCACACATAAACACACCTCCCCCCTTCATCTCACACGCGCACACCCACCCATTGTACAGTAGCATATTGTCGCCTTCGTGATTCCAGAAGCATTGTACTAGTAATAAAGTTTGACTTCTTACACATCACTAAATATGCCGTTAAGATACATGAAATATACATACATCAAAGCTACAAGAAATAAAGTATACTTTACATCCAACAATAAGGTCGTTCGTGTGTACATTGGCATGTGAACTTGCCAGAATTCTGTCCACTACCATACTCCATGTATAATTTCCGCTGTCGTTCCATTGTGCTTGTTTTATCTTGAGACCAATTGCCAGGGGTTCCCTCAACTCCTCAATATCTGTTCGTGATTGGAAATGATTCAGTAGATGTGGAGAGATGGTGTTCCCTCCCCTGCCTCCGTTTTGTTCATACGTGTACACAGTTTTAGCTTGACCTGTTCCATTTAAGTTAAGCTGTGCCTCAATTCTTGTATTACCATTTTCTGTGGCAGTATAGCTGAAGTTACTCCACAGTATCACCTCCTGTCCGTATGCAACGACCAAAGTTTTCTCGCTGGACTCAGTGATGATCACACCCTGAATACCTACCAAGAGATGTTCATCACTGTCAATTTCTCTAGTGGCGTTCTACATTTAAAACTTTGAAAAAAAAAGTAAATGTGTATAAAATTTACGTTATGTAAACAAAAATAAACCATCGCAATATTAATTTCATTTGAAATTTAATTACTGGTGTGTCCCTCATATTTAGTAAATAGCTGACAAATGATATGATCTTGGTTATCGCAAAGCTCACGGCAAATGAGAATAAATGGTTGAATAGTTGAACTATACCAGTACATGTTAAGATACTTCATGGTATATTACCACTTCATAGGATAAGAATTACTACTTCATGATAGAAGGCGACTTCATTGGTTAAAAAATAAAGACCCTTAGGAGACTTCGTAGTATATTACCACTTCATGGTACATTGTATCCAAACATGTTTCAGTTCTGGTTGGATGTGGAAATTAGGCGTAAAGGTCGATATGATGTTTCATTATAGACCTTGATTTCCAGAGTGACGCGTGTATTCGAAATGGGGTGTGTGTGTGTGTGTGTGTGTGGGGGGGGGGGGGGGGGGGGGGGGGGGGGGGGGAGTAACATTACTCACTCACATGATAGTGCGTATTTTATCTCGTTGGAGTTTAATGAAGCTGTTGTTTTCATATGTTCTCGTAGATACCCGTGAGTTTAACTTCTATAAATAATGTACTTTATTTCAAGAGCTTCGGTCCAGTGGCGGAAAGCATAAAGCTAGTTTTTTGTTTTACCCTTTTAGTTTTGAAATTTTTCAGATTTCAGGACGTTTAAAAACTGACAATATTTGGACGTTGAATCATGGCTAGATATATAAGACAAACGAAGTGTATAAATAAACACATTGCCTGCCTTTAAACTAGGGCATAAAACTGACCATGTGTGGTTTGATTGACGGCACAGGTTTATAGATGTGGCTAGTACACAGTAGCAAGAATGTATGTCTTTCCACTGTAGGTAGAGAACTCTACTAGGCAGAGAGGTTTTAATTTTGCTCCACACTAGGTGTACATTAATATCTTTAACAAACCGTCTATTCCATTATTCGTGTTATAGAAGTATCTCTTTTGTAACTATGACATAAATGTTATGACTTGCAATAACAAGCTGTAAAAATAGGCTTTTCTATTGATATGCAACAAATATGTTTCGAAAATATCTCGGTCGTTTAAAAAGATTGACCTCTTGGCCTATATACTTAATGAAAACGCTTAGGTCGGAAAGTCCGAAATCTGAATGATTTGAAACGGTCAACTGTCCAGATAGATGTTGGGGAGAATGAAATGCTGGAGATTCATAAAACTGGTGTAGAGCCGCATTTTGCAACTGCAACGCATTTTGCAACCAAAGAAAATCGTGAAAATGAATTTTTCAACCGGAACGCATTTTGCAACCAGAATTTTTTCTTAGTCAATAAATAGCTAGTGAGAAGTTCTATAGAGGTAGAATTGGAATGGGGACGGGGTTGTCTCGGCTAGGTACGCTTACATTGCTCAAGGTTTCCCTGTGGTGGACAATTTATTATATACATGCATAATCTGTTTCACATTGTTACTTCCTAAACCATCATAGTTAGGAACTTGATACGTCGGGGATTAATAAACCTATCATTATAGGGATTTGCAAAGGCTCTTCGGAATTCAATTGTGACTTGGGGTGTGGTTGACCCTGGGGGTGGTCTATTCTAATTTTTACATTTTTTTATTTTATGCTAGGAGCATGAAACGTGGCTACATACTATTTTGAACGTGGAAGGGCACTTCGGATTTTTTTTTTTTTTTTTTGGGGGGGGGGGGGGGGGGGGTCCTGGGGGCGGTTGAGTCTAATTGACATTGTTATTCCTGCTATATCTATCCTGAGACCAATAAAGCTGGGAACGTAAGGCTATGGGGATTGAAAAATCTGTCTTTGGGGATGTGTATGGGTCCTTCTGCGTTTTTGTGACATTGGGTGTGGCCGTCCCTGGGGAGGTTGATTTTAAATTTTACATCGTTATTCGTGCTTCTACCCTTACGCCATTACAGTTGGGAACATGAAACCTTCCGGGCTGATAAACTTACCATTGAGGATATGCATAGGTTTCCGGGAATGTTAGTATGATATTTCAGGTGTGGCTATCCCGGGGGGTGGTTGATTCTATTTTTCACAACTTTATTTCTGCCATCTATACCCTTAAATTTTAAGAAACATGGGACAGAGATTGATGAACCTGTCATTTTAATGAATGTGCATGGGTCCTTGAGAAATGTAGAGAACAGCAGAAGCACATAAAGAACTAAATGGACTTCCAGCCATATGCATAAATATAGGTCAGGGAATCCAATTAAAAACTAATTCAAGGCCCCACACACTCGATCAGGAATCCTAGCGTTTAACTGCTGTTGTGTCTTAACACAAAACAAAAATGTTTATTCCCCAAGAGCAGTAATTAACATGTGTGTTTTATGTTAAAGAACAATGGGACTTGGACCCTAGGATTCCTGAGAGTATGGTGTCTTGAATGGGTTTTAATTAACTTGTCCTATATTCAAGAATACGACTGAAGGTCTGTTATTTAGTACTTTCTGCTGCTTTCTGTACATTTCCCCTTCCTTCCTAACTCGAAGACCGCCATCAGATTCACACATACAGGGTAGGATGTAGTACTAGCTGGGTCGGTCCAACTCTGCAAGGAATCTTAATTGCAATCTATGGAATCAGCTTCATTGCCTGACAAACCACTAATCACTCCACCCCCTAGGACGGCCACACCCCAAGTCACACTAATGTAGCCCACCCATGCACCAAAGACTCATGTTCCTAATTCGAATGGTCTAGGGGGAGATGAAATAGATTACGGTAATATATATATATATATGTGTGTGTACCATCCCCAGGGACAGCCACACCCCAGGTCACAAAAAAAAAAAAAGAAAAAAAAACTGCCTATGCACACCCCGACATTTTAGTTTCCTCAACCTAAAGACCTATGGGTATATAGCAGAAAATACAATTTAAAGATAATAATCAACCGCCCCTAGGTCACCAAAGTCATCAAAAATCCGAAGGACACGTGCACATCCCTAATGGCAAGTTTAAATATCCCCAACGTCTCATGTTCCTCACTTTAATGGATAGAGGATACCAGTAACAACGATATAAAAAAATATATACCCCCCCCCCAAAGGACTGCAAAGTCCCACTACTAAAGGTCTACGGGTAGATAGCAGAAATTACGATGTAAAAATTACAATCAACCACAATTACAATCAACCACAATTCTGAATAAATATCAATCTATAAGCCTGTTGATCTCGCAGATCAACTACGTTAATTAGGCTGCTAAACAACAAGTAGGCCTACCCTCCCCCCCACAGGTTTCCAAATGCAGACTGTGCCGCAGATAATACCAAGTGAGCCAGCCAAGGGCACATTTCGGGGACACCATTGATCACATCATGATGGACATTCACAGGTGTAGGACCAGAACAGAGCATCTCGGAAACCAAGGGACAGACGTAAATCATTACACTTGCGCGTGTCTTACCTCATGGAAAAATTAGTCTTTTCAGAGTGGGATGCGACTTGATCAAGATAATTGTAGAGCACGATTATATACAAGACCTTCTCTGCTTCTTTTTATTATCTATATATTTATCTTTAATAATTGATTCCTATTTGTTTATTTATCCATCTTATAATCCAGTAACCTAAGCGTAAATTATATTTTCATAGCCTGGTTTACCTGATCCAGTAGTTTTATGTATCAAGCGGATCTGGGAGGGGAGGACCCAGGGGGTCTGGACCCCCTATTTCTTCAACGCTGATCATAATCTCCCATAATGTACTAATTTTTAGAAATACTGGATCCTCACCTACATACGCCTGTGTATTTTAAAATTACTCAAAACATGCATCCAATACCACTAAAGAAACCCTATTCAGTCATACAAGTGAATTAAAACGTACAGTTTACCTATTTTGGATAATATTTACAGTACAAAAACATTATATTTCAAAAACGTTCTCTCTCATAACGTTGGACCAACAACAGGTACTTTTTTACCATTATCCCATGAAGTCGCAGGCAATATCTTATGTGGAGATGAAGTCGCAATTTATCCTATGAAGTCGATTTGACAGTAAAATCAGAGCATTTATCCCATGAAGTGGTAATATACCATGAAGTATCTTAACACACGTATATACTGTATGGATGTGTAGTAAGAAATCAGGCTTGAGGAATGACGTGAGGAGTGTTTGTTTGTCTATCTATCTGTCAGTTTGTATGTTTGTTTGTTTGTTTTTAATGGGAGGGGTAACTATGGCTATTAATGCTTTTTTAAATTCTTTTTTAAACCTTGTTTATTTTACTTGTATATTTAATTTTTTTATTACATCATTTTCTTTGTTTTTGAAAATTCTATCTTGTCTGTTTTGATTTTCAGTCGCGTCTCATCTTATGGGTAATAGTGCGCTAGCATTAAAGTTTGTTTCAGTGCATTATTAGGTTGTTTAAGCAGTTCAGCTGAGATACGCAATGGACGCAGCGTATATTTGATCGCTCAAGTGCCCTTGTACTTAAACAGTCGTACATGTACAAAATATTTCTACATGTCTAAATGGTGTACACAACAAACAGTTAAGCGCACATGCAGGTGTCCCATACAAGTAAATTTTGGGCAACTTTGGCTTACGCGATTATTGGACTTCTGAGTTCCTTATAACTTACAAAAGCCTGAGTCAACAATGAAGGGCAACTACAACTTACAAAAGAGTGTGTCAACAGTGAAACTTCCTCGTATTTTGGATTTCTTGGACAAAGAGCGGTCAGCTAGCATACTGCTGATTTAACAATGGCGATATTTGTTTATTGACAAGGTAGTTTTCTTTACAGGAGGGGCAGGTGGTCGTTCTTGCTCTTCCCTATAACGCCTCCTCTTCCCTTCCTTTGGCTTACTTGAGGAGGAGGAAGAAGGGCACAGGAGGAGGTGTAGGGAAGAGCAAGTACACCCTCCTCCTCCCTAACTCCTCCTCCTCCTCTTCCCTACCTCCTCTCCCCTTCCTCCTCCTCCTCAACTTCTTGTAGGGAGGAGAGTAAGTGAGGAGGTGTAGGGAAGAAAAAGATGAGGAGGAGGAGGAAGGGAAGAGGAGGAGTTGTAGGGAAAAACAAGTACACCTTCCTCCTCCGCCTGCAAATAAAACTACCAAATCAAAAACAAACAAACAGACAGACAGACAGACAGACAAAAAAACAAACAAACACCCTTCACGTCACCCCTCACGCCGTTAGTAACTCCCAGCCTAATTTCTTACTACTGCGTGCGTGCGTGCGTGTGTGTGCGTGCGTGTGCTTGCGTGTGTGTGTAGTTGAAATTTGTATAATTCCCTTCGTATGTAGTAATTTATATACGTAGAAATAAAAACACTGAAAATTAGTTCCTAAATCTCTCAGTTCTACTTGGCCTCTTTGCATCCATAATCAAATAAAACCCTGAAAAGGCTCGTTGTGGCTGGAGTGCACGTCCTAGGGAATGTATTGCTAGGAATGGAAGTCCTAGGACATACGTTACTAGGATTCGATGTCCGTAGGACGAAGGCTCCCAAGTAATGCAAGTCCTACGTG